>NC_134718.1:65298796-66681296 GCF_049634645.1 Pelodiscus sinensis | reverse complement strand
CAGCAGGATGGAGGGGTGGGGGCAGTTCCGTTACCGTCCCCACTCCCTGGGGCTATGCCAGCACCGTGGCATCCACTGTCTAGGCCCCGTTGTCAGTGTGCCACCTTGGGCCCCGCAAACCCTTTGGCCAGGCCTGTATAAGGCACCAAGTGGCTTGGAGGAGGATTATAGAGTCTTTTACCTTCAGGGCACTCATGTGAATTTGGAAATGCTTGCAGTGAATTAATCATCTGATAGGATCATTCTTCTAGGGCTTTTCGACCAAATAACGTTGTAATGTCACTGCATTTCCTAATAACCTGGTGCCTGCATATGATTAAAATCATCATCACCTTCGCTGGCATGGGGAGGCTAAGAAATTAATAGGCACGGAGATCCAGCTGCCTTTTGCACACTACAGGTCACCCCTCTGACAAAGCCCTGAGACACCCCCGCCTGCTACAGTTCTGGAGAAGGGTGATCCGCTACTTCCTGTGTTGTACCAAATCTGTGAAGAGAGAATGGTGGTCTTTAGGGCTGCCAATTTCATTTGTGTGAAATTGATTAACTCCCTTCTTCCCCCCAAATAAAGAGCTGGCTGGTAAGGTTCCTGCAGTCGAATATCCTGCTGCTATACCTGAAGTGCAGGCATTTTAAACAGAACCATTACGGCCTTTAGTTCTGTTTTTAAAAAGCTCCTCGTTTGCTTTTTCTAAGCACTGGAATGTATCTGGAGCACAGACAGAACCAACAGGAAACTGATCAATTTGTCCCTGGGCAGTACTAAAATATTTAAACACCACTTGAACAATGTGCAAGTATGCGGGTAGAGTGTGCGACTGTCAGTTCCAAAGGCATTGAGTGCAATCATCTCTGCAGGCTACGGTAAGCTGTGAGACAATCAAACACGGCCGCACCATATGGTTCGCTGTCTAGTACTAAAAAAAACCAAAAAACCCAACCATTTAGAAGCCATAAACACATGGATAGAAAGTGACAAATGTCGGTGTCGTGGTGCTCGGAAAGAGAGAAAAGTCACGGCTGGCCCTGGGAATAATTTCCCAATGAACAGGAGGCTAATGACATAAAGGAAGCTGTAATTGATGGGGTCTGAAAATGGGGTTGGAGAATGTCTAGTACTGCATGTCTTGCCTGCTTGGCAGTCCTAACCCAATACAATCACTAAGGTAACATTGCAGGGTAACTATAGATTGACACTAAGGGTGCCATATGCTAGTTTTTCTTTTAACAGCCTATTTACCCTCTTATTGCTTTGCGCTGCCTTTCTATTACTGCCCATGATTATTAATTAGTATTTTAAAGATGCATATAATTCATTTTCAAAGCACTTGGCCAACTTCCCCATGCCAGTCCTGTCTTGGACTGATCGCACTTAGAGAGAGGCTGGGGGTAGGACCTTAACCAAGACTAGAGAGGAAAGCATTATAGTTAGTGGTACCATGGTAATCCCACCAGGCCACCAGGTAAGGATCTGTGCCCCACTGAGCTATGCACTGTACCCACTTTTACTGCTTCCAGATGAAACCATGTAGGGTGATTGTAAGTGCGAAAAAAGCAGAACATTTTTCTTTGGGGGCAGGTGGTATAGTTTGTGCATATAGGACAAATCCCTTAATATCGGGATAGAACCATTAATATTGGGACACATCTGGTCACCCTAAAACCATGTGCAGTGCACACCGCTGGCAAGTTTCACTGGAACACAGGAACGGTGCTCCATATTCCTGAGTGTGGCAATGGAGCTAATAATTACCTCTACAGTTTATCGAGAACTCCTGTAACATGTCTAACAAAGAGATGGTGCAAAGAGTTTACGATCTCTGTTGAAGACAAGAGACAGCAGCAGGTGACTACAACAAACAGAGGGTGAGGCACTCAAGGTAGCAGTCAAACAGTGGTGGCTAGTGTAATAGGCATTAATTACTGCACACCAGCTGCCTAAGCAGGGTTCACATCAAAGTCAGAATTAGAACTCTGGAGTTACAGTGCCTGGCTGACACCTCATTTCCAGCTGGTGGAAGACAATGGCCAAGCATAATTTATCTCCAACGCAGTTGCCACTGAAATGTCTCAGGTAACTGAGCAGATGTAATCACTTGCCACTAGAACAGCTAATTCAGTTCACCTGCTTTTCTCCCAGTCAAAAGGCTTTCTGCTGAGTGGCACATCACTTGATCATCTCTAAAGCCATGTCTTCGCTCCAGGGAAGATCGGTGCTGCCACAAACGATCTTCTGAAGTTTGATTGAGTGGGTCTAAATTGAACTCAGAGGGCACCCCTATTGGTAGCTGGTACTCCTGCTCCTGCGAGGAGGAAGGGAAGCCATAGGAGCATTTGTGCCTATTGGCCTTCCACTGGGGGAATGCCAGGAAAACTTGAAGCAAGGTACATTGACACCAGCCACGTAATAAACGTAGTTGGAGTTGTGTATCTTGATTCAACCTTCCCCTTTAGTATAGACCTTAGAGAGGCTCACACAGAAAACAAACGTGTCAATGCCTCATGTTGTTCTGCTGACAGTGAGTAATATCCTAGTTTTATATAGATATGTAGGAACTATCACCCCGGCCATAGCTGTGTGGGGGCTCATTCTTATCCCGCTGGGCCCATTTCACTTTGTCACCTGAACCATGTCTGCAGAGGGTTTCATTTGAGATTGGCTATTAACGTGGTCGGTGCAGAATGTGGTGTGCTACTCCTGCAGCTGGAGAAGGTATGGAATGTTTTCTTCTCAGCATCGTTGGGAGCAATACCGTGGAGGGCACGGAACACAAAGTGCTTGACGGCAAGCAAGGAAGTGGCTGGTTGGAAAGCCGGGCGATGCCCAAGGATTTAACGGATGTGTGATGACGCGCAGGTGCCCCGCCACTGGGCAGGTGCCACGACAGGGAATCTCGGCCGTTGGGCCCCTCCCCCATGCCCGTGTGGCACATGCTTGTGCCAGACGCCGGGTGCTTTAAATGCTGGTGGTGCGGTTAGTGGAGGGGGGAGGAAGAAATGCCCTCTGAAGTGCCGGATGGAGAAGAGCCAGACGCGGAGGAGGAACCGACCTTCTGGCAGGATGAGGAGGAAGAGGGGCAACCCCCAAGGGGGAGACGCCAGACCGCCCGACTGGGGGAAGAGCAGCCAGTGGCCGAACGATGGGCTGAAGCTGCGTCTCCTGGGGAAACGGATGGCATCCCAGCAAGAGACGCCAAAGACACAGGTAACCAGGGTTGAGCAAAGGGGAGGGGGTATGAAGTAGCCCAGGGCGGGCTGAACCCATGCAGTTGGAGAGTTATGAGTGGAATCCCTCTCCAGCCTTAGAGGATCGATGTTCCCCGACCCTTAGGGCCCTGGGCTGGGACCTGGAAGTGAGGGCCTGGGTCCCCCTATTCTATCCCCCCGGGTATGTCTACACTACAAAGTTAATTTGAACTAACAGCTGTTAGTTCGAATTAACTTTAATAGGGGCTACACATACAAACTGCTAGTTCAAATTTAAATCGAACTAGCAGAGCGCTTAATTTGAACTAGGTAAACCTCATTCTACGAGGACTAACGCCTAGTTCGAATTAAGTAGTTCGAATTAAGGGCTGTGTAGCCACTTAATTCGAACTAGTGGGAGGCTAGCCCTCCCCAGCTTGTCCTGGAGGCCACTCTGGGCCAAAGCGGGGAAACTCTTCTGCCCCCCTCCTGGCCCTGGAGCCCTTAAAGGGGCACGGGCTGGCTACGGTGCCCGTGCCAGGTGCAAGCTTGCCAGCACCCAGCCAGCAGACCCTGCACCTGGCACAACATAAGCCAGCCACCCGCTGCCACCCAGCCCTCCCAGAACCATGCTGGCAGCTCCCAGGAGCCTGCACAGAGCCGCAAGAGGTGGGTGCCTGCCTGGTCTAGTGCAGAGATCATGGACCTCATCGAGGTTTGGGGGGAGGTCTCCAATGTCCACGATCTCCACACTAGGCACAGGAATGCAGCCGTGTAGGGCAGGATGGCTGCCAGCCTGGCCACCAAAGGCCACATGCAAACCCAGGAGCAGGTTTGCATGAAAATCAAGTTGGTCCAGGGAGACCCCCGACCCTGAGCTCTGAGCTTAGAACATAAGAACATAAGAACGGTCGTACTGGGTCAGACCAAAGGTCCATCTAGCCCAGTAGCCTGTCTGCCGACAGCAGCCAACACCAGCTACCCCAGAGGGGATGGACTGAAGACAACGACCAAGCAATTTGTCTCGTGCCATCCATCTCCAGCCTTCCACAAATAGAGGCCAGGGACATCATTCCTACCCCCTGGCTAATAGCACTCCATGGACCCAACCTCCATGAATTTATCTAACTTCTCTTTAAACTCTGTTATAGTTCTAGCCTTCACAGCCTCCTGTGGCAAGGAGTTCCACAGGCTGACTTTATGCTGTGCGAAGAAGAACTTTCGCTTATTAGTTTTAAACCTGCTGCCCATTAATTTCATTTGGTGTCCTCTAGTCCTTATATTATGGGAACTAATGAAGAACTTTTCTTTATTCACCTTCTCCACACCACTCATGATTTTATAGACCTCTATGATATCCCCCGTTAGTCTCCTCTTTTCTAAGCTGAAAAGTCCCAGTCTCTTTAGCCTCTCTTCATATGGGACCTGTTCCAAACCCCTGATCATTTTAGTTGCCTTTTTCTGAACCCTTTCCAAGGCCAAAATATCTTTTTTGAGGTGAGGAGACCACATCTATACACAGTACTGAAGATATGGCATACCATAGTTTTATACTTCCCCTCCTTCTTCCCCTGGCTTCCCCCTTCCAGCTCCCTCCTCCCAGGTTTCCCCCTCCCCTCTCCCACCTCCTTTTCCCAGTCTCCCCAGAGGTTAATACCCCCCCCCTTCCAGTTTTGTTAAATAAAGAGAGTTTCTATTTTTGAACACACGTGTCCTTTATTTTTTACATCAGGAAGGGGGGTAGGAAGGGGTAAGTAGAAGGAGGTGAGGGAGGAATGTGGCACGAGCCCCCGATGGGGAGGACTGGGGTGGCTCTGCGGGCTCCTTGGGGTGGATGCTTTCCTGCAGGGCCTCCTGGATCCTGACAGCCCCCCAATTGGCCCCCCCGAATGGCAGCCTGCAGCAAGTGCAGCCGGGCTGATGGCCGAGTGCTCTGATGTGCCGAGTGTGGGCACTCAGGGCACTCCAAGACAGGACTGCTTTGCTGTCCCTCATCGAGGTAGACAAGGAAGCGGGGAATCCTGAGAACTGTCTGTCTGGGGTGGGGGTCGGGTTCCTTTAAGCACAGCCCTCGGCTAGCCTGAAGCAGCAGCTCCACACCCTAAATCCTAACCTGATGCCCTGCCGGCACTGGTTCCAGCCAGCCTTAACTTCGGTTCACGGTCCACTCAATGTGGACACGCTAGTTCGAATTAGCAAAACGCTAATTCGAATTAGTTTTTAGGTCTAGATGTACTAATTTGAATGAGCTTAGTTCGAATTAACTAATTCAAATTAAGTTAGTTCGAATTAGTGCTGTAGTGTAGACATACCCCCTCTTCCATGAGCGGGGGCGGAATCCGCCAGGAGTGATCCAGAGCCGTGCCAAGTGTAGAGGCCGGACTGCAGCTTGATACCCAAAACCCCGAAGAAGGACCCTTAGACCAGAGGGGTGAACCCTCAAGGGGCCCCTGGGGTAGACTGTGTCTCTGGAGAGAGGTGGGAAGGTCTGAAGGACCAGCATAGGGGCAAGCACGCCCAGGGGACAGGGAGATGTTGGGCAGGAGCATTGGCTCTCAGCATCCCCTCTGGTCTCTCTCCCGATGGGCCAGAGGAAAAGGGCGGTGTTGCCTGGAGGGGGGGCCCTCTCTCCTGGAAACGGGAGCGGGTAAGAGGGGCATCCGTGGCATGCCTCCCGACAAGGTGCAAAGTGCAAATGGTGGTTAAACAAACATGCTCTTCTTTCGTGTTCAATAAAAGAAGCCCTATGGCATGTGTTGGGTTTGCGCTCTGTTTGATTGTTGGATTTCCCTGAACGCTGTCTCTCTATAACCTTGTTCTCTTGTTTCAAAGTGGGTATTAATAGCATATTAAATACCTCACTGGGCTAGCTCTGCGCTGGTTTTACAGCAGTGGCAAAAGGAAAGACCTTCTCTGTGGCCGGGATCCTGGCTTCACTGCGTTGGCTTCAATAGCGTTGCTCTGATTCGCTCCAGCTGAGGAAGTCGCTCTGTAATCATTATGTTTGTATTACAATAATGCCTAGAGAGATCAGCTGAGACTGCTCCGATACATAGCGCATTGTCCTTGCCCGATAGGGCTGAAGCCACGTGGACAAGAATGGCTTGGGAAACAAAGAGGTGAAGTTAATCAGTGGCCAAGCCCAGCTCTCCTGTGTCACCAGCCAGTGTTGGAAGCACATGGCCATGCCACCTCTCAGAGCAGAGCATTATTTGTTTCCCCGTTGTTCCCCATTTTCCCCAAGTTTCCACAGAAACCGTCAGCCATGCAGAATGCTCCTTAGCTAATCTTCATAATACAAACCAGCTGGGCTCATGGATTTCTTTGGTATATGTTGCAAGTTCCATATTTCTCCTTTCGTGTTCTATGTCAACATTTTAACACGGTTTTCCTGTCGAACGGCTTGGCACAGGGGACATTCAGAGGCGGCAGAGTTTGCAGAAATTTTGATGGTGCCCTGAAGGCCCAAAGACCGCACCCCTGTCCCACTCAAACTCCCTCCCCCAACACCTGCCTGAGGCTCTGGGAGGGTACGTCTACACTACAGCGCTAGTTCGAACTAACTTAGTTCGAATTAGTTAATTCGAACTAAGCTAGTTCGAACTAACGCATCTAGAACTAAAAACTAGTTCGAACTAGCGTTTTGCTAGTTCGAACTAGTAAGTCCACATTGAGTGGACTCTGAACAGGGCTTAATGATGGCCGGAAGCAGTGCCGGCAGGGCATAAAAGGAGGACTTAGAGCATGGAGATACTGTCTCAGGCTAGCCGAGGGCTGCGCTTAAAGGGTCCCGACCCCCACCCCGGACACACAGTTCTAAGGGGTGCCCCGCTTGCAAAGAAGTTCTGGCTTGGAGTGCCCTGAGTGCCCACACTGGGCACATCACACCACTCGGCCATCAGCCCGGCTGCACTTGCCGCAGGCTGCCATCTGGGGAGAGGGAGTAATTGGGGGGCTGCAGGAGAGCTTCCACCCCCAGAAGCCCGCAGAGCCAGCCCAGTCCTCCCCATCGGGGGCTCGTACCCCATTCCTCCCTCACCTCCTTCCACTTGCCCTTCCCTAGCCCCCCTTCTTCTTGATGTACAAAATAAAGATAACGTTTCTTCCAACATTGACTCTGTCTTTATTGAAAAAAACTGGGGGAGACTGGGAAAAGGAGGTGGGAGAGGGGAAGAGAAAGGCTGGGAGAGGGGAGGGCAACTAACATGATCAGGGGTTGGGAACAGGTCCCAGATGAAGAGAGGCTACAGAGACTGGGACTGTTCAGCTTAGAAAAGAGGAGACGGAGGGGGGACAGGATAGAGGTCTGTAAAAGCAGGGGTTGGGTGGAGAGGGTGCATTCAGAAAAGTTCTTCATGAGTTCCCATAAAGAAGGACTAGAGGACACCAAAGGAAAGGAATGGGTAGCAGGCTTGAAACTAGTAAGAGAAAGTTGTTCTTGACAAAGCAAATAGTTAACCTGTGGAACTCCTTGCTGCAGGAGGCTGTGAAGGCTAGAACTAGAACAGAGTTTAAAGGGAAGTGAGATCAAGTCATGGACGTTGGGTCCATGGAGTCCTATTAGCCAGAGGGTAGGAGTGGTGTCCCTGCCCAAAGTTTGTGGAAGGCTGGAGAGGGATGGCACGAGACAAATGGCTTGGTCATTGTCTTCGGTCCATCCCCTCCAGGGTCCCTAGGGTTGGCCGCTGTGGGCAGACAGGCTACTGGGCTAGATGGACCTTTGGTCTGACCCAGGACGGCCATTGTAAGCTCAGGGCTCAGTGTCGGGGGTCTCAGTGGACCCCCTTGATTTTCATGCACACCTGGTCCTGGGTGGCCAGGCTGGCAGCTCTCCTGCCCTAGACGGCCACTTTCCTGTGCCTAGTGCGGAGATCGTGGACGAGGTCCACGATGTCCGCACTAGCCCAGGAAGGTGCCCGCCTCTTGCGGTCCAGGGCAAGCTCCCGGGAGCCGCCAGCCTGGTCCCGGCAAGAGGGGGTGGGCTGGGAGGCATCGGGTGGGTGGCTCTGTGCCGTGCCAGGTGCAGGGTCTGCTAGCTGGGTGCTGGCAGGCTTGCACCTGGCACGGGCACCGTAGCCAGCCCGTGCCCCTTTAAGGGGTCCGGGGCCGGGAGGGGGGCATAGAGTTTCCCTGGTGTTGGCCAGAGTGGCCACCAGGGAAACCTGGGGAGGGCTAGCCTCCCACTAGTTCGAACTAAAGGGCTACACAGCCCTTAGTTCGAACTAGCTAGTTCGAACTAGGCGTTAGTCCTCGTAAAATGAGGTTTACCTAGTTCGAACTAAGCGCTCCGCTAGTTCGATTCAAATTCGAACTAGCGGAGCGCTAGTGTAGCGCATAGGAAAGTTAGTTCGAACTAACGTCCGTTAGTTCGAACTAACTTTCTAGTGTAGACATACCCGGAGGGAGTTGGGGTGGGGGAGGGAGCATGGGGTGCAGGCTCTGGGATGGAGTCTGAGTGCAGGCTCTGGGCTGGGGGAGGGGGCTGTAGGCCACTGTACTGATGGTGGTAACAGTGGGGGTGCCTGGGCCATATTAAATCACCAGGGGGTGGCAGGTGTGGCTGGGGGAATTCTACCCCCTCATCCCATTTTTTGGTGTGAAATTGTTTGGTTTGTTGACTGTTCAGTTTGTTTGCTGGTTTGTGGACCCTTTATATTATTGATGGGTTGATGATACCAATGGTGCCTTAAACCATCATAACCTGGGTCAACGGCTAGGGACCCCTAAAGGCGATTGTATTAGAGTTAGCAGAGTGACATCTACCATTAGAAAAATCATCTGGTCTGGAGCACATGAGAAACTACACTGGGGACCACACTAGCATTCGCAAGTTATCAAGCTTCCCTTTGTTATAAGTCTAACTATACTGATAATCAGTGCTGTAGAGTCAGATAAAAAATGACAATGGACCAATACTATAAGATGTCCAGCATCAGTACTGTCATACTCACTGCCCCAATGCTACCATCAAGATGGGTGGCTCTATCAATAGGTGGCCATCTGGGGAGGGTCTCCTGATGGAGTCTTCCTTTCTTTTCATGTGGAGAGTTACACTCACACCCATAACATTTATGCATATGCATTAGGGGTCCAACCCCCTTTTTCCTTATCAGGACTCCCACAGCTCATAAAAGTTGGGATGCCCTGTTTTTCATAGCCTATCCTCTTAGCTCCTCTTATTTTCATTAGCCGTTTACATCAACAAGTCTCCGAGACAACCTGCAGCCTCTGCAGAATTTTCTTTGGAGTAATCTCATCACATTGTAGAAGAGTGTTAGCCTACTTAAGTCAACCCTTCTCTAGAGTTGCCACCTTTGGTGGAATGAATTCCTGGAGGTTTCATCACATGACATTAAGTAAGAGGAATTTTTAATTCCTGGAAACTCCAGGACAATCCTGGAAGTTTGGCAACCTTACCCTTCTCTAGGCCTAAGGCCTACTATGGCTAACCTACAATGATATAGGCATCAGCCTGTGGACCTTGCACTGCAATCTTACTTGGCTTTTATACCTAATATACACTCATCATTCATAATTGTTTTTCCTTTAACACTATCCTGCTTATTCCTATACTTACAACCCAAACCTTTTAATCACACATTGACCACATATGAATTAGCTATAACACTAGTTAAATACAATTAAAAGATTGTACAAAATAACTGGCTACTGCACATTAATTTCAAAGGGACTTAAATGTCTCAGTACCATTGAGAATCTGGGCTTTGGGGCCAAAACAAACACCAGGACCCAACAAGCACCCACCACCAATGTTCCCTCTAATCTTTTCTATCCAAGCGCGGAATAATTTTATGTGCACCAAGGCACGTGAGAATGCGCACCAGCAGTAGAAACAAAAAACTAGTGGGTACTGTGCTAATCAGCTGGGCAACATTAGAATCTCTTCTGAGCAGCCCTACAAGCATACAGATTACAGGAACTACTGCCCACCATCCCTCAGAAAGCACAGACTTAATATGCTGAAAATAATATAGGCTGTGTCTAGACTGGCAAGTTTTTCCGCAAAAGCACCTGCTTTTGTGGAAAAACTTGCCAGCCGTCTACACTGGCCGCTTGAATTTCTGCAAGAGCACTGACGATCTCATGTAAGAAATCAGTGCTTCTTGCGGAAATACTATGCTGCTCCCATTCGGGGAAAGTCCTTTTGTACAAAAGCTTTTGTGCAAACCTTTTGCACAAAAGGGCCAGTGTAGACAGCTCAGATTTGTTTTGCGCAAAAAAGCCCCGATCGTGAAAATGGCGATCAGGGCTTTTTTGCGCAAAAGCGCATCTAGATTGGCACGGATGCTTTTCCGCAAAAAGTGCTTTTGCGGAAAAGCATCCGTGCCAATCTAGACGCTCTTTTTCGCAAATGCTTTTAACGGAAAACTTTTCCGTTAAAAGCATTTGCGGAAAATCATGCCAGTCTAGACATAGCTATAGTGTTTATGACGCAGAATGCTTAGTCTGAGCTATACCAAACAAGGTAAATCCAACTTTCACATAAGCATCGATACTTTTCGTGGTCTCATCACTTTAAAAAAACACCATATCAAATCAAGTAAGAAGCTGAATCCCAAATATAAGAAATTAAAATCAATAAACTCACCCTGTCATCCATGCTACAATAAAGACTCATAATCAGAAGCATCCACTAAATCTCCATGGCTCTGCTCCTTTATTATTGCCCACAGTAGGAAAGGAGGGAAAAGACTTATATGGAATATTAGTTGGGTACAGGAATCAGTTATCTTAACATAATATCAAAAAAGGAAATATGATCTCATTTAGAGATCTACCAGATACAGTCACTGTTACACTCCCAATCGCACGGCTATTACAGCTGTCTAGCAACTGAGAGTTTTCTCACTACATTTAATAACTTTCCGGGACTATCCATCACAAAGGATCTCTTGGGATCAATGTTAGTGGTGCCCTAATGTAGAGTTGGTTACATATATAAAAAAATCTCTCCTTCCACTAACTTTTTACTAGCTATAGCTAAAATTTGGAAGTAGATGCTGGAGCATCCCTGTTTGTGCAGAGAGATCTGGGCTTTGAGTCACTTTCATATTTTCTTTCGCTGTGTTTCAGAAAGCGAGGGAAATGCCTGAAAAATGAGTCATGCTCACTTATTGGGGTCTGACACATGCTGGTCAGATAACATGGTGCGGGAACACGAGGAGACAAATTCTACTCTCCTTATTAATGCAAACAACCCTGTTGATGACAATGGACTAGTTATTCCAGCAAAGCAAGCAAGTAAGATTCATGCCCTGCTTGTTTAGTATCACTGTACTGGGACATGGTGCAGGCCCAAAATAGAACTGAGTTCAAAGAAGAACAAGGTAAATTCATGGGGTCCAAGTGCTGTTAGCTGAGATGATCAGGAAGGAACCCCATGCTTGGGGTGACTTTCAATCTCTGCTGGTCTGACCCAGTGTGGGCGTTTTTATGTTCTTATATCCCCACACAGAACAGAAATGGACTTTTTAAATATTTTGTATGTACAGAGCAACTTTCTCTCCACGGAATCCCCTAAGTGTATCCCAAACTTAAACCACAGACCTAGCTGCTTTTTCCATCACTGAAATGCAGCCACCTCTGCAGGACAGCACCTCAGTGTTCAGAGACATTCAATCATTTAGTACAGACGGAATGCCATGTTCAGCTGAAACTGCTGGGGCCGGCAGGATGCAGTGACTCAAATGACATTTATTTGAGACACTGAGGTTAGCGTCCGTTTTGTTGGAATGGGCGATGATCACAAATAACTTGCTCCAGGCTATGTTATATTTAATCTAAGGAAAGCCATCTCCACCAGTACCGTGCTCACTGTGGCTTCATTAGTGTCTTTGTGGGAAAATGATCACCCTATATCATCCTGGACTTTCTTGTGAGGTCTCCCATTGGTCACAGACTCGATCCTCCCCTTGCTTAGCTTGGGAGCTGCTGGCTTCACAGAATAAGTGGCATAGGCCCACACCACAGCTTAAGATAAAGCGGTAAACAACAGTTTACTAATATAAAAGACTCTGATCGGGCAAAGCATTTAAGAATGTGTCTAACTTGAAGTGTATGAGTACTCCCACTGAAACTGATGTGACTTCAAATTAAGCACGTGCTTATGTACTTTCTTGGACTAGGCTCTTAATTAATAAGCGTAGAATACCAGAAAATAGAAATGTATTGATTTTTAAATAAAAATAATCAGCAGCACTCTTCAGTATTGATACAGTATGTGGAGTGTATTATTATTATGATTAGCAAGCCATAGGATGGATTTCTTCCCAAACATCTGATGCCCTGTGAATAATTTCCTAAATCAAAATGTAGCTACAGCTAGCACATAGTTTATTACTGTAGCCATAGGACTGTATATTATAGCATCTTTATTTAATGCACCTGGTGGTTTTGTTTCATTATAGGACTATGTTAAGCAACCACTGGTTTGTATTTTCCTTTTCCTAGATGGATTGCATGAAATGCAATACAAAAGTTAGGACTCAACTATCAGGGGCTGAGTCACAAGCCGGTGAGGGAATGGGATCTGGAGTATATCATGTCCAGCACGCCAGTTTGAAATAGAACAGTGCAAATCTTGTTGGTTTTGGTTCACACTGGAGTTTGCAACCTATACTGGGCAATTTTGGTTTGGAGAGGGGATGGATTTGAACCAAACCCTGCAGGTTTGCTTGAAAAAGGAGTGTCAAAAACCACCTAGACCATCTGTGTCTTCATTTCAGTCAAAGGCAAAAATCCTATTTATGATTAGGGCACTTATGAGAATTTCCAGCCACTCCACCTGTTTCCCAACTAGTCACCTTAAAACCACCACCTTCTGCCAGTCCCGAGCTTGTGTGCTGCTCCACAGGACACTTCATTTTTCAGGGCTGGTAACCTGGGATCTTGTGTCAGCACTTCCTGACCTTGATAAGCCTGCCTGATAGAAAGCGAGATTGTAATGAACAACCTCTGCTCAGCGTGGGAACAGCAGACCGGCTGCTGTCTTCCCGTTCCCACTCCTGATCCTTTGGTCCCGGATGTGAAAGTTTTTCTAGCTACTTATCAGCTAAGCAAATAAATAGTGTTAGTGAAACTCTGTGCTGCACCTCTGCTGAGAACTCACAGGGATGGAGATATATGCCACCTCTGCACCCTCTCAATCCTATGCTGCTCTGAGGGCTGGAAAATCCCCCAGGATAACTTAGACAGGGGGGTTGTTTAAGTAACAGCAGCCTTCCCCAGTTGGAGACAGGGCTTGAGGGCATCAAGGGGTCAGAGTGGGGTGAAGACCTCCCCTGGGGAAAGCAGATCCTCTGAGCAATTAGGTGCCATTTTTATAGTCACCATTCAGAACAGCACTGCACTGTAAGAACACACAGCAGAAAAATGGTGTCATTGAAGGGACAGCAGGGCAAAGATCTCTCTCTCTATCTCTCTATCTGCATGTGTCTGTCTGTTCAAGAATTCCCCCTACAGTGTAAAAGCGAGGACCACCACATTCGGTATGTAGCTTCCTCTTACCCTAACTTGAACCAAGGGCAGGGTTTGGTTGTGCCCAGAAAACGGGAAGTGCTGGGAATGGGACTGTTTTCCATAACATGGAAAGGGAGGGCGGAGAGAGGAGAAATGCGAAGGGGAGGGGCACAGAGAGAAGGGATTCGATACTGAGAGTGGCCACTGGGGGCAGATGCAGCACCAAGCAAGTGGGCAGCGGGGCTGGAGCTCTGCCCCAAACCTGGAGCCTGACTCCCCATGGAGAGCCTACAGGCTGTGGTGGGAGGCCTGGGGGGTAGCCCCTGGAGCCTCCCTCCCCAGACAGCCTGCAGGCTGCAAGGGGGGCAGCTGGAGAGGAGCAGCCCTGGGAACCTGTCCCCTCCCCAGACAGCCTGCAGGCTGGGGGGGGGGGGGGGAGGAGCGCTGGAGGCCGGGGACAGCTCCCAGAGTCTCACGCTCCCGACAGCTGGGGGGGGGCATTCCGTTGGAGGAGGGTCAGCCTCTAGCACCTGGCCACCCAGACAGACTACATGCCATGGAGGATTAGCTGGGGGTTCAGCCCCCCCTGGAACCTCCCACACCAACAACCTACAGGCCATGGGGGGCACTGGAGAGGGAACAGCTCCCAGACCCTGGTCCACTCCAGACAGCCTGCTGGCCATGGGGTGGAGGCAGCTGTAGACTGGGGATAGCTCCCAGAGCTCTGACCCCTCCTCAGTGAGCTGAGCATGTGAAGAAAACCTGCAAAGTTCCCTGTACGTCAGACAAATTCAGTCAAAGCACATCTAGAGGGAGTCTGAGTTAGTTTCACTTGTTCATCTTTCTGGTTGTCTTAATGCGTAGAAGATTCCCTCAAGAGTTAGGTCTTATCTGTGCTATTTGGTGGATTGATGCTGCAGCAATCGATCCATCAGCCATTGATTTATCATGTCTGCTGTAGACACGATAAATCGAACTCTGAGAATGCTCCCGTCGATGCTGGTATTCCACCAAGATGAGAAAAATAGCTGGTGTCGACGGGAGAGCAGTCCCTCATTGACCTTAGCAAGTGCAAGGTGCTGTGGTGAATACATCGACTTCAGCTACGCTATTTGGGTAGCTGAAGTAGATCGATGGCGTAAGTAAGTGTAGACAAGACTTCAGACTTAACTGTTCAAATTCAGAGTTGTACGTTACTTCATTTAGACTGCATCTCGATTTACCCCCTAGATCAAAGTCGAAGGTGTTGGGTGAGATTCCTGGTCTATTGTAGGAAATTAAATCAGTATAATTATATTGCTCAAGGGTGTGAAAAATACATACCCCTCAATGATGCAGTTAAACCAACATACACGTCAATGTAGAGAGCCGCGAGATCTATGAGGAGATTCCCCCACGTACCTAGCTCGCCTCTCGGGGAGGTGCATTACCTAGGCAGATGGGAGAGCCTCTTCCCTCAGCGAAGGTAGCTTCTTTAGTGAAGCATTACAGACGTGCAGCATTTTAAGTGGAGACAAGTGCTACATTAGATTCCTTGTGAGCTACTGACTTTCATTCTTCAAGTGTAGGGCTATGTCTAGACTGGCCAGTTTTTCCGGAAAATCAGCTGCTTTTCCGGAAAAACTTGCCAGCTGTCTACACTGGCCGCTTGAATTTCCGCAAAAGCACTGACGATCTCATGTAAGATTATCAGTGTTCATGCGGAAATACTATGCTGCTCCCATTCGGGCAAAGTCCTTTTGTAGTGTAGACAGCCCAGATTTGTTTTCTGCAAAAAAGCCCCAAATGCAAAAATGGCGATCGGGGCTTCTTTGCGGAAAAGCGCGTCTAGATTGGCACGGACGCTTTTCCGCAAAAAGTGCTTTTGCAGAAAAGCATCAGGGCCGATCTAGACGCTCAGTTCCGAAAATGCTTTTAACAAAAACTTTTCCGTTAAAAGCATTTCCGGAAAATCATGCCAGTCTAGACTTAGCCTAGTTGTACAAGTGTAGTTGTTTCATTCTACAAGGGAGTTGGAGGAGTTGTAACTCAATTGCCAAGTAGCAGGGTGAAGGTTTATATAAAGAGATGCCCAAACTGGACATTAGAATACACCTCCTCGTATTTTTATGAGACCAATTTTTGATGGTGAGAGAAAGACGTTCCAAGCTCACAAAGAGCTCTTTTCTCACCCGTCCTGGGACTCGTGGCTCCAACACCACTTTGGGCTGTCTTCTGGCTCCTCAGCATGTCAGCAGCAAAACCTTAGATCCCTTAGGAAATCCACAATGAGGGTGCAAATCGCTGAAAGAGAAACTGAAGAAATGCAAGGGAAGAGGAGGCAGGGTTTCCAATGCGGGCCGCTGAGTTTGGCTTGGTCTATGGATCAGGTATGGAGACAGTGTTAGAGTCAATAATGACTTCCATTGGCTTCAGAAGACGTCAATATATATTTATTAGTAATTTAACCATATAGGAGAGAATTGGTGATTAATCCTTCTAACAGGTAAACAAAAACGTTACGGTGAGATGCAAGGTTCCCTCTAAGCTACGCAGCAGCCCAGATTCTTAATGAGCCCCGCCCAGTCACGGGCTCAGGGCTCCACCCATAGAGTTGCTTGGCTGGGGGAGGGGCATTTTTCCCTCAGCGACAGCAGCAGCTTCCTCCCCCAGCCAGGCAGCTCTGTGGGCGGAGCCCTGAACCCCTGGCTGGGCGGGGCTCATTAAACAGCTGAGAGGCCATGCTACCACACAGTTTAGAGGGAACCTTGATGAGATGGTCAGAGAAGAATTTGAGGCGGGGGAGGGACAGCCAACCAGAAAAAACATTGTAGACAAGGGAAAGACCGTGGAAAACTTCTATATTGATGCAATTTAACAACTCCCAGCGCCTTAGCACCAGAAGGAGTAAACAGCCTTTGTAATGCTTTTATTCCAGATCATTAAGCTGTCATCGCTGCAGCTAAAGCAAACGCTGACATCGCTACGAGTGGCGGTGTGCCCCTTTGTCCAGTAGCGGAGGAGAGCTCCGAATGACGAGCCTCATGGAAGTCAGCCAGTCTTATCGGGTGTGCCTCTTTTCCAGATTGAGAATTTCCTTCATTACTTCCTGGCATCTGTCTCAAACGAGTTAGTTGAATTGGGGAGGTTGAGATTATTGAACTGGACTCACTCTGGACAGATAAAACAGCAGCAGCAACGGCGCTTTTGCAATCTGGGAAAGGGGAGAAGAGAAGGAAGGAAAAGGATCACTTTTATTTGTCAGACTTAGTTTGAAAAGTGACAGAAGACTAATGGGGACAGAATTTCCCGGACAATGTACATACACTGCCCCCAAAGTACACAATTCCTCAATTTCTGGGAAAGAAAAGCCTTTTGTCTGCAAGGTAAGAAAAATACATCGCTGCTCTGTAGCCCCTTCCATTTGAGGAGCTCAGCTGTGAAAGTCTCCCCCCTTATGCACATCCCTGAGAGGAAAGGAACGATGACAGACTGCCTCTTGGCTTTCCAGCTGTTGGTGACTGAAATGCTGAGCGGTCATAGCCCCAACTTGCAAAGGAAATTGGTGACTGGGATGTCTACATTTTTGTGTCCTCAGCTTGAGATGCAGATCCCTAGAATTGGAGACCCTGAAAAATATTCTCCGCCTTTGGTTTAAACGACTCACCAGAGTCACACAGCAAATCTCTAAAGAGCCAAGGATGCAAATGAGATCTCCTGACTTCCAGCCCTGTGCTTTAGGCTATGTCTACACCAGTGTTCCCTCTAAGATTTTCCAACCATGAGCGGAGTGAGTTTTGGCTTGTGCACCAATATTGGGGTCACGTGCGCTGGGTTGGGCACCCAATTTATTAACATACACACGTTCCTGGCTGCTGGAACAGAATCCCCCCCATGCTATGCAGCATGTCCTGTTCCCATCCGCGGGAGCAGACACTCCCCTTCCACCATGCAGCAAATCCCGTTCCCAGCCCCAGCTGCCACCGGGCCCTTCTGCCACATGGCAGCCCCAGCCACCGGAGTAGACCTCCCACCCCGTGTGGCGGCAGCAGGTCCTGGCCCCCCACCCCAGTGGCTCCCTCGCCACGTTGTCTCAGCTAGCTCCACCCGCTGAAGCAGCCACCTGCTGTGTGAGTTCTGCTACGCGGCTCTCCAGAGGAGGTGGGTGGGGGAAGAAGTTTTTGTGTGCGGCTGCGCCGGCGCGCACCTTAGTGGGAACTATGGTCAGCATACCAGTGCTTTAATGGGGAGCAGGTTTAAAACTAATAAAAGAAAGTACTTCTTCACACAGCGTGTAGTCAACCTGTGGAACTCCTTGCCAGAGGAGGCTGTGAAGGCTAGGACTATAATAGAGTTTAAAGAGAAGCTAGATCATTTCATGGAGGTTAGGTCCATAAAAGGCTATTAGCCAGGGGATAAAATGGAGTCCTTGGCCTCTGTTTGTCAGAGGCTGGAGAGGGATGGCAGGAGACAAATTGCTTGATCATTGTCTTCGGTCCACCCTCTCTGGGGCACCTGGTGATGGCCACTGTCGGCAGACAGGATACTGGGCTAGATGGACCTTTGGTCTGACCCAGTATGGCCGTTCTTATGTTCTTCTTATGTTCTCCCTGGCCACGATCTGTGTCTACTGCAGCAGGGGCAGAAGCCAGAACCCCAGGGCCTTTAAATTGCCACCAGAGCATCACTCCATGAGGCCCTGAAGGCTGGGAGGGGGCCCAACACGTGGTCGGGCAGTGCTGAGAACTGCAGCCCCGCCCCTTCCACCCAAGGCCCCGCCTCTTCAGGAGCATGGAACCAGCTCCCCCACACCTTGCCCAGGGGCCTATGGAAGCTGTCGGCTCCCCCCTCCCCACTCTGGGGTCTGATTAATCCCCCACCCCGAGTGATATAAATGACACTGAGGTAAGTGCCAGTGTGGACAGCACTATGTCGGTGGGAGAGCTCCGCCCACTGACATGGCTACTGCCACTTGTGGAGGTGGCTTTATTATGCAGCCGGGTGATCTTGCTCCTATCGGCATAGCGCGTCCTCACTTGACGTGCTCCGGTGGCACGGCTGCACTGGGGCAGCCGCAGCTCTGTGTGCGGACGAGCCCTGAGTCAGAGGACTGTTCTTCCCCTCTCAAGAGGTTTGATTAGCTGCAGGGACACCAAGGCAGTAACTTTCAAAGGGGAGAGGGAGGAAAAGGCCAGGAGAACGCAGGAGAGTTGGAGCATCCTTTAGTGGAAGGAGCTGGCGAACCCCAGCAGAGCTTCTGGGAGGAAACCTAAGCATGCGTATCCGAAATGAAACCGGCTCCGTGTACTGACGGGCAGGGCCCAGTTCGTTTATACAGCACCAGAGAAAGTGGCTGTTACACGCTCCATTGTGCTTTTGCAGAGTCACCGTCAGTGCAGTGGCGTGGAGAAAGTGCGGCTGTTGGTGTCATAGGCACACCGTCGGGTGTGGGGGGTGGGGACTGAGCTTTTCACGGGAAATGGAGGTTTTCCTGCCTTAGGCCAGACTCACTCCACAAGTGGTAAATCACCGTGGAACAGGAGTGAGCCCAGAGCTCTATAGTGCAGCCAAAAAACAGGGGCAAGGTGAACCCAGGCATGGTTGTGGCCATTCTGGTCAAGGGGGCGCTGTTTGTTTCCAAGACAGTCTTCTCCGGGGAGGGTGCCTAGGGAACCCTGACTGGATTCCCAAACTGTTTGTCCAGAGGGAGCTAAGTAAACTAGGGCAGTGGTGGGTCGCCTCCCCTTGTGAGGCTCTTCCCTCTGAATCTAACCCCAATATATACAGGTTGCACCTCTCTCAACTGGAACGCTCTTGTCTGGCAACATCCATGGTCCAGGAGGAAGCAGGGGGGCAGGAGTCTGGCATGATGTGGATCTGTGTATGTACGAGGGGCAGGAAGCCAGGCATGTGGCTCAGCTGGGCTGTGGGATCCAGTGGGGGTGAGTGGGGGGAGTCAGGTGGTGGGGTCTGCAGCAGGGGAGCCAGAAATAACCTCCCATGGTCCAGCAAAATCCTTCATCCAGGACCAGTCAGATACCAAGGGGGCTGGACCAGGTAGGTCCAACCTGTGATATTGGCTGTGTGCAAACAGGGAGTGCTGTGCGCACCCCTGGAGCATGGGCTGGAATCCCACCGAAAAGGAGACAATGCTGAAAACACAGTGTATATCTTGGACCCTTTCAGATCTTGTGCCCTGGGCAGAATTTCCGATCACGGTATCCTGTAAGTTGTAACAGAGATACCAGAGAGTGATGCAAACAATCCGAATGGGCCCTTTGAGGAGTTGGTGCAGGAGCAGACTCCATTTTTTATTCTATACTGTACCAGAGGGGCTTGAGAGTCCAGCTTGGTTTATATGATGTAATTATTCTCTCAGTGCTCAGTTAGTGCATGTCCCCTTTATATCGGTGCGGGTATTAGTTATTCAGCTCAATAAAGTGTAATACACAGATTTTTCCTGTTGCAGCTTAGTGCTTACTGGCATCAAACAATTATACGGCCTTTTTTGTATGAATAATTTAGCCATTATTTTGTTTATTTCTTCTCTTAACCCAACCCAAAGCGGCAGTATTTTTCAAGAACTGTATTTAAAAGTTGCGGGAGGCTGCTGTGATTCCCCAGAGTATTTTGCTGCTGTAAATCCATTCCCATCCGCCCCCAGGAGTTTATAACAGCAGGTTTTGTTTTTTAAAAGTAACGCTTTGGGAGCAGGGCATTGGCCTGGGATTTGCACCCACTGCAGTGGGCTGCTGCACGGATTGAAAAGACCCCAAACTGGCTCCTCTAAAAGTTAACCCAGAAAATCGACACATGGAAAAGCGATATTATCAGTCACTTTCCACAATGCAGGATTTTATAAGTTTTGGCCTCATCTCTACGCTAATGCCAACAATCTGGAAGAGTTTCCATCTAAGAATCTTGAGAATTCGTGAATTCCGATTGCCGATTATGGAGCAAGGGGACAGAGAGTGGCTCCTTGCCATAATTTAGTCTCAGCAAGTCAGGACCTGCTTCCCTCCCTTTCCCCCCTGATTTAGACAATATACTTTGTCAACAAACTGAAACTGGACAAAAACGTTGCAAGAAAATCAGAAAAGAGGGTTTTCAACAAGACCCTGATGGCTTTTTAGACAAAAAAGTCATTTTCTCAAAAAAAAAGTATTTCTATTGGGAACAGATTTTGATGGAAAAATGTTGACCAGTGCTAAGCCCCTTCCTCCTGTCTGGGAGGCATCTATTGTTATTGCCATGTTGCCAAGAGGGAAACAGAAGCACAAAGATGTTAAGTGACTTGCCCTGGCTGTACCATGAATCAGTGGCAGAACTATAGTGTCCTGACTCCTTTTGCACTGCCCTAACCACTCAATGACACTCTGTCAATATTTCACTTGGGCCAATATTTAGTGTTTTCCATGCACATTGTTCTCTGGTTTTACTGTTTTCCCTTTGCATGGAGGAATTCCTGAATGTCATTAAGGCAGACGGTCCTGGTTTCCCGGCACAGGAGTGATCGGATGTTAGAGCAGCGTGGCTGGAGTACATTATCCTTTGGAGAGGCTAGGTTAGGTGAATGACCTCTCGGTGGCTGCCATAAGTTGGCTCATTCAGCCTTTTGTTGCCCCCAGCCTTTTCCCTCTCACACTGAATCCTGAGCCAAATGGAGCTCACCCAGGGCATGTCTGCACTAGTAAATGATTTCAAAATAACTAAATTTGAAATAATTCCCCAAAAAAGCACATTCCCCGAGGAAAGCAAAAGTGCAGCTTTCAAAATAACCAGCCCTTTATTTCGAAATAATGGGCTTGGTAGTGTGGATGCTGCTTTTATTATTTCAAAATAAGGAGGGTTATTTCGAAATAACTCGTAGTGTAGACCAGCGCCTGGACTCCAGGATCTTAGCCAATATCACCATATAGGAGAGTGGTATAGAAGTTTCAAATACTATCCTATATGAACGGAGGCTCACAGCATCCCTGTGAGGAAGCATTTGCATCTTCATTGTTTCTGTAACTTGCTTCCTATGACATACACAGCCTGAACGAGGGCTGAGAACTGGCCTGACTCCTGAACTTCTATGCCTATGCTGAAACTCCAGACCATCCTTTCCGGCACCCTAAGTGGAACTAACCTTTAAATCTCATCCCAGTTAAATCATGTTTCAGAGAATGCTGCACAATCACAAAAATGCATTTCAATCGTGGTACATTAAAAAAGAAGATTCAATTTTGTGCAATGACTGCCAAAGGCTGCCATGTGTCCTGGTCTGCCAGTTTCTGTGTTTCCCGCCTGATAGTTACCTGTCAAATGAACCGAGCGACAGTGCTCATCAGCCGGAATTTAGTTGCTGGCAGGACCTATTAAAAAGCCATGTAAAATCACACACTTCCAAACCAACCCTTTCTTTGACTTCAGGTTTTTACTTCTCCCGCTCCCGGGCATCCAGCTGACACACTGAGTTTGATGTTGCTCCCTGTTTTCGCCTTCTGTCTTCCCGGGCATTGTAATTCCAGAAAGTCACTTCTCAGATCTGATACATTACTGAGCCATTGATTCCCACCAGTGCTATGCCAGGGGAGACAAACCCTGCCACTCCTCAGCCCAGTTTTCCTATAAGCCCCTCTGCACTTTCCCTTCTGCTGCCCCACATTGCTTGGGAGGCGCTCTCCAGAACAATCCTCAAAGCTAGTCTAGCGTCTTTTTTCCAATCCCTCCTCAAAACTGCTCCTTGCTCTCATCTCTGCAGAATTGTGGCCAGTAGGTGGGCAGTGGGTGGCCTGTGTTCTGTGTATTAAGCCACTCCAGATTGTTTACCCATTTCCTCCTTGTTTGACCCACTTGCTGTTATCGATTATATGTACCGATTGTAGGCCTTTTGGGAACAACGACTGTCTTTTTATTATACATGTGTGCACAATACTCAAAGCGCTGGGCCTTGATCACTAACTGGGACCTCTAATTGCTGCTGGGGTTTCCTCTGAGAACTTTTTGTTTACTTGGCTTCCCAAGACCTTAATTTGATTCCAGACGTTTTCAGTTAGGGTACTGCTACACTACTGCAGAAAGTCCTGTCTTATGAAAGGAGACTTAAGGAGCTTGGCTTGTTTACCTTAACCAAAAGAAGGCTGAGGGGGGACATGATTGCACTCTTTAAACATATTAGAAGGATAAATACCAGGGAGGGAGAGGAATTATTTAAGCTTAATACCAATGTGGACACAAGAACAAATGGATATAAGCTGGCTAGTAGGAAGTTTAGACTTGAGATTAGATGAAGGTTTCTAACCATTAGAGGAGTGAACGGCCTTCCAAGGGAAGTAGTGGGGGCAAAAGATCTATCTGGTTTCAAGATTAAACTAGATGGGTTTATGAAGGGGATGGTTTGATGAGATAACATGATCTTGGTAACTAATTGACCATTCATTATCAGTGGGAAATAGATCAATGGAGGGATGATAGGAGTTACTATAGAGAACTTTCTGGGTGTCTGGCTGGTGAGTCTTGCCCACATGCTCAGGGTTTAGCTGATCGCCATATTTGGGGTCGGGAAGGAATTTTCCTCCAGGGTAGATTGGCAGAGGCCCTGGAGGTTTTTCGCCTTCCTCTGTAGCATGGGGTACAGATCACAGCTAGAGGATTCTCTGCATCTTGGGGTCTTCAAAGTATTTGAAGGCTTCAATATCTGAGATATAGGTGAGAGGATTATTCTAGGAGGGGTGGGTGAGATTCTGTGGCCTGTATTGTGCAGGGGGTCAGACTAGATGATCAAAATGGTCCCTTCTGACCTTAAAGTCTATGCGTCTATGAGTCAGTCTAGGGAATGCAACTTCATGTAAGTGAATAATGCAGCTAGGTCGATGTACCTTAGGTCTACTCTGAAGTGTCTACACTGTGCAGAGTTGATGGGAGATACACTTCTGTTGACTTACTTTACTCTTCTCCTCTGGGGCAGAGTACTGGGGATGACTCGAGAGCAATCTGGGGTCAATTTGGCGGGTCTTCACCAGACTTGCTAAATCAACCACCAGTGAATTGATCTCTGCTTCATCAATCCCTGCTCTCATGTAAATGTAGTGTTAGACATTTTTATTGGCATTTAGCAAGGCTACACTGAGTTTTTCAGGCTCCAGTATAAGGGATGAGTAGAGGACATACCATACATCCAAAATTACACAGAAACTCTTTTCTTTTATGTACATGTACACATCACATTATATTTACTGTACATTGCATCACACATTTTGAGATTGGCTTGGTTATTTTTTCTTGGTTACTTTTCAGGAACCAATCCTTGTACAACATGCTCTGTCCATATGGTGTCCATGGACAATCTACTCTTTACCTCCTCCTTATGTTCTCAGATTATCTTGTTCATTGTTACCTTGTCCTTTGTAAGTGGTCCTCTAGGTGTTAAGAACATAAGAACATGAGAGTGGCCAGACTGGTCAGACCCAAGGTCCATCTAGCTCAGTATCCTGTCTTCCAACAGAGGCTAATACCAGGCTCTCCAGAGGGAATGAACAGAATAGATCCAAGCGATCCATGCCATTACCCATTCCTATTCCTGTCCATCACTGTCCTCCATGAATTTACCTAGTTTTTTAAAACCCTGTTAAAGTTCTGGCCCTCACAACATCCTCTGGCAGGGAGTTCCACAGGTTGTTCTTGCTCTTATATGTCTCTCTTCTTTTACTGATCTATCTTAGTTAGCAAAAACATTCTGCTTTCACCTTGCTAATCTATCGCTTAAGAAATGAGGTCTCCCCTATGACCAATTACCCATGTCAAGCCAAGCCTGCAATCATCACCAGAATAATAATTGTAAATAGCAACATGGCAACTGCACTATTGTCATTTTGCAGCCACAAGATCAGGCAGGGAATTTCCTTTTCAGCAAGGGGAGCAATTTCATCAGAGCCCAGGAGAGGAGAAACAAAGTGGCTAAAACAGGATTAGATACTGAGCATATCTGAGTGATCAGAGGTATGCTTGCTGGGAGGCAGGGATAAATCGCTGGATCCCTTTACTCAAATGTGGGGTTTTGAAAACAACAACAACAACAAAAACCCCGTGGCATAAAATTCACCACTGGCCTGATAACCCAGGAGAGTCCAGTCCTCACTTTACCCACATGAAAAGAACACTGATGGTGGTGTCAGAGTTTTGCTTCATTGAGGGTTGCAGGATGAACCTCAATTGTCTGACTTCCACTTTGTTCCGAGCACGACAGGGCAGTTCAATCTTCTTCAATCTAAAGCAGGGCAGGCAATGAAATAAAAGATAAAAAAAGAAGAAGAAAAGGATTTGAAAATGTTGGTTTAGAAAGCTGTGTCATGAGGTTGACCCCCTCTTATTTGTTTGATTCTCTGACCCCCTATTATTTGCCTTTTTCTCTAAATCCATATTTGCTGAACGCGTCCTTGAAAATCTTTGTGAAATTAGTGGCAAGAATTATTCCTTGACAGGCTGTTGACTGGCTCCAATTCAGTCACTGGCTTCAGCTGGGACTGCCAGCAAGACTACAGCCAAAGAAAAGAACACTTAATGAGTGACTGTCTGAGGCCTAGGCTACACTGGCACATTTTGTTGCCAAACCCTGCCTTTTGTTTATAAAATAGTGAGAGTGTTTATGTTGCAATGCGACTTTTGTTCAGGGTTGGAGGGGGGGGGGAGAGGGAGGGAAGAGAGCGGGAGGAGAGGGGAGGAAGGAGAACACCCAGTTTCGGTGACAAAAAACTTCCACCCCTGCAAAAGACTTTTGTCTTTTTCTATCCCTTTATTGTCAACAGAAAGCCAGTGTGGACTCTATGGTTTGTTTTATTGAGAGAACTGGCTTCCACCAGTTACCCGCAATTCCTGTCCTGATTGGCTGTGCTCAGTGTTTTGTGATCTCTGCTGCCCTGCAGGCATGTGCCCTCCCTTTTCAAAGCTCCCGGAAGTATCTAACGGCTGCGAGAGCTGCTCCCTTTGGGGAACAAAGAAAAAAATTATTGCAATGTTCCTGTTCTGCTGCTGCAGGGGGAGGGCTGCACATAAGAACAGTCATACTAGGTCAGACCAATGATCCTTCCAGCCCAGGATCCTGTCTTCCAACTGTGGCCAATACCAGATGCCTCAGAGGGAGGGAACACAACAGGTAATCCTCATGTGATCCCGCCTCTGTCAACCACCTCCAGAGAAATAGAGGGTAGGAACACTAATAGCCACTGATGGCCCTAACCTCCATGAATCTCTCTAGCTCTTTTTTGAACCCTGTTAAAGTCCTAGCCTTCACCACATCCTCTGGCAAGGAGTTCCACAGGTTGGCTGTGCGCTGAGTGAACAAACATGCTGGTGAGACTGCTGTGCTGCTCTGATATTCTTTAGTATGGAGAGGAATCCCAAGAAGCACGGGGATCAGCTCTGCCTTCCCACAACACTGCACTGTGGGATGCTTACCCACATTGCTGTGCTCTATCTGTCAACAGGAGTAATGCGGACATGGAATGCGGACAATGGGAGGCAGAAAAACTGGTTTGGTCGGTTTTCACTTTTTTGCATGTTGACAGCACTGTTGTCACCAAACCTCCCCAGTGTAGATGTAGCCTGAGAAGGGGCCAGGGTGAAGGCTTTCTGGTGGAGGTATGATCTGGATAAAACAGAAATGGTGCTAGTTGAACGAAGGAAGCCAGCTGGAAGACATGGCAAGGATTTTACCTGCCTTTTTAAGGGCCTGATCCAAAGCTCAGTGAGGGTTCTTTTTTGTTGCCTTCAATAGACTGTGGACCAGGCCTTTAACAGAGGGGCTGTGTCTACACTGGGCCCCTTATTCTGGAAAATCAGCCGCTTTTCTGGAATAAGCTGCGAGCTGTCTACACTGGCCCTTGAATTTCCGGAAAGGCAACGACTCTCTACTGTACAAAATCAGCCACTATTCCGGTAAAACTATTCTGCTCCCGCTCAGGCATAAGTCCTTATTCCGGAACACTGTTCCGGAAAAGGGCCAGTGTAGACAGCCCAGTAGTCTTTTCCGGAAAAAAGCCCCAATCGTGAAAATGGCGATCGGGGCTCTTTTCCAGAAAAGCGCGTCTACATTGGCCACAGATGCTTTTCCGGAAAAGCAGACTGCCAATGTAGACACTCCTTTTCCGGAAAAACTGAAAACAGAATAGTATTCCGTTTTAAGCATTTCTGGAAATTCATGCCAGTGTAGACACAGCCAGGGTGTGTGGCCACCCTTATTATTTCAGTTCACAATGAAGTGGTGCTCCAGGCTACACAGCAGCTTCTAGATGACTCCCTCATAGCGATCAGCATGACTCGTTCCCCCTCTCTCTGACGAGACGATGGCCACCGTTCGGAGGAGGAACTTGCTGCCACCGTCGCCATCCCCCACAGGCCGCCTCAAAAGTGGACTAGAACAAGGTGTGCCACATAGGCCTCCATGTGAAATCAGCTTGGGAACAGCAACTAGCGCAGAATGTGGGGGCTGGCTCTTGGAGTGAGCACAAGACGTCAGGGCTCCAAAGTACCACTTACTCTGAATTGTGTGCAGATGCCTCCATCAGTGTGCGAGAGGCTGGGTTTTGTGATGTGGATGTGTTCTGACAGTTTATGTTGAGCAAGGCCTAGAAGACCCAGTGATGGAAAAGGAACCCATTGTGCTAGGAGCTGTACAAACAGAACAAAAAAAACCCCCAGCCACTCCTTTCCCCAAAGAACTTACAATCTAAGTATAAGTCAACAGGTGGCTACAGTCAGACCAATGGGAGTTTACCAAGAAACAGAGAACAGTTTTCCGCTAGCCATTATCTGAGACTATAAGAGTGTTTCACACTCATTGGCCATTTGATTATACAAACTTTGGAGTCCTCATTTAAAATCAGCGGGACGGTTTCTACTAAATTCAATGGAAGTTGGCCTAGACTCTTGGTCACAGCTAAGCTGCGTTATTTAAACACAGAGTACTTTGACGAGAGAGGCTCCATAACCTAACACAGTCCTCATCTAAGCATGTTTTCCTTGCTTCTGGTAAGAAGGAATGTGCTACCAGTTCTTGAAATTGAACTGACATGATAGATCCCTAAGAAAATCCACTGCAAAGTATTTGATTAGATATAGATATAGATATAGATATAGATATAATGTTTTCTGTTTCAAAGAAAGTCTTCCTGTCAAAGAGTAAAACCACGTCTGTGTTTTGCTTCCTCCAAAACACTCGACTGTATATGTTAATCATTGAACTGGAAATCTAATTATATGATTATTAATCTGATGTGTTTTCTCCAACTCAGGAAAAAAAAAAAAGCATCCGGGACAGTCCACTGGGAGATATAGGCATGGAAAGCAATTAATGTGGAATTCTTATTTTGCTCACTTGCCTTGAAAAAAAATGATTGACTAGGCATGAATCTCCCGGGGTCCGGAGTGCAGGGCATTTATTTATTTATTGATGAAGCTCAACACCTTTTGTTTTTCTGCATAAACATTAATTAATTTCCTAACTCAGGACCTTTTCGATAGCGCAATATGGTAACTGACCAGAATTCAAAACGTGTGACCAAGTTAATTAAACGGGGCCTATCATGTAGTTGTCCCACCCACAGAGGGAAGCACTTACTCCTTCCCGTTACATAACGTGCTGCAGACAGACAGTCTGACAGCTGAAGTGTAGCCAGTACATTTCTTTTCCATTAGTCGCAAATTGCACAATAGTATACTAAGGTAATTACACCATAAATCTTCTTGCCAGTAAGTTTGAAGCTGCTGTTTATATCCATAAAACAGCTTTGGTTGGAAATAAAAGCTATGCATTATACATATAATCCTTTTGTAACTTGTTCAGAGCAGGCTAATGTGTTTAACTACAGTGCATCAGGGACAACGCAAGGGATTTTGACATTACTGCCATTTTAAAGAGAGAGAGAGGCGATGTTAATTAACTGGAGCTGGGTTGTAGTTGGCCATGTGCCAGCTGGTACATTACTGCTGCCAATAACCTTCTCAAAAGATATGTGGTGAAAGCTGGGCTATGCCTGGTCTCTTCTAAAAACTGGAGGAGGAGGTACAGGGCCACTTGTTCAAAGCCTCTACTCTGTTGTACGCAGTTTCAGAGCACTTGGAGGAATTCTGGCTGGCCCAGGCACAATTCTCCTGGAGGATCCTACTGTTTCATGCCCCTTTATGTTTTTAAAATACTTGGAAGATGTAGGATGGAAGCACAACATGGCTGACTAAGCAAGAACCCCAGTGCTGAAGGAATATGAGGGAATGAGGCCCTAATTTGTGCATTGTTCACATGGTCTATTTAGGCTTATAGACAAAGGTAAAGTTGAGAATTCTGTCCCAGATTCCCACCGCACCTGAGGCTACGTTTGGCCACTGAGCATGGGTGAAGGGAACAAGAAGTATGAAGGTCGGGACCTGGTGCTGGAAAGTGGAGCAGGTTGCTGAAGCGTCCCCAGAATAAGAGCTGCTACCAGGCAAGTGGAAATATATATATCTTGTAGCAGTGGTTTGTCATGGGGCACAGGGTTAAGAGACTTCCTTATTCTTGTCCTTCAACCATATTCCTCTCCTTTATTCTGTTTTGAAATATCAAATATTTTGTTTTCGTCCTCCACATCCCCACAGACATGCGGATTATTGTATGGGCGGAAATTCCTTGTTATTAATCCTTTCACTGCTGGTCTTTCTCTACAACTGCTGGTGGCTGTTGTCCGCTAACTGTCCCTTAGGCCGCATCTGGAGGCACTGGCTAAATGGCAGAGGTACACAGTTTAGAAGTGGTGCACCTGTTGTATGCAAGATGTTCTTGAGCAGAGATAATTCATCCTAAAAGGACAACTTGATACTTCATGTGCATTTTGTCTTCTTACATTCAGCTGTGTAACAGGCGTATTTTGCCTCAACACTGATGCTATTGCGTTGACCAGTTTTGGGTACCACATTTCATAAAAGATGTGGAGAAATTGGAGAGGGTCCATAGAAGAGAAACAAAAATAATCAAAGGTCTAGAAAACATGACCTATGAAGGAAGACTGAAAGAATTGGGCTTGTTTAGTTTGGAAAAGAGATGATTGACGGAGGACATGATAGCAGCTTTCGTACAAAGAGGTCTCCTTGGCCTCTGATGATAGGACAAGAAGCAATGGGCTTAAATTGCAGCAAGGGAGATTTAGGTTGCACATTAGGAAAACTTTTCTAAATATTAGGGTGATTAAACACTGGAATAAATTGCCTAGGGAGGTGGTAGATTCTCCATCTCTAGAGATATTAAGAGCAGGTTGGATAGACATCTATCAGGTATCCTCTAGATGGTACTTGGTTCTGCTGTGAGGGCAGGGGACTGGACTTGATGACCTCTCGAGGTCCCTTCCAGTTCTAGCGTTCTATGATTCTGTGACCACTCAGTAGCATTCAGATCATTAAAACCCTGTTGTTAATCTCCACCTCCTTGGCCACTTACGTTATGTCTCTCAAAATAACTGGTAAACCTCATTGTGTGAGGAATAAAGATTATTTCGAGAGAAGGGTTTTCTCTCGAAATAACTGCGTCTTAACAGCGTCTGTTATTTCGAAATAGCGCTATTTCAAAATAGTGCCAAAATGAGAATATGCAAATGAAGAGCGGGATATTTCAATCCCGGCTTCATTTGCAATTTCGAATGTCTTCATTTGTATCCCTCTCTCGAAAGAGGGTGCAAATGTACACATACCCTAACTTTCTATTAATCACAGGTTAGCAACCTGAATGGTGTCCCTCCTTCACTTAGGAAGCCTACTCAGAAACTTTTGATACTTAAATGTCTCTCCCATGAGGCTGCTGCTAGTAAGAGTGACCACACTTCTGTTTGCTTCTTATTGCAGCCTCTATATTTCCTCCGTCCCAAGGTTCTTTAGAGTACGTATCACCTAAATTATAATTATTATGCCACTCTCGCAGTCCAGAGGCCTCTCAAGATGTCAAAGGGGTTTAGATCAGGATGCTCTGAACGAGTTTCTGTTCTGACACAAAGCCACCAGGAATTGCTTATTCTGAGAAATTTCAGCATTTTTCTTTAATGACCTTTCAGAATCTCTTCTTCCACCAGGGAATTCTTCACAAGTTTGGATTCACTTAATCTCACATAGCACATCAATATTTCCCACTCCTTGCTAAAGGGTCACATTCCTGATCTCATTATTTCATTTACAACACATTCTGTGAGTCTACCTCCACAGTCACTCACTTTCTTTGACACCTTGTGTGTTGCTTTTTAGCTGGCAACCTCCTATAGAATTGAATAAGTTTCTAGAGAATATCTTTTCCAATAGATTTCTAGAGAATTTTAATAGGCCTTATATAAATTACTTAATCATTGATGAAATTTAATCAAGAATTCTATTTCTATAGTGGTGGCATCCTACTACTCTGAAGCATGTAGATCATTTTAGGAGCCAACTAGCCAGACTCAATCGGTCAAATAGCCACGTGGTTGTCTAGAATCTTCTTAGTCTTTAAAGTGCTACATAGTCCTGTATTTTGTTATAACATGGTTGTAATTCTCTATTTCTGTGTTTCTCAAAGGCTATGTCTAGACTACATTCCTTTTTTGAAAGGGGAATGTAAATGAGGCAAAGTGAAAGTGCAGATGATGCGTGGATTTAAATATCCCGCGTTTCATTTGCATATTCGCGTCCGAGTGCTTTTTTGAAAAAGGGTTTTTTGAAAGTGAAAGCGCAATCTAGACGGGGTTCTTTCGAAGAAAAAAAAACCCTTTTTCAAAAGAACCCGTACTCCTGAAAAAATTAGGAGTACGGCTTCTTTCGAAAAAAGCGTTTTTTTAAAGAACTCCGTCTAGACTGTTATTTCACTTTCAAAAAACCCTTTTTCGAAAAAGTGCTCAGATGCAAATATGCAAATGAAGTGCGGGATATTTAAATCTGCACTTCATTTGCACTTTCGATTTGCTTCATTTACATTCCTCTTTCGACAGAGGAATGTAGTTTAGATGTGCCCAAAGTGTTCTGCAGGGCCGCTTTGGGAAAGCCATGAATAGGTCTTCGCCACTTTGTTTACCTAAAGGAGCCATAGCCACGGAGCCTCACAGCTCCTGTGGCTCCAATTTGCCATTTCCAGCCAAGAAGAGCCATGGGAAGTGGCGTGGCTACGGACACTTTAGGTAAACAAAGCGGTGCGGGCTTGCTAGCGGCTTTCCCAAAGCAGGCCCATGGAACACTTTGAGAAGCACTGCTTTATTTAATGTTATCGGGCAGTTCCAAATACCTAGAGAAGGGCTTTCATTTTCAGTTAAATTCTATTGCACTCTAACAGATTTATTAGTTTTTAAAATATTATCTTTTAATTGCTGGTCGATCATTCATGAGAACGGCTTTGGAACCTTTATTTTCTAATTTAACAGAGTTTGAGCCATGACTTGACTCACATAAAGACTTATTGCTAAACACCATCTTATAAAGAACAGGAATCCTGGACGCCGCCTTTCTACCCACATTGAAAAAAAATGACAGAGAGACTCTGAGTAGCTCATTTATTCAGCATATGGACACATCCTATAGCCATTTGTCACTGAGAGAGACGGGAGGAGTTTTTTATTTGAATTCCATTCTTCCCCCGATCCAGAATCAATGTTATATCATTGTGCACTTCTGGCTCTGGGCCCATTCTTTAGAGGTGCTGATTTACACCCCTAACAGAAAGATATCCCGTCTTTATTTAAAGATTCTAATAGCTATGTTGTCATTGAGCCAAGGTATTAGGGTTGCTGCAGGACTCACCAGGTGAAATTCTATGGTCTGCGTTTCCAATCTCTAGGCCTAATTACATTTCTGAAAATGAAAAGGAACCCTCAAGCAGCTACAGGGGGACCTACTTTAAGGCCCCTTTACATGGTGCAAGAGCAATCCAAGTCAAGGGCACTCAGCCCCTATTACTCTGTGAGCTCTTTGGCCTTTGAGATGTCCTAGAATATGACCTTTTTACTTCCTTAGTTTTGAACCTGAGCCTTATTTTTTTTGCGTCTCTGCTTAATTCAGCTTGTATGATTTTGTGCCATTTTAATACAGCTTGGAGGAAAAAAGTTGGGATGTGTTTGGATTCTTTTTCTCTGCTCCTTTATTACATTTTGTTGGTTTTGCAAATGTTGGGAGTATATGTTTGTTAAGGTTCTAAGTGTGCTCTGTGTGGTATCCAGTTTGGGTGAAGGTCCAAAAATAATATTCATGCAATAGACTCAGTTTTTAACTGACAAACTCAGTAGTTTGATGTGAATGTCTGCTATGTTTAGGGAAAAAAAGCAATGAACTCAGAGAAAAAGAGAGGTAAGTGCTTATGTATTTCAACTGATAAGCATTCTCAAGTCCTTTAAGAACAGCCAAATTCATCACAAATTCTTTAATAATACCACTGAGATTAAGGAGGAGGAAAGGAATTTAACATGAGATAAGCCATTAACCTGCATGAACCTAAAAAATAGCATTAGAAAAAGGGAGTATAACAAAATAAAATTTCTGTCTTCTTTATGGTTCCAATGGCTCCTCAGAGACTCTGCAGGGTGAAAACATGCTGTGCTCTACTAAAGTAGTAAAGTTCTTTGCTGAAGTTTAGTAGACTGGCAAAGAAGTATATACATAACTCTCTGCAACTGGATACAGAGAAGCAAAATGAAATCATTTAACACAAAGACTGTGTGTACTTTTATGGAAATGTGTTTCTGAATATGAATATGCATGACTCAAATATATTTTATGCAAAATGGGGCACACAAACTATAATTCAAGATCTTGTAACCCCCCTGAATATGTATATTCTATTTGTGAGGTTATATCATTCTTTTTTGTCTAGAATTTCTAGGGAGAGTCGTTAGTGGTACTTAAGGGACTTGATGGCCCAGTGCTCAAGACAATGATCTGTAAATGGCTTCATTTTTCCTGTAAGCCTAAACTGTGGTTGGTCTTACAAAGATGTGACCATGCCACCTGATGCTACAATTCATGTTGAATTTGTTATTTTTCAACAGGGATTGGGGGAATGGGAAAAGCTTTCCTGTCCTAGGGAAATTCTATTTCAGAGATGGCTTCACAGACTGCTTCCCATCTCAAGAGGACACACGAAATGACCTGAAAAGAAAAGAATCTAACAGGGGGATGTGGGAGGAGAGAGGGGAGAAGATTTTAGCCCCAGGTCAGGAAAAGATTATCTTTGGCAAACTGTACCTGAAATAAGAATTAGGGTGAGAAATTATTTGTAACAACTTCTCTTAGGGTATGTCTACACTAGTCCCCTAGATCGATCTAGGGAGGCTAATGAGGGTGACTGAAATTGCAAATCAAGCCCAGGATTTAAATATCCCATGCTTGATTTGCATGTTCCTGGCCAGTTGCCATTTTAGAAATTAACTAGCCCGAAGTAACTCCCCGTGTCTACCCGCAGCATTAAAATGGGATTCTGATTTAAAGCCCCTAAATTGAATTAGCTGGTAAACCTCATTGCAGGAGGAATACCAGTAATTCGAGTTAGGGCTTTAAATCGGAATCCCGATTTACTGCTGCGTGTAGATGCGGGCAGTTACTTTGGGCTAGTCAATTTCTAAAATGGCAACAGGCCAGGAACATGCAAATCAAGTACGGGATATTTAAATCCCAGGCTTGATTTGCAATTTCAGTCGCCCTCATTAGCCTCCCTAGATCGATCTAGGGGGCTAGTGTAGACATACCCTTAGAGTTAGTCTACACTGCATGGCTATTTTGGGATACCAGAGGTATCCCAAAATAGCTACCCTATGGCTACACAAGCTGCCCATTATTTCAAAATATTTTTCAAAATAACATGTGTGCTATTTCGCCATCCTGGTAAACCTCATTGCACGAGGGATAAGGGATGGCTCAAAATAGCACGGTATTTCAAAATTTGGTGCTGTGTAGATGTGCCAAATTTCAAAATAAGCTATTTTGAAATAGTTTCAAAGTAAGATACTCAATTTGTGTAGCACAAATTACATATCTTATTTGAGTTTAGGGTGCTTTGTAGATGCACCCTTAGTGTATTAGACTCAGCTGGCATGTTTTGTTTATTTTAGTTTAGTAACTTACATTGATGTCTGTCATCCCTTGCAACCACTTTAATCCCAGTTTTTATACTTAATAAAATCACTTTTGCTTATTATCAAACCCAGTGTAAATAACTGTGACCAGGGAGGGAGACAAACGCAGTGTATCTCTCTCTTTCATTGATAAAAGGAGAAACATTATGAGTTTTCTCAGTGTAAAAATTATACAGAGTAAGATGGATGGATTTATTTGGGGGTTTTGACCCCCTGGGGGCTGTGCACCAAAGTGCTGTGTCAAGTCCTGTAACTGAGCATTCCCAGAGCTGAGCTGTTATCAGTGTGTGTGTCACTCTGCTTGGGGTTGAGGGGAAGAGAGGGAAATGCTGTTATTCCAAATCTGTGCCTTTGCTGGGGGAGACCAGAGCTTCTTGCTCAGCAGAAAAGGGTGGGGTGCCCCAAAGGGCAGGTAGGTGGGCTCAGTGGTGACAGTTTCAAGGGGATCTCTGTGACCCAACCCATCAATAAAGGTATTGCCATTGTTGTCTGTTAGGGGGTGGCATAGAGCTACACAACTGCTGAATCAGGCTATTCCTGAGAACAAAGACTTGTTCTTCATTTCAGGTTAAACAGTCCCAGTGTTTTCAGTCTCTCATAATATGTAAATCCCATCAGAGTTCTAAGACACAGTTTTGTTGCCCTACTATGGCATTTTTTCAGTCTCATGGCTCTTTGAAATAGCAGTAGATGGAACTTTTAGTGTATGGCTCCAGGGTCCATCTACCAACTTTTAGTGAATAGGAGGCTAGTGTGCTGAAGTTTTATAACCCCGCCACACATTAAGTCTCCATATATGTAAGCCTTCAGTGACTTCAGTTGAAGGAATACGAAAGGACGACATGCTTCTCTCTCTAAAAGAGAAATAAGAACAACATGGGGGAATTAGACCCAGCTTAACTTCATTACTCAGAAAGATAACAGAGCAAATATTCAAGCAATCAGTCTGCAAACACCTAGAAGATATTAAGGTTATAAGTTACAGTCAATATGGATTTGTCAAGTGCAAACTGAGTCAAACAAACCTACGAACTTTCTTTGACAGAGACTTGTGGATGGGGGAAGAGGTAGATGTGCTATGTCTTGGCTTTAGAAAGGCTTTTGATACTGTCTTGTATGACCTCATAAAGAAACTAGAGAAAGGCAAACTAGATGGACGTACTATAATCTGAGTGCATAACTGTTTGGAAAACTGTTTCCAGAGACTCAGTGGTTCATAGTCCTGCTGGAAGGGCATGCCAAGAGGAGTCCTGCAGGGATCAACCCCAGTATGGTTCTGTTCATAACTTAATCAGTGATGTAGATAATGGCATAGAGACTACACTTACAAAATTTTGCAGATGATACCAAGATGGGAGGGTCTGCAAGTACTTTGGAGGATAGGGTCATAATTCAAAATTCAAACTAGAGAAATGGTCTGAGGTAAACAGGATAAAGTTTAATAACTACAAATGCAAAGTGCTCCTCTTAGGAAGGAACAATCAGTTGCACACATACCGAATGGGAAATGACCGCCTAGAAGAGAGTACTGCAGAAAGGGATTTGGGTGTCATGGTGGATCATAAGCTAACTATAAGTCAACAATTTAACACTGCTGCAAAACAAAAACAAAAACAACCCCCCCCCAAAACACCTCCAAAACCCAACATCATTTTGGGATACATTAGTGCAATGATCACCAACCAGTAGATCCACCTTGGAGCCTCTGACAGGCGATCCTGACTGGTTTGGCTTGGAGACTACCAAGCACTTCAGCTGCCCCTCCTACCTCTGCCCAGCTGCTCCTGCCCAGAGCCTTAGAGCTGCCCCTGGAAGCTTCCTGCTTGTTGTGCAGGGTTGGGGAGACAGAGGGAGGGGCACTGATATCTCTCTGTCCCACTCTTCTGTACCCCATATTCACAGAGTGAGGAGGGTGAGGCCTCAGCAAAGGGGTGGAACAGGAGTATTTGGGTTTGAGGTATATCCTGGACTGACTTAAAAAGTGATCTTATGCTTAAAAAGGTTGGAGGCCACTGAATTAGCAGGATAGTTGTAAACAAGACAAGAGAATTAATTCTTCCGCTCTGATTAGGCCTCAACTGGAGTATTATGTCCAGTTCTGGATGTCACATTTCAGGAACGATGTGGACATATTGGAGAAAGTTCCGAGAAAATAACAAAAATGATTAATGGTCTAGAAAATGAGACCTTTGAGGGAAGACTGAAAAAATGGTTTTGTGTAGTTTGGAAAAGAGAAGATGGAGAGGGGGCATGATAGCAATTTTCAAGTACATAAAAGGTTGTTATAAGGAGAAGGGTGAAAATTTATTCGCCTCAACTTCTGAGAATAGGCCAGGAAATGATCGGTTTAAATTGCAGCAAGGGCTGTCTGGATTGGACATTAGGAAAAACTTCCTAATTGTCAGGATGGTTAAGTACTGGAATAAATTGCATAGGGAGGTTGTGGAATCTCTATGAGTGGAGATTTTAAAGAGCAGATTGGACAAACACCTCTCAGGGATGGTGTAGATAATTCTTAGTCTTGGCATGAGTGCAGGGAAAAGAACCAGATAACCCAGGGGTGGGCAATAATTTTTAACGGGGGGACACTCCAAGATTTTGGCAAGTGGTCAAGGGCCACACTTCTATGGAGGGGGTGCAGGGTATGGGATGGATGATGGTTGCAGAAGGGAGCTTGGGGTAGGAGACTGGAGTGAGAGGGGGTTCGCTGAAGGAGGGGGTTGTGACCTTGGGCAAAGGCTTGGAGTGTGGGGTCCAGGAGAGGATATGGGTGCAGGAGGGGATTCTGGCCTGGGGGGGCTCTAGGAGGGGGTGCAGGGTCTGGGAGGGAGCTGTGGCCTGGGAGAAGGGGGGAAAGTGGTACAGAGGGTTGGGATGATGGCCTGGGGTAGGTAGTTGGAGCGGGGAGGGGGATGCTAGAGGTAGGTTCTGGCCAGGAGGTGCTTACTTAGGCGGCTCCCATCCAGCAGCATTGCAGGAACCTGCGGCAGGCTATCTGCTGCAGTCCCAGGCTCGTGGGCTGGCTGCACCACGTGGCTATGCTCTGGCACAGGGTGGGGGCTCTGCTCTGGCACAGGGAGGCTTCACACACTGCCCCAGCCCCCAGCAAAATTTCTCAGCTCCTATTGGCTGGAAACTGTCCAATGAGGGCTGAGAGATTTTGCTGGGGGGTGGGGGAGCACACGAAGCCTCCCTCTCCCTCCCCAGAGTCCAGAACAGAGAGTGAGCTGCTCTCTACCGAAAAGTTCCAGGGAGGTGGCCCTGGGCCGGATCCTGTGGTGTGGCACCCCGAGATAACCTCTTGCGGCTCTTCCCAGTCTTCGGATTCTATGATTCTCACCAAATACAATCCATTGTTGTCAGAAATCCAAAAGAAAACAAACCAAAAATCCCTGTAATGACTGTTGAATCCCAATTTAAAGCCCTCATGGAGTCTGCAACGGCCCCTCCACATCCATGCAATTGGGGTTGGCATATGGATGATTCCATCAATGCTCCTGTTTCCTTTACTGTTTGCACATCCTGACGATCCAGCCCCTCTCTGCTGAAGCAGATCGGCTCAGATAAAAGTTGCCATTCGTTACTTGGAAAACATGCTTGGCTTGTGAGGGAGTTTGGAGGCTTTACTTTAGGAAATCGTGTCTCTCCCCCCCCTGCTTTCGTCTTGCTCACTTACTGCGAATTGCACAGACAAGCTACGTGAGGTTCCCTTTGTTTTCTGATTCCATGGTGGAACTCAGCCAAATTGCATTAGTACTCAACAACTTAAGATCGGCCAGTACCTTTTTTTTTTTGGAGGGAAAAAAGGCACTTACTGCTGGTGTCCATCTGAAATAATGTCTATGCAGAGTTAAGATCAGTGAGATACCTTGATTGATACCAAGGCAGTGCAAGCCAGTTGGGAAAGGTCTGAGCCTATCAGCTGAATGAGGAACTTGTTATGGAAAGTAACTTGTCTGGGTAACAACACTGGCTTTACCAATGTTTCCAAGCCCAGAAATCAGCACATCGGAAGAGGTCTTGCTGTTTTAGTGGCCTGATACCACAGCATCATGTTAGCTGGGCACCACTTCTGACACCAGCACCCCACGGCCGCATGAAACACTGACATCACAGATGACAGATACTGCAACAGTCATTCAGAGTTAGCTGGAAGGTTGGCTTCTGCTCCAGCCAGCGGATGCTTATGACTGGTAATAATGAACAAAGAAAAGACTGCGTAACTCAGAAGCCAGGACAAGAACTTTCTATTTTGCCTAAAGGAAAGAAAATGACTTTTGGTCTGGAGTGTATTTGCTTATGACTCTCCATCTGATTTTGGGCTTTCTGCAAAAAAGAAGCTGCAGATGGAAGGGTGGCAAAATTAGTTTGCAGTAGGCCCCAGGAACCATGCAGGAATCCCAGAGGGAGATGCTGTGGTTCTGAATCAGTGTCCGTGCTGTTTCTGATTAGTGCTTGTCAGTGACTGTATGTAGCCATGAAATGAAGCCAGGCAGATAAAGATCACATTCCAATTTAAAAGATGTGGAGGGGTCAGAGTTTTACAAATCAGCACAACAGGTGCATCTGCAAAATTATGTGCCTTAAACATTGCACCCGAGCAGCATAGGTACACAAAGGGATCCTTCATTTTGTTACTCAACTGGCGTGTGCAACCCAGGCCTTGGCAGGTGGACCCATTGCACGGGCCTCCATAGATCCACGTTGCTAAAACCCATGTTCTTATATAATATGCGGCAGTTCAACTTTTCTCAGAGCATCTCAGTTTAAAGAACATTTCTGGTTTTTTTTTTAACATCTTAAGCTCCAAACCCAGTGCACGTTCCGTGGCTTGTGAATTTTTACTGAGAATAGCTGAAGATGGGCTCTATAAAATCTGGATCTGGATTTCTCACACCCTGAGGGTGTTTGAATCCAAAGCTATGGTTTGACTTGTGATAAACACAGCAGCATTCTGCAAAATCCCATATCCAGATCTGGGTTCAGATCTGGGGTTTTGGTTCGGGTTCACCTCTGAGGTTTGTTATGCCTATTGCACTCCATTTAAATGACAGTGGTGTGTGTGTGTGGGGAGGGAATTGGCATCTGTTCAAAGGTTTGTATAGATTTGGATCACATTGACAGATTTGGCACAGGTTTCTGGATCTATCCTCAGGCCTGAAGGGGAGGAAGGCACCCCAGATGCAAGTTTTTATCTCTTAAGTGCTTTAGAAACTATGCTGGCTTCTTGGTTGCATAGCCTGTCCAGAACATTTTCATCACTATTGAAAGTGCTTATCATCCAGCATTAAAGAGACAAAGTGGGTAAGGTAACATCTTTCATTGGACCAGCTTCCATTGCAGTAAGAGAGACAAGCTTTAGACTTTAGGCTATGTCTACGCTGCGTGTGTTTTTCTGCAGAAGATATGCACTCATTTGCATATCTCATGCTCTCATTTGCATATCTGCTTCCAATCCTTTTTGCGGAAGAGGTTTTTGTGATAAAAAGCCATGTGTAGACGGGGCCATTTGTTGGAAAAAAACCCTATTGCGCAAGAGCCTGTCTAAGCAGTACAAGCAGTCACGGGAAGAGGCTCTAGGCCAGTGTGTGTGTATGTGGATGAATATAAAGGATTAAAGGGAGCTTATTTTTCCTCCCGGTGGGTTTTTCTCCCAAGTGGAGGCTGAGTACACTGGGCATTCCTGTTCTGCTGGGCTATTTGCCTCCATGGATGGTCTGCAATTCTGCAGTGCCATGCAGCCTGCCTGTACTAAGCACCCCCCGGGGTCATGGAATCAGAAAGGCATTGCAAATGATTATGTGGGAATATGCAAATGATTCTTGTGGGAGTCCATTGCACAGACATCTAAGAAAGCTGACTTTTGTCTCTGGCTTGCAAGATGAAGCTCTGATTCATTATCATTTCTGTGATAAACCGCATTATGGGTTTACAGGGAATAGTCTACTCTGCAGCAACTTGGCTGCCAGCCCAAGATACCAGACAGCTGATCCACCAGAAAGGCACCAGCCTTTTCTCTCCGCTCAAAGGCGTCTTCGATGTCCTGCATTAGGAGAATAATGTGATCATGGGTGCATTGTCCTCTTTTGAAGCTAGCCTGAACAAAGAGCAGTTGTGGGTTCCTTAACATCATTGGTGGGCATCAGAATCAGTCTCTCCATAAGCTTAGAGCTGACATGAAGGAGAGAGATGGGCCAGTAGCAATGTGGATCTTCCAGAAACTTCTCTGGTTTCAAAATGGCTATGATTTTTGCCCTGTACCAAATTTGTGAGATGTAGTTGTCCTGGGAACATCAGTTGAGGAACTGGAGTGGTCTGCTTTTGGGTTTTGATGAAATAGACACTCCATGTCTACACTGCACACTTATTCTGAAATAGCAATTCTACACTGCAGGGAAGCCTCAAAATTAGTCTGAGGCAGGTTTCCCTAATGTAGATGTGCTATCTCAAGAGCCCCAGGAGGCATTGGGGAGGAATAACTTAGAATGGCCCTGGTGAGGGACTATTTCAAAATAGCAGTAATAGGGCATCCACACAAGCCTTATTTCGAAATAGCTATTCCTTGTAGAATGAGGTTTCCAGATTTTGGAATAAGCCATCTGTTACTTTGAAATTATTTCAAAATAATGGAATGGCTGTGTAGACGCGCGCATTGTTCTTTTGAAATAATGCTAGTCATCTCGAAATAATGGTGAAGTGTAGTCGCACCCCATGTGAATAATCCAGACCTATCACCTTCCCTGTTTTCACTAGCTTTAAAGGCCTGGTCCAGCTCTTTGTCTGAAAAAAAGGAGCCATCCAGTTTGAATTCACATGAGTAGCCTGCCAGCTCTCTTCACTGCATGACTAAAAGGTTTATTCAAGTGCTGTGTATGGCCAATAGGTTGTGTCAGAATTTACAGTGACTGGGAACTCTTTTTTGCTGAGGCTGGAATCTATATAAAGTCTTTGAATAGCCTACTCAGCTTTCCTGCTTGCATGAGTAAAGTCCATCTTTTCAACTGTCTTGTGCCCAGTTTGCTTTATCAGTTGAATAAGTGACTTGCTCGTATTATTGGCCTCCTTATTGTTAACAGCAGATTTGAATTCGTGGTAGAGCTTAATTGTTTCTGATCATCACCAAGGTATGCGCCATGGGTGGTAATCTCTAGAGATCCATTTCTTAGCAGTGGCCTACGCTGGCTGGACACGTCAGGTCCAACTTAGCCAGTTCACTGACAGACATCTATAGTCCTACTTGAAAGATGGCCCATCACATTTTCCTAAAATTCCATTGGACTTTCCATAAGATGTTTTTTGTTGACGTCCCCAGGCCCAGGGTGATAACAACAGCTGAGGCTGAGATTTTGGGAAAGCTTCATGGATGGTATGCTAAGTGACTACTGACAGCAGTTGCCTGGAAGAGGAGAAGGTGATGTTGGTTGCCCATCTGCTATTTTGAAAGCTCGGTATTTGCTATGGGTACATCTACACAGCAGGGCAAAAATCGAATTAAGCTATGCTACTTCAATTAAGTGCGTAGCTGAAGTCGAAATAGCTTAATTTGGCTTTTGGCACTGTCTACACAGCAGGAAGTAGAAGGAGGAACACTCTTCCTTCGACTTCTCTTACTCCTTGTGAAATGCGGGTTACAAGAGTCAGAGTAAGAAGTCCTCCAGCTTGACATTTGTGAGAACCAGTGGGTATGTCAGATTCCCAGGGAGCATAGGATGAGGACATGGCAGAGAGGCTTAAGTGCACCTTGGGGAATGTCGTTGAGGGCTTGTCTATACTTATTGGAGGATCTTCTTGGGTTTGATTTAGCGGGTCTAATAAAGACATGCTAAATAGAATGCTGAGGGTGTTCCCATCAACCCCAGTACACCTCACAGTTGTTAGGAGTAAAGGAAGTTTAGAGCTTGTCTCCTGTCGACCTCCTTCTGTGGGGCGACCCTACAAAATCACTGTAAGGTATATCGACTCCAGCTGCACAATTGTAGCTGGAATTGAGTCTTACTTCAGTTTTCAGCCCTGCGTACATCTGGCCTGAGAGAGCTGAACCCAGACCTACCAAAAATCTCTCCATCTTCACAAATGACAAGTGGAGAAAAGACCACACATAAGTAAGATTTTTACAATTTCATTCACAAAGCCAGAACAGAAACGTGCAATTTGTGCAGACAGGATCAGGAGTTGAGGACAGTAACTGTAACATGTTGTCAGTCCTGATACTGAGATTATAATGCCCTGTCCATCCTACATAATGACTGGAACTCATTCAGAGAGCAGTTGATCTCACGCTGCTGTTTTCGTCAATCACAACCAGAAAAGGATATTATATAAAGCCCGATTGTTCCCTCTCTTACACTGGTGGAGATTGGGAGTATCTCTGCTGGTGTTAGTGGAGTGGCATCAGAATCCTGATGTAAGGGAGAGGTGAATCAGGCCTTATTATTCAATGTAAAGAGAGAACGAACAAGCAGTGACTATGTACCTGGGCTTTTACTGAGATTTGCTAGCATGAACTTTTGTGACACGGGCAGTTACGTGCTCTGTACGGGGATCTGTGTTATCAGATCTCAGTTCAGGATAAGTGACAAAGATTAGATATATACTTTAGGTTTCCAGGATTTTGAGATGCCCACTTTACCAGGGAGTGATTATGCTACAAGCCATCTAGCAGGTCATCCCAGGCAAGTGAAAATAAATAATGAAATCCATTCTTCATTTTTAGCTTTATATTTTATACCAAATAAGGGCAAGAATGCTAGGAAATTTGAGACGAGATGAAGTGTGAGTTTGATTTAAAAGGACATGCTATCAAAAACCTTTAAGCCCTAAATTCTGATTTTGTAAATATTAAAGGGAAAGCGTGAAAGGGGGTAATTCACAAATCATAATATGTCTCTTCATGAATGTAAAAACAATGAGGGGTCCTGTAGCACCTTAAAGACTAAGGGTATGTCTACACTACCCCTCTAGTTCGAACTAGGGGGGGGTAATGTAGTCATACGGAGTTGCAAATGAAGCCCGGGATTTGAATTTCCCGGGCTTCATTTGCATAAAGCCGGCCGGTGCCATTTTTAAATACCGGCTAGTTCGGACCCCGAGCCGCGTGGCTACACGCGGCACGGACTAGCTAGTTCGGATTAGGCTTCCTATCCGAACTAGCTGTACACCTCGTGGAACGTGGCTAGGAACTAGCTAGTCCGTGCCGCGTGTAGCCGCGCGGCACGGGGTCCGAACTAGCTGGCATTTAAAAATGGCGCCGGCCGGCCTTATGCAAATAAAGCCCGGGAAATTCAAATCCCGGGCTTCATTTGCAACTGTGGATGACTACATTACCCCCCCCTAGTTCGAACTAGGGGGGTAGTGTAGACATACCCTAAGAGATTTATGCGGGTATTAGCTTTCGTGACAAATACCACTTCGTCAGATACATCTGACAAAGTGGATCTTTATCTGACGAAGTGGGTCGTTGCCCGTGAAAGCTGATGCACAAAGAAATCTGTTAGTCTTTAAGATGCTACAGGACTCCTTGTTCTGTCTGCAGCTATAGACTAACATGGCTACCTCTCTGAAACTTGTCTTCATGAATGTATCTACAGTTCCAGTGTAAACATATTTGGCTATTTAATCATGCTCCCACACTGGAACTCTGGGCTAGGAACAAGAGCTGGTCCATCTGTTCAAACTGCACAAGCTGAAATAAATGCAGAATTGAAACCAAAAGCATAAATGCAGCAAGAGGAGACTAGGTACATCAAATGGTTATGTATAAAAGTAATAGATTTGTTCTCTATGCTAATATACATATCTATAACACACAGTAAGGTTTATATGTACTAGTAATATATAAAAATATGTATGTATTACATTCCTGCCTCTTTTTTGACATCTGTGTCTCTTCTGATGCCAGGGTTGCCCCTCTGTTGAGTGCTGTATGGAGACTTGTAAGGTTCACAGAGAAGGAGAAATCAGAGAGGTAGACTCTGGGCATATTCTAAGTGTAACTTGTTTTATTTACAAATATTCACCAGCCCCAGGACAGAGAAGGTCACAACCAGCATGCAGGGCAATCCCTTTATTCAGACAGTCTCAATGCCTGATTCCCAAGGAGCACCTGCAAACCTGACTCAGTGACACAAAATACAATAAATATCTTATCTGGTCACAAACTTATTGTACTCTGTCCATGTGTAAAGGGTTTGGTCTAAATGAAACTTTACTGTATGTTGAGCCACATCCACCCTGACTGAATTGGCCTCATTAATACTGGTCCTACAGTTGATAAGTAGCTCCCTTCTTTTGATATGCTAATATATATATTTCCCTACCTTTGTGATTTCCACTCTATGCATCTGATGAACTGGTTTTTACTCACAAAACTTTAAGCCCAAATAAATCCGTTAATCTTTAAAGTGCCACAGGACTTGTTTTTGCAGATATAGACGAACATGGCTGCTCCTCTGACACTTATCTTTGGGCCTGGTAGTTTTCTGCCCAGTGGAACTAAGCATCCCTTGGTAGCTGACTTACTAATAACCTTGGGTATAAGAATTGCACTGTGATCCTTAGAACTTCCTAGTTGTATCTAGGGGCCAAGTAGTTGCATTTATTGCTGAATGGACAGTAATAAAAATGTGTACAGAAAATGAAAAAAAATTGGTTTTCGTTTTTGGTGTTTAGAAACAAAACCAAACTGACCTAACTTTATAATTAACAAAAAATAGGCTCAGGTAATAATGAGCTGTGTGGATCCATATTCCATATTATATTAATTTGGATCCTAGATACAGTGATGTAAATATGGAGTATCTTCACTCTGGTATCTGTAGGAATGGCAGATTAACACAACTGAAATTGAGATCAGATGTTGGCACATCATTCGGGAAAGTACATAAACATGTACTGAAGCCCATGGGTTTCAACAGGGCTTAAGCACATGCTCAAAGTTAAGAACATAGCCAGATTTGTTCTCAACAAGAGCTGCTGGGTATTGAGAACTTTCAAAAATCATTCTGAATAGGGGTATTTCTTTAATCAGGGTGTGCAACTGCTAAAAATGAATCCATTGTGAAGAAATCCATCTGAGGCTTTGCCCCAGAGTCAGTGCAAACTGGGATCTTTTGGGAATGACCCATCAGTTCTGTGTAGACTTCCATTATTATTATATTATTATGCATTTCATTAAAGGTATGTGTCCTGTACATTAGTAGTTGAATTCATATTTTTTGGTAACTCTGCACAAAAATATTTTCTATGGCAAAGTTTAGCTTAGCATAATTATTCTCCAAGAAATTTTTGAATTAGAAACTGGTCTGTGCAGTGAAGTTCAGAACTGGAGTAGAATTCCTAACGTTCCCAAAATGTATGGATGTATAGTCTATATTTTCGGGGAGAGGAGGGACATCAATGAGTGATTTCATTCTGAGAGTTAAAAACCTTTAAGGTTTGCTACTATTATTCAGAGATATTGCAACTTTACTGATTTCATCATCGAGTTTATTCCATCTACTACATAGCAGTAAAACAATGTGATTTCACAAGCCACTGTGTGTTTCCTGACCCATAACATTACAAATCAAAAGAAGTAAAAATAAATATTCTGTATGGAAACTCAGAAAATTGCTCTTAAAGCAAAAGAGCTTAGATGTAGTGGTGATAAACACCAACATAAGAGCCTAGTTAGGAACATAGATAACAAACACAAAGGGCTGTTTTTACATTGAAAAATGCAATATAGTCTTTATTATACTGCACAGGAAAAGAATAATCACATATTTTATCAGAAACATCTGGGTAGAAATTCCAGGATTTGTGTTTGCTTAGATTTTCTGTTAATTATGAACTTGAGAAAAAACAGCAATTTCATTCCAACCCCAAACAACATTCCAAAGATAAACCTGGTATGATTTGTACTTACTTTATAAAATAATGATAGTTTTACTTTTTCTTTGGAAATCAAATAAACTGCATTGGGTAGTCAACAGTGATTGTGTTAGAATTTAGTTTTGAGGCTAAAGGTTAATCATTATTTTTTTCCTGTAACTAGAGGGTCATAGTAATTAAGTTATTTTTCTAAATATTATAGCTTCCTTCCTTCCTTCCTTCCTTCCTTCCTTCCTTCCTTGACAGTAGAATATTAGGAGTCAAAAATCAGATCCAATTGTGAAAAAATAGAGAGTATTGCAAAATCCAGTATTTGCTTTGTGTATATGAAACAACTGATTATAACTACTCATAGTTAACCAGAGGAATATCCTCTATCTTTTCAATGAACTGCACTCAGCCTTAGAATTTTGATGAAATGTTGTGGCCAATCTGTGAAGACCATCCATAGTGGAGATCTAAATGGAATTGGGAAAAACGAACTCCTAGGCTGTGTCTACACTGCACCCCTTTTCCGGAAAAGGGATGCAGATGAGACAAGTCGGAATTGCAAATGCAGCGGGGATTTACATTTTCCCCACTCCATTTGCATGAACATGGCTGCCGCTTTTTTCCAGCTCGGGGCTTTGCCGGAAAAAAGCGCCAGTCTAGACAGGGATCTTTCAGAAAATAAAGCCTTTTCCGAAAGGTCCCTTATTCCTCTTAAAATCACTCTCTTGGGGTATGTCTACACTACCCCGCTAGTTCGAACTAGCGGGGTAATGTAGGCATACCGCACTTGCAAATGAAGCCCGGGATTTGAATTTCCCGGGCTTCATTTGCATAAGCGGGGAGCCGCCATTTTTAAAACCCCGCTGGTTCGAACCCCGTGCAGCGCTGCTACACGGGGCTCGAACTAGGTAGTTCGGACTAGGATTCCTATTCCGAACTACTGGTACACCTCGTGGAACGAATCCTAGTCCGAACTACCTAGTTCGAGCCCCGTGCGGTATGCCTACATTACCCCGCTAGTTCGAACTAGCGAGGTAGTGTAGACATACCCTTGTAGATTCAATAATTATCCTGGCAGGCTGCTGTCACTAGTTCTGGGAATTAGGCAATGAGAGGTTCTCTGTGCCCTATTCCCTCCTGGGCCACATACACAAAGCAGTACAGAACCTGGTCTGGAAGCTTCTGAAAGTTGGGTTCTAACAGCACTGGTTTAGGGTAGGCATGGAGTAGGTACAGGCTGTCAGAGCATCCTCCAACAGTTCTGCAAACTCAGGGCAGGGCTCTCCTGAGAACAGACTACTCAACTATATGTTGTCTTTGTTAGGAGGGCAGAAAAGTCCTTCTGAAGTGACACTTGTGGTTTCAAAGCCCTGTCTGACAGGATGAAAGAAAGCCCAGTTTATTAACTACTTTACCTTCTCCTTCCCCACTCCTCCTCTCTTCTCTGTCTCTGTTATACCCTCTACTTCACTGCACTGTCCCTGAAGAACTCCCATCCTCACCAGAAGAGTTTAAAGTTGACTTGTAACACCTTGTTCTGATGGGTAGGTGTGAATTAGAGCTTCTGAAACCGGTCAGCATCCCTGATGGGCTTCGCTCATCTCTAAGAACTTCAAAGCAGCTGCTTAATTTATATCTGAGTTTCCAAGTATTGAACGGAAGAGTTAGAAAGATAGAGGCAACTTCTTTTTGGGTCTCTGTGTATAAATATCAAAGTTACAACCTACCTCACTCTAGCATTTTTATGTTTCCAGATTCACAGATAAAAGAGTCTGGTCCTGTGAACTTCCTGAAAAGTTCCCTTGGAAGAATGACTAAGAACTTCTGATGATTTTTTTCTTTTCTCTTTATCCCCCTCTTCTCCCTCCTTTTGTTTCCTTCCACACTCTGCCACTCCTATTTCAATAGAGACAGTCGTTTCCTCTTCAGCTGAGACTTCTAAATTTCTCTCCTTCTGAATCCTTCTCCAGACCCACTTCTTTTGCCTCCGCTGTAAATAATCTATCAGCAGATGAAGGTTAGATTAAGAAGGGCGCAATAGCCATTCTTCTCTGTTTGTACATAAACAATGGTGGGTACAAATGAAGCAAATTTTGGTGGTTTTCCCTATCACACCCTTTGTATGTGTCCACATCTCTGTTTGTGCAACACCGGCTCAATGGGACCTGATTACAGGTGGTCAACGTGTATTTGTTAAGAGATTTTGTTTTTAAAATGAAAAGTTTTGAAGAACACAAATAGTCCCAGGATTTTTTTGACGAAACAAAATGAAAATGAAAGAAAAATGACTGTATGTTGGTCTTTCTCCCTTTTGTTCCTTTCCTCCCCTTTTAAATTGTGTTTATGTGGGGAGAGGTACAAGAGGAAAGGAGAAAAAGGAGGGAAAACACCCTAATTAAAAACTGAACAATTTTTATTTTAGTCCAGACTGAGTTGAATCAAACCTTATTCCTTCTGTTTTGATTACAAAAATAAAAAAATGCAGGGGATTTTTTAAAATGATTTTTTCATTCAATTTGATGTTTTCCCTGAAAATACTTTTCCCCATCAGTTCTTGTCTTTATTATGAACTCTGAAGGCTACCATTCTGTGTTTAACAAAGAATAACAACAGAAGAAAATCATCTCCGCTCTCTAGGCCTTGCAGCTTCTTTGGTTATGTCTACTCAGCAGCATTATTTTGGAATAACTGTTGTTATTCTGAAATAACATAGTCGACATTGACACAGCAAGCAATTATTTCGACATAATGTCAAAATAATGGTGAGTGGGAGGACTTCTTACTCCTGTAACCCTCATTGCACGAGGAGTAAGGGAAGTCAAAGGAAGAGTGCTCTCAGACTTTCTGCTGTGTAGACAGCTCCGAAAGTCGAAATAAGCTATTTCAACTTAAGCTACTCAATTGATGTAGCTGAAGTTGCGTAGCTTATGTCAGCTTTAGTCTTGCTCTGTAGATGTGCCTCTTGTCCCCGGTCACTCTTCATGCAGTGGTGGCCACGGATCCATTTTCACCCATGCACAGGTGCTATTTGTATTTTGTCACCTCCAAGTATTGGCATTTGTATGTATAGATTGCAGCCTGCTAGGCATCCCTTTTTCACAGAATCATAGAATCCCAGAACTGGAAGGGACCTTGAGTCCAGTCCCCGGCCCTCATGGTAGGACCAAGCATCATCTAGATCAGTGGTCTCCAGCCTTTTTACACTGAAGATCACTTTTTAAATCTCAGAACAGGCGAAGATCTACCGCCCCGCCCCTTCCTTGAAGCCCTGCCACTTCCTTGAAGCCTCGCCCTCTCTATTCTCCTCCTGTCCATCACGTGCTATCCCCAGCCCTTACTTACACACTCTGATAAACAGTTTATTTTTAAATTATGCGATCTAGAAAATCAAAATCACGTGTTCATAGTTATGAAATAAATAGTCTGGTTTTTATTCATGCTATTTAAATCTACAATGAAGCATTTAGAATGATGCATTTTGTGGGGACAGAGTTCTGCGGCTGGGGGCAGGGGAGAGGGAACAGGGTGCTGGGAGGGCAGAGGACAGGGTTCTACAGCAGGGGACAGGGTGCCAGTGGGGACAGAGTTCAGGGAGTGGGGACAGGGGAGTAGAGTCAGGGGAGTGGGGACAGGGTGCCAGTGGCAGCAGAGAGTCCCCTGCATCTGCCTTGTCCCAGGATTCTTCCCTCCCTCCTGAGGGAAGCCGGCACACGACTCCTCCGGGCCCGACTCCCCTTTCTCCCCCCCCCCCCCCCGCGGGGCAGGGAAACCCCTCGTGTGCCTGCCCCAGGGCCAACTCCCCCTCCTGCGGTGGGGCCAAAGCCTGCCCCGGGGACAACCCCTCCCCTTCTGTGGCAGGGCCAAACCCCCACGGGCACCTGTCCCGGGGCCAAACCCCCCTTCCACGGCGTGGCCCAGCCCATCCCCTCTCCTCCCGCAGCACGGCCAACCCCCACGGGCAACTGCCCCGGGGCCAAACCCCCCTTCCGCAGCACAGCGCAGCCCGGCCCAGCCAACCCCCACCGGCCAACCCCTGCTCCCCCCTCCCGCAGCATGGCCAACCCCCGTGGGCGCCTGCCCTGGGGCCAAACCCCCTTCCTGCGGCATGGCCCGGCCCAGCCAAACCCCAGGGCCAAACCCCGCTCCCACGGCACAGAGAAACCCCTGCGCTCAACTCACCCCTCCGGCGCTGGCGGCGCAGAGAATCCTCCGCACTCCTCCTCCGGGGCCGATGCCCCCTCCCCCAGCACGCAACAGAGCTGTGGGAGGGGAGCAGCTCGCGCACTTCCGGAACTACCGGAAGTGACGCAGGCTTCAAACAGGACTTCCGTCCACCCCGCGGGAAGCCGGCACTACACTAGAGGTAGGTAGTGGGGCTTCACGGGGGTGGGGGGAAAATGAGGGGTGGGGTTGCCCGAACGCCTCGCGATCGACTGGTCGATCACGATCGACGGGTGGATGACCACGGATCTAGATCATGCCCAACAGGTGTCTCTCTAACCTGCTCTTAAGTATCTTCACTGATGGAGATTCTACAACCTCCCTAGGCAATTTATTCTAGTGTTTAACTACCCTGACAGTTAGAAAAGTTTTCTCTAATGTCCAACCTAAATCTCTCTTGCTGCAATTTAAGCCCAATGCTTCTTGTCCTATCATCAGAGGCCAAGGAGAACAATTTTTCTGCCCTTTCCTTGTAACACACTTTTAGTTGCTTGAAAACCCCTATTATGTCCCCTTTCAGTCGTCTTCTTTCTAAACTAAACAAACCCAATTCTATCATCCTTCCCTCATAGGTCATGTTTTGTAGACCTTTAATCATTTTTGTTGCTCATCTCTGGACCTTCTCTAGTTTCTCCACATCTTTGTTGAAATGTGGTGCCTAGAACTGGACACAATTCTCTAACTGAGGCTTCATTAGCACAGAGTAGAGTAACAGAATGACTTCTTGGTTGTGTCTAGACTGCATCCCTTTTCCGTAAAAGGGATGCAAATTAGACACATCGCAATTGCAAATGAAGCAGGGATTTAAATCCCCCACGCTTCATTTGCATAAACATGGCTGCCGCTTTTTCCCAGCTCAGAGCTTTGCCGGAAAAAAGCGCCAGTCTAGATGGGGATCTTTCGGAAAATAAAGCCTTTTCCGAAAGATCCCTTATTCCTTATTTTAAGAGGATCATGTTTGCTTTTTTTGCAACAGTGTCACACTGCTGACTCATGTTTAACTTGTGGTCCACTATGACCCCTAGATTCCTTTCTACAGTTCTTCTTCCTACACTGTCACTTCTTGTTCTGTATGTGTGAAACTGACTATGCCTTCCTGGACTTTGCATTTGTCCTTATTAAACTTCATCCTGTTTACCTCAGACCATTTCTCTAGTTTGTCCAGATCATTTTGAATTATGACCCTGTCCTCCAAAGCACTTGCAACCCCTCCCAACTTGGTGTCACCTGCAAAATTAACAATTGTACTCTCTATGCCATCATCTAAATCATTGATGAAGATATTATACAGAACTGGTCCCAAAACAGACTCCTGTGGAGCCTTATTTGTTTTTGAGTAGATGATGCTAATGGCAAAGCCAGGAATAAAACTAACATCTCAGACTGGTGCTTTTACCCCGCTGGCCCAAAAATTAAGTTGTCCTGCACAGTTTAGTATCACTGTCAGCAAGGTATTTCAGTTCTGATCGGATAACAGATTGAATACGTTAGCCCAGAATTTCATTTTCATTTCCAAAGTGAATTCTGAGCAGCTTCTACAGCAGTCTGATCTTTTTTCTAAGCATTCATTTTCAAGCACCAAGACGTGTATGAGGAGTCTAGAGCCCCTAATGCCTGTGTATGATGGCTGACCACAGTGTAGCTAAGCAACAGGTTCTTACTGCTGGTTAAGTTTGCCTTTGACTGATTGACTTCTCCTATTTCATTTGAAATCTGTCATTGGTTTATTTAGTCCTGCTTGGATTGGTGCAGTTGTTATAGTTCTTCAAATATTTATACAGTGTGATGCATAATTCAAGACTAGCACCTTCTACTTTGGTTCTTTTGTTATAAATTGCCAGAGTATAACATATTATTTGTGATCTTAGGGCCTGATTCAAGACTCCCAATGACTGTAGTGTTAAGGGGGGCAGAGGAGGAAACAAGTGGTAGCTTTTTTGCATGTGACATTCCTTCACTGGTGTCTTTAGGTTTTCTTAAAGTTACAACTCCAGACCAAACTGAATGGACTGGTTCACTGATATGAGAAGGGTGGAATCTCATTCAGGTGTAATTTGTAGCTGTTTCCTTTCAGGAGCGTTTTCCTTCTTATTCTTCAAATGCTGCTCTTAATCTGGGAGTCACAGTGGAGTTTGATCTTTCTTTGAAAACGCTGATTACTCATGGCATTGAGGCAGCATCAGTTTTGGGTCAGGTCATGCCACAGAGGTAAAAAACGCAGGACATCTGGACTGTTTGCTGAAAGAAGGCTTCACCTGCAGGTTAGTTTCATCCAGTCTTGGGAACTGTAATTCTTTGCGATTGTAATTCTTCAAGATTCTACTCTCCAGCATTTGCATGGAGTTCCCTGAAGCAGTGCACTTTAAGAAAAGATTAAGAGAGGAAGAAGTAGCAAACTCCATTGATATCTGTAGGATAAATTAGGAGCACACACAATCATCTTTTCTTCCTTTTATTGCCACAGAGAGATATTGCTGAAAAGCCTTACAGCAAAGGCAATGCAATATTGTGTACAGCAGGAGTGTATTATTTCTGGTTTGCAGAAGGAAATAAGTTCACTTTAAAAAAAAAAACAACCAGTTTGACAAGCCTCTCCAAGAAGTCGTTTCAGCCGGCTGGCCCAGCCGCTGCCCCGCCCCCCTCTCCAATTTCATTGGGTAAACTCAGTTCTAGTACTCAGCTGCTGCACTGACATGGAATTGTCTCTGCCAGTCAGAGCTCACGGATGCTGAACAGGCATCCAGTGAGAACCGACGAGAGCCTGGTTCCAGGGCTGTGGCAGCCATGCTTGTTGTGGTCAAGCTGACAAGGAACTCTCTGGGCAAATGCCAATCAGAGCAGAGTTTTAACTGTAGCCAATCAGAGTGCAGAGGTAATAGATGGAGCCTGTTCCTTGACGGTGTTGATGTCTGCAGTCTGGGAAAATAAACTATCAGGCCAAGGGCTACTGCGCTCAAGGAATGTGGCCACCTCTAGAGATGACCCATGCCTGTTTGACAGTGAGTGGCAGGGGGTAGAGAGAGGGTGGCAGGTTTCAGCAATATAGTAATTCCTTATTTAACACGATAGATGTGTTTCTGAAAATGTTCGTGCTGAGCGAAAACGTGCTATGCGGGGTCAATTTTCCCATTAAAAAGAATGGAAAAGGTGGCGGTTGCGTTTCAGGTGGTGGCGGCGGCGAAGTCAATTTTTTGTTGGTGCTGGGTCGTCAACATCTAGTGACACAAGTTGCCGCGGTTTGTTAAAACACAAAGGTAAACACGTGAGTGAGCGGAGGAGCGCTGTGACCAAGTGTGTTCATCTGCTTACACGTATTACCACTGTTTTCACCAACTTATACCGCCACACAAAGTAGTCCGCCACTTGATTATTTTCGTGTTATTTTGAGAACGGTCGTGTTATTCGAAAAATGTTCTCGCCAAAAAAATCATGCTATTGCAAAAACGTGTTAAGCGGGCACATGTTAAATGAGTAATGGCTGTATTACTGAGCATGCTCAGTCCCCTGTGAGCATGCTCAGTACAAGCCAAACAGCAAATCTGGTGGGACACGTGACCCCATGTATCCTCCACCATGCATCACCACCTCTGGCTACCTCCGCTTCTTAATCCCGCCTCGTTGTGCCATCCTGCATGAATATACTCTTCTCTGTAATCCCCGCTCCCCTTCCTTTATTCTGGTGGTGGGTTTAGTCCTCCTGCCTGTTTTTAGCCACACTATGATTAATATCCGTGGGTAGGTGAAAGGTAAGGGAGGGGTAAGAAACCACATGCTTGTGATTATAGTGAGGGGCAGTTCTGAGAGTGGTAAACAATTAATGTGAGGAATTTACATAACCATGGTATGGTTTTTGAGAAATAAGCATGTGATGATTAAGCAAATCTCTCTTTTCTTATTGGGTAATAGCTCTCAACCAGCCAGAGTGCCAGTATTCTCCATCCCATCAATAAGCAAATCAACCCCCTCCATCAGCCCCAGTGCAGGAGTTTATATCACAGTAGTGGGGTGGCAGGCCATACATAGCTTCTCTATGCTCTGGTTGGCTGCCATGATGCATGTTCAGTTAACCATCCTATAGGGACAGTTGATTCTCATTCATGCAAATCCCTGCAATCTAACTGGCTCTGGGTGGAGAATAGGGAGATAGCAGTAGGTAGGAAAAGGCATGTTTATGTGGGAGGGAGATGAAGGGAGGAGGCAGCAGATTCTGGGTTGGGTGGGAAAGCCAGGCACAGTGGGAGATAAGGAGCAGGGAATGTCATGAAGGTTTTTCTTGGGAGGGGAGAAAGGAGTAGGGCTGGGATCTGGTCCAGGAGTAGGGAGAGTAGCAAGGGGCGGTAGTGAGATACTGAACGGGCTGTGGGTAGGAAGCCCAAGGGGAATGAGATGGCTATTAAAATCCCATGTAGTGTATCTGGGGACCATTGTATTACATTTATATTGTGGGGATTGTAAGCACCATGCGCTGGGGTGGGTGAGTCTCTGGGAAGCCCAGTGTGAATCAGTGTATGTGAACAGAGAAAGAGCTCTTGGAATAAAAAGCGGCACATGGGTTGGCATAGAGTCTTGTTTTGATTAAGGCTCCTGTGTCCAAAGGGGAGCCCCAACCCTGGCAGAACTCTTAAAAGGATGCTGGCTTTCTAGGGCCCCATGAGACAGAGGAGTGAGTTCTGGGAAGCTTTTAGCATGTGCATGAGAACTTCCTTACTTTTTTTGTGTCTTCTCTGGAGGTCCTCTTACTCGCCGCAGCGAAGGAAATGCCTTTGGGTTGCAGTCTCTCTCCTAACCCTGCTCATTTAGGGGCTAATCCTGAGCTCGTTGAAGACCATGGCAGAATTCCCTAGGACTCTATATCAAGATGTCCACTCTCTCCGTACTTTAGCTCTGTGTGATTTGTTTTACAGCCAATAACAGCTCTGCTCAGCTGGATTTTAAGGACCTCTGCCTTCTTGTATAGAGGGCGTGTCTACACTACGCAGAAAACCAAGGCTGCCAGGGCCTGTCCTAACCCATTGGTGGCCCCAGGCGACCGCCTGGCTCCCCCGTAGGGTTGTCAGATGGTTTAAAAAAAAATACCGGACAAAATTTTTTAAGGGGCCAGCTCTGTCGGCAGCCCCTTAAAAATGGTGGCCCGAGGCAACCACCCAGCTCGCCCACCCCTAAGACCGACTCTGAACGCTGCCTCATTCGATCTTTTGAGGTTCAATTTAGCTGTTGTAGTATACACCCCTAGCTCAAACTTCCCCCACCCCCATTGGCACCAGTACACCAGTACACCGTTTGCTCCCGTGTAAGATATGTCAACTCCAGCTACGTCATTTACATCTCTTACTTCGATCTTCCCATGTAGTGTAGACTAAGCAAGAGTAAGAGAAAGAGAACAGGTCTGGTTTCCAGCCATCCATGTGATTCTGCTGACCTGCCAACTGGAGATATGAGGTGTGTGTGTGTATGTGATGCAGACAGTGTTGGTGTGTGTGTGTGTGTGTATGTGTGTGATGCAGCCAGTGTTGTGGTATGTGTGTGTGTGAGTGTGTGTGTGATGCAGCCAGTGTTGCAAGGCCAATATCTGGCTGTGGTCAGGGTTTTTATTAGCTAGCCTGGTTTGCAATGGGCAGGTGCAAGCCCGTTAAACCACATTTCAAGTGTTGCTCTTGTAAAAGCTGAAGCCTGGAAAGGCAGAGGCAAAGTGGAGAGTGTGCTTCTCCAGGGCCAGCCACAGCGCTGGCAGGAGCAGGCAGAGCTCCTCCGGGAGTCAGTGGGAGCTGCTCTGGTTTGCACGATCACACATCTGCTACTGCAGGCAGATGTGCAGTCTGATCGCCCCAGGGGCAATTCTTGCTGGTGCAGCTCAGTTACCTGCTTTAAAAACGTGGCCTAGGAGAGCTTTACATTTTACCGGTTCAGTAGCTCTGGAGAGGGCTGGGAATCAAGCAGTGAGCAGCCATTTTACTAGACTAGTGTCCAATTCTGGGAGAACCCCCCTCCTCACCCTTTTAGAAGACACATTTCTGGGCCCACCCTTCCTGAGATCACTTCCGCATGGAGCAGAATCTGTTCTGACTGGTCAGATTTTCCCTTTCCCAACAAAAGTCCTTCTCGCCGCTCAGGTGCTCAGTGACGTGACCCACGGCTCCCCGTGCCCTGAGGCAAGAGAGGAGCCAGTTGCAAGAACGGGAGCAGCATTTCAGGCCTCACGATTGTGCGCCAGCCAAGACATACACCAGACTCCCAAACCAGAGGCCCATGGGTGGTGGGTGTCATAGGCAGGGGTTGGGAGAGACTGCGTCTGTGCCTCCTGCTGGCTCTCTGGAGTTCTGGGGCAGGCTAGGGCCGTACTGTCCACTGGAGTTCCAGGGTTGGGGGTGCTACTTATGGCAGGGAAGGGGCAAGGGCCTGTAGTCACATGGTGGGGGGGGGGGCTGGTCAAGAGTCAGCAGCAGCCACAACGTGGAGGAAGGGCTGTGCTTTTGTGGGCATGAAAAGGGCGGGGCTGGAGGGGCTTGCCTCTCCAAGCCAAGGGATCACCCACCGCCCATGAAGAGGCCCTTTGCGTCTTCATGCCAAGGGATGCTAATGTGGAGTGGGTACTCCCCCACTCGCCCTAAGACATTCCAAGGAGCATCTGACCCTGGGTACTGGCCCCCAAAGACCTGTGAGGAAAAGAAAGTTTTCTGTCAAAACCAAGCAACCAAGCAACTAGCCAGACATTCCAATAACAAACTATTTCTTTCCAAAGCCTATTTTTTTTAAACTCCAAACAAGCTTAAAGATATGAGATTAGATTAGTGATGTGAGTGGTTGTACCCGCAGATGTGTAGGAGGTGTTCCTGGTAGCAAAAGGATATTGCTTCTCAGCTCTGTTGATTGGGTGCTATGATACCTTCACAGGTAACAGGAACAATTGATCAGAGCAAAAGTTAAGATGACTCCTATTACCATGAGATGTCAGAGGCAGTACAACATCCTTGATATAGCTGACGTTTGTCCCCACATGAGTAATTAACACATGGAGGGCGGTAGATAGATAAGATAGAAGATAGAATTAGGGGTGGAAATGAATCATTAGGCTGAAAACAGAATGTTTGTGCTAAATAGGAGACGTAACTAGGTCAGCAGGCTAAGAAGACACAATGTGTGAGCCAACTAAGATAAGAGGGAGAACATGCGGGGAACTGTTTACTATGAACTAGATAACAACGGAGAAGGAATGTAGAGGTAAAAGGTATGGTAGGTAAATGAGATAAAGAGGAAGTCGAATCGTGGATAGTGTGTGCTGTACAGGGACTGATTCCTGCAAAGTAACCAAGCTGATCCAAAAATGTATGATACAATATATAGTAAATTCAATGAGAAGAAGCAATGGGCTTAAATTGCAGCAAGGGAGTGTGACGGACTGGGCCAGGTCTGGACACCGCTGAGGGCCTCCGCTCAGGGCGAATTGCTCAAAACCAGGGCTGCTTACCGTCGCAGATTGGAGACCTTTCTCAAATAGGCCACAAACCAGTCGCACCGAGCGCTTCAGCTGCCAATCTGGCCAGCAGGAAAACTCGTGAGCAAAACCCCTCAGAAACCCCAGCTCTCTCTGTGCCACAATCAGCCCCACGCCTTACACACAGGTGAGGAGTTACAGACCCCTATCTCACCTACCCTGAATGGGTCCTCCCCGTCCCAAAGAACCAGTCACAAATCCCCGGTCAGTTTCACTTTGGATCTTACCCCCAAGAGCACGCTGGACCAATCCTTTAGAATCTAAAACCGAAAGGTTTATTAATAAAAGAAGGAAAAGGTTGAGAGTAAGGTTGTTAAGGAGACTACATTACATGCACCAATCTCCAAGTTCTTGATGCAGGCTTTCAGCAGAGATGTTACAGACTGCTACCTTAAAGGTCTCTGGTGTACATCCTATGTCAGGGTGGGTTAGCAATCCTTCTTGGCTATCTGTCCCTCACAAGGTCTCATCTGGGATCAGTAGCAGAATTGAAGACAAGATGGCGTCCACCTCATGGCACTTTATATCCATCTCTGGTAACTTCCAAGCAGGGGTGGATGAGAGTGCCACGGGGCCCAGGGCAGCGCTGCGGGGCCCCGGGCAGTGAAATTTTGCAGGGCCCCCCCTTTGACATGGCACATGTGCTGTGGCGCCACGGCGCATGCGCAGGGCCTCGGGAAGCTCGGGGCCTGGAGCAGCCGCCCCGCTCGCTCTGCCCTAAATCTGCCGCTGCTTCCAAGCTGGAGTGGGTTACATGGCCAAGTGACCTATCCCTGTGTCCCATGCCAGCAGACGTGATATTGGCTGGTTTGCAGGTCTCCAGATGCATCCCTCAGGTGTGTATTGGGTACCTTGAGAGCCATTGTTCCTGGAACCTTGCTAATTAGCATAGTCATTGACTGAACAATGGCTCTTTACAACAGGCAGAGAACATTCCCAGTATAAGCACAGAGTCCATATTGATAACACCACGTACAGATATCACACAAGTACATGGATAGCACACATAGAATCAGTAGAGCATAAGCTTTCATTTGATACCTCACATGGCCCCCTTTGAACAGACTTTGGGGCAAACACTCCTCTGTGGGTGCAGCAGTGATCTGTCTGCTCCCCTTAAAATCCAATAATGTGACAGGGAGGGAGAAGAAGAAGAAGAAAAACCTAACAACCCCCCCCCCACACACACACCAAGCTCCCCAAAACAAACAAACAAACGAAAAAACCAACCAAACACAACAACAAACTCTCATTGACGTGGTGCCCTGATTGAGAAGGTAAAAGACACTCCCCACATTACCTGCACACACCAGAGCCTAGGGGGGCTCAGGCTAGTAGATTTTGCATGCTCCAGCTCCATGGTGGGGCAGCAGGGGGGCTGGAGTGCCAGCATGTGCTCCCCAATGCAAGTTACTCAGGGGGCAGATCTAGGCCTGGGCCTGAGGTTCCCCACCCCTCATCTAAATGATGCTTGGTGTGAGGGCAGGGACTGGACTTAATGACCTCTTGAGATCCCTTCCAGTTCTAATCTACTTCTAATCATAGTTATGATGCTATGAGAAGTGTAGCGTATATAAAGGGAGAAGGTTTCTGTCATTCCACCTTACATTTGAATTTGATCAACTCAGCGTAGCAGTGCTATGCACCACGTTATATTACCTGGGTGATAAAGGCCAGCGCTGAATTGAGTCCTTGGGAAGCGGAGTGAAAAGAGCACTTGGCCAGAATCCCAAATGCCAGCAAACACCTGCAGGACTTGAAAGTTTTCCAGCTGCCAGGTGAGATCAATCTCACTCAAGCAAGTCACACAGAGATGGGCAGATAAACATGTTCCTCATAGTGTCCCCCTCTCTAGAAGCAAAATCAGCTTGAATGCTGCCTTTCATTCCAGTGGCTTCATGTCAAAAAGTAGAGATCGGACCCCATTTAATCCAAGCCTCCGTAGAGATCTGGATAAAGAAATCTACTTTGAGCTCATCTCTCAATCTAATCCTATATGTTTATATTCCTATAGCACTGAAGGAGATTAGAAAATAGGGAAAATGTACTAGCCCTGGTAGAAGTGCAACACTTGTGCAACAAAGCCAGGACCAACGGAGCATGCTGGTTGTGAAAGCTTTAACCTTTAGTTTAGGTGCTTGGTGACTCGGGTGAAATGGGTTGGTGGTGTAACTCCTGTCTCGAGTGGAAAAATGTCCAAATCTCATAAATCTACAGCATATTTCCTAGTGCTGATGGATGGCATGATTGGCAACTCTAGCACCAAAGCCAAGGATCACAGGAACTAACGTACACCTACTGGTATCCCTAGATGAGTTGTTTTTAACCCGGGCTCTGTAGACTCCTGGGGATCTGCAGACCAGAGACACTGGAACAATTTGTATGGTGGGGTATAGCTAAAGGGACTGTGAAAGAGTGCTGTTACCAGAGCTGAGGACAGAAATGCTGGGCCCCGGGGAAAGATGGGGGAGCCCGCTTCGGGATCTCCCAAAAGGGGCGAGGCCTTAGGCAGGAGGGGCATGCTGGGAGCTAACTTCCCCCTGGCCAACTCTTCTGTGCTGCCTGGACCACATGACCAAGATCTCCATTAGCAATTTAAAAGGGCCCGGACCTACGGTTGCTGCCACAGCTGCTGTAGTGGCAGCGGGGAACCCTAGACCCTTTTAAATCGTTGGGCCCTGGGACATCTGCCCACTTTGCCTCCTCTTTCCCCATCAGTGGTGCTAGTCATAAGCATAGAACAGCAGATTTCAATCTGTGGTCCCGGGGACCCCGCAGACTACGTCTACAATTTCCAAAGGGGGCTGCTCTTCCATTTGAAAATGTTTAGGGGGCTGCGAATGAAAACAATCAAAGATTGACGACCATTGCCCGAGATAATGGCTGAGACACGCTGGAAGCAAAGCAGTTAGAAAGTATCCACGCTCTTTGCTCATTCTGTACCTTTTCCCTGGGGGAGGGCGGGGAAAGGATTTCAGTCTCTGGCAAATGTCAGGAGGGTCAGGTTAGGACAGAGCTTGTAGTAGGAAGGATCTGTCTAGGGTCACAGCATTTCCAAAGCATTGATTTATTGGAGGCTTAGCCTGTTTCTCCTTATATCTAAGAGTTAATGATCTACAAACAGATGATGCTCAATCATCCAGCCTTTGATAATGTGGGGATCTTTAAGGACAAGTAAACACAGGCAGCATTTATCTTCCAGTAATACAATCCATCTCCTGAAATGCAGATTAACCTCATAAGCACAGGGCATCCCCAAGCAGCCCTGTCCCAAGGATGTGTCCTTTCTCTCCTGCATGTTCTCAGGTAATATGTCCCATGTGACCTGAAAGGTTCGATAGCAGCACAAGGCTGGAAACTTTAATATCACACAAATCGGTCTCTTCTCTGAGCAGAGAAAGAGCTGAAAATTGTAGTGCTTGAGGGCAAGGAATGGATACGGCTTTGTTTGGAAGGAACAACTAAAGGAAAGCCAGCCGCATGAGTGAAAGTTTTGCTCACTGTGTCTGAGTGTATGTAGCTACGGAGCCCTCTTGTGTTGTATTTTGAGCCACATACAGCAGCAGAAGTGACTTTAAGGTTAACCAGGGTTTCCCAAACTTTTTCATCTGAGGAACCCATACGGGGTCCTGAAAATTTGGTGAAGGCCTTAAAATATCATGATTTTAATTCAATAGCTACCCAAATTAATAAACAACGTTTGAGAATTCTATTTTAATTTCTTGCATATTTCTTATAAATTCTTTCTCTCCCCAAGAGAACTATCAGAAAATTAGTAACAAAATAACAGGGTTATACAACTGCCATTAATATTTTCTCATGGAGTTCCTGGACCCAGGGCTTCTTGGAACACACTGGGAAACCCTGTGATAAACTTACCTCTGTTTATTTTTCTGACCATAATCAATTCTCTCTGTATGTTTTTACTGGTTACTTTGAAAACGTATTATTGTAAACTGATCTGTTACTTTAAAATCAATTAACAGTCCTGTGAGACGTTGGAGACTAATCTCTGATCTGTTACTGTAAACTTTCCTTGTCACCTGGCCTGGACTCCTCAGTTGTAGCAGGCACCTTAATTATCACCTCTAATACCATTAACTCACAGACATCTACCCTTCCCCACCTCTAATATCATTAACTCACAGACATTTACCTTCCTTCCGCCCCCCTCCCCCGTGTCCTCCTTCTGTTCTGAAATGTGATTTGTCCTTTTCATATGTGTTCATTTTTTTAATTGTATCCTTTGGTATATATGGTTGTGACTATTTTCTTCCACTATTTGATCTGAGGAAGTGGGTCTGGCCCACGAAAGCTCATCATCTAATGAACCATCTTGTGTTTAAAGTGCTACATAGTCCTGTATTTTCTTAAAGACCTAGTTATCTAAATAATTAAGTTCATTAGAACTATCTGACATATCAGACGGCATCATAAATGCTGCCGGTTTGGTTCACACTGGTATATCTCAAGCAGCCAGCAAAGTGATTAACAGACAGCATTAACCTTATCTAGCAAATAGTGCTACAGTGCTTGGATTAAGTATTCTGTAAATGCTAATTAGACGCAGAGACATTTTTTTAGGTAGGCTCCTTTGGAAAAACAGGAGAGGAGAGTGGTGGAGTCAGAGACACAGAGGCTGTGTCTAGACTGGCAAGTTTTTCCGCAAAATCATCTGCTTTTGCGGAAAAACTTGCCAGCTGTCTACACTGGCCGCTTGAATTTCTGCAAAAGCACTGACAATCTCAGGTAAGATTGTCAGTGCTTTTGCGGAAATACTATGCTGCTCCCATTTGGGCAAAAGTCTTTTTCCGAAAGACTTTTGCGCAAAAGGGCCAGTGTAGACAGCAGAGATTTCTTTTCCACAAAAAAGCCCCGATCGCGAAAATGGCGATCGGGGCTTTTTTGCGGAAAAGCACGTCTAGATTGGCCACGGATGCTTTTCCGCAAAAAGTGCTTTTGCGGAAAAGCGTCCTGCCAATCTAGACGCTCTGTTCCGAAAATGCTTTTAATGGAAAACTTTTCCGTTAAAAGTGTTTCCAGAAAATCATGCCAGTGTAGACGTAGCCAGAAAGTGTGAAGCAGCAGGGTGAATGAAGAGGGGGAGAGGACAAGAAGAAAGGATGAATGATATCACGGGATGATTGGGGAAAGAGAACAGCTGCTCAGATAGCAGACTCAACGAGGAATTCTCTGGCACTTTAAAGCTTAACAGATTTATTGTGGCATAAGCCTTTTGGGGGTAAAACACACTTCCTCAGATGCATTGAATTTAAATAAGAACATAAGAACGTCCATACTGGGGGAGACCAAAGATCCATCTTGCCCGGTATCCTGTCTGCCGACAGTGGCCAATGCCAGGTGCCGTAGAGGGAACGAACAGAACAGAGAATCATTAATTGATCCCTCCCCTCTCACTCATTCCCAGCCTCTGACAAATAAAGGCTAAGGACTCCATTCCTACCATTCTGGCTAATAAGCATGGCTGGTTCTATCCTCCATGAATTTATCTAGCTCATTTTTGAACCCTGTTAAAGTCTGGTCTTCACAATATCTCCTGACAAGGAGTTCCAAAGGTTGACTATGCATTGTGTGAAGAAATACTTCCTTTTATTTGTTTTAAACCTGCTACCTATTAATTTCATTTGGTGACCCCTAGTTCTTATGTTGGGTACAGTATAACTAAGCAAAGTGGAATGAAGCATATGAGGCTAGGTCTACATTAGGGGAGAAAGTTGACCTAAGATATGCAACTCTAGCTACATGAATAGCATAGCAACTGGAGTTGACATGCCTTCGGTCGAATTTCTGTGCTGTCCTTATGGCAGGAGGTCAATGGGAGAAACTCTTCCATTGACTTCCCTCATTTCTCATGAGCTGGTAGAGTTGATTTAGCGGGTCCTTACTAGACCTGCTAAATCAAACTCAGAGACCAATCTCCATAGAGCTGATCTCCCTATAAAGGGGAGACAAGCCTTATGAAAGGCAAGGGGAGAGAGAAGTAGGCAGTAATATTGAACAAGGAGGCTGCTTCTCAAAGAAGGCACCATGAGAAAGAACAGAGGCAGAGGAGGAAAGAGCAGAGCATTAGTGAGGAGTGGCAGTTTTGGCTGCCAACCGTTTGGTTCATCCTGCTCTGCTAAGTAGCACGTTGTCAAAGGAAAAGTGAAAGCTTGCTTAGGGAGCGGATTACTGCACGCTTAAAGAACCCTAATTACAAAGTGCCCCATGTACATTTTATGTTAATAAGCATAAAGAGCTCTTACTGGCTAAGCAAACAAACCCCTAGTGTTTCACCTTGATACTTTTATTCAGCTCCACGGCAGAAGAAAATGTGCAGATCAAGGAACAAAACGCTTTTATGCTTCGCGCTCTGGACTGATGCCAACCAGAATTCAATTAACCTGAGATTCCTTAAATATAAGGGGAAATGAGGTTTTTTTTAATTGGCAGTTGGTATCTGCAAGTGTGTTAACTTATTATTAATGGCCAGACAGAGCCTGGGGCAAGCAAGAGATCTCAGGCACATGCTCTCAGCCCTGGCTGTCCCCTTTGTTATGCAGAGTTTAGCTTCAGAAGGTGCAATGCGCACTCTGGCATGGACGATGAAAACAGAAAATAAGCCCCGGCTTGTGTGGCTCCTGATGGGAAATTCTATTCTCTGAGGCTCTCTGGAATAGCTGGTGGGGTGGGTCTTTATCCCAGAGCTGTCTGATAGGGAAGGGCCGTGGGAAGCTGACCCATCCCAGGGGACATCACGAAGCGCAGTCTCTGGAGCGTTCGCCGTCTGTTCCTCACACATCTCAGACCGCCATTGCCGGCCCTGGCTGCGCTGCGGGGATGCTGCGGGTCGGTCACTTGCTCTGGCAGCGGCCACACGCCTTCAGGTTCTAGATGGTGGAGTCCTTCTTCCCCGTGTCAGCTCCATTCCCCACATCGGGCTTATAATCCCCTTCCACATTGGGCCTGCAAGGTCTCGTGGCTGGTGGCTTCTCAGTGTGCTGGGCCCTCTGCCTGAGCTCTCTCTCCACGGGCGGTGAGTGAAGGTAGGGCCGGGGGAGGCAAGCCTCTGCCCCACTCCCAGCCTCACCCCTTCTGCCCAGGCCTAGCCCCCACAGGCACCAAGCTGCCTCCCAGCACCATGAGGAGGGAGGAGAGTGTAGGGCCCAGCCTCCCAGCCCCACCGTACAGGGAAGGCAGGTGCTTGGGGGCAGTAACACTCCACCCCCAGTACTCCTACTCTAGGCAGTCTGGGGGTGGAGAATGGGTGGGGCCAGGTGGACTCCACTCTGCCTCAGCATGGATGGTACTCTGCTTCGAGCCTTTGGGCTGCTTCTTTGACCCCTCTGGCTCTAGTGGCTACAGCCCTGCTCCCTGCCATTCTCCTTAATTTCTGAGGATAGGACAAGGAGCAATGGGCTTAAACTGCGGCAGGGGAGGTTTAGGTTGGACATTAGGAAAAAGTTCCTAACTGTCAGGGTGGTTAAACACTGGAATAAATTGCCTAGGGAGGGTGTGGAATCTCCATCATGGGAGATATTTAAGAGCAGGTTGGACAGATACCTGTCAGGGATGATCTAGATGGTGCTTGGTCCTACCATGAATGCAGGGGGCTGGACTTGATGACCTCTTGAGGTCCCTCTCAGTTCTAGTGGTCTATGATTCTATTTACTTCTCATAACAGAAGAACTTGGGGGCCACGAAATGGAATTAATAGGTAGCAGGTTTAAAACAAACAAAAGAAAACATTTCTTCACACAATGCACAATCAATCTATGGAACTCCCTTCCAGAGGATGTTGTGAGGGCCACATTCACAGGGTTCAAAGAAGAACTAGGTAAATTCACGGAGGATAGGTCCATCAATGGCTATTAGTCAGATTGAGCTCTCTGTTTGTCACGGCTGGGAATGAGCGACAACAATATTCCCTGTAATCTTTTCTATCCAAGAGTGATTTTTTTTCCATCCATGTGCAGAATAATGTTTATGTGCTCTGAGGTATGTGTGAAAGTGCACCACTAATAGAAGCACCAAACCTAGCTGTGGGTTCTCTGCTAACCAGATGGGCAGCATTTGAATATCTCCTGAGAGGTGCACAAATGCACAGATTACAAGGAACACTGTCTATAGCTTCATCAATGTTTTAGATATCGGTATAGAAAGTACGCTTATTAAGTTTGCAGATGATACCAAGCTGGGAGGAGTTGCAACTAATTTGGAGGATAGGGTCACAATTCAAAATGACCTGGACAAATTGGAGAAATGGTGTGAGGTAAATAGGATGAAGTTTAATAAAGACAAATGCAAAGTGCTCCACTTAGGAAGGAACAATCAGTTTCATACACACAGAATGGGAAGTGACAGTCTGGGAAGGAGTACGGCAGAAAGGGATCTAGGGGTCATAGTGGACCACAAGCTGAATATGAGTCAGCAGTGCGATGCTGTTGCAAAGAAAGCAAACATGATTCTGGGATGCATTAACAGGTGTATTGTGAGCAAGACAGGAGAAGTCATTCTTCCTCTCTACTCTGCGCTGGTTAGGCCTCAGTTGGAATATTGTGTCCAGTTCTGGGCACTGCATTTCAAGAAAGATGTAGAGAAATTGGAGAGGGTCCAGAGAAGAGCAACAAGAATGATTAAAGGTCTAGAGAACATGACCTATGAGGGAAGACTGAAGGAATTGGGTTTGTTTAGTTTGGAAAAGAGAAGATTGAGAGGGGACATGATAGCCGTTTTCACATATCTAAAAGGGTGTCATAAGGAGGAGGGAGAAAACTTGTTCATCTTGGCCTCTGGGGATAGAACAAGAAGCAATGGGCTTAAACTGCAGCAAGGGAGGTTTAGGTTGGACATTAGCAAAAAGTTCCTAACTGTCAGGGTGGCTAAACACTGGAATAAATTGCCCAGGGAGGTTGTGGAATCTCCATCTCAATAGATATTTAAGAGCACGTTGGATAAATGTCTATCAGGGATGGTCTAGACAGTATTTAGTCCTGCCAGGAGGGCAGGGGACTGGACTCGATGACCTCTCGAGGTCCCTTCCAGTCCTAGTACTCTATGATTCTATGGGATGGATCACTTGATGATTCCTTGTTCTGTCCATTCCCTCTGGGGAACCTGGCTTTGGTCACTGTCAGAAGACAGGATACTAGGCTAGATGGACTTTGGTCTGAGCCAGTATGGCTGTGCTTATAGTGAGGATGCTGTGCCGAAAAGCCAATGTTTCCAGTTCCTTGTGCATGTAACATTTTCTGTACTGCATTGGCAACGTGTAGCCAACTTGAAGAGGCAAAATACATTTTTGGCAAGACCCAGCTTTTACGTCACAAAGAGGCTCGGTGTCTTGCCCAAAGTCTTAGAACAGTGGACAGAAAATCCCAATGCATGAGTGCACAATATTGCACACATTCATAAAAATCACTTGCGGGGGAGGGCAAGGCAAGGAACAGAGATATTCAAGCTGCACCTAATGGTTCTGTCATGAGTGACTGTGCAAAGCCCCAAACTGGAAATTAAATTCAGACAAACATTATATAAAACTGTGATATATTATTTATATTACTTGCAGTGATTGCCAACACCAGCTGAGCTCTGGGCCCCACAGTACTAGGCAAACAGAGAAAGAGACACCTCTGCCTAATGCGTGTACAGTCTAAGGCTATATCTAGACTATGGGGCTTTATCGGAAAACGCTATGCAAATTGCGCTCCACAATTTGCGTAGCTTTTTCCAATAACTTCTCCAAAAGAGGCTTTTCTGCCATTTGGCCCCATCTAGACGGGGTCAAATGGTGGGAAAGCCTTCTCTTTCGGCAGAGCCCTTATGCCTCGTGAGTGCGTTTGCTGTTCTGTGAAAAAAAGCAGAAGAGCAAATGCGTTCCTTGGACACGGCGGATTTTTTGCGGGTTAACTCTAGTATCCCGCAAAAACCCTGTAGTCTAGACGTGGCCTAAATGAACATGGTAGAGCAGGTATCGGAGCTTTTAGCTATCATCTTTGAAAAATCATGGAAGTTGGGAGAGATTCCAGAAGATTGGAAAAGGGCAAATATAGCGCTCATCTATAAAAAGGGAAATCAGAACAACCCAGAAAACTACAGACCAGCCAGTTTAACTTCTGTGCCAGGGAAGGTAATGGAGCAAGTAATTAAGGAATTCATCTGCAAACATCTGGAAGAAAATAAGATGATGGGTAACAGCCAGCATGGATTTGTAAAGGACAACACGTCTCATGGATAAGGGAGAAGCAGTGGATGTGGTCTACCTAGACTTTAGTAAAGCATTTGACATGGTCTCACATGATCTTCTTATCAATAAACTAGGGAAATACAGCCTAGATGGGTAAGGCTACTGTAAGGTGGGTGCATAACTGGCTGGATAACTGTTCTCAGAGAGTGATTATTAATGGTTCACAATAATGCTGGAAGGGATTCCACAGGGGTCTGTTTTGGGGCTGGTTCTGTTCAATTTCTTCATCAATGATTTAGATGATGGCATAGAGAGTACACTTATTAAGTCTGCAGACGATATCAAGCTGGGAGAGGTTGCAAATGCTTTGGACGATAGGGTCAAAATACAAAATGATCTGGACAAACTAGAGAAATGGTCTGAGGTAAACGGGATGAAGGTTAAAAAGTACAAATGCAAAGTTCTTCACTTAGGAAGAAACAATCAGTTTCATACATAGAATTGGAAGTGACTGTCTAGGAAGGAGTACTGCTGAAAGGGATTTAGGGTTATAGGGGACCACAATTTAAACATGAGTCAGCAGTACTGGTGGCACTAGTGGCACTGTTGCAAAAAAAGCAAACATGATTCTGGGATGCTTTACCAAGAGTACTGTGAGCAAGAGATAAGAAGTCATTCTTCAGCTCTACTCTGCGCTGATTAGGCCTCAATTGGATATTACAAGACTGAAAGAACTGGGCTTGTTTAGTTTAGAAAAGAGAAGACTGAAAACATCATAGAGGTTTTCAAGTATCTAACAGGGTGTTATAAGGAGGAGGGACAAAAACTGTTCTCCTTGGCCTCTGAGGATAGGACAAAAAGCAACGGGCTTAAATTGCAGCAAGGGAGGTTTAGGTTGGACATCAGGAGAAACTTCCTGCCTATCGGGGTGGTTAAACACTGGAATAAATTGCGGGGCTGATTAATCACCTGTGCAGTTGTTTACAACATTCCTGTTAGTATCTTTTCCTTATTCACTTTCTGCGCACCTATGCATCTGATTAATCACCTGTGCAGCTGTGCTGCTGGGCAGCATAGAGGGAACGTTGGTTACAGAAGTTGGAGTAAGAAGTCCTCCATCGTGACATTATTTTGAAATAATGTCTTGATGTAAAGACGGGCTCTTTGTTATTTCGGAATAATGTCAGTGTATATATAAGACACAGGAATGGTTACATGGTAAACAAAACAAAGCATGCTTTCTCGTGATGAAAACTTAACTTCAGAAAGTTTCAATCTTTTTCTGAGCAGGTTTCTCTCCTGTAGTCATTTCCCAGAGATTTCAGTCCTGTTAGCTGAAGGATCCACCTCTCTCAGATTACAAGAGCTCTGGCCTCTTTCATCCGCCGAGTGATAGACGTCAAAATAACTTTCTGCCTTTGCTTATGTTTCCCAAAATCTACTGGCTCCTTGCAGGTTCCACCCCCTACTCTGATGTTTAAATTGTCTTATCCCACAACCAGTCAGCTTGATGGCTTTGTTTCCCTTTTGTATAGAGGGACTTTTCATTGTCCTCTGGAGTGTTACCTCGCTCAGTTTACATTGGACATCCAGGAAAAGAGGGGAAACTACATTCCTTTGTTGGGAACAGGTTGGTCTTTTGCAAAACAATTTTTAAGAACGTATTTCCCTCACGCAACTCTAATTCTTTATACACTATCGGTACCTACGTCATTCAGTCATATTAACAAGTGTGTTACCAGTTTTCATTTGATACCTTACATGGTGCTTTTTAGATACAGATTGAGACAATAGAGCACTGGGGGCGAGGGTTGTGTTAGACCTGATGTGCCATGTGGCCTGGTGTGCCCTCTACCAGTTGTTTCTGGAGGACTCATGGTCAAACCTTCCCAATTTCACTTTATTTACACAAATGTGACACCCATTTTGGGGGCCCCTCTGAGCTTGGGGCCACAGAACAATTGTTCCCAATCACCAGTCTCACCTCCCCCCAATCAGCCCCGATGAAGCAGGAGCAGTGAATTGCCTACTCTGACTCAGTTGACATTGATTTGACACTGCTAGCAGGAGGAATGCACAGCAGGGTGTAAACCAGTATCTCTTTGTAACTGGGAGCATCCCACAACCACTACACATTGGCAAACCTATGAGCATCCTCCTGCCTTTCTCGGCCATGCAGTATCTTTTCCCTTCCTCTGCAGAATCGAGTACAAAGCCAGTAGTTTTCATTTGCTGGAATGATCCCTTTGGCTTCCATTTTAATGTTCCTGTGGTAGGAGTTTATACTTGCTGCTTCTTTGCGTCTTCATCTGCATAATTGGCTAAATTGCTTAATGTGTGTTGTTTATGCCCCTACAGTGCGCTGGTCCTCTCCTCTGCACAGCAATCACTGAATGCTGAAACTTATAGCAAGGAAAAGGACACTTTGTCAAATGCATTAAAACCCAGGATGGAAAAGTGAAGGAGCAATTGAGTGCCAGAACGGAAGTGGATGGAGGGTATCTCTTGCATCGTTCTATTGTCCAAGAGAGAACAGTGATCTCAGGAGGGGAAATGTGACACTGGGAAAGCCAGCAGAATATTGATGAGTTGAGTTTTTTGGAGACGTTGCTAATAGATTTGTAGCGTCTAAGACCAGAAGTGATCATTCCGACCATCTAGTCTGGCCTGCTGCCTAATGAAGGTATGACATTCTGGGGTGCAATCCAGACCAGCGGGGGGCTGCATCACCACTTGCCCTGCCACTTGGGTTGCTTCTCAATGCTTTGCTGTTGAAGCTCCCAACCTGGGCACCTCAGAAACAGTCGTATAGCATGCAGGTCTCACCTTCAGTGTCTGTGAACAGCAACAGCACTGGTCCAGAAGCTCCGACTCTAGCAGCCTGTCAGCAAACACCAGTTATACTGTGGCTTCCAGTAGCCTTAGTTGTAGAGTGATCCCAATACATTTCAAGGATTCCTCTAAGAGACATGTTCTGCATTGTCCATCCCTCTCCAAGACAGTCCAGATACATGAGGTCTGTTGCCCACTTAAGGGTGTCAAAATACAGCAATCTATTGCCTTAAATAAAGTTACCCTAAAATTCACAATACTTGTCAGGGTGGTTAAACACTTGAATAAATTGCCTAGGAAGGTTGTGAAACCTCCATCACTGGGAAAATGTAAGAGCAAGTTAGATAGACATCTATCAGGGATGATCTAGGTGGTGCTTGGTCCTGCTGTGAGGGCAGAGGATTGAACTTGATGACCTCTCGAGGTCTCTTCCAGTTCTAGGAGTCTATGATTTGTGTTGATTAAGGAAACAGGTTGTTTATTTACAAAGAGATAATTTTGAGTATAAAGAGATAATTAAGTATAAATAATGAGGCAGTCAAGTCAGAAATGGTTACAAGAAAAACAAAGATAAAATGTTTCCTGGATGTAACAAGCTACACTTGGTTGAAGGTGAAGTTACTTGGCACGTTTCTAGTTGCGTTGCTGACCAAAATCTCAGGACAGGGTCTGCTCCCAAAGTCTAAGAGCTGTTTCTTTTGTTGTCTTAGGTGAACACAGAGAGCTGGATGGGAAAGAGAAACTGGAGTGGTTTTGCCTTTCACTTTTACACTCCAGTGCCCCTTTGAGATGAATTTACTTAAAGGTTACCCCTCAGAGCAAAAGTTTATTCAAACAGTAAAGGAGTAAACATGGTGTCTAGTAGTAAAAGAGGTTCCATGCTGTTGCTTCTCACCTGTTTGCTGAAATGCTGATATTCCTTTTCTCCTGTGTTGCCCCTCTCGCTGTCTGAGGACCTCTGTAACCTGTTTAGGTGGGACGATGTGGGTTTGAACATGTGTCACCAACACTGGTCAGCAGGAATTCATAACTTTACATATACTCAAACTTTACATGTACCTGCATCTGACGAAGTGGGTCTTTGCCCACGAAAGCTTATGCACCAACACTTCAGTTAGTCTATAAGGTGCCACAGGACTCCTTGCCGCTTTTACATGCAGGCTGTGTCTACACTGGGCCACTTATTCCGGAAAATCAGCCGCTTTTCCGGAATAAGCTGTTAGCTGTCTACACTGGCCCTTGAATTTCCGGAAAAGCAACGATGCTCTACTGTACAAAATCAGCTGCTATTCCGGAAAAACTATTCTACTCCCGCTCGGGCATAAGTCCTTATTCCAGAACACTGTTCCGGAAAAGGGCCAGTGTAGACAGCCCAGTAGTCTTTTCCGGAAAAAAGCCCCGATCACGAAAATGGCGATCAGGGCTCTTTTCCGGAAAAGCATGTCTACATTGGCCACAGACGCTTTTCCGGAAAAAGGACTTTTCTGGAAAAGCAGCCTGCCAATGTAGACGCTCCTTTTCCAGAAAAACTGAAAACGGAATAGTATTCCGTTTTAAGCATTTCCGGAAATTCATGCCAGTGTAGACACAGCCATACTGTTGCTCCATTCATTTTAGCATAGTATTGTTGACCAGCAAGTTATTAGTTTTCCAGTTATACCTTACCAGGCATAGTCTGTAAAAAGATTATTATAGTCACATGCAGGGTGTGAATATTGGGGTGCATGCCATCACAGCAGGACACAGAGTTTCATCTAGTTATTCCTGCACTGGAAGGAATGATATTAGTCCTGATAACTTGTGGATGAGTTAGATTGGATTTCCTATTACCACCCAGTCACAAAAATCTTGCATTTTCAATAGTCTATGCCTGCAGTAATAACTCAATAGGAATGTGTTTTGAAAAACACAATATAGCAGAGTTTAGTAACAGCTGGACAAACATTGCATGAAATGTCTATGAACATTGGGTGCAATCAAACCTCCATATTCACTTTGGTGGGATTTGCAATTTTTTAATTAGTTTTCCATGGCGATTTGTAAAGATGTCGTCTTTGTTCCTAAGAATGTTCTGGTTTGTTTTGACCACTTCCATCATTTGATGGAGGAGCTCCCTTGATCAAAATATGGATTTTGGGCTTCAGCTCTGGCAAAATATGCCCACATTGGTGTGCAGATATTACACTACTGAAATATACCAGTCCTTTGTGAAGCAGCTACATCTGTACTTAACACTGGCAGAATTTGTGTCATGTCGTCTGTAGTGGGTGGTCCACATAAATGAATAAGTACTTTCTACCACCAGCAGCTAATAGCATTAACCCTTTACCTCAGTGGTAGATGCTTGTGTAGCCGTTCTTTAGTGGGTTCAAATCCACTGATGGTCCAAGGAGGCAGTTGTTTCAGGTTGGAAAACAGACCCTGAGACATGAATCACTTGTGAAGAACAACAAAGGAGGTTAGGCTCACTATTCAGGAATTTCTGAGGGTAGTGCTGTGCTAAATCCATTAGACTGTGCAGCCTGTCTGAACCCAAAGGAAATAAAATGGCTCACTTGCCTTAAAACTGATCTCTTCTTTAAAGCTTTGCAGCTCAAATCCACGTACTGAAAAAAGGAACACAATTTACTTTCTGTTTGTATTTGTTCCTATTGTTCTCAAGTGTTTTTACTACAAGTATTGAGCTGTTCTTTGGCAGTGCCTAGAGCTCACTGAAAGTAATCAACCAAACTAAAATAATAATGGCTACTAATTCATTTTTGGATAAAGTCCGAGGTCATTAAAGCCTTGATCCAAAGTCAGTTGTAATTAATGAATAGCGTATTCCGGGGCTCTGTTCACATCCTACCTGAACACCCAGGTAATAACGACCCAAATATAGATTCCTCCAGGCCCCTCATTCGTTGCAGGGCCCCGAGGGGCAAACACAGAGAAGCGCCAGCTGGCTTACTTTTCCGTCTGCGCTTGAGACATCGCATACCTACAGCACCCGTCCATCAGAGAATCTCAACTCACTCAGCGGGGATAGTTTGAATAAATGCTGTGAAAAACGTAGACAGGGACAAGGCACAAAGGGGTCAGAACGCCAGAGCAGCAATTAGCTGAACTCTGCAGGGAAATAATGGAAAAACGATTTTTTGACTACAGAGTCTCCCGTGGCTTTGCAAATCCTCTGCCTTGGCATTCCGCTGCCTTGTGAACAGGGCAAGTTGCCTCTGTCAGGGGGCAGGTGGAGACTCCCCATATATTTAGGTTGTAGCTGATTAGCACTACCTGCTTTCCGTGCCTGGCCTAGGAGGCATTCCGGAGCGGGGCAGAAGTGAAGCTGAAACATGAGGGATTGGAGACAGAGGGTGATGAGCTCCAACCATTACTAGCTAGTAGAGTGGTCCTTAGGGGGCTCTTCTTGCAGTAAAATGCAGAGCACTGTTTAGGCTTAGAGTCCCTTTCCTCACCTCACTCCATGCACTGCACCAGTGAATATAAAACTCCAGAAGGTTGGACTGGTAATATTTTATATCCATGTTGCAGAATCAGGCCAAGAACTTTACTGAACACCCTAAAACCCTGAGAACTCTAAATGATCTCTTTTTTACTTCCCCAGTGGATCAAAGAGCAGCGATTGATCCAGCAGTGGTTGATTTATCATGTCAAGTATACAGGCGATAAATCAACTGCCGAGTAGTCTCCCATCGACTCTGGTATGCCACCAGAACAAGCAGCATAGGCAGAGTCAACCGGAGAATGTCTGCCATCATCTCACCACACTGGAGTCACCGTGATAAGTAAATCTAAGTATGTTGACTTTGACTATGTTAGTCACGTAGGTGAAGTTGTGTAACTTAGATCAATGGCCCGTGCTAGTGTAGACCAGGCCTAGGGGAGCTGAGATCTGGAGATAAAACAACAAAAAGCAAAGAATGATGTAAAAAATGTGATTGGAGACCTAACTTTCCACATCTTAGCCTGATGTGAGGGTGAGATTCTATGCAAATAGCAAGTGCCAAGGGTTTGATTTTTCTGCACTAACAGTGCTCTTATTGGAACAGAATTTAGATTAAAGAAAGTGAAAGGAGCCACATCAGAAATCCACCAGACCGATTGATATTAGCTATGTGTTGGTAGAAATCTATGGTTCCTTACTATTTTGGTCCATTCTGATTCTGTTTCAGCAGCCTTGAATTTTACTGCTTACTCAGAGATGATCAAACTATGTCCGTAATAATATTCCTTGTGAATTTAGCTCGTTTTTTTTTCTGTTCACAGATGTTTCATGCTGCAATCATATTAGGGAGATTCTGGGCTTGTTACGGGCATCCCACAGGACAGATCTGAACACATTGTTGATTCTGTGAAAATCAAAGGGAAGAACATGGAGGGGAGGGAATTCAGAATACAAAGGAGCCTGGGAAGGCTCATTTAAATTATGTTTGTTTTCCCCCAAAGGGAAAGAGTTAGTTCCTGCCATCTATTTAAATAGTTTGCTGACTGCCATCATCTCATTTCTCATGCTGTGTCCATCATCATGATACTTGGCTGCTTTATGAACTTGTATCTCTCACTTCTCAGTGAAAGGTGTAACCCAAAAACCAAAACCTTGACCAAAAATCTGATTTTCCTATTTCATAGATTTTAAAGCCAACTTGAAGCAGTAGATCAATTAGTTTGACCTCCTCAACAATACAGGTGACAGAATTGCACCTGGGTTCCTCTGTACTGAGCCCAGTAAGTTGTGTTTGACCAAAGCATATCTTCTGGGAAGGCACCCAATCTTTATTATATGGCATCAAAAGGTGGCATATTACATCCAGTATTTCCCTTCTAATTTGTTCCAATGGTTTATCACCCATGCATTAAAAAATATGTGCCTCATTTGTAAGGGTATGTCTACACTACAAAGTTAGTTCGAACTAACGGACATCCGTTAGTTTGAACTAACTTTCATAGGCGCTACACTAGCGCTCCGTTAGTTCGAATTTAATTCGAACTAACGGAGCGCTTAGTTCGAACTAGGTAATCCTCATTCCATGAGGATTAAGCCTCGTTCGAATTTACTAGTTTGAATTAAGGGCTGTGTAGACCCTTAATTCGAACTAGTGGGAGGCTAGCCCTCCCCAGGTTTCCCTGGTGGCCACTCTGGCCAACACCAGGGAAACTCGTCTGCCCCCCTCCCGGCCCCGGACCCCTTAAAGGGGCACGGGCTGGCTACAGTGCCCGTGCCAGGTGCAAGCCTGCCAGCACCCAGCCAGCAGACCCTGCACCTGGCACGGATCGAGCCAGCCACCCGATGCCCCCCCAGCCCTCCCCCTCTTCCCGGGACTAGGCTGGCGGCTCCCGGGAGCTTGCCCGGGACCACAAGAGGCGGGCACCCGCCTGGGCTAGTGCGGACATCGTGGACCTCGTCCACGATCTCCACACTAGGCACAGGAAAGTGGCCGGCTTGGGCAGGAGAGCTGCCAGCCTGGCCACCCAGGAGCAGGTGTGCATGAAAATCAAGGGGGTCCACTGAGACCCCCGACTCTGAGCCCTGAGCTTACAATGGCCGTCCTGGGTCAGACCAAAGGTCCATCTAGCCCAGTAGCCTGTCTGCCGACAGCGGCCAACCCTAGGGACCCTGGAGGGGATGGACTGAAGACAGTGACCAAGCCATTTGTCTCGTGCCATCCCTCTCCAGCCTTCCACAGACCTTGGGCAGGGACACCACTCCTACCCTCTGGCTAACAGCACTCCATGGACCCAACCTCCATGACTTGATCTCACTTCCCTTTCAACTCTGTTCTAGTTGTAGCCTTCACAGCCTCCTGCAGCAAGGAGTTCCACAGGTTGACTCTTTGCTTTGTGAAGAACAACTTTTCTGTTACTAGTTTGAAGCCTGCTACCCATTCCTTTCCCTTGGTGTCCTCTAGTCCTTCTTTATGGGAACTAATGAAGAACTTTTCTGTATGCACCCTCTCCACCCAACTCCTGCTTTTAGAGACCTCTATCCTGTCCCCCCTCCGTCTCCTCTTTTCTAAGCTGAAAAGTCCCAGTCTCTTTAGCCTCTCTTCATATGGGACCTGTTCCCAACCCCTGATCATTTTAGTTGCCCTCCCCTCTCCCAGCCTCTCTCTTCCCCTCTCCCACCTCCTTTTCCCAGTCTCCCCCAGTTTTGTTCAATAAAGACAGATTCCATTTTTGAACACAATTGTCCTTTATTTTGTACATCAAGAAGAGGGGCTAGGGAAGGGTAAGTGGAAGGAGGTGAGGGAGGAATGGGGCACGAGCCCCCGATGGGGAGGACTGGGCTGGCTCTGCGGGCTTTTGGGGTGGAACCTCTCCTGCAGCTCCCCGATTGCCCCCTCTCCCCAGATGGCAGCCTGCGGCAAGTGCAGCCGGGCTGATGGCCGAGTGCTGTGATGTGCCCAGTGTGGGTACTCCGGGCACTCCAAGCCAGGACTGCTTTGCAAGCGGGGCACCCCTGAGAACTGTCTGGGGGTCGGGACCCTTTAAGCGCAGCCCTCAGCTAGCCTGAGGCAGCAGCTCCACGCTCTAAGTCCTCCTCTGATGCCCTGCCGGCACTGCTTCCGGCCATCCTTAAGCCTGGTTCAGGGTCCACTTAATGTGGACATGCTAGTTCGAATTAGCAAAACGCTAATTCGAACTAGTTTTTTAGTCTAGATCCGTTAGTTCGAATTAGCTTAGTTCGAATTAACTAATTCGAACTAAGTTAGTTCGAATTAACGTTGTAGTGTAGACGTACCCTAAGTTAGTGGAGGTACCCACGAAGATGCAAAACCATACTTCTGCATCCCTAGCCTTTGCAGAATGGTAAGCCATCTGTTTCAGCACCCAATTGCTTAAAGTACAGGTCCTTTCCCAGGTCTGTAGATATTTTACAGAAATATCAGAATGTCTTTTCTGGGTGTTCAAAGTTTTCTTAATGTTTGACTTTTCTGAGTGGTTGATGATGCAAAAAAATGAAAATTACCACTGTGTGCTGACACTTTAATACTCACTTCAGTTCACTGTGCCACAAGAACATTCTGTCATGCACTTACAGGTAGAAATATACAATACTTGATGATTTTAGCATCATAGACTCATAGAAGACTAGAACTGGAAGGGACCTCGAGAGGTCATCGAGTCCAGTCCCCTGCCCTCACAGTAGGACCAAGTACCATCTAGACAAACAATCAAACAGGGCCATGCCATATGGTTCACTGTCTAGTATTAAAGAAGAAAAACAAAACATTTAGAAAACATAAGCACATGGAAGAAAGTGACAGATGTCGGGACACTCAGAAAGAGACAAAAGTTGTGGCTGACACTGGGGGGTCATGTTCCAATCAACAGGAGGCTAATGACAGAAAAGGAAGCTGTAATTGACAGGGTCTGAAAATGGAATTGGAGAATGTCTAGTACTGCATATCTCTGGCTTGCTTGGCAGTCCTAACCCGATGCAATCACTAAGGTAACATTGCTGGGTAATGATAGATTGACACTTACCATGCCATATGCTAGTTTTTCTTCTAACAGCCTATTTCCACTTTCGAAAAAAGGCATTCTTCCTCATAAAATAAGGTTTACTGCAGTCGAAAAAACCGCCGCGTTCTTTCAATTTAATTTCGAAAGAACGCAGCAGCAGTCTAGATGCAGGGGAAGTTTTTTCGAAAAAACCCTGTAGCGTAGACACACCCTTAGATACTTGAAAACTGTTATCATGTCCCCTATCGGTGACCAAAATTCCAAATGAAGCGCAGGATTTAAATATCCCGCGCTTCATTGGCATGTTCCCGGGCGGTCACCATTTTGAGGTTTAATTGGTAATTTGAAGTAAGGGGTTTATTTCGGAATCACCCTTCACTGCCATGTGTAGACGCAGGCAGTTCTTCCAGGATAGTCAATTTCCAAAACGGCAAGCACCCGGAAACATGCCAATGAAGCGCGGGATGTTTAAATCCCACGCTTCATTTGCAATTTCGGTTGTTCTCATTAGCCTCCCTAGTTCGAATTAGGGGGCTAGTGTAGACATACCCTATCAAACCTTACATGTGCATGGAAGTACCTGAAACTGAAACCTACTCAATAGGATGCAATCCTCTGAGAAAGGGGCTACTAAGGGGCGGCAGGTATAAGACGCAAGGAAAGGCATTGACTTTCTTGGGTCTTAGTGCACAACCTCTCATCTCTTTCTCTCCTTATTCTGAATCTTCCTGCAGGCTCTCACAGCAGGCTGTTGCAACCTGGTGAATTTTCCTCCAGAGTGGATCCAGTAACTTAAAAGTGAAATGCTTTTCAGCTTGCCTAGTAACATAAAATGGAACCTGTTAAAAGAGCCATTAACTGGTAATGAACAAGCATTGGCCAACTGACAGGTCCATACTGTCCGTTTCTGAATTTACTGACAGCATCTAAAAACTGTTGCTTATAAGACCACCTGAAAATGTTCCATAATATCGGTTGAAACTCTCTGATCCGGCAACATCTAACATGATTTTAGTTGGCTGGATGTCCACTTATTATGGGTGTGGCCAAGTTTCCTGCAGTCCCATAAAGTTTGTTTACTTCCCCCCCTCAGTCCTGGCTCCCAGTGTTCTGTGCTGTTATTTAGCACTAAATTCCCCTTAAAGGTCTTCTAAGAGTCTAGTAAGCAGTGAAGTGTAGGTAATACTGCTAGACCATATTGACCACCTGTGGTTCAACAAATTCTCTGGTTCAGCACCAGTCAGAATCTAAGGGTGCTGGACTAGAGAGGTACAACCTGTAGCACCAAACACAGAGGAGATTATCCTAAATTTGTCTTGTAGTTTAATAGAGGGAAAAAATACGTAGCACTTTAAAGTTTCCCGAGGTGATGATAGTTTCTTTTTCTGTTATAAACAGCCAAATGTAGTTTTAGCGACTCTGTTCACATGAACACAGGCAAAATAAGTAATTGATTAAAAAATGTGTATCAGCCCTGAAAGATGTATGAGCATTTCTAAGTAGGGAAGCCAGCCTGTGGATATTAAATGTGCAACCTAGAATGATCTGCATCATTATAGTATGAACGTACCAGAGGAATTTTAAAAAGCCATTATTCATGGGATCTGTTGTTTGTTGCAAAGGTTAGTGGGATTTAGCATTTTTTCCCCTCTGCATCACGTCCCTCTACCTTTTCAGAGATGCTGTATGATAGAGGTGTTCAGGAAGCTAATGGAATTTGTAACAAAACCCAGCATGGAAACTGCAAGAAGGCATTTAAGCTGTCTGAGTGAGAGACTGAAACTGGTTTAAAAAGCATTCCCTAAAGGTACAATCAGTTCTGGCACCCGAGTAACAACACTTATGCATATTTCTGTGCCCCCAGGGTGGTTTTCAAGAATGTTGCTAATGTTAAATCTAAACTAGATGGGCTTTAATTTTTCTGTTTGATGGGAAGCAGTCATTATGCAAATGGGATAGCCTTTGGGCAGCTGTCTATTTTTCAAAGTTTTTCTGAAGGAGGCAAGTTTATAAAGGAAACTTCCCTACTGAAGCGAGCTATGTTACCACAGCTTTTCAGGGTATATTAAAACCAACATGTGGGATGCAAACAAATACAAATCTGGTTGATAAACTCATTTGCTAACAAAAATACAGCCAGAAATCCAACTTATTTCATAGAAAATAAGAACTGAGCAAGCTATTAGCCCCACACTCCAACCAAACTTTATTTAAACAAATTCCAGCAACCCAGTCTTTTCTTTTTTCCCCTGATTCAACCACAGCAAACTCTTCTCTTTTAATGCTATAGAAAGAGAGGGAAGAAAGAATTTGACAGCAGGTTTTTAAAATGGATTGTTCTTGTAATTCTAAAGATTCCGTGTCCTGTGAGTGCTGTGTTGGTGTTAAAAACAGCTGCTTCCTTCCACCCCAGATGTGGATGCTCATCAGTGACTGGAGGAGAGATTTCCCATCAGAGCCTGGTATTATAGAATCCTAGAACTGGAACAGACCTTGAGAGGTCATCGAGTCCAGTCCCCTGCCCAAAGCAGGACCAACCCTAACATCTAGATCATCCCTGATAGATGTCTATCCAACCTGCTCCTAAATATCTCCAGTAATGGAGATTCCACAACCTCCCTGGGCAATTTATTCCAGTATTTAACCACCCTGACAGCTAGGAACTTTTCCCTTATGTCCAACCTAAACCTCCCTTGCTGCAATTTAAGCCCATTGCTTCTTGTGCTATCCACAGAGGCCAAGGAGAACAATTTTTCTCCCTCCTCTTTGTAACACCCTTTTGGGTACTTGACCCCCTTTTAGGTACGCAGTTAAATAAAGTTTGCAAAGCGCTTTGGGATCCATCTGGAGGAAAGACACCATGGAAATCAGCGACTGTTATCCTACAGAGGAAAACTAGCAGGGGAAGCAAATGCTTCTGAGAGAAAATGATATAAAGGAGACACATTACGGAAGACAGGCAGCGTGGGGATGTGAAAGCAGGTGGCTCTTCTAGTTGAGCATGATGTTGCTTCCTCCAGGGAGGGTGGCAATGGCGCTGCAAATGTTAGGAATGGCAGAGAAGTGGGTGGAAATGCTGCTAGGAAAGGAGCCCACCAGCTGCGGCCCAGTGCTTTGTTTTGCTGCTGGATTTAGTGCGATGCCCGCAGCGCTGCAGCTGGAGACACACGCAGGAAGCGGAGACAGCTCTTGTCTGGCAGCGAGCGGCGGGCCAAGCTTTCCATCTTGCTACATAGAAAGAGCCGGCCCATGAAAATGTTCACCTGCAGCCTGGAGCATCCTCACCCCCAAAGGGCTCTTGATCTCTTTGCTATGAGTTGGGCAAACGGATTGTTTCGGGCAGCTTCTGACTGTGGCATGCACTGCGAATGGAATGCTGTTCCCATAGGCTTCAATGGGAGCTGGCTTGCACCCTATGTCTAGACTGCTTTCCTTTTCTGAAAGAGGAAATGCAAATGAAGTGCGGATTAGCATTTTCTCACACTTCTTTTGCATACCCTCTTCCGATCCATTTCTCAGAAGAAGTTTTTGCGCAAAACCATGCACTCTAGACTTGGCTTTTTTATGCAACCCCCCCCTTTTTTGGGAAAGAACCTGTAAACCTCATTTTTTGAGGAATAAGGGTTCCTTCGAAAAAAGGGTTTTTTGTGCAAAAAGGCCACATCTAGACTGCTTGTTCGTGCACAAAAACCTCTTCTGAAAAAAGGATTGGAAGAGGATATATAAATGAAGTTCAAGAAAATGCTAATCAGCCCTTCATTTGCATTTCCTCTTTCGGAAGAGGAAAGCAGTCTAGACAAGCCCTACGTTTGTAAGCACCTTGGAGTGAGGGCGTTTACCAGCTACATGCTAGAACAGCTGCAGCAAGGGCTCTTGCTCAACAACAGTAGCAGGAGGGGAGCAGGGCCGCAGGAGTGGGCGGGGCCGCAGGAGTGGGTGGGGCCGCAGGAGTGGGCGGAGCCAGGACCCTATTTCACTCCCCCCACACACTCTCTGTTCTCCGCTATCTGGGGTAGTGGGCCCACTGCACTCACCTAGCACTTATCTGGAATTACTCTGAAGGGACTAGCACCTTGCACCATCTCTTCTTCCCCTGGGGCTCCCATATATAATATGGTTCCACAAATGGACATTCCCTGGCTGCAGAATGTCTGTTCACTGCACAGATGGCTATTTTGAAAGGAAGCGAGATTGTTATTAAATCGATAAGCACTTTGCAATGGGCGTTTGGTTTTTTTATTTCAGAAAATGGTGTGAGAGAAAGGGGGTATTTATTGCTGAGAAAGCTTTGCTGTTTGGGGTGTGCTGGAGAAGCGGGGCACCTGTCAAGCAAAAGTTGTGCTAAGGGATTTGCTTGTGGAAGGCATCTGCATATTGATTTATTAGCACCTCTCAGAAGCTAGTTCACACTTCAGTTTTACTGTACTTTACAAAATAAAGAGTAAAAAACAAAATTGAACAAACCCCACAGATCAGGCCCTTCCCAGTAACTAATGAAATACCCACAGAGCATCAGATGGAATATGTCCTTGTTAAAAACAACACCGCAACACAATCAAGCAACCTGGACATTTCCTTAATTTTAAAGGGGAGAGCTTCAGTTACAAAGAGACTGGCTGAAGCAACACAAAAGTCTTCATACTCGGAGAGGAGGTGGGAAGGGTGAGAGAGAAAAAGAAAGAATAAACATGTTTTGAAAAACAGAATCCAGCCTGCCTCTTCTGTTTCTGGACAGGTGCAAACACTGTGCCATCTGGGTCTTATTTATTTATGTTGAAGCCAGGGATGTTTTCTGAGCTACGATACATTTTTCATACCGGTTCTAATAAAAGCAATCTGTGCTTTCCTTTCCTTGCGGCCTGATTTTCTCCTCAGCAGTTTAACACCATTGACTTCAATGACATTTCACCGACAGGGGTGTGTGAGCAGATCAGACCCCCCCAGCCTTGCATTCGCCAGCACTAGCCGTGAATGCAGAGCTTTGGTTCAATATAAACAGTGTAGCTGGGTGGCCAAACCACTGGACTGGATGTCTGAGGGCCAGGGTGTTACTCCTGCCTCTGCCACCCGCCTTCTTAGGAAGACCTTGCACAACTCCCATCACTGCTCTGTGCCTCAGTTTCTCCATCTGTGCACTGTAATGACATCACTCCTTGGTAAATACTATTAGTTCCATGGATAAAAAACTGTAGGATGACAACCACCCTCTAAGCTGACCCTGGGGATTTTCATACCTAAAAGCAGAGCCTCTACGGCTTGAATTAAAGAGCAGGGAGCGGCAATAAATAAGTAACATGCCCTGAGCTGGGTTTATTCTGGGTATCATTCTTTGTTTCCCTCCTAAATCTTTGCAGCTGCAAACTCTTAAAGGAACATGCAGCTCTTTTTTGGGGGCATAAATTCAGAGCTGTCCCGTCCATAGTATGGTTCAGGGTGACAGCCACAGGCCCTGGGACTATGGGGACCCTGCATTGGCCGCCTCAACCATCCCTTGGACGGAGCTCAGGGTGGCCTGGAGATTATCGGTGGGCCTGGCACGGGGTGGCAGCAGAGGTCACGCCCCCTCCCGCACTCACCATGGCGATGGGAGTCGGAGTGACCCAGCAGCCTGCTCCGCTCTGTCACCCCTCCTAGCCTGCTGCACTCAGATTCTCCACCGCAGCAGGTAAGGTATGTCCTGGCCCCAGGGTGCTCCACTTCCCGCCATGGAAGCCAGGTCCCCCAGTAATTTCCCGGCTCGCGTTGCTCAGGGGAGGGGACTGTGGGCAAGAGGCGGGACAGGACAGGGTGAGGCTCAGGGAAGGAATGGAGCAGGGGCAGGATGGGGGTGGGGCAGAGGCCGGGCAGGGGCAGGCCTGTGGAAGGGGCTTGCCTTGGACCTCCCTGCATGGGAAACTGGGGGGGAGTTGTCCCACACATATACTCTCCTAGGGATAGCCCAGCATAAACTACGGAGGTTTATACAAACCACCCAGAACATACTGGCTACGTCTGCATTGGCAAGATTTTGCAGAAAAGCGGCCGCTTCTGTGCAAAAACTTGCCGCTTGTCTACACTGGCCGCGAGTTCTTGCACAAGAACACTGACATTCTAATGTAAGAAATCAATGCTTCTTGCGCAAGAACTCTGACGCTCCCGCTCAGGAATTTCTTGCGCAAGAAAGCCCAATGGCTAAAATGGCCATCGGAGCTTTCTTGCGCAAGAGAGCATCTACACTAGCATGGATAGTTTTGCGCAAAAGCACATCTCTTGCACAAAAGCACATGCCAATGTTAGAAGTATTTGCGCAAAATCTTGCCAATGTAGACGTAGCCACTGTGTATAACAACTGGTAGGACCAGCGCACATGGAATTTGAAATGAGCATTCTCTGGTTCTGTTCCTTGTTTGTAGCAGTGGAGAGTATTAGAGAAAGGGATCCGTTTCCTCTCTGGTGGATGAAATAGGCCCATGATATTTTAGGAAGCTGGGGAGGAGTTTCATGGATCTGATATCCAGAGTACTGTTGTATTCAGCATGCGCAAGATTGAACTTCTCTGGTCCAGCACTCTCTGGTCTGGCAGCATCCATGGTCCAACATGATCTTAGTTAGCTGGATGTCCAATTATCATGGGTGTGGCCTTTTCCAGAGGTCCCTTAAAGTTTGTTTAAAGCCACCAGTCCTGGCTCTCAGTGTTCTGTGCTGTTATTAGCTCCAATTTACCCCTAAATGTGTTCTAACAACTCAATAAGCAGTGGGAGTATTGGCGATACTGCTAGACAATATTGACCTCCAGTGGTTCAGCAAATTCTCTGGCTCGGGTCCCAAGGGTACCGGACTAGAGAGGCTCTACCCGGAGCAGAATCTAGCCTTATTAGCTAATGAGTGATAACAATGGTTAGAACGTACAGTATCCTTTGTATAAGAATTCCCATTTTGCACACTGAGGGCATGTCCACAGAGCAAACCAAACCAGCAGGGACGCGTTTCAGAGCCACGCAGAAGATGGAGCTTGGCCTCTGAACCCTATCTCTTTCCATCAGGGCTCAAACTGCAGCTTGAGTGGAATATCTATTTAACTATTTTTAACACCCTGGCATGTGCCTGAATCTGTAGAGCTGGGCTCTGAGACTCATTGCCATGGGGGGAGGGGTTGGCTGAGTCGATATACTGTCAGGAGTCCAGGTCGCAGGTGGTCTGGCCTAGTGGTGGGAGCAGAATTCAGGGCTTGGAATCAGAGCTCAAGGTAAGAACCACAGTTAGAGTTTGACTGCCTGAGCTAAAATGGCCATCTGAGCTTTCTTGCGCAAGAGAGCATCTACACTGGCATGGATAGTTTTGCGCAAAAGCACATCTCTTGCGCAAAAGCACATGCCAATGTTAGAAGTATTTGTGCAAAATCTTGCCAATGTAGACGTAGCCACTGTGTATAACAACTGGTAGGACCAGCGCACATGGAATTTGAAATGAGCATTCTCCGGTTCTGTTCCTTGTTTGTAGCAGTGGAGATTATTAGAGAAAGGGATCCGTCAGAAGCAGGACTGAGGTCAGAACCCGAGTAAGAGGCAGGAGCTGAGGTGGAACCAGAGTGGAGAATCAGCCTGAGCCAGCGAAGACAGGCGCAGGGCTGGCTCAGCAGAAGACCAAAGCTGGGACAGGACTGGAGTAAGGCAGGCCGAAGCAGGGCAGAAAACGGGTTTGGAGTGAGGAGAGTGGAGGGAGGCAGAGAATCAATGGGTGTGTGCCCTGAGCAGCCGGTGCAACTGGGCCTCATAACCAATCTTCTAGTTTCCTATGTCCGGGCGCTCCATCAAGCAGCCTTCCTGACTCATTAGGGGGTCAGGAGGCTCCTGACATGTGGTCCTCACTTCTGACACATGCCCAGAGAGGCCAATATTTTCAAATGCAGGGGTGTACAGTGCGGTACCTAAATACCTGACTATCTGATCCATGTAAATAAGGACCAGAAGTTGGTACTCTTTCTTCTCATTGAGCAGAATCTTGATTCACAGGTCGGCACACCCATGGGACTCTTCACAGGTGCAAATTGATGTTATTAGGAGCCCCTGAATCTGACCCTAAGTTACTTCATTAAGAGTTGCTACTACTTATTGTTGCTGAAAATGAGAGCCCTTTTCTCTGGGTACTTAAATAGGGACTTAAAGTGCCTAGCTTTAGGCAGCCACATTTGAAAACCTTGGCTCTAATCTTTGTAAGGTGCGCTTCCTCTGCAGTATTGCAGCTGGCAACACTGAAAACACAGACACGACTGACAGCTAATGGGGAAAACCCTGACAATGTTACTCTTCAGCTGCTGGCAAATCTCAGCTGGTGTTTCAATCAGTTAAACGAAGAAGTTGGAAGAAAAATTTGCACAGTAAAGAAATATTGTTTGCCCATTAAATTAAACATTACATCAAATGAAGCATGTTATTTTATATATATATATATATATATATTATAAAAAGATGATGTCCTTTAGTTTGGCCTGGCCAGTGTCTGTTTCTAATTCCTGGCTTTTCAAAGCTACATTGCTCTAGGGGGGAAAAATCTTTTTATTTTGAAGACAGTTTAAAGACTGGGAGCCAGGCTCTAATCTGAGGTCATCTGATGTAAATCTAAAATAATTCTATTGACATCAATGGAGTTACTCTGGATTTATGCTCGAGTAACTGAGTTCAGAATCTTAACCTGATTTTTTTTTTTTGCAAATCAGCAGACTCACACCAGCTAGATGTAGTTTGAACAGAGTTTAAGGACATGCATGCATTTAACTCTCCACTTCGGTGTGCAGACACCATTTAATATTCTATGCTAAATTGGTGGTAGTTGAAAGGAGCTAGGTACGAATTCAGGGTTTTAATGGGTTTCTGAATCATGCCAATTTCTATGGCAGTAACACAGTGTACTACAAGACATTCAAACCTTACTGCTTTATACGAGTTAAGCAATTATAATTATGGCCAGATCCACAGCTGGTGTACCGTTTCATGGAAATCAATGGAACGACACTGATTTATGCCGGCTGCGAACCTAGCCTTGTGCTCCCCATTAGCGGAACTTAGTCTATATTTTTCTTTACTAAGAAATGTTTCTTTCTAGTTCGTTGAGTTTCTTTCCAAGAAAATGAGGCATGGGATTCGCCTGTCCGCCCTTTTGTTGATTGCTATTTGCATTAGTAATGAATTCATTATCCTTCACTGCATTAAAAGCCAGTTCATTCTGTAGGTAGGCTACGCCTCCATTCACAGGTTCTCAAGTGCTTGAATTTTTACTGTTCTGAGTGGCATGCCAACAGCAGATACTGGAGAAAGGAGAGTTCTTCTTTCACAAGTACATTCTGCCCCTCATGCTGCGTTGCTTGTGAATTTCATTTTGCTGACTGCATGGGATTCTGATGAGTTTGCTGTCTGAGCTTTCCTGGCCAGTTTTCCTCTCCTGGATCTTGTCATTCCTCTCTTTTCATCCCTCCCACCCCTCTCCCCCCCATGTTCCAGATGACTGTTACACGGTTTCCTTGATGCTTAACTTCTGTGCTATGTGTACTGCATCCTGATAGGAAAATATCTGCCTAATGTAATTGGCCAGATTTTAACAGCAGTCACGCTGGTGTCAGTCTGGAAATCCCCCACAGAGTCAGCTGAGCCTGACACAAGTGTAAACATAATCAGAATCTGGCCCATTACTCAACACCCCCGCCCCGGATGTTGAAGAAACATTAAACATATAGTAGAAAAATGCTGCCATGCAAGTGAAGGTATGCATGTGTTCCTTTTAAACAAACTGTGGTTTGGAAAGTAGGTGTGCATAAAGGAACAGTCTAGAAAAGGCCAAGGGGAGAGGGGTGAACTCAACATGTGGAGTGGAGAAGTACAAGCATGTGACAAACAAAGCCATAGATGGAAAGGTTGAATCTGATTGGTTTAGAGGTTTGTGTTATATAACTTGTTATGTAACCTGTTATGTCACTGCCATGTGCTATAAAACAGCAAGGGTTGGGGCTCCTTGCTCGAGGGGCTCTGGATGATTTTAGTACCACGGGCTCTCCCTTGTGCACATTGAATAAAGTCTTGTTGAATTGAATTGAAGTATCCAGGACCCTTGATTCTGCCCAGCATCTGACTCTCTGGGAACCACAAAATCCCAACACAAGTGAGGTTCATGTGCTGTGAGTTAAGATGCCTGCATTCCGCTAATACAATTAAATTAAAGATTAAGAGCTTAACCCTGTTTTCACTGAGGTGACGGGAATTTTGACATTGATTTCAGTGGCAGGATCGGACCCTATCTATTGGAATAGCTTCACCAGGATAATAAATATGAACACCTAATAGTACACAGCAAACGGAGACCAAAATAAACTCCAGTGAAATACCAGCCTCTGGGTAGCTGTATAGTGTGTCAGATCCTGCTTTGAAACCTCGTCCGTCATGTGTCAATTATTAAGCAGGATCAATACAGAGAGGGCATGGAGTGATTTTTTTCTGGCAATATTTAATGAAGCCTGATCAAGTTTTTTGATCCAGAACAGGCTGACCCAAAGAAAGACTAATAGCACACTGAGAGGCTATTCAGAGCTGAGGAACATAGCAAAAAATACTCATTAGGAACTCAAGTCCTGTGCTAGGAGTCCCATATATCCTGCACACAGGAGGTTTTCATTTTAAACAGAATATTAATGTTATTCAGTGAAATTCCTCCTGCTGGAGCAGATTTTAAGCCTTTTGGTCAGTAGTTGCACACCGTTAAGAAAGAGGAGGCAAAGTTTGTGCAGAGAGGAGAAAATTTGATATGAGGGGTACACCTTCAATTCTCTCAAAGGCAGTTATGTGCCACAAGGATCCAACACTTAGATGGGGCACTAGGCTTGTTTTAATCCACAGCGATTCATTAATCAGAATATGGGCAAATGTCTTTCCATTTGAAGTAAATGGTTCCCTTTGTAATAAACCTGAGCAAACTACCCTTTAGACCCTCAGGCCAGGTCTACACTACAGTGGAAGGTTGAATTAAGATACAAAACTCCAGCTACATTAATTACATAGCTGCAGCTGATGTATCTCGAATAGAGTTCCACGCTATCCACGGTGAGGACCGGGAGTATCAGCACCAATGGGGGCACCCTCTCAGTATGATTTAGCGAGTCTTCGCTAGACCCACTAATTGAACCTGGGAAGAATGACCACAGCAGACTCGATCTTCTGCAAAGTGTAGATGTGCCCTTAAAAACCAGGAGGCTGTCTTGTAAGGGGCAGTGCCAGTCTCCATCCAAAGGTCTTCTTGGATATCAGTAACTGGTTAAAAGAAAGGAAACAAAGGGTGTTCCTCAGTAGTGTTCCCTGGGACCTGTTCTGGGACCAGAGCTGTTCAACGTATTCATAAATGATCTGGAAAAAGGGGTACACGGTGAGGTGGCAAAAATTGCAGACTATAGAAAATGACTGAAGATAGTGAAATCCAAAGCTGATTGTGAAGAGTTACATAGGGATCTCCCCACACTCCGGCTGCGTCTAGACTGGCATGATTTTGAGGAAATACTTTTAACGGAAAAGTTTTTCTGTTAAAAGTATTTCCGCAAAAGAACGTCTAGATTAGCAAGTGCCTTTGCGCAAAAGATTTGCTTTTGCGCAAAAGCATCTGTGCCCAGTATAGATGCGGTTTTGCGCAAGAAAGCTCCGGCAGCCATTTTCGCCATTGGGGCTTTCTTACGCAAAAAATTCCTGTCCCTGTCTACACTGGCCCTCTTGAGCAAGAACACTTGCACAAGAGGGCTTTTTCCCGAGCGGGAGTGTCAGAGTTCTTGTGCAAGGACACTGATAATCTTACATTAGATCGTCAGTGTTCTTGCGCAAATTCTCACAGCCGGTTTAGACAGCTGGCAAGATTTTGCGCAAAAGCAGCTGCTTTTGTGCAAAATCTTGCCAGTCTAGACGCATCCTTGGTGACTGGGCAGCAGAAAGGCAGATGAAATTCTATGTTGATAATTGAAAGTAATTTAGCTGAGGTGCCAGAGGGGGTTCATACATACAAAATGATGGGATCTAACTTAACTTTTTATATTCAAGAAAAGAGATCTTGGAGTCAGCGTGAGTAGTTTGGTGAAAACATCTGCTCAGTGTGCAGCAGCAGTCAAAAAATCTAACAGAATGTTAGGAACCATTAAGAAGGTGAACTACATTTTCAACCACCAAACACCCACACCTTGAATATTGAGGGCAGTTGTGGTCACCTAATCTCAAAAAAGATCTATTAGAATTGGAAAAAGTAAAGAAAAGGGCAACAAAAATGATTAGGGGTATGGAACAGCTTTCATATCAGGACAGATTAAAAGGACTGGAAGTTTTCAGCTTGGAAAATAAATGACTAAGAGAGGATATGACAGAGGTCTATAAAACTGTGAATGGTGTGGAGAAAGCAAATACAGAGGTGCTATGTATTCCTTCATATAACACAAGAAACAGGGGTCACCCAATGAAATTAATAATTAGCAGGTTTAAAAGGAAGTACACAATGCAGTCAGCCTAAGGAATTTTTTGCCAGGGGATGTTGCGAAGGCCAAAATGGGTAGGAATGGTGTCCCTAGCCAGTGTTTGTCAGGGGCTGGAAATGGATGACAGGAGAAGGATCACTTGATGATTACCTGTTTCTGTTCACTCCCTCTGGGGCATCTGGCATTGGCCACTATTGAAAGACAGGATAGTGGGCTAGATGGACCTTTGATCTGACCCAGTATGGCCATTCTTATGTTCTTATAGCAGGTTTCATAAAATAATTAGATAAGTTCATGGCAGGTAGGTCTATTCATGGCTATTTTCCAAGATAGTCAGAGTTACAAACACAGAACTCTGTCATTAGGTAATGGATTTAAAAGTAGCCATCATTCTACAAAAGAATTTCAAACCCTGATTACAATGGGAGACAGCTGATCTGGAATTCATGTGCAAATTCAGTACAACCAACTTAGGATCAAATAAGGATCTTAACTGGTTAATGCATTACAAATCAGTTCCCCTCTCTTGATATCCACATTTCCACATCAACTGCTGTGAACGAGCCATTTCCACCCTGACTTGATTAGCCTCATTTGCACTAGTACCATATGTATATATATACACACCCATGCCTCTGTAACCTCCACTCCAATTCATCTGTTGAAGTGGGTTTTACCCATAAAAGTTTATACCTAATAAATTAGTTAGTCTCTAAGGATGTGTCTAGACTACACCTCTCTGCCGACAGGGTGATGTAGATTAGGCACATCAAAATGGCTAATGAAGCGGGGATTTAAATATCCCGCACTTCATTAGCATAAAATGTCTGCCACTTTTTTTGGCATGGAGCTTTGTCAGAGAAAAGCGGCCATCTATAGCCAGATCTTTCAAAAAATAAAGACTTTTTCAAAAGATCCCTTATCCCTTGTGAAATGAGGTTTACAGGATCTTTCAAAAAAGGCTTTATTTTTCAAAAGATCAGCCTCTAGACTGCCGCTTTTCTATGACAAAGCTCCATGCCGAAAAAAAGCGGTGTCCATTTTTATGCTAAGGAAGCGCAGAATATTTAAATCCCCACTTCATTAGCAATGTCGATGTGCGTAATCTACATCTCTCTGTCGGCAGAGAGGTGTAGTCTAGACACACCCTAAGGGTGAATCTAGACTGCACTAATATTTCAAAATAACTAGCATTATTTTAAAATAATGTGAGCATCTACACAGCGATTCTGTTATTTCAAAATAATTTCAAAATAGCATAAGGCTTATTCCGAAATCTGTAAACCTCATTCTACAAGGAATAACATCTGTTTGTAAATACCTATTCTGAAATAAGGCATGTGTAGATGCTCTACTACTACGATTTCAAAATAGCCCCTTATCCAGGCCATTCTAAGTTATTCCTCCCCAGTTCCTTCTTGGGCTTTAAATCGAGCTAGCATCTCTACATTAGGGAAGCCTGCCTCCGACTAATTTTGAGGCTTCCCTGCAGTGTAGACATGCCATTTCGAAATAAGCTATTTCAGAATAACTATTCCAGAATAGCTTATTTTGAAATAGCCATATAGTGTAGGCATACCCTAAGGTACTATGGGAGTCCTCATTATTTTTCCATACTCTGAGTGTCCCTAGACTCTGATTGCTAGATACTGGGAGTGGATGACTAGGGTGGATCCTTTGATATTGCCTGTTCTGTTCATAGAGGCTGCTGTGAGAGGAAGAATGCTGAGCTAGTTGGGCCCATGGGCCTGACCCAGTAAAGCTGTTGTTATGTCCTTACAAGAATTCCTCCCCTCCTGCAAGATGTAGGCAGGTTTGGATCTGGGAGTTGGTTCGGATAGCGGGGGAAAAGGCCACTTATAAAATTTTGATCCAGCACTGGTTTGGACTTAAATCAGCTCTGCACAGTTCACAAGCACTGAGATCCTGAGCGTGGGTTCATTTAAGGTCAGCCAACTCGATACTTTCTTCATTTCCTGTGTTAGCCTTGATACTGCACAGCCAGCTAGTCACAGCGCACCAGCTACATCACAAACCCTGTGCTGGTGCGCAAACGAGGAATCAGTCATGCCTGCCGCTGTAGGAGCCCTGGTAATTACAGCAGCCATTAGAAATCCAGGAAAGTGCCCATGTCTGCCAAAGAGAGGGGAGAAGATTAGCTGGGAAAGAGGCTGTATTGTCAGGTTTCTGAGAAGAGGTGTGACACACTCTGCGGTGTTACACACATTATCCTTTAGAAAGAGCACCAGTAATGGGTTGTGATAGAACCTGCCAAGCTAAGTTTCAGAGAGGTGAGTGAAATTTCATAATGATTAGGGGGAGCAAAAGAGCTGGTAGGTCTCCTGACCCATCCCCGGGCTGATACAGTGTTGCCTTTGCAATTCCCTGTTACAATGCTTTATCCCAGTGGTCCCCAACACGGTCCCCATGGCGCCCGCGGGGGCATTTGTGTGTGCCCGCCAAGTGCTGGGGGCTGGCCTGGCCCTGGGCACATGGTGCATGCATGGTGCCGGAGCCGGCCCCGGGCGCATGACGCACGGTAAGCGCGGCGCATGGGGAGAGCGCCGGCCCTGGGCATGTGGCACTTGGGAGGGGCGCCAGCCCCGGGCGCACAGCGAATTGGCCGCCCATGCTCCGGGCGCACGGTGCTTGGGGGGGGCGCCAGTCCCGGGGGTGTGGCCCTTGGAGGGGGCACCAGCCCTGGGCATGCGGCATATGGGGGGGCCCCGCCCCCGGACACGCGGCTATGGGGGGGCCCTGCCCCCAAGCACGCAGCTATGGGGGGGCCCTGCCCCCGGGCGCGCAAGTGTCCCCACCCTCTGGCGCCTGGCAGGCGAACGGCCCAGCACAGGGTGGGCGCATGCGGCCGGAGAGCTGCTTCTCCCCACAGTGCCGGGAATGGCGCAGCTCCATAGCAGGGTGCTGGAGCGTCCCCGTTACAGTGCCCCAGGACCCATTGTTTTTGCAGAATATAGACTCACACAGCTGCCCCTCTGAGACCCATTACCCATAGTTAGGGCTTCTGTTTTTTAGGGTTTAACAACTTCAATTTTGGGGGAATATTTTTAGCAATGTTTGAGTTTTAGGTATATGTCCAAAAATAAGGGCTTGGGAAGCTCTTTGTACATCATTCAACAAGTAATCCACACTCAGTATCGAGTGTACTCTCTGTAATGTTCCCTAGTGCACTTCAAACAGCACCTTGTGCAAGTGAACTGAAGAGCCTTCAGGGCACACCAGCAGGGTCCACATGGCTCAATTACTGTGCACTGCTGTAGAAATCAGACCTGGGTGGCCCACATACTCCTCCACAGCAGCACGCCCTTAGATGCCAATCACCACTTCCTGTTGTTTTTTGAGGTTTCCTGCAGAAAAACCAATTTCATTTTCTTTTAAACTGCGGATGTTCTATTGGTGTTTATTGGTTAAAACCTACAATTAAGAATCCTACCTTGTAAATTATGATCAGATCCCAGGATCCAGGCAAACTGTGTCCAGATGAGGTTGGGGATATTTGTGCAAACATAATGTAAAGCTCATCTTTCCACTGTGCTGAATCCAAGGCTGATGCAATATAGAGCAGCCCAGGTCAAGGATGCATGGGGGTATTTTACCCATGCTGTCCTTTGGCCAGTTGCCATCAAGAAGTAGGATGGCCGCATGGGAGCCACTGAACTGGCTTTTCCCCACCAGAAGGTCCCTTTTGCACTGAGATTTTTCCTGCTGGCCTTGTTAATGTTGGAAAATGTTGGGAGTTTCACTGGCTGGGACATCTAAACGCAGGTTAAACTCATGGCTGCATCTAGACTGGCAAGTTTTTCTGCAAAAGCAGCTGCTTTTGCAGAAAAACTTGCCAGCTGTCTACACTGGCTGCTTGAATTTCCGCAAGAACACTGATTTCCTACTGTCTGAAATCAGTGCTTCTTGCGGAAATACTATGCTGCTCCTGTTCGGGCAAAAGTCCTTTTGCGCAAAGCTTTTGTGCAAAAGGGCCAGTGTAGACAGCTCAGATTTGTTTTGCGCAAAAAAGCCCCGATCGCAAAAATAGCGATCGGGGCTTTTTTGAGCAAAAGCGCGTCTAGATTGGCATGGACGCTTTTCCGCAAAAAGTGCTTTTGCGGAAAAGCGTCCGTGCCAATCTAGATGCTCTTTTCCCGCAAATGCTTTTAATGGAAAAGTTTTCCGTTAAAAGCATTTGCAGAAAATCATGCCAGTCTAGACGTAGCCATGGAATTTAAGACCTGAAAGGACCACCATGATCATCTAGTCTGAACTCCTACACATTGCAGGCTACAAAACTTCACCATCCCACTCCTGCAATAGACAAAACACTAAAAAATGCAATGAACTATCCTACACTGGCTAGGGGAATCTGTCAGACCTTTTCCATCCCTCGACTTCTAGGAATAAAACGTGTGTTGCAAACTACAAGATCTGATTGCTCTAAATCAAATGTTGTTTCAGTAACAAGGTGAAGTAGGAACTGTCTAGGACTCTCTCATTACAGTAAGTAATGTTCCACTTTAGGTATTCTCACCTTCTTATTCACATACACCCTAATTGAATTTGCTCTGATGTAAACACTCTCATCTCTGTATCCCCACTATCTGTTTCTTTTTTTTCACTTCATGCATCTGATGAAGTGAGTTCCAGCTCACAAAAGCTTATGCCACAATAAAATTGTTAGTCTTTAAGGTGCCACCAGGCTCCTTGTTGTTTAGGGTGAAAAAAAACCCAACCAACAACAACACACCTTTACAGTCACACCTGGTAAAGAAAACAGCAGCTAGAGAGTGAATCAGGGAGCTACTCATCTATGGGAGAGGTCCAGGTTGGATATTAGGAAAAACTATTTCACCAGGAGAGTGATGAAGCACTGGAATGGGTTACCTAGGGAAGTAGTGGAGTCTCCATCCCTAGAGGTGTTTAAGTCTCGGCTTGACAAAGCCCTGGCTGGATTGATTTAGTTGGGATTGGTCCTGCCTAGAGCAGGGGGCTGGACTTGACCTTCTGAGGTCTTTTACAGCTCTATGATTCTATGTTTACTGGTAATCAGGGATAATCTTAAATGAAAATATCATTCTTTCATAGGCTAATGAATCCAGCAAGAACTAAATATTACATCTCTTTAACTCATGCAAAACTCTAATGGATTCCTAGGAGTGCATGGTAAGCAAAATTTCAGCAGGAACCCTACCCCCAAGGGGTTATAAATGACTGTGAAAACACAGAATTAAGGATCAGGGAAAAAAACAGTTCCAGAGTCCTCAGGCATGTGGGTACATGTAAGGAAACCCATAATTCCATTTTATAATTAATTTCTTTATGAGCTGGAAATTTACAGCTGGTATTTCTAGTTCACTCAGAACTCAAGCTCTCTTTTCATAATATTTTTAGTCCTCTCCCAAACCTGCTCTATTTGCAAGCGACATTCCAAGCACTGCAACTGGCACAACTAAATTTCACTGTAAAGCAGGCGAGTGGGGAACAATCACTTCATTTTACAGGGTTAACAAGAATGAGTTGTCTTGTGACACCTTAGGGCACATGTACACAGTAGCATTATTTTGGACTAACCTCAACATTATTCAGAAATAACATAGGGCATGTCTACACTGCAAGCAGCTATTTTGACATAATGTCAAAATAATATCAAGCTGGAGGACTTTTCACTCTGACTCCTGTAACCCTCATATTACGAGGAGTAAGGGAAGTTGGAGGAAGAGTACTTTACCTCGGACTTCCTGCAGTGGAAACAGTGCCTAACATTGAAATAAGCTATTTTGACTTCAGCTACGCAATTGACGTAGATGAAGTTGCATAGCTTATTTTGGCTTTACCCTTGTTGTGTAGACGTGGACCTAGAGACTAACCAAAATATATAGAATCATACGTTTTTGTGGGTAAAACCCACTTCATCAGATGAGTTGGAGTGGAAATAACAGAAACCAAGAGAGAGATATAACAGTAAAAGAAGTACCTGTCAATTCTAGGACCTATGTTAATGAGGCTAATTATGTGGGCTTGATGTGTCCCATTCATAACCTTTGATGTGAAAATGCACATTAGAGGCAGGAGAAATTGGCTTTGTAATGTGCCAACCAGTTAATGTCTTTGTTTAAGCCCAGGGTAACGATGTCAAATCTGTAGATGAATTCCAGGTCTGCAAATTCTCTTCGTAATTGGTCAGTGAAATTCCTTTGTAGAATAATGGCTACTTTTAAATCCATGACTGAGTGCCCAAGGCCGGTTTAAATGTTCTCGTACAGGTTTATGTGTGTTACCATTTCTGATGTCTGATTTGTGTCCATTCATCCTTTGGCACAGAGACAGCGTGGGTTTGGCCAATATATATGGCAGAGGAGCATTGCTGGCACTTGATGGTATAGATCACGTTAGAGGATGTGCAGCTGTACGAGCCTCTGATGGTGTGTCTTATGGGGTTAGGTCCTGTTGTTACCCGAGGTTCTTTCGACCCAAAATTCTCAATAACTTTTACTCTCTGCGAGGTGGTGTCAGGAAATAATTCAGGGGAGACCCGGTTGTCTGACCGATAGATGGATGGTACAAACAGAACAATACAAGAGTCCTTTCATTTAAAGCTAAACTTTATTTAGTCTCAAGCACTTACACACGTCTGCAACAGGTTGGTAAAACACCCCAACTCTCGATAATTACCAAAGTTGAGTGTGGCTCTTGAGTGACACCGAGCAGGCTTCCGATGGACAGTCTTCTGTCTGCCGGTGGGGGCAAAGATGCATCCAGAAGTGAAGAGTCCTCAAGGAGGCATCTCTCCAAGTGATCCCAAAATTGTCCCCCCCCAACTCAAACTTTCCTTCCCTATTTATCCATTAGTATTACAATAACATGTCACTCAAAAACTTGTTAGGCAAGCACTTTTTAAAGGTTAGGCAAGAGAGTTTCTTCTGATCATCACTTTCACCAGATGTGTTTTTTCTTTTTCAGAGACTCCATGCTCAGGGGCCCTGACAGATATATGTCTTAGGGCATTTAGACAAACTTCCTGGTTTTCTAAATGTATAGGTCAGCGATTTCACTAGAGATTTGGGCCTCAGGAAGGACGCGGGGTCAGGCTGCCCTCTCTGTGGCACCCAAACTCCCCTTCTTTCCACTCTCTGACTTGGTCATGCTGTCTAGGCCTATTTTGGGCTTGTTAGCTTGGTTGCTAAAGTTCAAGCAGTAAGCAATAGCGGTTCAGGCACGTCACTGGATTTGCCGAAATCTCCCCGTACACTGTGATGGTGTTGAATGATAAGATACTGCTTGTTATCAGCCAGCTAAAAGGAGGGAGCTGCTCTGGGGGTGGGGGTGCTCATTCCAATTGTTTCGCTCTGCAAGATAATTAACTGTTAACTGTTGATATGTAAATAAAGCTCATGCCAGGAGGGGGAAAGAATCCGAGGTGTGGTTATGTAAATCCAACTCAGCTAGGGCTGATGGAGGATCAGTGTTGGAATGGAATGTGATGTATTGTAAATAATTTGGGGCTGTTGTGGGGGTCACAAATCATGCTACCCTTAAATGTGGGAACTGTAAAACATGACACCAGTGCTTGCAGGAGCGACACCATCACTGTAAGAGGTCTCTGAGGAACAAGCCTCCCTCATTCCAGAGTTGAGTGAATGGGGGATGAGGGGTGGAGGGCTAAAGGGCTTGAGTCAGCCTGCTTCATGCCTGCCAGGTATGAGCTGTAAGACTGGCCCAACCTGCCTCTTTCTCCCTTTTGTGTTAAAGACAGACCTGAAGTAGACTCCACGAGGAATCTTTTTGCTAGTCCAGTGGAAGCTGGAATCTTTTGCCAGTCTAGGTGATGGCTAACGAGTTGAAATCACTAAAAGCTGAAATCATTGATTTGGCTGGGAGCCAGACCCATTGCAGCCAGCGGAGTGGCTGGTGGGCATGACCGGTGGGTGGCTGGTAGGAGCGGTGGCAGGCAACCAGTGGAGCAGCTCGTGGGAATGGGTGGCCTGCGGGGCGGCCGGTTGAGTGGAACAAGACAGCTGTTGGAACGTGGTGGAGTGGCTCGTGGTAAAGGCTGCAATAGAATCGTACGGAAAGGTGGCGCTGTCGACCAAACCAATCCTCCTGCCCCACTTGATAGGTGCTCCTATCAATCCCCCTGCCCCACTTTCCACCCAGGCTGGGAGGTAGAACCCTGCAGGTGAACTTTTGAATCTGGGCGGCACTGACCAGGGACAGAGACTTTGGGGTGTCGGACTCTGGGAGATTTTGGGCTGCTGGACTCCAGAGACTCTTGGGGTGTTGGACTTTGCTTATGGTTTGGGCTATGAACTCTGTTTGTGGTATTTTCCCAAGTTAATACCATGTGACTTCTCTCTCTGTTTCATTAAATGTTTCTTTTCTACACTCAGACTGTGTGCTTGCGAGTGGGGAAGCATTGCCTCTCAGAGGCATCTAAGGGCGTGTGAATTTCCCAGGCTACTGGATCAGGGTTTGAGCCGGTTCTGTGTGAGATGAACCCGGCCCTGGTTGCTGCCAGGCCTACTTGGCAGAAGGGTTACAGATTAAAACAACATTTACCAAAAATGCTGGGAAACCTATTGTATGTGGGAGTCATGGGATGGGCTGCTATTATTATCCTGTGTTATATTTTTATATATCATTAATTTCTAGATTACCTGCCTCAGACAGGGTCCTGATTGTGTTAGGCACTTTATGAACACATTGTAAACATCGTTACAGGGGCAGAAACTGACAATCATGCATTCCCAAGTTCTCCAGAGTTTCAAACCAAAGTTTCCTCTATTATCACTACTAGAAGTTGACATGCTAGATTAGACAATTTATTCCAGACAATTTATCTCTCTTTCTCCCAGACAAGCTCAGCATGCTCTATGCTAGATCGAGCACCAGGAACAATTAAAATTGTAAATGTCACCTAGAAGTCACAATATTAAATGAAATGTAATATTCTGACTGACATCAGCAAAGAATTGGCCTCTTGGTGAGGTTTTTAAAAAGTGAACTAGAAAAAGCACTATTATACACCTAAATATATTTCATCATTTATTCATCAAGATGGGCTCAAGTATGGTGGATGAATCTTGCCCTACTGTGTGTTCAGGAAATACTAAGCACAAAAGTGCTTAATAAAGGAAAGTCTTTTGTCTGGATTTCTTTGCTTTAGAGAGTATGTCTTACATATATTTTTTTCAAATCAAGGGCCAAAATTTGCCATCTTCATTCAGATAAACTCTCACCGACTCACTGTTTTTGCATTAAATTCCCTTCGTATTACTCTTTCTCTTCCCTTCTCCATTCAGTCGTTGATGGGATAGGGTGTTTTTCACATAAATGTTGCTGGTGTGAAGCAGACTTAGGTCAGAAGCAGGGCCGGACTAAGCGGGGGAGGGCTAGCCGGGCAGCTGCCCGAGACGCCAACCTATGGGGGGCGCCTGATGGCAGCTATAATGGGCGCCACGTGCTGCCCGGCGTGCAGGAATGGCTCGAGCCGGCCCTGGTCAGAAGTGTTTAAAATCATTATAATCTATCTGTAGCCAAAGTGAAAGTCGGTAACTGGACCCTCTCCAGTCCCCAGCAGGATGGGCAATCCCAGATCTGAACACCCCCAACCTTTCTGAAAGTTAACACTGGTGTTCAGGACTGGATCTGTGGTTTCCCGCAGCCAGTTGGTTCTAACCAGTGTTACCTGTAAGCTGAGTGTTTGGGGCATCCACCCAGCAGAGATTCAGGTGATGTCTAGCTGATTAGCAGAGTACCTATAGCCTGCAGCTTGTGTTTCTGCTAGTGGTGCACATCTGCACTTGCCTTGGTGTACATAACAAACTTTATTCTGCACATGGATGGAAAAAATAGAAGAAACACTGCTTCTAACTGATATACTGGTCAGTCTCAGTCCCAAGAGAGTCCCAAGACTGAATGGGCATGGAAGCTAAACCTCTTTTATTTGGTCTTCCTCTAGTTCATTGGTAGGCTTAGCGGCATGGTAAGGGAAAGCTTGCCATGCTAACTCTGTGCTGTGGAGAGAATATTTTAATCCCCAGAGCTGTCATGGGGGCATCTTTCACCCCCAGGACACACATTAAAGAATAGACCTGCAAAGGTCAAAGGTCAAAATTGCTGAAAAATCAATTAAACATCCCAGAGCCTGTGATAGGCATAAACTGAAACAGAAACTTGAGAGCAGGAGCAACTCTCTCTGTAAACATGACCCACTAAATTATGTCGCTAGAACGAGCCATGCCAGTGTATTGTTTCAAGACGTATACGGCTACCCAGGTCTGGGTTGACCTGCATTAAGATCACATACACTCGTGCCCTGCTTCCAGGTGCCATGGGGCCGATCCAAACTAGAAACAATGGAGCATTTGCAAAGCAGAACCTGCCATTGAAAAATACATGTTAAAATTGAAAAGTCCAGTATTGTTGAGTAGTTCACTTCCCCATGGGTTTTGCTGTTATTCCCAAAGGGCAGGGTTCCAATCTCCCTTTTTGGGGATCACTGTTTGTTAGCATTGGTATCTTTTGGGGTGCAAGGCTCTATGAGATGTCATTTACCAAGGTGGAAGGAGGATGTATGTCTTTCCTGTTGAATTGGTGGGGAGGCCAGAAAGTTATCTACAGAGTTTACTGCACTCAGAGGAGGAGACAGGAACAAATTCATTGAGGACCTGAAGGAAAAAGAATAAAGTTTATGGAATGAGAAGGATCTATGTGGGTTTGCTAGTCAAAGTACAGAGAAGGACATTGAGAAGAGATGAGTCCCATATCTGAATCAAAGCTTTACAATTTTTACAAGCCAACATGATTTCGAAAGATAAGATCCCAATCCTATGCAACCTATTTCTAAATGATCTGGAGAAAGGGGTAAACAGTGAGGTGGCAAAATTTGCAGATGATACTAAACTGCTCAAGATAGTTCAGACCAAAGCAGACTGTGAAGAGCTTCAAAAAGATCTCACAAAACTAAGTGACTGGGCAACAAAATGGCAAATGAAATGTAATGTTGATAAATGTATAGTAACACACGTTAGAAAAAAATTCCCAACTACTGTATACGTACGATGGGGACTAATTTAGCTACAACTACTCAAGAGAGAGATCTTGGAGTCATTGTGGATAGTACTCTGAAAACATTCACTCGGTGTGCAGTGGCAGTCGAAAAAGCAAACAGAATGTTAGGAATCATTCAAAAGGGACAGAGAATAAGACAGAGAACATCGTATTGCCTCTGTATAAAACCATGGTACATCCACATCTTGAATACTCTGTACAGATGTGATCGCCTCATCTGAAAAAAGATATATTGGCACTGGAAAAGGTTCAGAAAAGGGCATAAAAATTATTAGGGATTTGGAATGGGTCCTATATGAAGAGGGATTAAAAAGACTGGGACTTTTCAGCTTAGAAAAGAGGAGACTAAGGGGGGATATGATTGAGGTCTATACAATCATGACTGATGTGGAAAAAGTGAATAAGGAAAAGTTTTTTACTTGTTCCCATAACATAAAAACTAGGGGTCACCAAATGAAAATAGATAGCAGATTTAAAATAAACTAAAGGACCTTTTTCTTTACACAGTGCCTAGTTGTCCTGTGGAACTCCTTGCCAGAGGAGGTTGTAAAAATCAGAACATTAACAGGGTTCAAGAAAAAACTAGATAAATTCACGGAGGTTAGGTCCCGCAATGGCTATTAGCCAGGATGGGTAGGAATGGTGTCCCTAGCCTCTGTTTGTCCATTTGAAATGAATGACAGGAGAGGGATCACTTGATTCCCTGTTCTGTTCACTCCCTCTGGAGCATCTGGCAGAAGACCAAATACTGGGGTAGATAGACCTTTGGCTTGACCCCATATGGCCGTTCTTATGTTCTTAAGAAAACCATGAAATGCACTCAGATCATAGGTCACACTGTATAAAGCCATTGTAAAGTAGGGACAACATCCCAGTGAAATGCAAAAGCCAGAACAAAATGTTGATTCCTACTTTGGTTTCAGACTACAAGTATCTGACAGCTATAATTATAGATAGATAGATAGATAGATAGATAGATAGATAGATAGATAGATAGATAGATAGATAGGAATATCTAGTATTGAAATCAAGCTACTTTTATGGAGTTAATGGGACAATTTAGTCCTTAAAGTGAATTGTCAGTCTATGTCTTTACCTTCTTTGGGGATTGGAAAATTCTTTGCTGTAGACTTTAGGCAGAACACATATTCCCAAATGATGGACCATTTTAATCAGCAGAGTAAGTTTTTGCTGAGCTGCAGTGTTGATCTAGATCACGTATTCAGGACTGCTTAAAGAAGACTTAAACTTCTTATGAATATTAATGAGTAAGTTATGCTCTTTTACCACATTAAAATATTTTCTGTAATGAGAGCTGGAGAATCATTGACCTTATAATCTTCTGTCTCTTTACATGCAAATTTAGAAGTCACCTTTATTCACTCATGTCTCTGATTGGCAGGCTCAAGCAGTGGAAAAGATGGAAATGGTGACTGTCATGTGATTTGCTACATTAGTCTTGCTGACTAATTTGTAGAAGGGGACCAGTATCTGCGGTGAAACCTGCACTATCAAGTTTTGTCACCAAAATGTGCCTTTTGGCGACGAAACAGTGAGAGCGTACACATTGCAATGTGACTTTTGCTGGGGAAACGTCCAGTTTTGGTGACAAAATCTTCCATCCCTTGGAGAGATTTTTTTCTTTCTCTCTCCCTCTATTGTTGACAAAGAGCTAACGTAGACACTGCTGTTTGTTTTGTCGACAGAACTGGTATCCACCAGTATCCCAAAATGCCTTTCCTGATGGCTGTGCTCAGTGTTTTGATTTCTGCTGCCCTGAAGGCATGCACTCCTCCCCTTTCAAAGCTCCTGGAAATGTCTGACAGCTCAGTGAGCTGCTCCCATTTGGGGAGCAAACAAAGAGAAAAAACATTGGAATGCTTCTATTTAGCCCTGTACTAGGAACGTAGCGGCAGGCAGACTACTGATGCAGGAGGAGGAGGACAGGCTGCTGTGTTGCTTTGACATTTCTCAGCACTGGGAGCTCACAGAACTACTCATGGTGCCGCTCCCAGCAGCTGAGGATACCGTGGGAGAACTCGGAGGGAACCCCAAGATGTACAGGGATCAGCTCTGCCTTCCTACAACACTGCATTTTAGGATTACTCACACAGTCAATGATAGTGCCCCCCAGCGTGACTATGATCTGTTGTCAGTGGGAGAAAGTGTGAATGCCCTTTGGCAATTTTTGTTTTGTCAACTTTTGGGTGTCGACATAAGTATTGGCAACAAAACTTGGTAGTGTAGATCAGCAGGGCCGAAGCCACCGTGGGCCCCAGGGCAAGTTTTGGGGAGGCATGGCTCAGCTACCCGAGAAGGGGCGGACCTCAAGTGGAAAGGGCGGGGCCTCAGGTGGAAAGGACGGGGCTTCAGGCAGACAGCTCTTGGTGCTGTCCAGACCATGCCATAGGACTCCTCCTAAGCCTTCAGAGCCATGCAGAGTGGCACTCTGCTGGCAATTGAAAGGGGCCTGGGGCTTCAGTTGTTGTAGCATTGATAGTGGTAGCCAAGAGCTCTGGGCCCCTTTAAAATTCTGGGCTGTTGGGCACCCTAGTTGCCCACCCTAGTTGGCAGACCTGGTGTAGACATAGCCTGAGTCTATCAGTAAAGACTGAAGGTGGAAAGAAGGGAAGAATGCCTAAAAGAAAAGATCTGGAGTCCTCATAACACCATTTGGACAAGTCTTGGTTGTATCAGTAAAAATAATGATACAGAAAGCCCCACTAATCAAAGTAGAGACAACCCCTCCAACGAATCCTTCCCAGGTTTTACACAGGATCTAGTATTTCCTGGGAAAGAGCTTTGAGAGCTTTGCTTAATGTTGGGTCCACATCCAGCCTGAAGGGATGTGAACAACAGTCTGGTAGTGAAGATGTCTAGTGTATCATTCTGTGCTCCCGGTCAGCAGAGATACAACTGTGAAAATCAACTCTGAACAGGGGGAACACTCTGTTAGCCTTTCTTAGATCACATATGTAAAATTAGTTAGATTTTCCTTTCCCCATGTCATTGAGTAACAATTCCACTAGAGGCTGCCTATTTGCTAGGCTGTTATTTTCCATTTTAGAATAAAATATTGTAACCATTAGCAGGAGGAATATAACTGTAGAGGGATCCTGAAATCAGGGTCATAGGCAAGTAATAGATATGTTTGTGTATATTTTGTAAATTAGGCATCTGTCAAATAACGTGTTTCAGCTCATTGTCAGGTGGTGAGAAGTATAAGTAACTCACCAAAGTCCATGCTATTCTGCTCCAATGCAATGGATGTTCTAAGCCAGTGATAAGCTGCAGAGGTGTAAATGAATGAGAACTTTGAGTGACAATCATAGGCTGAGGGCACAGGCTGCCTTGGCAGGACAGTATTTGCCATTAGTCACATAATCTATCTCCGCTATGACAGGCCATTCTTACCACTGAATTCCATTTTAAACATCAGCCTTCCCCCATCACATAATGGTTAGGACCAGCCTTGGTAACTTCACCTTCAGTTTTAGTGCTATTTTTCACTTCAGGTACTAAATTGTTATGTCATGAATTTAAACAGCTGCCAGAGTTTTATTTGCGCGGTGGTGAGTGGAAGGATTCTACATGTAAGCAGGATCTGAACTACTGCTTGCGATCAGCTAGCTAAAAGGAGAGAACAGCTCTGGGGGCGGGTATGCTCACTCAAATTGTTTAGCCCTGCAAGATAATTAACTGTTGATATGTAAATACTGCTCATGCCGGGATGGGGAAGGAATCCGGGGTGTGGTTATGTAAATCCAACTCAGCCAGGGCTGATGGAGGATCAGTTGTTAGAATGGAATGTGGTGTATTGTTACTAATTTGGCTGTTGTGGGGTCACAAACCATGCTACTCCTAAATGTAGGAACTGTAAAATATGACACCAGTGCTTGCAAGAGAGACACCATCATTGTAAGGGGTCTGAGATAAACAAGCCTCCCCCTTCTAGAGCTGAGTGAGCTGAGTTTGGGGGAGGGCTTGAGCCAGCCTGCTTCATGCCTGCCAGGTGTAAGCTGTAAGACTGGTTCAACCTCCGTTCTCAGGATAGACCTAAAGCAGACTCCATTAGGAGTCTTTTTGTTATTCCAGCGAAAGCTGGAATCTCTTTTGCCAGGCCAGGTGGTGGCTAAAGAGTTGAAATCACTAAGGGCTGAAGTCACTGGTTTGGCCTGGAGCCAGACCCATTGCAGCCAGCAGAGCAGCTGGTGGGAACGACCGGCGGGCAGCCGGTAGGAGAAGCAGCAGGTGGCCAGCAGGACAGCTGGCAAGGAGCAGCAGCAGGCGGCCAGCAGAGCACCTGGCGGAAGCGACCAGTGGCTGGTAGGAGCAGTGGCAGGTGGCCAGCAGAGCGGCTGGTGGGAGCGACCGGCGGGCGGCCAGTAGAAGAAGCGGCAGGCGACTAGCAGGGTGGCTGGTGGAGCAAGCAGACCACAGGAACAGCACAAAGGTGGTGTGGAGTCATTAGGGTGATGTGTCTGGGTCTGCACTGACAGGACAGAGCTGTAAGTGGGGCGTCTGAAGAGGGGTACGGAGAAAGTTTGGGTAGGTGAATGGGACCCTTACATTGTTGGACTAGTGAGCCTGAGAGGCAAAGGACATTGCTCAATCCATTTGAGCTGGGATGGTTACTCATGGGTTGGCTATGAACTCTGGTTGTGGTATTTTCCGAAGCTAATGCCATGTGACTTCTCTCTCTCTCTCTTTCATTAAACATTTCTTTTCTATGCTCAGACTCTGTGCTTGTGAGGGGGGAAGCATTGCCTCTCAGAGGCACGCAGCGGTGTGTGAATTTCCCAGGCTACTGATGGGGGCTCGAGCTGGTTATGTGTGAAATGGATGAAAAGGGACCCCTAGATATTGAACATTGCCCCGGCTGCTGCCGGTGCCATCTGGCCGAAGGATTATGTACATATAGGTCATATTCCACTGTAGGATTGCACGTGCTTGTCTCCCATTGGCGGTCAGTGAGACCAACTGTTCGACCTGAGTAGAAACTGGAAACAGTGGGAGCTGTGAGACTCCAGTGGCTTATCTGGGCAGCCCTGCAAGCAAAGTTTGAAAAACACCATTCTAAAGGAACCCAGTGAAATCAAAGAGGTAGGATTAAATGTCTAGGAGTATCTCACTAAACCCATTCCCTGCCGTTTCAGAGCCTGGTGCACCACAATCCCCCTTATTCTATGCCTGTCGCAAACATTTTATTCTCCGGAGGGCTGTAGTACCGTAGTCATATCCAGCTTATTGTGCTCAATAACTGGATGGGGTTTAGTGCCTGCGATCTGTAGGAGGTAAGACTAGGCGAACTGGATGATTTTTTGGTCTTAAACTCTATGACTCTCCTGATCCCTCCCAATTACCATTGCTGGAGCACACTGCTCAACCTTACTGGAGATGAAAAACTTTGCTACTGCTCCTTCATTACTTCCTCTCACATCAAGAAAGGAGTTGCCACTGATTTGTTCTCTACCTCACCACGGGTAGGGGTTAGGCATGCCCTGCTTGGTGGTTCCTCCTGGCCCCCTTGCAGAGGCCGATGGAAAAATGGCTGAAAAATAACAAATGCTGACAAAATCTGAGATTTTATTGGCATTTCTAATGGCACAATTCCCAACACAATTCCCAATTCCAAACAATTCCCACTGTTCCAGTTTCTACTCTCAGGTCGAACAGTCGGTGCCATTGGACACGCCCTTGGGGGAGGGATAGCTCAGTGGTTTGAGCATTGGCCTGCTAAACCCAGGGTTGTGAGTTCAATCGTTGCAGAGGCCATTTGGGACAAAAAAAATGTCAGGGATGGTACTTGGTCCTGCTATCAAAGCAGGGGACTGGACTTGATGACCTTTCAAGGTCCCTTCCAGTTCCAAGAGATAGGCAATCTCCATTAAAACAAAACATCTCTGATTGTTCATTTTTTCTCTCAACTTTTCTGGCACAGATTTTTATCCCTTAACCAGAAGGCTTCCCAGAAAGAATTTTGATGCAGAAATGACACCAGTGACTCGAGTGTTGCTACCTTTAAAATGTGCTCCCTCCTGAAAGGACCACGAGCCCAATTATTGCAGGTCTTTTCATGGATCATAGGCGATCCTGTGGTTTAATGGCTACTTTGGATTGATCATTAACCCAAAGGAACAGATAGGGCCACGTCATTCTTTTTTCTGAGTTAATTGAACAACGCAGCTACTTAGCACCTGCCTCGCTCCTTTCATCTTTAAAAGACTTTGAAAACATTAACCAATTCATCTTCCCAACACCTCTGGGAGGCAGAAAGGGATTTTATCTGAGGCTCAAAAATTAGGGCCCCAAAGTGAATCTGTGTTGGAACTGATATTAAAACTCAGGAGTTCAAGGAATCCAGACAAAGATCGTTCCCAGCGAACAATTTGAGACATGATTTCACTTGACTCTGGAATTTACCTTAGGAAATATAGAATATGAACATTATTCAGGGTGCAAAATCTTTCAGATTCTCTCCTGACTAGTTATACTTCTAGAACAGGAACTTTGGTGAGGTGGGGCATTATTATTATTTGCATGAACATCGTATCTCAGCATCCTGGTCTTGGAACAGGACTCTATTGTTCTACATGCTGTAAAAACATAGAGTGAAAATTTAACCCCCTTTTTCCTCCCCGGGTTACTGGGGAGCAGGTCACACTCACAGGTGTGCCTGGGCGCCTGGTGTTTTAACCCAAAAGAGATCCTGAGTACCCCAGTGGTGATGGTGTTTAGTTGGGGAAAGCCCTGTCCACCCCCTTGCTGCAGTCCCTTGCTGACAATGAATGTAAAGTGGCGGTGCCTCCACCTGGCTGGCCTTGTACACACACTGGTGCCTTGAGAGCCTCCAGGAATATACTCATTCCAACATAAATCTGGATCTAATTCCAGAACAACCACAAATCATATACATCTAATAGAATACTTTAAAATAAACCATCTTTACTTAACTACACAGGGATTAACAGATTAGCAAGGAATAGCATTAACAAAACACATAACAGTAACTGAAGCTTATATAGTTAGACACCAGTGACCCCACCCCAGAGTGTGCACACCCCTAGACTCAGTCCCAGACGCTTGCGTTGGCGCGCTGATGTTGCAGCTGTAGTGAGGGTTTGGTCCAGGCTAAACAGCAGCTCTGTCCCAGGCAGCACTCTTCCAGCATGGCCCAAACTTACTGCTTCATGCTGTGCCTATAGGAAGCAGCCTGCTAACTCCCAGTTCCAACAGGCATCTAGTAGCTGCATCCAACAGCCCCTGCACTGGGTCAATGTCCTTGGCAGCAGCCTGGCTCCCCCTTTGGTTCCAAACTGCAAGGCAGAGTCCCAGACTGCTAGGCCTCTTTCTGCAAGCACATGGAGAGAGCCTCCTCTCTCTCACAAGAGTCCCTCCTCCCTCTTTTGTTCCAAGGGCTCATAGGAATTGTAGTCTGGATTGTAGCACACAGGGTCTTTTTAGAATAAAACAGAGGCCCCTTTAGTAAGGAGACTACAAAAAGATTATTCCAGCCTCCCAAAAGCTTACAAGCCAAGTAGAAACCAAAAGACAACAGACGGACACAGGCAAATGGGGAATACGAGGAAACCAGGAGACAGTATTGGCCAGTTTGATAGGTGGTGGTCTCAGCACACCAATTCCTTAAATATTATTTTTTGTGAGCAGCATGTGAATGGAGAATTCAGAAAAGCAGGGGGCATGGGGCGGGGGAGGGGGTTGCAGCAAATGACCCGGGACCCAGCGATTCTAAAAGGCCTGGTGCTCCCAGCAACAATGGTGGCCGGAGTCCTCGGGCCTTTAAATCACTGCCAGAGCCCCAGGTGGAATACTCTGAGCAGAGCCAAGGGCTGACTGGGGGTTGGGCCTCACTGAAGGCTGGCAGCCCCCAGCCCTGCCCTTTTGGCCCTAGGCCTCCTCTTCTGGGAGGTGAAACTGGACCCCCCACCTCAAACACCTTGCCCAAGAGCTCAGCAATTCTGTCAACACGCCCCTCACGCCCTGCAAGAAGGATTTGAGGGAGGATAAATGAGATAGCCTGGTGAGTGTTTACAGGCATGAATGAGGGGTAACGCGGGAAAAGCACAAAGGTGCTTGCTTGAAAGTTGAACATGTGGGTGATGGAGGCTGATCTCATGGGCCTCTTTGGGGAGAAGGCTGATATCTTGATAATGAATAAGAAATTATAGGTAGTGGTGGGAACAGACCATGGAGGGTCCTGAAAGTGAAGACGAGCGGGTTATGTGTGGTAAGCTATGGGGAGAGGAGTCCTCTGGAGGGTTGCAAAGTCAGTAGTGATGTTCTTAAAGTGAAAGCCGAGGAAATGAGTCGATATGAGCAGGTCACGATTCCATGTGCTCGGGGCAGAGGGCACTACTGGCCGTTACGGAGAGGTGAGGTGGTGAGAGTCTGGATGATCGTTTTAGCTGCGTGACTAGATAGGAAGCACCGTAGCTTGGAGACGTGTTGGGGAAAGAATCTGCAGAGATAGATCCTCACTGTCAAGTTGAATCAAAGGGTATGTCCACACTGCAGCCTGGACTATGCTTCTGAGCCTGGGTGGACCGATCCGGACTTGTTCTACACAAGTTAGCATGCTAAAAATAGCGTGGCCATGCAGTATGAGTGGCAGCTTCGTCTAGTCACCCGAGTATGTATCCGGGTTGGAGTGGGTGGTGTGCTGTGATGTTGCACCCTGTATTCTTTATGGAAATATGCTTATGAGCAGGAATATGCTATAACTCCAATGTGCTTTATGCAAAATACATCTTGTAACATATCATGCATATATTCTGTTTGTGTACATGTAGCATTCCTGTATTTGAATATGAAGTATTAGAAGATTTACCCGGCCTGGCTCAGGTCCTTAACTTAACTCAATTCATTTTTGTTTTTCTTCATTTAAATCATTGCTCTAGGGTGGGGCTAGGGATGAAGTGTTCAAGATGCAGGCTGCCTTGGGGAGAGAAGACTACTCCAGCCCTCTTTCACTGCAGCAGCTTGGGACCAGGTGAGATGCTCCTCTCCACAGCTGCTGTAGCTCCAGCAGGCACAGCCGGGAAGGGGTGCATTTTCCCCAGCTGCCCCCCCCCACTCTCCAACCAGATTGAGGAATGCAGCAAACTGTGCACTTCCCCCTCACTCCTTGATGTAGGGGCATGGCCAGCAATGTTACCGTATGGATCGGGGAGGGGGAGCTTCAGCCTTCCTGCCCTCCTAAAGGGTACCGGGGAATGGGAGGCTTGAGGTTAGGCCTGTCCCAAGAAGGGAGGATGCCCCCAGCCAGCCCCTTTCACCTGCCCCTTGAATCTGCTTTTTTTTCTGTAGGGATGAATGAGAAACAACCCCATTCCAGGCACATCCCATTGTCCTGGAACCACCAATCCCTTATGTTGCTTTAAGTTATGATAACAGGAAGCAGTCTATAAATTTGGTGGTTCTAGCTCTTACCACTTAGGAGGCATTCTTGAATGAACAGAGAGACAGATTCTCACAAATATGTAGTGTATATATATATTAGAACAGTGGTCTCCAACCTTTTTACACCCAAGATCACTTTTTAAGTCTCAGAACAGGCGAAGATCTATTGCCCTGCCCCTTATCATAGAATCATAGAATAATAGGACTGGAAGGGACCTCGAGAGGTCATCGAGTCCAGCCCCCCACCCTCAAGGCAGGACCAAGCTCCGTCTACACCATCCCTGACAGATGTCTATCTAACCTGTTCTTAAATATCTCCAGAGAGGGAGATTCCACTACCTCCCTTGGCAATTTATTCCAATATTTGACCACCCTGACAGTTAGGAATTTTTTCCTAATGTCCAATCTAAACCTCCCCTGCTGCACTTTAAGCCCATTACTCCTTGTCCTGTCCTCAGAAACCAAGAGGAACAAATTTTCTCCTTCCTCCTTGTGACACCCTTTTAGATATTTGAAAACCGCTATCATTTTCCCCCTTAATCTTCTTTTTTCCAAACTAAACAAGCCCAGTTCATGAAGCCTGGCTTCATAGGTCATGTTCTCTAAACCTTTAATCATTCTTGTCGCTCTTCTCTGTACCCTTTCCAATTTCTCCACATCTTTCTTGAAATGTGGCGCCCAGAACTGGACACAGTACTCCAGCTGAGGCCTAACTAGTGCAGAGTAGAGCGGCAGAATGACTTCACGAGTTTTGCTTACAACACACCTGTTGATACAACCTAGAATCATATTTGCTTTTTTTGCAACAGCATCACACTGTTGACTCATATTCAACTTGTGGTCCACTATGACCCCTAGATCCCTTTCCGCCATGCTCCTTCCTAGACAGTCGCTTCCCATCTTGTATGTGTGGAACTGATTGTTCCTTCCTAAGTGGAGCACTTTGCATTTCTCTTTATTAAACCTCATCCTGTTTACCTCTGACCATTTCTCTAACTTGCTAAGGTCATTTTGAATTATGTCCCTATCCTCCAAAGAAGCTGCAACCCCACCCAGTTTGGTATCATCTGCAAACTTAATAAGTGTACTCTCTATCCCAATATCTACATCATTGATGAAGGTATTGAACAGTACGGGTCCCAAAACAGACCCTTGAGGAACTCCACTTGTTATCCCTTTCCAGCAGGATGTAGAACCGTTAACAACAACTCTCTGACTACGGTTATCCAGCCAATTATGCACCCACCTTATCGTGGCCCTATCTAAGTTATATTTGCCTAGTTTATCAATAAGAATATCATGCGAGACCGTATCAAATGTCTTACTAAAGTCTAGGTATATGACATCCACCGCTTCTCCCTTATCCACAAGGCTCGTTATCTTATCAAAGAAAGCTATCAGATTAGTTTGGCATGACTTGTTCTTCACAAACCCATGCTGGCTATTCCCTATCACTTTATTACCTTCCAAGTGTTTGCATATGATTTCCTTAATTACCTGCTCCATTATCTTCCCTGGGACAGACGTTAAACTGACCGGTCTGTAGTTTCCTGGGTTGTTCTTATTCCCCTTTTTATAGATGGGCACAATATTTGCCCTTTTCCAGTCTTCTGGAATCTCCCCTGTCTGCCATGATTTTTCAAAGATCATAGCCAAAGGCTCAGATACCTCCTCTATCAGCTCCTTGAGTATCCTGGGATGCATTTCATCAGGACCTGGTGACTTGCTGACATCTAACTTTCCTAAGTGATTTTTAACTTGTTCTTTGTGTATCCTATCTTCTAAACTTACCCTCTCTCTGCTTGTATTCACTACGTTAGGCACACCTCCAGACTTCTCGGTGAAGACAGAAACAAAGAAGCCATTGAGCATCTCCGCCATTTCCAAGTTCCCTGTTACTGCTTCTCCCTCCTCACTGCTTTGCTGTCCCTCATCGAGTTAGACAAGCGAGCGGGGAACCCCTGAGAACTGTCTGTCCGGGGTGGGAGTCGGGTCCCTTTAAGCACAGCCCTCGGCTAGCCTGAGACAGCAGCTCCACGCTCTAAGTCCTAATCTGATGCCCTGCCGGCACTGCTTCCGGCCATCCTTAACCTCAGTTCAGGGTCCATTCAATGTGGACATGCTAGTTCGAATTAGCAAAATGCTAATTCGAACTAGTTTGTAGGTCTAGATGCACTAGTTCAAATTAGCTTAGTTTGAATTAACTAATTCGAATTAAGTTAGTTCGAATTAGTGCTGTAGTGTAGACATACCCTTAGAGAGAAAAGGCAAAAAGGAGATGGGGTAGCTGTTGGATAAGCAAGGGGGAGGGGCAAGTGTGAGTGTTTAAAAATGGGCACGGCTAACTCATACCTGAAGTGAAAAGTTACCTAGCTCCTCCTCTAAGTGCCCATGGCCACTCTGAACACCATCTGAGAGGGTAAACTCAAGGGGAATATAAAATGCAAGGGTCTAAGCAGTGACTGTGAACCCAAGGGGGTCAGAAATTTTGTTTGGGACACAAGCCATTGAGTTGCTGAGCTAATAGAGTGTTTTTAGAGCACCATACACAGGGCAATCCTTAGGGAGATGTGGGCACATAGGCACTGAGTTTCTAATCTGTTGGGGGATGCTCTCCCTGGCCCCACCCCAGCTCCACCCCTTTCCTCAAGACCCCACTCCCACCCTATTTTTCCTCACCCCCCACTTTTCTCCACTCTAGCTCTTCCCCACCCAGTTCCTCCCTTCCCTCTTTCACCTCCCCCCTCCCTTCAGTGACTCCTGACTGATCCACAGCAGGTGGTGGCAGGGAGGAGGAGGTGCTGATTGGTGGGGCCCTCTGGTGGGCAGGAAGCGCTGAGTGGAGGGGCGGGGGAGGGGAACGCTTTGGTGGGGTGCTGCCAATGGGTGCTCAGCACCAACCGTTTTTTGCATGCTTCCTCACCACCCCTCCCCGCCTGCCGCTTGCCTCCCCATTCACCTCCTCACTCCACTCACCCACCCACCCATCTCCCACCTCCTCTCCTTGCAAGGCCTCGCAAAGTGCAGGGCCCAGAGTGGTCACCCTGATTCTCCTTACCCGAAGGCTGTCTCTGACCATGCGCATGGCGGACAAAGGTGTCAACTTAATTCATGGTAAATTCAACATACGCCACAATTTACGGCATGTAAGCACAAAGGCCTCTCGAGTAGCTAATCCGACATTTATATCAGGAATAACAAGTCTTTGCTGCATTTGCAGTCAGGGCCCACTCCACAGCACCAGAAAACACATTCCTGTAAACAGATACAACACAGCAAGTAGCCATCAACATTATTGTTAGGCCGTCCATCACCACAGTGTCCGAGTCTCTCACATATCTGTGATATAGTCCATGTGTATTTGTTTGTGCTTTTTAGCGGCTCTCTGCTTGTTGATATGGCATAATTTATTATTCATACGTTATGGTTTGCTGAACATTTAGGCCAATTCCCTATTACCCTCATTGAAACAAACAGACTTCCCTCACACGGATCCACAGAAACGCCTTGTATGAAAAAGGCCTTCCATTCAATTTTTTGTTTGGAGTTTTTCACTGCTTTAAAATTGAATAAACATAGGACCCAGACATGCATGAACTGTGTTTCAACACCAGCAAGACGAGTGTATTATAAATGCTTTGTGGGAGACAGGCAGAGTGAATGGCTAGTGTCAAACCTACGCCACTTAAGCAGTTTCTTTTCTGTGCTGTTCCATAAAAAAAGAAAGAAAGTAATTACATTAAAACATATCACCTGTAAAGAAAGGCATATGAGTAGGGAAGCAAACAGAAAGCAGCCTAAAACACGAAGCTCTGCCAAGAAGAGACTATTATAAAGGCCTGCTTTGAATATAAATAAATGCTACTCCCAGAAAATGCCTGGAGAATTCTTTTTACTGCACTCTTCTTTAATAACTAGACAATTTGCCCATCATAAGACGAGATTTTTCAGGTCTCTCCTCCACGTCGGTCTTCTCTCCTGAGCCTTCGGTCTCTCTCTCTCTCTCTCTCTCCTCCTCCTACTTCCTCCTCTACTCTCTCTCTCTCAGCTCTCCTCCACCTCCTGCCTCTCTCTCCGTCTCTCTCTTTAACTTCTTCTCCCCCTCCTGCATCTCACTCGGGGGACTGCGGAGCCTAAATGGCTGTTTGGGCTCCGCACTCCCCATGCTGCATGGGGGGCATGGAGCCCATACGGTCGCTTGTGCCGCTTGCTCCCAGGCGGCAGCCCTGCTGAGCGGCGCAGAAGTCAGCCGAGCGCCATGGCGGGAGGTGAAGGGGGGCGGGGTGGTGACATTCATGGCCAGGGGGCGGAGCACATCTTGTCACGCCGCACATCACCGCCTCACCACCCTTCGCCTCCCACCGTGGTGCTCGGCTGACTTCTGCGCTGCTCAGCCAGGCCGCCACGGGGGAGTAAGCGGCACAAGCGGCCATTTGGGCCCCGCACTCCCCATGCAGCATGGGCTGCCCAGAGGGAACCACCAGCATTTCAGGCAACAGCGCCCCCCAGAGGGAACAGCCAGAATTTCAGGCAACAGCGCCCCCCAGAGGGAACAGCCAGCATTTCAGGCAACAGCGCCCCCCAGAGGGAACAGCCAGAATTTCAGGCAACAGCACCCCCCAGAGGGAACAGCCAGCATTTCAGGCAACAGCGCCCCCCAGAGGGAACAGCCAGCATTTCAGGCAACAGCGCCCCCCCCAGAGGGAACAGCCAGCATTTCGGCGATACAGACTCAGACACTGGGCTACTATATATATGATAACATATCTGATTTTTTATATTATTTATATGTGGATTGTAATTTGTTACAAACCTCGTACAGCCCCATTTTGCTTCACATTCGTAAATTCATTTGAAGGTGGTGTCTTCTGGAAAAGGCCATTACAATGATTTCAGGAGAATGAGTAACATTTCAAGGAAGGACCATAGGTGCAGGCCCTCACCGGTAGATCCCCCAGTGTAGATTCTTGGGGAGTTCTGGGGAAGGGTGGCTTTTGCTGTGGATCAAGTCTATGTATTAATATCCCTGTGTATGGCAATCGTTACAAACGTTACCCTGAACTGGCATGTTCTTAGTGCAGGGCTGGCCTTACCATGAGGCAATCTGAGGTGGCCGCTTCAGGTGCCAGACTGTGTGTGTGTGTGGGGAGGGTGGGAGGATGGGGAGATGCCACTAGGACCCAGAGTGTAGAAAATTGTGTCTGCTGCTGGTGCATATGCTGCATAGCAGAGCAGTATCATTAGAGGAGTAGAACAGGAAGGAGGCAGAATTGAGACCTTTCAAAGTTTTGGCCCAAGCAAGGAGACATAGGGGAGTCATTTGAGCTCCCCGCCTCAGGTGCCAAAATGTTGTGAGCCAGCCCTGTCTCAATGTGTGGAAATATTAACATCTGGGCAACAAAACGGAGCCCCATAAGCTGAATAAGCTGTATTGCTAACATTGGAAATGATTTCCACAGGCTGGAAGGGAATCTCAGCTAAGGCATGGGCATTTTGATGACTTAGATCCAGCAATGAAGACTAATTCTTAGGAAAACCAAGACAGTAGCAACTTCTTTCCATTTGAACACTTGCCTCACTAATTGGCTCATCTTGATCCATGTACCAGGACAGTTACTGCCATTCCAGTTAGGTATCATGAGAAGTGCATTCAAAAAACCCCAAATGCCTTACTGGGAACCCCTCAAAAACTGACCTTTGGGTTCTCCGTACACTTGTAAAGGTTCAAAAAATAACTAGATGAATTCATGGTTAAGACCCACTAAACTGAATGCTGAGGGCGGCTCCAGTTGGCCCCAGTATTCCTCACAGTAGCAAGGAGTAAGGGAAGCTGATGGAGGGTCCCACTGGCCTCCCTCTTTGAAGATGGCGCCAAGCTCAGCTTAAGGTAAGCCAACTCCAGCTATGTATTTTACATAGGTGGAATTGTGTACCTTAACCTGACCTTCCAGCTCTAGTGTAGACCTGGCCTGAGGGATGTTGCATTATTGTGTAAACCAGCGTTAAGTAAAGCTAGGAATCTATTGATGCACATGCCTCATTGTTCACTTGATCATAAAGCTTGGACTGGACTCAATAGGTGACTCTGATTTGACAAATGTCTCCCTAACTATTATGGCCTAGGGACACTTTAGTGCCAACTGGCAGAGGGCATAAGGAGTGTATATGCATTCCCTAGATCTGAGCTCTATACCAAAGAGTGGCATGTGAGGTGCTTACCAGCAACCAGTAATGCACTGGCTGCTCTAATCATTGTTTACAAGATGCATCTATAGATAACATTTATAGTCATGTATCTATAACTATGTTCTCAATGTAAGTGAGTTAAAGCAGGTTACCAGTAAATGCAGGTAGTAGATGTTTCTCTCTGACTGGCCATTGTGTATTGTGTGTTACTTTGTGCATTACTTACTCACAGAAATAATTTTAACATGGGGTTAATGAAGTTTTTTGTCTTGGATTTCCTCACGTTTTGTTAAATAAAAGGAAAACAAGCATTTAAAGGAAAAGGAAAAAAACACATGCAAAGCTATTCACCTTGCAGAATGTGCAAGCTCTACCAGCTTTGCTTTTGACTTTCACCAAAGTTGAAAGTGAGCGCGAAGGGATGTGAAGTTACACAAACTTAGAGCTGACAGAGAAGTTTTACACTGTCGTATGAAAAACAAAGCGATGGAATTTCACATCGCTCAGCAAATCCCCGCCGTTTCCAGTCAGTCCATAATGAATGATAATGAACCATGTCACTAAAAAATAATGTTTGCCAAAAATGAACAGACATGACCAAACTAAGGCACTGTGCACCCTGGAATTTTCCAGATACCTTGGTAATTCTAATCAATTTGTAATGGCTAAAAAGAACCTTGAATACTTTAGGATTTTTCTTTTTTAAACAATTTATCTGCATCCTTTCCCAAAGGTAAACACATACCTTCAAACTTCCATGACCTGTGCTTTGATTTAACTTACCCATTAAATTCCTTTCCTGGACTGAATACATTATTTCTTCTAATTCCTGGCTGGAGAATCCATATTGGTTCATTTTAGCAGTGCCCTCAGAACCCATCATATAACAGTTGCATTGTTTTCTGGACCTTTCACACCCAGAGAGGCAGGACGTGATGATAATGAATTTGATCCTTTGTATGTATTTTGTTCTATGCTCCTATTTGCAAACATCATATATGTTAGATGAGAGCATCCTTCTAACACCAGGTCTGTGCATATCCACCATTACATAAAAGTGCACAAGTCCTGCCTTGTGCAGGTACCACAGCTGTGCAGGCACATTACACCAGTGTGCATTTGCAAACTACTCGTACTACAGGTATTTAACTGGCTGCTTTGAGCATATTTACAATATCTTTATGGGGTTTCAACAGGGTTTGTGTAAGCAACTGCAGGTTACTTTTACAGATTACCTTTTCAATTGTGGCACAAAGTAGCTTTTAGCAGTATAAAATATTTGTTTCTTCTGAACTCACTTCCTGGAGTGGGTGACCAATCTTTAGGAGACTATTCAAAGTGTGGAAATTAGATGGAAAAGATCTATTATGTGCTCATGTCTGGGCGGTCAGCCTCTGTTGACAAAGAGCACCTAGACTACAGCCAGTTCTGTCGACAAAGCAAGCCGCTTTTTCGACAGAGAGTATAGACGTTCTCTTTTGAAAAAGCACAGTGTGGATGCAATAGTGCCTTTTGTCGACAGAATTCTGTTGACAAAAGGCGTTATTCCTCATAGAATGAGGTTTACCGCCATCAACAAAACTGCCACGTTCTGTTGACTTACTGTTGACAGAACTACAAAACCCTGTAGTCTAGACACACCCTTAATGTCTGTGTGCCTCAGTTTATTCATTCCTGATCAATAATAGCTCCTTTAAAGAGATCTTGCCAAGCTTTCTTAATTTATTTTTTCTAACACAATTTGGATGAAAAACTCTAGAAAAAGAAAATCAATTATAATTATTGTGCCTTTTAAAAGTACATTAGTTCAGGACACTAACTTTGACAACATCCCTCTAAGAGACATTTTTCTTTATCTATTTATTTTCTATGCCATTATTTTCTCTCAGTGACTCAATAGGTCCATCAATAAATATGGATGGAATCAAACTATGCTTCTCCCATACTGGGCAGGGATTAAGGTGATTCTTGTTATAATAATTTCCTCTGAAGAGGAGCCAGTTCCCCATTCTGAATCAATTCTCCATTTATTAGGTTCTGCTTTGAAGGTCTAACTGTATTTAATATGCAAGGTTTCTAAAATGAATGTTTTCCACACTGCTGCACAGTTTCTCCTGCCTTTATATGTTTCGCTTAATTTCCTAAATACTTTAGCATGAAATTGCATGCTGGTGCTTAGGGAAATCCTATTTTGCATATAATTTAAATATATGTAGCCTTAAATGTTTCATTTAAAAATATCTTTAATTAAGCCCACTGTAAACAATTGGATTATTGTCTTAATTAGGAATGTGCAGAAATCTTTCTGGAGATCCAGCAGTTTTTCTTGAGACTGGTTAGAGGTGAGATCATACACTCAGACTTTAAGGCCAGAAGGGATCATCCTAACTATCTAGTCTGACCTCCTGTACAACACAGGCCACAAAACCTCATTCATCAGTTCCTGGAACAGACCCATAACCTGGCTGAATTACTAAAGTTCCTGTTACAAAGAATCCACTCTAATTCTAACCAGCAAATTACCCCTGCCTTATGTTGCAGAGGAAGAAAAAAAACCTCCAGTGTCTCTGCTAATCTGACCTGGAGCAAATTGCTTCTTGACCCCATATATGACGATCAGTTAGACCCTTAGCAAATGGACGGAACCCACTAGCCAGAATCTTGGGAAAGAATCCTATATAGTAACCTGTTTCTGGCCATTGGAGATATTTGCTAATAGCAAGTGGATGGGCCGTATGCCTTTGTAGACAACCACATCATACCATCGCCTCCAAAAATATATCAACCTCAGTCTTGAAACAAATTAGGGGGATTTTTTTGCCCCCACTATTTCCTTGGCAAGGCTATTCCAGAACTTTGCTCCTCTGATGATTAGAAACTTTCATCTAATTTCAACCCTAAATTTGGTGATGGACAGTTTATACCCATTTGTGCTGTAGCCAACACTAGTCCTTAACTAATTCCCCTTCCTCCCTGTTATTTATTCCTCAGATGTATCTATAGACAGCAATCATATCTCCCTTCACCCTTCATTTTGTTAGGTTAGACAAGCCAAGCTCCTGAAGTCTTCTGTTTAAGTCAAGTTCTCCATTCCCCTAATCATCCTAATCATAGAATCATGATCTGTGATCACTCAGGAGGTCATTGAGTCCAACCCCATGTTAACAGAGGACCAATCCCAATTAAATCATCCCAGCCAGGGCTTTGTCAAGCCAGGACTTAAAAACCTCTATGGATGGAGATTCCACCACTTCCATACCCCTTCTCTGCACCTGTTTCGGTTTGAATTCATCTTACTTAAACTTGAAAAGGACATGTTGCCATGCCGAAGTCTGGAATCCACCCTTTTTATTCCTTACTTTGGTTGACTCAGATAATAGTACACAAAAGGTCAGGCAGCATGCTTCATGTTTTTAAACAGAACAAGAAGAACATGAGGGCTGTGTCTACACTGCATCCCTTTTTCGTAAAAGGGATGCAAATTAGACCCATCGCAATTGCAAATGATGCAGGGATTTAAATCTCCCCCGCTTCATTAGCATAAAAATGGCTGCCGCTTTTTTCCAGCTCGGAGCTTTGCCAGAAAAAAGTGCCAGTCTAAATGGGGATCTTTCAGAAAATAAAGCCTTTTCTGAAAGATCCCTTATCCCTCTTAAAATAAAGGATAAGGGATCTTTCGGAAAAGGCTTTATTTTCCGAAAGATCCCCGTCTAGACTGGCAAACAAAAAAGGGATGCAGTCTAGACACAGTCAAGGAATAAGGACCTGGAATTGTCTGTAAGACAACATATCAAGAGGAAAGAAAGGTAACTCAGTGGATAAGACACCAGACTTGTAATAGGAAGACTCTGGGGGTATGTCTACACTAGAAAGTTAGTTCGAACTAACGGACGTTAGTTCGAACTAACTTTCCTATGCGCTACACTAGCGCTCCGCTAGTTCGAATTTGAATCGAACTAGCGGAGCGCTTAGTTCGAACTAGGTAAACCTCATTTTACGAGGACTAACGCCTAGTTCGAACTAGCTAGTTCGAACTAAGGGCTGTGTAGCCCTTTAGTTCGAACTAGTGGGAGGCTAGCCCTCCCCAGGTTTCCCTGGTGGCCACTCTGGCCAACACCAGGGAAACTCTATGCCCCCCTCCCGGCCCCGGACCCCTTAAAGGGGCACGGGCTGGCTACGGTGCCCGTGCCAGGTGCAAGCCTGCCAGCACCCAGCTAGCAGACCCTGCACCTGGCACGGCACAGAGCCACCCACCCGATGCCCCCCAGCCCACCCCCTCTTGCCGGGACCAGGCTGGCGGCTCCCAGGAGCTTGCCCTGGACCGCAAGAGGCGGGCACCTTCCTGGGCTAGTGCGGACATCGTGGACCTCGTCCACGATCTCCGCACTAGGCACAGGAAAGTGGCCGTCTAGGGCAGGAGAGCTGCCAGCCTGGCCACCCAGGACCAGGTGTGCATGAAAATCAAGGGGGTCCACTGAGACCCCCGACACTGAGCCCTGAGCTTACAATGGCCGTACTGGGTCAGACCAAAGGTCCATCTAGCCCAGTAGCCTGTCTGCCAACAGCGGCCAACCCTAGGGACCCTGGAGGGGATGGACCGAAGACAATGACCAAGCCATTTGTCTCGTGCCATCCCTCTCCAGCCTTCCACAAACTTTGGGCAGGGATACCACTCCTACCCTCTGGCTAATAGGACTCCATGGACCCAACCTCCATCACTTTATCTCACTTCCCTTTCAACTCTGTTCTAGTTCTAGCCTTCACAGCCTCCTGCAGCAAGGAGTTCCACAGGTTAACTATTTGCTTTGTCAAGAACAACAACTTTCTCTTACTAGTTTCAAGCCTGCTACCCAGTCCTTTCCTTTGGTGTCCTCTAGTCCTTCTTTATGGGAACTCAGGAAGAACTTTTCTGAATGCACCCTCTCCACCCAACCCCTGCTTTTAGAGACCTCTATCCTGTCCCCCCTCCGTCTCCTCTTTTCTAAGCTGAACAGTCCCAGTCTCTGTAGCCTCTCTTCATCTGGGACCTGTTCCCAACCCCTGATCATGTTAGTTGCCCTCCCCTCTCCCAGCCTTTCTCTTCCCCTCTCCCACCTCCTTTTCCCAGTCTCCCCCAGTTTTGTTCAATAAAGACAGAGTCAATGTTGGAAGAAACGTTATCTTTATTTTGTACATCAATAAGAAGGGGGGCTAGGGAAGGGCAAGTGGAAGGAGGTGAGGGAGGAATGGGGTACGAGCCCCCGATGGGGAGGACTGGGCTGGCTCTGCGGGCTTCTGGGGGTGGAAGCTCTCCTGCAGCCCCCCAATTACTCCCTCTCCCCAGATGGCAGCCTGCGGCAAGTGCAGCCGGGCTGATGGCCGAGTGGTGTGATGTGCCCAGTGTGGGCACTCAGGGCACTCCAAGCCAGAACTTCTTTGCAAGCGGGGCACCCCTTAGAACTGTGTGTCCGGGGTGGGGGTCGGGACCCTTTAAGCGCAGCCCTCGGCTAGCCTGAGACAGCATCTCCATGCTCTAAGTCCTCCTTTTATGCCCTGCCGGCACTGCTTCCGGCCATCATTAAGCCCTGTTCAGAGTCCACTCAATGTGGACTTACTAGTTCGAACTAGCAAAACGCTAGTTCGAACTAGTTTTTAGTTCTAGATGCGTTAGTTCGAACTAGCTTAGTTCGAATTAACTAATTCGAACTAAGTTAGTTCGAACTAGCGCTGTAGTGTAGACGTACCCTGGGTCCTTCCTCATGTGTGCCCCTAATCACTTTGGTTTCCCTCTGCTGGACCCTCTCCAATGCATCCACATCCTTTTTGTAGTGGGGGGCCCAGAACTGGACACAATACTCCAGATGTGGCCTCACCAGAGCCGAATAAAGGGGAATAATGATATCTCTGGATCTGCTGGCAATGCTCCTCTTAATGCAACCTAATATGCCATTAGCCTTCTTGGCTACAAGGGCACACTGTTGACTCATATCCAGCTTCTCATCCACTGTAATCCTCAGGGCCTTTTCTGCAGAAAAGGAGAATGCTGCTGGAACTTAAAGGACCCACATTGACGTGTCAGAAATTGGCCCAACGGGTGGACCAAAGAGTGAGTGGTTGGGTTGCTCTGTACATAAGCTCCTTTTGGGGGGGGTCCTTAAAAAAGTCTTGGGTGAGAGAATCAAAATGTAGCCAGGATGGATAGATTAAAAGGAGAGAGCTGTATCATCATGGTTGAGCCGTACCTGCCATCTCCTGAGTCCAGGGGATCCACCATAATACTGTTGAGCCTTTATTGTCTTGATCCCGAGAAATGTCCTGACTGTGTTTGGCTAGAGAGAGGGATCCAGGTGACATTACCACTGCCATGGGCTCCAACTCAGTTTCTAATACCACCTTGTTGAATATGAAACTTGGAATCGTGCTCCCTCCCTCACATGTCCGTTCCCTTCCACCATCTTATTTTTTCTCTTTCCCGTCTCTCTCATTTTGCCTTCTGTTTGATCAATGTCTGACTTAGCCAGACATGGCTTCACATTTTATTGTGACCAAAGAGGCAGTTAAAAGAAATGCCCTTAACAGACCAATGCTGGAGAAATTTGCTAGGTCTTGGAGCGGCTGATACAGTGAACCCTCGCTACTTCGCGGTTCGACCATCGCGGATTCACGACTTCGCGGACTTTTTTCATTACATTATGTATATACGTGAATCCGCGATGGTCGAACCCCGAAGTAGCGAGGGTTCACTGTACTGTGAACATAAAATTGATCCTTACCAAAACTTTAAAAAGCCTCGGGGGAAGCCGGCGGGGGGGCATCCCAGGCGCGCCTGGGATGCCCCCCCGCCGGCTTCCCCCGAGGCTTTGAAAGCCGCGGAGGGGCTCCGGCGGGGGAGCAGCCCAGGCGCGCCTGGGATGCCCCCCCGCCGGCTTCCCCCGAGGCTTTGAGGATCCTACTTCGCGGATTTTCAGCTATCGCGGTCGGGTTTGGAACCTATCTACCGCGATAAACGAGGGTTCACTGTATATGCAGTGCCCGTGTTTCTCCAGCATTGAGGTTGGAAGTTCATGTCAGAGACAGAATTGACATTTTCTATAGTCTTTTCTCTCCTTGTTACTGTGTGTTTGTCTTGTTTTGGGTTCAAGGAAACCAGATCAAACTTCGACAACCACAGCACCACGCCACTTTCACTTTTCTCCCTAAAGGAGAGCTGTGACTCTCTTTTATTACTCTCTTTAATACTATCTAAAAGACTGTCAAATCGGGGGCATTCCTAACAAAATCTCTCCACAGCTAAAGCCAAAGAGAAAGAGAGATATTGTTAAAATAAACCCTTTGTTGAACATTTCAAATGGTTTAATTGATTTTCCTTCTTTTTCTGTATGGGTAATGAAACATTAAAAAGATTTGTAATGGGTGTTGGTTGCCATGGGCATGGGCGGCAGGTGAACCCCCACTTTGGGGAAGCAAGCCTGCCAGCCCCCTCTTCTGCCCAAGACCCTACCCCCATAAGCTGGAGCCCCAAAGCTGCATTCCTCCCATAAAAGCTCTGAGCGGTCCCCCTGACTGGATGAGACCCAGCCCATCCGCCCAGACACAGCAGGGCGAGCCTCCATTGAACCTCTTTTCTTCTGGCTCCTTAGCACCAGGCCAGCCCCAGAGCCTGGCTCAGTTGGCAGCCTCCTACCTCCCCCCCCCCGAGTTTTGTGCTACCCCAGTGCCACCAGAGTTAGGCTGGCCCCAGTGCCGCCAGGCCAGGCACAGCACTCGGCCCAGCTAGCAACCTCCCCAAGCACCAGCGCCTCCTGCCCTGAAGGCTCCCCTCATTCCCTGCTGAGCCCCCGGCTGCGGCAGTACCCCTGTGTGCCACCCCTCATTCCCCTAGGATGAGGGACACAGTGAGCAAGGAGGCCCTTCTGGGAAGGGGGTTGGAGAGGAGGGGGCAGTGGGGTTCTCATGGAAGCGGAGGGAAAAGGGAGCAATGCCTTCCTGGGCTGATTATTCTCATCGTCCATAGCCATGGGACAAAGAAGGCTGAGGTCTCTATACTCAAACTCCTGTGCCATGTTTAGTGGGGTAGAGTGGCAGAGTCACGTTAACACCTTTGCTTCTTGGGGCTCATGTCTTACAACAAAATTAACACAACAGGACCTGGCTCCAGATTCAAACTTTGCAGCTCAAGCCCATCCTTGGATTTTATCTAGAGCTGAATGAAAAGTTGCAGGTTGAATAAGAATTGAACTTAAACTAGTTCAGCTACTTTAACTTAATTGTTTTTTAACATTTCTGATTTCTGGATGTTGGGCAAGACAATAGGCAGAAGTACTAGTGTACAACATCAAGTGTTCTCATGGTATTTCTCCCCTCATTAAAATCAGGAGGTACGGGAAATTTCACTAAAAAAATCTCTTTTCCTGAAATTTCCATCCTAAGAGGAATGAGAACAAATTGAGTGTAGCTTGAAGTAAGTATTCAAGCATTCAGATGTAGATTAGAACAGACCCTCTTACCCTTTCGATTCAAGGACTCAGCCTTTACTAGCTGCTGCAAGTGGGTGAAGAATTTCTCTAGTGGTTTTGCAAAGGTGGGAGGAAGATAAGTGGCTTCAGATGCAGAGCTGGACGGAACAAAGCTCCTTGTTATTATCACAAGATCATTATTATAACATAGTGATGCCATTTCAGTAGCTGTCTTTTAGAATACAATCAATAAAGTTACCATATGGCACTTAAAGCAACATCTTTCTCAGAAGTGACCCCTTGAACCTGAGCATTTCAAAGTCCACCTCTTGCTAAGAGCTTGTATAGCCATAACAGTGGCTTTAATCTACTTCGCTTGGAGGCGAAAATACCGGACACCTGGCACCCGTACAACACACTCGGCAACTGGGCCCAGCTCCCGGCCTCTCCCGGGCCCCCGACGCCCCCACCCCCGGACCTCCTGCTTACCTGGTTCCGCCGGGAAGCTGAGCTCTGGCTTGATCAAGAAAACAAAATGTCCACTGGCAAAAAGCCTAAAAGACCAAGGGAAGCAATGCCTTCCCTGAGTCTTAGTGCTCAATCATGCCCCTATTCCTATCCCTATCCCTATTCTGATTCTGCATGCACTCTGAAAAGGGCCATGCTGTTTTAATGCTTTTTTTTTTTTTGCTTTTGCTCAACAACTTTGGTCTCCCTCCCTTTCTTTCCCCCGTGTTTTTTTTTGGGGGGGGGGCGGTATTTTTGGTTAAACCATTTGGAAACCCTAACCCTTGGTACTGAAACAATGTATAAATGGATTTGCTTAAATTTAATATAAAACAAAACAAAAACAATTCCTCTTACCTGCGTTCCCAAACTCATCACTGCACAGATTCACCTTAGATTAATTTTTAAAATCCAGATTATAATACTATATCGTATGTTTTTTACATGGGAAATAGGTTTTTCACATACCTTAATAGGTGCCCTAACAATAGATTCTAAGAGTTTCACTAGACACAGATGCCAAGTTTACTTAGAAGTATTTTCTGATTTACAGTTGTAACACTAAAGATTTTTTTCCTACAGCCACTGAGCTTTCAATTGTCTTAATCTATTTTTTTTAACTCAAAACAGTCCTGAAAACAGCAGGCCCTGGCCTACACTAGGGAGTTATTTTGAAATAGCCTCCCTTATTTTGAAATAATACGCAGAGCATCCACACTACCAACCTTGTTATTTCGAAATAACACGCTGGTTATTTCAAAATCTGTACCCCTGCTCTCCTGGGGGAATAATGCTATTTCGATGTTGTTATTTCTGGAGATATGTCAAATTTAGTTATTTTTAAATAATTTCCTAGCAGAGACATGCCCCAGGAGAGCTCTTTTAAAAGAGACCCACTGTAATAAACATTGCAGAAGAGTTGAGCTATTGTTCTCCAAAGAGAAAGTAGAGAAAAAACAATTGCAATTTTAACAAACACTCTACTTTCCCCTGCCAGAAGTGCAAAACAGATTGCTCTGTCCAAGACTATTTCTACCAGTCCTACAGATGAATCTTAAAATGCAAAGTTCAGACTTGAAAGTTGGGGACGAAGGGACGAAGAAAGTAGATGCAGGTTTTTGGTTTAGCCTCATCTTTAGTAGTATTAAAATTACCCTGAATTACTAGTATGTAATCAAGTGTGAGGAGGTATGGTCTCCAAATTGAATTAAGCTAGGAGGGCCCAAGCAAGCAAGCTACAAATGGAAGGGTGTTTGGTTATGTGGAGGACACTGATTAGAAGCACCTCACCTGTTAGGGAACTATAAAGCCAGGTCTAGCTTCTATAAAGCGAGGAGGCTGGCACCAGTGTAAAGTGACAGAGAAGATGTTGGAGAGTCTGATTAAGAAAGCTGTAGGAGTAATCTAGAAAAAAGAACAGTAAGGTTGAAGAGCCAGATCTTAATTGCTTGCTCTAGGGCCCTGGACTGGTGCTCTGAGTGGAGAGTGAGTCTGGGTTGCTCTGCTATCCATTGCGGAGTGGTTTTACTTGAGCCTGTGAACAGGAAGACTGTCTGACTCATTGTAGCAGTGGCACAGTCAGGGCAGCAAGCATGAAGCCTGCTGATGCTGCTTGTGCAGCAAGCACTGGAAAGTCTCCCCTGCAGAGAGCGTGGGCGAGTTCACGAAGCAGCTGTGTTGTGACTCTGTGAAGAGGCGAGCTGGAACAATTTTTATAGGGGGGGTGACTGGACCAAACTGTAAATCCTGTATTTAATGGAAACACCTTCCCGTGGGGTGCTGCAGCACCCCCCCAGTCCCAGCACCTGTGGCTGCAATAGTGGAAGAGAAGAAAAGGGGTGCTGAACAGGATGGAGCTGCTCCCCAGAACTGCAGAAGAACCTGCCACCTAGCAGTGAGTATTGAGCACACCTAGCAAGACACATCTTGAATCTGTCAGTTGGGTGCTGCTCTTGCACTAATGTAGATCCTATTCATTGCTTACTGGGAAAATGAAACAATGATTGAAAATACCACAGTGGTGCTCATTCTTTTTCTGTGTCAAGTTCTGTGGGTAGAGTGTTAGCTGGAAGTGGGTGTGGCTAATTATGGTTGCCATTACACTATTGCAATTACACTATTTCAGTTGGTATGCAGGACTAGTCTTCCTTTATAAGGCAGATGTTTCTATTCTAGCATTTGCTAGTAGCAGCTGTTACTGTGAAGGTTTTAGGCAGTTGCAATTACCACCCTCTTATTTCTGTATGCTAAGAGCGCTCTTACCCTCTCCCCTACTGCAATGAGACACAAATGCGGTTTGGTGTGTGCCTGCTGGTGAATGTCTTTAGCACTTTGGAGTGACCCCTAGTCATCTGGTTTTGAATCACGTGAGAGTGAAAAATACATGAAGCTCAGCAAGGCTCAGGATTCAATCTTGCTTCCATAAGAATAGGATTCATAGTGAGTCAGACCAAAGGCCCATCTTGCCTAGTATCCTGTCTTCCAACAGTAGCCAATGCCAGGTGCTTCAGAGGGAAAGAATAGAACAGTCAATCAGGTGATGCATCCTCTGTCACCTATTTCTAGCTTCTGGCAAAGACAACTTTGGGACACCGTTCCTGCCAATGTGGTTCATAGTCATTGCGGGCCCTAAGTTGCAGGAACGTATCCAGTTTTTTTTAATAGTTTTGGTCTTCATAGCATTTTTTTTTGGCAAGGAGTTCCACAAGTTTGTTGTGTAAAGTTCTTCCTTTTGTTTGCTTTACACCTGATGTCTATTAATTGCATTTGGTGACAAGCACTCAGTGGTGGCTTTCCCACGGACTTCCTAATGGGTCCAGAATTAGGAGCACTGAGCTCTATCCTGCACCTCTTTTGTACTCATGATCCCCAGGGAATCCCAATGCACTGCTGCTCTTAAAGGCAGATCCAAGGCCTAATCAAATCAGTAAGAGCCTTCCCCCAGTGGGGTCTGGATGAGGGCTTTTTGATGATGCCTGAAGTTGATTAGATCTCGTCTTATTGATATCAAGACACGGGGTAACGCTCTTCCAAACAGCATACTTGAATGAGAGATGTTTGAGGGATGGGAGAAAGCTGGACATGCAATGACAAAAGTATTTCTGATATTGTGGTTTTTTTTGTTTTTGTTTTTTTGGTTCGGAGTTTTCTCTGTAACTCTGCCATTTTCTGCAATATGCATGCTTTCATTTAAAAACTTTCTCCTTTTGTTGCAAAAATACCACCTCCACAAAGCAAACCAAAGTGCTGGATCCAGTGTGATAATCGTAAAGGAGGCAGCTGAAGAGAAAGAGTAATTGGATTGCGCAAGCAGGAGGGTAAGATTCAGCTAAGGGATGTACAGAGACTGGAAAATGCAGGGGGGGAATCATGACAAGGAATTGCCCTCCCCACCAATAAAGCTGACCAGGTTAAGAAGACAAACATACAACATACATTTAAAGTGTTTTCTGAATGTTTTACAAATTCTGCAATTATGATGATGATAAACAGAACCAGGACAGGCTCTGCTGGTGTTCTGTTTTTGTTTTTTGTCCCCTAGAGCCTGGACTTAAACATGTGTGTGATATGTAGTCTTAGAAATGACACAGAACACTTTTCAGAAAAAAATATATTCTTGGTTGGTGCTAACCTGGTGTGCTTTCCGTGGGAAAGCTCAGGTCTCTGGGGTCAAATGGCTTCATAGATCATTGCCAATTCATAATCCATACACTGCAACGAGATCAAAACTAATCATTATCACTACACCCCTAGCCCTGATCTACACTAGGGGTATGTCTACACTACCCCGCTAGTTCGAACTAGCGGGGTAATGTAGGCATACCGCACTTGCAAATGAAGCCCGGGATTTGAATTTCCCGGGCTTCATTTACATAAGCGGGGAGCCGCCATTTTTAAAACCCCGCTGGTTCGAACCCCGTGCAGCGCAGCTACACGGGGCACGAACTAGGTAGTTCGAACTAGGCTTCCTAGTTCGAACACCGTTACTCCTCGTGAAATGAGCCTTTACCGAGAGCCTAACAGGGGTCATTGCATAGAAGTCAGGGAAGAACCTCTATGGCAAGGGTTTTGAGTGCCCAACTCCTATGACACATGAAAATCCCTGTATTAGAAACACTTGGGAAGCAACCAACCCAATGCTAACCCAGCTGCTCAAGATTTCCCAGACACATTAGAAACAAGAACAACGCTAGACTCTTGAACCACTGTTCTCTGTTCTCTCTCAATACCAGATGCTGCAGTCACCATTAGCAGAGCATTATCCTTCCCAAAGGGAAACCTGTTTGTAGTGTAGAGAAGGGAATAAGGATAGTGACCAAAGACATGTTGAAAGGACTACAAAGGTGTCCTGGTTTTGACAAAGAACGCTCAGCAGCAGGTTTGAGAGGCCGATGTTATGTATTTGGCCTTTAACTACCATCGCTCCATAGAGTCCTTGTCTTTGCAACATGACATTGCAGGAGAAAATCCTCTATCTTGCCATGCCAAGGAGTTCTTGATCCAGAATTCTGTACACTTAAAAAAATAGAGTGGTGAAAATTCATCTTCCAGCAGTCCGCTGACCTAAGGGAAGCATCTCAGAGGAGGCTTTTCAGCTCCACTTGCACATTCAGCGATGTAGAGAGCGTCTTCCCAGCATGCATTTACAATAAACTCTCCTCACGCCCTGGCGTATTTTCCTTTGTTAATGTTAAGACTAATCTGTTATGAAGAGCTGCTGGCTGGATGCCAAGTAGCGGAGCTCGAGCTGGAAGTGAAATCCTCTGAGCCATTTCATGTATGGCTCAGTGCCCAAAATACCCTTCGTTTAGAAACCATATGGGCTCTTGGTACACGTATTTTATGCAAAACAGTAATATCATTCAGCCATATCAACTTTGTGCTCTTGTAATGATTATTATCATTGGAGGCCATCTCTTAAGACTTCCAGTGCTTTTTAGCACTTGAACTAAAGCAGTACTTGCACTAGGTGGTAGCTGAAATGGACTTTCATCCTCTGTATAACCAGTTACTAGCAAGGGACCTATAACCCACACTGATCCGTGGGTTGTAGATTTCTCTTGGCCAAAGGAATCTTGTCCCAAGCTCATAGCAGTTGATTGTCTAGACACGATAATCATGGTTCCTGCTCCAATTAGAATAGTAAGGTTTGACTTGTGCTCTGTACACCAGCTCCAAGAAGATGTAGAATGCACAGCGGAGTGGGTTACACAGAAATACTGTGTAGTGAACGGGAGCTGGTCCAAGTCATACTTGCATGGGTAGACTTCCAAAAAAAGGCTGGTTGCTGATGGAAGTGGTGCTGATAAGTCCACACATGCTGATCTTTACCTGAAGAGCAGTGCTGAGTTGGTACGCCTTTGTGATTCTGCTGGGTGTGGTGCATGGTACTGTCTTTCAGTCATGTAAAAGCGTGGGCCTAACCACTTGTAAGTCATTAGCAATCCCGGGAGACTTGTTGACAGTGAGGACATGTCAGTACGGTTGTGGACACTTATATTTTACTTGCTTACCGTAAATTCCATCTCCAGTTTCCATTGCATCTAATAGCCTCCTTCACTTCCTGTCCTAACCTGCTGTTTCTAGTAGCTGAGCGCTATTAAAAGGCTCCCTCTGGTGGGTAGGCCGAAGGATGCCTATGCATCGTTTGTATATAAGGGTACGTCTAAACTACATGGCTTCATCGATGGAGGCATGTAGATTAGACAGACAGGCAAAGGGAAATGAAGCCGCGATTTAAATAATCGCGGCTTCATTTAAATTTACATGGCTGCCGCGCTGAGCCGACAAACAGCTAATCAGCTGTTTGTCGGCTCAGCGCACTAGTCTGGACATTCCCCTGCCTACATGAAAGCCTTTTATCGACATCCCTTTTAAACCTCATCCTACGAGGCATAAGGGGGAGGTCGATAAAAGGCTTTCAGGTCGGCGCGGAGCATCCAGACTATTGCGCTGAGCCAGCAAACAGCTGATCAGCTGTTTGTCGGCTCAGCGCGGCAGCCCTGTAAATTTAAATGAAGCTGCGATTATTTAAATCGCGGCTTCATTTCCCTTTGCCTATCTGTCTAATCTACATGCCTCCATCGACGGAGCCATGTGGTCTAGACACACCCTTAGTGTTTAAATGGCTTAGAGAGCTATCTGAATGAAAAGTGCTATAGAAACACAAGGCTGTTATTATCAAAGTAGAGCCCTATGCAGTGTGACAAAGCTCCAGCTATTTCCCATGGGTCTTGCACTACTGGCGGGGAGTGTTTGCCTCAGAGGCTCGCTGTGGCTTTCCACACATCCTCTTTCTCTTTACTAGAGGCAGGAGCCACAGCCTACTGAGCCATACTCATCACAAGCTAGCTCATAAGTTTGGGAAATGCCTTCTGAAGTCCTGATCTCCCTTCTCGAGGCAGAGGTTGAGATGCTGTGGGGAAACCCAGGCCCACCCATGACTCTGGGTTCTGGTACAGGGACCCTCTGGTACAGGCAGGATTACTGCCACCCTCAATCTGGCAGCTTTTGCCTGGGCCTCTTCCCCAAACAATCCTTCCCAGCACCTTTCCTGCTCGTCAGTCCTCTGCTCATACAGCACTTCCTGTCCTTCACTCTTTTCCGTCCCCCTTTCCTTGCACTGGGGAGCCCTTTTAAAGCAGCACCAAAGTTCTTAATTGGCTGCAAGTGTTAATTAGCCCTTGGCTTCTAGCAAGTTCCAGTTGATGCCAGCTTCCTGCCTGATTATGCCGGACTTAGATTTTGGCCTTTTTTTTCCCCACTCAGGGAAGAGAAATCTGTTTACCCCAGCTCCGGCATGTGTTCCCTCCACCAGTGAATGACAGATGGCTGGTCTGGGTCTGTCACAGCGGATACAGAAATGTGGAACCGCCTCCAACCCAAACCCGCTAGGATCAACTCATCGTCCAATCTGCAATCTGGAGTTTTCTTTTCTCTGTATCTGTACAGCAAGCCATCTGGAGGGGAGGAAGCACCAATGAGTGGGAGGGGACAGGGTCTTGCAGGGAAGAGGCAGGCAGCATGAGATCAGGGACTGGGGGTAAGGGGCAGCATGGGGGCAGGGAGAGGGTCTCGAGAAGGTGTGGAGGATGGAGGGAAGGGAACAGACTTGTATCACGTGCTGCTGCTGCTGGGGGCTTGTGAGCGATGGCACCCGACTGCAGTAGCTTCTGTCAGATCACAGCAGGACAGAGGGGTACTGCCTTGAAGCCCTGCTGGCTACAGTCCCCACAGCAGGAGGGCCCCCTGCTGCTCAGGAACCAGATGGTGTCCAGGGCACTGCCCCTTCAGCATCATCCTCAGGCCCAGAGACTCAGGCCCTCCCCGTCTTGGAGCAGAGCAGCTCTCTGTTTTGCTGGGACCCCTCCTCTCCTGGAAATCAGTTGCCTCCCCCACGCACGCTCCCAGCTGCACCAGCCGGCAGCACGGAATAGCATGTGGGGTGGGCAGCATGTGTCCCTGAGCCAGGACTGGGGCTTCCACAAGTCAGACATCCCTCCCCGATTGACCGGGCAGTGCAGCGGCCTTCCCTGATCCCCCACTCCTACCCCTCTCTGTCTAGATCCTGGATATCTGTGGATGTGCAGGGCTCTACTACAAAGGCATTCAGCTGTTTCTTCAAAATACCCTGAAAATCAATCCAGCCATTCCATCTCTGAACGTCCTACCTTTCCCTTAGCTCATCTTCCTTTCAGTCTCTTCCAAAGAAACATGTGTAGGCTCGAGCTGCTTTTTATCCTTGGAAGCCACTCACAGATGGTACAATTTCTCTGTAAAGGGAGTTAATGGGATTCTGAGTTACAGTTTAGTCAGGGATTATTTTTAGTCTGTCTTCTGCTGTCCCCTTCCCTTGCTTCTACTGAAGAAGACCCTGCTAATGGAGCATTCACATTCATTAACCTCGCAAGGAGATGGCCCATCTATTCCTTGCACAAAGCCAAGTGGATGACAAAATATTTATATAGAGTTAAATTTCCTTGGCCAGAATGTAAGCATAGCTGATATGGGCAGGGGGCAGCGTGTGTGTCTGTGTATGTGTTCAGATGTGGCCTAAAACTTACATTTTGCATTGTTCCAGTCCTGGTGTTTCCTCTGGGTAGGGCCAGGCACCTGATGCTGAAGGAGAGCAGCCTTTGGGCTGCTGTAACTTATGCTGGTTATGAATGGGAGGATGAGCACTGAGCAAGGTGTCCCAGCTATGCCTTTCTTAGCCAGTCTTGTCTCTTGGGCTGCATAGAGGTGTGATGCCTCTACTTCCCCTGCCCCTGGTGTAGGGTATGCTGGTGTAACCCACACACCAGCTGGATGCAGTGCACTGTCTGCTGGTACTGCTGAGACCACATACAGAGAGAATAATGATTCTACTAAACAGATGGCTTTTAGCTCATGCAGTAAAGGCTCATGCACTAAGCTCCAGAGGTGTCAGGTTCGATTCTGTCCCCAGATGACGAGAGTCTGTCAATGTTACCCTAGCATTAGGGGTACTATAGGCTGGAAGCAGGGCGCAAAGCGGCCTCCACACTGGGTGACTTTAGACCTTCAATTTCAGTCTTAAAATGGTTTAATGGATTATGCTGAAAGGAAATGGAACAGGCCAGTTATTTAATTTCCTGAGTAGCCGGTGAGAACATCCACACCATATTCCGAACATGGTCATATTTTATCAGGAAAACAGCTAATATGTTGGTTGCTGCTGCTAGAGCAGTATGTTCACAGCTTGCTGACCTGAGCTATTCGTTTTACTGTCAGAGTTCAACTCGAGGAGCCGAACCACCATGATACAAACACTCACTTTAATCCTAAGCGACAAGCCCTTTTGCCTGGACACAAATGGAGCGTGGGTGCAGTCACTTTTTAAAATTTCTGCCATAAATACATTCAGAAAGCAACATGGTTATGAGGTTGTTTTTCAGGCTTTATCCTCTGAGAACTTTATTAGAGGAGGAGCTAACTAGGTTTCCCTGAAGTGCCTGTCACCGAGCAGTGGCTAAGCTGCTTGTAACCAAACCTGGTCTTTCATCTGTCTGAAAATGAGAAGCAGTCAGAATTCAGAAGGGCAGTGATTTCTCAGATTTGCCACTAAAGGCTTGATCCTCTGTCCCTCTAGATCAATGGAAAGTCTCCTGACTGGTTATTTGGATCAGACCCCAGGCTGGGTGCTTACTAGATGTTCTCTCCTTGCATGAAATCTCAGAGGGGTTGCCATGTATCTACAAAAACAAGGAGTCCTGTGGCACCTTAGTGCTGGTCTACACTAGGGCTTTATTTTGAAATAACTCCCCTTAGATTGAGTTAATAAGTGGAGCATCCATACTACCAAGCTTGTTATTTTGAAATAACGGGCTGCTTATTTTGAAATCTGTACCCCTGCTTTCCTCAGGGAATAACACTAATTTTGAAATAGTTATTTCGAAATAGTGGTAGTATGGACGCTCCAGTGCAGCTATTTCAAAATAACTCCCCAGAGTAATTCAAACTAATTACTCCCCAGTGCTTCCTGGGGCTCTATGTCCAAGGTAACACGTCCACCATAACAGAGCCTGCCTCAGACTAATGTCGAGGCTTTCCCGTAGTGTGGAACGCTAGTTTGATTTTGTAAAATCGGGCATTATAAAGTCGAATGTGGTTATTTCAAAATTTCGTAGTGTAGACATGGCCTTGGAGACTGAATGGCTGTATTAGGGTATCAGCTTTTGTGGGTAAAACCTTGCATAGTCCATCTTCTCCTTTTCTAATGATTTCTTCAGCATGGATGGGCATACTGGGGTCGAGCTGACGAGCCTTAGGGTTTCCCAAAAACTGGAACTTCTTCTCGGACCATTGGAAATGGAAGCACCTGAGACTTTTCCATCCATTTGGTTCTCTGGGCTCATCTACAAGGAGGGCAATTTTTACCTTTTCCTGTGCTTGGCTGCTCCATTTATTTTCACTATAAACATGGCTGTAAACTTAGCAACCCGCTCCTGGGCTTTCTCTCAGACATTTGTTTTTAAGAATGATGATCTGAGAAGGCTATACCTAGAGCTGCTGGCAAATTTCTCCTGACTAGGACGGAAGGGATTTGGATATCAGCTGTCTCCAAGTACCAACCCCCCACAGGTGTAAATCAGCGTCACTCCAGTGAATGGAGGTATATTGGTTTACTCTGCCTGAGGATCAGGTCTATAATTTGATTCTTGAGTGCCAACACAAGATTCGAGGGACTGTCACGTTTCGGGTGGCAAGAATTTGGTCCTCTTCTTGTCTAAGCATATGGGCAGGCACCATGTGTGTTTCCCATCTTTGCCCAACTCAGTGATACAGGCTATGATCAAGTAGTAAAACTCCAGCAACCTGTTTCCTGTGGCGGTGCGTGGGGTCATTGGTGGACCGCGATGCTGTCTATTTTTGTTCTTTCTTTGTATATTGAGGAAAGATGAAGGAGGATCTCCAGGACTACTTAAACCCTTACTCCATTTTTTTAAAAAAGTTTTTCAACAGTCACTTGGCTTTATATCTTAGTTTTCAATCAAAGAGACCACTCACCAGCTGCTCTGTAAGCAGGCTCTGGCATTTTTGACAGACAGCTTTGTAAAAGGTTGTCAGCGGTGTCTAACTTTAGCATTGCTCGGGATCCTAGATGGGCAGAGATCATAAATGCCTGTCTTCTCATTATCCACCTTCTGCTGATTGACTCCGGGAGAGAACTGTGACAGAGTGGTTTCTACTCAGAGAACCATGAATAATACCTGTCATTAAGCAGCTGCTTACAACATATGTGTATTGTAAATTGCCTCATTTTCTTCCATGTGCTTACACCAAGTTAACACAATTTACTGCAATGAACTCGATCTGAATTTATGTGTGAGACATGAATCAGACCCTGCCTATCCAGGTGCCATTCCCTGCGACACACTAAAGAGGTGAGCGGGGTTTCGATTCTGCTGAGATTACTAGAGCCATCACTGCAAACTCTCCCTTACTTGCTTATTAACTTGTGTGCTCATGTAACAGAAATGCATTGTAGGTCATTGAAAATCTAATGAACCTGCTCGTTCTGGCTTGCTCTGATTTAGCACTGCCAAATTACCATCACTGTGCTGCAAGCCAGGTCTGGATAGCACAGTGTTCAGAGTCCTTATAAAAATGGCTTTCGCACCTAGAATGTGTTCTCATTTATATCACTCATGACCACTGAAGAGAACAGAATGACACTAGTATATGTCAGAACAGAATCAGGCCCTAAATTTTTGCTGGCAAGAGAGATGGTTTAAAACCATATAAAAGATGCTGATGGATATACCGAAGACCGGCTGTATGCTGAAACCACTTCCCAGGAGGCGTCACACTCAAATAAAATCCATTAAACCAAATTAAGGGAACCCGTTGCCCCTACTGTGCCGACCAACGAGATGATCACACAACCCTTGCTGGAGTCAGGCACCCTGCTGCGAGCAGTGCCGAGATGCAGGGATTCCTGCAGCTTTTCCCTCCGGAATGAATGAGGTCTGCTGGGCTGGCAGTGCTAATTAGGACTCTGACATCCGAGAGTCATTTCTCAGCCCACTCCATGTCCTACTCTCACAGCTGGTGTCCAGCAGAATCCTTCTGTCGGTGGCTGTTGCTTGCTTCGTTGCGCAATATTACTACCAGCAGGTTGGTTTGTCCTCCAGTAGGCTTATTGGTGCGTGTCTGGCTTTTCTGGATGCAGCCATTCCTTGGATCCTATTGCAGAGGCAGGAGCCTCTAGCAGGGGCCAAATCGAAAGTTGTTGCTACTGGCGTCAAGGAGCAGCTTGTTCTATGCACTCACACAGAGGTGCCTGGTGGCATCAGGGATCCGGCTCTCTGGCTCCCATATATTGACAGTTTACATTGCCAGTGGGCATGCAGGCTCCGTCGGGGCTGCTGTTCCATCCCCCACCAAGCAGGTGGGGAGGGAGCGACCAGACATGACTAGGGGAAAGGGCGAAGCATTGACTTCTCCCTCCTCCTCAATGTTCCAGCCAACCCAGCTGAGCCTGTGCTGACGGAGGAGTGACCTTGGCCTGGTAATGATATTTCCACACTAGAGCAAGAGGAAAACCAGGCAATCAGGCTTGGCCTGCACTTAAAAATGAGGTCAATGTCGTCATGACCCTCAGGGCGGTGAAAAATGTTGTGCTTTGAGCATGGTAGTTAGTTTGGCCTAACCCCAGTGGTCATGTGGAGCGTCAAAAGAATTTTCACTCAGAGGTGCATTAACTACATTAATGGAATGCATCCCCTCTGCCCCCCAATCAAGGTAGGAAACATCTCACTGCCATGGAAGAGCTACAGTGGTCTTGCTGCGCTGCTATAGTAGACCAACTGCCTAAATTGTGTCAGTCTCACAGGGCTCTTCTCCTTGAAGTGGAGGAGTGATGCTGCAGTGATCAATCCACTGGTGATTGATTTATCGTGTCTGTGAGACATGATAAATCGATCTCCGAGCATTCTCCCATTGACTCCGGGACTCCACCAGGACAAGAGGAATGGGCAGAGTCAATGGGAGAGCATCAACTGCTGACTTTACTGCATGGAAGACACTGCGGTATATAGGTCTAAGTATATTGACTTCAGCTATGTTAATCACTATCAACGGGGGAAGGAAGCAGAGTGTAGACTAGGCTTCATGACAAAATTATTCATGGCCCTGTATTATCCCTACAAACTTTGCTGGCATAAACTCAGAGTATGGGCAACAGTAGGACTTACCTGGAGGAGGGAAATGTATGACTACATCTACGAATTTTTTTAAATGGGGATTAAACCTACCCTCCATATAATTTTTCCATCCTACCAAAGTATAGGACACTGTGTAGTCCCAAATTGCTAGCCTTTGGGGATTGTCTATATTGAGCTAGCAAAGTTATGACTGTGGGGAGGAATTGGACTTTTAGTATGTTAAGCACAGCCTGTAGCAGCAGGTAGTAATAACTACTTTCCATAGAAATGTGCAGTCTTATCAATAACACAGTGGTCTAGTTTTACTGCCTGATTTCCTTCGGCATCAGGGGTCAGGTTGAATTGCTGTGCTTGTCAGAACAGGGAAAGCTAGTACTTGTATTCTCTTCATTCAGAATATTAGCTGAGTGAGCGGTGGACCCATCCCCATGGCGCAAAGACAATCCGAGTACAAAATAAGGGAGGGGAAGGGCGTACATGTCTTAGGGAGAGCTTTCCTTCAGGCCACGCCCATGGTCTCTGGCTGGAAGTCCCTGTTCCCTGGACTTAGAAACGGGGATGGATCACTGAGCACGTCTTCTCTTATTTCGCAATGGTGTCTAGAGGTGCCAGTCAGAACAGAGCCCCATTGTGAAAGTGCTGTACAAATGAATAACTTAAAGCAGGGATGGGGAACCTGGGGGCTGGATGTGGCCCCCGGCTTGCCTGGATCCAGCCCCTACAGTGCAGGACTCCCTCTAGCATTGGGCAGCCTGCGCTGGCACTCGAATCCCCCTGCTTCCCTCTCTCTCCCCTCCCCCCCCCGGGCTGGAGCACACACTGCTAGCCTAGGCTTTGGTGTGCAAGGGGAGTGTTGCGAGTGTCTCTCCTCCTCAGTCGTGGTCCACTGAACCAGTAGTGAGCAATAACTGCTCCTCAGCCAGACCCAGTTCAGACATGCAGGTCTATTCCCTCTCAGAGCTATGGCAGCGCTAATTAAAGCGGCTCCTTAAACAACAGGGCTGTGTCTACACTGGCATGAATTTCCGGAAATGCTTAAAACGGAATACTATTCCATTTTCAGTTTTTCCAGAAAAGGAGCGTCTACATTGGCAGGCTGCTTTTCCGGAAAAGCCCTTTTTCCGGAAAAGTGTCTGTGGCCAATGTAGACGCGCTTTTCCGGAAAAGAGCCTAGGTCGCCATTTTTGCGATCGGGGCTTTTTTCCGGAAAAGACTACTGGGCTGTCTACACTGGCCCTTTTCCGGAACAGTGTTCCGGAATAAGGACTTATGCCCAAGCGGGAGCAGAATAGTTTTTCTGGAATAGTGGCTGATTTTGTACAGTAGAGTGTCGTTGCTTTTCCGGAAATTCAAGGGCCAGTGTAGACAGCTCGCAGCTTGTTCCGGAAAAGAGGCTGATTTTCCGGAATAAGTGGCCCAGTGTAGACACAGCCCAGATGATTAGAACAAAAGCGTTTCAGAGAGAACCTCTTAAAACGGTGAAACAGCCCACCCACTAGCCTCTCGCTAAGGGCACATCTACGCTTACAACGCTGCGTCACATCTGCGTTGCTACAGCCGCACTATCAGGGCTTCTGTGGTGCTCTCATGAAGATGCTGTAAGCTGACAGGAGGGACCTCTCTCATCCACTAGTTAATCCACCTCCCAGAGAGGCAGTAATTACGTCAGCAGGAGAAGCAGTCAGGTCACTATAACTGTGGTGTGGATTATTCGCGCTCCTGGGCAACGTAGTTATACAAACATAGGCCTGTGGGGCAGACCAGGCCTAAGGCTTACCATTCCCAGAGTGTGAGGAAACAATCAACTCTCTGACACTTTCCACACAGAGCCCCTCATTAACCTATATCCCACATACGCTTGCTCTATCCCCCATAGCTCTGCTCAGAATCCCCTCTGTCCCCACCATGCAGTTCAGAAGCAAGTAAGTTGGCAATATCTTCGAAGAACATCTCTCTCCCCTTTGTACAGCAAACCCCAGAGAAGGGGGAGGGGGGCAAAACGTTCAGTAAACATCGTACACTGTGGGAGGATGTGTTGTAAATGGGCACGCCAATGAGATCGTCAAGCAAAGGAGTTGGATCAATTCCTTGCTATTTTTTTTTTTTTTAAAAGAGGAAAAATATATGGCACATTCTGTGATCGTAAAGTCCCAAGGACGTTAAATGGATACTGACTCTAAGGAAAAGAACAGGACAAGGAATAGAGTGAAGTGGGAGGCTATTTACTCTCCAGTCAAGGAACTGTACTAAAGAGCTCATAAACACACCTTCCCATAAAAATGCCTATGCTCTCTTTGGGTATACTTACCTAGCTAAGGATAAATAATGGCTCAAGAAATGGACCCCACATCGTACTATAGAAGAAGCCCCTCAGGGACAACTCACTGTAGCTATTACTATTATATATTTTAATATATCCTGCCAGGGTGACATTCACTCCTGAGCAGAAAGCTTCAAACTAGTGATTAAATACAGAGGCTGGTGCTAGCCTTCTGCACAGCCATGAATTTTAACACACCCACTAAACAGCTTCTTCCTGACTGGTCATCCTACAGTGCAAGGAAATTGAGTTACGAGCTAATAAAAGTTTGCTCAATAGGGTGCTATGTCTCATTACACCAGTAACTCTTTGGGCTCACGTTTGTCATTATTTACACACAACGTCTACAGGACTTGTAAAAACCTTTCCATTATTAAATGCTCCAGTAGATTGCTGTATGCACATCTAATTACATGTCTTAACATCCAACCTGGGACAATCAACCCATCAAATCCAGTACTGTTTTCAGTATTCCATTCCAGATGGCCAGGCTATACAGTCCTATAAGTTGGGGCATGTCTACACTAGCCCCTTAGTTCGAACTAGGGAGGCTAATGTAGGCATTCAAAGTTGCCAATGAAACCTGGGATTTAAATATCCTGGGCTTTATTTGCATCTTCCCGTCCGGGAGCCATTTTTAAATGCCCTTAGTTTGAACTAACTGTCCGCGGCTACATGCGGCAGTCAAACGTTAACTCGAACTAAGGACTTAGTTTGAGTTAATGTTTGCCTGCCGCGTGTAGCTGCGGGCAGTTAGTTCGGACTAAGGGGATTTAAAAATGGCTCCCGGACGGGAAGATGCAAATAAAGACTGGGATATTTAAATGCCAGGCTTCATTGGCAACTTTGAATGCCTACATTAGCCTCCCTAGTTCGAACTAAGGGGCTAGTGTAGATATACCCTTGGAAATGCAGCCAGAAATGGCCTGGTCTTGCAACCTCTAATTAATCCTTTACTTATACAAGGTATTCCACTGAGAGAGATGCCATCTTTCATTATACCGTAGAACAGTCAAGCAGTGCTAGGAGTACTCTCCCAGCAACCAAGATCTATTCATGTGCATTTTGCCAAGGTGACAATTTTATCACCTAGTGAAGGTCAATAGGACAACACATATGAGGGAGGACTACTTGCATGCCTAAGACTTTGCAGAAGTGGGCCATCGATGCCTCCTCCCACTGCATTTGCAAGATATAGTTCTAGTGATTGCATGTCACTAGAGAATGTTGCAGGCTGATTATTGAGAACGGATAGTTGAAATTAGGGATGCTTACCGATAACCTGTAAACCGGCAGCCCTGTGGAGCCAGCAGTTCTGTAGGATGGGGGCTGCTCCAGCTGGGCTAAGCCCAACACACTGTGGGCAGGGGCTTGGATGGTCTTGAGTGGTCCCCAGCCTGCAGGATCCCGCTTAATCAAGTTAACCAGTTAAATGCAACATTTAACTGATTAACGGATTGAACAGGATTGTAGATCCCTAGCTGAAACTATTGGTAGACGTGGGGACTGACTGTAACCAGGAGGAGGAATGGCTTATGTACGAGTGGGGCACCAGCCTGCTCCATTCAGACACGTGCTTAGCCGCCCCCTCCCCTTGTGTTTCCCCACCCAGGGTAGGTCCTCGGTACTCTTCATTTCCTCTCCCCTGGCGCCTGATGCTTGGTTCGGCTGTTATTGCTGGGACATGGGGGTAGGGGAGCCCCGGCTTGCCCTCTCTCACAGGCCCCAGCCCAGGGCCCTAAGGACAGGTTCGCTAGATCCTGTCCAGTCGGCGGGGCTAATGCCCTCAACTCACCGGCTCCAAGCCCCACCATGGGCTACTTCCTACCCCTCAGTCCTCCTTTGGTTCTGCTGCTGTTCCAGTGGGACCGGCTCCCACTGTGTGGCTCCCTTCCCGGGAGTTTCCCTTCCCGGGCATCCTTCCTCCCGGGTCTCCCTCTGTCCCGGGCATCCTCCTCGGGTTGCCTCCCCTCCGCGTTTAAAAGCCCCGTGCTGGCATCCGCCTGGCGTGATGTCACCAGCCGCCCATGTCACGGCCGACGTATAGCTCCACCCTCTCTTGGGGTGTGGGCCGGTGCGCCTCTCTGGCCCCGACCCCGCCTCTCAGCTGAGAGGCGGAGGCAGTACAGGGGCTGCACGCTGCCCGTGCTTCCTGATATGCCCCCAGGAGCACTAGCATGACCACGGGGTCAGTGCAGGGCGGGTCTGCCTCCCGTCACATCTTGCAAATGCTCCCCTTAGACACCAGGGGTATGTCTAGACTACATCCCTCTGTCATCAGAGGGATGTAAATTAGACATACCGAAATTGCTAATGAAGCGGGGATTTAAATATCCCGTGCTTCATTAGAATAAAAATGGCTGCGGTTTTTTGCCGACGTGGCACTTTGCCGGTAAAAAGCGGCAGTCTAGATGGGGAATCAGTCGACAAGGAAAGGCTTTTCCGAATGATCCTGTAAACCTCGTTGCACAAGGCATAAGGGATCGGTCAGAAAAGGTTTTCCTTGTCGACTGATCCCCGTCTAGACTGCTGCTTTTTGCTGGCAAAGTGCCGTGTCGGCAAAAAACAGCGGCCATTTTTATTCTAATGAAGTGCGGGATATTTAAATCCCCACTTCATTAGGCATACCGAAATTGCTAATTTACATCCCTCTGGTGACAGAGGGATGTGGTCTAGACATACCCCCAGCAGTTTGTGCCCTCCATCAGCTGGGATAACATTCCATACCTTGATCATAAGTAAGTGTCCATCACCTATAGAAGATGATAAATATCAACCACCGTGGTGTGTTTCTAAGCCCCTCCAGTAGTCAGCATGACTAAAGATGAATCCAAGCAGGTTTTTAATATTTCAACAGCAAGAAGAGACTATTTAATCATTCCTAATCAGTCAAACATTTACAGCCATTAAAGAATGATTAGTATGCTGCAGCAATTTCCTGCTTTTTTTCAGCAATTGTTAAGATATTGAGAGGATTCAGTGTGCTGCTGCTGAGAGGGAAGGAAGAAGATGTAATGTTCAAATAATAATAAAAGTGGGTAACATCCCTCGGTATTTTTTTCCATGACTGTATTTCTTTGGTCCGTGTCCCCTTTCCCTCTGGACACACAAATGTCTAATATTTTCTGTGTTACATGATAGAACACTGCAAGAATTTGACCTTTTCAGTATTTCATAAATTAATAACCTAAATCATTTCTCATGTCAGAGTCTCCAGCAAATACTAAAAACAAACAAAAAAAGACTTTGCATTCCGAACTGCAGATTCATCCCATCCATGTCTACCAATGAAACGTGAAGTTTACTTGTTACTTATTCCCATCATCTCTTCTCCCTTGAGGAAACAAAAATCCTTAATCTAAACAAAGAGTTAATTTAATACATAGCAAGTAAAAGGGAGGTCAAGGTTGTAAGTGGAGCCCAGCACCAAATAGAAGGGTGTTTGGATGTGGGTTTGGCTCAGTCCGTTACAGAACTAGGGGCCCAGTATTGACAAATACAAGTTGAATCTCTCTAGTCCAGCACTCTCTGTTCTGGCAACACCCATGGTCTGGCATGATTTTAGTTAGCTGGATGTCCACTTATCATGGTTGTGGCCAAGTTTCTTGCAGTCCCATAAAGTTGGTTTACATCTACCAGTCCTGGCTCTCACTGATCTGTGCTGTTATTTAGCTTGAATTTACCCCCCAATGTCTTCTAAGAGCCCAGTAAGCAGCGGAAGTGTTGGTAATGCTGCTAGACAGTACTGACCTCCTGTGATTCGGCAAATTCTCTGGTTAGGAACCGAGGGTGCTGAACTAGAGAGGTTCAACCTGTATAAGTATCCAAACTTCCCTAAAAATCTAAGGCCAGATTTTCTATGGTTTTCTCCATAGTCATTTGGATCAGTACAAGATCCGTTTGAAATACCATTAAATCATCATAGGATCGATTTGAATTCACTTTTCACTGGTGTAAATGACTACACTAGGTGCACTGATGATGCAACACTAGTGCATTCACAGTGAGACCACCTTTAGCATCAAGTATTTTCAAGATGTTAAAATACATTAAATACAAGGGAGGTTTAGGTTGGACATTAGGAAAAACTTCCTGTCACGGTGGTTAAATACTGGAATAAATTGCCTAGGGAGGTTGTGAAATCTCCATCAATGGCGATTTTAAAGAACAGGTTAGGCAAACACCTATCAGGGATGGTCTATACAGTGCTTCGTCCTGCCATGAGTGCAGGGGACTGCACTTGATGAGCTCATGAAGTTCCTTCCAGTCCCATAAGTCTGTTTCTTCTCTTCAATTTCTTCCTTCGCCCAATAAAGCCCAAGACTGTTTTGTTGGAATACTGTTTCTTAATAAAACAAAGGGAATTGCAGAGCTTTTCTAGTGATAAGTTGTGATAACTGGGCCTACAAATGTACTTTGATGATAAGCTCAACTGTAGAAAGTGAGGGTAAGGTCATAAGACATAACAACCTATAACAACAACAAGTTGATGAAAAAAGCTGCAAAAATGACACAGACTGAAGCAGTCCAAACAACAAGACCTACTGAGGTAATTCCAGGACTGTGTCATGATCATACCTGGTAAACATGAAAAGTGTGGAACTGGAAATCAGCTAACAAAAACTGGTGTTGAACCAGGCTTAATTGGTGGACAAAACAATGAGGATGGGTTATTTCACCCACCTCTCTCTCCTTTGGGGTCCTCAAAAAAAACAAACAAAAAAAAAAAACAGACTTTGGGGCAATAAATTGATTATCTCATCATCACGGCTGCCAGCTCATCTCAATTAATCTTTTCTCCCTCTCCCCCCAACAAAGAACAGATATGGTCTTTGACACCATTTCAGAGACCAGCAATGAGTTTTTTTTCCTTCTAAAATTTCTTTCTAACTCGACACACAATGAACCAGGGCTCTTATTAAAATGGGAACTTTCTTTATATTTCAACTACTTTAGCAGTCTCTCCCTTTCTCTCTTTTTAAGAAAAAGTTGAAAAGGATCTCGAATGGTATGTTTGCCTTGGAACTAAGGAGACTTAGCTCCCTGTATACCAAATGCCAAATCTTGTTTAAAACGGTTTCATGTTGGACAGTAGGTCATATTAACAATGTTAGCCCATATGTTCCATCTAAATTAGCACACCATCACCAGATGTAGGCAGTCAGGGTATGTCTAGACTACAGGGTTTTGTCGACAGAAGTTTTGTCGACAGGTACTGTCGACAATGCTTCTGTCGACAAAGAGCGTCTAGACTACATCCAGTTCTGTTGACAAAGCAAGCCGCTTTGTCGACATAACAGTGTGGACGCAAAGGACAGTGTAGATGCAATAATGCCTTCTATCGACAGAACTCTGTCGATAAACAGCGTTATTCCTCGTAGAATGAGGTTTACATACATCGACAAAACTGCTGAGTTTTGTCAACGTTATGTCGACATAACTCAAAGGCAGTGTGGACGCAGGTATAGTTTTGTCAACAAAAGTCCACTTTTGTCGACAAAACCCTGTAGTCTAGACACACCCTCAGAGGGACTGATAGCCCGAGGGGGGAGGGGAGGAGAGGGAGACTCCTGCTCCATGCCCCGGAAGGAGCAGGGTCTCAGCTTGACGGGGTGGAGTCAGGGCTCGGCCTGGAGAGCACTACATCTCCCTCAGACAGCGTTCAGTGTTGCCTAGAGCAGGCAGTGTGGTGCTCCGGCAGTGAATTAAAGGCTCCAGCCTTTTGTATTTTTGGGCCCTGGGGCAGTTGCCCCCTTTTGCCCTCTTCCCCCCACATCGGCGGGCAGGTAAGCAATCCAAGTAATCTTTTATTTATCCAGATATTAAACTGGACTGTTGCAGAAAATATCACTTGCCTTGAATACCTTGATTAATGATCAGATTCTTCCCGGGCTTAGAAAATTCATCAGGCAAGGCAATATTTACCATAGGCGCATTCTAAATGAAAGGTCTTGCAGGCGCAACGACTACCTCGCTTTGGACTTTTATGAAAATGCAGATGCTGATCGGGATGCCAGCTTCATTAGCAGTTGTTTATGTGCTGCTTCTCTCAGCCATGTTTCAACACATGGTACGGACCAATAAAATCCCCTTTGCGAGCGCTTTGCCTTGCACTTGCTTGACTCATAATTGCAGAAATCAATAGTAATTTTGATTATAATTTTTAATGAGCAGAGACATAGCAGTGCTGAATTAGTTAGCTTACGTACCCCCGTGTTTGTCATCCAGTGTTGCTCCTCCTGCCTTTTCCGAAAGATCCCTTATTCCTCTTAAAATCAGGAATAAGGGACCTTTCAGAAAAGGCTTTATTTTCCGAAAGATCCCTGTCTAGACTGGCGCTTTTTTCCGGCAAAGCCCCGAGCCGGAAAAAAGCAGCAGCCATGTTCATGCAAATGCAGCGGGAAAAATGTAAATCCCCACTGCATTTGCAATTCCGACTTGTCTAATCTGCATCCCTTTTCTGGAAAAGGGGTGCAGTGTAGACACAGCCATAGGGTTTGGTTCTTTAGAGACTGTGCTTAATTCTCTTGGCTGCTGTTTTTGCAGGGTTCTGATGTAGCATCAGAAAAATTACTAACAGGGACACACTCTTGCAGGCTTATTTTCCACCAGTAACTTCTAAGTTCACGTTAAGTGGTTTGTAGTGTAAGGGTCAACCTGGGATCTTAAAAATCATTATTCCAATCATTGCATTAGTGGTTCTGCAGAACAGTCAGGAATGTTACCCCTTCTCCCTAAAAGGATGCATAGGCAGGTCAAATTTCATCAGCTTTATTGTGATCCTGGGCCCAAACTCTGTTGCCAGGAATAAAGGCTATACTCCTTGCTATCCAGTGGGTGAAGCTGCTGCTCAGGGAGCAGCCTGTGTCCCCAGCCATACCCCGCCCCTGCTGTGCCCAGGCCCTGCCTACTCCCCATTGTCTCCCTCTTCTCTCTGCTCACCCATTCCAGCCAAATCCCTGAACCGAAACAGAGCAAATGATATTTGGAAAAAAAAAAACACTCTTCTAAAATTTCTTTCTAACGAAAATGGAGCATGTTTTCCATTGCATGACAGATTGTAAAGACTGGAAACGCAGAAGGTTCCTAATTAAAAGCACTAAATTTGGGAATAAAAGATGTCAGTCAGTGGGTTTTTGATATACCCTGAAGTTTGTCAGAGATTTATTTGCAAAACCTTTGCAGCAAAGGCAAGTCAGTTGTCCTGCTGTATCTCTTAAGCCTTTATAAAGTAATCCATCTAGAATACGTCATAGTTAAACTCAGTGAAACAAAGACATTAGTTTAAACTAATCAGTAAGAACAGTTTAGTGTGTTCATAACATTGTTCATTACTTTTAGAAAAAGAGAACACTATTTTGAGTGATTCTCAAAACTAGACATGTTTATGAAATATCACTATGGTTGTATCTACACTTCATGCTTTTTGCACAAGAACGGTGTTAGGCCACAGAAAATTGGGTCTAGGGTGGTTATGCTAAGACAGGCAGAGAAGAGTCAGCAAAGGGCTGAACAAAATTTGAGACATGAGTTGAGCAAGGGCATGAGACAAGCGAACAGCTGCATTTTTGTACTTGCTGAGCTGAACAGCTTGCTTAAGAAACTGATAAGAAAACTCCCCGTCTCCTCGTTGTCTGGTACTCGCCTTCTGTCTTAATAAGAAAGTTGCTAATGTATCAAGGCCACCTTGTATAGTTGGCAAGGTATGCACCCACGCTAGAAGTTTCTAACTAGCAAAGGGGGGTGGGTTGCTTAAGTAAATAGTCTATGACACGACGGAACTGTCTATATAACCCTACTTGCTATAGAAATTGGGGGCTGGTTCTTGGCAGAGACGGGCTGCTCTCTATTGTCGTGTACACTCTTCAATAAAGAGCTTTGTGATTAGACCTTGCTGGTGTTGCCTGTCTCTTTGCGGTCAGACAACAAACTGAAGCCGTCTGGGTTCGAGTCCCTGACAACGGCTATGTAGAGAAAGAGGGGAGGGCATGAGGGAGACAGCCTGCTGGACATTTCTTTGTAGAAATTAGTTGTGTTCTAGTTCTCTGCCCCACTGCCTCCTAAGGTTCTGAACCTGAGCTTCCTCAGATGAGCATTTGTAGGCTTATGGTCACAAAACAGCAGTCACCATTCCAGTAGCTGGCAGTGGCTCTAGGGGGCCTGTATTCCATTTAAGTGAACTGTGGTGGATATATTAGGTTGCTGCCATAATAAAAGATGTGTAATCCTGGTAAGGAAGTGTTGAGAGAGAGAGACTGACAAAGTATGCAAAGCAGCAAATTCTATGCTGGAGTTTCTGTGGCTGGAACCTGTTTGGAGGGAAAAGAAGAGGGGAAGGGAGGAAACTATGACTTTTGGAGTGCATGAGAGAGCATGAATTGGCTGACTGGAAATCTGGAGCCCCTAAAAAACCTTAACTGAACAACTCAGGGACAGTGTAGACTCAAATGGAATTCCTAGTGTGATGGATAATAGGGTTGCGAGTGCCATTTCTGCTAAAGCTGATGCGCCTTTCCTGGCTATGCCGGTGGAATAGGAGCTGACAAAGTTTTTTTTTTATTTGTTGTTAATCAAATCTAGATTTTGCAAATGGAAAAATGCCTTTTCTCCAGGCAAATGGAGACTGCCTAGCCCACTTGAATAAAATGTTTGGCTGGACTGTGCAAGGCAAGGAAAAGCTGCATGTAATTTTTTTTTTTGCTACTTTTACATGTGTGATAATCAGGATCCAGCCACCCCAAGAAGGACAAGAGGTCTGACTCCCAAAGGACATGCTATGGAGTCAACTGGTCATGTACGATATTTCTGAGTTTAAATATTTTAGGTAATGCCTCTTATGGAAGCGTGCAATGTTCTGATCCTGAAATTGGAAACACTGTATACTTTGACTGACTGGCTTGCTTGGACTAAATATTGAGAAGGTGAAAGTTGACATGGCTATATTTAAACTACTGATAGAGAATAGAAATTGCAAAGCATTTGCAGAAGTTCTAAGTGTTACTCAGGAATTAAAGGAGGTTGTCCCATGTATTCTTAAAATATCCACTATGGCCTTGTTTGGTGCATGAAATGCAGCTTCTGAGAATACAGACTCTCATTTGAAAAGAATTTTATCACACCACAAGGTGAACATGAGCCAGGAAGGAAAGTGAAACCTAATTTGTCTGAAATAAAGAAACATAGTATGGAATTAGAGACACCAGCTGCTTCATTGGAGGTGGTGAGACAGTAACTCATATAACTTCACTGAATCAATTATACTAATATTTAAGATAAAGTCTGATAATGTAAGTTGCTGAGTGCTGTCAACGTGCATTGAAATGAGTAAATAAGGACATTCAGTAATTTAGCAGATCCTAAAATTAAAGACATATTTTACAATGGAAGAGCAAATTTCAATTGCTACAGTTTTGGAAAAGAATGGATAAATTAGAGCCCATTGCATCTACATCATATGCCTTCCAAAGATCTAAAAGTACTTTCCAAACACTCCTGAATTACCAATGTGAGGTATATAATGTCCTCATTTTACTGTTGAAGAAACTGAGGCATTGGAAAGTGAAGTGACTCATTCAAGACCACACAATAAATCTGTCATGATTGAGGACAAACCCAAGATATCCTGAATCCCATCTACAAGAGTTATTGTTTGTAGGCCTCCATGACAGCTAGATGTGTTAAGTAAAGCTGGAAGGGAAACAGTTTTCCTGTCCTGTGAAGATGTTGATATATTTTTTATCCCAAACTGGGATGAAAAGTCAAAATTTCAAATGTGCACAAACCAGAAATCCAGAAACCATCTTATTGGGGTCAATTGAAACATTTCAGTACCATACTTCCCAAAAAGTGTTTTTCATTTTTGTTAACTCACTTAAATTTCAAAATAAAGTTGATAAAAAAGGGGAACATTATTTTAAAAAAGTAAAAACTGGCCCTTTCATGAACTTTGAAATCTTTCAAACACAATTACAAATAGATATTGGGTCAAAATGAATTCTCACAAGAAATATTCTGATTACATTTTAAGGAGTGTTCTGAATGAGGAAAAGGAAATAATTGGGTATTCTAGGAAAGGGATAAGACTCCTAGACTGAGCAGGAGCAGAAATGAAGATCAAAGAGGGAAATTAGGGTAAGATTATAAGACCCACAGAGGACACCCACAAGTCTGGGGAGAAGCATCAACAAGAAGGCAGGAAATTGGAGGAAAATGAGAGCTGAGATTCAGTTAATCTGAGCAATGCACAATGTTGCCAATATTGGTTGGATGGGTTCCTAGAGGTTTCATCACATGACATAATCTTTAATTAAAGATTGCTCTTTAATTTCTGGGGACTCCAGGATCATCCTGAAGGATTGGCAGCCTTAGAACCTGAATAGTGAGGTTATGTCCACACTGCAGTTTCTGGGAGGTATACCAGGAAAACTCTGCCGGGTCTAGGGAATGTGTGTGCTCTTCTGAAATGTTATTTAATTTGTAAATCTCATTTTATGAGGAAGAAGGGATGTTTGGAAAAAGTGTTTTTTCTGACATTTGGCCCACTGTTGATGGGCCAAATGTCGGAAGACCCTCTTCTGAAAAAAGAAGCGAAAAAAGCTTTTTCGGGAAGAACAGTGTCGTGTAGACAAGGCATCAAGCAGGATTCTTAAATGGCTCATATATTTTAACCTACTTAATAACTGAAGTGGATCTGAGAATGGATAGAGAAAGCTGTATTTGAATGTATAGTCATAGCTGCTTATGATTTCATTTTAAATATTGCAGGCTTTCCTGTGGCTGCTTGAAACAATTACCTCGAGCTGCATCTGCGTTTGAGACCGCATTGAAAACAAGATGCTACATCTCAAGGATTTCTCAGAATTCACATCCTGGTAAATTAATCTTTTCTATTGCTTTTTCTTGCTTGTCATCTTTGTATGCTGGAATTTTTGCTAAATAAGGTGTTTATATGCATCACCCTTCAGTTAGCTTTAAGTAGATGAGGACGCTGGGATATTCTTTCTCTTTTAAGGGACTTGCTGGTTTAGCATCTCCATAGGGGTGGAAGGAATTAAAATAGTACTCCTGTCAGCAGAAATTATTAATGGCAGGGTCTGGGGATTATGATTGTGTGTTAGAACGGCAGTAGCAGTGTGATTACTGCAGCTAATGCTAATGAGGCTTCAGGGAGGTACAGTTGACAAGAATCTTTACAACTTTTGAGGTCTCTTCCTCCGTGAACAAATTGCCAGGAATAGGGAAACTGCAGGCGCACACAGTTCCAAGAACAGGTTTTGTGGTTTATTAAAATTCTGTGCTTTGCAGGCCAAAGGAAAGTAAGTTAGCAGAGCAACTAGCCGTCCTTCTGACAACAAAAATTACTCCACAACCCCAAGGCGGGGAGGGGGACTGAAGCGTAAACTTGCCACCCTAGAGGAGGGAGCCAGAGTGGAAGCCCAGGCTCCCTCACCTCAGCTGTGTGTGTGGAGGGGTGCGGAGAGATGTCAACATTGAAGCTGTCTGGCTTTGTCACTTCGGAGTCCTGACTTGCAGTTTGAGAACTGGTGCTTTCAGGCGTTCTCCAGTAGGCAGGAAGACACTGTGACATGAGTCCCCCTCCTCCGCCCGCTCCCATCCCCCATGCTCTGCTCAGCAGGCAAGGGGGCTGTGGGAACAGAGGGCAGGATCAACTTGTGTGCGGAGTGGCAGGGGTAGGGTTATCTGAACACATGCCAATCCCCCATGGAGATGTGACCGTGCAGTTTACAGGGAACACGGGTTTTGATGCCTGTTTACTTTTCCAAAGTGTTACAAGGAGGAGGGAGAAAAAATTATTCTCCTTGGCCTCTGAGGACAAGACCTACCCTCTCACAGCCAGGAGATGCAGCTAGGAGAGTGAGAGACTTCTAGAAGCCAATGGGGGGGAGGGGGGTTTGAAGACATGCACCCCATTTATGAGGCATGTATTAGCTCTGGCTATTAAAATCCAGGGCCGGCATCCTGGTTGGGATTCCAGAAGAGCTTCTTACCTGAGCATTGTCCCTGGAAAGTGGAACTCCGCCCCTTGTGTGAACCGATAAGTGTCTTTTACTTGCCATTTAGTCCTCTGAATCAGCAGATGTGAGCTTCTCACGCACGCTAGTATAGGCTGCCTTATTCTTACGAGGTCTAATGATCTCCCAGGGCTAGTGGTTCCCACAAGCAGCGTTGACATGTGCTGCATAATCCAGAAGAAAGAAGTGAAGGTGCTGGAAATCAATGCAAAGGAAATGAGATTTGAAGAGGGATTTGAAAGAGAAGAGTGAGAGCTCTTTGCACAGAAGAAGGGTCCCTGGGAGACTAGTCTCAGGTTTCCGTTAAGGAGGGAAAGGGTTTTGCCTAGTGTAGAAAACGCTGAACCGCAGCTACTCCACTTGGTTCTGCTAATTTTGTCACCTACTCTGCTCAAGATGTGGCCCTCTGGAAGGCAACCTCCTGCTTTCTGTGGACTTACTCATAATGCTGCTTCTATGGTTTTGTCAGTAGTAGTCTGCGAGGCACTAACAGCGTGTGCTCTGCAGAGTTATCTGCATCTGTTAGCCAGTGGGTGGTGCACACGTGTATTCACTGGAAGTTGTGCAGCACTCCGTATTCACAGTGACAGTAATTAGTATAAGCAGCCCTTTCTGTAAAAGGCTTAGGAGCCCACTTGTTTCAGTGCTTGATCCATCTGCAGAACAGGACATGAATTAGCTAGCAGCTGGACTGAGAAACCACCCATAGATGTTTCCCATGAAGAGCTTGAATAAATCCACCCACTGTGAGTACATTTAGTTCTCCTGAGATGGGCAGGTGTATAATCTGGGAAATTTTCCAATCCAGAGAAATGAACCATGAACATGTAATTAGAAGAAAAGGGTCTCGTTGTAAAAATGCCACCACCCGCACTAGGAACGGCTGGCCACATAGCAAGAATATTCCAGTATAAAACAGTACCAGCAGTAGTTACAGGGTTTCAGGGCAGGGAGGAATAAAATAGTTTTCCTTTTCCACATTTAGCCACATTATTCAGTCTGCCTGGATACTAGGGCCAGAGGCAAATTGAGAATCTAATTTGAAATACTTGGGCTCCTTGGAAACCTAGGTTCAACTTCAGTTTACCTGTAGCAGTATTAGTTCTGCTCCTTCAGAGGAAGCATGACAAATGCCACAAGCAAGAGGTCAAAGTGCAGAGTCAGTAGTGGGAGCTTCCCGCATCTAATAATAGATCTGCCTGCTTCTGGTTTCCTCCTCTTTCATCCTGTTTTCCTATTTCATACAATAGAATGAATGTCGAGTCCCCATCCCCATTTTTCTTCCCCCTGCCATTTTTTGCTATTGCCATTCTGTAACATTTAAAAATGTCTCCATTTTGGCTAAGTTAGAGTAGAAGATGGGGGTAGGGGAACGGGCACCCTAGAATTCCTCCATTCTACGGCATTCTACGGCATCCTCCATTCTACAGAGCTTTTCTGGGATACAGGAGGAAAAGCTCTGCTGTGCCCAAGGAACACGTCTCCTTTCTGAAAAAAAATGTTGGAAAAGCAGACGCGTTTTTTTCAGCATCCTTGTAAACCTTGTTTTACGAGGAAGAAGGGATGTTCCAAAAGAGTTTTTTTTTTCTGACATTTGGCCCTGTGTAGAGAGCCAAATGTTGGAAAAGCCTCTTTCGGAAGAAAAGTGGAAAAAGATACATAAATTGCAGTTCGCAATTTGCGTATCTTTTTCTGACTTTTTCTTTGTAGTGTAGACACAGCCTCAGTGGCAAATTCCCTGAAAATTCCCAATGTAACCTTTTTGTTGGCAAACTAAAATACAATGACAATTTTAATTTACAATGAAATGATGTGATAATGCATGTTTTTGAGTTAAAATTTGCCAGAAAAAAAATCAACAAAAAGAAAACGACATTTTCCCACCAAAAAAGGTCATCTTTCATGAACCAGTTTTTGAGACTATTTTCTGACTGAAAGTTTTCAACCTTGTCTAGTATATAAGTTGAGTTTTATGTAATTTATGGGGTTTGAAGTAGCAGTTGGGCCTCAAATCTAAGAATGGGCATTTTATGATGCCGAGAACTCTTCTGACAGTGGAGGTCGAAGCTAAAAATCTACCTCTCATGGCTGCCATTTTAGAGGTGGGGGTAGTGCTGATTTTATTCCCCTCTGGATCACCTCCATAATGGGACATGGGTGGTTCTGCCAGTCGTTGAACTAGGAGTCAGTAGGCATAGGTGCCCAGGATCAGAAGTCAGATGCCAGAGCCAAGGGTCAGAGCTTATGGGCAGAGCCAGGTTACCCGGAGGAAGATGAGGTAAGGGTAAAATAGGAGCCAAAGCAGAGCTGAATCTGAGGCTGAAGACAGGCTAGGCACAAGCAGGCACGCAGGAGCTATCTGCTCTGCAGACTTTTCCCATTAGACAGGTGGTGCAGCCGCCAATCAGACAACCTACTGCAGGCCAGCTTCACTTGTTCTGTTGCCCGGAGACTGGCTCTGTGGCACGCCCCGATTCCTGATAGGGCTGCTAGTGGACTTATACATTATTGTGCTTATAGACTATGGGTCTACTCAGGAGTGATGGAATAATTTTTATAGTGGGGATGCGGGGAGTCATTGAACCCAAGTGTAAATCCTGGATATAAGGGAGACCATTTCAAGCCAGGGGGTGCTGCAGCACCCCTAGTTCCAGCACCTATGGGTCTATTGCTGAGACGACTAGACCTACCAGAGCTTTTCCCAAGTTTGGGCTTTGTCTGTGGAAAAACACAAACTTTAATCAAAAAGAAGACTTTTGGAGTCCAAGATCTTCCTAAAAGGGCTTAGTGGGTAATCTTCCCTTCTCTACACCTTTTCTCCCAAATGCAGATCTTTCAAAAAGTCAAAAAACACTATTAGATTTTCCTGCACAATAAGAATAATTATTAGAGTGTTGCTGTGAAAGTTCAAATACCCCCCCAAAGGGTCTAAGAGTGAAAAATGCCATTTCAGTCATATCTCTAGTACTGACTATTGTTTTTAATGACCTGTAATGTGTTTCTCTGATTCAGTCCCTCTCCTCTTAGAATCCTCCTACCTTCTCTATCACATTGTATTCAAGTCACTTATCTTCACAGCGTGAGGCCCTTCACAATTCTCCCCCTCCTCACAGCTCTCTTCTTGTACTATGCCAAGTATTTCTACTTCACTAGCCTCAGCTATAACATTGGTCCACTTTTCTGTCAAACATCGCTGTGCTTTCTTCCATGCCACCCCTTATAAAATGTTCTTCCTGGTTTAGTTTGTAAAACCACTACCCTGCCCTCCTTCAAATCCCTCCTCAGGGTCTGGTTTTGCAACACAATTTATAGGAAATTTCCATCCAGTACCAGCTAGGTACACTTGTATGCTTTGCTTAAACCTGTTCGGTTTGCTTAGTAATAGCATACAATTTAAAACAAACAAAAACCCTTACCATGACTCAAACCCTCAGCTTATATGTAGCTAGCTGCTATAACTGCTTACTCCTACATCTGTTAGCTTCCCACCATTTCTTTCGGTTGTGTGATACACCCCTTTGTAGTCATTATTATTAATTATTTGTATTGCAATAGGGTTCCAGCCTTGGGCCATGACCCTGTTGTGTGAGGCACTGTACAGCCAGTAGAAAACACCCGTCCCCAGCCCAAAGCGCTTATGGTGGAAATATAAGTGGAGACGCCAGGTGGATAGACAGACAAATGGAAGAGCACAAGGTACCAAAGAGGCTGTGGAGGTGGCCCATTGCCATTAGGTTCAGTTCAGCTTTCTTTCTTTGCCATTTTGTTCTTACTTCAAAGAACTGTGCCATCCAAACAACCCCCGGTGTTTCAGTGTTAATCACTATGATTTACTTATGCCTTTGGCAGGCTGTAAAGCTGATTTCTGAGTCAACGCGTCATGTGGTTTGTCATGGGGCAACATAAACACATGGTACTGAATTGGAAATGCCTTTTTGGATGAGGGAATACACTACCATGACTTTCCCAGGGAAAAAGGATGGTGCATAGAGTGTTAGCAAAATGGCTGAACTCATCTTACTGTTTTCTAAGCAAAGCTGAGTCGATACAAAATGGAATCTCCTCACAGATCCTGGCTAACACATGGCCATTGGATTTCATCCAGAACTCTTATAGCTGCAGACCTGGGGTGACAGATTGTTCTTAAAAATGCGTGTGAGGGGAGGAGGCTCCTTCCCTTTCATGACCCTGCCCCTCCATTTCTTCCTCTCTGAGGCCACACCTCTGGCCAAGCCAGAAGTCAGAGCAGGGCCAGGAATCTTGGATTTCTCCATCTACCAGGGATGGGGGGCCTTGAGAGCTGCCCCCTGGCCCATGTCCCTGCTCTCTGACACTCCCCCCTGGGCAGGTGGAGGGGCTGTGATTCCCATAGCTTTGTGGGTTTTCCAGGCCGCTTTTACCTGTGCCAGGCTCCATCTTCCAGCCTGGTGGGGGATTGGGGAGCGGCTTAAAGGGGCAGAGGAGGGACAGGGAGCTGGGCTTATGGCAAACAGTGGATGGACCATGGCCTCTTGGTCACCTCCATTCCAGCACCCCTACTACAGACCCCATAAGTACCACCCATGGCTGAGTGAGCTGTATACTTTGACACGATTGCAGGACACTATGTTCCAGAAAAACAATACTAGCCTCCACACAGCAACTGCGTTATTTTGAAAGAAAATCAAAATAATGGAGGGCCTTTTTCCGATGTTAGTAAACCTCATTCCTCGAGGAATAATGCCTCTTCTGAAAACACTTTGTCGGAAGAGGGTGTGTGTGGATGCTCCACTGCTGCTATGTCGAAATAATGCCTCCCCAGGGCCAGTCTAAAGTTATTCCTCCCCAGTGCCTCTTGGGGCTCTAAATCGAGATAGCACGTCCACATTAAGGGAGCCTGCCTTGGCCTAATTTTGAGGATTCCCTGTAGTGTGGACGCTCTATTTCTAAAGAAGGACCAGATGGCTGAATGCCAAGTTGTGCTATGCAAAAGTGGAAAGAAACGCACCAGCTGGCATCAGGAGCGGCCTGAGGCTTGCCGTAGCAGCTGACGCCCCAGGCGGAAGGCGTGATCGGTGCCCCCGCCTGCACGGCCATCAATGGCTGTGACATAATCACAGGGCCCAATAATCATTGGGCGTCTGGGCCGGCAGCACCCTAGGCGACTGCCTAGGCTCACGGGCATTGAATTCAACATGAATTTCCCTAGCCTTTCTCGCTTCACATGTTTATAGAATGTCAGTGAGCTAGAGCGGAGAAAGTGTTTCTTTCACACCACGCAAAGCATCACAACAGCAATAACAAGCTTTGCAAGAACAAAGAAGAAATAAACAAGTGTGTAAGCCACATGACAAGGGAATATTATAAGGACTGTATTCTTAGCTGTGTTACAGATTTCTAATCACGTACATTTCTCTATGCCTCAGTTTCCTCCTCTGCAAAATGGAATAATGCCTACCCATGATAAGGCAAAATTAGTTAAGTGTGTAAAGTGCTTTGTGGTCTTGGTTTGGATGTGCTGCTGGCTGCCTAGAAGAGAAAAGTGTTATTAATATACAATGAATGTTCCAAGAAAGCAAGCCGATAAAGCAGTTTGAATGGTATCAACAGTAATTACCAGTTTGCTGTTTCACGCTGTTTTTCAGACACCCTCAAACAATTGAAGGCTGGGCGGTTCTTTGTCTTTTGCAGTATGAACACTCATACAGAATAGGACAATAAAAATGATAAATAGTTCATCTTAATCGGCGGTTGAGCAGATAAAATCTAGGCGCGCTCACCACTCCTGTACTCCAATACAGCAGACCATTGATTCATCTCACATCACATTTATAGTCACATCTACAGCTCAGTGCATTTTATTTTCACTCCGTATATACTGCATCTCAAATAGTAATTTATCTTCAGCACAATGCACCAGTTACTTTTACATGCCACATTTTATGGGGAAGTTAGTAGGCACACCGAAAATGCTCAGCAACATATAACAAAAATACACACAAGTTGAACATTGAATTGTGGTTAAAACTGGTCCAAATGGCACTGTAGTTACTGAACAGGCTGAATTGCCATACTTCCTAAGGCTGCCTGGTTAACTGGTTCATCATGCGTAATGGACACGGTTCTGTTGCCTTTAGTAAGGTGGAGTTGGAAGAAGGGAAAATGACCAATCTGCTGTTAGTACAGCTATACTAGAAGAGTGCCTGATTCAGAAGCGTGGCTGATGTTTCATTTACCAGATGCAGCTCCTTATGTCGCATATGGATGGAAAAGATTAGAAGAACATAGTTTGTAACTTCCATTAACCTGTCCCCACTGCAGGCAGTAGGAGTTCCACTCTTGTCTTCAATATAATTAGTTTTTTTTCCAGAGAGGTTAGAGAAGGGAAAAATCCTATTGGTACAGATCTTCAATGGGTAGCCTGCACTTATGCATGAACTAGACTGCTCATACACATTTTCACACTCACTTGTATAGACACAAACAGGAGTGCATGCACTGACACCTTCATGAAACCTTTAAATATAAACATGGGTGTGCAAAGCTCACCTACAGTTTTTGTCTAGGTGTGCAATTAATTTGCATATGGGATCAGCTGCACCCACATGTGACATACACTGTCAGAACTGGGGACTTTTCTTAGCATTCACAGAGCTTGTATGACTTACCCAAAGTCACATAGGCTCTCCTGACTCCCCGTCCTCTGCTTTTTGCCACAAGAACTTTCTTTCCATCTGTGGAAATTACTCTAATTTAGTGAAAGATTTTATGATATTATGAAACAGCTGGATCTTGATTGTTATTTTATTATTTGCTTGTGATTCCTAAAAAGACTCTCAGTGAACCACTGGAGTTAGTTACTGAAGACATATACAGATTGAACCTCTCTAGTCTGGGACTCTTTGGTCCGGAAACACCTGTGGTCCGGCATAATTTTAGTTAGCCGGATGTCAACTTATTATGGGTGTGGCCAAGTTTCCCATGGTCCCATAAAGTTTATTTACAGCCACCAGTCAGTGTTCTGTGCTGTTATTTAGCTTTAATTTACCCCTACATGTCTTCTAAGAGCCCCATAAGCAATGAAAGTGTTGGTAATGCTGCTAGACAATATTGACCTCCTGTGATCCAGACAATTCTCTGGTTTAGCACTGTTCAGGTCCCCAGGATGCCGGACTAGAAAATTTCAACCTGTATTAAAGAAATGTCAAACATATATACTTAATTTAGAAACATTGCTCTGGAAAATAAGATTGCTATCAAAATGAAGCCCGATGACAAGTAAAAGGACTTCAGTGAGCTGTAATTTTGATCTTTCCATAATGCTTGAGATAGGCTATCTGCATTTTCTCTTTGGGTTTTAAAATATTTGTGAGCTGGCCCTCAGGGGGGAAAAGTCTGAATTTTGATTAAAAGGAATACAAAATATATTAAATACCCTTTGTCGCTGTCTTTTTTAATAGAATCATACACATGTAGGGCAGGAAGGTATGCTGAGACAGGACCAAGTGTTCGTAGACCATCCCTGACAGGTGTTTGTCTAACTGGTTCTTTAAAATCTCCAATGAGCGGGATCTCACAACCTCCCTTTGAAGTCTTTCCTAGTGCATAATTATCCTTATAGTTACAAAGTTTTTAATATTTTTGTCCTAACTCTCTCTTGCCACAGATTAAGCTGATTACTTTCTGTTCTACCTCCAGTGGAGATGAACAACAATTGATCACTACCCTGTTGATAACAGCTCTTTAAGATATCTGAAGACTTATCAGGTCTGCACCTCAGTTTTCTTTTCTCAGGATTAAGTGTGTCCAGTTTTTTAAACCTCCCCTCAAAGGTCAGGTTTGCTGAACCTCTTATTTATGAGACTCTCCTCTGAACTCTCTCTGGTTTGTCTTTATGAAGTGAGACACTCAGAACAGGGCACAGCTTTGTTTTGTGTTCTCTCAAATTACAGTTTTACTTATTAAAACTACAGTTATCACAGTGAACCCTAGCATGCTAACAGTGAATTCATCATGATTTAAAGACAAAAAAAGAAGCCACATGTACTCCCACTGTGGGTCATGCTGAAATTTTACCCCGGAGTGTTTTATCTCATGACATTATCCTCTAATTCCAGGAAAGTCTAGAAAAGGGCCTGCATGCTGTTCGGGCGCCACCTACAACTTCAGAGCAGACATTCCAGCTAAAAGAATCAGCCATCAAACTCAAAAGTCTTTGCTGTGGTCTCCCGATGTTTCAGAATTAAAACCCTACTAAGCCGAATGGGATGATTCATGCCCGTTATGTCAGTCTGTGTATTGGCAATCTTGTGAGAACAGCAGCAACCTGTCCATATTTGGAATAGCTTGTGTGCTGGAGTGAAAATTTCATTTCTGAAGCATATGATGGGGCTACCAGTCTTGACAGTTTTGTTGCTGCTGTGATGGTCCCAGGATAGCAGGCAGGCACGGTGAATCTGTAGAAGAGCTGTGTGGCTCCTGAAACCTTGTTATCACCAATCCAAGATGATTTAATAAAAGATATTACTTTGCTCACATGGTCTCTCTGTTATAGGTATAGCAAATTACGGAACCTTAAGGTGACTGTGGGGAGGGGCACAAAGGGTTAAGTGTCCCCACTGGCCTGGGTGGGGAGAGGAGAGTAGAGACGGGGACAGAGCCAGAAGGGAAGAGGCGGGGCCAGAGCTGGAAAGAAAGAGGTGGGGCCAGAGCCTCTCCTCTTCCAGTCATGCTGCCTCCAACATACGTGCTGTGGTATACCGGATAGCACCCAGGAGTGTCTCCAGGTCCAGTTGCAAGGAAGAGCCTCTGAAAATGCCACGGGGAGCCAGTGCAGGGGAGCACAGGGTCCCCACTCCCAGGTAATGTGGGATGGGTAGAGCTTAGGGGTCCTGGGCTAAGGGTGGGGAAGAGTCATATGGGGCGACGGCACATGGGGTGGTCACATAAGGAGGTGACATGTCCCTTTTTACTTCATGCCCACTTTTGTGTCCTCCCATACATTGCTCTTTTGCAATCAAAGACCTTAGCAAAAATGTCTGTTAGGTAATATAGGCCCGTCCTTTGCCAGTTCATGTTTGTTCCCTGCAGCTGGCTCCAAAGTTTCTTCATTTCCAGAGTGAAGTGTAACAATAACATCCTGTGATTCTCTTACCAAATACTCAGTCAACAGTGCAAATCTTACAGCATCACAGCTGTACTGCTGCAGCTACACCACTGTAAGATCTCCTGTGTAGCCGCTCTGTTCTGATGGGAGACAGCTTTACTGCCAGTATAACTGACCCACCACCAAGAAAGAGCAGTAGCTAGGTCAGCTGGAGAGCATGTTCCATCAAAATAGCGCTATTTTCACCTACGCTTTTATCAGTGAAACTTATGTTGGCCTGGGGGGGAGGGGTGTTTTTTCACATCCCTGACTGACAGAAGTTCTGGCATAGGCAAAGGCTCAATGGGAGAGACAAGGTGGGTGAGGTATTGTCTTTCAATTGGCCAACTTCTGCGGATGAAAGAGACAAGCTGACGTAGAATTCTTCTCGCTTAGTACCATTCGCAACACAAAACAGAAAAGTACAGAAATGCTACAGAAATTTTTTATAAGAAATGTAATTATAAGCTAATCTGGGAGGTAGCTACGCTTCAAAAGAAACATCAACAGCACCCCCTCTCCTCTAAATAAGTTAAGTGCTTTGGACTAGACTTTCTGTCCATGTAAATTAGCATTTAAACAGTCAGCTCTCCTAAAGCATTGTACAGGGCAGATAACATGCCAGAAAGATGAGGGGTTTTTTACACCGAATGTCAGATATTTGATTTTACATGTATTGTGCTTAAATGTAAATAATACAAAATGTAGCTAGGAAATAGGAGCCACTCTAATAATAAAACAGTCATGTTACATTTTTTTGATGCTCATAGATTATTTTATTTTGTGTGACTCAAGCCAATGTTTCAAGTTCATTGTGTCTTCTTTTTTATTGTGTTCAGCAGACAGGAAGTATTAGAAAAGGACTTGGGTATGAATTACAGTGACTACCCTTCCCTAGGATTGGGGTTCTGATAGTTTGAAGACGAACCCTTTTGAATATTTTGAATATGCAGGGCTGTCGTAGGCCATGTCTACACTAGGAAACTATTTCAAAATTACTAAATTTGACTTAACTCCCGATTTAACAAATTCAAAATAGAGTGTCCACTCTATAGGGAAGCATCAAAATTAGTCTGAGGCAGGCTCCCATCGGGCATGTCTAGATTACATGGCTCCGTCGACGGAGCCATGGAGTTTAGGGTTGTAGGCAAAGGGAAATGAAGCAGTGATTTAAATAATCACCGCTTCATTTAAATTAAAATGACTGCCATGCTGTGTCGATCAACTGTTTGTCGGCACAGCGCTGTAGTCTGGACGCTCCGTGGTCAACATCAAAGGCATTTGTCGACCTCCCCACTATGCCTCGTGGGTTGAGGTTTACCGGAAGGTTGACAAATGCCTTTGATGTCGACCGTGGAGTGTCCAGACTACAGCGCTGTGCGGACAAAGAGCTGATCGGCACAGCGCAGCAGCCATTTTAATTTAAAGGAAGCGGTGATTATTTCAATCACTGCTTCATTTCCCTTTGCCGAATAAACAAATCTACATGGCTCCGTCGACATGCCCTTAATGCGGACGTGCTACCTTGGACATAGAGACCCAGGAAGCACGTAGTTTGAATTACTCTGAGGAGTAATTATTTCAAAATAACAGCACTGGAACAGCCACCCTACCACTATTTCACAATAACTATTTCAACTTATTCCTTGAGGAAAGCAGGAGTTTAGATTTCAAAATAAGTGGCCTGTTATTTTGAAATAACGGGCTTGGTAGTGTGGATGCTCTGCTTATTAATTCAACCTCACGGGGGTTATTTCAAAATACAGCCCTTGTGTAGACCAGGGCGTAAAGAACTGGCGGACAGACAGACTGACGTCATGCTTCCAAGGGAGATGTGAATGCCATAAAGACAGTTCTGTAATGAAGAATGGTGGGAGGAGACAATAGGCCTGGTTCTTTGTTGTGAAAATGTCCCTTTCTTCAGCAGCATGATAGAGCCATAGAGCTGACAGAGATTCTACGGTACTTTCTTGAAGGCTGGTCTATACTGGGAAATTAGACCAAATTTAGTGGAAATACTCTGCCATTAAGCACGTCAAGGCAGACATCACCATCACAATGATTTGATGTGGATATATTCTTGTGTTGCTATGGCATCTGCACATATAACCAGGGCCAAAATGGGTGCAAAAAAATTGTTTCCCATTGATCTCAAGCAAGACAAGAGCAAATGGAGAAGAGCATTATGGGATGCTGACAACATGAACCCATAACTGCCTCTTGCATAGATTTGGTCTCAGTGTGCACCAGGAGCATAACCCAGAATGCAAAGCAGCACAAGCACTGTGGGATAGCTACCCACAGTGCCTTGCTCTCAAAGTCGACAGCACTCTCCCTAATGGGGATGAGCTACTTTGAACTACTTTGAATTCTTCACCGCAGTGGGGACATGGACTTTGCAAAAATCAGGTGGTAAGAAATCGACCAGAACAGGTTCGACCTCATCTTGGAGTGTAGACAAGTCCTAAGAGTCAAGCCACCCCCCACCAAAAAAAGCCCCATCCCTCTCCCACTCCGAACTTCTGCAGGTGATGAACATACAGCAATTCCCATAGCTTGGTCCATCTACTCCAATGCTCTTTTTTCAACAGAGTTTGGTTTGGTAAGGACTCACAGGGGTAACCGTGTTAGTCAGTATCTGGGGGCGTCCACACAGCAGGGCTCAACTCGAAATAATCTAAGCAAATTGATCTACATCAATTGCGTAGCTTATTTTGAAATTGGGAGCGTCTACACAGAACTTATTTCGAAATAGAGCACTCTTCCTCTGACTTCCCTATGGGTATGTCTACACTACCCTCCTAATTCGAACTAGGAGGGTAATGTAGGCATACCGCACTTGCAAATAAAGCCCGGGATTTGAATTTCCCGGGCTTCATTTGCATGAAGCCGGCCGGCGCCATTTTTAAATGCCGGCAGTTCGAACCCTGTGCTGCGCGGCTACACGCAGCACGGAGTAGCTAGTTCGGATTAGGCTTCCTAATCCGAACAAGCTGTACTCCTCATTCCAGGAGGAGTACAGCTAGTTCGGATTAGGAAGCCTAATCCGAACTAGCTACTCCGTGCCGCGTGTAGCCGCGCGGCACGGGGTTCGAATTGCCGGCATTTAAAAATGGCGCCGGCCAGCTTCATGCAAATGAAGCCCGGGAAATTCAAATCCCAGGCTTCATTTGCAAGTGCGGTATGCCTACATTACCCTCGCTCCCCCCGTCCACACTCACTTACTTTCGACGAATCTCCCTCGAAAAAGGCGTTCTTCCTCGTAAAATTAGGAAATTAAGCCGTCGAAAGAAAAGCCGCGTTCTTTCGATTTAATTTCGAAAGAACGCAGCTTGAGTCTGGACGCAGGGGAAGTTCTTTCGAAAAAAGGCTACTTTTTTCGAAAGAACCCCTGAGTCTGGACACAGCCCTAGTTCGAATTAGGAGGGTAGTGTAGACATACCCTTACTCTTCATTCAATGCGGGTTACAGGAGTAAGAAGTCCTCTAGCTTGACAGTATTTTGACGTTATTTTGAAATAACTGCCTGCTGTGTAGACGCGGACTAAGTTATTTTGAAATACAGCTAGTTATTTAGAAATAATGTTGCTTTGTAGACGTACCCTCTGCAAAAACAACAAGGAGCCCCAAAGCACCTTAGCTCTGGTCTACACTAGGGAGTTATTTTGAACTAATTCCCCTTATTTCAAAATAACAAGTAGGGCGTCCACACTACCAAGCTCTTTATTTTGAATAAGAGGCTGGTTATTTCAAAATAATAACCCCTGCTTTCCACGAGGAATAGCACTTAATTCAAAATAGTTATTTTGAAATAGCAGTAGCAAGGCTGCTGCACTGCTGCCACTATTTGAAATAACTACTCCCCAGAATCATTCAAAGTAATTACTCCTCAGTGCTTCCTGGGGCTCTGAGTTGAGGTAATGTGTTCACATTATGAGAGCCTACCTTGGACAAATCTTGAGGCTTCCCAGTAACTTTGGGAGTTGTTATTTTGAAATAAGTTATTTCTAAATAATTTTGTAGTGAAGACATACCCCTAGGCCGTGTCCAGACTCAGGGGTTTTTTCGGGAAAAGTAGCCTTTTCCCGAAAAAACTTCCCCTGCGTCCAGACCCAAGCCGCGTTCTTTCGAAATTATTTAGAAAGAACGCGGCTTTTCTTTCGATGGCGGTAAACCTCATTTCACGAGGAAGAACGCCTTCTTTCGAAAGCTCCTCTTTCGAAAGAAGGCGTTCTTCAATGTAAAGAGGCCGTCTTCGAAAGAGAGCATCCAGACTCGCTGGGTGCTCTCTTTCGAAAAAGCAGATTTCTCTTTCGAAAGACCCGCCTGCAGTCTAGACGCGATCTTTTGAAAGAGGCTCTTTCGAAAGATGCTTTCGAAAGAGCCTCTTTCGAAAGAAGCCTGCAGTCTAGACATAGCCCTAGAGATTAACATATGTATCAGGGCATAAGCTTTTGTGGGTAAAACCCACTTCCTCAGATGAGTTGGAGTGGAAGTTACAGAGGCAGGAGTATATATAAGAACAACAAAAGAAAGAAGTTACTTGTGATAATGAGGCTAATCAAGTCACGCTCATCAGCAACATTTGTCAAGGAGATGTGAATATCAAGAGAGAGAAAATTGTCTTTCTAGTGCGTTAGCCAGTTAAGATGCTTATTCAATCCTAAATTAATTGTATACTAAGGAATGAGCTGAAATCCCTTCCCATTTCCAAAAACTCTGAGAAGAAAAAGCACGTTCTATGAGGAAACTTTATTCAGAGGTTTCAATGTACATGGTGAATGTACTGGATTTCCTTGCCTGTTCCAGGAATTGAAAACAAGTGCAAATCATGCTGAGGTTGAACTGCTGTCAATTACTAGATTCCTTTCACTTGCCTTATCTTATTGTTGCTCTATCAAGCCCAGACACTTCTATCAATGAGTTTATTATTTGCAGCTATGGCTGATGAAAACTGTTGATAGTATCATTGTAGGGAAATACATTTTTTCCCTCAAGTAAACCCATGTACTTTTGTGTATCTCAGATTGACTTCGGTGTTGGACGTGGGAGTGGAGGGGGAAGAAAGGGCTAGGCTTGAAAGAAACCTGAGTTCCCTCATGCAATCAGTTTCACATCAAGGTACGCAGCTGTCATTCTTGAAACCATTCAGCATCTCTTAAATCTCTACTGCCAGTGTGAAAGATAATAAAATCCATACTGTTTGCCTGCTCAATAAGAAGGTAGCATGTTTGAGATGTATATTGTATATGCTTATCATGGTTAGATTAGGAAAAGAGCAAAACAATCTCCATCTGACACCAAATATAATGCAAATGGTATAGCTAGGCAAATGGTAATTGACTGTCTTTTGTGAGCCAATTCTATCAGGGATCTAACAGGACCGACAACTGTCTAAGCCGCACCAGCATTATACTATGGTAATAATACAAGTCTTACCTGTTTAGTTAAGACTACAAAAAAACTTTTTTGGACTGAACTGCTTTGGATGTGCTCTACAGCATATAAAAGCTCATGCTCTGCAAATGTTTAAAAGGGCTTTGACAGTGTAGTTGTTAGACTTGTAGAAACAGAACTAGCAGAATCTGGTTTGGGGAAAAAGGCTGCCTTTATTGTGAAGGCAGAATTCATTTAGGGTGTGTCTACAGAGCACCATTACCTCGAAATAAGCTACGCATTTTGTGCTATGCAAATTTAGTATTCATACTTCTACATGGGATTAGAGACACACACACCTAATTTTAAAGAGAGTCAAGGAAGTGCAGTGTTTAAAATGGGCTTTCAGTTACAAGATGGAGCATTAACAGTTTAAAATAGGGTTTGTTATTTTTTTAAAAGTTGCAATAACAGATTCTTGCAAGGCAGTCTGACACGTACATCCAAAAGTGGTTACAGTTCATAAGGTTACATAACGTCATATTGATAGTCATAATTCATAAAATGGCAATTTCATCCTTCAGCCCTACATAGTGCGGTCAACTGGGACCATTAAAAGAGTAAGGTTTGACTCAATGTGAAAAAGAAAGGCAGAATCTGGCTTTAGGAAGGATCGACTTTTGTTGAGCCAACAGCATACCAAGTTCTCCGGTACACTGCTGTGCAAAGGGGTCGTACGCTCCTCTTGGAAGGATACTTCCTGCACTGCTCCAGGAAAGGCAAATAATGCTCCATTATCCTGATGGGAGTGGGTTGGTGACCAGGCACTGTGTCTGGGGCCAGTAGAGAAAATCGGGCACCTGTCAGTCAGTTGGTTCCCTGATGCATCTTCCTTTCCTGTGCTTATGAGTGTTTCAGTGCAGGAGAGAATGTAGTAGCTCTGTATTTGTGATGGCAGGAAAGCCAGGATAATATTAAGACATTTGGCATATATCATCTCTTTTATTGAATATGCTAGGTGGAATGATCTCTCCTTGGTTCCCATATGTTATTAACTCTTTTTTTTTCTCATATTCAGAAAGGAAAAACACAGATTTTCCTTTCCAGCTTCTTGACAGATGTTAAAACATGATAAAATGAAAGTGGCTTCAGGCAATAATTCACTTGGACTTTCCTTCTGAGAACAGAGAGAGGCAATGCAGTATTAATGTTGATTTTATCACTATTCCCTTCTCCAAGGGAAAAAGTCAACTGGTCACTTCAGATTTACGAGAATTCTTTCTTTTATGTCCGACAGTCATGTAGGAAATTGAACTGGCTGTGCATAGGGTCCCTCAGAGGCTGGCCACCTTTGAGTTCAAGTGAAGTCAGTTGTAGTTCAGAGTCAGAGCTGCTCAGCATCGCTCTATAGGAGGCCATAAAAAAAGAAACAATCTTAATTGAAAAACCTAGTTTGCAATCTCATTAAATGCAATGAGAAGACTAGTTTTGACTTCAGTGGGCTTTGGTTCATGTTTTCTTTCACAAGATGGAAGAATTACTAATTTAAATAAATTATAGAAATACTGTATGAATGTGTGTGCATTCTTTCTTACTTCTCCAGAAATTTCCCTCCCGCTCAAAAGGTAGTTTAGCATGATCTCTGGAGTCACACTCCATCTTGAACAGGAAATATTTACACATGAGATGATTACAAAGTTCAGACATGGTTTTCCACATAGCTTGAGGTGCAGCATTGTCTTCTGTTTACCAGGGGCCTCACCCTGTCTGAACTACTCAGAACACAGAAACATCTAATGACAGAATAATATAGTGCAAGTAAACATATCTGTGCACAGTTCACATTGCTAAATCTTATAGCCTGCCAACACAAACAAAAAAAGCAAGGAAATAGAATAAGTCATTTAGCATCCCCTCCAATGCGTTCTAATCAGACCACCTTCTCAGCCTCAACTACTTTACTCCTTTTACCTGTAGCCCCCACATCTCCAGCTTTATCCTGAATAACTAATAAACATCTTTGAACTCCAGACATGCTTTCTATTTATGTTTTCATCTATTAGCGTTCACATGGCTTCAGACATTACATAGGGGGTAATCCTGCATGCAGTTTGTATTGCTGCATGTCAGATTGCAAAGGGCACAGTGGAAGGAGCACTTCTTGTTGTAGCAGATAAGCGACTGACTGAGGCTAGCCTCGTTTGCAGACTGGAGAGAAACATGGTAAGCGGCAAATGGAACAGGTAGGTAACAGAGGCAGGAAGGGTCTTGGAGGTTAGCAGAAGCAGTTTCAGCTGGATGTGGTAGAAGAAGCGAAGCCTGTGGAGGGAATCAAAGGGGGTGAAGTGGTTAGAGTGATGTGTGAGCAACTGCAGTTTGTATGGCTTGGGATAGAGTGATAGGGGGTATCAGGGAGGCCAGGGAATGGTTACAATAATCTAGATATGAGATAATGAGGATACAGAGGGGTGTTTTAGATGTGTGGAGACAAAGCAAAAGGCAGAAACTAGAATATTGCAGACGGAGACGTGGCAAAGTTGGGGGCAGCCTTGATGCATGGGGCAGGAGCGAGGAAGGAAACTGAGTTACTTATTTCTATCATCATCACAACACAGTCATGGACCAGGGTCCCACTGTGTGAGGCACTGTACAAACACAGGACAAAAACATGGCCCTTCTCTGCCCCCAGAGAGCTTGAAAGACCCTCCCTGCCCCTATGGCCATTGGTCTGTTTTGTTAATCCCTGTGCTACAGATATGGAAACTGAGGCAGAGGCGATGTGGCTAGCCCCCACCCACAGAACATATCAAAGGCATAGCCAGGGTTAGAATTCCTCTACCTCCGTGGGTTTCACGCTCCACCTCACTGTGGGTCTTCAGATCCTGTGACAAATGACTATACAATCGGGATGGTTAATCTGCCCCAAACAACCCATCCAGCAGAAGGGTGAAGATCTGGAATCTCATTCGTAATACTATAAAATTATGTGTTCCCTTAACCTCCGCCAGTGCCCGTCTCCTCAGAGCACAGAGTGAAGCAAGATTCTAGCTGCTCCATATGTTTGTTTTCCTTCTAAAGACAGTTTCTAAATATTTTCCGGCTTCAACGGATTTGACGTCTCAAGGACAATGCAACATGCTGTTCAGCATGTACTGTGCTGCTCAAAAGGGAGACGGGAATTTGGGTACAGATCCTTTCCCAAGAAATCGTCTGTGGCCAAATACATTTTTCCAACTGCTAATGCAAAACATGGTCTAACCACACTCTAATAGGTTAAGTCTCCTTTGGATGATGTGGAATGTGCTGGTATGAAATTCCCAAGGCAAAAGTCACAAGGACCCCTTATTTGTCTTTAACGCATTCTATTTTTTCATCCACTTTTGATTTTAACCTCTTTCAACCCTGTGCAATATTGAACAGTGCAGGCAGTTTTGATGAGATCTAATCTCTATGGCATAGAGATAAATGATTTTTCATTTTTCACAATCAGTTATCAGAAGGCAGGCTGGCACTCTGGAACCCTCACTAGTGCGCTTGCATCAGAAGTCGTGTATGTGCTGCATTATCTCTGTCGCCCTGACTGTGACCTTGGCTCAGTGGAAGATCTGGCCCCGGAGACTTAGCCAGTTTCATAAGACTTACGCAGTACTGGAAAGAAATGCAGCTTATTTGTCTAGAGCAGGGGTGGGCAAATATTGGCCTGCGGGCTGGATCCGGTCCACCAGGGTTAGGCCCTGCTGGGCTTCCACCTCTATGTTTACCGGTTCCTCTGCAGGTATCAGGTGATCGCAGTTCTTATTGGCCACGGATTGCCTTTCGTGGCCAATGGGAGCAGGGAGAGGAAGTGGTGTCCTGGTCCATGCTGCTTCCACTGCTCCCATTGGCTGTGAACTGCGCTCTGCAGCCAATGAGAGCTGTGATTGCCCAATACCTGCAGAGGCACAGGTAAATGAAGCAGCAGCCGCCCGCCAGGGAGTAATCCTAGAGGGCCACCACTTTTTTACTGCCCACCCCGGTCTAGAGTACAACATAGGTTGGCTTTACTTAGGCTATGTCTACACTACGAGTTTTGCCGCAAGAGCCTATGCAAATGAAGCGCGGATTAGCATTTTCTTTTGTGCTAGGAGTTTTTGCACAAAAACAAGCAGTGTGGATGTTGCCTTTTTGTGCAAAAACCCTAACGCAAAAACGGATCGGAAGAGAGTATACAAATGAAGCGCGAGAAAATGCTAATCCACGCTTCATTTGCATAAGCTCTTGCGGCAATACTCGTAGTATAGATGTAGCCTAAATGAACACTTTTTTGAACAACAGAAGGGTACTTGTATTGCTATTTCTCCTTCTTTTGCTGCTCTAAGCCTCTTTGCCAAACACATTCCTTTTCTGAAAGCAGGGGATCAACTAATCAATGGAATCATGGCAAATTATACCAGCATGAGAACAGAACTTTGTCGAGTGTGTATTATACTTTTGACATCAGAGTGCTGCAGAATCGGCTTTGGGTTAGGACAGCACCAGTTTGATTCCATGATTACCGAGTTTATTTGTTATGAAAAGTGGAAATTCAGATTATATATTATTCATAAACGAATGAAGACTAATCATTGGTAACTACTTCCCTGCACAATGTGGCCACAATGTGCTTCTATAATAAATGAGCCCAGGCAATTATAGCACAGCTGTAAAACAAGTGTGGAGGAGATTAGCAAAGACTTTCAATAGGTTTACTGGGTTCTCCTTCTTTAAATACCTTTCATTCTCAATACAGCCTGATTGCGTGCGGTAGCTGGCATTAAGGCAGCAAGCAACTACTGCATTCTTGTATGGAAAACGCCAGTACACTTGGATGTGCTGACAGTCTATCAGTGGAATGCATAGACGATGCTGTAGCTCATTCATAACCATAAGGAGAAAAAAATGCCCTGACCTGCAGCATGTCATGACTTAGGGTGAAGAGAAGAGATCTCGTACGCTTTATGAATACAAAAAGAAAGAAGCCTTCCTGGGAGTGAAGTCTGTCTGTCTGTCTGTCTGTCTTACACTCACGTCACTGGCCCTCTTCCATGCAACTCTCCACTGGATGCATTAGAGAGGGTCCAGTGGAAGGCAACCAAAATGATTAGGGGACTGGAGTACCTGACCTACAAGGAGAGGCTGAGGGATTTGGTCTTATTTAGTCTGCAGCAGAGAAGAGTGAGGGGGGATTTGATACCAGCCTTCAACTTCCTGAAGGGAGGTCCCAAAGAGGACGGAGAAACGCTGTTCTCAATAGTGACAGATGGCAGAACAAGGAGCAATGGTGTCAAGTTGCAGTGGGGGAGGTCAAGGTTGGATATTAGGAAAAACTATTTCCCTAGGAGGGTGGTGAAGCACTGGAATGGGTTACCTAGGGAGGTGGTGGAATCTCCATCCCTAGAGATTTTTAAGTGCTGGCTTGACAAAGCCCTGGCTGGGATGATTTAGTTGGGATTGGTCCTGCTTTGGGCAGGGGGCTGGACTTGCTAACCTCCTGAGGTCTCTTCCAGCCCTAGGAGTCTATGATTCTCCTGTCCATATCCCTAATGACTTGGGCCTGCTGCCAGACTTGGACAGAGGAGTATTCCAAGGAGCGGGAGTGGACTGATACAGCTGCTCAGGATGCTGCTGTGTTTCCCCTCGATCACCATCTCAGAAGGTGATATTAAGCATAAGGCAGCTTACTTGTACATTTCTAATAGAGGCAGCAAGAGGGGAGGGGAATCATCTAGTCGACTCAACTATCCGATAAGCATTTGCTTAGTGGATAGTCAACTAGTCCTTATCATCCTTAATTCTTAGGACAGAAATATAGGGCTGTTTACTGGATAACTGAGCTTGCCTTTTAATAGACTGAACACATCCAATATATATAGGGTGACCATATTTTCCATACTTTGTTATCCCGAAATTGCGCTGCTTGTCGACGTACCCTTAGTTACAAGTACCTTCTCCTTCTCCCTTATAATAGACCTGGAAAATTAGCATCCACACATTCTACCACCCAGATTCACAAAGTTACTCCCATTGGGCCTAATTGGCCAAGATATGGCAAATCAACTCCAAACTCAAAGGCCTCACAAGGCCATTAATAGCTCCTTCTCCTTAATGCTGAGTGAACTCTACATCTAGTCCCTGGTTGATTTCACAGATAGTAGAGCTGCCTGGAGTGAGTCCCTCAGGAAACTGGGCCCCAAAACGATTGAGGGCTTTATTCATTAATACCAATACCCAATTCCCCTATATTTCTACTGGGAACCAGGGAGCTATAACTCAGAGGGATTTGAAAATGCCATCCTACAGCTTTAGGCCCTGAGTCTCCAAGCTCACATAAATGTGTTTCATTTTATTCATGTCAGCTGCTCCCTTGGAGCCCAACTGTATTCCAAAATCCTTCATTTAGCTGAACAAAGGTTAATATCAGAGTAGCCATGTGATAGGGCATGCCTATCCTGCACCAGCTCCAAAAGAATTCTCTCTGCTTTTCAGGGCCCTAGACTACACTAGGGTGTTATTTCAAAATAACCCCCCTTAGGTCAAGTTAACAAGTGGAGCGTTCACACTACCAAGTCCCTTATTCGAAATAATGGGTTGCTTAATTCAAAATCTACACTCCTGCTTTCTTTGAGGAATAATGCTAATATCAAAATAGTCATTTCGAAATAGCAGTAGTATGGATGCTGTGGTGCCGCTAGTTCAAAATAACTGCTCCCCAGATTAATTCGAACTAATCACTCCCCAGTGCTTCCCGGGTCTCTAAGGTTGAAGCAGCAAGTCCACATTAACAGACTAATTTCAAGGCTCTCTCATTGTGAGGACATGCTATTGCGATCTTATTATTTCAGGTGTTATTAAATCGAATTTACTTATTTCACAATAGTTTCCTCGAGTAGACATACCCAGGGTGAGGAAATCCCACCCTTTTGACAATGTTCCCCTCTAATCGTTTCCATCCATGTGCAGATTTTGTCCATCCATGTGTGGAATAATTTTTTTTATGTGCACCGAGGCATGTGCATAATAAACAAAAGCCTAGCTGTAGACGCTCTGCTAATCCGCTGAGCAGCATCTGAATCTCTCCCGAGAGCCCAGTGTACAGGGAACACTACCCTCAGGATCTGCTGGGCATGCTCGGCCTAGAAGTGGTATATAAAAGGTCAGTCTGGGAAGACAGCTGAAAGGGGAGGATGCAGACTGCAGGCCCTCTCCAGGGAGGTGCTATAGGCCTCAGCTACTTGGAGGACTCCAGGCTACCTATGAGCCCATGGACGAGCCCCACACTGGCTGGAACGAGACCAGTTCAGGACCCCAGAGACCTGGGGGAACCATGGAACTTTGCTGAGCGAGGAAGGGAAGGAACCAGCCACGGGGCTTAGACTAGACTCTGGTGAGTGAACAGGGGAACCTGTCAGTGTGTCTCAGGAGGGCCCTGGGATGGGACTCAGAGGAGCAGAGAGGGGCCTGAGTACCCCACACTGCTTTAAGTGTCACCCCAGTTCCCTAATAGGCCACAGTCCCGCAGAGGGGGGATGCTCTATGGACTCTAGCTATTAGGCCACGTAATGAGGGGGATGCTTATGGGCTCTGACCATTAGCCCATGCTACCTTGAAGGGCCGTTTATAGACCCCGGCCATGAGGCTGGGTAGTCGGGGCCATGAGCATAGGACCTAAGAAACTTCTGTACTATTCTTTTTCCCCTTCTTCTACCCATATGGGACCTGACCCTATGACCGGGGGCACTGATCCTGGTGTACCTACCCTGTGAGACAAATTGGCAAGAGGAGAACTGAAAAGCAATGAGCAAGTAAATGAGGAGGTACGGTGATGTCTTTTGAAAGACAGCATCTAGACTACAAGCAGATTTTTCAAAAAAGCGAGCCACTTTTTTGAAAGAGAGTCTAGATGCTCTTTCGAAAAAGCACAGTTTGCATTCAATAGTGCCTATTTTTAAAAGAGCACTTTTGAGAAAAGGCATTATTCCTCGTAAAGTGAGGTTTACCGCGATCGAAAAAACTGCTGCATTCTTTCAATTTACTTTCAAAAGAACGCGGTAGTCTAGACACAGGTGACTTTTTTTCGAAAAAAGCTTACTTTTTTTTCAGAAAAAACCTGTAGTCTAGACGCACCCGAAGAGAAAGGAATTCCATGTTCACTAGCCCTAAGTCCTTCAACCGTTGAAGTAAGAGCTGCAGAGTTCGAGCCTTAAGAGGAAAATCGAAATCAAAATCACACCCTTCCTCTCTGAGGTGGATTTCTGTGACCTCTCGATCTGCCTGGGCTACCACCAAACACTTTTACAAACAGAACTGGCCACCAAACGCTTCCTCACACGCCCAGCGTGTTAAAATGGAATTCACAGAGACACCTAAGCTGTGTCTACATTGGCACCCTTTTCCGGAAAAGGGATGCTAATGAGACACTTCGGAATTGCAAATGCCGTGGGGGATTTAAATATCCCCCACGGCATTTGCATGAACATGGCTGCCGCTTTTTTCCGTCTCGGGGTTTTGCCGGAGAAAAGTGCCAGTCTAGACGGGATCTTGCGGAAAATAAGCCCTTTTCCGGAAGATCCCTTATTCCTACTTGAAAGACCCCATCATTTTTGTATCTATAGGAGAAGCGGTGGATGTGGTAGACTTTAGTAAGGCGTCTGATATGGTCTCGCATGATATTCTTATCAATAAACTAGGCAAATACAACTTAGATGGGGCTACTATAAGGTGGGTGCATAACTAGCTGGATTACTGTACTCAGAAAGGACTCCAGGCTACCTATGAGCCCATGGACAAGCCCCAGTGTGGGCACTGGCTGGAACGAGACCAGTTCAGGACCCCAGAGACCTGGGGGAACCATGGAACTTTGCTGAGCGAGGAAGGGAAGGAACCAGCTATGGGGGCTTAGACTAGACTCTGGTGAGTGAACAGGGGAACCTGTCAGTGTGTCTCGGGAGGGCCCTGGGAGGGCCCTTGAAAGTAGGAATAAGGGATCTTCCGGAAAAGGGCTTATTTTCCGCAAGATCCTGTCTAGACTGGCGCTTTTCTCTGGCAAAACCCCGAGCCGGAAAAAAGCGGCAGCCATGTTCATGCAAATGCCGTGGGGGATATTTAAATCCCCCGCAGCATTTGCAATTCCGAAGTGTCTCATTAGCATCCCTTTTCCGGAAAAGGGTACCAATGTAGACACAGCCCTACTGGGCTGTGCAGTTACCTCAGCTTTGGAGCTATGCCTGGGTTTGTGCTAGTAGCTCTGAGCAGAAAACACTGTGCGAGGAATACTAATTGGACTCTGTCCAAATCCCTCCTTTAATGGTACTTCCCCACAGATAGTTTTATTTCCCCTCTGTGCACACTTATTCCCTGTGTGTACTCTATAACAAACAAATCCTTCTTTTGCTGGGGGGAAGAGGGGGTGAGAGGGGATGGGTCTGTTCCTTAAAATATGTCAACTACTTGCCTGACCCACTGCACGATACTTCCTCGTGAACTGTCACCCTTTTCCATGCCTGTCAGTTTTGCACAAGCCAGCAAAGATAGTTTTCCCACAATGTGAATTACTGGAGAACATAACGTCTGGCACATATGGTATAAAACTGTAAATCTTTCGCAAGCACGGTTATTTATATTGTGCCTGGCATTTATGGATGGTTAAAATAACTGCTTTAGGGTGTACCGTAAAGCACTTTATCAAAACTATCTTAACATGTCTAATTACAGTCAGAAAGCAGAATTGACCAGAACATATATTTTTCAAAACCCTCTAAAATATGCAGAAGACAGGCTTTTTCAGAACTTTACTGGCTGTGGGGGTAGGAATATGTTTATTACTTAACAATATTTAGTGAAAGAGGTGACTTATTAATGGCAAGACATTATTCAGGGCTTGATTGGCCTCTGATGCTGATGTAAATCAGAAATAAATCCATAGACCCAGGTCCTCAGCCAATGTTTATCAGCACTGCTCCATTTACTTCAACTATATTGATTTGCACCAACTGAGGATCTGGCCAATGATTATAGGAATGGAACAGCTGCCATGTGAGGAGAGGTTAATAAGACTGGGAGTTTTCAACTTAGGGGGGATAGGATAGAGGTCTATAAAATCATAACAGGTATGGAGAAAGTGAATAAGGAAAAGATATTCCTTGCTCCCCTTACACAAGAACTGCGGGTCACCAAATGAAATTAATAGGTGGCAGGTTTAAAACAAACAAAAGGAAGTATTCTTCATACAACACACACAGTCAACCTGTGGAACTCCTTGCCAGAGGATGTTGTGAAGGGCAGGACTTTTACAGGGTTCAAAAAAGAGTTAGATAAATTCATGGAGGATAAGTTCATCAATGGCTATTAGCCAGGATGGGCAGGAATTGAGTCCCTAGCCTCTGTTTGTCAGAAGTTGGGAATGGGCAACAGGGGAGGGATCATTTGATGATTACCTGTTCTGGTCATTTCCTCTGTGGCACCTGGCATTAGTCACTGTCAGAAGACAAGATACTGGGCTTGATAAACCTTTGGTCTGACTCAGTCTGACCGTTCTTACTTTCTTGTGACACTTAGGAGAATCAGGACTCTTTAATGATATTTCCTTTCATGTCTAGTCTTGGCACAGCCTTGGTCATTAACAAATAAGTAATAGGTTGAGTGGAAGATATAGGTCCCATATTAGCACAATGTGGTTCACAGTGTTCCCTTGCCACCTTGCTGTTGTGTAGCTGAACTTTTCCATTTTAAAAGCTACAACATCCATTGCTTGTTGAATGTTGCTCTTTGAGAAGAACTTTTCTTAGCCGGCCTCTTCGAAATGTGAATGGATTTTCAGGTTTCATTGGGAATTAGGCACTTCAGGTATGTGCCTATCTGCGTCTTTCAAGAGGCCTAAATAATGTCCTTTACAACTTGAAACAGCCCACAGGAGTTTCCCTGAGGGTATGTCTACACTACCCCGCTAGTTCGAACTAGCGGGGTAATGTATGCATACCGCACTTGCTAATGAAGCCCGGGATTTGAATTTCCTGGGCTTCATTAGCATAAGCGGGGAGCCGCCATTTTTAAATCCCCGCTGCTTCGAACCCCGTGTAGCGCGGCTACATGGGGCTCGAACTAGGTAGTTCGGACTAGGGTCCTATTCCGAACTACCGTTACTCCTCGTGAAACGAGGTGTACCGGTAGTTCGGAATAGGCACCCTAGTCCGAACTACCTAGTTCGAGCCCCGTGTAGCCGCGCTACACGGGGTTCGAAGCAGCGGGGATTTAAAAATGGCGGCTCCCCGCTTATGCTAATGAAGCCCGGGAAATTCAAATCCCGGGCTTCATTAGCAAGTGCGGTATGCATACATTACCCTCCTAGTTCGAACTAGGAGGGTAGTGTAGACATACCCTGAGAGTCTTCTTCTTACATGTAAATGCAGGAATTAAACACCGGTGGCTGGTAAAACTGCCATGTAGACACTCAGTACGTCTAGACTTACTTTCACTTTCGAAAGGAGATATGCAAATTGGGTGGTAATTTGTATATCTTCTGATCACTTTTTCAAAAAAGTTTTTTTCGAAAAAGCAAGCAGTTTAGATGCGGTTCTTTTGGAAAAAAAACACACCCCTTTTTTTGAAATAACCTTCTTCCTCAAAAATTGAGGTTTACAGGTTCTTTCGAAGAAAGGTTTTTTTTCTAAAGAACCATGCTTTAAACTGCTTGATTTTTTGGAAGAAAAAAAAAACCTCTTCCTAAAAAGCGATTGGAAGAAGATATGCAAATTACCATCAAATTGAGCAGGAGTTACTTGACATGGGCATTTAATTGCTGCGTTCATGGACTTCAGAGAGCTTTGGATCGGGTTGTTATTGGGACAAGGACGTTCCATCAGTCTCCATGGTCAAGCTTGCCTCTCCCTGTTTATTGCATTTAGGACTCAAAGTATTATAAGGCAATAGCACATGAGAAAGACCAGGAGATTCCCTGATGTAGACTGGAAGGATGGGGGCCTGGCTGCTGTTTGGGCCTGTAGCCACCAGTGAAGGATGAAGGCAAGGTAAGACTTGTCAGTTGGTTATCAGGCCCTCTCTAATAATAAAGCATAATTGATTATAGACAGGGAACACTTTTTAGCTATTGTAATATTTCTTTCTTTCTTTCTTTCTTTCTTTCTTTCTTTCTTTCTTTCTTTCTTTCTTTCTTTCTTTCTTTCTTTCTTTATCAGTTTGGCAGCAATTTAACTGACATTTGTATCTGACCTATTATATAATCATCTCCCAGGTACAGCTATTAAATGTGTCTTGGTAGCACAGGGTCCGGGTGAGAAGGCTTGTTTTCACTCTGCTGCAGACTCTTATCCTGAAGTGACTTTAGTCATCACTTCTCACAGTCGGGGAGGGAACCTATGTTAGCACCAGCTTCAAGAGACATAAACCGGCATGATTTTGGCTCTGGGGTGCTGGTTAAGAAATGGAAACCGTGTTATGAAGTCTATGAAACAGGTCAGCATTTCAAAAGAAATGTTAATCTTTCGCTGGAATAACTCCTTTGGTCTCTTGAAGTTTTTCATGAAACAGTTTTCTGAAAAAAAAAATCATAAATCTCAGTACTTCAAAGTTTGTGTCTCCCTGCCCACCATCCCCCTGTCCTCGCCATGGTGGGGGGGGAGCCACAGGAAGCAGAGCAATGAAGCAGCCTGTTCTGCTTTGCTGCCATCTCCCATTTGGATCACTCTACTTCTCCGCAGGGCTCAAGGGATGGGGCCAAGTTGCTCCACTTCCAGCTGCCATGGTGAAGGAGGAGGAATGCAATGGGGCAGAGGAGGGTGGAGCAGGGGTGGGGAGTAGGAGGAAGTGTAGAGCGGTGGAGGAGCAGGAGTGGGAAGAGGCGGGGCACCTGTATGGCCAGAGGGGGATTGTCCCAGGCCTCACATCTACCTAGGGATGGCCTTGCCTGGTGCCCAGGGGGCCTGGAAACCTTCTCAGTTCTTAAGCCTCTCTCCAGGGGATGGGTCAAGGGAGTCAGGCTTGTTCACTCCCTGAGGTTTCAGCTCAGGGCCCTTAAGTCAGCCAGGCAGAATCAGGACTCAGTGATGCTGGCTTTGCCCTGAGCACCTATCTACTGCCTCAGAGTTGTTTAGGCTTTTCAGCCCTTTGGTCTGTGTGATGGGGCGGCTGCCCCTCCCTGACAGAAAAGGGGTTAAAAGTAGCCCTTAGGGAGGCTGTGCCAGAGATAGCCAATTGGAGAAGGGCTGAAGGGAGCAACCAATCAGGGCCAAGCTGACCCATATAAAAAGGAAGCTGCAGGACAGAGGAGGGCGGTTCTTTGCTGGGAGCCCACAGAGGAAAGCCTGTGAGAGACCATTCCTGCCTGGCTGCTGGAGTAATGGACTGTAGGTTGCCACTGAAAGGAAGTGTCCAAACAGCAGATTGCAGGTCCCTTAGAACAGGGGAGGAGCCCAGTGAGTGGCACAGCTGTATCACTGAAGAAGATGCCGTGGTCCTTGGAGAGGTGTAGGTCCTAGAGCGGGAGTCCTGATGGCAAGGCATCGCCCAAAGAGGGTGCACTACCACATAAAGCTAATTTCCAAGATAACCAGCGGGAGGCACCAGAGTGGCGAGCGAACCCCGTTACTGTCTGGTTGTCCCTTCTCAGGGAGCTGTCTGAGCGGCTTCTGAGCAGCTTGCTGGCAGGCGTTCTGCTCTCCACCCTCCTCAATGCCTTTATCGTCACAACACCTTTGTGAACTAAGGAAGCATGGTCATCGGAGATCCAGAGAGAGACTAAAACGATTTACCCAAATTGTAGCAGAATGGGGAAATGAACCTGGATTTTTAGTGTCTCCTGCCCTGGATTTCTGCTTGATTTTGCTACGGCATGGTCTGGCACTCCAGCACGGGATTCATGGCTTTCCTGTGGGTCCCAGACCTCCAGTGTTGCTTCCCTGCAGGTCCCGAAGCCTCAGTGCACTGCACACAGCTGCACTGTGGGTCCCAAAGGTCCAGCTCTGGGCTGGTTGGTGGGTCCGGAGCCATGGCAGTGATAGCTGCCCAGTGGGGCGAGGAGGAGGTGGGGAGCCAGCAAGGGGTCAGATATAACCTCACCTGGTCTGGCAAAATCTCTCATCTGGGACTGGTCAGGTCCCCAGGGTGTGGGATGAGGGAAATCCAACCTATACAAATTTCCTAAACAAATAGCTAGCGTGGCTACAAAGTTCCACATCATCCTGTGGCTAAGTATGTTGCCAATCATTGTTCCTTGGGTGAACCACAGACTGAGGATAACAATTTGTGTGCAGCTCCTTCAGGTCAGGTCTACACTGGACCTGAAAGGTCAGCTACAGGTACGCAACTCGAGCTACACAAAACGAAAAGGAGAAATAATGGACACCAGCAGGAGCTGGTTTAGTGGGGCTATACTAGACCCTCTAAATCGAATGCTAGAAAATCGACCTCCTCATAGTCTATCTTGTGGGAAGTATAGATGTGCCTCAGTGACCTTAACTGATGCAATAAATGTTGTCATCTCTTTCTTCCGTCTCCCAGGACAAGGCAGGTATTTAAGCAATTCAGTCTCTGAGTAGCTTGGCAAAGTAATTTAAAATAAATGGATTTATGAGTATCTGCGCTTGTTTCATGGGGGCGACGCTGGCTCTTGATTGTTCCCTGTTCTTTGAGCAAATTCTCATTATTTTCCAGTGCTGTCCATCTTGTTGGACTGCCCCATAAACATCTTTTTTAGGGCTGATGATTTATTGAGGAAATCACATTTGAGATTCAGGCATGTGCTAATTACATGTGAGCGCCAAGTGTTTTCTTAGCAGTCGGATTGTGAGCATTCATTTTGTAGATTAATAATGAACATGACAACTGCACGCAGAACCAGTACAGGGGACTGTCATTTACATAAAGACACGGGGGGATTGGCTTTTTAATTAAAGTGAAAATACCGGGCACTGACAAATCACTCTAACACAAAAGGAATATCCATTAGAACTGGAATATGCTAAAGAGACACTAAGCAATTGCTGGAACACCTAAAGGATCACGTAATAACGAAAGCTTTTTCATACTCACAATGAATTAATTGCTCATGAAAAATACTAGCCTGATAGCCCAGGAGAGAAATAACCTCTTTCCTTATCTACAATACAAATACAAGCATGGATAACCGCAGTATAGGCATCCCTCGTGCTGTTATACAGACCCTAAAAGTTCATCATCTGAGATATTTAAATCACTTGCTGGTTCATTTTGGTTATATATCCCAATAAAACAGATCTGCTGATTATACTGCTTAATCTGGAACAAGGTTATGCTACTTGAATTATTGTGTTTCAGGTTCCCTTCCCACTGTCTAGAGTCAAGTGGAAGCCTGCCTATGCCCTTAAGCATGCTGCGTGCAGCAGACTTTAAATCAAATTAGCAACCATCCACCCATTTGTCTTAAAGCTTAATTATAAAGCCTTGACAGCTGGTTAGCTCTACGGCGTAAAAGGAACCCACAGAACATAACAGTTTGATTCACCGAGCTGAAATATGTGAGCCCTTTGTTTTGGGATCATTTGGAAAATATTTCTGTAGTGCAAACGGCGCGTAATAGTGGGATAAGGTAATATTTGACTGAGCAGGGATTTCGCCTATGTTCTTCTGTACTTGAGCAGAGCAAATAATTGCCAGTACATTAAATGTCCAATGGCTTTAGCCAGCTTTTCTGCTGATGAAATGTCACTCAGCAGAACACAATTTCCTCAAATTAATTTGGCGCTTAAGATTATTCCAGGACAATTCTTTTGAATTTTTATTCTGTGCACCCGGCAACAATGTTCAATATTTTAATGCTGCCTTTTAGTTATGACTGGGTAGTGGCTTTGTTTCTGTTCCTGATTTGAATAAGCATGAAAGGACTGATTTCAATGAGAATTAGGCAACTATCTCTAGCTTTAAGCATTTAAATAACTTTATAGATCTGCCCCTTTGCCCCTTGGTGCCTCTGTTTCTCCTCCTGTCATTTGTCTCTCTTGTCTATTTTGGATCAAGTCCTATCTCTGACTCTGTAACCCAGTCTTAGTTGTGGTCTGTAGGCATTATTATAATACACAAGGGCTGTGTCTACACTGGCCACTTGCTTTTCCGGAAAAGCAATGACGATCTAATGTAAAATTGTCATTGTTTTTCCAGAAAAACTATGCTGCTCCTTGTCATTGTTTTTCCAGAAAAACTGTTCCGGAAAAGGGCCAGTGTAGACAGCACAGTAGTCTTTTCCACAAAAAAGCCCCGATCGCGAAAATGACGATCAGGGCTTTTTTGCGGAAAAGCGCGTCTACATTGGCCACGGACGCTTTTCCAGAAAAGCATCCTGCCAATGTAGACGCGCTTTTTCCGGAAACACTTATAATGGAAAACTGTTCCGTTTTAAGCATTTCCGGAAAAGGGTGCCAGTGTAGACGTAGCATTGGCTACATCTACACTGGCAGCTTCTTCCGGAAGAAATCTTTTCATGGAATCATAGAATAATAGGACTGGAAGGGACCTCAAGAGGTCACCGAGTCCAGCCCCCCGCCCTCAAGGCAGGACCAAGCTCTGTCTACACCATCCCTGACAGATGTCTATCTAACCTGTTCTTAAATATCTCCAGAGAGGGAGATTCCAACACCTCCCTTGGCAATTTATTCCAATATTTGACCACCCTGACAGTTAGGAATTTTTTCCTAATGTCCAATCTAAACCTCCCCTGCTGCACTTTAAGCCCATTACTCCTTGTCCTGTCCTCAGAAACCAAGAGGAACAAATTTTCTCCTTCCTCCTTGTGACACCCTTTTAGATATTTGAAAACCGCTATCATGTCCCCCCTTAATCTTCTTTTTTCCAAACTAAATAAGCCCAGTTCATGAAGCCTGGCTTCATAGGTCATGTTCTCTAAACCTTTAATCATTCTTGTCGCTCTTCTTTGCGGAAGAATTCTTGTGCAAAAAGTCTTCCATGAGAGAGCGTCTTCACTGGCATGTGCCTTTGTACAAGAGATGTGCTTTTGCACAAGAGCATCCATGCCAGTGTAGACACTCTCTTCTACAAGAAAGCTCTGATGGCCATTTTAACCATAGGGGCTTCTTGCGCAAGAAATTCATGTTGCCTGTCTACACTGGCTTCTTCTGGAAGAGCTCTTGTGCAAGAGGACTTATTCCTCGTGTGGAGAGGAATAACTCTTCCGGAAGAAGCCCTGTTTTACAAAGTTATACTGTAAATTTACTTCTGGAAGAATGCTTGTGCAGTGTAGACAGCCAGCAAGTTTTTGCGGAAGAACGACTGTTCTTCTGGAAGAAGCTGCCAGTGTAGATGTAGCCATACTAAATACATCGTGGTTGTAGAACTCTGCAAGCTGTCAGTGATGTTGATGTATTCTTACACATTTGCTATATCATAGGAGAGGATCTAGCATGGTGACACCTAGTTGTGCTGGAAAAAATATTGCCTGTGAAGCACTGTGGAGCTGTGCCTGCAATTATGTGGTTTGGTTTGATTCCCCACAAGCAATGGAAACAATATTTTGTGGTTACATGTAAGTCTGTAAATTTTTAAACAACCTTTCAGGGCTGTCTGCAGGATCAGTTTTAATGAGGGAAAGGGCTCAAACACAGCGAATGAGCTTTGGTTTAATTGAAGGATGCATCTGATCTAGATAGACTCTTAAAGGATAATTGCTGTACTGGGACTGTTAGTATTTACCGGTACTAAATATATAAATATATTTCTCCCAGATCACTGCAGATACAGAACTCATGGACGGTAAACAGTTTTAAAAAAAGATATTCTTGAATGTCTCTACATGCAATTCAAAACCAAAATTGCAACATATATTACCAGTTTTATCCCATTTTAATTACTGAAGGCCTTTGCTATATTTCTAAAGGTGATCACCCTTTGGTGCTTACATGCCCAAATGTCAAAGTGCTTTGCCAAGTTTAATGAAATGACACAATAAAGTTATGATGAAGCACAGAGCAGTTAAATGACTTGCCCAAGGTTACACAGAAAGTCAACAGTTGGGACAGGAATAGAACCCTGATTTCCAGACACTCAAGTGATCCCCACTGATTATTATTAATGACCTTGCGTCATGGAGCATGTAGAACTTGGAGAGCTTCACATCATGGAAAGCCAGAAATAAGTCTGCTTTAAAGGTCAGCTCTCTCAATTATGACTCCTTTAATCTAGGAAAAGTTTGCAAGCCATGGGCAATGATTTGCCTTTGAGAGAAATTTTGGGACGATTTTCATTGTTTCATTGAGTTTAAGGCCAGAAATGACCCTCAGATCATCTACTCTGACCTCCTGTAGGACACAGGCAATAACATTTCTTCCAATTGCTTCTGTATTAAGCCTGATAACTTGTGTTTGACCAAAATATCTCTTCCAGAAAGACATTCAATCCGGATTTGAAGATTCCTAGGCATGGAGAAACCACCACTTTCTTTTAGCACCTTACTAATGACCTGACACTCAGGACAGGGTATTTTAGGCATTTTAAAATGGATGGAAAGTGGAGATTACACCTACTGTGGCTTAATTTCTCAGGCCTCAATAATGAATGCATATAATGTGCTTTGAGAGCTGCAGAGGCAAGCCATTAGGAGAGGTGCAAAACGTTAGGATGAGTCTAAAGGGGATCGTCTTTTCATTTATGGCTTCTTGAAACCTGGCAAATCAGTAATTAAAACAGTTCCACTCTATTAATGAAAGAGAGTGGAGATGTGTGAATGGGCTGCACTGAAGCACTGGGACACTCTTGTACTCAGGAAAACGTGACAACAAAATGAAAAGCCAATAAATAACTGTTTAGTCTTCAGAGCAAAGGACCCACCTTGGCAGCTGCTCTAATGCTCCACAGTGTGTAACATGCAGGCCTCCCAGGCACAAGGAAGAAGGGCTTCTGCATTTCATTAAACAGCCCGCCAGACACTTAGAATCCTAGGGCTGAAAGAAACCTCAGGAGGTCACCATGTCCAACCTCCTGCCCAAAGCAGGACCAACCCCAACTCAATCATCCCAGCCAGGGCTTTGCCAAGCCAGGACTTAAAAACCTCTAGGGATGGAGATTCCACCACCACCCTAGGTAACCCATTCCAGTGCCTCACCACCCTCCTAGGGAAATAGTTTTGCCTAATATCCAACCTAGATCTCCCCCACTGCAACTTGAGACCATTGCTCCTTGTTCTGCCATCCATCATGACTGAGAACAGCCTCTCTCCAGCCTCTTTGGAACCCCCCTTCAGGTAGTTGAAGGCTGCTATCAAATCCCCCCTCACTCCTCTCTTTTGGAGACTAAACAAGCCCTCAGCCTCTCATCATAAGTCAATTGTTCCAGCCCCCTAATCATTTTGGTTTCCTTCTGCTGGGCTTTCTCCAGTATGTCTAAATCCTTTCTGTAACAGGGGGCCTAGAATTGGATGCAAAACTCCAGGTGTGGCCTCACTAATGCTGAATAACACATTGGAGAACTGGAGGGCACAAACTAACAGCTATGCCAGCATTTACATGAGGTTTCAGCCCCCACCCCTAAAATTCAGTTTCTGGATTGCCACTGACTTCATCTGTGTTCATCTGAAACGGCATGAACTTTAAGGGAGAAAAGAACTTTCTTGTCTGTGCTGAGTCACCTGAATGGGATCAGTTACTCCAGGGTAGGGATGGGCAAGATACAACCTAGGGGCTGGATCCGGCGTGCCAAGACTTTCACTCCAGCCCACGACCCACTCCTCTTGACCCACAGGCAGGGAATAGCCCCGGGGCTCAGAGCAGATGACTGCTCCATCTGTCTGTGCTATTCAGGGTGAGAAGAAAACTTTGGGTCATGTGAACCTCCTCCGTCACCCAAACTCCCTCTCAGACACTACACCAGTGTTTCTTAAACTGTGTTCTGTGGCACACTGGTGTGCCGCAGAGAACAACAGAATTCAAAATGGCAGCTTTTTTTTTTTTTTTTTTTTGCTCAATAACTTTCCCCCTGACCCTTCCTCCCCGACTTTTTTTTTCCCTCAACAAAAAATCCTTGGTGTTCCTCATAAAAACAACATTATTGTTTGGTGTTCCTCGGTCTTAAAAAGTTTAAGAAACACTGCCCTACACCCTTTCCTGTATCCTTGTCCTCTATGCAGAGCTCCCTTCTACATCTAACCTGCATCCCCAATCCCACACTCCTTCGATAGAAAAGTGCGGCCCCTTACCACTTGGCAAAATTTCGGAGTAGCTCCCCCAACAAAAATTAGTGCCCACCCCTGCTCCAGAGGCTGCATAACTATCAATACCTTTGAGGCAAAAGAAATTGATGGCACATGCAGCTAAAAAACCTGAGAGATCCATCAGGCAATAAACTGCTCTTCGGAAACAATGTATTTGCTTGGCTTCACACTGTGGTATGTGTGTGCATGTGCATGTGTGTGTGTGACCCCTGTTGTTGCAGTCATCTGTGCACACCACTTCCAGTCTCTGCTTTGATAGGCTCTGCTACAGCTGAGACCTTATTTCCCCTTCCAAAGGCAAATGAATGGGAAATGTATTCTAAACTCATCTAATTTACTTTGTGGGAATCACACAGGTCTGTTGCCAGCTGGAACAGAGCAGGCAAACACCACCTCCCATGCCTTCTCTAATGTGACCTTACACCATGTATCGGAACAGGCTGTTAAATATGAAAGTCATGCTGTCAGTTAGGAGAGGTTGGCCACAGATGCTCTCACTCTGTATCACCAATATTTGCTATTTGCTACCCACAGAAGGGTCAGATCTCACTACTTGAAAAGGGAATAGTCCCCAGGAAAAAACCATAGTGTAGCCAGGGGAGATCCACTTTAGAATGCCCCTTGTCAAGGAGAGAGCAAACTGTTCTATTGACATTCTCCTCCCACATACTCCTTTCACAGTGGGTCTGGCCCTGCAATCAGTGAAGCCCAAGCAAGTTTTGCCATTGATGGCAGTGGGGTCTAGATCATGCCAGCTACTCTTTTCTCTAGTGAAATCACCTTTCTTTCTGCATGTACATGGATTGCACCAACATCTTCTCCATTTCATCCACTGTGGGTATGTCTAGACCACAGGGTTTTGTCTACAAAAGTGGACTTTTGTTGACAAAACTATACCTGCGTCTACACTACCGCTGAGTTCTGTCAACAGAACTTGGCAGTTTTGTCAACAATGGTAAACCTCATTCTGCAAGGAATAATGCCTTTTGTCGATAGAATTCTGTCGAAAGAAGGCGTTATTGAATCTACACTGTCCTTTGCGTCTATACTCCCATGTCGACAAAGCGGCTTGCTTTGTCGACAGAACTGGATATAGTCTAGATATCCTTTGTTGACATGGGAGTGTAGATGCAAAGACAGTGTAGATGCGCTATAACACGAATATGTAAATGAAGCACGGGATATTTAAATCCCAGCTTCATTTGCAATTTCGAATGTCTTCATTTGCATCCCTCTCTTGAAAATGGGTGCAAGTGTAGACATACCCATTGGGCATGTCTACATTGGCCCCATCTTCGGAAGGGGCATGCTAATTTTCCACTTCGTAATAGGGAAATCCGCGGGGGATTTAAATATCCCCCACGGCATTTAAATAAAAATGTCCGCCGCTTTTTTCCGGCTTTGAAGTAGGAATAAGAAATCCTCCGGAAAAGGGCTTTTTCCGGAGGATCGGGCCCAGTGTAGACGCTCTTTTCCGGCTTTTCTAAAAGACGGAAAAAAGCGGCGGACATTTTTATTTAAATGCCGCGGGGGATATTTAAATCCCCCGCGGATTTCCCTATTACGAAGTGGAAAATTAGCATGCCCCTTCCGAAGAAGTGGCCAATGTAGACGTAGCCTTAGAGAATAAATCAGGACAATAAGTTGCTTATAATCATATAAATACCAACAAATGTGCATATCACCATATACTCCTCATGTCTGTAACATGCTGCTAACATATATTATTATCAATCCTTTACAAACCATTTATAAGTGCAATTTACTACCTTTTACTTATACCCACTTCATACATTATAGAAATGCAGCTGCTTTTGCAGTATATCACAGTACCTGTGTAACACCCCAGTGCCACAGAACAGCTTAATAGAGGAGGATAAAAAGAATACTATTACCATTGTAAACAGATGGGATTGAATATAGAGTAAACAGAAGACATTATCCAAACTGGAGTTTGTTCAGGGTGGCAAAGTTAATGCAGTAATAACACTATCCTTGCAAAAGGTATGCCATCGAAACTTGAATGACCCTCAAGGATTGGGCTGCTGTGCTTGCATATCGTCCCATGACCAGGAACCAGACGGATACTTTTTCTTGGCAAGGGGTGAGCATGCAAAGACTGTGAAAATCCTGCCACTGGTCTGGCAAAAGGCAAATTCTCATAACCAGAGATGGGCCCAAGTTATAAAATTCAAATCAGGATTCTGGATCCCCCAGAAGCTGGGGTTTGTACCCATCTGCTTTCCTTTCTACCAGGAAAGTTGATTGTTTGCAGGCCTGTTCATCTGTTACTTAAAGCAACACAACATTAAAATCTCCTTGAGATTCCTGTCCCCTGAGAAGATCTGTTCTAATTATAATCATGACCAAAATCGAACACTGTTTAAATGCAGTTTTCTTACTTGGTGAACTATATCATTGGGCAATTCTGCCCCAGCATCTGTGGCAAATGAAGAAGAAATGAAAAGCATGGAAATAAGGTGTTTTTCTTGCAATATTTCTGCATTTAAATACACATTGCCGGTATAGACAGCTTTAGCCCGTGAAATACAACTGCTGGATTCCTGCCTTCTTGTCTCCTCAACAGCTGGAGCTGTACTGCCTAGAGATGGTATCAGAGACACAAGATGGGAGCTGTAATAGCTTTTATTGGACCAACTTCAGTTAGTGAGAGAGAAAGCTTTTGAGCTGGAACAACAGAGCTTGGATCAGTAAAAGATATTACCTCACCCACCTTGTCTCTCTCTAATATCCTAGGACTGACACAGCTACGACACCTCTGCACAGAAATCATATCATGTATCTGATTAAACTGGAGGGAGGCATATGGGAGGTAGGACTCCAAATCTCAATGAACTAAACTAACTCTGGGACATATTGCTATCAAATGCAATACCTTTGGGGACTATATTCTATTAAGTGAAAACACCCACTCCATGTGCAGCAGTCAAAATATCAAACACAATGTTAGGAATCATTAAAAAAGGGATAGAGGATAAGACAGAGAATGTTTTAGGGCCTCTATATAAATCCACGGTACACACACATCTTGAATACTGTGTACAGATTTGGTCGCCTCATCTCAAAAAAGATATATCGGCATTGGAAAAGGTTCAGAAAAGTTCAGCAAAAATGATTAGGGGTTTGGAATGGGTGCTGTAAAAAGAGAGATTAAAAAACACTTGGACTTTTCAGCTTAGAAAAGAGGAGACTAAGGGGGGATATGATAGAGGCCTATAAAATCATGACTGGTGTGGAGAAAGTGAATAAGGAAAAGTTATTTACTTGCTCCCATAACACAAGAACTGCGGGTCACCAAATGAAATTAATAGGTGGCAGGTTTAAAACAAACAAAAGGAAGTATTTCTTCATACAACACACACAGTCAACCTGTGGAACTCCTTGCCAGAGGATATTGTGAAGACCAGGATTTTAACAGGGTTCAAAAAAGAACTAGATACATTCATGGAGGTTGGGTTCATCAATACCTATTAGCCAGGATGGGTAGGAATGGTTCCTAACCTCTGTTTGTCAGTGGCTGGAAACTGATGACAGTAGAGGGATCTCTTGATGATTACCTGTTCTGTTCTCTCCCTCTGGGGCATCTGGCACTGGCCACTGTTGGAAGACAGGATACTGAGCTAGATGAACCTTTGGTTTGACCCACTATGGCCAGTCTTGTGTTCTTATGTTCATGTTTATGTATCATTGTAGGCCAAGAATTGTATGCAGGTCCAGGGGAGAGGTTTACTGCAGCTCTAACTGGGGCTAACATTAAGGGTATGTCTAGACTGCCTCCCTCTGTCGGCAGAGGGATGCAGATTAGGCAGATGGACATTGCAAATGAGTCAGGGATTTAAATATCCCGTGCCTAATTTGCATAAAATGGCTGCCACATTTTGCCGACTCAGCACTTTGTTGGCAAAAGTGGCAGTCTAGAGGGGGATCTGTCGAGAAAAAGTCTTTTTTGACAGATCCTGTAAACCTCTTTGCAGGAGGCATAAGGGATCTGTCGAAAAAGCTTTCTTTCTTGACAGATCCCCCTTTAGACTGCTGCTTTTTGCCAACAAATGCCGAGTCAGCAAAATGTGGTGGCCATTTTTATGCAAATTAGGCCCGGGATAGTTAAATCCCTGCCTCATTTGCAATGTCTACCTGCCTAATCTGCATCCCTCTGCCGACAGAGGGATGCAGTCTAGACATAGCCTAACAGTGGGTGATGGATGTGAATGACTCATACTGTAAACATCCAAGGAACGTCTACACTCTCCACACCAGAGATCAATGTTCTGGCATTCAACTTAGTGGGTCTAGTATAGACCCATAAAAATTGAACTCTGAGGGCAGCTACAGCTGATGCCTGTACTCCTTGAAGTTGTGAGGAGTGAAGGAAGACGACGGGTGCCTCCCACTGTGTGGACACCACCAAGCTCGGCATAAGGCTTGAGCTATGTATTCTACATAGCTGGAGTTGTGAACCGTAATCCGACCTTCCAGATGAAGTGGAGATCTGGCTCCAGAGAGGTATCACCACTTGGGGAGGCTTGAATATGCTGGGTCAAGCTGAGTTTTCCAGAGCCAATAGACAAAGAAAAAACTTTGTCATTAAAAAGACAGTGTTTAAATTAAGTCAGGGTCTTCCAGAAAACATGCAGGACCCTTTATCCAAGGGCCCAAAACCTTGTGGAAGGGTTGGGAATATTTTGGCCTAGTAGGACCTCACAAAAATGGCGGGTGACCTCTGTGAAGCTTTTAGCATTCACATAGGGACTGATCCTCTTTTTAATATGTTCCCCTTGTAATGCGTTTACCTTCAGAGTAGATGTACTTGCCTAGAATGAATTGTGTGCCCACTTGTAACTTCAGGGAATATGCTGTCCGTAGTCCTGGGAGAGAGCTAAGAACCGGCACCAAACCCCATTTTGCCTCCAGCATCTACAATAGCGTTAGATTTAGAAACTGCGTTTTTAAATGATAAGAGAGGGATCAGAGGCAGAAGTTTGCTGTGTGAAAGGAGTCACCAGCACAAACATGTGAGGACCACTGCACGCACCTGTAGGTAGACTGGCTAGCTGGGGATGTCAGCCTTAAAACCCTGATCAGGAGGGAGAGAGACACGGGTCTCCTGAGAGCCAGAAACCTTAAGTGGGTGTCCTCAAAGAATTGCTCAGGGGAATATGCAGGTGCAGTTACCAGAAAATGGTGACGCTGCCTCTGTTCATCCCATTGACTGAACACGCAAGCCTAAAGGGGACCATTTAAATAGCGTCGTTTCACTGTTTCTTTGCTGGTCGTTTTAACAAAAAGCCCCCAGCTTCTGGGCTGGATTCACCTCTCCCAGGAGCCATTTTAGCTCCTCCGCTCTTCAAAGGAGTCATTGACGGGATAGGCAGGTGGAACTGAGATGGGAACCAAGCCCAAGATGGCCAACGGCCACCATGGGCCCTGGAACAAGGAGTGTGTGTGAGGCCCGGCTCCATGCCATGGAAGGGGCATAAGCAAGGGTGGAAGGGGTGGGACCAAGGGCAGTCAGCCCTTAGCCCTGCCCAGACCGCCGTGCATGCCTCCCCCACAGCCCCTGGAGTCATACGGAACCGTATATCGGTGCTCCTGTGGCAATTCAAAGGGACCCAGGGCTCCGGCCACCACTGCTGCCACAGTAGCAGTGGTAGTGGCCAGAAGCTCCGGATCATTTTAGAACTCTGGGTGCCTGTGCAATTGTCCCCTTTAACTCCACCATTATCGGTGGGTCTGACCACGTCCATTCCTCTGCTCTTGCAATTCCAAGTTGCCCCCCATGCCTCCCTAGGCAGGCATTTAAGAGCAAAATAAATGACACCTTGACGACTGTACATTTTCATATTTAATTGATTAGAAACCTCCATTAAAAACAAATCTGTGGAGCTGCTCCAGAATTTCCAGGCGGCTGTGAAATCTGGAAGCCTTGCTGCGGATTATGGGTCTTGCATTGATTACATGAGACCTGGGTGATGATTGGTCATTACTTGGACTGTGGTCACATCCAGGCTTCGTGGCCCAGAACACCACTGCAGAATGAACCAATAATGAAAAGAGCATCCTCCATCCCAGAAGGTTACTATGTAAGACATAACACAGCAGATTTCTGTGGATAGGTGGGGAAGCACAAGGAAACAACGTAATAACACTGGTAAGCACGCCAGGCACTGATAAAACTAAGGGCTGATAGGCTGTTAATTTTCATGGGATCCCTTGACAAAAATGAATTGCATGTGGCCACGTGGTTGCATAGTTCCGTGCTTTGAAGGGTGTGGCCCATACCTTATCCCGTACATTTACTCACCTATATATATGGACTCTAACCAGGGTTTTAAAAAAATGTCTAGTAGTAAAAGATGCAATGATCTAGCCTTGAGCATCTCATTGATTTATATTAATACCATGGCTCTGACTTCAGTTCTCAGGAATACACTCCTTCTCCTAGGTCAGTGGCCTCCAACCTTTTTAACCACAAGATCACTTTTTCAATTTAAGTGCAATGTAAGATCTCCCTCAAACCCAAATACCCTTTGCCCCACTTCCTTCCCACCCCTTCTCGGAGGTCTCACCCTACTCACTCCATCCCCCTTCCCCCAAATCTCATTCACTTTCACCAGACTGGGGTAGGGGGTTGAGGTGTAGGCTCTGGTCTTGGGCCAAGGGGTTCAGAGTGTGGGAGGGGACACCCTGCAGGTAATGAGGTGGGGTGGTTCTGGAGTGGCCTAGGGGATAGGGCATTTGCCTGGGGAGTGCAAGACTGGGGGCTTGAGTCCCTCCCCCCATTAACCCCACCTGGGAGTGGTCGGACAGCCAACAAAGTGGCCTAGGGGATAGGCCGTGCACCTGGGGAGCACAGGGGAGTGGGCTTGAGTCCTGTTCCCGCTCTACCCACCAGACAGCCAGCACAGGATAAGGGTCCCTTGGGAGGTGGGGTGAGCTCTGGAGTGGCCATGGGGATAGGGCATCAGCATGTGGAGCACAGGGCGTGGAGGACTAGAGTCCATGCCCCCCACCCCAGGCAGCAGCCAGACAGCCAACACAGGCTGCCCCATGGATCAAGCTGCCGTCAGGAAGGCTAGATAAGGGATGCCCTGAATGTGGGGTTCTTGAGTGGACTAGGGGATAGGACATTTGCCTGGGGAGCACAGGGTGGCAGACTTGAGCCCAACCCATCCTGGCAGCAGTTGGTTAGCCAGCACAGGCTGCCCCAGGAATGGAGCTGGCTCTTGCATTAGAATGGCGGAAAAAGGGACCCACTGCAGGTAGGGAGGTGGGTTGAGTTCTGGAGTGGCTTAGGGACAGGGTATTTGCCTGGGGAGCACAGGGTGGTGGGCTGGAGTCCTGTCCACCCTGGGAGGGGCTGAACAGCCAACCCAGCCTGCCCTAGGAATGGAGCTGGCTCCTGCATTTGTGAAACAAGGTAAGGGACCTGCAGGGGGGGAAGGATCTCCAGTGAACCCAGAGATAGGGCATCAGCCTCTGGAGAACTAGGTGGTGGTGGCTTGATCCCACCCCCTTCCACCCACCGTGGCAGTGGCTGGGCAGCCGTCACAGGCTGCCCCAGAGGGCTCCTGCATTAGGAAAGCAGAATAAGGGCCCCTCTGAAGGTAGGGTGTTGGGGAGGGTCTTTGAGAGGCATAGGGCACTTTGCTGGGGAGGACAGCGTTGTGGGTTCAAGTCCCACCCTGGAAGTGGCCAGACAGCTGCCCCAAGGATGGGGCAGCAGAGCCAAGACAGGCCCAGCCCTGCACCACCCCCAAAAGCAGCTGGCACGTACAGCAGTGACTCCATGTGCTGCCCCTCATCTATAAACACCAGCCCCACAGCCTCCACTGGCCATGGGTCTCCATTATTGATCAATGGGAGCTGCAGGAGCAATGTCTGCAGGCAAGGAGACCCCCTGCTCTGACCATCTCGGGCTGCAGGGACATGCCAGCCACCTCCAGGAACACAACTGCCACAGGGATAATGACTCCAGCCATGACAGGTTCAGCATTTTAGAACTCACTGCTCAATGATTTAAGCATAAGAGAGAAATGAAAGTTATGAAATGCACAGACCAGTCAAACACTAAAAAGAACCCCCTTTGCAAGCAAAGTGGTAACAACTCTCCCCCCCCCCCCCCCATGTATGTGTTGGGTCAGGAGATGAGAAGGAAGGACAGTGCGTGTTTGTGAGAATGACAGACACACACACTGTGTGAGTGACAGAGAATTGCATGGTCAAGCTCCCTCCATCCCCTTCTCTCTCTGTGGAGATAGGATACAGGAGTGAGGGGAGGAGAGGAACACACTAACATCAGTGCCCCCCCTCTTTTCCCTCCCACACCCTGCACAGCAAGCAGGAGGCTCCCAAGGGGCAGCTCTAAGGCAGAGAGTAGGAGCAGCAGGACAGTGAGGGCAGGGGCAACTGAAGTGCCAGCACTTGATAGCTTCCCAGCCAAACCAGTCAGGATCCCCTGTTAGAGGCTCCAAGATCTACAGGTAGATCCCCATCTGCTGGTTGGTGACCACTGCCCTAGATGGTGTATTGTTCAGCTCTGGGAAGTTTTGGCACTAGAACAAGACCTGTCTCCTAAAATGAACAATGCAATGTAACCAAAGATTGTCCTATCATATGGTGCCACTGTTTGTGGTCTATTTTCCATGTAATACTTTTAATACAAAACTCATCCTATGTGCAGAGCATATAGAGAGAGCTACATTCAGAAGCAAACTTCAGGAATGTATCTGGACAAATTTCCTTAGGGTGGGCGCACGTGTAGGCAGGTGTGTGAAAATTCTCAACCTCTCCCTTCTCTGTCAGAGGCAGCCGGATAATTTTCTTGTTTTTTGCATGTGTTGATACACAGGAAAATACATGCCATTATCTTCCCTTTTTCTACCAGCACAGTATTAATATCAGATACCAGCCCTAGCATATCAATTCCCTCTGGCATAAAATGCAGGCTTAATGGTGACAAGGGATTTCACTCTGATTAATCATTAACATGTTCCTGCCAATAATGTTTGACAATTGTTTTTAAAATTTGTGGCTTGTTTTCCTTCTCTCCCCCTCATCTTAAAAGTGCTTTACTGAATATTTTAAATCTTCTATTAAGAAAAACAATCAGAAAAAGGTAACTAAGTGAACAATAGCAACTAAAAATTCATCAGTGTTAACTGACTCTCTAGTGAAACAGAGGTATGTGATCAGAATATCTCGACCAACAAATTCTGATTGAAATAGGCATCTGCTCAATGCTTTATACAGGACTAAAAGGCTAAGGCCAAGGATCAAGTGGTTGGAACAGGAGACTGATAGTCAGCACTCTTGAGTTCTGTTTCCAATTCTGCCATTGACTTGTTATTTGGACAAATCACTCAGTGCCTGATTCTCAGAAGAAAGACAAATAAAATACTCCAAATAACCCACTTTGCAATTAAGGTCTAGTTTACCTAGATAAGGCTTCAAAGCATCAGTGGCCAGCACTGCAGAAAAGCCCAAGATCGATAGGTCTTTATGCGTTTGATGAAGTCTGGAGGGCTAAGAGCTTCTGCAGGCCCCTTAGACAAGTTGCCGGGGGGGAAGGGGGGGGGGGAGAGGACAGCTCCGCACCCCTGCAAGGGATGGGGCCTTTGGTGGACCGCCAGGCCTCTGCACTACCTGGAGTGCAGCGCTAGCTCCCCCCACCCCCTTTAGAGCCATGCAGAGCATGCGGGTCAGTGCTCCAGCGGTGATTTAAAGGGTTCAGGTCTCCAGCCGCCACCACCGCCATAGTAATAGTGGGAGCGGTCAGGAGTCCCTGGCTCCTGTGAATCACTGGGCCCTGGGACAGCTGCCCCCACCCCACCCAGGCCTGGAAGAAGTGCATTATATGACAGGGAGTGGATGAGGAAAATCAGTGTTGCTAAACTTGTTTGCTGAATTAGCTCCCTCTTTATAGTTATGCACATTCCAGCAATAGACTAGGGCAATTGTTCTCAAACTTTTGCCCTGGTGACCCCTCTCACATAACAGGCCTCGGAGTGCGACCCCCTTTAAAAAAGTGTTTTTAATTTATATATGTTCACATCATATAAATGCTGGATGCAAAGTGCGGGTCAGGGTGGAGGCTGGCGGCTCATGACCCCACGTAAAATAACCTTGCACCACCCCCGACAGGTTCCAGTGTGAGAAACTCCGGACTAGCGGATGTAAGGTAGCCATCTGGCTGCCCAAAACAGCGGCAGCTCACAAAAAACCTGTTGATGTGTGAACTATTCCTTGTTTCCCGGAAGACCTGCTAACAAGACAGAGGTTGGTATCCTGGAAATCCTTCCTTTGGGCTGCCCTCTTAGGCTATGTCTAGACTGCAAGCCTCTTTCGAAAGAGAGCATCTAGACTGCACGTGGAACTTTCGAAAGAGCAAGCCGCTTTTTCGAAAGAAAGCACCCAGTGAGTCTGGATGCTCTCTTTCGAAGAAGCCCTATTTACATTCAAGAACGCCTTCTTTCGAAAGAAGCACTTTCGAAAGAAGGCGTTCTTCCTCGTGAAATGAGGTTTACCACCGTCGAAAGAAAAGCCGCGTTCTTTCGATTTAATTTCAAAAGAACGCGGCTGCAGTCTAGACGCAGGTGAAGTTTTTTCGGAAAAGGCTACTTTTCCCGAAAAAAACCCTGAGTCTGGACACAGCCTTATTGGAGGGGCGCGAGGAAAAGTTGATTAGGTTCCAAGCTACTGTTGCTGGACTGTGCCGGTGTGTCTAGAAACGAAGATTCAGAGGAGCAAGGAAGAGCCTGAGACCTTGGATTTTATGCAGCTGAAGCTAAAGAGACAGGCTTGATGCATTCTGCAATGCTCCTGATACTTGGGAATTGCCTTCTTTCTGGGTAGCACTTATGAGACCTGTCAGTCTCTTGCAGGTACCAGTGTCAATACATATCATTTTAATGTGGGGTCATTTATTGGGCTGTGGGCACAATGATTTTTGTAAATGAAATGTTTGCTTCCCAAATTCTTTGGACAGCGCCCTTGGATGATGGGACCTCCCTCCTGTGCGGGATGGTATATTATTTATTGTAGACGATGGTAGTGTGCATAGCAAACTGGGATTGTAAGGGGTCATCAGGGGAGGAGGCAGCCTCCACTGGTCCCTGGGATCTGTGCGTGGAGGGCTGGCTCTGTGCTTCCGGAAAGTGTGGGGCGGGAGGCAGCCAGGCTTCCGCACTGCACAGATCGTGGTGCACCTTCCCCCTCCCCAGTCCTCCAAGCAACACCATGTGCACGGCGAGGTGCTCTGGCGCAGATTTAATGGGCCCAGGGCTCCGGTTGTTGTCACTGCTGCAATAGCACTGACTTTGACTCATCAGGCCCTGGGGCAATTGCCCCATTCATGCCCCCCACATCGGCAGGTTTAGGAGTAGCCCTTCTGCTACTAGAAGGTCTAAGGAGTGAAGGCCCCCCCCCCCCCCAAATAGACAGGCCATCAAGGAGGGCTGACTTCGCCAAACCTGAGTATCCGAGTGACCCTGTGCATCAGGTCACACCTACATTCGAACCTAGCTGCCCCTCCAGCGGGTGCCCCCATAGGTCAAGTTGGAACCCCACTCAAATTTGACCATAGGGCCAAATTTGCATAGCATATTCCCCAAGCATCAGGTTGTAATGCTCATGAAATCTGGCCCGGCTGCCCTTCCAGCAGATGTACTAGTCACACTCACCACTCGCATTTGGCCTGGCTGACTCTCCATGTAGGAACCAGCTAAGCATCCGTGCCCCATTTGACAGGGTTCGATACAGGTTGTACACATAGACAGTCGCCACCCCAGAAACCTCACAATTAGCCGTGGGCAAAAGTTTTCAGACAAAACTTGTTTATGGTGACAAATGCAGATTCAGAAACCCCAAAACTTTCTGTGACTTCCAATCAGCTTCACTAGTTTGTTTCGACTAAAATCAAGCTCCAAATATATCGTTTTAAAAAACCAAAACACTAAAAATGATAAATTTGTATTTGTTTGTTATTTATTCAAAGTGACATTTCATTTAGAAATTTCCTTTACATTTATTAAACTAATAATTCTCAAAATAAAATTAAAAAATTGAACTAAAATTAAGGTTTTTTGATGTTTTGGTTTTCTGGATATTTCAAAATATTTCATTTTCGCTTAAATCTGAAAAGATCCTCACTCAATTTTTCAGAATTAACAATGAATACAAAAAATGTTATTTGTCCTGCTTTACTCACAATCTACTTTTCAGATAGGACAAAAGAGGCTTGCAGTGAGTTGCAAGAGGAGACGGAGCAGAGCAGAAAAGCACAAATAACACCTCATTACTTGCTTACGGGAGAAAACCATGTGCCTGTAGTGTTTGTGCTTTAATACAGCTTCCGGAAAGTCAATTATATTTTTAAAAGATCTACTGTATTTGATACAAAAAGATGATACTGAGAAGCTTGCAAATCTGCATGAGCATTTGTCTCTGAAGTTATGGGAATTAGCTACAGAAATAGAGGACCCAGGAAATAAATGAAAAGATGTGAAGAGAGGTCAGACACAGCATAAAAAGAATGTTCTGAGACTACAGAAATTGCTTCATTTGTATTATGCTGCACTAGCGCCTGCCATAAGACTTGAAGATATCTCTATGGTTGAAGAAAAGTGGTGTAATTTTCATTGTTAGGACTCTCTGAAGTGGCAGAGCATTATAAAATGCAGACCCATTTAAGCAGTCTTAGCCCTATTAAAATAAACTTTAGTCATGTTGGATTTTTTAAGGAGTACGCTGCGCATCCCACTGTGCAGCAGAACTTTTACATACATTCAAACCGCCAACTTGAAGGTTAGAAAAGGGATTAATAAGGTTCCCGACCATTTGAATGGCTGCTTTCACTAAACCCAGCTCCCCTTTGACAGCTGGATTAAAAGGGGAATACTTTGCATATAGACAATGACAAGGAACAAAAGGAAGCACCTTCAATTCAGGCTGGGACAGGGTTTCTTATGAATTTTGCCTTGAAAAAGTTATTGTGTGAACCTGGAGATCCAGCTAAGTGTAATGAAGATGGCTGCATCATTTTTGCAATAGTCTGTATTTGAGGGCTGTGTAATGCTGACAGACTCTGGTCATCTGCGGGAATAATTGAACCTGGGACCTCTGGGTGTTAGGGCCTGGGCCTCTAGTCATGATCTAGAAGCCAGTGGGTGCTCAGCTTAGGCTGTAGAGCAGAGTCATTATTCTCTCTGTAAGTGGTCTTGGTACCACTAAATGGGACAGTGCACCCTACCGAGAACGTGTGTGGGTTACAGCTGCAATATTTAACATAAGCATTCCTAGATTCCCCTCCCCCCACTACTTGGAGAAGTAAGAGTCAGTTACAACACAGTTCTATAAAATGTACCACTTTCAATGAATGACTCCCAACTTCTAAACACACACATCAACATTCAAGGCAAATCATTCAGACCCAGCCTGAAGGTCCCTGTCCTATCAGAGGTGCGCTCTAAATATGTCTGATTTCACAAATAGCAATTAAATGCCGAGATATTAAGAAGTTGCTCTTGTTATTTAATTTTATCCCAATTTTATTTGGAGAGACCAGAAAGGGTCAGAGGGGCAGTGTTCCCAGCAACTCACCTCTCTCCTTCATGTGCTCACAACTTGTCACTATGAAAGAGAGTAGAAACTGCAAATCTGGTACCTATAACATACCCTAAAGATGTGCAATTCTCTCTTCAAATTGGGGTCAGTTTCAGCACAGCTTTACAACAGAATGGCTCGATGTTTTGATAGCTTGTGTTGGAATCTGTGCAAATGCAGAATCTCTGGGATTTGTGCCAAGGGACATTGGCAGCTATATAGTCGCAGGTAATCGAGAAACCGTAGAACAAAATCAAGGAATGGAAAATATGGGGCAAGGATCAAGAAAAGCCTCCAGAGACAGGAAGGTTTACTAAACCATGGAATAATCTTCCAGAAAAAAACAGTGGACTTAGCATAACTCAAGACACTGAAATAGGTAATACCAAGTACAGTAAAACTCCAATAGTCCGGCATCCAATAGTCCAGCATTCCTGATAGTCCGGCATCAAAATGTCAAGAGCCTAGTGAGTGAGCTTCGGCAAAAAACGAGTCACAAGGTAACAGCGGCAGCAGCTGAACTGAGCAAAAAGGGTAAAAAAGGCTTAAAAAAACTAAAACATCACAGTATACTGTATACAGTATGTACAATAAAAAGGGTTAAGAACACTTTATATACAGTATATAATGTATACAGTATATATATAACCAGCTTATAGTACCTCCTGATAGTCCGGCATATCTGATAATCCGGCACCACCTAGGTCCCATAGGTTCCGGATTATCGGAAGTCTACTGTATATTGTTGAGCCCTTCTCTTGCTAGGCAGATGGGACTGGGTGGCCTCAAAGATCTTTTTTTTTTTAAATGATATTGTCTGGAATGCTATTGATGAAGTGGCAGCAGCTGTCTTCACACAAACGTCAGTTATAATCTAAGAAACAGAAAAAGAGACAATATTATATAGTGGCAGACTTGTAGTTAAGAGGAATAAAGCATTGAAAGGCTATCTATAAAACAGCAGCAGGTAGAGGTTTAGGGGTCAAATTCAGACTCTCGTATCATCTAACAATATTCATAACTGCTGAAAGCAGAACAGAGGTTGTTAGCACAAATATATGGTGGGGTAGATTTAGTACTATAAACACATCTCAAACTTGGAACTCTATATTCATTCTCTGGAGTAACACTTGGTGAGACATTTGGCTTCCTTGGTGTCGGTGACTGGGTCAATACTATCAATCAAGACATCGTATTTGATATAAATCAAAGTTACTGAAAAACAGGGAAGCTCAAAGGTCATTACTAAAGGAGACTGGCCTCTGTGTGATGCTTCAAATACCACTGAGGTTCTTACATAGAATTACAGAATCATAGAATAATAGAATAGGAAGGGACCTTGAGAGATCATCAAGCCCACCCCCTGTCCTCATGGTAGGACCAAGCACCATCTAGATCAAGTGTGGCCAACCTGTTACAGGCAAAGAGCAAAAATAATTGTGAATATAGCACAAAGTGCCAGGGGTGGGAAGGAGGGGGGAGTGGTTGAGCAAAAAAAAAAAAAAAAAAGACTGTCCCTTTAGGAAGCTCATTTAGAGGCTTTTTGGCCACTTCAGGCTCCCGCCGTGCCAGACAGCTCCCCTACCCCAGTTAGCACAGGGAGCCAGGAGGCATGGGCCATTTTCAGAAGTTCTGGGGTTGCTTCACAAGCCACACCCTGAGGGGCAGGGGAGGGGGAGAGGGGGGGAAGAGTCAGATATGGCTCACGAGCCGCAGGTTGGCCATGGCTGATCTAGATCATCCCTGATAGATGTCTATCTAACCTACTCTTAAATATCTCCAGTGATGGAAATTCCATAACCTCCCTAGGCAATTTATTCCAGCACTTAACCAACCTTATGGTTAGGAAGTTCTTCCTAATGTCCAACCCAAACCTCCCTTTCTGCAATTTAAGCCTGTTGCTGCTGCTTCTCCCATCATCAGAAGTTAAGGAGAACAATTTTTCTCCCTCCTCTTTGTAAACCCTTTTGGGTACTTGAAAGCTGTTATCATGTCTCCTCTTGGTCTTCTCTTTTCCAAACTAAACAAACCCAGTTCTTTCAATCCTCCCTGTTAGCTTATGTTCTCTAGATCTTTAATCATGTTTGTTCCTCTTCTCTGGACCTTCTCCAATTTCTCCACATCTTTCCTGAAATGCAGTGCTCAGAATTGGACACACTACTCCAGTTGAGGCCTAATCAGTGCAGAAAGGAGGGGAAGAATTACTTTTTGTGTCTTGCCCCAAAACCTCTGTTAATGCATCCCAGAATTATGTTTGCTTTTTTCACAACAGTGTCACACTGTTGACTCATATTTAGCTTGTGGTCTGTTTCTGCAGTACTCCTTCCTAGACAGTCACTCCCCATTTTGTATGGGTACATCGACATTGCAAGCTTCTTTCAAAAGAAGCTTTTTTGGAAGAGATCTTCTGAAAAAACTTCTTCTGAAAGAGAGCATCCACACTTCTTAAGTACATTGAAAAAGCGACCTGCTTTTTTGAAAGAGAGCATCTACACTCATTGGATACTCTCTTGCATATAAGCTGTGACTGCTATAGGCAGAATGGCCACCAGGGCACTTGTGCTTTTTCCTGGAGGCCTCTTCTTTCGAAAAAACTCACTCTTCTGCTTCCACACATGTTATTTTCCGAAAGAGCTCTTTCAGAAAAAATGTTCTTCCTCGTAGAATGAGGTTTACCAATGTGTTCTTTCAATTTTCTTTTGAGCAAACGCAATAGAAGTGTGGACGTAAGTGAAGTTTTTTTCAGAAAAACGGCCATTTTTCTGAAACAAACAAACAAACAAACAAACAAACAAACAAACAAACAAACCTTGCAGTCTAGTTGCACCTAAAATGTGCAACTGATAGTTCCTTTCTAAGTGGAGTACTTTGCATTTCTCCTTATTGAACTTCATTCTATTTACCTCAGACCATTTCTCCAGTTTTCCAGATCATTTTAAATTATGACCCTATCCTCCAAAGCACTGACAATCCTTCCCAGCTTGGTATCATCTGCAAACTTTAAAAGCGTATTCTCTATACCCTTATCTAAATTGTTGATGAAGATAATTAACAGAACTGATCCCAAAAATGATCCCCGGGGAACCTCACTTATGTCCTTCCAGCATGACTGTAAACCATTAATAACTACTCTCTGAGAATGGTTATTTAACCAGTTATTCACCCACCTTCTAATAGCTTCATCTACGTTATATTTCTCTAGTTTATTGATAAGAAGGTCATACAAGATTGTATTAAATGCTTTACCACATCCACTGCTTCCACCTTCTCCACAATGCTTGTTATCCTATCCAAGAAAGATATCAAGTTAATTTGACATGATTTATTCTTGACAAATCCATGCTGACTGTTTCTTAGCACCTTATTATCTTTCAGATGTTTGCAGATGGATTCCTTAATTATTTACTCCATTTTCTTTTCTGGCACAGAAGTTAAGATGACTGCTCTGTAGTTTCTTATTTCCCTTTTTATGGATGGGCACTATGATTGCCCTTTTCCAGTCTTCTGGAATCTCTCCCATGTTTCATGATTTTTCAGAGATAATGGCTAATGGCTTGGATACCTCCCCAACCAGCTCCTTGAATATTCTAGGATGTTTTTCATCAGGCCCTGGTAATTTGAAGATGTCTAATTTTTCTAAATAATTTTTAACTTGTTGTTTTCCTATTTTAACTTCTGAACATACCTGATTTTCACTGACATTCACTATGTTAGGCGTCCAATCACCACCAACTTTCTGGGTGTAAATCAACACAATGAAGTTGTTAAGCACCTCTACCATTTCCACATTTTCTGTTAGGGTATATCTACCCACATTTTCTGTTAGGGTATATCAGTGTTATTTCGAAATATCTTATTTAGAAATAGTTAATTCGAAATAAGTTATTTCGAAATAACACGTCTACACACAAAATGCTTTTCAAAATAGCGTTTTGCTACTTTGAAATAGCGCGTACACACTGAGTGGATGCTGAATTGCATTTAAGGCTGACTGGAACCAGTTCCGGCAGGGCATCAGGTCAGGAGTTACTTTGTGTGGCTGCTGCCCGAGACTATCTGAGGCCTGTACTTAAAGAGACCCCCCCCCCCCCCCGGACAGCCGGTTCTTAGGTTTCCCTGCTTGCTTGCCTACTTCGGTGAGGGACAGCAAAGCATTTTGTCTTTGCGCCCTCTGGTTGCCTTCACTGGAGACACCACAGCACTCTGCAACATGGAGCCAGAGCTGCCCCTGGGCACTCTGGTGCTTCTTGTGGACACGTTGCTGCAAGCCTGGCTGCACTTTCTGCAGGCTGCCTTCCAGAAGGCCCATGGGGGGGCTGTCAGTATCCAGGAGGCCCTGCGGAAAAGCTTCCACCCTGAGGAGCACTAAGAACCTCTCTGGTCTGCCCCACTGGGGGCTTGTGCCTCATTCCTCCCTCACGTCCTTCCACTTACCCCTCCATAACCTCTCTTCCTGATATAAAATAAAATACATGTATTTTCATGAACACAAATGCTCTTTATTTAACAAAACTGGGGGCGGGGAATGAAACTCTAGAAAGACTGGGGAAAGGAGGCGGGAGAGGGGAGAAGAGAGGTTGAGAGAGGGGAGGGGGAAACTTGGGAGGAGGGAAGCAAGGGGAAGAAGGGGTAGGGGAAGCTCAGGGCTCAGGGTCTCGCCGAACCAACTTGATTGTCATGCAAACCTGCTCCTGGGTTCGCATGTGGCTGGTGGCCAGGCTGGCAGCGATCCTGCCATAGCCAGCTGCATTCCTCCATTTAGTGTGGCAATCACGGATGTTGGGGGCATCCCCCCGAAACCTGAATAAGGTACATGATCTCCACCCTGGACCAGGAAGGTGCCAGCCTTCTCCGGGCCCTGGCGGGCTACTGGGAGCTGGCAGACCGCTCCTGGGGAGCTGTGGAGGGCTGGCTGCCAGTGGCTTGCTGGCTCCTGCTTTGGGGCCATTGGGTCAGGGGCAGTGACTGCTGGCTCTGGGCTGGCAGGCTTGGAGTTGGCACAGGCACTGTGGCCAGAGTCTACCCCTTTAAGGGCTCCGGGGAGGGGGGAGGGAGAGGATTGTTTTTGATTGAGGCTGGAATGGCCACCAGGGCACCCTGGGAAGGCTGGAGGCCCCCTATTGTGATATAAATGTCTATGCAGCACTTATTTTGAAATAGCTATTTCAAATTTGGCATTATTCCTCATAGAATGAGGTTTACCAAATTCAAAATAAGTGCTCCACTATTTTGAATTAATTTCGAAATAGCGGTTTGGCTGTGTAGACGCTAGTAAAGTTATTTCAAAATAATGGCTGTTATTTCGAAAAAACTTTGCAGTGTGGACATGCCCTTATTGTTCACATGGACATTGTTGCATAGTGTCTTTTAGGGACAATTGAAAATTGGAATTTGTGTTCTGCAGGAAATTCTGCTATTTTTAAAAATTGTTTTCAGTCCTAAAACAAGACCCAGTGGTATACGTCAGACCTACCCTGGTGGTCTGCATTGTAATCTAGTCCATGTGCCACTCCACATAGCTCTCACCACTATCGCAGTGAAAAATGCAGATTTGGAAACACTGCGGCCTTTAAGAAACATGTTAGTTTTGCTGAATTCTGTTGGTTAAATAGAAAAAAAAGCCCTAATCCCAAATCTATCCTCGTCTTGTTGTCTCTGGAACATCCACTGGGTGACTGATGAGATCACAAGCAATCCATATCTCTCTCCCTCCAGCTCTTAGTTCTCACAGATAAGTGGCAGGGACCCAGGGTAATGTGCTAAAAATGATCTGAGCTCTTCCTGGAGGGACACGCCCAAAGAGTAGTGATGTGAAATTGCGCCTCTACCACTATTCCCCACCCTCATGGAATTTCAGAAGGATTAATTCTTTCTCTGATCCTCTTCAGCATCTACATGCAACAACTATGTGGATTGGCCAGGTGACACAGATTCAGGAGTAAGCAATATGTAGATAATTTACCGCTTGCATAGTTATTTCGAAATAAGGCCGTTATTCCAAAATAACTTAAGAACATAAGAACGGCCGTACTGAGTCAGACCAAAGGTCCTTCTAGCCCAATAGCCTGTCTGCCAACAGTGGCCAGCACCAGGTGCCCCAGAGAGGGTGGACCGAAGACAATGATCAAGCAATTTGTCTCCTGCCATCCTTCTCCAGCCTCTGACAAACAGAGGCCAGGGACACCATTTCTATCCCCTGACTTTGCTGTGTAGACGCACCCTTTAAGAGTAAAGTCCATCTGTGCAGGAGAAAGGACTTTCTCCAGGGAAGGTCCAAGACTGGGAAATTAACTTCTCCAAGAATGGAGGGCTATCACAAGCCTCATCACCTTCTGCTCCAAATGCAAGCAATTTCTCTTTGACCTTGCCTTCTCTAATAGAAAGGCATAGCAACAGGTATATTTATATGAAAAAAATATTTTAAAACATATACACTATCAAAACAAACCACTCCACGGCTACGTCTAGACTGGCATGATTTTCCGGAAATGCTTTTAACGGACGCGGAAAACAAATCTCAGCTGTTTACACTGGCACTTTTGAGCAAAAGTTTTGCGCAAAAGGACTTTTGCCAGAACGGGAGCAGCATAGTATTTCCATAAAAAGCACTGATTTCTTACAGTAGGAAGTCAGTACTTTTGCGGAAATTCAAGCGGCCAGTGTAGACAGCTGGCAAGTTTTTTTCCGGAAAAGTGGCTGATTTTCTGGAAAAACTGGCCAGTCCAGACACAGCCCACATGTTTGCCCCTCTGGGTAGAGGATGAGAGAATAAACATGTGACCGATGTGTAGTTATGTAGCTTCATGCACTATTGGAAGGCAGTCCAATTCTACAGTGATGAGTGCAGAATAAAACCCTATATTGAATAGAATAGATTCAAATAGAGACCTAGATCCCTTGGGGTGCATCTACACAGCACCCTAAACTCGAAATAAGATAAGCAATTTGCACTACGCAAACTGTGTGTCTTATTTTGAATCTATTTCAAAATAGCTTATTTTGAAATTTGGTGCATCTACACAGTGCCACATTTCGAAATAATGTGCTATTTCAAGACATCCCTTAGCCCTCGTGGAACAAGGGTTACTAGGATGCAGAAATAGCACGCCCGTTATTTCTAAAAATATTGCGAAATAACAGGCGGCTTGTTAAGACATGGGGTAGCCGTACATGTAGACATACCCTTAGTATGACGCACACGGCTGGTCCTAACCAATTGGTGGCCCCGGGTGACCACCCAGCTCACCCATAGGGTTGCCAGATGGTTTTAAAAATATACTGGACAAAAATTTGCAAAAAAAAAAAGGATTGGGGAGTAACCAGGGAAACCGGTGGGGGAGGATATGGGAGGTCCGGCCGAAAGCGGTCATGGCCTGCCCCTAAGACCGGCTCTGATGACGCAGTCTCAGCAGCTGCCCTACTCTCTTTTAATGACTCCCTCTCCGGATCAGATCGTGATGTGGCTCTTGGACTTCTTTCCTGTTCTTGCTACTTGCAACTTCAGCTTCCTCAACCACCCCACTTAGATCAGCTATGCATCTGATTCTTCTCTCCATCTCCATGTTGCTGCTACCTATTGTCTATCCAAATCCTCCTCTTTAGGCATCTCTAAGTCTTTGCCTGTAGGTTATATCTAGTTTTTGCTGATTCTTTCTGCATAATTTCTGTCAGATATGGTTTTTCCCATCCACTCACACAGCTAAAAACACTCATCTCATATCCCAGTTCCTGCAATATGCTTTTCTCTGAACTTGGGGTGGGTTCGCCAAGCTAAAAGTCATTCAGAATCCTGCTGCAGATGTCCATTTCCTAGCCTTTTGCTTTGCCGCATCGCTCCTCTCTTTGTCTCCCTCCACTGGCACCCTCTTCTCTATTGCATCAAATATAGTGTTCGTTGGTAAAGGCTCATCACAACCTATCCCCACCTTCCACTTAGCATAGTGGTAGAAATGTAGCCTTGTTAGTCTTTAAAGTGCTACACAGTCCTGTTTTTTGTTTTCACTTAGCACTGAGAGATTATTCCCACCTCTGATCAGTCCATAATTCCAGTCTCCACCTCTCACTTTTTATCTTTTCAAACAAGCACTTCCATGCATTCCCCCATGCTGCTCCTCATGCTTGGGAATTGCTCCCTGAAAACAATTGCAATGCCACCTCATTATCTTCCTTAAAACACTTTTGCAGTGATACCTACAAGAATTTGACAAATATAGGTAGCTGGGTCTTCCATGCTATGATACCATGCTGACCAATGTTGTGTCCTTGTTTCTCTGAACTTGCCCATCCAGTAGTCTGTATCCATCTGTTGTCTCTCGTCATATTTAGATTGTAAACTCCTTGGACAGGGACCATCTTTTATTTTGTGTTCATATAGGTGGCACAATAGGGTTTAGTTTATAATACAATAGGGTTTATAATACAAATACAAATACCAATGCTTTATTAGAATTCTTAAGCGCCTGTGATAGCCAAAGGAGAAAGGGGGATGGGGAATCAAAATTGACAAGTGGATTAACAAAGGCAAGATACGTTTATGGAGTCTCTCTCCTCTGGATAGCGCAGGAAAGCAAAATATTAGAATATTGGAAGCTTTGGTGAGATTAAAGGATTTTGTTTTGTTTTGAGTGCAAGAAGAAAATCATCCTCAGTCACAGTAGTCAGTGTCTTCAGTTTTTGTTCTTTTGTTTCCAAAACCATAGTATTTTCCTGTGCCTCCTCAAAGCTGTTTTTCTGCCATCTCAAATTTTATTTGAAAGAGACGTTGAATCTAATTTTCTTTCAAGTATATCAAATCTCATTTCTAAGCCCCGAATGACACAGAAAATAGACTCAAGTGAGATCTTAGGTGTTACCAGGGAGTTTGCAAAATCAAATACTTCATCTGCATGTGGAATGGCCTTCGGGCTCAGCAGCAGAGGAAGAATGTGACAGTGTGCGCTTCGACATGATCAGTGTGTATCACGGAAGTTTCAGCAGTGAAAAAAGAAAGCCCCCTTCTTGCCCTTGTTGATATTCTGGCAACATAAGGCTAGATCCTCGGAGCACATAAACCAATGTAATTCTACTGAAGTCAGTGGAAGGATAATTACAGGTCAGACAGCAGGCTTGGTATGAACCGGAGAGTGAGTGTGTTGCCTTCTATAGGGGAAATGCACAAAATCATCAACAAGTAAAATCATCAAAAAGTAAATTATTCCCTCGCCCCCATGATAATCTATACCATCACCTACACGGCTGAAGAATAGAAAAAGGACAGTATCTAACATACTCTTGATATTAGTCACAGTTACTTAGATTCCGTCTACACTTGGGAGCTTATATCGGTGATGCTGTAACAGCACAGTTGGGCTGTTCCCATGTACCCACTCTGTGCAAACAGCAGAGAGCTCTCCCGGTGATGTAACTGCCCTCCTCCATCCCCTATGAGTAGCTGTGACAGGGAGATAGTGTCTCCTGGTAGCATAGTACTGTCCACACCACAGTTTCTGTTGGTGTAACTTATATCACTCAGGGGTGTGTTTTCCCCACCCTTCATCCCTGAGCGATATACTGAAAAAAGTGCTGATTTAGTCTTATAAAAGCCCCATTTTATACACTAAAATGCATTACAGCAAAAGATGGGCCAGATTTTCAGCACAGCAGAAACCCACAATATTTGCAGATATAGGTAGACATTTTTCTGCTTCTTCTTTTAAATTGCAGCAGCCAAAAATAAAATAAAATAAAAGGGCCTTGAAACAAGAGAAGCTAATGAGGCATAATTCAGTATAGGTCAGGTTTGCTTTTGCATAGATGCTGAAATGATACCCTATCACACTACGAAAAATACAAGTCCAGAATGGCCAAACTGTATCAATGTGAAAGTGTAGTTTCAGGTTTACAATCCCCTCTCCCACCCCCAACACCAAATGATGTTTCTTGAGGAGGAAGAGTTTACTGGCAGCTTGTTTTGGCGAGAACACACTGGCCTACAATGGTTAGAATACATGGGGATAGCCCAAAAGGGTTGGGTATCAAAAAGTGTAATGTATATGCTAACTGAGGTTTAACTGTGGTGATAGAGAAAGGGTTTGGGATGCAGGACTTGATTATATTCCCAAATCTGCCACTGATTTGGTGTTCATACTTTGCAAAGTCACTTATCTGATCTGTGCCTGGATTTGCTCATCTATACAATGAGTGTAATTTTAATTATATGTCTTACTCGATTGAAGTACTATCTAACTGCAAAGTGCCTATTAACTATATTATCCTTATTTACCTGATTCTCCTTCTCATTTGCAAAAGTATGTGTCTGAGTGGCATAAAGAGTTCTCTTTTCAGGAGATAATAGTGGGGTGGCAAAATTTGCAAATGATACCAAACTACTTCACATGGATAAGTTCCAAGCAGACTCTGAAGAGCTACAAAAGGATCTCACAAAACTGAGTGAATGGGTAACAAAATGGCTGATGATATTCCATGTTGATAAATGCAAAGTAATGGATCTTGGAAAACATAACCCCAAATATCCATGTAAAATGATGGGGTCTTACCACTCAAGAAAGAGATGTTGTAGTGTCATTGTGGATAATTCTCTAAAAACATCTGCTCGGTCTACAGAGAGACACAAAAAAGAAAACAGAATTTTGTAAATCATTAAGAAGGGGATAGATAAGACAAAAAATGTCATAATACCCCTAATGATACCATGATACTCCCACATTTTGAATAATGTATACAGATGTGGTCACCCCATTTTAAAAAAGATACATTTATAAAAGGTTCACAAAAGGGCAACAAAAAATGATTGGAATATGGAATGGTTGCTGTATGAGGAGAGATTAATAAGACTGGGATTTTTCAGGTTGGAGAAAAGATGACTAAAAGGGGATATGATTGAAGTGTATAAAATCATGACTGGCGGGGAGCAAGTAAATAAAAAATATTATTTACTCCTTCTCAAAACATAAGAAGTAGGGGTCGCCAAATGAAATTAATAGGCAGTAGGTTTAAAACAAAGGGAATATTTTTTTCCTGCACTGCACAGTCAATCTGTGGAACTCCTTGCCAGAGGATGCTGTGAAGGCCAAGACAATAACAAAGTTAAGGAAAGAGCTAGATAAACTCATGGAGGATATGCCCATCAATGGCTATTAGCAAGAAAGGGCAGGGATGGTGTCTCTAGCCTCTGCCAGAAGCTGGGAATGGGCAACAGGTGATGGACCAACTGGGGTGCAATGCTACTTTGGGATAATGGACATTATTCCAAAATAACTTTGTGAGTGTCTACACAGCAATTCTGTTGTTTTGGAATAATATCAAAATAATGGGCAGCTTATTCCAGATTCTGTAAACCTCATTCCACGAGGAGTAATGCCTCTTCCAAAACAGCCACAGTAAAACTCCAACAGCACAGCATCTAGTGGTCCGGCACTCCTGATAGTCCGGCACCAACTGGAACCAGGAAGTGCTCCGGCCAGCCAGACAATTGGAGCTGCTGTGAGCCCCATGGGCGCTCGCGGCAGGGAAAGGAAAAGGGAGAAGAGAGGAAGGGGATTATACCTCTGTGACGGGTCTGCCGGGACCCGCACTGCATCCAGCCGGGGGTTGGGGGTGGGCGGGGAATGGCGTAGCAAGGGGTGAACCCTCCACCGTTTTGCAGGAAGGTGGGGGAACCCCGCCCAGCCACTGGCGACAGGCCAGCTGGGGAAACCCAGCTGCCGGCCTGCAAGTGGCAGCAGAGGAGAGGAGGTTAGAGTTAAAGTCCCCAAACTTGCCCCATTCCGGCTGCGCTCCGCCCCGCGCTGCCGCCAAGAGTTTCCAGGAAGGGAGTGAGCTCCCCACCCCCCAGACTGCAGTAGTTATCGCCGAGCCGGGGGGTGAGGGGTGGCGCTGCGGGACCAACCCGGCAGCACCCCAACTGCTCTGCTCCTCCGCTTCCCCAAGTCTGCCACTGCCGAAACTGACAAGCGGCGGACTTGGGGAAACAGTGGAGCAGAGCAGCTGGGGTGCTGCCGGGTTGGTCCCGCAGCCCGGCACAGCCCCCCGCCGGAGTACCTCCCGATACTCTGGCTTATCTGATAATCCAGCACCACCTAGGTCCCAAAGGTGCTGGATTATTGGAAGTCTACTGTATTTTGAAATAGCAATAGTGCACACCCTCCACTGCTGCTATTTCGAAATAGCTCCTCCCCAGGACCATTCAGAGTAATTGCTCTCCAGTGCTTCCTGGGGCTCTAAATCGAGGTAGCACGCCCACATTAGGGGAGCCTGCCTCAGACTAAGTTGAAGCCTTCCCTGTAGTGTAGACGCACTATTTTGGAATAAGCTATTCTGGAAGAAGTGTGCAGTGAAGACGTAGCCCTGATGATTACTTGTTTTGGTCATTCCCTCTGGGGCACCTGACATAGGCCACTGTCAGAAGACAGGATCCTGAGCTAGACAGACCTTTGGTCTGAGCCAGTATGGCTGTTCTTAAGTTCTTATGTGTTATTTCTAAATCATGTAAAACATTATCAGCGTCTATGAACCTCTTTAAAAAGTGCATCCGGGTGGTTTTGTATCACTCCCATCGGCACGGCCTATGGCTCACCTCAACATCATTCAATAAGCCTTTGCCTTCCGCATATCAGACACAAGTTCACCAAGAGAATCTGCTTGTCTTATAGTTGAGATAAGGCAAAAGGTTAAACACATTACAAAGTCCAAACCAGGATACAAAGTGAAAAGTAAATCACTCAGTGATGGAAAACAGAAACCAAGAGAGAAAGGATCAGTTTCCAACATGGAGTCTTTTCATTTTGAAAGCTCCACTAACTTATTAACACATTTGGTTATTTGTGTTCACTAGCAGCAGGTGAGCAGGCAGTGATTGTTAGTTTAATGTGATCACAGACAACATTTGATCTCAGGGCTGAGACTGATTTTCCTTGGTAAGAAAAGAGGACAAAGTAGGGAGTTGACACCATGTAAACATTTGCAATAAGCAGACAATTGTTCCCTGTTTGCATTGCAGCTGAAAGCCAAATGCAAATAGCATATTTCACAGGCTAAGGGTTTTTTTTACCACTGACATCTACAGTGGAGTTGTGTGTGTGTGTGTGTGTGTGTGTGTGTGTGTGTGTGTGTGTGTGTGTGTGTGTGTGTGTGTGTGTGTGAAAGGAAACAATTGAAAGATAATTAATCTTATAATAATGCTTACATTGTTCCCAGAATTTCAAAAAGAAAAGGATCCAAACTGGAAAGCCAAAAACAAAGTTTTCAAACTTGGGTATGCTGGACTCAGGTCCAGATCAGAACCTTGAAGGCTGGCCCAGTTTTAGAGAGATGCGTCGAACAAGATCATCAGATCCAGAGGCCCTCAAAGGAAAGATAAAAATTCTGGCCCCAAATGTTAAATCTGAATTCCCTGAACTTCAATGGTAGAGCTAGTTGGGAAATTACCTTTAGCACCACCTCCAAGAAAAATTGCAACAATTTTATGTTTGTGTTTTTCATTAAAGACGGGAAAGTGTAACTTTGTATATGGTTAACCAGTGAGCCCGTGGGGTTTCCCCCCCGCACACACTTTGTTCTTTTTGATAAAAACATGAAAATTTTCACCTCATTTCCTTTTTGGTGAAAAGCTCTCTTTTGTAGGCTAAAAGAAAAGTTTTGACAAAAATATTCTGTCCGCTTTGAGAGGATTCTGATCCATCCACGCAACAATTGTATAGCCTCCACAACCCAAGGTCAAGTCAGCTGCCCCAGGTGAACCCCGGGTGTTTTACTGTACTGTAGATATACCAATTGAAATCAAGTTTTACCAAGGACTTCTGAGCCCATCTGATATTCCCACCCTTCTGATTCCTTTAGCTATCATAATCAAGAGTGCCAGTTGAAAGTATATGTCATAGCACCTTCCTGCACTAAACCCATATTGAAGAGAACAGCCTACTACTGCTGCTGGCTAATGGAGTTATTCTTTAAGCATGAGTAATAGAAGTCTGTGTTTTAGTCTTGGATTCAAATCTGATGACAACCCATGAGGGGAGTTAATATCTAAGGGTATGTCTACACTACAAAGTTAATTCGAACTAACAGACATTAGTTTGAATTAACTTTGATAGGCGCTACACTAGCAAACTGCTAGTTCGAACTTAATTTGAACTAGCGGAGCGCTTAATTCAAACTAGATAAACCTCATTCTACGAGGACTAATGCCTAGTTCGAATAAGTAGTTCGAATTAAGGGCTGTGTAGCCACTTAATTCGAACTAGTGGGAGGCTAGCTCTCCCCAGCTTTCCCTGGTGGCCACCCTGGGCACCACCAGGGAAACTCTTCTGCCCCCCTCCCGGCCCCGGAGCCCTTAAAGGGGCATGGCCTGACTAATGAGGCGTACAGATAGATCGGAATGGCTACATAGTTCGAACTATCTAGCCCATGCCGCGTGTAGCCGCGCGGCACGGTGTTCGAACAAGCCGGCTTTTAAAAATGACGGAGCCGGCTTTATGCTAATGAAGCCCAGGAAATTCAAATCCCGGGCTTCATTAGCAAGTTCGGTATGCATACATTACCCCCCTAGTTCGAACTAGGCGGGGTAGTGTAGACATACCCTCTGTTATTAGTTTGAAGCCTGCTACCCATTCATTTCATTTGGTGTCCCCTAGTCCTTCTATTATGGAAACCAATGAAGAACTTTTCTTTATGCACCCTCTCCACCCCACTCATGCTTTTATAGACCTCTATCCTATCCCCCCTCAGTCTCCTCTTTTCTAAGCTGAAAAGTCCCAGTCTCTTTAGCCTCTCTTCATATGGGACCTGTTCCAAACCCCTGATCATTTTAGTTGCCCTCCCCTCTCCCACCTCCTTTTCCCAGTCTCCCCAGGTTTTGTTCAATAAAGAGAGTTTCTATTTTTGAACACACGTTTTCTTTATTTTGTACATCAGGAAGGGGGGCTAGGGAGGGGTAAGTGGAAGGAGGTGAGGGAGGAATGGGGTACGAGCCCCCGATGGGGAGGACTGGGCTGGCTCTGCAGGCTCCTCGGGGTGGAAGCTCTCCTGCAGCCCCCCGATTGACCACCTCCCCCCGGATGGCAGCCTGCGGCAAGTGCAGCCGGGCTGATGGCCGAGTGCTGTGATGTGCCCAGTGTGGGCACTCAGGGCACTCCAAGCCACGACTGCTTTGCAAGTGGGGAACCCCTGAGAACTGTCTGTCCGGGGTGGGGGTCGGGTCCCTTTAAGCACAGCCCTCGGCTAGCCTGAGACTGCAGCTCCACGCTCTGAGTCCTAAGCTGATGCCCTGCCAGCACTGCTTCCGGCCATCCTTAACCTCAGTTCAGGGTCCACTCAATGTGGACATGCTAGTTTGAATTAGCAAAACTCTAATTCGAACTAGTTTTTAGTTCTAGATGCGTTAGTTCGAATTAGCTTGGTTTGAATTAACTAATTCGAACTAAGTTAGTTCAAATTAGTGCTGTAGTGTAGACATACCCTAAGCTCCTACAGTCAGAATAGCATGGGACTGTTTACATTTTATGCCCCTTCCTGCTTTTGCCCACAAACAGTAAATCCAGCAGACAAATTGGTGCCTAACATGATAGCAGGACCAGGGGCGGAAAGAACATCTCAGAGGCTCAAATGATAACACGTAATGTGTTGTTGGATATTCTTCCACAGCTCTTCATACTGCAAAAGCAACATGAGGCATTGCAACCAGCTGTGTTGTGATTTGCCAGGCACTGAATCATGGTTGGGCATGTTTCATTAGCTTGCTTAGAAAACACCACGCCATAGCTCCTTTGCAGATAATGGCAGTGGATTTCTTCTATAGCACAAATCGGGACATCCAATTATTTGCCTCTCATTGGAGACCAACAGGGGCTATTTTCACCTTCCCTTCAATGCAATTTGGACACACAAGGATGTAATCTCATTCTGATGCATCTGCAGGATTGTTTCTAGGGAACCTTCTTCCCTGAGGCAAGATCTATGTTTTTATTATGTTTGTACACAGCAGCCAGCTGAATAGAACCTCAGTGTCTGGCCTCTAGGTGCTCCCAAAATACAAACAACAAAGAGTAACCTAATCACCACCACCCCCTCCACACCCAGCAATTGGACAATAGGCCGCTTATATCCATCCACCAGGTTCTGGCCCTCAAACAGAAGACTCTGTATACAAGGAGTGAGGAGGAAAAGAATTGAGTAGAACACAAACGATCCTGCAGATAGGAAGAAACGGGTAAACACGATTTAGAGAAAAGCGAGGCTCAGACCCTGAGCACAAAAATCTCCTTTTGAGATACAAATCGGACCATGCCAGGAAAAGATGACAGAAAATGCATCTTGGAATTTTTCCGGGCTGCTGCAATTTTCTGATAATACAAATAATAAAGTCAGAGGGACTTAGAAGCTGGTTTTCCTCCACCTTCCTCTTCTGCTTGGACATGGCAATCTCTTTCCTAATGCAGCGATTTCCCAGCTGGCTTTGTAACTTGCTGGACACATTGCTGGCCTTTCAGGACCTACAACCTGGAGAGGGGGGCAAAGGGGCAACTGCCCTGGGACCTGGTGATTCAAAGGGCACCGGGCTCTCGGCTACTGCTACTGTGGCAGCAATGGTGGCTGGAGTTCTGGGAAGTGCTGAGGGCTGTTGCTGGGGAAGCTAGCCCCTGCGGACATTTCCAAGTCCAGTGCTGCACTGCTAGATCATAAGAACGTCCAGACTGGGTCAGACCAAAGGCCATGTAGCCCAGTATCCTGTCTGCTGACAGTGGCCAATGCCAGATGCCCCACAGGGAGTGAACACAATAGGCAATCATCATGTGATCCCTCAACCTGTCATCCATTTCCAGACAAAGAGAGGCTAAGGATATCATTCCTACCCATCCTGGCTAATAGCCATTGATGGACCCAGCCTCCATGAATCTATTTAGCTCTTTTTTGAACCCTGTTAAAGATCTAGTCTTCACCACATCCTCTGGCAAGGAGTTCCACAGGTTGACTGTGCGCTGAGTGAAAAAAACCTTCCTTTTGCTATTTCTTCTTGCCTGCCTCTGGCCTTATTGGCATTATAAAACAGGCATTTGTCATTCAGAGTCTGTGAAAAGTTGAAGGAAATGCCCCTATATTCTCCCACTCAATCATTCCTCATGGGTACTCGCTCTAGACTTCTGGCTTTTCAGTTGCCACGTGTCCCATGTAGAGACCTGCATCTCTCTCTTTTATGACTGGCTGTAAATAGACCTTATTTCCCTATGTTGAATATGGGACACCTGGTAAAACTACTCATATTCAAGGAAGTTTGATGGCAATCCATCAGAACTGTGCAGTACAAATGTTCAAATTAACACGTTGATTGAGACCCTATTAAAAGGAAATTCTGCATAGCTGGAGTCTTTTCATTTACCTTCTTATCTTTAAGGTTTGCATGGGGAGAGGGGACACACCCACATTCCTTCTTTCACATGGGAATGGGGTTGACAGACCGACCTGGCCCAACCCTCTCTGTCCAGTGCTCTCCACCCTCCATGCTCTGCTGAGTTCTCAGGACGGACCCGTCTCTCCTGGTACCTGGTGCCACATCTTCTCAAGGCAACATTCGGGGGAAGAGGTATGCGGAGTCACAGGCCCTCACCCCACATTTCTGGTGGGTTCACACCAGCCTGTGGCAAGCAGTAGCCTTTCAGCACTGTGCTGGAGGGAAGGGAAGAGAGCTGCTTCCAGTGGAAGTGAAATGGGGGTGGGGGTAGGAATGTCCTGGCATGTGTATTTCCAGCCATAGGGGAGCAGGGACATGGAGGTGGTGGAGGAGATAGGGAAGAAATGACCTCTGGAAATATACAGGCCAGGACGCCCCTACTCACCGATGGTGGCTGGCAAACAAGAATCAGGCCAGCAATAGGATCACCAGAACTAATGGGAGGGGAGAGACAGACAATGCGGGACAATTTGCCCACTAAAAAAAAAAAAAAAGGCTGGACATTGCAGGCAAGCTTAAATTCGTGACTGTCCCCTTAAAAACGGGACATCTGACCACCGGAGCTGTAAAGCAGGCTTGGATTTCTGAACCAGGAAACTTCCTGCTCTTTGTTGATATTATGTTCAAGGGAAACAGGATAGTGCTGAAGAAATACCTGACTACATCCGCAATTTCTCTTTCGAATATGGCGGTCCTAGCTCTTGCGGTTCAGGAGGAGTTCTTGAACAAACAGACTCACAGATGGACGGATGGCCAGACAGATGCACAAACATTCTCAAATACATAGCAGATAATTATCTTTGTTTTCTCTGAAATCATGTTTATGTGCAGCAAACAACCTGCAAAGTCCCAAATAGGGGCAGCCACTCATGGTAAAAGGGACACCCTGTTTAAGGAGAAAGTTCACTGTTAGAGCAGGCAGCAGCGTCTCTTAAGTGCAGAATACAACATTACTTCCGGGTAGGAGTTATATTTACTTGCAGCTGTACTGATCGCCCACTCCTGCATGTATCATATTGAGTTTAATACTCACTTTCAGTCATCAGGAGTGCTCTTTCCCTCTCTCATACACACACTTCTATATCTATATCTATCGAGTTTCATCTCTAAGTGCAGGAATATAAAGCTTTTGTTTTGCTGAGGGTACCTAGCAAAAATGCTTGGAGTTCCCAATAAATCAGCTGTATCCAATTAAATATACAGATACTAGAAGGTTGACCTGTCGTTGATCAAGCCCTTTGGGCCAGGGGGTGGAAGGAGTGGGGGTGCAGGAATCAGGGCAGATGCTTGGGGATGTAGAGGGCTCAGGGCAGGGAGTGGGGGTGCAGGAATCAGGGCAGGGGGCTGGGAAGTGTGGGGGAGTTCAGGGGAGGGGGGGGAGTGAGGAGGTAGAGGAGTCAGTGCAGGGGGTGGGGGCAGTTGTTGGCTGCTCCCTGAGGCTGGCCCAGGACAGTGGAAGCCGGGACACACTTCCCAGCCATCGGCTGCTGCTCTGGGCCAGGCTGGAGTGGCAGGGACCATGCTACCTGGCTGGTGACTGCTCTGTAGCTCTTCAGAGCTGTTGGGGCAATGGGAAACTCTTCCTGGTGGGGGGCAATGAGGGCGTCACTGCTCTGCCAGTGGCTGCTCTGCAGCTCTCCAGGGCTGTCGGAGGCAGGGCATACTTGCTTGCTGCCCCTTGTGGTCATCGTGGAGTATAACTGTTCCTGCTATCACAACCCTCCTTTCCTTGGGATGAGAACCAAGTGCACTCGTCCTGGCACAATCAAACCCTGACCTTGCTTTAAGTTGTTATAAGAGGAAGCTGCCTAGCGAATATGGTGGTCCTAGCTCTTGCGGTTCAGGAGGAGTTCTTGAACAAACAGACTCACAGACGGACGGACGGCCAGACAGATGCACAAACATTCTCAAATACATAGCAGATAATTATCTTTGTTTTCTCTGAAATCACGTTTATGGGCAGCAAAGACTCGGGATGGTTTCTGGCACTGGCATAGCTAGTATACAAGCATTATTTCCAGCTTATGCAATATCCCTTCAGAATCCAGGAACTGCCTTTGAACAAAAGACATGATTGCTATTTGCATGGCATATAATATTCTTAGTGCAAACAAGGCTGTGGCTGATCATACAGCCCCGGAAAGCTGTTGCACTAAAACCTCTAATTGTTCTACAAGAGGAAGAAGTTGAAGTGCGGCTGAAGTGGAAGGAATTTGTTTTGTTTTGTTTTTCCTTTTGTGTTTTTTTTTAAAGAAAAAGGAGAAAATTCCCTGTAGCACTAGAACCCCACTTACCTAACTCTGAAATCTAATTCAATGAGCTTTTAAGCTCTTTGGGAAGATACAAAATGCTCACAGTGATGCTGAAAGTTATTCTTTTCTGCCTGCAGTGACCTCATCCTTTATAGTAACTGGATGAAGCCTGTAGGGTCATATCCAGCCATCACCTCCATCACCTCCGCAAATGATCAGGTAAAATGTGGTCATGTAAACTTAAGGTCACTGGCATTTATACAATGGTCTGTGCTCTGAGCATTTGCTGGTGGTTTGTAGTAGAACTAAAATGTTTCCCTCTCCAGGCCAGACTTAACCAGTAACCATATGATAAATATTAGACATTATTGCTAGTTTTTGCTAACTGTGAGTTATTACTGATCTTAGGGGAGCCGACAGTTGGCTTGGTTCGTGGAAAAGATTGGGGGAGGGCCCTGTTCCATGCTCCCAGAAGGGGAGGAGCCTGAAGAATCCAGCCTTCCATGCCGTGCTCCGGAGCCCCCTCTCCCCAGCCCTCAGAGCCACACGGAGCATGCGGCACTGTGGTCCGGTGGCAACTGAAAGGGCCCGGCTGCCGCCTTTTTGGCAGGCCTGTTCAATCTCCTACTGCTGAAGCTCTGTGAGGAGCCACTATTGGCATTACAGCAGTTCCCTCAGCCCTGCTCCTCCTGTTTCCCCTCTCTATGGCCCCTGAGAACGTCAGAGTTCTTTCACCAGAGCAACACACAACACGCGCGCATTAAAGCTGTTCTTGCATTTTCTTCTTTTTCAGTCCTAAATGCAGAGCGGGCAGGGGGGAAATCTTTAAATGCCCTCTTCAGAGAGCGTTTCCCAGTCCAGTCGGAAGAGGACAGAATGTTCTTCTCTCTTTAACAGAGGTGTCACCCACCAAATTTGGGAAGGCCACCAAAGTACTCTCCGGGGACCTGCTGGCAGAGTCATCACAGTTCTAGAACACAGAAAGGCGAACACAGTCGCATTAGTGTCTCTTCACCGTAATAATTTGTGAGAGGTCTGGGCAGCAACTCTTAATGAGAAAACAAAATCACTTGACCTCAGCAATAAAATAAATAATCAAACTGAAATGCTGCTGTGTCTTGGACACAATCTCCTTTGTGAGGAGATTTCCTCAGGGCTGTAACTGAAATTGAGAGGACAACGTCAGAAACCTTGGATTTACATGGAACAAAACTGGCCTAATCAGGTGGCGAATCAGGTCCACAGAAGACTGTGGAGAACGAGATATAATTAATTAGTATTTATATTGCGGTAATACCTCGCAACCCCAGACAAGATCAAGGTTATCAAGGTGCTAGGAGCTGTGCGAACCAGAGGTTGGAGACTGTCCCTCCACTGGGGCGTTTATAATCGACAAAGATAAGTGTAGGAGAAAAGAAGCATTATTATTCCCATTTTACAGATGAGGAATAAAAGCACAGAGAGTTTAAGTGACTTGGCTAAGGTCACACAGGAAGTCCATGGCGGAACTAGGAACCCAGATGTGCTGAGTCAGTCTGGGTTCCCTGGTCAGAAGACCAGATTTCTTTTCAAGCACGACTGTGCATGTTAAAAACAGCCCACCACTAAGCCCAAATGTGAGTGCATTGTGGTAAGATAAGCAGGGGTGGCAACCCTGCACACTTCATTGGAGGCTACCCCCAGCCACTTGAGAGAAGCTAACTTGTGACCGTGGAATCCTAGGACTGGTAGGGATATCAAGAGGCCATCAAATCCAGCTCCCTGCACTCAGTGTCATCCCAGGGGACCTGGGGCCCGTGGCAACCCCCCCATGCCTCAGCCCCTCTCTCCACCCCGGCCTACCTCTTCCTGCCTTAGCTCCCCACCCCATCTCTTCTCTCAAGCTCCTGCGCCCCCCTCCTCCCTCCATTGCACCCTTTCCCCAAGAGAAGCAACTCCAGGAATTACCAAAAGGCCTGGAATGAGGTGGCAGCAGGGCTCACTCCCCCCACCCTCCACTGTGTCAGGAAATGGAGAGACCTGGCCCCGGCCTGCTCCAGTTCTCTAAGCCCACGTCACTTGTGGAGCAGAGCAGTCTGGGCCTGGGCCAGGATGCTGTGCATCCCACCGCCACGGCGAAGTCCAGCGGCCTGGCTGGGAGATAGCGGCAGTGTGAAGCAGGCTGCCTGGGCGCTCGGCTCCCTGCTGCTGCCCCAGGCCAGGCTCCCCCCCAGCTAATCCCCAGGCTGCCGTGTGCCACAGGATAACCATGACATAGGCGACCATCCTATCCAGAGGACAGTTGGGGTCCCCTCCCCACGTGTGGGACGTGGAGCAGCTGCCCCAATGGGACGGCTCTGCCTGGGCTGATAGCAGGGCCAAGCACCATCCAGACCAGAGGCGGGCAATAATTTTTGCAGGGGGGCCACTTCACTAATTCTAGCAGTGGTTATGGGCCGGCCCCAGCCCCTGGAAGAGGGCGTGTTCCCTCTAGGTGCTGCGTACCTGAGGGTGCGGAGGAAAGGAAACGTCATGTGCTCCCTATGCCAATCGGAGCCTGGGGCTGGGGCCGTGAGAAGTTTCTCGCTCTAGCCTCGCCCTGCCATGGGTGCATGGTGCCTAGAGGGAACTGCCAGACATTTTGAACAGCTCCCTCTAGACACCAGGCACCCCTGCCGGGGGGAGGAGACTTCGTGTGCTCTGCCTCTGGGTCTCAACTGGCAGGAGTGTGGCAGGGTAGGCCGGATCACACAGCTTAGTAGGTCGGATCCGACCTGTGGACCATGTCTTGCCCACCCCTGCTCTAGACCATCCCTGACAGCTGTTTGTCTAACCATCTGCAAAGCTCTCTCATTATCCATCTTCAAATCCCTCCTTCGCCATTGTGCCTACAAGAGACCTTGCCGTTCATTGAGCTGGGGGTGTGCAGGGATTACTGGCCATCCTTCTGAGCAGCACTGCGTCATAGCCCACGCGTGCTCCTAGCCGCACCCAGCATCTCCTGTCTTAGAAAGTATACACTCTGTGGGACAAGAACCATCTTTTGCTTCTGTGTTTGTTCAGCATCTAGCCCAACGGGGCATTGGGCCGATCACTGGGGCTCCCAAGAACGAGTGCAATGCGAAGAAAATAACCCCAGGGGGACAGCTGGGAGAGGTGCACAGCCATGTCGCTCTTGAGCAAAAAAACAGTTCACTGGCTTCACATGTGCTTGTGCTGATGATTCGTGAGAGGAGCCTGCGGGGCCACGTGCTCCCCCAAACACTACGGGTGGGAAAGGCAGGGGGCCGGATCCTCTGGGCGGCCCGGAGTACTCCTGGGGGGACCTGCACTCACAGATAACAGCAGGGGGAAGTGGAGCAATGCAAGTCTGCTCCACGGCGCCTGGCGTGTCACTCGCAAGAAGGCTGGAATGGAGCCCCCACACAGAATGAGGCAGCCACCTGCCGGGGAGCAGAGCTGCAGAGCTTCACATAGCTGCACTTCCCCTGCTACTACCTGTGAGTGCAGGGCGGGGAGGGGAAGGGGAATTGCCAGTGCCAGACCCCTGCTAATCCCTCAGGCCACATCCCTGGGGGAGGGGATTTGGAGGAAGAGATAGGGTGGAGCAGGGACAGGGGTGAGTCGAGATGGTGAAGGCAGGATATGTGGTGGAGGGGGTGTTGTTTCAGCCTTCCACTGGGTGGCATAGTGAGGAGTTAGGTGGTGAGGGGGTCACATGTCTGCAGTCCTCCCCCCAATGTCTTTCTTCACCAATTTCCCCTAATTACAAAGTGTTGCAACAGATACTGCTGAAGTATTTATTGTTGGTTGTGTATTGAAAATAAAGCAGAGACCACAACCCACTCATAACAATTAAATATCTGCCACTTGACAGGTAACTGTCCAAACCCTCCTGACTTGACATTTAGGGGGAGAAAACTGTATCACCATGTATTTCAGTGTTCTCTTCATGTCTTGAATCTTGTGTGGCTTCAGGAAATATCAGACACTTGGCAATATATGATTCCATATTCTAAAAGAGAAACATAGCTCCGACAAAATGATTTGCTAGAGAAATACTAGCAGAAGCAATCAGCCGTTCCCATAACTTTGTCTCCATTTCTCCATGATACACACGGGAATGAACTGGAAGCAAGAGCCTGCTGCTTCCTAAGCACTTTGGGGATAGCTTTACACATCTAATATTTAATTTCGTCATTACCAGAAGAACAGCTTCTATTTATTGGCCCAATATTTCAAGCCTTGATGCTTACAGCCAAGCACTTGCGTCAGCATTCTGTACGGCTGTGCAAGGCAGCTCTCACAGAAGGAATACATTGGAGGGCAACGCTGGCTCTTTTCATGCTGAAACAAATGGTTGCACAGTCACGTGGCAATTGTGGCCGTGCTCAGAAAAAGAGTATTAATCTGTACGCTAATAAGTGGTTGAAAGATTGATTTCTGAGCTGGTGTTCTCAACGGTGAGAGCGGAGCAGACAGTTTCCACACATAGCCAGGGATTATAAACCAGCAAGGCTGACTGGGTTTGCTCACCTGGAGAAGGGAGTGACTGTCATAGATGTATTCTCCAAGGGGGCCCCGCTGTCTGACTGGAAGAATAACTATATTAGGCTGAAGGGAGAATTCAAATCCAGGTCCTACAACAAAGCCACTGAGCAATATTGGATGAGGAAGGGTGCCAGCTTAACAAAAAACCCACAGCTCTTCCAACTCTCGGCCCGTGGGCCATCTCCGGCCAGAGCAGTTTTGCAATCCGGCCTGAGAGTACCGGTAGGCCGAGGGGAGGTTGTCCTTACTCATCACCCAAGTCCTGCCCCTTCCTGCCACTGTCCCACCCTCTCCTCCCTAGGGAAACTTGTTCTCCCAGGGACGTGGTCTCAAAAGTTTACCAGGGCTGGGGCTGGCACGAGGCAGTAGCAGCCCTGACTCCCCACTGCGTGTCAGGAGTCTGAGATCCCTGATATAGTCTGACTTCCTGTATAATAGAACTTCCCCAGAATAATTCTTTTTAAACTAGAAGATCTCCTCTTAAAACATCCATAATTTAAAAAATTGCCCATGATGGAGAATGCGCTTCGTCCTTTGCCAAACTGTTCCAATGGCTACATTTCTCTCACTGTTAAAAACGTACACCTTCTTTCCACTCTGATTTTGTTTTGCTTCACCTTTCACACACTGGATCTTGTTATACCTCTGCCTGCTTAGCTAATATTCCTTCCCCATGTCGGTTCTTGCAGACTGTGATCAATCACCCCTTAATCCAAGGGTGGGTAATAATTTTGGAATGGAGACCACTTCACACATTTCAGAAGTAGCCGTGGGCCTCGGGTGGAAAGGGCAGGGTTGAGAACTACCCTCCTACATATGGTGACCTTCTTTTCTGAACCAGCTGCAGCTGGGAAGAACGGTTTAATTTAAATTATGAAACAGATTTAGCGTTTTAACTTTCTCGTGTTAGTTTATCAAACTTCATTTTAAATAAAGTAAAACATTATGTCCAACACAAAAGGTTTCAATGTTTTATTTATTTATGGCAGGGGTGGGGAAGCTTTTTTGGGTTGGGGCTCACTGACCCACAAAAAAATCACTTGGGAGCCACACAAGTGAGAAGCCAAAAAACTCCTCCAAAAACCCAACAACGCTCTGGGTATGTCTACACTACCCCGCTAGTTCGAACTAGCGGGGTAATGTATGCATACCGCACTTGCTAATGAAGCCCGGGATTTGAATTTCCCGGGCTTCATTAGCATAAGCGGGGAGCCGCCATTTTTAAATCCCCGCTGCTTCGAACCCCGTGTAGCGCGGCTACACGGGGCTCGAACTAGGTAGTTCGGACTAGGGTGCCTATTCCGAACTACCGGTACACCTCGTTTCACAAGGAGTAACGGTAGTTCGGAATAGGACCCTAGTCCGAACTACCTAGTTCGAGCCCCGTGTAGCCGCGCTACACGGGGTTCGAAGCAGCGGGGATTTAAAAATGGCGGCTCCCCGCTTATGCTAATGAAGCCCGGGAAATTCAAATCCCGGGCTTCATTAGCAAGTGCGGTATGCATACATTACCCCGCTAGTTCGAACTAGCGGGGTAGTGTAGACATACCCTCACTGATGTGGTGCCAACTGAGTCACCTCACACCTCTGATGCCCCAGACTCTACTTGCAAGGCCACTGATGTGCGTGTGTGTGTGTGTTTGGGGGGGGGGGGGTAGGGTAGAGAAAAAGGAACATCAGCCCCAGGGCACAGCAATGTAAAAGGGCCTCGTGCTCCCAGCTGCCAGGGCAGTGGACAAAAAATTGCAGCTGGAGCCCTGGAGCTGCCAGCTGGTGCCATTGCAGCTCTGGGGCTTTTAGTTGCCGGCCATGAAGGATTGGCTAATGTGGCTGTCCCCAGCCACACCCCTTCCACCAGAGGCCCCAACACTTCAGGGGGCCCAGACCCACGCCTCTTTTGCAAAGGACACCAGACTCAATGGAATTTGCATAAGTAAGTCATAGAATCATAGAATACTAGGACTGGAAGGGACCTCGAGAGGTCAACGAGTCCAGTCCCCTGCCCTCATGGCAGGACCAAATACTGTCTAGTTATTGGTCCTGCCATGAGGGCAGGGGACTGGAAGTCCTGGCGTCTACTTTCACCCCTGCTCAGCTCTGAACCCTCTCCGGCATATTAGCATCATTCTTCAACTGTAAACACTAAAAGAGGCTATAAAGGTGCAGTTAACCCTACCACAGTGCAGGTAAGGTGGTGGCTTCAGCATCAGTATTCCGGCTGATGTTTCTGCTTCCTCTAACCCAGTGCTTCTCAACCCTTTTTTACGAAGTACCCCTTTAAAAAAATTCTAAGTACAGTAAAACTCCATTGGTCCGGCATCTGACGGTCCGGCACTCCTGATGGTCCGGCACCATCAGGAACCCGGAAGTGCTCTGCAGCCGGACCATTGGAGCTGCTCTGCCCCCAGCTTCCCCTATTCAGCTGCTGCTAAAACTGACCAGCAGCTGAATCAGGGAAGCCGGAGGCAGAGCAGCTGGGCCGCTGCCGGGTAGGTCCCCTAGTACTGCCCCTGGGGGCTGGGGGACCAACCCGGCAGCACCCCAGGCATCCTGATTCAGCCGCTGCTGAAATTGACCAGCGGCTGATTCCAGGAAGCCCAAGGCAGAGCTGCTCTGCCCTGGGCTTCCCTGAGTCAGCCGCTGGTCAGTTTCAGCAGCGGCTCACTTGGGGACGCCTGGGGCAGAGCAGCTGGGGTGCTGCCGGGTTGATCCAGTAGCGCCGAGGAGCAGCGGTGCGGGATCAACCCAGCAGCACCCCAGCTGATCTGCCCCAGGCATCCCCAAGAGCAGCTGGGGTGCTGCCTGGTTGGTCTCGCCGTGCCAAGGGTCGGCATTACCCTGACCAACCCGGCAGTACTCCAGCTGCTCTGCCCCAGGCATCTCCGATTCAGCCGCTGCTGGTCAGTTTCAGCAGCGGCTGAATCAGGGATGCCTGGGGCAGAGCCGGACTATCGGAAGGGGGGGCTATGAGGGGTGTGGGGTGGCACCGCCCCACCCCAGACCCCTCATAGCTCCCCCTTCCGATAGTCCGTCATATCTGATAATCCGGCACCCCCTGGGTCCCAAAAGTGCCGGATTATCGGAAGTTTACTGTACCCCAATACCTAGTTTTCAGACACACAAATTTTTTCTACCATCGCAACACATTTGTTTAAACAACTTAATCATAGCTGGGTGGGTGATGAAATTTCTGGGTGTAAAAAGTACAAAAATAATAAAGAGCTGTAAAACTTAAAACAAAAATTCACTTTTCTCTAAATTTCACTTGTGTTGACATACTCCCCAGAATTCTCTCAAGTACCCCTAAGGGTACTCGTGCCACCGGTTGAGAAACACTGCTCTAACCCTTCTGAAGTTATGTTTTGGGCCCATCTAGTCGTTTAAATCACGTTAATTCCTTTGCTGATTGACTGTGAACCTCCAGGAGCTACTGTGAGATATACTCCCACCTGTGAAAATAGGTCCCACATTCTATATTTGTGGGAGGAGTTTACATTTAGACCTTCCATAAATAATATGTATTTATTCTTTGCTCAGCCTCTCTTAATTCTTCACATCCACGCATGAGAGGATTTGATGGTGTAGTGGGTTAACATTCTAACTTTCATCCCTGTGAGGTCCAAAGGCTGTTTTTGACCAAAAGTGAACCATGAGATGACACAGGCCAACCCAATAAACCTGGTTAAAGGCAGGAGGAAGTGGGGAATGGCTGTCTTCTAGAATTCCTGCTGGTTCTGCCCTGTCTATTGTAGGTGTGGGATGATTGCAGGAGATGGATTAAGGGTCTGCAGTAGAAGCACTACATTGCTGCAGCTGTGCTGCTGTAGCACGGCTGGTGAAGACACTCTATGCTGACCGGAGAGTGCTCTCTTGTCAGCATAATTATGCCCCCTCTGCAAGAAGCAGAACTGATGCTATGTTGGTGGGAGAGTGTCTTCTGCTGACCTAGTGCGGGTGGGGACAGTGCTTAGGTCGCTGTCACTTGAATCCCTCAAAGGGTATCTATTTTCACATCCCCAGTGATGCAAGTTAGATTGACTTACGAGGTAACGTCGACCTGCCAGAGCAGATCAGCAGACTTTCACTGAGGGAAGAGTGTCACTCCCAAAGACAAGGGGTTGGTTGCTGTAGGCTTGAATTTCATTGGAAGGGACGGCTGTCACTCCAAACTCAAAAGAGGAGATTGGCTGGGGCAGTGGGTATCTAGATGACTCTGGGGAAGTCAACTGATCCCTCTAGTGGGGTTGGAGAAGGGGCTGTAGCTGCCCAGGGAATTTTATTGGGCATTCTGGAAGAGGAAGCAGCTGAAGAGAGCTGGCAATTGTCGCTAAGGGCTTGGGTGGGGACTAAACAGCAGTTGGACTCAGTTGGGAGATTCCAGTTCAGCTGAGTCATGATGAAGATTGATGGTCCAGGCAACAGGAGTCAGAACTCAGCACTCACGTTGGCAGCGCACACGAACATCAGCAGCTAAACCAAAGGGTCGGCTCATGCTCGGCAAGAGACAAAGGGGTTGGTGAAGGTCTATTGGAACGATCAGATCAGAGAGCACTGACCTATATACTTCAGTGTTGGGGAACTGGGCTCACTGTACTATTGCTGGGGAATGTGTAGGTATAACTTCCATGTAGGGGTCTCCTCCTGATGTTGCTCTCAGATGCTGGGAGAGGGCTTGGCCTGTTTAATCTCATGCATTACTTTATTGGTGACAGGAGAAGCTACAATTGGAGTTATCTCCTGGCTCCCTCAAAGAGGAGAGAGGTTGATGCTTGTTGGGACAACAGGGTTTACCCAGGCATAAGGGCTGGGACATAGGAACCATGCAAGCATCCTGAGGGACCTTCACTGATAGAACGATATTGGTGAACTCAGTGCAGTTCCTAAACTGTATCATAGGGTACGTCTAAACTACATGGCTCCGTCGACGGAGCCATGTAGATTTGTTTGTTTGGCAAAGTCAAATGAAGCCACGATTTAAATGATCGCGGCTTCATTTAAATTTACATGGCTGCCGCGCTGAGCTGACAAACAGCTGATCAGCTGTTTGTCCGCTCAGCGCGCTAGTCTGGACGCTCCCCTGTCGACATCAAAGCCCTTTGTCGGCAGTCCTGGTAAACGTCATCTCACGAGGAATAACGGGGCTGTCGACAAAGGGCTTTGATGTCGGCAGGGGAGCGTCCAGACTAGCGCGCTGAGTGGACAAACAGCTGATCAGCCGTTTGTCGGTTCAGCGCGGCAGCCATGTAAATTTAAATGAAGCCGCGATCGTTTAAATCGTGGCTTCATTTGACTTTGCCTATGTGTCTAATCTACATGTCTCTGCCGACAGAGGCATGTAGTCTAGACACAGCCATAATGAGTGCGTCTACACTGCACTGTTATTTCGAAATAACAAACGTCATGTGAGCATCTGCCCAGCCATTCCGTTATTTTGAAATAATTTTGAAATAACATCCTGAAATCTGTAAACCTCATTCTACAAGGAATAATGCCTATTCCGAAACAGTTATTTCGAAATAAGGTGTGTGTTGATGCTTCACTGCTGCTATTTCGAAATAGCCCCTCAGCCATTCTAACTTATTCCTCCCCAGTGCCTCCTGGGGCTTTAAATCAAGATAGCACGTCTCCATTAGGGAAGCCTGCCTCAGACTAATTTTGAGGCTTCTCTGCAGTGTAGATGTGCTATTTCGAAATAAGCTATTTTGGAATAACTTCAGGAATAGTTTATTTTGAAATAAGCATGGAGTGTAGATGTATCCTTAGTTACATCATACTGGCTATGTCTAGACTGGCATGATTTTCTGGAAATGCTTTTAACGGAAAAGTTTTCAGTTAAAAGCATTTTCGGAACAGAGTGTCTCGATTGGCACGGACACTTTTCCGCAAAAGCACTTTTTGTGGAAAAGCGTCCGGGGCCAAGCTAGACGCGCTTTTGCGCAAAAAAGCCCCGATTGCCATTTTCGCATTCGGGGCTTCTCTGCGCAAAACAAATCTCAGCTGTCTACACTGGCCCTTTTGCGCAAAAGTTTTGCGCAAAAGGGACATTTGCCCAAACGGGAGCAGCATAGTTTTTCCACAAAAAGCACTGATTTCTTACAGTAGGAAGTCAGTGCTTTTGCGGGAATTCAAGTGGCCAGTGTAGACAGCTGGCAAGTTTTTCCAGAAAAGCGGCTGATTTTCCGGAAAAACTGGCCAGTCTAGACACAGCCACTGTGTAACACACGGGACATTCCATGCGCAAGACAAGCTGAGGTGCAGCAAGGCAAAGGCATTTCCAGTCACGAGTGAGATGCATTGAGACAGTGACTCATAGTACAATGGTCGCCTCCTAGCATTGGGCAATGGAGTTACTCTCTTGCTTTCAAGAGCATTAAACGTTCCCCCAGCTCACCCCAGGTTTTGTTTTAAAACTAGCCAAATGCTCTAGTGCCTACATGATCTTTCACTTTTTCCCACAGTCCCCAAAATTCCTACCACCCATTCATAGTTATTGCCATCTGCAAATGATTTGCAAAAAGGAATGGAAAGCTTGCGGTCCAACAGCAGTCCCTGTGTCAGCTTTCCATTTCTTTGAAATGGTTCTATTAATTGTACCATTTTTATTTTTGTTTCCTTTCCTGTAACTAATTTTCAGCTTAGCCAGCCAATTCCATGACCTTGGACTGTAGCATTAGCCTCAGATATGGAACAAAGCTTTTCAGAGAGCATTCTGAAAAAAATTAACTCTGATCCTTATATGCACTACTGGGCCGATATCCTTAAAGAACGTTCATACGTTTGTGGGACAGGAACTTGCAGTACTGAAAACACCAAGCGTACATTGTGCCTTTGCAAGTGTTCCTCTTTTGTTCCTTAAGAATTGACTCAGAGACTTTCCTGTAACTAGATATTCATAACTGTACCACTTAGGGCTGTGATCTCCTTAAATCTAACAAGTAAAAACCCAGCATGTTGCAAGGAGGTGGTATTTGTGATCCAATAGGTGGCATTTTTGTATCCAAATTTGTTCAGAAGCAATGGCCCAGCATGATGCTAATGTGCACTGAGATATTGGATATCTTTGGATGCAATGCAAAACAGGCTTACTGAAACCTGGAAGAATCTCACAATACTCTTGCAACAGCAGAGGTAATAACTCTGACCTCATAACTACTTTCCAATTTTGCGCAATTATTTTGCCTGCCTACACAGGGGATCCAATATTTCATAGAATCATAACATCATAGAACACTAGAACTGGAAGGGACCTCAAGAGGTCGTAGAGTCCAGCCCTTTGCCCTCATTTGAATACTGAATTTGAATATTTGAATAATAGACTCTCCTCAAGATAACCACTCTTTATATCATTTAGTCAACACAAATAGTTCCCTGAATCAAAAAGAAGCCCATGACTAGCAAATGCAAATACTGAGATATTCCAGTGAAATTGGGTTCTTGTGAAATCTCAATGTACAGTCCTACTAGGTACAATACACCATTTCACTTCTTGTTGTTAACCCCTTCTCTTTCAGATAGTCACACAGGGTACTTCTAGACTACATGGCTCCATCGATGGAGCCATGCAGATTTTTTTATTTGGCAAAGGGAAATGAAGCCGCGATTTAAATAATCGCGGCTTCATTTAAATTTAAATGGCTGCCACGCTCTGCCGATCAGCTGTTTGTCGGCAGATCAGGGCAATCTGGACACTCTGCTGTTGACCTTAAAGCCCTTTGTTGACCTCCCCAATAAACCTCATCCCACAATGCATAAGGAGGAGGTCGACAAAGGGCTTTCAGGTCGGCGTGGGAGCGTCCAGACTGCCCTGATCTGCCGACAAACAGCTGATCATCAGCTGGTCGGCAGAGCGCGGCAGCCATTTAAATTTAAATGAAGCCACAATTATTTAAATCGCGGCTTCATTTCCCTCTGCTGATCAGCCTAATCTACATGGCTCCATCAATGGAGCCATGTAGTTTAGACACACCCACAGTGTTGTTTTTGAGTCACTGGTATGTAGTGGCCCAGCAATGGTTTCAGTGTGATGTTAGAAGTGTCATATAAAAATTAGTGTAAGAGCTTCCAGATAAAGATTATGTGACTCTGGCAAATGTTCAAGTTGGTGATGATTCAGTGGCCATGTAAGAATCTCTTCTCTGTCTCTAAATATGTGCACCATACTTGTTCATTAGACTGTTTAAGAATCTTTCTTTTATTATATGAGTTTGCCATATAATCCTGCAGGTTTTGCTCTGTTGCCTTCCCAATCTTGCTTCCCTTTGCAATGCCCATCTGTGTTTTTATTATGCCTCAGGGCCACTCAAATCTAACAAGCATTTCAATACTTGTTGAAAGCTGTTCTAGATTTGATCATAGAATCATAGAGCTGGAAGAGACCTCAGAAGGTCATCAAGTCCAGCCCCCTGCTCTAGGCAGGACCAATCCCAACTAAATCAACCTGACCAAGGCTTTGTCAAGCCAAGACTTAAACACCTCTAGGGATGGAGACTCCACTACTTCCCTAGGTAACCCATCCCTGTGCTGTAACCCATTCCAGTGATTTTAACAAATAGGGAGGAACTGGTTGAAAATTTGAAAGTGGAAGGTAGCTTGGGTAAAAGGGATCATGAAATAATAGAGTTCATGATTCTAAGGAATGGTAGAAGCAAAATAGAGACAATGGATTTCAGGAAGGTAGATTTTAGTAAACTCTAAGAGCTGGTAGGTAAGGTCCCATGGGAAGCAAGAGGAAAAACAACTGAAGAGAGTTGGCAGTTTTTCAAAGGGACATTATTAAGGACCCAAAAGGAAACTATTCGGCAGCGTCAGAAAGATAGAAAGTCTGGCAAGAGACTACTTTGGCTTAACAAAGTTTGGAGTTAATTTCTGAAGGAAGTTCTTGTTACAAACATACGCCTCTGATATGGGCTTAGGAGATGTTTTCTCCCAGATCGTGAGAGGGGAGGAGCATTCGATTCTCTACATCAGTAGGAAGCTGTTCCCCAGAGAGAAGGCCTACACTGTAATTGAAAAGGAGGTGCTAGCGGTGAAGTGGGCAGTGGACTCACTCTGGGTATGTCTACACTACCCTCCTAGTTCGAACTAGGAGGGTAATGTAGGCATACCGCACTTGCAAATGAAGCCCGGGAACGAGGTGTTTTAGGAATAGGAATAGGAATCCTAGTTCAAACTACCTAGTTCGAGCCCCGTGTAGCCGCGCTGCACGGGGTTTGAACCAGCGGGGTTTTAAAAATGGCGGCTCCCCGCTTATGCAAATGAAGCCCAGAAATTCAAATCCCGGGCTTCATTTGCAAGTGCGGTATGCCTACATTACCCCGCTAGTTCGAACTAGCGGGGTAGTGTAGACATACCCTCTGATATTACCTCCTGGGCAGACACTTTACCCTTGTCACAGATCACACCCCTCTTTGCTGGCTACATGCAATGAAAGAGACAAACCCCAGAATTATGAGGTGGTACCTCTCCCTCCACCCCTTCTCCTTCCAGATTCAACATCGTGCTGGGAAGGCCCAGGCAAATGCAGACTTTTTCTCCAGGGGGATGGAATGCAGTTGGGGGAGGGGGGGTTGCAGACCCTAACAGGGGTCACCGGGGGAGGATGTGTGAGGGAGTGAGAGGAGGGCCTGGCAGTCCAGGGGCTAAACAAGGCCTTTTTGCCCAATTAGCCCCATTTTACCTGCAGCCAATGCCAGGCCTGGAGGGAGAATAAAGGAGGGAACCTGGCTCAGTTTGGGGCTGACCAGCAAAGAGGCAGGCGCTGGTTCTGCCGTCCGTAGGACCTGAGCCAGAGCTGTCTGCTCAGTCGGCCGCAGAAGGACACAAGCCTCCAACCCTCCCCCCTACCAGGTGCAAAGGGGGAGAACCAGAGGGTAACCCCCACTGAGGAGGGGGAAACTGAATTCTTGGGGCCATGAACTGAAGGAGCAGACTTTGATAACTGGCCGGAAGTCCTGCACCCCAAGCCCCCAGCTAACACCGTGACCTAACCACTTAGGAACCCTGCTGCTCGGGAGACCCAGTTACATGCCCTTTTAAAAGAGAGATGGGAAAGGAATTTTGCTTAGAACAGTGGTCACCAACCAGTAGATCGGGATCTAATGGTAGTTCTTGGAGCCTCTGGCAGGTGACCCTGACAGGTTTGGCTAGGAGACTATTAAGTGCTGGCACTTCATCTGCCCCTCTCAGCCCTGGCGTGCTGCTCCTGCCCTCTGCCTTGGAATGCCCCCCCCCTCAACCCCAGGAGCCTTTTGCTTGCTGTGCAGGACACAAGAAGAAGAGGAGGGGGTCCTGATTTCAGGGTGCCCCTCCCTCCACCCTATACCCCATCTCCACAGAACGAGTGTGGGGCAGGGATGGAGACAGTTTGCTGGCTGCTTTGGGGAGCAGTGCAGGGCCAGGATAGGGATGAGCCTGCCTTAGCCCCCTGCACCACCACCCGGAAGCCACCTGTGGTAAATGATGCTCAGCAGGAGCCTACATTCCAAACCACAGCCCCAGTTCTGAGCCATCCTGCACCCCAAATCTCTGCCCTAGTCCTGAGTCCCCCTGTACCCAAACTCCCTCCCAGAGCCTGAACCCCTCCTGCACCTCCACTCCCTGCCCCAGGCTCAGCTTAGAACTCCTGCCACACTCCAAATCCTGTAGCCCACGATCAGAGACCGCATCCCCGTTCCTCGCACCCCAACCCTCTACCCCCAGCCTGATACAAGTGAGTGAGGGTGAGAGAGGGAGGATGGAGTGAGCAGAGGTAGGGCCTTGGAGAAGGGGCAGGAAGGAAGTGGGCAAGAGTGTTTGAGTTTGAGGTGGATCCTGGACGGCACTTAAATTCAAAAAGTGATCTCGTGCTTAAAAAGGTTGGAGACCCCTGGCTTAGAATGTCCCCTAAATTGGGTCTATGATCAGTTCTTTTGAGTAGTTTATACCATTTGACAAAAATCTTCTTTGTTATGTGGTGCTCATTCTTTGTTTTGCTAATATTGAAATGTTGTACATGAGTTTCATTTCTTTAAAAAAAAAATCCAAATAGTCCTTTGGCATGCTTCCCAGATCTTTATCTATTTACAACATTCCATGGTTATTGTCAGTGCTTTTCCCTCCGAAGTACTTTTTGGGTGTGAAGCCAATGTGCTACCTGTCCTACAGCCAGACCAACAAAAAAAAGGTCCCTACCCCCAAAAGCTTGCAGTCTATGACTTGGTCTACACAGCAAGAAGATTGATTGTGCTACATCTCAGAGCTGTGAAAAAATGTGTGTCTGAATATTGTGCTTCAGTTGACCTAAACTCGGCTCTAGATGCAGTTAGGAAAAAATTCTTCCATTGACCTAGCTACTGCCTCTAAGAGGAGGATCACCTACCTTGATGAAAAATAGTTTCCTTCAATATAGGAAGTGTCTACATTATGGCACTGCACCAGCCCAGATGTAGCACCGTAACCATGCTGCTGCAGCTGCTGTAGAATAGATATGGTGGAATAGCCATTCCGTACTTCATTGGCATGGACAGCAGTCTTGTCGGAAGTGTCTCAAGGAGCATCATGTCCAGTTCTTGCCAATGTGCACAGTGCTCCCTTGGTGACATTCACTCCTGTGCAGGAAGCCTGCACAAAGCCATAATTTCGATTCATGCCATGAAGGGTTCCATTGAAAGCAATGGAAAATTGATAGGCTACACTATGCTTGTGAGGGAAAGGTTTGAGTCCAGAGATGGTATCATGTCTTTATTACAAAACCTGAGTTTTGGAAGGAGAGAGAGGGGGCAGGTAAAATGACATTTTTGGCACCATATACCTCTCTGTTTGCCATTATGCCCTCTCAAGCTGGTATATTTGTGTAGTTATGCAAATGTAGTGAGGTTGAAGCTTTCACAGGCCCCGGACTAGGTGTGCGGGGCACCCTGGATCCGCACCCTTGGAAGGGGAGGGGCTTCAGGTGGAAGGGGTGGGGCCAGGAGAAGCTCACCCCCAACGCCTCCAAGAGCACAGTGCATCCCTCCCAAGCCTCAGAGATGTGTGGAGCACACGGTGCAAAGCTCCAGCAATGATTTCTGCCCCCCCACCAGGACAACTGCCCCCTTTGCTCTGCTATCAGGGCATGTCTAGACTACATCCCTCTTTTGAAAGAGGGATGTAAATTAGGCAGATGAAAAGTGCAAATGAACTGGGGATTTAAATATCCCGTGCTTCATTTACATAATTGCATCATAGCGTTCTTTAGAAAAAGGGGATTTTAAAAGTGAAACTGCAGTTTAGACGTGGTTCTTTCAGAAAAGGGCTTTTTTTCCAAAAAGAACCACGTCTAGACTGTGGTTTCACTTTCAAAATACCCTTTTTTGAAAGAACGCTGTGACGTGATTATGCGTGGGATATTTAAATCCCTGGTTCATTTGCACTTTCGATCTGCCTAATTTACATCCCTCTTTCGAAAGAGTAATGTGGTCTAGACATAACCTCAGCGAATCTATACAAAAGAAAGGGCGTGGTGCTTCATGGCTGCCTGTTATTCAAACAGGCAGCTCCCATTGGCCAATTGGATTGTGCTGGGAGCAGGAGCAGTGCCTGAAGCCTTCCCCTCTAGGCTCACAGATTTTAAAGAGAAACCCTCCTGGCAAGTGCATTCCTGAGCAGCATGTGAGTGGGGCGAGGCAAGTGAGAAGCCTGTCTGGGGTTTCCTGCAGCCTCCGCAAGCCGGATCCGGTGGTTTGTTGGGCCGGATGTGGCCTGCAGGCCATATTTTGCCCATCCCAGTATAAGAAAGATCTTTTCCAAAACTGCACTCTGGGCCCCCAGCATGGGGAAAGAGGATCACAGTTCACTTTAACCCTATAGGAACACATCTTAACACCTGCCAATTAAGGCTAGTACCAAGTACTCTAGTATCTGATTAAAAAGAACCCCATCCTCATTGCTTAGGCTTCAGATAAGGACTTGACAGGTTTTATCAATTTTAAACCTATAACTGGAATCTCTAATCAAGTAACACTTCGTGCAAACGAACTCTGTCAGCCGAACTGTTGGCTATTTGCACTGCATGCTGCATACTAAGCCAGCCCTGTTCTGCTTTCTTGGTAGCTACAAGGATAACTGATACACCAGAGACCTGAGTTACTCTGGCGCTGATCAAAGTGCTGGTGTAATTGAAATCTCTGGTGTATCAGTGTTCTTACTCCTACAGGCCTTCCTTATTAGCATATACATTCCCTGATTAGCCTGCTCCTCATAAGCATTTGTGTTTGCAGGTTCCATCACATCAGCCTAAATTTCTCGGTGAGAGTGTTTGATCTGCATATTTCCCAGCATCCCTCTGTCCAAGTTGGCTCTTCCTGCTTTTGTCCCTTGAATGACAACTGAACATTCTAATGGGTATTTTGTGTCAGCCAAGTCTGTGTTACCCAGAATGAACTGCGTCCCTCCTGGATAACCTCTGCTTTTGGGGTTTTAATCTTAAAAACAGCTGACATCCATCCCAGGTCTGTCTAGACAGAGTGTACCTGCTTCTGTACTATAATGTTCTCAACATGACTCTCAATGTTCCCCTGAGATCAAAGAAATGGGACAAATTAAAGTGGTGAGAAGGTCATTCAGATAAATAACTCACAATCTACAGAAATTACAGGTTTTGAGAGTCTAAAAGATAGGCTTCTAAAAACACCAAATTAGAGGTGGCCTAAATTTTCAGAGTTTGCAGAGCACATGTAGCTCTCATTGATTTCACTGGGTTTCGTGACTGCTCATGTACTACTTATAAATTATAATAAATATGTCGGGTATTTTACTATAAATGCATTTTCTTTTGTGTGTAAGGACTGGATGGAAAGGAGTCATATAAAAATGGAAACTAGGACAAATTACAAAGGATGAATATAGGCAAACAACACAGGAATGCAGGGGCAAGATTAGAAAGGCAAAGGCGAGCTACAGGCATAAGGAAACAAGAAGATTCTATAAATATATTAGAAGCAAGAGGAACACCAAGGACAGGGTAGGCCCATTGCTAAGTGAGGAGGGAGAAACAGTAACAGGAAACTTGAAAAGGCAGAGATGCTTAATGACTTCTTTGTTTTGGTCTTCACCGAGAAGTGTAATGAAGGAATGCCTAACATAGTGTATGTTAGTAGGAAGGGGGCAGGTTTAGATGATAAAATAAAATTAAAAAAAAACAAGTTAAAAATCACTTAGAAAAGTTAGATGTCTACAAGTCACCAGAGCCTGATGAAATGCATCCTAGAATACTCAAGGAGCTGATAGAGGAGGTATCTGAGCCTTTAGCTATCATCTTTTGAAAATCATGGAAGACAGGAGAGATTCCAGAAGACTGGAAAAGGGCAAATATAGTGCCCATCTATAAAAAGGGAAATAAGAACAACTCAGGAAACTACAGACCAGTCAGTTTAACTTCTGTGCCAGGAAAGATAATGGAGCAAGTAATTAAAGAAATCATCTGCAAATACTTGGAAGATAATAAAGTGATACATAACAGCCAGCATGGATTTGTAAAGAACAAATGATGTCAAAACAATCTGATAGCTTTTTTTTGATAAGATAATGAGTCTTGTGGATAAGGGAGAAGCGGTGGATGTGGTATACCTAGACTTTAGAAAGGCATTTGACACAGTCTCACATGATATTCTTTTCAATAAATTAGGCAAATACAACTTAGATGGGGCTACTATAAGGTGGGTGCATAACTGCCTGGATAATCACTACTCCCTGAGAATGGTTAACGGTTCACAATCATGCTAGAAGGACATAACAAGTGGAGTTCCACAGGGGTCTGTTTTGAGTCCAATTCTGTTCAATATCTTCATCAACAATTTAAATATCAGCATAGAGAGTACGCTTATTAAGTTTGCAGATGATACTAACCTGGGAGGGGTTGCAAGTGCTTTGGAGGACAGGATCATAATTCAAAATGACCTGGACAAATTGGAGGAATGGTCTGAGGCAAACAGGATGAAGCTGAATAAGGACAAATGCAAAGTGTTCCACTTAGGAAGGAACAATCAGTTTCACACATACAGAATGGGAAGTGACTGCTTAGGAAGGAGTACGGCAGAAAGGGATCTAAGGGCTATAGTAGACCACAAGCTAAATATGAGCCAACAATGCGACATTATTGCAAAAAAAGCAAACATGATTCTAGGATGCATTAACAGGTGTGTTGTGAGCAAGACACAAAAAGTCATTCTTCCACTCTACTCTGCGCTAGTTAGGCCTCACTTGGAGTATTGTGTCCCGTTCTGGGCACCGCATTTCAAGAAAGATGTGGAGAAATTGGAGAAGGTCCAGAGAAGAGCAACAAGAATGATTAAAGGTCTAGAGAACATGACCTATGAAGGAAGACTGAAGGAATTAGGCTTGTTTAGTTTGGAAAAGAGAAGATTGAGAGGGGACATGGTAGAGGTTTTCAGGTATCTAAAAGGGTGTTACAAGGAGGAGGAAGAAAACTTGTTCTTCCTGGCCTCTGAGGATAGAACAAGAAGCAATGGGCTTAAACTGCAGCAAGGGAGGTTTAGATTGGACATTAAGAAAAAGTTCCTATCTGTCAGGATGGTTAAACACTGGAATAAATTGCCTAGGGAGGATGTGGAATCTCCATCTCTAGAGATATTTAAGAGCAGGTTAGATAAATGTCTATCAGGGATGGTCTAGACAGTATTTGGTCCTGCCATGAGGGCAGGGGACTGGACTCGATGACCTCTCGAGGTCCCTTCCAGTCCTAGTATTCTATGAATAGCAAGGGAGCATTTATTCTGTGCCATGTCTCTTTAAGGTTTGGAAGCATGATAAAGCTCAAAGGGACCTGGTGAGCAGAGTGCGGTTAAAAGAGTATGGTGTTATGTGAAAACATGAGAACACAACAACCAGGGGTCATCAAATGAAATTAATAGGTAGCGGGTTTAAAAGAAACAAAAGGAAGTACTTCTTCATGCAGCCCACAGTCAACTTGTGGAACTCCTTGCCAGAGGATGTTGTGAAGTCCAGGACTTTAACAGGGTTCAAAAAAGAGCTAGATAAATTCATGGGGAATGGGTTCATTAATGGTAATTAGCCAGGATGGGAAGGAATGGTGTCCCTAGCCTCTGGTTGTCAGAGGCTGGGAATGGGTGACAGGGGTAGAATCACTTGATGATTGCCTGTTCTGTTAATTCCCTCTGGGGCATCTGGCATTGGACACTAGGCTAGATGGATCTTTGGTTTGACCCAGTATGGCCATTCTTACGGTCTTAGATGACTCCAGCAGGAAGGGTTGCACAGGCAGCAGGTGTGTGTTTTTGGAGAGATTGTTAAGGCAAAAGGTTTTAAAAAGTTGTAAACATTGCCCGTGCCTAGGAGTGTAACGTTCAGTTCTAAAAAAATCAGTTGACTTTCATTTTAAGGACTAAACATTCATTGAAGGCATTCAGATTTTAAATCATTGCCCAGAATTTTCAGCGGTAGCTGAACCGAACAGACAGAGATGCTCGAAAGCTTGGTCACAGTACAGGTGTGGGGGTAGTAGCTAGAAGAGGTGGGTGCGAAAATGCATTTTAGGAAAGGAGGTGGACAAATTGTTCCAGAACACTGGCACGGTGACAGGAAAGGGATTGCTGTCTGACAGATGGCAGGAAAGTACGGTGAACCTGCCAGAAGTGAGAGCTGATTGAGTAGAGGGAGCAAACATAGGCATTGGAAGGTACAGGGAGAAATGACGTTAAGGAACATTGTGAGATAGGTGAAGTGGAGTTCTTTTAAAACGGGATGATGTTTAAATGGATGGGAGAGCAGCATCGAGAGGTCCAGCAATCAAAGAGTTAAGGCTGCTAAGCAGATGTGCATATGACAGTAGCACCTGCCTCTCTCTCTCTGTGCACTTTGCTTAGTAGGAAGAAGGATATATAAATAAAATCACAGCAATTTTAAGGAAAAGAACAGTAGGGAAAAATGAATGCAGAGGCATTGTTCCAATGTGTATTGGGCTCTTTAAGCAGAAAACCTCCATCAAAAACACGTCAGTTTTTTAGTAGCTGCTCCACTGAAGTTCCTTCACGGGCACTGCTCAAACGTCACTCAGGCTGAATACTAACTACAAGAACAAACTGCTCCCAACCATGCCTTATTAAATTATACATATGCAACCTCTTAGATAAACTAACACACTGTACTGTTTATACTGACATGTTCCAAAAGCCAGGAGTAATAAATCAAATACATATCATAAAGATAAATACTTCACTTTTCAAGATACAGTATGTCCATACAGAAGACTGAAAAGCATAAGTATGCATATAAGTGTATTGCTGATACTGTCAAGTGAGGGAGAATTATCAGGAGAGCTGGGTTTCTTATTCCTCACTCTGCCACTGACTTCTTGCGTGATGTCAGGCAAATTGCTTATTCTGTATGTCTCAGGCCAGGTGTACACTAAAGGGGAAGATTAAATCAATATATGCAACTCCAGCTATGTTAAATTACATAGCTGGAGTCAACATACCTTGTTTCACGTATCCTCGCCATCCTCACAATGGGAGGTTGATGGGAGAAAACATTCTCATGGGCTTCCCTTACTCCTCGCAGAAGCAGAAGTACTGGCAACCAGTGGAAGTGCCCTCTGAGTTCAATTTAGTGAGTCTTAACGAGACTGGCTAAATCAAACTCCGGAAAATCAATCGTGGCAGTGTTGATCTTCCGTTTAGAGAAGACATGGCTTCAGTTTCTCAGCTACAATAATAATACTAGTTCCATGCTTCACAAGATACTGTGAAGGTCATTCAGTGGTGTTTGCAAAGCATTTTGCAGTCAGAGGAGACACACTAGTGGAAGAGAGAGTACAATAATCATGTAATACATTATTTTGGAACAAAGTCTAAAAGGTTTGTTGAGCGCCTATATCATTTCCATTTTTTAATAAATATACTCATTTTCAGGAACATAGATTATCTATTCTACTGGGCCCTACTGCATTTGATTATTGAAGTATTTATTAGCACACTTGTCAATGCCGGCTCTGACGCATGGCAGAGGATATATTTCCTGAGAAGATGCTTATCATTAACAACAAATTGGCCCTGATACACCCACGGTAGGTGTGATGCATTTGGTGTTTCTTGAATGATGCAGTAAGTCTTGATATCAAAAAGGAAAGGGATTATGAGGTGGCAACTGACATGAAGATGTTTCCGTGTCCAGTCCGGAATATAATAGCGGTGAGGTTCATCTCAGGTATAACTACTTGGAAGCCAATTAAATGACATTATGGGTTAAATTGGGCCATTGTCACTAACATGGCCTACTGTGCCCAGGAAAGAGGGACTATTTTCCTCTTAAACTAATGGACTGAGGGAATCCAAATTTGTGCCTCCTGATAAGTGAGATGGGAAATAATGTCTGTTTTCACCACCAAAGCCATTACAGATAGTTAAGACTCTAGGGAGAACACAGAGACATTACAAACTGATAGGTTTATCCACTGTGCTCCAGCCATCCCTGGCATGAAAGTGTGTGTGTGCGCATGTGCATGTGCACAGGCAGGGAGAACTCAGGTGTTAAATAGCTTCCAAGACAGCTTTGTATGCCAGCCCTGATGGAGAGATGAAAGATGCTAAGAGGGGTTTGTTTGGATCTCTGTCATGACTGAAAGAAGTATATTATGATAATGAGATTTACAGTTGCCCTAGGGGCTTGTCTCCACTTTCTGGGAGATCAATCTCCTGAGGTTTGAACTAGAAAAGATATGCTAAATCAACCTCTGATGGCACCCTTGTCGACTCTGGTACTCCACTGGGTCACAAGGAGGAAGGCAAGCCAACGGGAGAGTTACTCTTGTCCACCTCCTGCAGAAATCACGTCCTACGCTATCCACATGTCTGGAGCTGTCGTATTTTAGGACAACTTTCTCCACCAGTGTAGACCTGGCCTTAAAGGCTATTGAATGTACAGCTTTGGTCTTGTGCGAAGCTTCTCAGTGTTAAAGGTACGCTGGCAGCTTCTGGTTTAGTCCACGTGAGCCAAATTAAAGCACTGGTTTTAATCCCTTTCTGGAGGGAGAGATATGTGAAAGCAGAATCCACAGAACCCTCCTACCTAAACTGTAAAGAAGAATGCACTTTGGAAGCAGCAGGCTGAGCACATGAGATGCTGCTTCAGTCAGGAGATTTGGGACTATGGAGACACATGAGATTTAAATCTACATCAACACCTTCCAGCTCACTGTCTCTCTGTAGCTGTTTCAGGTAGACCTGGGAGCAAGGTCAGAAGGATTAAACTCCAAGTATCATTCAGGTAATCAAATGAGCCACACAAGGAAAACATAACAAATGGTCTGGTACCACTTTATAGACTAACAAAACAAGTAGATGGTATCATGAGCTTTCATGGGCACAGCCCACTACTTCAGATGACTGGAGGAAAACATAATTTGTTTTCTTTTTTATTTTAAAGGACAGACGAAAGGGAAGAAATTAGCTATACATTAACCCCAGCTGTTTCACCTTCTGCTTATTCAAATCTCTGTAAGCTGGCATACCAGCTAGAAAACTTGGCAGATTTCTACTACCTCCTGTTTTTGACTGACTGGCTTTGAAGGGTCCTTGATCTACTCCTGGGCTTTCTTTATCCTCAGAGGGGATATAGCAAAGGAAGGCTTAGTGGAGTGAGAAAGTCTTGGCTGTGGCAAGCATAGCTTTTTTACTAGAAAGTTTCCTCCAGTAAGTAGGGGCAACTTTTTGTCCCCAAACTCAGACTTTCCTACCATTAGCCAGAAGCATTTTTAAGACCACTTTTATTCTAAATAGGAGAAATTCTGACTTACAAATCAAACCCTACCTACAGCTCTAAAACAACAGCTTCTTTTTCACCTCTCCTTTCCCCCTTTACTTTCCCCTTGTTTTTAAACTCAGCTGTGCTTTTATACTGCACAGCTGGGATTTCCCACCTTCTCTGCAAGGATCCAGTCAGTTTCTCCACTTAAATTAAACCTGCTGCAGCTGTTACTAAGTTTAATTGATTTCCTAATGATATCAGCAAATTCTCCTTTAAAAGCATGACACCAATGTCCCCTTCATTAATAAAGGACCCTTTGGGGCAGAATTTTCAAGAGAGCTCTGACAGTACCCACAACTAAGATGAAATTTACCAAAGAGCTCACCACACTGTGTACTTGTTGGGTGCTGAGTTCCTCTGGAACTCTGGCTCCAATTAAAGGTACTGATTACTTAAACATCTGATCTAAAAGTCTTTAATGAAAAGTTCTGGTAAGAAGAGACAAAAATCTAGTGAGGGAATCATATAAAAATAAGAGATTGAGGATCCAGCAGGCTCTAATCTGGATTGCCTTTTCTGGGAGTAAATCTAGTTTTTAAAAATAACACTGCGACCATGTATAAATGTGGAACTAAATTTGTTATAATTAAAAATTCTATATTCTGAAGGTCAAGAGATGCACTAATTTCTTGAGTGATTTTCCTTATTGATGAAAATACAAGTTGAATCTTACTGGTCCAGCCCCCTTAGAATCTGGCTGGTCCTGAATCAATGAATTTTCTGGCTACTGGAAGCCAGGGCCAACCCTCTACTGCTGCCTGGCCTTCAGCTATGAGGCCCCACTTCTGGCCCCTGGCCATAGGGTTCTGTAGCTGTCCCACCTCTTCCCCTGAGAGCACCCTGTTCCCACTCCTGTCCCTCCCTCCCTGAGCTTGAATGCCACAAATCAGCTGTTTGCAGTGCTCCTGAAGCTTTGGGAGTGTGGGGGCTGAGTTGCTAAGTATGGGGTTACTGGTGCACAGGAGGGAAGGGAGGAGCATTGGGGGCAGCTTGGTGATGGTTTTTCCCTGTGAGTGCACCAATCCCAGAGAACCCATGGGATTGCTGATGATACCAGACCAAGGATGCTGCCGGACGAGGGAATCTCAGATTACAGAGGTTCTAACTGTACTGGCTTGCTTCCTGCATGCAGCAAAATAACTTAAATGGCTTGGCATGCTGTATTTGATAGTCTAGGCAGACTGCAGAGTGTAAACTGGGCCCCTTAGAAACATGTATTTGCAGAAATACATTTCTTTTTTGGCATTTGATGATTCTGTTGGAACACTTACACATGGAATGAATTTTATGCACGTTTAATGGGTCTGCTCACCAAATGGTCAATGTACAGTGTGTCAGGGTTATGTAGGATCCAGGGCCTAATATTTTGCACTAATATTTTATCTCTAAAGAGCAGGTAATGTGACATAAAGGACTGAGCATTGGACCTGTTCTATTCCTGGTTCTGGAAGCTGACCATGGGCAAGTAACTTTTTCTGCTCTGTGCCTCAGTTTCCCTATCTGTAACTGATAAACGATCCCTTTCAATGCACTTTGAGAACTACTGCTGAAAAGAGCTATCTAAGAATGAGGCTCTTTGATTCAAGGATTCCCAAGTGTTTGATAAGCAACTAGTTAACCCCCAAAACACATGCGAAGAGGCATAGAGGTAAACTGAATTAGAGAGGCATATTTGTTTGCGATCACAGAGGTAGAACCAGAAGAAACCATTTTCGGTTTCCTAGTCACCAGTTTTAATAAAATTTAACATTGAAAATTGTGCTGCATGTGGTAAGCAATGAAAACTTGTATTGCTAGCAGATGTTTGGTTTTGTGAGACACAATCCCATTCCAGGCACATCCCGTTTTCCTGGCACAATCAAACCCTTATGTTGCTTTAAGTGATGATAAAAAGAAGCTGTATACTGAATTTGGTGGTCCTAGCTCTTACTCTTTTAGGAGGAGTTCTTGATCAAATGGACAAACTCCCTAAAATATAGATTATCCCCATTTCACAGATAAGGGAAAGTGAGGGGCAGAGACATTACATGGCATGCTCAAGGTCACACAGCATGCCAGCAGAAAAACCAACAGAAGAATTTAGATATCAACATGATTCTCAGCTCACACTCAACTAAATAGTCCACACAGCCTCCAGCTACTCGGCCATATCATCAAGCTTTCAGTCAATGCTTTTTTTCTTTCCATTTTCTTGAAATCTAGAGTCATCTTCAGCAGCAGTGGAAGAGAATTAATTTGCCAAGTGACTATAAATGTAGTTCCCAGCCATAGAAGCTCTCACTACACAGAAGCACCAGACAGTTTTAAGCCCGGTTTAGTAGTACAGATGTCAGGACATGTTGTTGTAGGTTATGTTTCTCTTCTTTTGTAAATTACCACAGTGTAGGCCAGACTCCTACGTGTGAATGCACTCTGCCTGCTACTTCACTTGGCTCTTGAATGTGGAATCACTTATGTCTTGATTTATTGCCCTTAATCCCTAAATAGAAAAGCTCTGTGGGTAATCCAAACAGGAACCATGCTATAAATGAAGCGGTAAAAGATGTGCTTGTTCTAGAAGGAAGTTGTATCTCTACTGCTAATGTGTTTCTTATTGTTCCACTCCTCTATCAAATACATGCTTGTTTGTTATTGTAGGGTTGGTTGCCTGTGTGTGCTAAGCCACAGACACTGATTTTTTTGGAGCTTCAGGGGATAGCCGAGTTAGTCTATTACAGAAAAAAGCAACAAATGGTCTGGTAGCACTTTATAGACTAACAAAACATGTAGAAGGTATCATGAGCTTTCATGGGCACAGCCCACTTCTTCAGATGAATCCAGTCATCTGAAGAAGTGGGCTGTGCCCACAAAAGCTCATGATACCTTCTACATGTTTCGTTAGTCTATAAAATGCTACCAGACCATTTGTTGCTTTTTACTGATTTTTTTGTTTGTTTAAGGAGCAGGGAAGCATAGGATCCCCCATAGAAATCACCCCATTTAGTTGTGAAAGAGAGAGGGTGAAGAACGGCATTGTTTAGACTGGACCAACCGGATAATATCGCTTTAAATTAAAAGAGCAAAGCAACAGCTTTAAATTTCGTATAACAACCTCACTTTCCAGTGTGTGGGTGTTAGCTTTGATATCTATCTTGATACTTAAAAAATGTCAAAACCGATCAAAAGGAAATTCTTTCCACAGATCTCAGACATCAAGTTGCTGCCATGAGACACGTTTCCTGGAAAACATAGAGGTTTACTGGCAGTAGGAGTAGGCCCCGAAGCACAGCAATAAGCGTACACCATTAGGGTAATATGTATACTGCTTATAATCATCTAGAATTCAGTAATGGTATCTCTCTATCATCCAGGAACAAATCAGACTGTAACATCTCTGCCCACTACCTCAGGCTCCATCCCCCATGAAGAAACTCAATGTCTTTGTAATGAGACCTCCGAGCTGAGACAGAGGATATGGCTAGGGAGGAGGTGGCCTCTACTGGATGTGCCGACTGGCAAAGTATCAGAAGAGGAATATGTCTTCCTGTGGGAAACGTGAAAATATTTGTTTTACACGAGGCACCTGATGTGCTACTGGAGCTGAGCGGAAGAGATATTTCTTCGCACTCGAGCGAGATCCACCAAGAAGAGGAAAAAATCAGCTGCCAGTGAGAATGCTGGACCCTATGTCATCCTTGCTGTAACAGCACCGTATTGAGTGGGGTTACCTCAAAGCTGAATTTAGACGTCAACCTCCTCTGAGCATGCCAGAGGGTGCTGTAAAGCCATAATTCAACATGCAGAACCAGCTTGTGTTTTATGTGTCTGCCGCACTCTGAGCATAAAAGAAAAGCGAAAAGGTTGATCAATGATAAAAGGAACCTGCACATATATTCAGTTGTCTTCTGCATGAAAGAGGTTGGGAAAGTAAGTCTGGGAGGACTATGAAGGGAGCGGGGGGGGCGGGAGGGAGCGCTTACACGGAGGCTTGGCAAAACGTGATTGCTATTTGTTTATAATTTTGCCAGGTAACGCTGAAGTGGATTGTTAAGCATATTTTTTATCTATTTAATTTTTTGCAGTTGTGCCAAAAAATGGGTTTTAAATGTTTTTACGACTTATCTACTTCCATTTTCCAGAGCTGAGGGAAACTGGGTGGGGGGAGAGGTCAGAGAATAATTCCTTATCAACAGTAGTTGTTGAGTCAAAAAGATAAATCTTTGTAAGTATGCAACAGGGTTCACTAGGGGCCAGCAAGGCTACAGATGCTTAGCATCTTGGAATGGCCTTTCTAGGCAATCTGAAGGCCTGGCAGCTGAGTTTCAGTATTCCGTCATGGGTGGCTCCTGGGTCTCCCTTGGATGGAGGAAGGAGAGCAAGTATGAGGGACCTGGGTACTCCTTCTCCCCTGGGTCTTGGGCCAGGGCCCAGGAAAGGGTTGAGAACAGTCTCAATTCCCTGTAGCTAGTACAAAAGCCTTCCTTGTTCTCTCTTCAGTTCAGGGCGCTTGGCTTCCCTCTCAGAAGAGGTTGCTTCCATTGTCTCAATAGTTCAGTCAGTTTACCTCACTTTCCAGTGTTCTCTCGTTCCCCTCTTTGCCCCTAACCCCTTTTCCGAGGTCCTGCCCCTTACTCATTCCACCCCTTACTCTTTGTTGCTCGCTTCCCCCCACCCTTACTCACTCCCTCATTTTTGCCTGGCTGAGGCAGGGGTATAGGAAGGGGTGAGGGCTCTGGCTTAGGGTGAAGGCTCTGGGGTGGAGTCAGAAATGAGGGGGTCAGAATGTGGGAGGGGGCTCTGAGCTGGAGCAAGGGTGCAGACTCTCAGGTAGGACTGGGGATGAGAGGCTTGGGGTGCGGAGGGGGCTATGGACTGAGGGTGGCGCTGAAGGGTACAGAGTGAGTGAGGGGGCTCTGGGCTGAGGCAGGGAGCTGTGGGTGTGGGAGAGGTATGAGCTTTGGGCTGGGGGGTAGGTGAGGATGTTTGGGTAAGGTGGGAAATGAGAGGTTCAGGGTGCAGGAGGAGACTATGAACTGGGGCAGGGGTGTGGGCTAACTGGACTTTTCATGGTCCAAACATCTGGCAACCCTATTGGAGAGGGGAGAGTGATGGAGAAAAGGGAGGCAGGCTCTTACCAATGCTCTTAGCATTACGGTCCGGTCTTAAACTGTGTCCAAACCCCTCCCCCATAGAAGTAGCTCCCACTTTCCAAGACCCTACATCCCATCACAAATCATTAAGCACAAATTGCCAACATCACATGTCAAAATACACAAAGAAAACATTCTTAAACCAAACTCTAATAAGGTCTTTAGCAGCATTTTTCTTACTTTGCCCAGCTGCGTATTTCAGTTTTGATGGATATTTTTTTTGTCAGCTTGAGTGCGTACAGCGAAATCAACCTTTTTACCAATAATAATCGAATCCTTCCAAGCCTACTTTTAGACCGATTTGGCAGAGCTTTTAGGAGTGCTGCCATGCAACAGTGAAGCAAAAAAAAAAAAAAAAAAAAAGGCATAAGGTGAGCGCCAAAGGAATAATGTGAAGTGTTCCATTAAATTTTGCCAGCATGAGAAGCACAAGGGTTTTTTGGACTTGGTTCCTTCTAAACTTCTTCCTTGTGTTTGAAGAGACTTGTCTGAACAGTGCATTTGAGGCATCCTCCCACGACAAAATGCTGCACACTGTACAATGCTTATTGCTGTTATGATTTAGTCTTTAATAGAATTAGGGTTGCTAAATACTTTCACAAAAAATCCCAAACATGGAGGGGGATCAAAATTGTTGAGCAAAAAAAATTGCCTTTAAATTCCTATGCTTCCCACTGCCTCCACCCCCGCCACATGCACCCGGGAAAAATGTCCACGCTGGCCTTCCGTCCAAGAATACCAGAAAATACAGGACACTTTATATGTCCGGTATTTTCTGCTTTTTTTTTCTACCAGGCAAAAGATGCGATTACTGGACTGTCTGGGTGAAAACTGGACATCTGGCAACCCCACATAGAATCCTAGAACTGAAAAGGACCTCAAGAGGTCATCGGGTCCAGTCCCCTGCCCTCACGGCAGGACCAGACACTGTCTAGATCTTTTGTACCACTGTGAATAAGTAAGCTTGTTTATTTAACTCAAATTAGCTGGTATTCCTCCTGCAACGAGGTTTACCGGCTATTTCGATTTAGGGGCTTTAAATCGGAATCCTGTTTCACTGCCGCATGTAGACGCGGGCAGTTACTTCGGGCTAGTCAATTTCTAAAATGGCAACCGTCCGGGAACATGCAAATCAAGTGTGGGATATTGAAATCCCAAGCTTGAATTGCAATTTCGGTCGCCCTCATTAGCCTCTCTAGATCGATCTAGGGGGCTAGTGTAGACGTACCCAGGAAGATAAAAAGAAACCACACATTGCAAATTGCAGGGAAGAGCAAAAAGGAGGCGCAGAAAAAGAGTGGATGGAAGATGCCCTCACAGAGTTTAGGATTATTACACACTGTGGATATGTTATAATGTCTCCATAGTGGCGTGCAATATGAATGATTGTTTTAACAATGTTGGATGAATCACTGCTTGCACAAGTTGCTTTTACTCAGGAGAAACATAAATAGCATTAGGCCAGTGTTAACGTGTCTGTTTTAATATTGTCTGTTATTGTTTTTAGTGTTTCCAATACATCAAGGGATGGCGTTGAGTCTTTTCCTGTTGAGATAAGAACAATCACTGGAAAATTAAGAGACCACAGGGAGTCTGCTGTCTATGAGCGGCATCATCATGGTCAGAGATTGTACTGGCCTTTTTTGTGTATGACATAAGAAATCAATCAACGGTGGAGATGATGTGGCCTAGTGGTTAGGGTAAGGAATGTGGAACTCAGGTCTGCTAAATGATTTTCTGTCTGAGCTGGGGCAATATGATTAATTTCTGCAGCCCCAAGTCAGGAAAGCACCTACTCAGGCCTGCATGTAAGCAAATACTTAGGTACTTACCGGGGGTGGGTTTCGGTACTGCATTGTCCCATCTGTATACTGGGTATAATGTTTAGCATTAGCATCTACCTCACAGGAGATGTTGTGAAGCATCATTAGTTCAGTTTTTAAGATATCTAGAAATCCTTGCATGAAAGAGTAGATGGATAGACAGACATTGATCTCGGATAGGATTTTTCATCGCTAGGTCACAAAGTGCGAAGGGAATGTAGGGAGTGTCTTTTTCTTTCTCAGTCAGGGGACAAGTCAGTGAGTTGGGGGGTTTCTTGTTGTTGTGTCTCACTTTTCTCATTAGTGTGTGGCCCCGTCTGATTTTTCTGTGAGTCAGTGGCCCCTTACCCCAAAAATGCTTCCCCTCCCTGCCTTAGGCTTTTGGCTCCCTGCCCTGGGTGAAGGGGCTTGGGTGGAACGCAGGCTGTGTCCTGTATCTTGGGGTTGTGCATGTAGTAATTTTAGTTGTCAGAAAGGTGTCATAATGCAATGATGGTTGAGAACCTGTGCCATACATAAGCATGATTGTACACATCTCCAATACAGTGTAGTTTTCTGGCCAGGTCCCAAATGCCAACCACAAAGTCTGTTCTCTAGCCTTTTGTTACATATTTGCCCTAATTATGTGTCCGTGTGTTTGTGTCTCTGTGGCTACATCTACACTGCAGGTCTTTTGCAGAAAAGGAAATGCAAATGGAGCACTCATTTGCATATCTCATGCTCTCATTTGCATATCTTCCCATCCTTTTTGCGGAAAAGGTTTTTACGATAAAAAGCCTTGTGTAGACAGGGCCATTTGTTGGGAAAAAATGGTTTTGCACAAGAGCCCTTATTCCTCCAAAAATGAGGTTACGGGCTCTTGCGTAAAAGGTTTTTTTCCCGACAAATGGCCCCGTCGACACAAGGCTTTTTATTGCAAAAACCTCTTCTGCAAAAAGGATCGGAAGAAGATATGCAAATGAGAGTACAATATATGCAAATAGGCGATCCATTTGCATTTCCTCTTCCACAAAAGACCCGCAGTGTAGACATAGCCTGTGTGTGTAAAAGATGAATGAAGAAGTTTTTGATTTAAGTAAACCAGCAGATCTGGATGATACAACCACACAGCACAGGAATGTCACAACAGGCCAGGCCATTATATTGGGAAACATCTCCTTAGAAATTCTTGATGTGTCCAGATGTAAACCTGATCTCCATGTGTACCATTAATACAGGTTGCCATGAGTTAGAATTGTTTCCATGAAAACCAAGCTAATACCATGTCTTTTCTCCATCCCAGCCCACGTCAAATTCTCCCAAAGAAAGTTTTGCCGGAAAAAAAGAGAAATTAAAAAGAAATCCAGTAATCTATGTCTTTGCTGTTGTTATTTTGGCTTCCAAGCACAATACACGGAAATGAACTGACTTTTGCATCTGTGAGCCCATTATTATTTCATGTTTGTGAGTAAGACATGCCACCACATGATGTACTGTAATGGTCCACAATCGCTTCGTGCTCTAGGAGGGCTAGCTCATCGTCTGTCGTTGGGCTTCTTTGCAGCTGTCTGAATCGGAAGGGGAATGGTAGGAATAAAGATAAAGCATGGCTTGACATTTCAGGCCATCTCACTGATATTGTTATTCAAACTTTGAGCAGCAGCAAAGACATAGCGTTGTCTGTTTCCATTAAGCCGAACTGTTTTCAGTTGTTTGGGAAATAGATGGGTGAGGGTTTGATGAGCCGGTAGTAATAAAATCCAGCAATTGAAATAGCCTGTCATGTCTGAATTAACCACATCACTTCTGCCTCTTGAAGCCATCTGAACTCTCTTGAAAACAGCTACGACTGTTGAATCACAAAAATTATGTTTCCACTCTCACTTTTATTGAAAGAGGGGATCCTCAGACTTAGTCTTGCTACAGTAACTTGTGAAGAAATGACTTAGGGTCTGTGTGATTCATGTATTGTATTGTTATTTATCTCATGGTGTGTCTACACTGCAACCATGGGTCTCAGAGCATGGGCTCCAAGTTTTTACCTGGGTTCCCAGTCTGTGCTGTCAGGAATTCATTGTTCCATGCTAGCTAGTTCAAGTGTGTTTACACATGCTGCAGTCAAATCCCATGATTGCAGTATAGACATACCCTTAGATGTTTCTATGGTGCCCATCGCTGTAGTCCTTAGCGGAGGTCAGTAATGATATTGGAAAACACTATGCTTTAGGTCAGCCAAACTGCTCAGACACTAAATAATGACTACAATTAAAGGAGCTATTTTTTAACCTCAGCACTGGCTCGGTCTCGGTGCAACATGAGGTTTCTAGTGATGGTGATTCTGAACAAACACGCATCCAGCTCCTATCTCCTGCTTGGTACTTCGTTTTATTCCCTGGGCTTTCCCCTCTGCAGCCTGATGATAACACAACTCCCTGGGAGTAGACACCTTTGTCCATATCCACTGACTGAGTCTGAAAGGGAGCTGTGGTACAACAAACCCCTTTATCCTTCATCACCTCTTCCTAGAGGTAACAGGTTTTTTTTTATCTCCGGGGCGTTTGAATGGAATTGCCCATTGAACAGCCATCTTAGCCCAACACAAGATGTTCTGCGAAGAGAGAGGAAATGGAACTGAAAGAAAAGAAATGGTTTGCTTAACATGTCTAGACTCCAAGGCTGTGTCTAGACTGGCAAGTTTTTCTGGAAAATCAGCCGCTTTTCCGGAAAAACTTGCCAGCTGTCTACACTGGCTGCTTGAATTTCCAGAAAAGCACTGACGATCTCATGTAAGATTGTCAGTGCTTTTCCGGAAATACTATGCTGCTCCCATTTGGGCAAAAGTCTTTTTCTGAAAGACTTTTGCGCAAAAGGGCCAGTGTAGACAGCAGAAATTTGTTTTCGGCAAACAAGCCCCGATCGCGAAAATGGCGATCGGGGCTTTTTTGCGGAAAAGCGTGTCTAGATTGGCCACGGACGCTTTTCCACAAAAAGTGCTTTTGTGGAAAAGCATCCTGCCAATCTAGACGCACTTTTCCGAAAATGCTTTTAACAGAAAACTTTTCCGTTTAAAGCATTTTCGGAAAATCATGCCAGTGTAGATGTAGCCCAAGTGCCCATAAGCTAAGCTGGATATGGCATTTTCAGCTTAATTATAGAGATCAAAAGCAATGCAATTAGCTTCCATTGTTGGAAAGTTACCTTCTCTCTGGCTACATGTGCCCTCCTGTCAGGTTGCCCTTTCCGTTGGCAGGGAGGTGATCTACTCAGGCCTGCCAATAGTTGGGGGGGGGGGGGGGAGAATGAGGCAACTCCTCAATTCAAAAGGGAGTGGCCAGGCTCTTTAAGTCGCTGCTGCAGCCCCGTGTGGTGTGCTCCGAACAGCACAGGGGGCTGCCTGGGGTAGATGCAGCATGGTCTGGGTAGCGCTGAAACTGCCTCAGGGAAGGCAGTCCTAGCCCTGCCCCTTCCACTCAAGGTCCTGCTCCTTCTGGGGGGGGGGGAGAGGTGGACTAAATTCCCATCCCTCCACTGCCCCCGCGCCCCCCGTGCCTTGCCCAGGAGCCTGGTGAGTGTGTCACTTCTACTGGGTCTACCACTCATTTATCTCACTCGTTTTCTCCAGTTAAGTACACGTGCAATAGCATGTTGGTAGCTGCTTACTAATCATCTTTCAAACACTTGACTGCCTGACTCAGAGACTACACTGTACAGATTCTTGTGTCTGCTCCAACTCCATTTTAGCCACGCTTCTAGCCGAAACCTGACTTTTAATCAGTTTTCCTGCCCAACAACCTTTCCTTTGCTAAAAATATGTATTCTGGGCCCCAAGCCTCCAACACATTCACCCCTTCTGATTTCTTTTCAATGTGTTTCTACTTTTGTGTCTTAGCACTAGGGGCAGAACCAGAATACCAGCTCCAATCACCTTGAATTTGGAGGTGTTTCAAATCTGGTGTCAGTCCCAAATGTGAATTTTGCCTATGGTCTGCAACTTTCTAATGACCAAAATCACCCCTTCCGGTCCAATGATCCTTTGGTCATTTGAAGTCTGGCTTCCAGTCAGATTGAGCCTATTTGCTAGTGTAACTACCACTAGGTGGATTTGAACCTAGAACCTTTGAAGCAGAGGTCTAGAAGCCTCTACCCTCTGAGCTAAGAGCCAGCTGGTTCTTAGCCCATGCTGTAGAGGTCTCTTGGTCTTAACTGTTGCTGTGGTCTAGGTACCCACTTGCATTGCTCAGTAACCACACTAGGGCTATGTCTCCACTCGCGGTTTCTTGCACAAGAAGTATGCAAATGAGGCTAAGTGTGGCATATCGCCAAGTCTCATTTGCATACTTAATGAGCCACCATTTTTGCAGAAGAGGCTCTTGCGCCAGAAGGAGCTGTCGACACGGCCCCTTCTTGCACAAGAAAACCCCTCTTGCGCAATGCCGTTGTTCCTGAAAATAATCAGCGTAGCGGCATTGCGCAAGAAGATTTTTCTTGCGCAAGAAGGGGCAGTGTAGATGCTCCTTCTGGTGCAAGAGCCTCTTCTGCAATAATGGTGGCTCATTAGGTATGCAAATAAGGCTCGGCGATATTCCACACAGCCTCATTTGCATATTTCTCGCGCAAGAAGCCGCACGTGTAGGCATAGCCCAGGTGTGTGGGTTACACTAGTCCTTGTGGGTTTGGAGGGAAAAAAGATTAGAAACATCCTTACTACAAAGTTAATTCCAAAAATGACAATCATGTAGGAGCTAGGGGGAGGGGTGGGAAGAGAGAGTCCATTACTGAATAATGTGCTGCTCACCCCCACTGGCTGATCATTTGAATAACCACTGGAGCATGCCGCTGATCTCCAGTTCACAGACACTCTGGCAATTGTATTCCCGTGCTCTAGCTTGCTGCCAAGAGTAATAATAATTCATTTCTGGGGAGCTGGCATCGGAATAGTAAGCAGGTTGCCATGCTGGACTGGAGAGATGTTTTCTTTCTCAACATCTGACAAATCATATGCAGCCTCATGCAATAATCTGCCAGGCTGAGTTGTGTCAACATGCGGCCTATCAAATTCTGAGGGGACAGAGGTGGAGGGGGATGATTTGACAGGACCACCTCCCAGACACGCTGTTCTCTTTATGCAGAGGTTCTCTTTAGGAGTAGCAAGGGACAGTCGACAGCAAACAGTTCCAGTCCAGCATTTTCCACAGGTGAAGGTGGCTAGGCTGTGACACGCTTTCCAGGTAGCAATGGTAAGAATCAAGGCACTGTAACCTGCCCCTGTTTCTTTGGTGCCAGAGAGAATCCAGCTCTCACTGGCTAGGTCTAGACTGGCATGATTTTCCAGAAATGCTTTTAACGGAAAAGTTTTCCGTTAAAAGCATTTTCGGAACAGAGCGTCTCGATTGGCATGGACGCTTTTGTGGAAAAGCGTCCCTGGCCAATCTAGACGTGCTTTTCCGCAAAAAAGCCCCGAACGCCATTTTCGCATTCGGGGCTTTTTTGCGCAAAACAAATCTCAGCTGTTGGGAATTTTGCCCGAACGGGAGCAGCATAGTATTTCCACAAAAAGCACTGATTTCTTACAGTAGGAAGTCAGTGCTTTTGCAGAAATTCAAGCGGCCAGTGTAGACAGCTGGCAAGTTTTTCCGGAAAAGCGGCTGATTTTCTGGAAAAACTGGCCAGTCTAGACACAGCCACTATGTATTAACAGATGAAAACCGGCTCTTTCCATTTAATTATTTCACTCACACCAGAAGTGGCAGGTGTTTTTATTTAAAATTGTAGCATTTACACGTAAATTAAGATTTTCAAAGTCGTCCAGAGTATTTAGACGTAGATCTTCCTTTAACTAAGTAGACCCTACCTGTAAGGAAAGAGTTGTGTCTAAATACTGTAGGCTGTCTTGATGACAGGGTCTGATTCGAAGCCCATTTTAATCAATTCTTTCCACTGAAGTCAATGGTATCTTTGGTATCAGGCTGACTCTGCCAGCTTGTCCTTATTGGATATGGATAGTAAGATACAGAGTTGAAGCACATGCCAGCACGCCGCCCTGATGTATTTTTTCATATGAACCGGACTTTACTAGCTACGTTACAGGCACACACAGGCCTGGTGATGAAGGGAAAACGGAGGCACAGCAATAGCAGTGCTAAGGCAGAAGTGGGGGTGTCGTATTCTGGACAGTGCTGAGGGCTGGCTGCTCCCAGCCCTGCCCCTTCCACCTTTGCCCCCCCCTTCCAGGAGCGAGAAGCCGGTCTCTCCCCCACCTTGCCTGGGGACCCATGGAGGCTGTTAGCTCCACAGGGCACACAAGCTCTTAGCAATGGCAGGCTGCCAGGCAAACGAATAATTAGGTGGCTATAACCACTTTGATATCTTCAGTGAGCTCACCACTGGAAAGAGAGCGTGTACCTCTGTGTGGAGGGAATTGTGAGGAGAGGTTGGTTTTGGGCAAGGGTGTACAGGTGGCTTAAAGCATCTTCCCCCCCCCCCCCTTAAAGCTAGGACTTTTAAAATGCATGGCACAAAATCTCACTCATTATCATTTTTTCTTTTAATTACATTTTTCCATGAAGTCTCACACATCCCCAACTCTCAGAACAATCAAAGCTCAACTCTTATCTAGTTTTAATAATTGTTTCTAAAAATTGGATTTAATTAGCCATGGCGCTATGCCGATTGATATTTTGTGGCTAGGAAATTCTGAATTAAATTAGGCAAAAACAAGTTTTCCAAACAGTTCCAACCTCTTTTTAGTTTTGGAACGTCAATCCAGCAGCACGATATTCTGGGAATGTCTTGCAGCTACTGGAACAAACAAATTTCATGAGGTGTTTTGGAATGCCCAATAGGAATTTATAGTACTATATACCTACACCTAATTTGGGATTTTGTGTTCTGTTCTTTTGCCTATTGCATTAGAAGAGATGTGAGTGACTCAAATCTCATGAAGCTCATGTGTAAATTCATGAAAGCCAATCTAATCCCATGAGTTGTCATCTTGAAATAGTTCTTCCTTAGGTAGGCACCTTATATGAGAGCAGCCTCTGCCTTTGGTATATATGGTTGTGACTATTTTCTTCCACTATTTGATCTGAGGAAGTGGGTCTGGCCCACGAAAGCTCATCACCTAATAAACCATCTTGTTAGTCTTTAAAGTGCTACATAGTCCTGTATTTTGTTTCAGCTACACCAGACTAACATGGCTACATTTCTATCACTTAATTGGGTGTGTTTCAGAGTACTGCAATAAGGCCCTGCAGACTACAATTCCCACAATACTTTGGGAGTGCCTGGGAGCAGATGCAGTGGCCTCCATCTTGGTGGGGAACTGAGATTGCTTTGTTGTGCTCTGTGCAAGGTAGGATCTGCTGTTTGAAAGTCACTAGTTGCTGCAGACAAACTGCTGAGATTTGAAAAAGTGCATAGAGAGTTATCTACCCTTTCTCATAATACAGAAACCAGAAGTGAAAAACCCGATGAAATTAACAGGCAAAAGATTTCATAGAAAGAAGGGACATATGTGCAATTCACCTGTGAAACTCATTGCCATGGGATGTTGCGATGGCCAAAAGTATAACTGGATTCAAAGCAAGCTAGGAAAATTCATGGATCATGGGTCCATCAGTACTATTAGCCAAGATTGTCTTGTACACATCCCCATGCTCTGAGCGATCCTCAACATCTGACTGCTAGAAACCGGAAAGGAAGACGGGTGGATCACTCTGTTCTGTTCATATCCCCGGATGCTCTGGTACAGGCTACTGTCAGGATTCTGGGTCTGACCCAGTATAGCAGGTCATATGTTCTTATGTTCTATCTGTAAGAACACAATTCTTTAATAACAACTATTATCTGTATACCATATTGCCAACCTGAAGTTTTCAAAAATCATGCGTCTGGTTCCAAAAACTCACGAGATCAAGAGTTTAAAAATAAGGATAATCATGAGCATATAAAAATAATGCATAGTGGGTTCTTTTTATCTGCCTCTTGCTTTTGGAGCCTTTATCATTTACACTTTCCAGTTTTTCTCTGTTCAAGGGCTAGAGATTTCGCTTAAAAATAAAAGTCAAATTTGAGATGCTCCTGAAATCGCAGGCCTCCAGGAGCTGGGGCTTTAAGAAAATACCAAATATTGTTAGACGTGTGATAAAATTGTGGGAGTTGGCTACCCTGCTATAGAGTCTTTCTGTACAACTGCCATGCGTACACATAAACACACACTGCGTTTTAAAAAAAAATTCATGCAACTTTACTGGCTAGTGGAAAATGCACACAACTGTGCCCTTTAAACCCACAATTTTAAGGTATAAAATTCAGTTTAAACTTTATTGATATGTTTTCTAAGATATCCCCCTTCCCCCCCCATTAGGCCTTAAAAGGCAGTCTAACCAGTGTTAGGGGAAAAAAACTCAACATCCTCTCTTTTGCACTTCTCTGCAGCAGAAATGCAAACCAAAATCCTTAGTGCTTTATAGGAGGAAGCTTCGCCCATAAGCCTAAAGGGAATTTCCCTTGGTCTGGTCAGTGCTGTTCTACAGCGTTAGCTGGAAATCATGCTTTAGCTATGTTACGTCAATTATTAATCCATGCATTTCACACTACTGCGAGATAAATATCTTTCTTCCTTCTGGGCTTGTGTTTGTGTCTGTCTGTCTATTGTCAAGGAGGTAAAGCGCTGGATTGGGAATCAGAAGAGGCCCTGCCACTGACCTTCTTTGTGATCTTGGGCAAATCATTTCACTTCCCACACCAATCCCACCAATGCTGCTATTTTCAATGTGCTAGTTCCAGCACAGCTTGTGCATGTCTGTCTACCTGCTCCGGGAAGCAAGCTTGCAGCTGCAGCGCACACAACGGTATGTGTTTGCACAAAGGTGTGCTTGTCTCAGCTATGGCGTCTAGGCGGTACTATAATATAATACTGATTAGCTTTGAGTCTGAGGAATGGAGGGTTGGTCCTGTAGTATGTATACAACTTTTGTTTATTAATTGGGGGTTAAAATTAATAATAATAGTAATAATATCTAAATATTGCTGTGCCTTTTCTGTTCTCTGTGTGAGATAAATTTGGTGCTCAGCATTCTTCTCCATGGACAAGTATTCTCATTGCTAAAACCATTACCTCTGGACCCAGCCTGTCTGGTACAACCCTATAGTACGGGGTGACAGTGGCTGATTGTGTTGCAGTTCATGCTGTGTTTATCCCATCAATTGAAGGGAGGACTTTCTCTTCCAAGGCCTTTAGCCATAAACCCTAAATTGGCATGGAAAGACAACCAAAAATGAGTCTAAAATCTCGAGTCAAAACTTTGTGGCAGGTGAACCTGAAGGAGTAAGCGAACACCCACCAATTAATGTTCTTGGGTGTTACAGACACATGATTCAATTTCAGGTTATTCAGTATGGCTACGTCTACACTGGTGGCTTCTTGTGCAAGAACAGCTGTTCTTGCACAAAAACTTGCCGTGTGTCTACACTGCACGCGCGTTTTTGCGCAAATACATTTACAGTCTAGTGTCAGACAACAAGGCTTCTTCTGGAAGAGTTATTCCTCTCCCCATGAGGAATAAGCCCTCTTGCGCAAGAGGGCAGTGTAGACAGGCAACATGAATTTCTTGCGCAAGAAACCCCTATGGCTAAAATGGCCATCAGAGCTTTCTTGCACAAGAGAGCATCCACACTGCCATAGATGCTCTTGTGCAAAAATGCATCTCTTGCGCAAAAGCACATGCTAGTGTAGACGCGCTCTTGTGGAAGACTTTTTGCGCAAGAACTCTTCTGCAAAACAGTTCCTGTGCAAGAAGCTGCCAGTGTAGACGTAGCCATATATCTGTGCAGTGCTGCGGTCTCATTTCATTTCCCATATGCATCCCTTTAACTGAAACAAGGTCTCAAGTGCAACGTGTGTAGACAAAACCTCTTACCCAAGCTTCCTCATTTTGCTGTTGTTTTTGTTAATTCTCTCCCCGCTTGCAAAGAGCCAGAGACATGTCTCACACAGGATTGCAGCGAACAACTGCTTGAAGTTTGAGTCATTTGCCAGCATCTGTGCCAAGTATCTGGCAGGCCAGGGAGCACTTGAACTCTTCCATTGCTAATCAAACAATCTTGTGACATCCTGCCGACTGCAATCTTATCATCTGGTGCTCACTCTACACTCAGACTAGATTAGCTCAGCATTGCAGAAGGTTTCTTCTTGTTGTTGTTTTACTTGCTACCAGCAGAAAGCAAGAGCACTAGATTTATTTCAGAAAACAGCTCATTTTGTGCTGCTCTTGACACTATATCGTTGAATTAATTGTGCAAGTCAGTTTTTCATAACCCACGATGACTCTCTGCAATAGCCCATGAAGTATTTCCATAGTGCATTATGTCGGCCTTACCTATCTCTCTGCCTACATTAAACCATGCTCACGATCTGAGCATCAGAGCATCTAACTCAGGGTTTGATTCTGAAAAGTGTGAGCAAAACTCTTAAACAGGTGAGTAAGTTTCACTGTCTTCAGTGACATAATTCATATCTTAAAGTTAAGCATGTGCTTATATGTGCTGCTGTGTCAAAGTCAGAATCCCCATGCACTACCAGGCTTGGCGTGTCCACAGACCTGACGACAGGAGGGGTGAAGGGAACAATTGCATGGGGGTCCGGCATTTCTACTGCAGCCCCAGCCCCCTTTGAATTGCTGTAGGAGTGCCAGAGTGCTGTTCTGTGTTACTCTGAGGGCTGAAGGCAGGCGGTCCAGTGCTACTCTCCGGGTGGCACTAACAGCTGATTGCCCTCAGCCCCGCCCCTTCCATTCTCGCCCCTCCCCTTTGTGGGGGTGCAGAGCTGGCTTCCGGCCTGCTGAGTGTACACAGTGCCAGTAGACGTAAACTACTGAGCTTGGTTCTTTCCTTTTCCAGAATACGGAGCAATGGGACTTTACCTTCTTTACTAACATCACCTGTAAGGGTGGACAAGCGGTCACCTTTCCTGTCTTGTTTCCTGCGCCCTCACGAAATACAGCTGAAGAAGAGGGGGGTGAAAGCAGGAATTCCCTTGGGACACTCGCAGGCAGGATAAAGAATCGCTCCCTCTCACAAAACATAAACCCAGTCATGTCTACAGTTCTGGGATCCCTGCCACCAGCCAGAGAGTGAGGGTATGTCTACACTACAGCGCTAATTCGAACTAACTTAGTTCGAATTAGTTATTTCGAACTAAGCTAATTCGAACTAACGCATCCAGACTAAAAAACTAGTTCGAATTAGCGTTTTGCTAATTTGAACTAGCATGTCCACATTAAGTGGACCCTGAACCGGGCTTAAGGATGGCCGGAAGCAGTGCCGGCACGGCATCAGATGAGGACTTAGAGCGTGGAGCTGCTGCCTCAGGCTAGCTGAGGGCTGTGCTTAAAGGGACCCGACCCCCACCCCAGACAGACAGTTCTCAGGGGTGCCCCGCTTGCAAAGCAGTCCTGGCTTGGATTGCCCGGACTACCCACACTGGGCACATCACACCATTCGGCCATCAGACCGGCTGCACTTGCCGCAGGCTGCCATCTGGGGAGAGGGGACAATTGGGGGGCTGCAGGAGAGCTTCCACCCCCAGAAGCCCGCAGAGCCAGCCCAGTCCTCCCCATCGGGGGCTCGTACCCCATTCCTCCCTCACCTCCTTCCATTTACCCTTCCCTAGGCCCCCCTCCTGATGTACAAAATAAAGAAAACGTGTGGTCAAAAATAGAATCTCTCTTTATTGAACAAAACTCGGGGAGACTGGGAAAAGAAGGTGGGAGAGGGGAAGAGAGAGGGTGGGAGAGGGGAGGGCAACTAAAATGATCAGAGGTTTGGAACAGGTCCCATATGAAGAGAGGCTAAAGAGACTGGGACTTTTCAGTTTAGAAAAGAGGAGACAGAGGGGGGATAGGATAGAGGTCTATAAAAGCATGAGTGGGGTGGAGAGGGTGCATCAAGAAAAGTTCTTCATTAGTTCCCATAATAGAAGGACTAGAGGACACCAAAGGAAAGGAATGGGTAGCAGGCTTCAAACTAGTAACAGAAAGTTGTTCTTCACAAAGCAAATAGTCAACCTGTGGAACTCCTTGCTGCAGGAGGCTGTGAAGGCTAGAACTAGAATAGCTTTTAAAGAGAAGTGAGATAAAGTGATGGAGGTTGGGACCATGGAGTGGTATTAGCCAGGGGTAGGAGTGGTGTTCCTGCCCAAAGTTTGTGGAAGGCTGGAGAGGGATGGCACGAGACAAATGGCTTGGTCACTGTCTTCGGTTCATCCCCTCCAGAGTCCCTAGGGTTGGCCGCTGTCGGCAGACAGGCTACTGGGCTAGATGGACCTTTGGTCTGACCCAGTACGGCCATTGTAAGCTCAGGGCTCAGGGTCGGGGGTCTCAGTGGACCACCTTAATATTCATGCACACCTGCTCCTGGGTGGCCAGGCTGGCAGCTCTCCTGCCCTAGACGGCCACTTTCCTGTGCCTAGTGCGGAGGTCGTGGATGAGGTCCACGATGTCCGCACTAGACCAGGCGGGTGCCCGCCTCTTGCGGTCCCGGGCAAGCTCCTGGGAGCTGCCAGCCTGGTCCCGGGAAGAGGGGGAGGGCTGGGGGGCATCGGGTGGCTGGCTCGAGCCGTGCCAGGTGCAGGGTCTGCTGGCTGGGTGCTGGCAGGCTTGCACCTGGCACGGGCATCGTTGCCAGCCCGAGCCCCTTTAAGGGGTTCAGGGCCGGGAGGGGGCAATAGAGTTTCCCTGATGTTGGCCAGAGTGGCCACCAGGGAAAGCTGGGGAGGGCTAGCCTCCCACTAGTTCGTATTAAGGGACTACACACCCCTTAATTCGAACTAGTAAGTTCAAACTAGGCTTAGTCCTCGTAGAATGAGGTTTACCTAGTTCGAACTAAGCGCTCCGCTAGTTCGAATTAAGTTCGAACTAGCAGAGCGCTAGTGTAGCGCCTATCAAAGTTAATTCGAACTAACGTCTGTTAGTTCGAATTAACTTTGTAGTGTAGACATACCCTGACTTAGCTAATGCCTCTGGGAAAACTTCTTCCTGTAGGCTAGGAGACTGTGGCTCTCACTGAAATAAGAACTGCCAAGACTATGGAAAAACTGAAATCTGACATTTGCTATCTTGAAAAGCAAACTCCATGGGCCTAAAGCGGATCTATGCAAAAGCCACTTCATGCTGCTCTGAACTGTACAACAGGGCCTCTGGATGAATATAAGTATTATTACAGAAAGCCATGAGGACAAGATCCCTGCAGACAAATGCTTACAATCTAAATAAACTAAGGACTATCCCAACACAGGAATGAGGAGAATCCAAGAGTTCCCTCCATAGTGAAGTTTGGACACAGAAAAATTAGATGAGAGAGCGGGAGGGTGGAAATATTAGAGAGAGGGTTTTCATCATGATCTCCTTGAATATTGGGTTAAGTTCCTTATCACAGGTTTGATAGCGCTTTGGAGAAAATAACTATAGCAAAGACCTGTCTAGCGTTTATGGACACCACTGCCCTCTACTGGATTTAATCATAACTGTCAAACTTTGCATCATAGGCTCTCTACTGAGAACAGAAATTCTGCTTTAGATCAGTTATGGGAAACTGCATTTTTGCTTCTTCCTTTATTTGAGAGTAAGGCTCTGGGTTCTATTAGCACTTGCGCTATGAAGTCCCTAACGGGCAAGGTGTGCCGCACCGTAAATTTGTAACAACCATTTAAGTACTGTTTTGCATTTCTAGCATGCTTTCCATCTGACCTTCTCACTTTGCAGATTTTAATGCATTAACCCTCTCAACACTCACTAGGTTATTCTCATTTCACCGGGGAACCAAAATTGATGACTTGACCAAGGTCAAATAGCAAACAACCCAGATCTTGGCTAAATTCCAGTTCAATTCTGTAATCAGTAATCTGCAAGGAAGAATATTTCAGAGGGCACAGGAAAATTCAGCTAATATCTATTCTCCTTTTGAAGACTTTCAAATAAAGGTCCAGGGGTAATTATAGCAAACTCCAGGGCTATGTCTACACTGGTGGGTTCTTGCGCAAGAACGGCTGTTTTCCGCAGAGCGTCCACACTGCCCGCCCGTTCTTGCGCAAGAAGATTTACAGTAAAGCGTGGGAAGAAAGGGCTTCTTGCGCAAGAGCTATGCTCTTTTCTAACAAGTGTAAGCCCTCTTGCGCAAGAGCTTCTGCGCAAGAGGGCAGTGTGGACGCACAGCAGGGGTTTCTTGCGCAAGAAAGCCCTATGACTAAAATGACCATCAGAGCTTTCTTGCACAAGAGAGCATCCACACTGCTATGGATGCTCTTGTGCAAAAGCACATGGCTGTGTGGACATGTTCTTGCGCAAGTGTTCTTACACAAGAACCCTTGCGCAAGATGTTCTTGCGCAAGAAGCTACCAGTGTAGACATAGCAGGAGTGCAAATGATAATTTATTTATGGAATCACCTTTATGTTTAAATAATTTCTCTTTCCCCCAGACTATTAAATGCAGTGTGTCCATAATAAGAGATCTTGCAAGGAAGTGAGTGTAACACAAACAAACAATTCAGATTTTCTGTTTGAAAATGGAGAATCCAAATAGAAAGCACCACCTTCACAGAGTGATCACAAGTGATCTGGCTTAAATCCATGCATCTCAAAGGAACAATCAATATTTTAAATCAGTGAAATCAGTGCTCTCCACTATTGAATGTAAAAGGGTGGATTAAGTCTCTTCTCAGATAGCATTAACTTGACTTAGGTCCAGATCCTGCATGTATCTGACTTATGTCCAGATCCTGTATGTATCTGCTTCACTTCATACACTCTGAATAGTCCCATGAAAATCAATGGGGCTTATGGTACATACAATTAAGTTAACCCACAAAAGGGGAACAGTAGGACGATGTATAAATAGTAACATAGAGAAGATGTGAGGTTAAGTGTGTGCCTTGGCTTGAGTTAGAAGAACCATTTTGCAGCCTTTCCCAGACCACTTTTCCCAAGGTGCTCTTCAGAGCCAACAACTGCCTCAGGCAGATCGGTGGGTTGTAGTCAAAACCTCAGAGAATCGTCACGTCTCCACTTCACTATGGATCCACCTGGCAAACTCCCAAGGTGCAGAAAACATAGAGCCCTCCTAGTGAAAACTTCATTATGAGCTCAACCAGCATGTCTCAATTTGCATAAAAATAATTGGGTTTCTTTGGAGTTTTAATTAATGGCCGCATTGCAAGTTGCGTTTATTACCCCTGTAGGTCGCTTCACTTTGCAGTTTGGAAAAATACTAAATCTTACAGAGGAGGGGTGTATGTGTGTGTGTGTATATCTGACTCAGCTCTCTGTAAATATCCTCAGCAGTAGATGGTGCTAACAATTTTTACCTGATTGTTATTTTCTTGTATGGGGCTATTCTCTCCATTCTGCCTCTCCTGAGTAAATAGAAATGTCAGATACCTTTTCTGCTACAATGATAGAATGGGAAGACTCAAATGATGGGAGCAGGTGAGAATTCACAGGTGGGTCCTTGAATCTGATGTATATTGATTGTCACAAACTGCTGATATTTTAGAGTAATAGCTTTTAAGCCAGAAGGACCATACAGTTATTTGTCAGACTTCCTGCATAATACAGAAGGTCATCTAATAAGCCCTATTTCAAGCCCTTAACTTCAGATATGCCACGGCTTTCAGAAAGTTGTCTCCTTCCCAAGGTGGCTAATTCTAAGTCCACTGAAGTCAATTAAAATATTCCTATCAGCTTCTGTGGGTTTTGAATCCAGATCTTATTGCTCCCTAACTTGCCTGCAACAAACGCAAAGGAAGCATCCTCAAACTATTTTTTTTATTATCCTGGCAAGATCATCTCTAGGGATTAAAAAAGACAATTCAGGTTCTGTATCAGTCCTTGTCACTCTACTGGGACTGCTATAAAGGGAGATCATTGGTGGTGAATTTGTGTCGCACACAATTGTCCATTAGAAACGGATCAGCAAAAAATCTTTCAGATAAGCAGCCCCTTTTTGTCACTGCCAACTTTGCTTGGATTTGAAGCAGCAACTTAAAGGTAAAAAAAGTCTCTATATCATTACGGCTCTCCCCTTGCCGTCCTGACCCTTTATTTTCTGTTCTGTCACCATGAAATCTCTGTGATGACCCAATGATTGCTGCAAAGAAACCAAAGGCAAATAATGAATATTATATTATTATCATATATATAGTAGCCCAGTGTCTGAGGGTGCGTCTAGACTACTGAGTTTTGTCCCCATGCAGCACGGGGAGTGCGGAGACCAAAAGGCCATTTGGGCTCTGTGGTCCCCCGAGTGAGAGGCCGGAGGGGGAGGAGAAGAGAAAGAGAGAGACAGAGAGAGAGGCAGGAGGCGGAGGAGAGCTGAGAGAGAGAGGGGGGGAGGCAGTAGGAGGAGGAGAGAGAGAGAGAAAGATAGAGAGACAGAGCGAGAGACTGGAGGCTCAGGAGAGAAGACCGATGTGGAGGAGAGACCTGAAAATCCCGTCTTATGACGGGCTAATTGGCTAGTATTATTATAACAATGAATTGCATGTATTGTGCCCGGAATTTAGGCAGGATAGATATAACTGCTGAAGCTTTTATTTCCGTGGATTTTTCCTTTACAGGTGTCAGTGATACCCATCAGGTAAGGGGGATCTTTTACCTGTGAGAACAATATGAGGTCTGATTTTGCTTCTGTTGAAGATAGTGCCTCAAGTCCCATTGACCTCAATAGGTATTGGATCAGGCCCAAAGGGCCATAATGCAAACTGTGAGTAGACACAGAAAGGTGGCTTCCTTTGTCTCCCAGCATGCTTATAATAATTTAACAAGCTCTGGACTATGCAAAAGAAGCTATCTAATTATATTTTCATGGAGAAAATGAAGGAGGGGAAAGACAGAACTATCTCCATGTAGTAATCATGTTATAGAAAACCATTATGCACATTCTGATTTATTTTTCTGGCCTTGGATACCCCTCTGCTGCAAATCACATTTCAGCAGTCAGGCTGCAGATGATGCTTTCCCTAGCAGTTATTCCTACTACAGGTATCTTTATAGTATCTCTGGGTATACGTATGTCATATGAATAATGTCAAGTTTGGGAAGTAAGATTTGCCATGGCTCACCACAGATACTAACATCGGACTCTCTGAGTCAGAGTGAGGCTGATTTTATTTGAAAGCACTTCAGATCTGCAGAGTGGGCATGATGTAAAAGGAACCTGGTGAGCGATCAGAGCTAGCAGCCTGTTCAAAAGAACACAGAAGGGTCTCACCTTCCCCAAGACTATGTCTAAGATACAGCCATAGGCCCAGAGTTTTACAGATACGTAGTCATTGCTGTTCTCAACTTTTCAAGGCCTGTTGATTTAGGACCCTAAATTTCACTTAATTTTAGTGCAAAAATGTCTAAGTACCTTTAAAAAGCTGGGCCACAGTAGTTCTCAACCTGTGGTCCTCGGATCCCTAGGGAGGTCTATGTTTAATAGTGGTAGAGATGTAGCCGTGTTAGTCTGGGGTAGCTGAAGCAAAATGCAGGACAATGTAGCACTTTAAAGACTAACAAGATGGTTTATTAGATGATGAGCTTTCGTGGGCCAGACCCACTTCCTCAGATCAAATAAGTGGGTCTGGCCCACGAAAGCTCATCATCTAATAAACCATCTTGTTAGTCTTTAAAGTGCTACATTGTCCTGCATTATGTTTAATAGTTCCACAGAAATTGGTCATTAACACAGAATGGTGGTTTTTGCTGGGGGATCTCCAGACTATGTTTAAAACTTCCAAAGGAGTCTGCACCTCCATTGGAAAACTTTAAGGTGTCCATAAATGAAAAAAGGTTGAGTATCATTGGTCTAGATCAGATATAGCCATAGATAACATAGGCATAGTATCGCACAACAGCAAAAGGCTTTGGTTAAATTCAAATCTTGTCACTAGAGCTGTCTGTAATGTGGACTTTTCCCTCAGAGGAATTCTACCAGGAAAAATCACCTTCCAAAGTTTTTACCCATTGGAACATAATAGTTATCCCAAGAGAAAATTAGAAAAAAAACCGTAAGAACTCATGGCAGCCTTCCCACTTTTTCACTTTTCCAAATTTTTTCTAGTTGGAAACTTGTATCAGAATGTAGAAATTGGGCTATCCCGCCACTTTCTTACACCTCTTGCACTTCAAAAAGTGGAGCACTGTCAGAAAGTATTGAAAGTGTACACTTTTAAGTAATAACAATAACAGCAAACATTCTTTAAAAATGAATGTGTTACTTTTCTCCCTTTTGCCTCCCCCCCCATTTCTCCTAGGGGGAAAAATTAGACAAAGTATTTCCCCACAATTTTCAAATGAAAAATGCAAAAAAATACTGGAAAATTTAGAGTTTGCAACTGTTTTTCCCCAAATATGTTAAAAATGAGTTTTTCATGATATATTTCATTTTCAATAAAATCCCATTTCTTAAAACGAAAATAAACCTTTTTGTCTAGAAATATTTTGTCCCATTCCAATTATTGTACGCTGTCAAATGCATTTTAACATCTTAGGCTACATCTAGATTGCATCCCTTTTTCGGAAAAGGGATGCAAATTAGACGTATCACAATTGCCAATGAACCGGGGATTTAAATCTCCCCCGCTTCATTAGCATAAAAATGACTGCCGCTTTTTTCGGCACGGAGCTTTGCCGGAAGAAAGCGCCAGTCTAGTCGCGGATCTTTCGGAAAATAAAGCCTTTTCCGAAAGATCCCTTATCCCTTATTTTAAGAGGGATAAGGAATCTTTCAGAAAAGGCTTTATTTTCCGAAAGATCCTCGTCTAGACTGGCACTTTTTTCCGGCAAAGCTCCGTGCCAAAAAAAAGCGGCAGCCATCTTTATGCTAATGAAGCGGGGGAGATTTAAATCCCCGCTTCATTAGCAATTGCGATACGTCTAATTTGTATCCCTTTTCCGAAAAAGGGATGCAATCTAGACGTAGCCAGATTGTCTGAGGATCTGATCCAAAGCTCCCTGAAGTTACCAGAAAAGCCCGCATTTACTGCAGCAGCCTGGATTACCTCCTGACTAAAAAAGTATAACTAAAATAAATCTCTCAGGTAGTTGCAATACTGTGTATACTTAACTTGCTTTGAATGTGATCATTTTATTTGTCTTTTACTTTGTCAGTATATGGTGGTTGTTTTTGAAAGCCCTTTATTGGTTAATTTCCCTTTGGATTAGAGTTTGGTGATATAACGGACTCAGACTTCAAGGGTCAAGTTGATAAGTATAGTGATAAATGGCCATTCTACAGGAGGAGAAATAAACAGCCATTTTTCACCGTTGAGTTAGTGGTTTAGCCTGGAGTGAAACGTGAAATGAGAAAACTCGCTGCACTATCGATCCACCTGTGGCTGGTAGGGTAGCGGGAGAATACATGCTTACACAAATCTCTCTAATGACAGAGGGAAGGAAAGGAAAAAGTTTGAGTCATTAAGCAAACCAAAGTTTAGCTACATCCTGAAGTTTGGGATCCTGATCTTCAGAGTTCATTAAAACCAGGTTTCTTTGAATGTTTTCCTGTATTTCATGGTTTCATCTGGCTTTGGAAGTACTGTGATCATTATTGTTCTGGTTTCACTCGTGAGTGGAACCAGGGTGTGCAGATGGATGCTGCCTTCCTGGAATTGTAGGTTTAGAGACAGGCCTCTCCTTGCGTTCTCACCAAACGTTCTGGTCACTACCACCTACTCGCAAGTTATTTCTAGCCTGAATCTAAAAATGGACCTGGATGACATAGAGACTATGAAAGATAAGTTATTGAGCTAAGGAATCAGATGCTTTTCATTTATGCAGCCCACTCAGTGAGACATAGAAGAGGAGCTACACAGCCCACCTCAGGGAAAAAGCAGAGAGTGGACCACATACGCGACGTGTGAGGAACAAGGCAGTTTTGGTCCACATGAACATCAGCAGTGTCTACAGGCCAGATATACACTGGCCAGAAGAACTGCTTCCATGGAGCTAAGCTGAGGTTATACCAGCTAGGTTTTAATTTTCTCTCTCCCTGCTTCATCTTTTATCAGAAGTGGCTCCTGGCAGGAGTGCTGTGTGGGGAGGCAAAGCTGGGCAAGCCTCATACCTGATCCCACTTCCAAACATGACCTCTGCATGGGTCCCACTCCTCAGCCTGTCCTCTGGGTGGGTCCCAACCCTGATCACTGGCATGAGCACTGGATGGGTGGAATAGGTCAGACTCAGGAGCCCCCATTTTTCTGGGGGACCCCAACTGGCTGATGCCCTGGGGGTCTGAGCCCCATTGGCCCAGTGGCTAGTCCACTACTGCCGATTGCACATCCTTTAAGGCATGGTGACAATTAAGATCCAAGCAACCCCATGGAAAAACAGGGAGTTTGAACCTCCAGAAATAAGCAATTGAATGAACTGGTTGCATGTAATGTTGTTATATAATATGCCAAGTAAGAGCTGTTATGAAAGCGTGTAATGTTTGGACTTGGTACTCATTGGGAGATATGTATAGAGACTGGGGTTATGAATCTATGTATTTATGTATATAAAATAGTATGTTAGTGTCTGGCACGACCTTTTCAAATATGCCTCAGAGCAGGGAGGGGCTCCTCCCAAACCAGTTGTTTACATAAAATTAACGTCAAATACCCATCCATTGTCCAGCCAAGAAAAGACAAGGGCATCCCATTACAGTGAACGGGAAAACACTGAAACAACTTGAAACAGAAAAGGAAACCCCAGTGTAGAAAAACTAAGGTCATGTCTACCTGACCACTTATGCCATCCAAACTTATGGTGTGTTGCTCAGTTTGCTGAATGTCCACTCAGCGTGGGTGTGGCCAAGTTTCCCACAGTCCCATAAAGTTTGTTTACAGACACTAGCCATAACATAAGAACGGCCGTACTGGGTCAGACCAAAGGTCCATCTAGTCCAGTAGCCTGTCTGCTGACAGCGGCTGGCACCAGGTGCCCCGGAGGGGGTGGGCCGAAGACAATGATCAAGTGATTTGTCCCGTGCCATCCATCTCCAGCCTCTGACAAACGGAGGCCGGGGACACCATTCCTGCCCCCTGGCTAATAGCCATTTATGGACCTAACCTCCATTAATTTGTCTAGCTTTTCTTTAAACTCTGTTATAGTCCTAGCCTTCACAGCCTCCTCTGGCAAGGAGTTCCACAGGTTGACTACACGCTGTGTGAAGAAGAACTTTCTTTTATTAGTTTTAAACCTGCTACCCATTAATTTTACTTGGTGTCCTCTAGTCCTTATATTATGGGAACTAATGAATAACTTTTCTTTATTCGTCCTCTCCACACCAATCATGATTTTATATACCTCTATCATATCCCCCTCAGTCTCCTCTTTTCTAAACTGAAAAGTCCCAGTCGCTTTAGCCTCTCTTCATATTGGACCTGTTCCAAACCCCTAATCATTTTAATTGCTCTTTTCTGAACCCTTTCCAAGGCCAAAATATCTTTTTTGAGGTGAGGAGACCACATCTATACACAGTACTCAAGATGTGGGCGTACCATATTTTTATACAGGGGCAGTAAGATATTCTGTGTCTTATTTTCTATCTCTTTCTTAATAATTCCTAACATTCTACAGGTATTTGCCTTTTTGACCACCGCAGCACACTGTGTGGACGTTTTCAGAGAACTATCCACGATAACTCCAACATCTCTTTCCTGATTTGTCGTAGCCAAATTAGCCCCCATTATACTATATGTATAGTTGGGGTTATTTTTTCTAACGTGCATTACTTTACACTTATCCACATTAAACTTCATTTGCCATTTTGTTGCCCAGTCACTTAGTTTTGTGAGATCTTTTTGAAGTTCTTCACAGTCTGCTTCTGTCTTGACTATCTTGAACAGTTTAGTATCATCCACAAACTTTACTACCTCACTGCTTGCCCCTTTTTCTAGATCATTTATGAATAAGTTGAATAGGATTGGTCCTAGGACTGACCCTTGGGGGACACCACTAGTTACCCCTCTCCATTCTGAATATTTACCCTTTGTTTCCTGTCTTTTAACCAGTTCTCAATCCATGAAAAGACCTTCCCTCTTATCTCATGACAATGTAATTTACACAAGAGCCTTTGGTGAGGGACTTTGTCAAAGGCTTTCTGAAAATCTAAGTATACAGGCAGTCCCCAGGTTACATGGATCCGACTTACATCGTATCCCTACTTACAAACGGGGTGAGGCAACCCCGCATTAGCTGCTTCCCCCCAGCAGACCAGGTAGACGCGAAGCTAGTGTCCCCCCCCCCCCCCAGCAGACCAGGGAGACGCGGAGCGGCTTTTCTCAGCAGACACCTCAGCTTGAGAATAAAGGACTGAGGGAAGTGAGGTGTGGGAGAATAAAACTGAGCTCTGGAGAAATGTTTGGCTAGAGTTTCCCCTACAATATGTACCAGTTCCAACTTACATACAAATTCAACTTAAGAACAAACCTACAGTCCCTATCTTGTACGTAACCCGGGAACTGCCTGTACTATATCTACTGGATCCCATGGCTTTCAGTGTGTTGTGCTGTTGTTTAGCTTTAATTTACCCCTAAATGTCTTCTAAGAGCCTAGTAAGCAGTAGAAGTGCTGGCAATGCTGCCTGTTTTTTGAATGCTTTATCTCCTTATTTCCTTGTGCCAATACAGTAACATTGTGTAACAACACTAACACTTTGTTATGCAAAGAGCTGATAAACCTTGGCTAGGGGCAGGCTTAGATAGGGTGTATCAGTACAGTCGGACATTATTAAACAGCATTGCAAGAGTTGTTCCATTTATTCGTCTTGGTGAAATAAAGAGATCCACTCACTGTAATATTGACCTCCTGTGGTTCGGCAAATTCTCTGGTTTGGCACCAGTCGGGTCCTAAGGATGCTGGACTAGAGAGGTTCAGCCTATATGTAGAATTTCAGAGTAGGCAAGTGTAAGGGGGAACAGCCTGAAAAGGCTGTTGAGGTCACCCTGCAAGAAGGAATTAGGCTGGAGGAAGCCAGAGTGAGACCTTTGAACTTGCAAGAACTTGAAGTCCTCAAACTGGCTCAAAATTCAAAATGACCTTAGCAAGTTAGAGAAATGGTCAGAGGTAAACAGGATGAGGTTTAATAAAGAGAAATGCAAAGTGCTCCACTTAGGAAGTGCTCAGTTCCATACATACAAGATGGGAAGCGACTGTCTAGGAAGGAGCATGGCGGAAAGGGAAAGGGATCTAGGGGTCATAGTGGACCACAAGTTGAATATGAGTCAACAGTGTGATGCTGTTGCAAAAAAAGCAAATATGATTCTAGGTTGTATCAACAGGTGTGTTGTAAGCAAAACTCGTGAAGTCATTCTGCCGCTCTACTCTGTACTAGTTAGGCCTCAGCTGGAGTACTGTGTCCAGTTCTGGGCGCCACATTTCAAGAAAGATGTGGAGAAATTGGAAAGGGTACAGAGAAGAGCGACAAGAATGATTAAAGGTCTAGAGAACATGACCTATGAAGCCAGGCTTCATGAACTGGGCTTGTTTAGTTTGGAAAAAAGAAGATTAAGGGGGGACATGATAGCGGTTTTCAAATATCTAAAAGGGTGTCACAAGGAGGAAGGCGAAAATTTGTTCCTCTTGGTTTCTGAGGACAGGACAAGGAGTAATGGGCTTAAAGTGCAGCAGGGGAGGTTTAGATTGGACATTAGGAAAAAATTCCTAACTGTCAGGGTGGTCAAATATTGGAATAAATTGCCAAGGGAGGTGGTGGAATCTCCCTCTCTGGAGATATTTAAGAACAGGTTAGATAGACATCTGTCAGGGATGGTGTAGACGGAGCTTGATCCTGCCTTGAGGGCGGGGGGCTGGACTCGATGACCTCTCGAGGTCCCTTCCAGTCCTATTATTCTATGATTCTATGATTCTATGAAACCATAGCAGCATACCATTAAGGCACCCACGGGTTACAAGGCAGGCAGGGCCAGAATCCCTTACGGATCTGATCCCCAAAATATAACAGGCACCACATATCTTTGGGAGGAATATCAATGGTGCAGCCTTTTCATTCCTCTTAGCATAGGGATTGCATTTTTGTCTTGCCTTTTGGCAGACCAGACTGTGCAGGGATAGCAGAAGCTGCAGTGACTGGCTTCACAAGGATTAGGGAGTTCGCTGCCCTTAAGATAACCATAAACAGGATTAGTTTCTTCTGCCTAATTTTTACATATGCAGAAACATTCAGCACTAAGAAAACTCCGTTGATCAAAAATAGTATTTTTAACTTAGGGCACATCTTCACTCGCCATGCTGGAGATCAACGTTCTGGCATTTGATTTAGTGGGTCTAGTATAGACCCATAAGTCAAATGCTGAGGGCAGCTCTGACCGGCACCTGTACTCCTCAGTCATGAGAAATAAGGGAAGCTGACTGGAGCATTTGCTCCTGTCAGCCTCTTGCATTGAGGATGGCGCCAAGCTCGGCTTAAGGTAAGCCACCTCTAGCTACAAATTCTATGTAGCTGGTGTTGCGTACCTTAAGCAAACCTTCCAGGTCTAGTGTAGACTTGACCTTAAAGTGCTATAAAGGTAGTTAGTCCTTATAGCCCTTTCTACTACATATTTCCTGTGAGTCCTCTCCTGCTAATCTCTCATATGGAGCACCATTGTACTGCATAAATAGTACCATTGGTTTCAATTGGTCTGATTGCAGAGTAAGATGCTACTCGGTATAACAAGGAGAGGCAAAATTAGATGGAATGAGAATCAGATGTGAGAGGAGCTATCACTGACAACTCAAATAGGCTGAATTACATAGTCCACTATTTCATTTTTGATTCTTGTCCACACTGCTTAAGATTCCCTAGGATTCTCTTTGTTCGATCAGCAAAGCCTTTAAAAAAGGCAATGAAATGCCTTGCTGACAGTGGCTTGCAAGCAGCAAACATGTCAAGGGTGGAGAGATACTGTAATTAAAAAGGCATTCATTTGAAATTCCTCTTTTCACTTCTATTTCATTGCTGTGACTTGTGTTCCCCTCTTCTTGATGTTGTCTTAGATCTTACCTAGTGACTTTCTCCTGCTGACAATGCCCTAGGAGATGACCAATGGGGTCATCTTATGAAATTGCCGATTTTCTGGATGTTTGGCTTAAGCAGAAATTATGACTCAGGTTTCCCATTACGCTTCCTCTCCATATGCATGAATACCCTCTGTCTTTCACTACAGAGTTAGCTTACAATTTCAAACAAACACTGTGTGTACTGCAGGTCTTGGCATGGCAAACAAACAGAATTAGAAATAAGATGTTTGCCTAGCATGTCCTGTCTCATTCCAGGATGTGACGGACTCAGTCCCTGTAGGCATTTCTGAAAAACGTGTGCTGAAGCCAATCAAAATATCCGCAATGGTGTGCCACAGTGGGGGTTCAGATACAATGGTTAATGATTAGGCAGGAAGAAAGGACACACTCCAGTTAGGGCTGGCCAGAGAAGAATGCCAATTCCGTTTTGTGACAACTTTGGGGGGGTTCAAAATCTATTTTTATCTTACATTAGAGCTCTTTTGTGGAAGGGATTTCTGTCAAAATGTCCATTCATGGATCAAAAAGATCAGATTTTTTTCTTTTTCTCTCTCATCCATCCTGAGATACCATCCCATTAAAGGTTTAAAAATAATGAGTAGTCTTGTGGCACCTTAGGGTACGACTACACTGCACGCTTATTTTGAAATAAGCTATTCCAGAAGAAATACTCCAAAATAGCTTATTTCGAAATAGCAGACTTACACTACAGGGAAGCCTCAAAATTAGTCCAAGGCGGGCTTCCCGATGTGGACATACTACCTCAATTTAGAGCCCCAGGAGGCACTGGGAATGGCCTACTAGGGAAAAGCTATTTAGTCTGAATGGACCCGGGGAAAAGCTGTTTCAAAAGAGCATCAGTGAAGTGTCCACATTACAGCTGTTTTGGAATAGGCGTTATTCCTCGTGGAATGAGGTTTACAGAAGTCGGAATAAGCCGTCTGTTATTTCAAATTTATTTCTAAATCATGGAATTGCTGTGTAGACTCTCACATTATTATTTCGGAATAATGGCCGTTATTCCGAAATAATGCTTCTGTGTAGACGCGCCCTTAGAAACTAACCAATCATGAGCTTCTGTGGGTAAAATGTGGGTTTTACCCACTATATATTTTGTTAGTTGCTAAGGTGCTACAAGACTTCTTGTTTTTAAAGTTGCAGATTAACATAACTACCCCTCTTGAGACTATAAAAGGTTTAGTCAAAACCGATAAATTTCCACAAAACATTTTAGCTTCAACAAACCTGCTTATTTCAACAACAAAACATTCTGTGGAAAACTTTCCAGCCAACTATCGTCTCAGATGCACAAAGGCGTTGGTGTTGGGTTCCATGGCAGCATATGTTTATGAGCGGCTCTTGAAAGATTTTGGCCAGGAAACATAAGAGCGATCACACAAACAACTCAATCTCACAAGATACAAGTAATAGCAATTTGAAATTTCATGAGAACATCTGTTCCAGTCTTTGTGAGTTCTTCAGTGGTGCCTGTGGGGTTAAGGAGCATGACAAATGCAAATGGGTTATTCCGAAGGTTTCAGAGCAGGCCTCTAATATGTTTCATTGAATATGTGTAAATGATCATTAACTGTGATTTACAATTACACAATACGATGATGGCTGGATTTTCACAGGGACAGCTAATGACTTCCAAATCCTGTCTTCTGTCCTAACCAAAATGTGAACCTTTCCCACATCTCCTTGTGAACATCCAGCCATCATCGTAAACTCCACATGGCCAAAGCAGAATGCTTCATCTTCCCCCCAACCAATTCCCTTCCCTTCCCTCTTCTCTCAATCGCCAAGGGAAACACCATCATTCAGGCCTGTTATCTTTGACTCAGCCCTGTCCCCCTCCTACCTCCAACCCAGTGTGTGAATTACATCTCAAAGACAGGGTCTTTTTTTTCTCCATCTTCACAGTTAGATCTTTCATCCAGGCCCTTATCAGATTCATGTCGCCATGTGTCTTAATTACGGTCACATCCTCTGTAGCCCTGACAAACAACCTTCTTTTACTTTATATCCCTTCAAAATGCTGCTGCAAAGGTAATTTTCCTAGACTTTGGTTTTAACCACAATATTCCTCTCTATGAATCTTTCCACTGGCTTCCCTTCTCCGTTGCATCAAACATAAGCCACTTGTCTTCACTTTCAAGGCCCCTCACAGTCTCTCTCTCATATACTGTCATGATGTCAGGAGATGTCTTGTCTCCTTTGTAGTGATGATGCCAGTTTCCATTATCCACTTACTACTTTTTCAAATAAACACCTTTGTGCTTTCTCTCATGCTGCCCCTCATGCTTGGGCAGAGCTCCCACTAAATCTCCATCAAGCCGCCTCTGTCCTCTTCAAATGACTATGCCAATGGTGAAGACTTGTTGCCCCCAAAATATTTTCTTATTGTTTCCTTGTTTCCCATCTGCCTTTCTGCATCCATCTGTTTGTTGCCTCTTGTCTTGTGCTTGGACTGTACATTTTCTGAGGCAGACACCATCTTTTTGGTCTGTGTTTGCACAGCACCTAGCACAATGGGGTTTTGACCCATGACTGGGTCTCTTGCGTACTACCACAATATGTATAATTAATAATAAGAATTAATAAGCCTCTCTCTCTGAGGTCCTCTCCCAAATTTCAAGTTCCTGTGTCCATTCCCCAAATCACAAGAGTTCTGGGCAAAAAAGAAAACAATTGGAAATGTGTTCATGTTGGTGCTATGAATATTCACTAATTTTTGAATAACATTTTGGCAAAAAAAAAATTGGTGACATTTATTATCAACATATGTAATGGCATTATGGAACATTTTCTGTAACTATTTCAGTACTAGCCAATTAGCCCATCATAAGACGGGATTTTCAGATCTCTCCTCCATGTCGGTCTTTTCTCCTGAGCCTCCAGTCTCTCGCTCCATGTCTCTTTCTCTCTCTCCTCCTCCTCCTACTGCCTCCCCCTCTCTCTCTCAGCTCTCCTCCGCCTTCTGCCTATTTCTCCATCTCTCTCTTTCTCTTCTCCCCCTCCTGCCTCTCACTATTTTTCCGCTCTCCTCTGTCTCCGTCGGGAATGCACGTTCGTCCAGGCTCCGCCCCCTGGCCATGTACGTCATCGCCCCATCCCCCTTCGCTTCCCGCCGTGGCACTCGGCTGACTTCTGCGCCGCTCAGCCAGGCTTTTGCAGAGGAGCAAGCAGAGCAAACGGCCGTTTGGGCTCCCCCCACGGTGGCCCAGCTGGGCGGAGCAGAAGTCAGTCGAGCACCAAGGTGGGAGGCTAAGAACGTGACTCAGGCAACAGCGCTGCCCAGAGGGAATAGCCAGCATTTCGGTGTTACAGACTCGCAGACACTGGGTTACTATATATATGACAAGGTTTGAAAGGGTCAGTTTCAAATCCCCTGTAAAGAGAATGACTTTTTGTAATTTTGAAATTTTGTGCACAGCAGGTCTGTTTTCATTTCTTGACCTGCTCCAGTTCAGTGAGAGATTTCCCAACAGTCTAATAAGCTTTCAGCAGCCTGCCCCATTTCTAGGATGCCAGTTAAGCTGGTTCAAATCATATAATATAGTTCTCAGCATTCTGGTCCAATCCCTAATAAAGACAACGGGCTACACTCCGAAATAAATACATGTAGCATTCTGATCTGTTTTACAGAAGCTCGGATGACTGCCAGAATTTAACCCATTCCACTGTGATGGGCAGTCTCACCTTACTTCCACACAGTCACTTAGCAATTGTGGTTACTCAAGCATCTCAAATGACATCACCAGAACAGCAGACAGGGGGAGGGAAAAGAGTAACTGTCCGGGGACATGATGATTCAAAAAGGCCTGGAGCTCCTGGCTGCTGGAGCAATGCTGGCTCCTGGACCCCTGGGCCCTTAACATTGCACACTCCATGTGGCTCTGAGGGCTGCCTGAGGATCTGGGGGTTCCAAGCAGTGCTGAGGGCTGGCCCACCCTCTGCCCCTTCTGACTGAGGCCCCGCCCCTTCTGGGAACAGAGCTCCCCACCCCCCCACCTTGCCCATGGGCCTGGCGAGGTTGTCAGCTCCCCTGGCCATCACTACCAAAATACAATGTTTACATGGGCCAGTCATTGGTAGTTCAGCTAGGTTAAGCCTTGTTTTCCTGTAGCAATGCCACACTGCTAGCACCTTGGCTTATGGGTCACATTTACTCTGGCTTTGTGCCTGCTCTTTCTTCCATTCCTGACCTGAGGAAAAGTGGCCCACAACACTGATATTCTATTCTGTTCAGGTTCTTACGCCACATGCCTCACCGTAGCATCTGAGAGCTTTAAGCATTAAGCAACGTGACGAACATCTGTTACATGCTGGTTCTTTCATCACCTCCCCGGGGGGGAGACGTGTGCGCGCACACACAGACATTCCTGTGTTTATGTTACAGAAGACAAGGTCAAAAGTAGTGTGCTTGGAGTGGGAAATGATGAAGTGTGTGATGGTCCTGAATCCCTGTGGTAATTCATTCCACAGTCTTGGACCAGCTCCCCAGGTAGGCTGTCTTCCCAGTCTTGATACAACATGGCATTGTGTGCCTTATATCTATATGCTTTTATATCCTTAGATAAGGGACTAGATCGTCGCTTCCCTCGTTTGGCTGTGCCAGGACATAAGGGCTGCAAAGAACTGTCTCTAACTAGCCCTGCTGAGATTATGAGGCTAATCACAGCAGGGGGAGCAGGGTCTATCCACCTGATACTTACCACTAAAAACAAATGGACAGAGCAGAGGGCTCCCTGGGTTCCACGTTCCCTTCTTACCATGCAGATTAGTTGGCAGGGTGCATTGTGGGCAGTTTGTTGTAACTTGTATCCTCTTCCAGAACAAGGATGGAACAAGGGAAAGAGAGACGATTCTGAGAGGTGTTTTTCAGGCATAATGCCTCCTACAGATATCCTTGGTATCATCCACTTTCTGCCCCCCTGTTTGGAGCAGAACCTAAATTCACAATCTGGAGCCAAGTGGTTAATGCCAGAGGCTTCAGCTTGAGGGAGAAGCACTGATTTGTGGAATGGCAGCTCTCTGCTATCCTTTGCGCTGCTGGTCAAGAGCAGAAGGTTGAGCCCTACAATGAGAGAATGATGGTCAACCTTGCAAATTACTGCCCGCTCTAGTGGCATTGGGTCAAATTGTGAACCGTCTCGGCAACACTCCTCTCCATGCAGATTAGATGAATAAAATTTATGAAAGGAAACATAACTCACGCTGGGTGCCCTTCAGTTCCCAGAAGCAGTAGGAATCACAGCTGTTTGTTTTCATCCCCTCTCCGCAGGCTTTCACTGCAGGGCCCTGGTGAAACATGGGGCTCAAATTTGGTGGATGGATAACAAGACAGAAAGAACCCACAGCCATATCCCATTGTGAATGCTGCTTTCTATTGAAGCCCATATTTTATGTGAACTAAGGGCTGCTTAGCCATATCGTGGCAAGTGGGCAAGAGTGTTTTGACAGCATGTATGACCCAGTTCTCTCGCGCTCCACCCATAAATCAACTCTCCTTGTTGTGCTGTCATCCCAACAATTGAACTAGTTGCCCCCAGCCTTCAGCGAAGCCCGATTACACTCACTGAGAAGAGACTGTAATAAATGTCTTCAGAATAGGAAGTTATTTGTTATCTCTTCAACTCAATTCATTTTTCACATGAAATCGGGGAGGAGTGGATCATATTTCTTGCTGAAATCTTTATTTTCCTGCCAATAGAAATCATGTTAGCCGCCTTGCAAACAGATATTTAGTGCTAGAGACTCCATTGGCTGTGTGTGTTGGTTATTAACTCTGCTAGCAAAATGCCCAAAAGAGATAAGATAATGGTGACTATAGAGAAGAAAACTTTCAGCAGACTCTGATCATCTTGATTATCTTTCCTCATTGAGGATTCCATCCACTGGAGAGAATGAGATAATAAAACATTTTTTTCCCATGGCAATGTCTGTACCATCCCGAACATTAAGGGTATGTCTAGACTACATCCCTCTGTTGCCAGAGGGATGTAAATTAGACATACAGACATTGCAAATGAAGCGGGGATTTAAATCTCCTGTGCGTCATTTGAATAAAAATGGCCACCGTGTTTTGCGGAGTCAGCAGTTTGTTGGCAAAAAGCGGCTGTCAAGATGGGGATCAGGGAACAAAGAAAGCCTTTGTCGGCTGATCCTGTAAACCTTGTTTTACTACATAGTGCTTGATCCTGCTGTGAGAGCAGGAGACTGGACTTGATGATCTCTCGAGGTCCTTTCCAGTTCTAGTATTCTATGATTCAAGGTACTTTTCCTTTTAATCATAGCTGACCTACGGAGTTTTATACTTGGATAAAACATTTTCAGAATACCAATATCTAATCCAAAAGCTTATATCCAATTAATTAACTTTCTGAGATCAGATGATATAATATTCTTGGAATTATGACTTTATCAAGTCCTTTCTCAGGCAAAACTACCATTGTTATCCTGAATTCTGTGTACAGATGTGGTTGCCTCATCTCAAAAAAGATATACTGGCATTGAAAAAGGTTCAGAAAAGGGCAACAAAAATTATTAGGATTTTGGAATGGGTCCCATATGAAGAGAGATTTAAAAGACTGGGACTTTTTAGCTTAGAAAAGAGGAGACTAAGGGGGGGATAAGAGGAAAGAATAGGGGGACATGATAGAGGTCTATAAAATCACGACAGGTGTAGAGAAAGTGAATAAAGAAAAGTTATTTACTGGTTCCCATAATGTAAGAACTAGGGGTCACCAAATGAAATTAATAGGTAACAGGTTTAAAACAAATAAAAGGAAGTTTTTCTTCATGCAGCACACAGTCAACCTGTGGAACTCCTTGCCAGAAGATGTTGTGAAAACCAGGACTTTAACAGGGTCCAATAAAGAACTAGATAAATTCACGGAGGTTAGGTACATCAATACTTATTAGCCATGATGAGTATGAATGGTGTCCCTAGCCTCTGTTTGTCAGGGACTAGAAATGGATTACAGGAGAGAGATCACGTGATGATTACCTGTTTCTGTTCACCCCCTTTGGGGCATCTGGCATTGGCCACCGTTGGAAGACAGGGTTAGATGGACCTTTGATCTGACCCAGTATGGTTGTTCTTATGTTCATATTAAGTGTGGCACGTTTAATCTAATAGAGATGGGTGGGGTGGGGGGGGGGGGAACCAGATGGAACATTTTTTCCATCATCCTGCCAATAAAAGATTATTTTTCTGCATTATATCATGTACAAGAAAGCTATTACTTAAGGTGGGGGAAAATTCTTTTCTGAAACAGATCATTCCAGATTTAAAATAGAGCGAGATGGCTACATTCTGTCAGGAAGCTGATGAAAGGCAGTTTACTTTCTGGGCTCTTCGTGCCATTTCATGATGTAGCATGGGACTGCGGGATGTGCTCCGGCTTACAGGGTGAAATGCCAGTCCCATGATAGAAACGTGAATTCTAACTGCTGTCATGCAGCCACTTAGACAGCTGGCCTGGCATAGCAGTGCAGTGGGCTATGGCATGGTGCCACATGTCGGCCCTCATGGTTCCTCACCGGTCTTTGTGCTTGACATTGCAGCCACTGGCATGATCAGGTACTGGGCAGTCTCCCTCGAAATATAGGAGATCACTTTGCATCCTGCTTCCCTGCTGTGGCACATCACAGAATGATGGAGTGGACGTGGTTCTTGGTCAATAGGCCAAAGCTTCAAGAAAACAATTAAGGCTCTGGGTATGTCTACATTACAGAGTTTTGTCAGAAAAACGGCAGGTTTTCCACCAAAACCTGAGTAACGTCCACACTGCAATCACATTCTTTCGAAAGTAAATCTAAAGAACAGAGGAGTTTTTCCAGCATTGGTAATCCTCTTTCTATGAGGAAGGAGGGGAAGTGGGAGTTCTTTCGCAAGAAGAGGAAAGAGGAAAAAGCACAGGTGCCTGGTGGCCCCTCCATCCATAGTAATCACAGCTTACATGCAAGATAGCATCCATTCAGTGTGGATGCTATCTGTCGAAAAAGCGGATTGCTTTTTTGATGGGCTTTCACAGTGTGGATACTCTCCTTCAGAAGAAGTTTTTTTCAGAAGATCTCTTCCAGAAATGCATCTTCCAAAAGAAGCCTGCGGTCTAGACATAGCCTCAGTCTACACAACCATTTATGTTGCTATAACTTATATTGCTCAGGGGTTTTTCGTGAGGGCCAAATTCTGCTCTCAAACACACCAGACATGTCAATGGAATTATCCAGATTTACACCAGTGCAGCTGGCAGCTTAGTTTATTCTTAGTAGAAGTTGCAAGTTGGCTGCTTTTCTTTTTTAGACAATATGACACCTGCTTTCTTTGCCTCAGAGACTGAGGAATAATTACCTGCTTCATATTTACTTGAAACATATTGATGGGGAATTAGGCATTTTGCCTTGATATCAACCTGCCAAATACACTGTGTTGAATAACACAGGAACAGAAAGTAAATTACTGCTTGAAAACAGACCATTACACCAGGCACACAAAGAATGTATGAAAAAGGAATATACGGGTAGGGACTGATTTTTATTATTATTCAAATAATGCTATTTTGGGTGCCTATGAACAAGAACCAATGGAGCCCTGGATTCTGAGTCTGAATTTTTCTTGCATGAGTTCAGAACCAAGTTACTGAGAATGCTATGTTGTGAGAAGGAAAAATATTTCTCCTCACAAAATACTCTTATTTGCTAGTGCGTTCCATCCATTTCCACATGTTGTGTCATAAACTGAAGACCCTTTGTGAATGGCTTTTTTGAGTACTCATAAATCAGATTCTGATTTTCATGGGCACTTAAAAATCAAGTTATTCTTCAAGCCCCTGAAATCAAGTGACCACCATCTAACTTAAGACTGCCCATTTTCAGCATTTCATGTATAGATCTTCAGATGAATGTGTTGCCTGAAATTTTTTAAAAAGCAATAAATAAATTAAATGTCCTCCGAAGGGAAGGCATGGATTGTTGAGAAGGTAATTTCTCTGGTGCTGCCTTTGTAGGTCACTTAAATGTCCAGCATTATTTATCAACATGATTAGAAGATAATCCAGTTGAAGGACCCATGAATTGATGCCACATAGATCTTAAGTGTAGCATTTGAAAACTTGGCTCTTAACAGCTTAGTCACTATAAACAACTGATTTAATTGTTCTAATTGAGGTATTTTAGGAGGGATTTTGCTAGTATTACTTTAAATGGCACCTTCATAGGAAATTATTAGAAAGCACAAAGATTTGGTAATTGACCGTAGGCTGTCTAGGTCACTATTTTATCAGTCTAGTGCAGGTCCTTTTGAGGGTATTTTCTACTCGGGAGCTCACTCTGCCTAACAGAACCAGGACTTTTTAACTTTCAGTTTATGTGACAAGGCCTACACTTTTTATTTAAATATGGCAGGAGGGATGAGACATGTTTGTTTGTAAAACCTTATTAATGGTAAAATGTTATGATAACGGTTTCAGAATCTTGCAGGAGTGTGTGCCACCTCCCTTGAAATGTACATGCATAAAAATAAATTAAAAACCAAGATTTTTATATGCAGGTATTCAGTTGGATGTTAGTGCTCATTCATCCAATCAGGGAAAAGAAAAACTGCTGCATGACTTAATTGACCAATCACAAAGAAGTAACAGATAATGAATAGATTTTGGAAAGTTGCTTTGTGCTCATTAATATTTCAAGTGCAAAAGAAAAAAAGAAGAAGATAAATTTGCAAAAAAAAAAAAAAGAGAATTGCAAATTATTCCCTCAGCAATGCCACATTTCTTAACTTTGACCTCTAAGGGCATTGCATGTATAATGAATAAATACAGTGAGAAAAAATCTTAATCTAATAAACAATAAATTGAAATTCTAACTCATTGGTGTGAAACTCTAGAAGCATGTCCCCTCCCCCCCCCCTCCGCACACTTTCCTTTTGCATGACATTCCTTTGTGTTTCACATCGAATTTTTATTTTTGAACAGATCTGAAAACGCAAAAAGAAATACATCTTTGATAAAGCTCATTGAATTTCTTCTAGTTCTGAGTCAAAATGAAACTGATGAATTTTACATGGTCATCATAGGAAAGCATGAATCATTCCTAGTGCACTAGGATGAGAGTTTTTTCAGCAAAAGAGGCTTCAGTTTCAGCAGTTGTGACAAAATTCAGTTTGTGCAAGTTGTGATATAGAGTGGTGTTATGAATGAACCTCACAAAAAGACAGAGAATGAGAGAAAGACAGGTACAGTGGGAGGAACATAAAGTAATCTATGTGGATAGAAATACTCTAGGAAATGCATGAGCCATTGTCTGACAGAAGATACATTAGGGAAATGAAATGATAATTCCAGACAGGAAAGGACTTTACAGTTCTAGTGTAACAACATTGACTTGGAATCAAAGAGGAAGAAAGCCACTTGATGTAAATTACAGAATATCAACTGAATATATTGATCTGTGCTGGAGAGTCTTATCCCTTTCTTCTCCTTAACTATAAAATTATGCAGATTTAAATCAGCTGGGAGGGAAGATAGCATAATTATGGGAATAATATACATAATAGTCAAACAGGGTGCATAAAGGATGCATTTTTCTCTCTTTATCAAAGAGGAACAATAGATGTATTAAGTGTCTGAATGAAAGTAATTCTAAAAAATAACTTTGCACCAAAGAGTAGATAGAAAGATGGGAATTCCCCCCTCCCACCAGAATAGCATGGTAAGTCCAAAACAAAAAGTGTTACTAAGAAAAAAACAACATAGTACAGATTTGCTTTAAATGGATAGAAAATAGTATATGGATAAAAGAAGAATACCACTAAATAAGTGAGTAAATCCATTTATAAATGTCTGAATATCAGTGATATCACAGCAGAATTTGCAGAAGTCTTCATAATATCACTAACCTCCAGAACTCAGTGGCTTTCAAATGCTACATTTACAATCTATGCGGCATCAATTCATGTGTCCTTCAACTGGATTGTCTTCTAATCATATTAATAAATGAATAATGCTGGACATTCAAGGGAAATACAAAGGCAGCACCAGAGAAATTACCTTTAAGTGATCTGCCAAATACCATCCATGTAGCTCCTAAAAACCTAGCTGGTTTCAAGACTGAGCTTGATAAATTTACAGAGGGGGTGGTATGAGGAAACTGCCTACAATAGCATGCAGTCAATCTGTGACTGCTAGCAGCAAACATCTCCAGTGGTCAGTGATGTCACCTTAGTAGAGGAGGTCTCTGAGTCAGGGATGTTAAATATCTAGTAATTGACTAATCGAATAGTCGATGCATTTTGCATCCACCATTGGATTAGTCAATAGGGCACCTCTGCCTTTGAAGTGAAGCAATAGTTGTTGCTACACTTCAAAGGTGAAAGTGCCACGTGGAGCCTGGGCTCAGCTGGGGACTCCCCCACTGACCCCAGGCTCTATGTGGTACTGATGCTTTGAAATGCTGTGAGGAGCTGGACGCTGGGCTCCCCACAGTGTTTCAAAGTGGCAGCACTGCATGGAGCCTGGTGTCAACGGGGGAGTCCCTAGCTGATCCCAGGCTCCATGCGGCACTGCCACTTTGAAATGCTGCATGCAGCCTGGGGCTACCCCAGCTGGCTCTGGGCTACAGGCGGTGTTTCAAAGCTATTCTGGCCCCTGGCTACATGCCACAGCGGCTTTGAAGTACTCTCTTCTCTCCCCCCACACTGCCTCTTTCTGATAGAGGAGGCAAGGGGGGAGGGTAAGCGACTAGTCAGCTATCCTTTAGGCTATCCAATAAACATCTGCTTATCAGATAATCGACTAGTCGCTCACATCCCTACTCTGAGTTAGTACAAAGAATTCTTTCCCATATGTCTGGCTGTTGGGTCTTGCTCATGTATTTAGGATCTAACTGACTGAAATATTTGGGGTCGGAAAGGTATTTCCCCCAGGACAGATTGGCAGAGACCCAGGAGCAACGTCTACACTGCCCTCTCTCGTGCAAAAAAATATGCAAATGAGGTGAAGCATGGAATATCACTGTGCCTCATTTGCATAATTAATGAGGCTCCGTTTTTGTACAAGAGGCTTTGTACAAGAGGTTTTTGTACAAGAGGCTTGTACATCGGTCACATCACTGTACATTTTGAGATGCCACTGTTTTCCACATATTTTTAGGGCAGGCCATAGCTGAGCAAAGCACTGCAAGTTTTCTTCTGATTTCTTTGGAACAGTTTCCTTGGGTAGATATTTATGACCCCAGAAAATACAGTTACGTGTTTTTTAAAGGCTAACTAGGGTACCCACCCTGAATGAATGATTTCAGATGTTTGTTTCACTTGGACACTGATTTGAGACAGAATATGAGGATACCAATAATATAAACAATAGCAGGGTCAGTAGCCTCACCAAGCCCCTGAGCAACACTGCTCCCTGCTCCAGACCCCAGAAGGGGCAAAGCCTCATGCAGAAGAAGCAGGACTGGGTTAGGCAGCCTTGGCCTCAGTGCTGCCTGGAGCATGCTGCATGGTGTTCCAACAGTGATTTAAAGGGCCTGCCACTGCTGCAGTGGCTGGGAGTTTCAGGCCCTTTTGTATCACTGGGCCCTTGGGGCAGTTGCCTTCTTTGCTCCTCTTCATCAGCAGGACTGGTGAACACAGAAGTATTAAACGTCCACCATTTATTTACTTGGATTTAATCTTAAAAAAAACGCCCAAAACCCTTTCTCCACAATTTCCCGCATTTCCTAATTATTTGCAGCAGTGTGGTATTGCTAAATTTCATGCTGCCTCATGGATGCATCATTTCATTTTCTTTTTGTCACTGATGTTGTCTTTAAAAAGAACTTTATCTATGCTTTGCTTATACTGTATGCCTCTCTGGCCATTCAATTAATTTATTGCCACAATGCTGGGATTATTAAAAGTATTCATTCCCAGAATCATACTTATTTTATTTCCAACCTCATTCCAGAATTCACTGACTCCAGGGCAAAACCAGAATATATGCATCAAATTACCGCAGGTCAGGTCTGGCAATGGCCCTTCTCCTGCATTCCAGCTTTTAAAAACAACAGTGCAGAGTCAGATAGAAAACACATGGCTGATTGATGTGATCAAATTTAAGCCTGGTTTCCTACAGTCTTCTTGTGGTTTTTTATTTAATGGTGATTGAAATAATAACAATCTCTGGAGATAACTGTCTTATTGTTACAGTAAATTCAATATACTATAAAGTTACAAGTACAGAATTCTCAACATTCCAATTTCAGAATTATGGTTCAAGTCCAGGATTCAGTGGATGAAATCTTGATCATCTATGAGAGTTTTGCCACTGACTTAACTCAGTGATTTACTAAGGCAAATCCTCTTTGATTTCAGTGGGTATGTCTACACTACCCCGCTAGTTCGAACTAGCGGGGTAATGTAGGCATACCGCACTTGCAAATGAAGCCCGGGATTTGAATTTCCCGGGCTTAATTTGCATAAGCTGGGCGCCGCCATTTTTAAATCCCAGCGGGTTCTTCCTAGTTCGAACTACCGTTACTCCTCGTGGAGTGTTTTCCAATTCACCTCACACAAGTATGGCTGTGTCGTCTTCTTCATCATGAAAGTTTAATGTCAAAATGTAGAATTGTGATTATTTTGTACATACCTGCACATAAAACCAAAACAATGTAAAACTTTAAAACCTAGACATTGATGCAGGAAGGAGCATATGGACAGGGGTATAGTGAGGGTGTTATGTGCCCAGGGGCAAAGGCAAAATTCATGCCCCCCCTAATCATTCATGCCTGGGCCCCAGTGCAGCAGTGCCAAGAGCAGCAGCACTTTTATGGTCCTCATGTCCATGGTGACCTGGAGCCACCTGAGGGGAAGGAGCGGAGCAGTTGGGCACATGGAGGGGCTCTGTCCCTGCTCCGCTTGGCTGCAGACTGGTGTGGGCTCCAGGTCCCGGAAGAACTAGTCCAAGGGGGTGGACAGTGCTTCACAGGCTGTTGCCCCTGTGCTGGCTGGAGCTGCAGTCCCTGACCCAGGCGTGCTGTTCTGTGAGCAGCGCAGGGTCTGACGGAGCCGCTCAGTCCCGCTCCAGTGAGCGGTGAAGGTAGTGCCTGGGCGTAGCGGGCTGGGGCCGGCGGCTGGTGCCAGGGCTCTGTGGTGGGGCTCGGCGTTTCTTGGTGCTTGGACTCGCCTTCCCGTCCCAAACCACACGCCTGACAGAGAGGCACGGGGAGTCTGCTGGGGGCACTGCTGACACCACGTGGGGCAGCAACCGGCCATCTCCCACCCTGCCTTCCACCCTTGGGTCCCAGGCGGGGACGGGATCCAGTCTCTGCTCCACCAGCTCCTGCCACTGGTCCTGTCCAGTCCAGGAACCAAACTACGCAGTGGGGACAGTAGTTGCTCCCAAGCCAGGGGCACTGGGATCCCAGGCAGGCTTTTGAAGTGCCCACTCCCACCACCTGGCCCTGCCTCGGTGGCTTGTCTGCAGGGAGCAAGTGGCCCACCAGCGCCGGGTTCGCCGCGTGGGGCTGTGTGTTCCCACCCCAGTCCAGTGTCCCCCCTAGTGTGGTGCCCATGGGCAACCCCCCCCCCCCCAATCTCCTTTGCTATGCAACTGCATATGAATGGCATGTCATGCAACACAGGCTACAATGGTACTATGTGAACGTCTGTTCTTGCTTTCTGGTGACATTGAAATAAGAAGCAGTCAGCATTATCTCATGTAAATGTAAGCAAACTTGTTTGTCTTAGTGATTGGCTGAGCAAGGCGTAGGACTGAATGGACTTGTATGAGGTGAAATGAAAAATACTGTTAAATATATATATATATATGAAAGTGCAAATGCCTCTAAAAATAATATAAGGGGAGCACGGTATTTGTATTCTGTGATGTAATTGAAATCAATATATTTAAAAATGTTGAAAAACCTCCAAAATATTTATGATAAATTTAAATTAGTATTCTATTAATTATTATGGTTTAACAGTGCAATTAAAACTGCGAGTAATCATAGCTATTTAAAAAATATCTAGTTAATTTGTTTTGTGTTTTGTTTGCATTAACTGCACTTAATCGACCGCTGTAATGATCACCCTTGGCTTCTTCAGGGACTTCTTTGGACTGTTATTACTCCATCCCTGGAAACTGGCTTCCCAGCATGGAAGCACTATGTCACCTTTACAATAGGACATGGGGAAAACAATGAACCCCTTGAACTACTGTGGCCTTCCCAGGCATGAATCCTTGACTCAGTGAAAGACTTCCCATGGGACCTGGAACAAAGAGATTATAATCCATAGCTCAGAGAACATCCACATGATGTTTCTGCTTAATAGTGGAACTTGGTAAATGATTAGGTCTGAGCAAAGAGGTCTGGATCTGGCATTCTCTGGTTAACTCTCTGGTTATTTCCTGACCTTTTATTTTTAAACTGATTTATTGATACCATAGCTACTCTGGTTGCCCAGGCTGAAATGAGAAGTATGCCAGAAGTAAGCTAGGCCTTTGGCTGTAGGATCATAAAAAACAAGGATGAAATTCCGTCCTACTGTCGGAACTTGGAATGAGACATCATCTGATTCAAATGGCAGTCAAAGTGCACGGTTAAAGTGTAAACATACAAAGCCTAGTTAAAAGCAAAGCACCTGCAATGCGATGGAGCTGTTCCCATTGAGAGCCAAAGGCATACACATTGATTCAAAATTCAGCGGGTTAGGAAAGTCTAGCTAATCAAATAATCCGACTGGAAAAAAATCCATGTAACAAACGTTAGGAAATATTGTGGGGTCTTTTGCCCATAAAAATGCTGTGTTGCTCTTATTTTGCATTCTTCTATTCATTCATTTTCTCTGTTGTTTTCAGACATCACAGAAATCCCTCAGGCAAGACTACTGCCCTCCATAAAACAAATTCCAGATTTCTGAGATACGATCACCTGGAACAACATTTGACATATATTGCTCTTTTCCAGTCTCAAATGGAAATACATTTCCTCTACTTTTTGCATACAATTCTCCTCTCTCACTGTAAGAGCAAAACTGCAAAAACAATCTTACTATTTAAAGAGCAGCTAACTCCTTTTGTTTCAATACGTTAGGACACTTACTCACCAGAGCACTAAGGTCAAGTGTTTCAAGCTCAAGAGCATCTTGAATGCTCACACTTTCTTTCTTCAATAACATAACATGCAATTAAATAGGCAACTTACAGTTTTCTAAACCAGACATGCTTCAGTTACCTAAACATGATCCTGATTCTTACAAAAGTCAACAGATATTTTACCCTTTTCTTTCAGTGGAAGCTGTCTAAGGCCCTAATTTAGCACAGTGGAGATAATAAGACATGTGCACCATTATCTAACCAGCTTCTAATTCCTTTTTCTGTTGAAACAAGCAGATAATTGCTGAGATTCTGAAACAGCACCTCATGATATCAGTATTGAACCAGATTTGCAGGCGGTGTAAATTTTTAGTAGTAACATCAGTAGCTATTCAGAATGAGCACACATTTATAGCAATCTTCATAAATATCATAATATTTGATGCATTTCTAAGATTGTACTGTGCGGTGGGTGAATTAATCTTGCTTGAGTTAAATAAGAACAGACCTAAACTTTCACCCCAAAATCAAACTGGAATCAAGGTTCCAAAAAGTTTGGTTATTTGGTAAATGCTGAGCACAATAAATGTCAGCCCATTTCTTTGCCAAATGAGACCTATGTAAGCCTCACTGAAGTTAATGGGGTTGCTCATGTGACAACTGCTCCAGGCGGAGTAGTCTTCAGGGACTAAATCCAGGGTCTTTGGGGATGAGCCTTTATCAACAGATCTAGAAGACCAACTCTGTTAGCTCAAAGATGGTGCACATTTATAAACCTCTTTTTGTATGGTCCGGCCACCTGACAGGAGCAAAGACACTTGGACAGAACGTTACACTGCACTGTAACTGGGGGTAGAATCTGGCCCCGTCCTGGTTACTTCAGCCAAGTTTATCCTCATATTTCACAGTCCACCTTTACTTTACACCCTGAGGTTGCCAATAGGATCAGAGATTCTTATTAACAAGTGGTATTTAATGTGGTACATGGTGTTCTTGAAAATGAATACTGTGACAGGGTCAGAACAGACAACTATAAAAAAGTAGTGGAGGAGCCTCAAACTGAGGAGATATCTGTTCCCAGAGTAACAGGGAGGGGCTGGTTTAGAACCAGCAGAGGTAATCAGGGGGAGTGGAACACATGGGGCTAATTGGCCAGGCCTGCAGTGTCAGGCCAGGCTAGGCTAATTAGGGCACCTGGGGGTAATTAAGAAAACCAGTGCAGAATGGTTATAAAAGAAGCTTTGCCTACAGTTGAGGCTTACGTGTAGCTGAGAGGACGGAGGAGGGTACTGCAGGGAATAGGCGGAAGGGAGACAACAACTGAACACTAGGGCTATGTCTAGACTGCAGGCTTCTTTCGAAAGAGGCTCTTTCGAAAGCATCTTTCGAAAGAGCCTCTTTCGAAAGATCGCGTCTAGACTGCAGGCGGATCTTTCGAAAGAGCAATCCGCTTTTTCGAAAGAGAGCACCCAGCGAGTCTGGATGCTCTCTTTCGAAGACGGCCTATTTACATTGAAGAACGCCTTCTTTTGAAAGAGGAACTTTCGAAAGAAGGCGTTCTTCCTCGTAAATTGAGGTTTACCGCCATCGAAAGAAAAGCCGCGTTCTTTCGAATTAATTTCGAAAGAACGCGGCTTGAGTCTGGACGCAGGGGAAGTTTTTTCGGGAAAAGGCTACTTTTCCCGAAAAAAACCCTGAGTCTGGACACAGCCTAGGAGGATGAATGGGAGAGAAGGAAGGTGCTGGGGAAGTAGTGTAGGGGTCTTGGAGCTGTCTTATAGCAGCTGTTGGGGATTCATACAGGCAGTTACTATCACAGGACCCGGAGTAGAACCCGGAGTAGAGGGTGGGCCCAGGTTCCCCCCAACACCCACCTCTCCATTTCCACTCGGGGAAAAGGACTGTGGCATTTATTCTCTGTTTTACCATACACTGGCCAATGATGAAAAGAGCTCAACAAACAGCAAATTAAAGCCCTGGGCATGGTGCCTAAAACTGTGGGCTGCTGTGAGACTCTGAGGCAAGCAAAATCTGCCAGGAAGCACAGGATACACCGAATTTTCGTAGGAGCTTGGTCACAATATATATACATGGTTCAAAAACTCATACAAACAACTGTGGTGTACATCTCTTTTAAAAATGTTTTTCATTTCAGGATCCAGAGATTCCCATGGTAAAGAGGCTACACCAGATGAATATTAAACTGGGTTCATAAAACTGAGTAAAATGTTAAATCTCTAAGCTGCTGGGGTACAACCTCTGGTGTAACAAGCACAGTGCTGTTAAAATCTGTTCTTTATTTCCTTCACAGTATGCTTTACATGAAAATTCTCATCCTTATTAGTGTCTTAGTTGAGATGAGTGGGTCAAAAAATTTTCAGTTTTCAAATCAGGCTGGCAAATTCTCAAATAAGTTCCATTTAATAAAACAGCCAATAAAATGGAACAATGACCAAAAAGTTCAGTGAAATTTTAACCAACTCTGTGTACTAGAAACGGCACAGGTCCTGGTCTCTAAACACCCATCCTACAACAGGATGGTTCATGCTAATCAGGGGGGAGGCCCTGTGGCGATCATTGAGAGGTGGGAAAAAGCTTGTTCTGCTTCTGTCCCATGATGCACTTCCTGAGTGGTTACAGTGTCCATCCAGAGCCTGCATACATTAGCAGATGACTTCCATAGGCTTTAGATTACAGTCCCACACCTGCAGGGGGCTGACAACCTCCTGTGAGTGTTGTGCAGTTAAGAGGGACTGAGGATACCTGGCACTTCCTGTGAGGTGCACAGTTCTTTGCTGGATTGTGCCCTTTGCTCTGCCGACCTGCCACTCGTGTACCTGTCAGCACCATGACAGTTTACTTTAAATTCCACATTTTAATAATGGATATATAGTGCACCACACTCCTTTTTGCTGATTCTGCCTATTGCAGCAACCACACAATCGCTCCAGCACACCGTGGCCGGAGGGCTGTTTAGCATCAAGCCAAAAAGGAGCCATTTAACGGGAGCCCTGATATTCCTCTGTAGAAATGAACCCTCAACTGAATCGACCGCTTTTATGAACTGGAACCTAGAAGTCCAGAGCTGCTATTTAATCACAAATCTTCTGCCTCAGCAGAGACTCTAATAGCAAACCCAGCCCCAAAGCTCTTGTGAGAGGAATTGAAATCCTCTCTCGTGGATGTCTGTCGTACAGTAATCGAACCAAGAAGTAGGTGCTAACACACCACTGTAATAAGCTTAATGTGCCTTACACATCTCTAGGATGACTAATGAAACATTATTAATGTACAGCAAATGTAGCGTTCTTGTTCCGCCCCTAGCCCAGGACCTGCATGGAATCACAATGTGCTGTATGAATTATTCACAGCTTTTTTTTCCTTTTTAGAGCATATCCTTGCTCCTGTCCCTCCTCCCCAACATTCAGTGAAATTCCATTTGTATTGTGTTTGTTTTGACAGTTTTTTCTGGAGGAAGTTAATGTTACTGGGAGGGAAAAGTCATTTCTATTGTGTTAGAAGGAATCAGGGGACCAGGGTAAAGGAGAAGATTAAAAATGAAGGCAGCTGCATTTCTGGAGAGGAGGAGAAACAGAGCCCTGTCCTCTTAATGCCGCTCCCCAGAGTACTCTGAGATTTAATTATCTTTTCTCCATGCTCCTTCTAGTCCCTGCCTTAGTGAAGCATTCACAAAGGGGGAGGCTTTCCCGCATCTGCATCCTCCCCATCCTTCTTCACAACCTGCAAGTCAGCCCAATCTGCCTACTCTCTCACCAACTCCAAGGGAGCCTAGCGAGTGGTTCCATCCTAGACTTGACCACTGCAAAGTACCTACAGTTCTCTACTTTGATGGTTTCATGCAGTAAGCCCCATGTTTTCTCTTTCTTGTATAACAGACCTATGGATACCTATGACTTCACGAGTGTCAGTTTTGCATATTGTAATTGCCCACAAAGCACACTGGTTAGTCTATGTTATGTAGCCCCCGGTGTGCAGAATCTATAGACTTACAAACCCTGTCTCTTCCCATAGCTTGGGCTGGGCTCCTGCTGTTTGGCTTCAGACTGGTGGTTTAGTCCCTGAGGGGGGACAAGATGGCCGCCATCACACGTGCATGGTATTCTCATCAGCCAGGACCAGAAAAACAGGGTTCTGCTCTCTCAGTTGAAGGAGAGTTGAAGCTCCATTATCCCTAGAAGGATTAGGGAGGACATTCTTTCCAGAAGGCAGCACAGGTGCTGCCTACAGATGCACAAACTTCCCCTTCAAACAGTTCCTCATTCAATGGCTTCCCAGGCATGGCATGTGTTTGTGCCTACATGGGCAGGGAGATGAGGACATGCTGACATCAGCCTCCCTCCTCTGCACAGCAGACAGAGACTGCTGGGCCCAAGCAGCTGGGCGAGGATTGCTGACAAAAAGTGTGGGACAGGAGCAGGGACAGCTGTAGTTAGCAGCAAGAGGAGGACAGTCCTGCACTGTGGCCCAGCCTGTCCACCCCAGCTCCTACCTGGAGAAGTGGGAATGAAAATGGAACTTGCGGCAGAAAGATCAGCTTGCCCACAGTCCAGGCAAGAGTTCAGGATAAAGCTGCAGGAGCTAGTTACAGTGGCTTCCAGGCATGCAAATAACAAATGTGCTTGCTGTCTCTCCCCTCTACCAACCAGTTCTCTGTTTGTTTACTGAATAACTGGAAATATTTGACTCCTGCTAACAGAACCACAGCAGGGTATGGCTGAAAATAGGTAATGTGTTTTTTGGAAGTGAGGATCAGTTACATTTTGCCTATGAAAATTAGCACAAAGCCAGGTAGGCTAAATAGTAATTACTACAGTAATGAGGATAGCTAGGTTGGGAAACAGATATTGATTTAGTATCAGTAAATACTGATCACAAGCAGCTGGCCTGAACTGAAGCTCCAGATCCAGATTTCCCTATAGATCTGATCCTGATTGCATTTCATTTTTCTCTTTACCGTTTAAGCTCCAGGCATTCAGGCCTGGACTACACTAGGCCAGCTTAAAGTATGCCATTCAGCTACGCAAAATGCATTGCTGGATTTGGCTTACCTTAAGCCGAGCTGTCGCCACGTTTACATTGCAGGAGGCCTTATTCCTCACAGAATGAGGAGTACACAACACCAGTGGGGGCTGCCCTCAGCCTTCAATTTGGGGGTCTACACTAGACCTGCTAAGTCAAACTCAGGAAGATCCACTTCCGGAGGGTCGCTCTTGTTGTAAAGTGGACATAAAGCTGGCTTGCCCTAGGGGACAGAGAGGTAGAATGGGCACTTCTACGCTACATCCCCCACTGCTGCTGTAATGGAGCATATCAAGAAAGGGATTGGGCTGGAGCAATGCTTCTTTCTGGCAAGGGCTGGCCTTGCCATGAGGCAAACTGAGGCAGCCTCCTCAGATGCCAGACTGTGGTGGGGGGAGGGGGCTCCACTAGGACCCAGAGTGTAGAAAATTGTATCTGCTGCTGGTGCATATGTATTCTCTCTGCTCTAGAGTAGACCATGAAGAAGGCAGAATTGAGACCTTTTAAAGTTTTGGCCCAAGCGAGGGGACATAGGGGTATCATTTGAGCTCCCCTCCTCAGGTGCCAAAATGTTGTGGGCCGGCCCTGTTTCTGGCACTCTCCAGCTGGTTTGATGGTACCTGGGGCGTTAAGGAAGTTAGACCAGCCTGGAGGCTTCTCTGACTTGTGGAAGTCACCATGTTAGTTTTTGGCCAGAGTCACAGTCGTTACCTGAGACAGGCTCGGCTATCCCGTCCTCTCCTCTTTTCAGTCACATTTTATTTTTACGATTTTACAATCTTTGGGGACATGGTCTGTCTCTTAACAGATCTCTGCCCATGGCCCAACTCAAGTGGTTCTGACCTGCCTGACGGCCTCCAGGTACCACCATAATCCAGATCATAAATAACGGTGATAATGAAACATCCTAGAAACATTTCTCTCTTTCGTCAAAATGAAGGAGATTTATAGCCGGCTTCACCCAGAACAGGAACTTATTCCTACAGTATCCAAAGATGATGGAGCTCCCTTTCTCTTTAGAAAGACTGGAAGTCAGGCCTAAAGAATAAAGAAGTCAATATGTGCTACTGGGCATAGCTGACCATAGGTGTGAGAAGTAGGGGTGAGGTGGGTGTTGCAGCATCTGGCTGCCTTGCACCCAGGAGCTGGCCTCTACCAGCCCCCCATGTCCTAGGCTCTATGTGGCCCCTCTGGAGGCCCACTGGCCCTACCAGCTTCAGTACCTCTTGGGGTCCTGCCACCCACTATCTGCAGCCTGCTGTCCAGGGGGGCCTACAGGGAGTCTCCTTGGAGGCTGCACAGCAGCTACCAGTCCTGCTGCCAGCTCAGGGCTCCACAGTCACCTCCAGCTGTGGCTTCGTTGCCAACTCTCCAGGACACGATGGACTACATGCCATTAGCAGCCTGGAAAGTTGGCAACTCTAGGTGTGACCCCCCCCCCACCTGGGGCAGTGAGAGATGCAAAAAGGCTTTGGGGGGCACAGCTCAGCACCCCCCGCACCCTAAAAATAGTTCCAGAGCAACTGCTGTTGACCTGCATGGTTTCCATTGCTATCCCCAAAAGAGGAGGATGTTTTCAATGGGCTCCATCTGGTAAACTCAGAACAGAGGAGAATAATGCACATCAGTGAAGAAAAATCTCCACCTCTTAGCGTATCCAGCATAAAAGTGGGGCCAGTGAACAGGACATACAGTTCATTATCTGGTCAGGTGTTCCTGTCTTTATTCGGGCATTACCCTTTCTTATGAAAGTGGCGTGTTTATTAGCCTGCATGCTCAGCTGCTTGACTGATTGCTGCCTTAGGAAGACACAGCTTTTTGCAACGGCTTTATTTTGATGAACGACTATGTTTTAATTGTCTTAGTTAATCATTTGCACCACGACTGAGAACATAAGGTCACACATGAGCCATGACTGCAGGTTTAATCAACAGTGTGTCTGCTTGCTCAAGATTGATGCTAAGTTAAACGGGTGCACGAAAAGAAGAAAAATCTGACTCGTGACTGGGTGTAAACAGTCATAGGACGTTTATGAGAAAATCTTTTGTCTTAACTGGTGAATGTTATTTTAGAAGGAAAAAAAATCTATTCCATCTGGAAAATTCATGGCCCTTACAGACTTCTGTAAGCAATTTACATGAAGTCAAGTAACACATACACTGCTTTCATTTTGTGTGCGCTGTGCTTAAGGCGGTGGACTGTGACTGAGGAGACGTGAGTTCAGTTCCCAGTTCGGGCACAGGTTTTTTCTGTTCTTGCCCCACCCCTTCTGCCTGAGGACCCTCCCCCTCCAGAAATTTCTGAAGTGCCCCCCCCCCCGTCAAAAATTATTGTCCACCCCGATCTAGCCCAGAGGGTTTTAAATAAATGATCTCTTAGAACCAAATGTTAAACTGTCCCATATATGAAAAGTAATAGCTCTATTCAGCAAGATGAAAGAAGCCAAATACTGAGAGGCAATGCACAATAGGCCTGCGTTTGCAGCTGCTCATCTTCTCACAGCCCTCCTGTGTCCTTCAGAAGTGGGGTTTTCACTCCATCCTTCCAGTGCAGCAAGCTCTTTGAGACATCTTTACTGTTCACGTGTGTTTGCCCTGGCAGCAGCTGGCACTGGCCTCTGAAGGGACCAGCAGGCAGGATATCAAGCGCAGGTGAAGGAAGAGGATCTCCAGCACATGCTAAATCCTCTTTATTGGGACATAAGAGAAAGGCAGGTAGGGCTTGGTGGAGAAGATCCCAACGGCCACATTCATCTCCAAAGCACCTCAACAGTAAAGGCAAAAGGTGCGACAGCGAGGTTTCCTGATTCCTGTAAAGGCCAGAAGTGAGATCCTAGTAGCTCGGGCACTCTGCCCAGGATTGGGGAGGCTGGGAGAGAGCACAACTGATACTCATGCAACATTTAGGGGGCCCCTTGTGGAGACTAGACATGAGCATGAATCAACCCCTCCCCCCATTAGAACAAGTTTTGGTGCGGTTTTGAATCCTTCAGAATTTGAATCTGAATTTCACATGTTGCACGTCTCTCTCTCATGCATCAGAGCAAAATCACAAATGAACACACTGCTGATCTTAGTAAGCCTTGAAATTTAAATGTGGATGAATTATTCTTTCTCATCATGTGTATTTAGCAACCAGCCTGGTAGGGCTAGACAGATAACTAGACAAATAGATACTCTAATATAATCAACATCTAATAGATGGATTTAATTAGCATTCCCAAAACCATTGCCCTTGCCTGTATCCTAATACTAGCCGATCAGCAAAAAGTATCATATATCACATTGTACAGAGCATTATAATGGATAGTCAGCAAGGTTATGGATGTAGAAATTAGTGTATCCTGTTTAACACATTGAATATTTAGCAATGATTTCCACAACATTCTTGTAGTTGACTAGGCAAATACAACTTAGATGGGACTACTATAAGGTGGGTGCATAACTGGCTGGATAACCGTTCTCAGAGAGTAGTGATTATTGGTTCACAGTTGTGCTGGAAGGGCATAACAAGTGGGGTTCAGCAGGGGTCTGTTTTGGGACCAGTTCTGTTCAATATCTTCATCAACGATTTAGATACTGGCATAGAGACTCCGCTTATTAAGTTTGCAGATGATACCAAGCTGGGAGGGGTTGCAACTGTTTTGGAGGATAGGGTCATAATTTAAAATGATCTCAACAAACTGGAGAAGTGGTCTGAGGTAAATAGGATAAAGTTTAATAAGGACAAATGCAAAGTGCTCCACTTAGGAAGGAACGATCAGTTTCACACGTACAGAATGGGAAGTGACAGTCTAGGAAGAAGTACTGCAGAAAGGGATTTAGGGGTCTCAATGATTAGGTTTCAATTAGAGTATTGTGTCCAGTTCTGGGCATCACATTTCAAGAAATATGTAGAGAAACTGGAGAAGGTCCAGAGAAGAGCAACAAAAATGATTAAAGGTCTAGAGAGCATGATCTGTGAGGGAAAATTGAAAAAATTGAGCTTGTTTAGTTTGGAAAGGAAAAGACTGTTGAGAGCACACATGATAGCATTTGTCAAGTATCTAAAAGGGTGTCACAAGGAGGAGGGAGACAAATTGTTCTCCTTGGCCTCTGATGATAGGACAAGAAACAATGGACTTAAACTGCAGCAAGGGAGGTTTAGGTTGGACAGTAGGAAAAAGTTCCTAACTGTCAGGGTGGTTAAACACTGGAATAAGTTGCCAAGGGAGGTTGTGGAACTTCCATCTCTGGAGATATTTAAGAGCAGGTATCTATCAGAGACAGACTAACACGGCTACCCCTCTGAGACTCTCTAGTTCGACACCCTCAGGACCTGACTGGTGCCGAACCAGAGAATTTGCCAAACCATGGGTGGTCAATATTGTCTAGCAGCTTTACCATCACATCCACTGCTTACTGTGCTCTTAGAAGCCATGTGGGAGTAAATTAGAGCAAAACAACAGCACAGAACAGTGAGAGCCAGGACTGGTGGCTGTAAACAAACTTTATGGGATCTTTGACCACACCTGTAAGTGAACCTCGGGATAACTAAAATCATGCCGGACCACAGATGTTGCCAGAATAAATGATCACTTTGTTTGTCTAAAATGATGTCATGTTATTTTTTCATTTTTATAATTGAGATCTAGAGTGTATATTGCTAGCCTGTGCATGCACTCACACATACACATGCAAACCCCTTTCAGGAGTCTGATTTGTCTTGCCTATACCAAGTTGCCCCTCACTTAAAAACGTGGGTGTTTCCTTTTGCCACACATGACAGGGCTCAGGTGTTCGCTTACTAGACCCTAACAAGTCTAACATTGGCCTGGGCGACCCCATTAAAAGAAATTCATTCTCAGTTTGAGAGCCACTGATGCAGTATACAGAACAAAACAAACAAGTCATTGTCTATATGAAATTTTAGTTTGTACTGACCTGGCTCATGCTTTCTATATAGCCCATTGTGAAAGTAGGCAGATATTTAATGTACCCTCTGGACAGGCCTGGTGATAGGGTAAGTAAAGGGGGCCACTGCCCTGGATCCCAGCAACTGTAAAGGGCCTTGGGCCCTTTAAATCACCACCAGAGCGCTGCACAGTCTGCTCCAGGAGCGGCCCTAGACGAGCTGCCGGCAACTGGCGCCCTAGGCGAAATGCGCAATTGGCGTGCGATCAGCGCCCCCGCCTCCAAAGCCCTCAACGGCCATTTATTTTGGTGCCCTAGGCAACCACCTAGTTGGGCCGCCATTGGGTCTCGGAGGGGTGGGAGGAGGGGGAGAGTATGGTGTGCTCTGGACAGCATTGAGAGCTGGCTGCCCTAACTCCACCCCTTCCATCCGAGTCCCTACCCCTTCCAGAAGCACATAGGTGACCCTCCTCCCACTTTGCCCAGGGGCCCATCATGGCTGTCGGCTCCCCAGTCTCTGTGTACCATCAGGGGTACATGCACTCTTGCTTGAGAGTTACAGCTGGAGACTTTCTTTCACTTCAATCACTCATGTAAATACACTAGAGTCTTTTTTTGCCCTTAGTGTCTCCAGGTCACATATGAGATTCGTTATTATCTTTGCTAATTGTTAAGCCTGATTTCATGCCCTTAGGGAGCCTGCATTTCCTGGAATACACCAGTAAAAATATACTTGATACAAATCAGCGGACATCTTTAAAAAATAGCTCATTAAAATAAGACTTTACATTTCAATGCCGTTGTCTTTAAATGTTCCTAGCTTTTGCTGTCTATACTTGTCTTCTAGGTGTGATTTGGCATGCCAACGTTAGCAACCTGTTTAAAATTGCTTTGCACAGAGTACATTTTACTGCATAATTGTTAGGTTTATTAGCAACTCTATACTTCAACAGCAAGGGGTTATAACCCCTTTTCTTGGATGAGAAACATGTTCGTATTTTGCTTATTTTTTTCCCCTTAATCCAAACAAACAAGAGTTCCTATAGCATGGAAATAAAGCTATATTAATTTCACTTAAAGGCAGCTACCAGTCTTCATTTATCTCAGTTAAAGGTTAAAAATGAAGGGCCAAATTGTGGCTGGCATAGTCTTGGCAAACAAAGACACAACTGAATGTATTGTCTACCAAGGGGATCACATATACATTAAAATTATAGATCGGACCAAACCAAAACCACAGACAGTCAGACTTTTGAGAGTTTGAAATTCAGGAATAAGGGTAAGTCCAGCTTTTCTTAGAATTCTTTCCCTGTGTTCTTCACTATTGATGTTTTCTACCTTGAAAAGAGGACAGTCACAAAGAAAGAGGAGATAGAAAGAAAAAAAATCATTGCTGTGCACGTTTGGTAGAAATATATCAAGGAAAGTGGTGCTTTTGATTTCTTTTTAAGAGTTTGCTTTATGAATGGGAAGTAGAGGTAGCACGTTCAATATCACTCTATAGCTTTTTGGCAGTAATATATCACCCCCAGAAATGTGTACTCTTACCCTCTGCTAAGCAGGAACTAATAATGGTTGAAAACTCACAAGTTTTAACTTTCAGATAGTGCACCCTACAGTTCTGAATCTTTCAGAGCATGACCAAATGCCCACCAGAGGCTGTGGGAAACATCCCCTTGAGTTCATTAGGGAGTGGACCTAACTAGCTTGCAAATGCTGTATTTCAGCCTGACTCCTGGATGTTCAGAAGTTCACAAAAATGAAAAGAAAACCAATGTACTTAACAAAAACCCTCATACACATAACTGTTTTTGCACTAAGAAAGAAAGAAAGAAAGAAAGAAAGAAAGAAAGAAAGAAAGAAAGAAAGAAAGAAAGAAAGAAAGAAAGAAAGAAAGAAAGAAAGAAAGAAAGAAAGAAAGAAAGAAAGAAAGAAAGAAAGAAAGAAAATTGGTCACTTTGAAATTTGTATATCAATCAGTCCATGTTTTACCCAAATCTTTTTACCTGTCCCTGCTAAGAACCTGGCTTTTCAAAAGCTGAAAGGCATGAAATGCCAGACTCTAAATCATAGCGTTTCATGTTGAACTCAATGAGAATAATCAAAAACACTACTAATGGCATGAAAGGATCACATGACTTGAATTATCCATGGGCTGCTGACATCAGATAAAGATTCTTCAGCTAATTAGCACTTATCAAGGATGGATCAAAATGGTAAAAATAAATGTGTTGGGGTATGGAAGAAGTACTATTTGGAAAAAATAGCATCAGAAAGTTGATGGACAACTCCTGGCCTGCCAACAGACTTTACATCTCTAGGTCACTGGTTTTTTACTAACTCACTTTAGTAGTGACTGAAAGTTGTAGCCAACTGGTTAGTTGTTCAATAGCTTATATGAATAGATGGTTTCAGTCCAGTTCCTAATAGGAAAACCATCACTAATTAGCATCCACATTGTCTTGATAAGGGGAGGAGATTCAATGAACACGGACATTAGGATCAAAGGGTTTAGTCAAAGATCAGAGTGAAGTGTTGAAGGAAGTACTAGGGAAAAAAGTACACAATTGATGTCCATGCTCATATTAATGAATGTCTCAACTGATCTTGAACATAGACAACTATCCCTAATATGTTTGTCAACCATGACCTAGAATGATAGGCTACCTAAAGTAGGGGTTTAAAATAAAACAGAACAAGTGAGCTACTTTAATGGTGAACTCTTCTTTAGTCTATGACTGAATTACTATCTAAATCCATTTGGTACATCCAAAATTATATAAAATAAAGTTAGTTCTTAGTACAGGTCAATCTAAAACATGCTTTACTTACAATGTATATCTCCCAGACACTCACATATGTTGTTGTTTTAATTTCATTGCATGTAGCATTTCAATCTGATTGCAAATGATAGAAATGTTCTAAAAGGGCCTTGTATATTTTTCTTTCCTTCCAATCAGCACAGCAACAAAAATAGAAGAAGGCTTTCAAGTTCTCTGCCAAGACACGAAATACTCTGTGCTGATTAGGCCTCAGTTGGAGTATTGTGTCCAGTACTGGGCAACACATTTTAAGAAAGATGTGGAGAAATTGGAGAAGGTCCAGAAAAGAGCAAGAAAAATGATTAAAGGTCTAGAAAACATGACCTGTGAGGAAAGACTGAAAGAATTGGACTTGTTTAGTTTAGAAAAGAGAAGACTGAGAGGGGACATGATAGTGATTTTCAAGTATCTAAAAGGAGGAGGGAGAAAAAATTTTTCTTCTTGGCCTCTAATGATAGAGCAAGAAGCAATGGGCTTAAACTGCAGCAAGGGAGGTTTAGGTTGAACATTAGGGATGATCCAGACATATGTTGGGAAACTAACACAGCGGGGCACAGGATATCCAATAAGTTTCTGGACTGCATTGGAGACAACTTTCTGTTTCAGAAGGTTGAAAAAGCTACCAGAGGAGAAGCTGTTCTGGATTTGGTTTTAACAAATAGGGAGGAACTAGTTGAGAACTTGAAAGTGGAAGACAGTATAGGGGACAGTGATCATGAAATAATAGAGTTCATGATCTTAAGGAAAGGTAGAAGGGAGACCAGCACAATTGAGGTAATGGATTTCAGGAAGGCAGATTTTGATAAGCTCAGAGATCTTGTAGGTAAGGTCCCATCGGAAGCAAGACTGAAGGGAAAAACAACTGAGGAGAGTTGGAAGTATTTCAAAGGGACGTTGTTAAGGGCCCAAAAGCAAACAATTCTGCTGTGTAGAAAAGACAGAAAATATGGCAAAAGACCAGCTTGGCTTAACAAGGAGATCTTGCATGATCTCAAAATAAAAAAGGAGTCATATAAAAAATGGAAACTAGGACAAATAACAAAGGATGAATATAGGCAAGCAACACGGGAATGCAGGGGCAAGATTAGAAAGGCAAAGGCACAAAATGAGATCAAACTAGCTACAGGCATAAAGGGAAACGAGAAGACCTTTTATAAATACATTAAAAGCAAGAGGAAGACCAAGGACAGGGTAGGCCCACTGCTTAGTGAGGAGGGAGAAGCAGTAACAGGAAACTTGGAAATGGCAGAGATGCTCAATGACTTCTTTGTTTCGGTCTTCACCGAGAAGTCTGGAGGTGTGCCTAACGTAGTGAATACAAGCAGAGAGAGGGTAAGTTTAGAAGATAGGATACACAAAGAACAAGTTAAAAATCACTTAGGAAAGTTAGATGTCAGCAAGTCACCAGGTCCTGATGAAATGCATCCCAGGATACTCAAGGAGCTCATAGAGGAGGTATCTGAGCCTTTAGCTATAATTTTTGAAATATCATGGCAGGGGAGATTCCAGAAGACTGGAAAAGGGCAAATATTGTGCCCATCTATAAAAAGGGGAATAAGAACAACCCAGGAAACTACAGACCGGTCAGTTTAACGTCTGTCCCAGGGAAGATAATGGAGCAGGTAATTAAGGAAATCATATGCAAACACTTGGAAGTTAATAAAGTGATAGGGAGTAGCCAGCATGGGTTTGTGAAGAACAAGTCATGCCAAACTAATAGCTTTCTTTGATAGGATAACGAGCCCTGTGGATAAGGGAGAAGTGGTGGATGTCATATACCTAGACTTTAGTAAGGCATTTGATACGGTCTCGCATGATATTCTTATTGATAAACTAGGCAAATATAACTTAGATAGGGCCACGATAAGGTAGGTGCATAATTGGCTGGATAACCGTAGTCAGAGAGTTGTTGTTAATGGTGCTAAATCCTGCTGGAAAGGGATAGCAAGTGGAGTTCCTCAAGGGTCTGTTTTGGGACCCGTACTGTTCAATATCTTCATCAATGATGTAGATATTGGGATAGAGAGTACGCTTATTAAGTTTGCAGATGATACCAAACTGGGTGGGGTTGCAACTTCTTTGGAGGATAGGGACATAATTCAAAATGACCTTAGCAAGTTAGAGAAATGGTCAGAGGTAAACAGGATGAGGTTTAATAAAGAGAAATGCAAAGTGCTCCACTTAGGAAGGAACAATCAGTTCCATACATACAAGATGGGAAGCGACTGTCTAGGAAGGAGCATGGCGGAAAGGGATCTAGGGGTCATAGTGGACCACAAGTTGAATATGAGTCAACAGTGTGATGCTGTTGCAAAAAAAGCAAATATGATTCTAGGTTGTATCAACAGGTGTGTTGTAAGCAAAACTCGTGAAGTCATTCTGCCGCTCTACTCTGCACTAGTTAGGCCTCAGCTAGAGTACTGTGTCCAGTTCTGGGCGCCACATTTCAAGAAAGATGTGGAGAAATTGGAAAGGGTACAGAGAAGAGTGACAAGAATGATTAAAGGTTTAGAGAACATGACCTATGAAGCCAGGCTTCATGAACTGGGCTTGTTTAGTTTGGAAAAAAGAAGATTAAGGGGGGACATGATAGCAGTTTTCAAATATCTAAAAGGGTGTCACAAGGAGGAAGGAGAAAATTTGTTCCTCTTGGTTTCTGAGGACAGGACAAGGAGTAATGGGCTTAAAGTGCAGCAGGGGAGGTTTAGATTGGACATTAGGAAAAAATTCCTAACTGTCAGGGTGGTCAAATATTGGAATAAATTGCCAAGGGAGGTGGTGGAAATTCCCTCTCTGGAGATATTTAAGAACAGGTTAGATAGACATCTGTCAGGGATGGTGTAGATGGAGCTTGGTCCTGCCTTGAGGGCGGGGGGCTGGACTCGATGACCTCTCGAGGTCCCTTCCAGTCCTATTATTCTATGATTCTATGATTCTAGATGGTGCTTGGTCCTGCCGTGAAGGCAGGGGACTGGACTTAATGATCTCCTGAGGTTCCTTCCAGTTCTAGTGTTCTATGATTCAATTCCTAATGCACCTTTCAGAACACAAATTGGAAGGTCAGGCCATGAGACAGTCAATTACTTTTGAAACAATGAACCCTAATCCAGAAAGTTTCAGCATCCCAAAAGGTTTGATCAGTTACAGTTTTACTGTACAATCGTGCACCACAGAACACACATTTATCAGTCAGGAAAGGTTTGATTAAATCTCTGATGACTTGGACTCTTGGTTTTTCTTCTCTGTGTGCGGTTGTGCATGTTTTCAATAGTAAACACCGCTTTGGTGTTTACGGTCAAGCTGTTCCGTACCAACAGAATGAAGTGTAGCCAGTTTATTAGCTTTGTTTTCATAAATGAATATCCTGCAATCTTTTACACCATCTCCAAAATCCCTCTAGTGCATTTGGATTCACTTGTTACTGACCTTAGGATTTTTCCACACTCCATTTTATAGATCCACTGATCTGATTTCATGGAAATGTTTATATGCTGACTACTTGGAGTATCTAGGGCAACTACAGATGACTTTGAAGATAAACAAATTGGGTCTTGAAAACAAGCTAAGCATTAACTAGATCTGCCTGTGCATGCATGAGAAAGTACCTTATAATACTATTCAGTTTAATTCCCCTGTGTTTCCTGCATAAGAAATGTGGGACCCCCCCCCCAATCAGTGGATGAGAAGCTGGATATGAGTCAACAGTGCGCCCTTGTAGCCAACAAGGCTAATGGCATATTAGGTTACATTAGGAGGAACATTGCCAGCATATCCAGAGATGTCATTATTCCCCTTTATTCGGCTCTTTTGAGGCCACATCTGGAGTATTATGTCCAGTTCTGGACCCCCCACTACAAAAAGGATGTGGACGCATTGGAGAGGGTCCAGCAGAGGGCAACCAAAATGATTAGGGGGCTGGAGCATATGACTTATGAGGAGAGGCTGAGGGAGTTGAGTCTGTTTAGTCTGCAGAAGCAAAGAGTGAGGGGGGATTTGATAGCAGCCTTCAACTTCCCGAAGGGAGCTTCCAAAGAGAATGGATAAAGGCTGTTCTCACTGGTGACAGATGGTAGAACAAGGAGCAATGGTCTCAAGTTGTGGTGGGAGAGGTCCAGGTTGGATAATAGGAAAAACTATTTCACTAGGAGGGTGGTGAAGCACTGGAACGGATTACCTAGGGAAGTAGTGGAGTCTCCATCCCTAGAGGTGTTTAAGTCTCGGTTTGACAAAGCCCTGGCCGGGTTGATTTAGTTGGGATTGGTCCTGCCTAGAGCAGAGGGCTGGACTTGATGACCTTCTGAGGTCTTTTCCAGCTCTATGATTCTATGATTCTATGAATAGCACTCCTACACCTGTTGTCCCCTTTCCTGGATTTCTAGAGCCTCAGAATTGTTGATATTTTATTTTCATATGCCAGTGCATTTCCTAATTCTCCTGAAAGCAGAAAGATACCGGTGTCTGAGGATAAAGAATGGAGATTTCCATAAGGAGAGGGCATCCCTTTTTTTTTGCCCTCAATATAGTTTCTTCTGTCCCCAGATCCATAGGTAAGAAAGAAGGGGAATGTCAGATCTGCTTTTTTTCCTTCCCATTTTCCCTGATAAGTGTAGGAGTCTGAGGTTGTTATAGCTTTGCTCTGTGCAGCGACAAAATGGGGTGCGGGAATTGAGAGGAAATGAGGGAAAATGGGCATATATTATATTGATTCATACTCTTCCTGAAACAGGGCACAGAAGCAAAGTGCTGATCAAAAAAATTGACGGTAGCAGCCCCCATTATTAAACTAGATGCTTTTGCTGCATACTACAGTCACTCCTGGATGAGCTGTGGGTTCCCCCTTGGTAATGGTGTTTGTATATGAAGGCAGAGAGGAAATTATTCCCCTCCCCCCAATATCAAGCAATTTCATATTATCACGTCACCGTGTATTCTTGATCTCAGGGCCATGCATGTTCATGTGATTAGATCATTCGGCTTTCAGTCACAACTTGTTTGTAAGTGAGCACAATATAAAATAACCCTCTCTGTGCTTGGGTGCTGCAAATGGAGGATGCTGTCAGAATACACTTTTCTATATTAGTGAGATTCCTGCATCCTCAGTCTATGCTTGGGGGTCTGACACTTGAGTCTTTTGGGAATGGTTTCGACTATTTAATTGTAATGAGAAATGGGTTGGTCCAGAGGTGAACAGTCAGAGGAGGGTAGAGGGAACCAGAGAGGTGAGGAAATAAAGACAAGAAAGAGCTCTAATGGTAGAGTCAAATGACTAATAGCAATGAGAAGAGGTGCTTGTTTAATAGCAATTCTAGTTGCTAAGAAAATTATTTTGTAGTTTGTGATTCTGTGTGTGTATGTATGAATGTAGGGGAAAGGCATGTGACTCTGTACAAGTGTCTATGTATGCAAGATCTGTGTGCATGTGAGTTGTATGCGTTATGAGCAGATATTTCTCTCTTTCCTGCACAGGTACAGATAGTGAGAATCAGTCCAGTATACCTTAGGACGGCCACTTACCAGATAGCACAAAGGGAATCTAAACCAATAGGCTACGTCTAGACTGGCATGAATTTCCGAAAATGCTTTTAACGGAAAAGTTTTCCGTTAAAAGCATTTTCGGAAAAGCACGTCTAGATTGGCAGGATGCTTTTCCGCAAAAGCACTTTTTGCAGAAAAGCATCTGTGGCCAATTTAGACGCGGTTTTCCGCAAAAAAGCCCCGATCGCCATTTTCGCAATCGGGGCTTTTTTGCGGAAAACACTACTGTGCTGTTTACACTGGCCCTTTTGCGCAAGTCTTTCAGAAAAAGACTTTTGCCCAAACGGGAGCAGCATAGTATTTCCGGAAAATCACTGACGATCTTACATGAGATTGTCAGTGCTTTTCCGGAAATTCAAGTGGCCAGTGTAGACAGCTGGCAAGTTTTTCCGCAAAATCATATGATTTTGCGGAAAAACTTGCCAGTCTAGACACAGCCATTCTATAGATCCATAGCAGCAGCTAATCATAAACATCTCCAAAAGAACACATGTTTAGAACCTGGCCAAAAATATTCCAGCACTTAATACTGAATAGAAAATGAATTTTTGTTGACATGGAAATTTTCACCAAAATCTTTCCAATTTTATTGAATAGATCCCCATCCCAATTTTAAATAGTCAAGGGTTTTTTTTGGAGGGGAAGGTGGGAGGGGGGTGGCGGTGGTGCAGAGTTGTGATAAGAATTTGAAACATTTTGAGGAAAAATGGAGCAAAACTAAAAAATTTTTAATAGAAATTATTCCATGGCACTAAAAGAATTTCCCAACCAGCTCTACACATGAGCCATCAACCAAAGTAGCAGACTCCTGGTCCACTCCATTCTTTAATATTCATAGTTGTTGCCTTTTGCAGACAGAGAAGTTCTTGTCCAGAATACAGGCAAAGTCAGGCCTGTGTGGAGAATGGGAAGGTTAGAGATAAGATCTTTGATGAGGGGCTTTTTAAAAAGTCAAGATTCAGCCTTAAAAACATCTAATCTTCTGTAAATATGACTAAAATGTTTGCTCAATAAATATACATCATGCAGCAAGCTAAACAGGTAAAGTAGACTTAGAACTCCTGAAAAATACACTGATGTTGAATAATACTGAATTAAAAAGTCAGATTTCAATTAAATACTGAATTAAAAGTCACAGTTCTATGAGAGTACGTCTACACTGAAACACTATTTTGAAAGAACTAGCGCTATTCCGAAATATCTTAACCTGCGTCAACACAGCAGGCAGTTATTTCACAATAGTGTCAAAATACTGTCAAGCTGGAGGACTTCCTACTCCGATTCCTGTACCCCTTATTGTACAAGGAGTAAAAGAAGTCGGGGGAAGAGTGCTATATTTTGAAATAAGTGCTGTGTAGACGCTCCCTATTTCGAAATAAGCGAGCTCAATTTGCGTAGCTTATCTCAGTTTAAACCCTGCAGTGTAGACGCACCGAGTCATGATTATTGCACCAGGAAGAGAAAGGTAGGGGCTGCCCATGTGGTTGTAGCAAGTTGAACATGAAGCAGAACATATCCTGAGAGCAGCAATATCCGGGGTCCATATGGGCTGATGTTTGCATGCCTGTGAAGCTTCATGAATTCCAGCTGAAAACTGTGTGGCTGCAAGAATCTGTCTACATAGACCCAAGTCAAGGATTAGGGCTTTGAAGCTTGCCTGGCCTGAGGACAAAAAAGAAATGCTGAAGGACTTGGTAGAGGTCTGACCTGGTGAGGGACGTCAGTTCACTAGGATGCAGCCCTTGTTCCACAGTTTTCGTTCCTATGCTCAGTCTCCTCTATTGCTCTCACTGAATCTGGTCTGCCTTTGTTCTTTAGCTGGAATGTCTCCAGGAACCATCCCTGGTGCTTTGCTTCTCCTCACTCTCTTTACATCGAAATAGCATTATGGTGTGTCACAGTTAAAACCAGGCTGGGTTGAAGGTTAGCCCATGGCATGACCAATTGCTACAACCTTGCAGCTTACAAGCTGCTTTGCGGACTCTTATCTCAAACCAGCACACAGTGTTTGGGGAAGGGGGAGGAGTGCTCAGAAGACACGATTACCATGTACAGCGCTTTTCTGGATGCCCTTCAGTCCCTTGATATAAACCAATTCCCAGACCTCTGGACCCTTTTTTTCTTTTTTAGTCCCCACCTCCATTATCTATTTCCTACCACATGGAAACCATCAAAACTCTACTTGCTTATAGTGCATTAAATCCATTTTTATAGCCAGTGTAATGCTGATGATGGGCAATTACTCTTGAAAGTCATAAAAAAAAGGCATAAATAGTGTATGATTAATTTCCTCTTGAATCCACCTTCAACATGGAAGCAACTCCTATTGCTTTTAAAGTCAGAACATGCAAATTTCCAGCCAGAGGGCAGGCTATCAAGGTGGGTGTATCCCATGGGCTGCTGGTAATGAAAGCCTAAATCTCCCCAAGAGTCCATTCATGCTCTCTGCCACAGTCCTGGGGCTCAGAGCTCCTCTGCTGGAGGACCAAGGCTTGGGGCTCTTCAGGGTTGTTTGGGGGTTGGGTTGCTCTAGCTGCTGGTGGGCTAGCTGGAGTTTGGAGCTACTCTGGGCATCAGCAGGCTGGTTTGGCCTCACTGCTGCTTTGGGCATAGTGGGCTGGCTAGGGTTTGTGGCTTTGCTGGTAAGCCAGCTGGTAGGAGCAGGGAAAAGAGTATAGGCAAGGCTTTGGGTGGAGAGGGAAGTGCAGAGCCGGCCCTCCGGCAGAAAGGGCAGGGCAGGCAACTAGCCTCCCTGAACGAGGCATGCACATGCTGCCCTACTGCTTGCACGGTTGGGGTATTGCTCCTCCTTAGGGAGTGCAACATCTCAATCTCAGATCCTGCATCCCACAGTAATACACTTAATTAGGAAGCCTCCTCGCAAATATCACAGTGGGAACATTCCTGAATGCGGCTGTTGATATGAAACGACTTGGTGGCGAATAGCCCTCACTCTTCTGCCGCTCAGTAGCTTAGGAAACAATTTCTGCCATCTTCCAGGACCTGAGGCGCTCTGTGGAGCTCAAGAGCTCATCTCTCTCCAGCCAAAGCTGGTCCAATAAAAGATATTACACAGGCTAGTCTCTCTCTAGCTAGGAAACCATTGAGTCCAAACAACAAAAGAGAAGGCCGATGGATGGTGAAATTGTTTCCAGTACTTTGGGGGACAGATGTTAATAAATAATGATCTCATGGTGTGAGTTATTAGTCTCACTCCTGCATGCGCTATTGATTAGAGAAACAAGGGGAGTGAGGTAATATCTGTTCTAACAACTTCTTGCTGGTGAAAGAGACACGCTTTCACACGGCTCATAGCTCTTCCTCAGGTCGGCGTGGCTCACAAGCTTGTCTTCATCCCTGACAGACGTTGATCCAGTAAAAGATCAACCTCAACCGCTTTGTCTCTGCTATCCTGGGACCAGTCCTACCAACAGAGGGAGCAAAGGGGGCAACTGCCCTGGGGCCTCGCAGTTCAAAGAGACCCGGAGGTTGCTGCTGCTACTGCTGTCAGGAGCCCTGGACTCTTTAAATCGCTGCTGGAATGCTGCTCCACTTGGTTCTGAGGTCTGGGGGAGGTACAGCGCCACAGTCTGTGCAGAGCTGAAGGGCTGGCTGCCCTGGCCCCACACCTTCTGCCTGAGGTCCTGCCCCTTCTGGGGGTGCAGAGCCACCTCCCACACCTTGCCCAGGGGACTGTGGAAGATGCCAGACCCACTGCCTGGGACCTGCGGTTATCCCCAATTGGCACCGGTACTTCTTGCAGTCGCGAGGAGTAAGGGAAGAAGATGGGAGCATTTGCTCCTTTCGACCTCCCAATGTAAAGACGGTGCCAAGCTTGGCTTAAGATCTGTCAATCCTGGCTACATTATTTACATAGCTGGAGGTGCCCCCCCTTAAGTCGACCTTCTGGGTCTAGTATAGACCTGGCTTTACACTATCGATTGTAATTCTTACCACAGTGAAGTCAATGGGATTATCGGGGTAGTAAACACTGGGTTGCCAATGGTTGTGAGATTGTGCCCAGGAAAGGCCATAATTTGCCGGACTGGAGCTTTTCTCAGCCAAGTTCTTAAAAACTGCCACAAATAATATTTCAGTATTTAATTAAGTCTTGCAATAGTCTTGGAGATAGTTATGCATTTAATAAATAGGTAATAGACATGGCCTTCCTCAGACTCAACACCTTCTGGGGGGTTAACAGCCCTGTAGAAGCCAGTGCTAAGAGATTTTATGGTCTTTTATTCCCCTGCAAGGCAAATGTCCAACTATCTACCTATGTCCTCCCCCGAGCCCTTCCTAACTATGAATGGAATTTTGTCATCCTACCTATGAGGTAGGAAACATTCATGCCTATTTTACACATGGAGGATTGAAGCACAGCGTAGTTTAAGTGAGTTGTCCAGGGTCACACAGAAACTCTGTGGCAGAACTGGGAAGTTACCCCAGGTTTTCTTGAGTCTCAGTCCAATATCCTATTCACCAAAGCATCCTTCCTATCCAGTCAAGTGTGTAAGTACTTGCCGGAGGAGGCCCAAATGACTTACCCAAAGCCAAATACTGAGAAGAGTTGGGGACAGAATTACTGACTTCCTGGCTTCTTTCCTAACCATTAGACTACACTGCCTTCCCCCCCCCCCCAAAAAAAAGGGGAATAGGTAAGAAACAGTATAGATCAGATACCTTTACAGGAAAAAAACCCTCTATACATAAGAAAAGCTTAAGCATATTAGCCTTAATTATAAAGTTTGATTAAAACTTCAGTGTTACTGTGGAAGATAATGTCCAATCATTTAGGTACTTGTAAACATGGCTGTTGAGCCAGGAACTGAACCCGCATCACGATGGATCAGTCTTCCACCTATTACAAGGCATGGATCTGAATTAGGTCACACACTTTAAATGACAGAAGCCAGGAGTTTGAACTCTCAGGTGTAATTTCTAACCATTCATTACACACCTCATCCCTCCAGCTAATGGCAGGACCCAAACCATGGGTGTTATCGGTGAATATTTCCCTCGGGCTAAACGTTCATTGATATTGTTATAGTTATCCTTTAACAACAATGGGACAGGTTCACGGTCCTGTTCAGTCAGCGTTGTGTCACTCAAACTACAGAAAACAAATCTGAATCTCTTTCTTCACTGCCTACCATAGTAGCAGGGCTTCTTGATGGACCTACCTCCAAAGGAGCTGCTACGCCAGTCCTATCATAGGGTTGTACAGGGTTTCGGCTGGGTGTGCAGTGGCACGGAAAGGCAGGCATGGAAAGGCAGATGCTACAGCCAGCTAAGAGTGCAGCTGCCGCATCTGTTCCTTGTATTCACAGAGAAACAAAGGAGGGGAGGTGGTCTCTTTTATGGGGCCAACTTCTGCGGGTGAAAGAGACATGCTTAATATCACCTCAGCCACCTTGTCTCTCCCCTTTCCTGGGACCGACATGGGGGCCACAGTGAATACACCCTTGGTACAGCAGGCCGCTGACATATGATCGAGCAGGCCCCAAAGAGCTTGGATTCATTCTGAGGAGACACAGGCGCTGAGTTTGCGAGTGCACTGGGGCTACAGCATGCACAAAAGTCCCTGGTGCGTCCTCAGCTCCTTCATTGATCAGCTCCTCTTTCTCACAGCCGCAAGAGATGCTGAGGGAAGGAGGTGGAGCAAGGGTGGGGTGCATTTGGGGGAGGGGTGGAATGGGGTTGGTGCACTGAAGGGAAAGAGGCAGTGTAGAGACAGAGGCTGGGGCAGAACAGGGGGCTGAGCTCCCCGCATGGAGCAAGGAAACCATCAACTGTGCAGGGAATGGCCGCATGAAGCAGGTTTCATTGCCAATGAACTAGCACTGACTGAGATTTATGGAGACGCCAGTTTTCTAAAACACAGAGCGATGCTAAATAGTTAATCAGTGCAATCCTGTTCTGCACCGTCTTGGAAGGAAGCAAAGGACCGTGGCTAGAGGCGACGCATTAAAATGTAAATATAGCTTCCCTCATGGAGGCACCTGGCACAGGGTGTGGAAAATAGCACCCTGTCCTGCATGGACGGATGAAGGGGATGACTTTGGCAGGAGGGTCCCCTCTGTTTCTCTTCACTTAATTATCGCTGGAAAGCTGTACAGATACATTACAAATAAACATTGTTTCCCGTCTGTAAGTCTGAGAATGGGTCTTCCCCACTCCGTTTTCCAAATGGTTTATCGGATTGATCCCACAGTGAGATTATTCACAGCAGCTGAATGTTTTGGGACAAATTCGGTCTACAGGCAGTTCTGTTAGTACTTCCTTTAGGTCCTGTTTTTCTTCTCCTCTCGATCCTCCCCTTTTGGGGGGGGGTTATTTATCCTCCCCCCCTTTTGGGAGGGGGAGCTTGTTATTTGTGGACATAGGGATGGGGAAAGGCTGGGTGGTTCAGCCAAGAGGTTAAGAACAGGTTGCAAATGAAGTTCATTCCATTGATCCACCGATGTTCACAGAAGACCTCCCTCCAGGACTGCCAATTTTTCTTGGCTGTGTTCCAGAATATAAAACATTTTAATTAAAGATAAATCTTAATTCATGGTGACTCCAGAACAATCCTGGAGTATTGGCAACCCTCCCTCCCATTGTCTTTAGAGGCCCTTGGATGAGGTCCACAAAGAGACAGAGAACTGGTTTCTTGGCTAATCTGTTCAGTTCCTTGGAAGGTTTTGACTCTAAGGATCAAATCAATCAGCTTTCTTTATGAACATCTTACAGTATTTTAACGTATTTATCCGCACACCGATGTAGAGAAATACTGTTGTTCCCATTTTACAAAAGGGAAACTGAGGCACAGGGAGACTACGTGACTTGCCTAGTGACACAGGAAGTCGGTGACAGAGCAGGAAATTGAAACCCCAGTCTTTCATCTCCTAAAATAGTGCCATAACCACTAGCACTGCCTGCCAAGTAAAGCATGGTGTTGGATGGTATATTCCCAGGAAGCTCATGCAGAGTGCAACATTGACAATGTCAGTAGCTGCTGCATTTTAAACCACCTGGAGCATTTTCAGAGTAGGCAGTTTCACTTGCTCCTCAAATTATAGATCAGAGACATGCATTTGGGAAACATTCAGCACCACCGAGGCTGGTCCCCTAGGTGTCAGAAGATAACCTTTCGCTGCTCTCTTTAAACAAATGAGGTTTAATTACATGAAATAAATGTAAATGTCTTTTAAATGTCTCCAGCTCTACAAATCCTCGTTGGTCCCCAGAGTTAGCAGCCAACTTGCTCCAATAATGTTGGAGATACTTACCTGTCGCTAAACACAGCTATTGTAAACGATGCACCGGAGTCTACAAAACTAGAGCATGGCCAGTTATGTGCTTCCTGGGTATATTCGGAAAGAATACCTTTAAAGAAAAATAGCCATCAAGGTTGTTCTTGCTCATTTTTGTACTAAAGGAAGTTTCAGTGTGATTTTTCTCATGCTAAGCGTCACACCATTTGTCAGACAGGATACAATTCTACCTGACAGCTGGGGAGATAAACCTCTGTGTTTATAAATCAAGGATGGTCTATACTGCACCTATCATGGTGATAGTCAAGCACTTCTCATCAGGAGGATTTGTGTGAGGGTGCAGAATGTATGAAAGGAGGCAGTTAGGTTTTTCTAAAGCCATTGCAAAGTTTAAAAGTGTCCTGTGTTGATGGTGCATCCCAAAACATCCTTCCTTTAAGGAGCAAGAGATTCTATTGAGGGGTTTTCACTTTTCTAAACCTGGAGGTCTCCATTCAGCCTTATTTTAGCACAGGGAATGATTTAGCACTCTAGGTCAGGGGTGGGGAACCTCAGACCCGGGGGTTGGATGCGGCCCTTGGCTTGCCTGGATCCAGTCCCCAAGGGCTGCCCTCCCTCCCCCCTGCATTGGGGAATCAGAGCTGGTGTTCCAGCCCCCCTCCCCCCCTACACATACACTGCCCCACTGCAATGCTGGAGCCCACAAAAATCTACTAGGCTGGGTCCCCCAGATGCTGGAGTGTGAGGGGAATGTGGGGAGTGTTTTTTCCTTCTCAGTCAGGGGCCAAGTCTGTGAGGTTTTTTTGGGGGGGGGGACGGGGGAGTTGACTGATTGGTTGGTTGGTTGGTTTTCGCTTGTGTGCAGACCGATTGATTTCTGTGGGTCAGCGGCCCCCGACCCAAAAAAGTTTCTCCACTCCTACCCTGGGTGAAAGCAGTTTCAATGTGGACTCAGCTCCCTGTGAACGCCCTCTGCAGAGGCTCCATAAGCAATGCCCTGAATCAATACATCCACCAGCCCTCTAGCCATGCCCATCACTGGTCAGCTCCATCCACTATTCAGAGAATTTGGCCACCGTAGGATCCTCCTCACGCTACCCTAATCCTCCTCCAGAAGGACTTTCCACAGGGGAGGCGTGTGTAACAGGAGGCCTATTACGTCAGTTTAGAGCAGCAGAAACTGGCATAACCCAGGACAGACTATAAGAAGGATTATATAAGTGGCATCCAGATCCTTCTGAATTAGTGGGAGTTGGGAAGGAGGATTTGGCCCACCTATTTTCAGACCAAGCTTTATTCATACTGGATATCTTACCGATTTCCCTTAAGGCATAGTACACTATGTCAAACTCACTTAAACGGCTGGAAAAATAAAATAATGAGAAAATAACCTTGGGAGAAAGATCTAATCCCAAGTAGTTGTACATTGCAAGGACGGAGCTTTGTGTCTGATGCGCACCTTTGGAGCGAGAGCAGAATATAACAAGATGCTTCAGCATTTGCTGGGTTAGTGTCAATCGAAACTGTTTTCTTCATATTTCATGTCCACGTCTGGCTCTCCTGCCGCAGCTGCTGGAATGATCGGATTAACAAGACAAACAGACTCTGCCTCCGCCGTTAATAAAAGAATGGCAAGAAGAGCCTATAAATCCTGTTAAGTTAAAATTGTTTAAAAAAAAACAAACTGGAGGCATAACTGTAATAGGGTCACACTCACCTTTCACAAGTACAAGTGCCTGGGCCTGCACTCTCTCAGTGTGTTTGTGGCAGGTCTTTGATGACTCAGTCTTCTGGCCAAGTCACATGTGGTTTGTGTGATAAAAGTAAAGCAAACCCCTTCCAGGGTATAAGTCCAACAAAGGGCTTATTTCAGTGCCTTCTTTCTGGTCCTTTGAGCCACAGCTCTGTCCCGCGGCTCTTTTTAATCAACGATCAGAGTACCCTGGCCAAACTGTCTCTCAGCTTCTGCCAGGACCCCTCAAATTATTGCTACCTTTTAAGAATTCCCAGCCCTGGTCTGGGATCATGTACCCCCAGGCCTCTCACCCTGGATTTTCACTTCTCTGGGCCTTTCTGGCCTCAGCTCTTCAGCTGGGCCACTAAAAAGATTCAGTTCCCATCCTAGGACAGATCAAAGCCCAGGCCACTTTCCCCGGTGGTTGGTTGGTTGGCAGACCCAGACCCAGAGCCAGACCCAGACCTACCCTCTACTCTGGATCCCAGTCCAGGAAACTGATAGATACCAGTCATTAGCCACCCCTCTTTCAATAAACTGCTTTGCTGCTTCAGTTCCCTGGGCCACTTCCAAATGTGTCAGCTCATTTTTCACCCTTACCTCAGGGCTTGGCCTAGTGGAGTCCCAGAAACCAGCCTAGAGCACCATCCACTCTCTTTCAGGTCTAGCAAAGAATGGAACTCACTCACGCCCTGTAGCTCTTCTTATACTAGCCTGTGGGGCCCGATTGGCTGCTTCCCATACAGTCCCTCTAGGCAGCATGGATGACCACTCTACTGCCCTTTTCTGGGTCAGGATGTGGCAATGCCACACAATCTCCAGCAGAGGGCCTCAATGCCTCGCCCACCCTGTCACCTTACTGATTCTTCAGGGAGTAGCCGAGTTAGTCTGTACAGAAAAAAACAACAAATGGTCTGGTAGCACTTTATAGACTAACAAAACTTGTATATGGTATAATGAGCTTTTGTAGGCAGAGCCCACTTCTTCAGATGACTGGAGTTTTGAGTTTAGGATGTGCAGGCCCAAAATATATGGGGGAGAGGAAAAAAAGCAGGGGGTGGGAGACAGGGAGCAGAGGGTAGAAGGAATCAATAAGTGTCTGAAGATTGGTTAGTTAAAACAAAGTAGATAAGAATCAAGGTCAATTGATAGTATCCTTCCTGACATAGGAATCTACACAAAAAGCTGTTTGTACCTTCATTGGCTGTTAGGTAAATAGTGTCCCAACCATCCTTCATCACGATTGAGTCCATTAGCATGAGAATTGACTTTGCGGATGAACTCTAATTCCAATGCTTCTCTGTGTATCTGGCTAGTAGAATTGGTTTGTGACAAGACAGCCACTTGAAGATGTTTTAACCAGTGATGAGGAAGATTAAACTATTCCCCAGTAGGTTTCTGTATGTTTCCTTTATGTATCAGATATATGTAAAGGATATTGACACAAGTCAGATACACGTAAAGGAAACGTGGTCGCTGCAGCAGCAGCCAGCTCAGTTGGGGGAGGGGTGCATGTCCCCCAGCTGGGGGACAGACAGACAGACAAACTGTCTGAAGTACAGAGTAGATAGCTGTCCCTTTCTGCACCCCTGTTCTCTGGTGGCCCAGTGGGGTTATAACTGTCCTAGTCCCCATCTCTGGCCCCTTGCTGCGCCCCGGTTGGTCATTCCAAACTATAACTGTCCATCTTACCAGGGCCCTTCCTTTCCATTGTTTGAGAAACAATCATATTTCAGGCACATCCCCATTGTCCTGTCTTAACCAAGCCAGGGGGTGGAGTCAAAATGCTATAACTTACTTTGAAGTTATGATAAGAGGAAGCTGCATAACAAATTTAGGGGCCCTCGCTCTCACCATTTAGGAGGAGTTCTTGAACAAATGTACTCTCAGATGGACTGACAGACAGACAGACATTTCTAAAATATATAGTAAGATAAGTGAGACTTAGCTATGTACAGATTGCTGCTCTGGCTACTTTCTGGAAGCTTCTACAACGACAAACACTGAGTTTTAGTGGAACCCTCACAATCTCTTTAAAGGGATATGACTCTACATCTATGCAAGAGACCTTTGATTTCACTTGGTTACGGATATATTGTGTGACTTTGAGCAAGTCACTTCATCGATATGTGCCTCAGTTTCCCCATCTGTGCAACTGGGAAAATAAAGTCCTGCTTCTTCTGTAGACCAATTTGCAATGTGCATATTCAAATCAAAGAGCTTATTCATTATTATTATCTGAACTTCAAGAATTGAGGTGCTCTCACATTGATTGACACAAAATAAATATATGATATAGGCAGCAAGGACTTTTAAAAAACCTGACTTACTTTGGGGTGAAAAATCAGCATTTTTAAAATGGAGGTTTTTTTGGTTTTCATATAGGTACAGAGAGGGACGAGTGTGTCCACAGGACAGCTCACAAGTATATGCAAGGTACTGACTTAGAATGGTGAGCATGGCTCTTCACATCACAGTCTCGTCTCACTATTGCAGAATATTCTCTCTGTGTGTGAATCTCGTTATAGATACCTTTGGATGCAGAGAAGCACATCAACTCAGCTTCTAAAGCCTCCTGGCCTTAGGAATAATTCTTATAACCATCTCTCTCCTTCCTGTCTTTCTGAGGGAAATAACAGCCTAGAGCAGCCAGCACATGGTAATCTAGTGGAAGAAGAACATAAAGAATTTAAAATGGCCATACTGAGACAGATCAGAGGTCCATCTAGCCCAGTATCCTGTCTTCCAACAGTGGCCAATGCTAGATGCCCCAGAAGGAATGAACAGAACAGGAAGTGCTCTCTCTCCTGTCACCCATTCCTAGCTTCTGACAAACAGAAGCTAGGGATACCATTCCTACCCATTCTGGCTAATAGCCATTGATGGAGCTATCCTCCATGAATATCTAGTTCTTTTTTGAACCCTATTAAAGTCCTGATCTTCACAACATCCTGTGGCAAGGAGTTCCACAGGTTGATTATGCATTGTATGAAGAAATATTTCCTTTTGTTTGTTTTAAACCCGCTACCTATTAATTTCATTTGTGACCCCTAGTTCTTGTGTTATGGGAACAAGTAAATAACTTTTCCTTATTCACTTTCTCTTCACCAGCCATGATTCCATAGACTTTTATCATGTCCTCCTATTCTATCCTCTTTTCTAAGCTGAAAAGTCCTAGTCTTATTAATCTCTCCTCATATGGCAGCCATTCCAACCCTTAACCATTTTAGTTGTCCTTTTCTGAACCTTTTCCAATGCCAAGATATCTTTTTTGAGATGAAGTGACCACATCTGCATGTAGTACTCAAGATGCGGGCGTACCAGGGATTTACACAGAGACATTCTCTGTCTTATTTTCTATCCTTTTTAAAAAATTATTCCTGACGTATTTGCTTTTTGGAGAAAAAGGAATGGGCAGCACAATCAAGGCAGGACTCAAGCTAAAATTCAAAACAACATCTCAGGACAAAGGGAGTAAATTCTCTATTTCAGTGGGTTGGTGGAGTCAGAATTCTAAAGCCCATTGAAATCAAATGGGGGGACTTCAGTAGCTTTAGATCGTGTCCTCACAGAGTCTGTAAAGACACTAATTTGGTTATGGACCTTTTCTGTCAACCGAGAATAATCAACAGAAACTGGTGGGGCTGGAAAGTAAAGGTCAGCTGGTTTTAATAATTGCTTGAGGGGAAATGAATTTATTAAAACCGAAAAACCAGCTAAAATGGAAAGGATCACAGCGGAGAAGCATAGACAGGCATAGACAATGGCTATCTTAGCAAATAAAACGGTCTCCTTTTCTCCTTCCTGAAGCAAAGCCCCATAGCAGTTCTAGTAAACATCTGTAGTGCTTTCTTCAACAGAAGAGAGCACCTTGATTGGGTTACAAATCTATGACCAGTCAGCAAGAGCCTATGGCGATGCCCAGCTCTTCAAAGTCTTAAGTTAGGGTGCGGTTCTTTTTCAACTGAAATGACTGTCAAAAGTCTGGTTGTTTTTAATAGGCATGGATCAAGCCCTAAAAAGCTCTCTTCCCTCTTTAGGCAGGAATGGGGAGAACGCTCCATGGCACTTTCAAACTACAGATTGGACCTCCCCAGTCTGGTGCCCTCGGGAACTGAATGGTCCTAAAGAAGGGAACTTGCTGGACTAGGGGAGGTGAGGCGTCGGGCTCCCCTCCTGGCTGCTGGCTCAGCCAATGTGTTGCCCCTGGCACTCTGGTGAGGTCCACTCCAGGCCACCAGCCTGCTCCAGCTGTTGGGACTTCACATCCCTGGCCACAGGGGTTTCCCTGCCTCTGACTGGCGGCAACTCCATGCCCCACAGCTGTAGGGTTTCTCATCTCCCAGCTGGCAGGACTCCAGCAGCCAGACCGGCTGAGCTCCCAGCTGCTGGCAACCTCTATGGCTGAGGCTCTCTGGTCCAGAAACATTTGTGGTCCAGGCTAGAGATTCCCGGACCACAGAGGTTCAACCTGTACAGCAAACCAGAAATTTTATTTTCTCTTTCCTATGGCAGCTTGGTATCTTTAAAGTTCTGCTGTCTAACACAGTGTGTCCTGAAGCAGTAGGGGTGGCATATGGCATGGGACTGCCGTTTAGAGAGAAAGTTCTTTTATTCTACTGAGTACTAGTGCATTGAGTACTAGTGCATTCACCAGGGATGGGTGAATTTACAGATGATCATTCAAATCAATCAATCAATCACAGTGAAAAAAAATCTCCCCAGTGAAAAAATTCTCCACTGTAATCTGTTCGCGAAGCCCTCTGCAGATAAGATTAGTCACATCCAGTCTGATTTGGACTCTGGCTGTCATGTAAGTGGGGTACAGAATATGTTGAGCACACTGCTTAGTCGTTTTTCTTTAGAACCATTTTAGCTGTAGCCTGAGGAGGTGGACAAAATTCTTGGAGCAGTGTGACCGACCACGTGCTCGCTTGACCCCTGCCCTTCAAGGTTTATTAAATCTAGCCGGGACGGGATGACTGGTTGGGTGAAGGGGATTATTAATGCTTCTTTTAGTTCTGGTATAGTTCCCGCCGCCTTGAAAGTGGCAGTGATAAAACCACTACTGAAGTAGCCTTCCCTGGCCCCCCATGATTTGAATAACTAGTGCCCAGTTGCTAATATTCCCTTCTAGGGCAAGGTACGTGAGCGGACGGTTGCATTGCAATTCTAAGCTTTCTTGGAAGAAACAAATTATTTAGACCCATTTCAGTATGGCTTTAGGCTGGGTTTTGGAACTGAAACCACTTTGGTCACCCTGGTAGATGACCTACGCTGGGAGATTAACAGGAATTCTCTTGGACCTCTCAGCAGCTTTTGATGCCATCAAGCATGGTATCCTTCTGGAGCATTTGGCAAAGCTGGGTAATGGAGGTGCTGTTCTGCAGTGCTTCTGGTCCTACCTGTTGGGATGCTTTTAAAAGGCGGAGCTAGGGGACTGCTACTCAACACTGGTGATTGTGCTACGGGGTCCTGCAAGGTTCCATTTTGTCCCCTATGCTGTTTAACATCTGCATGAAGCTGCTGGGAGAAGTCATTAGGAGTTTTGGAGGCTGGTGCCATCAATATGCAAATGACACCCAACTCTATTTCTTTGTGACATCAGAACCAGGTGTGGTGGCGACAGATCTAAACCGGTGTCTGGAGACATTGACATACTGGATAGTCAAATAAGCTGAATCCGAATCCAGATAAGACCGAGATCCCGTCGAGATCAGGAAGCCATCTGTTCGGGATGTGGCGTGGTACCTGTTCTAGACGGGTTACGCTCCCTCTGAAAGAACAGATATGCAGCTTGGGAGTCCTCCTGGACCCCTTTTTAACATTTGAGAATCAAATGTCTTTGATGGCCAGGAGTGCTTTTGGGCAGCTTTGGCTGATCTGCCAGCTGTGTCCCTTCCTGAATAAGCATGACTTGGCCACAGTGACCCATGCTCTGGTTACACCCTGATTAGATTATTGCAATTCACTTTTTGTGGGGCTGCCTCTGAAAAGCCTTCGGAAACGTCAACTGGTCCAGAATGCGGCTGCTCAAGTTTTAACGAATACTTGTTTTACAAAGTACATTATATCGGTGCTCCAGCAGCTGCACTGGCTTCCAGCATGTTTCCAGGCATAATTTAAGGTTTTGGTTATGACCTATAAAGCCCTAAACGGGTTGGGTCCAAGGTATCTGAAGGACCATCTCCTCCCATTTGAATCTGCCTGGGGATTGAGATCAGTTGGGGCGGCTCTGCTCCATGTTCCTCCACTTAGAATCTGAGGGTATGTCTACACTACCACCCTAGTTCGAACTAGGGTGGTTAATAATGTAGGCAATCGAAGTTGCAAATGAAGCCCAGGATTTGAATTTCCCGGGCTTCATTTGCATCTTGCCGGGCACCGCCATTTTTAAATCCCCGCTAGTTCGGACTCCGTGCCTGCGGCAACACGCGGCACGGAGTAGGTAGTTCGGATTAGGCTTCCTATTCTGAACTACCGGTACACCTTGGATCTGTCTTGAAGTAGATTAATTATCTTACCCATTACAAAGATAGCTTCCCCAATTATCACCTCTAATATCATTAGATCACAGACTTTTACCTTCCCCTCCATCCCCCTTCTGTTCTGAAATTTGATTTGTCCTTTTCATATGTGTTCATTTTTTTAAATTGTATCCTTTAGAATATATGGTTGTGACTATTTTCTTCCACTATTTGATCTGAGGAAGTGGGTCTGGCCCACGGAAGCTCATCACCTAATAAACCATCTTGTTAGTCTTTAAAGTGCTGCATAGTCCTGTTTTTTGTTTTAAATAAATACATACATAATTTCTAAATAGCATTAATGTGGATGCTCCAGTGCCACTATTTTGAAATAACTACTCCCCAAAGTAATTCAGACTACTTACTTCCCAGTACTTTCTGGGGTTCTAAGCCAAGTTAGTGCATCCACATAAACGGAGTCTGATTCGGACTACTTTTGAGGTAGCGGGGACACGCTATTTCTATTTTGTAAAATCAGGAGTTAAGTCAAATTTAGTTATTTCAAAACAGATTGCTGGTGTTGACGTGGCTATAAAGATTTCACAGATGAGGAAAGTAAGTCAGAGAGGGTAAGTGACATGCCTAAAGTCCCCCAATGAATCAGTGGCAGAGCTTAGAACAGGACAGATAGCCAGAGCTTAACCTTGGGTGGCATATCACTAGACAATGCACTGTAATAATACTGTGCTATTGCTGGAAGGAAAGGACACTTTTCAGTTAATTTCTAATTAATGGGTTTTTTTTCATATCAGAGAAGAAGACATTTTGCTTTGTTTTGTATCACAGCTGAAAAAGGAGATGCTTGTTAATCACTTTAAGAATTCCATTTAAACAGCCTAGATACTGGACTCTTTTTCTCCATGGTGATGACTTATCTAATCAATACTTGATTCAACCAGAGCTTTGAAAGGCTACAGCTGAGATTTGTAGGGATCTATTGCTAACAAAGTCTCTTTGACTTAATGCTTGTGGCAACCCAGCATCAAGTAGACTCTGCCTTGGGGCGTCTCTTTTCTTTATATGCATAAAGTACAAGAGCCCGGGGAGAAATTCTGAGTTAAAGGCTACATTCAAACTCAGCTGGTCTGCTCTTTTGAGACTATGCATAGATATATATATATATGGCTGGTGTACAATGTCGTTGTTCCATGAAGCAGATGGAACAATGCTGATTTACACCCTGTGTGGCAAACAAAAACAATGACACAACTAGAAAAATCAGAAGAGGTAAATGGATCTGAATTGGAACAATGAACTCAAAGCACCTTCTGCCTAGAAGAAATTTGGCCCAAATCTGCACTTAATGGTTTGGGCCTATCTCTAATTATTACTAGGGAAAGGCTGGAACATTACCTCTACTTTCTAAGTACTATATTTTTCAAGCCTTAATACTACTAGCTCATATGAAGCAGTTAGCATCTAACAATGACCTCCAGCTATGACACTATAGAATAACATGCAAATTTCCCATTGTAATTCAATTCATAGATCCACACATAACCTTATCAACACCACCTCCTGCTGCCCTTCTCCATACCAGTAGGGACAATTTGGCTGCTTGGGTGACCCTTCAACATTCTTGATAATGTTAGCTGAAAATTTTCTGCTGACACTTATTTTCAACAACAACAAAAAAATGTATTTGCGACAACATTTGTTTTTATCAAAAATCCCAGAACTTAACAGTTAGGGTTTTCCAAAAATCAAGCAATGATTGTTTCCACCCCTTTTCAGTAACTGAAACTTTTTTTGATGTAAGCCCAGAAGATGCAAGGATTTTTTAAATCAAAAACAAATATTTTTAATTTTGAAAATTTTCACAGGAATGTTTCCCAACCAGCTATAGTTTTGATGTCATTTTAAGGCTACTTGCTCTGATTACTTATTTTTAACCTTTGCCCATAGCTAATTTCTGTCCATGTTTGATACTGCTCCAATCCAGTCTATACATAGACTACTCTAAGCAAATTCAATAACGTAACAATATTGTAGTGAGGATATTGGATGAGACCATTTGCTTCTCTAGCTTGATTTCCTGCCTACGGGAAACTTTTCTTGGTTCAAAGAAAGGTGAAACTCTGTTTAACATGTACTTCTCCAATTATACAATACAATGACCTACAAGAAAAAGCAATTCCTTCCTGAACCCTGCAGTCAATAAGTTTATTCCCTGAAATATCTAAATGCCTGATGATGTATCTATTTATTACCTCTACAGTTTTGCAAGGTAGTATAAAACTGCTTCTTGTTTCACCAGTTGTGGCACATTGTGTATACAGGAAGTCCCCGGGTTACATACAAGATAGGGACTGTAGGTATGTTCTTAAGTTGAATTTGTATGTAAGTCGGAACTGGTACATATTGTAGGGGAAACTCTAGCCAAACATTTCTCCAGAGCTCAGTTTTATTCTCCCACACCTCACTTCCCTCAGTCCTTTATTCTTAAGCTGAGGTGTCTGCCGAGAAAAGCCGCTCTGCGTCTCCCTGGTCTGCTGGGGGGGGGGGGGGGGGGTTCTAGCTTTGCGTCTCCCTGGTCTGCTGGGGGGAAGCAGCTAGTGCGGGGTTGCCTCACCCCATTTGTAAGTAGGGATCCGATGTAAGTCGGATCCATGTAACCCGGGGACTGCCTGTAATGCTGCATGCAGTGGCTATCTTTCACAAGAAGAACATGACATATCCCCACAGCACACTCTAACCCGCAATCTATGCTTTCAGCAGTGTGAACTAACAGAATGATAGTTAGGGCAGGCAGCCTGGGAAGTCAAGCTCTTGGAAAGCCTAGTCAATAAAGAAAGGATTAATTTATTGACAGAGAATGAAGGATAGCAATATATAGCACTGGTTGGCTGAGGGAGTAATCTTTTTCCCTCTAAGTCATCAGTTCAAAGACAACCCAGATCAGTGTGAACTTACTCATTGCATCCTGAAAGCTATTTGTCTGTCTCTATTTTCTAGTGGAATCCAGACCAATAGCTACCTCAGCATTGGCATCTTTGTTGGAAGTCTTGATGAAGAAGCCTCACTGGGTCATGGAGAGTGACCTATCTTCTCATTCCTTGGAGATGGTCCCTACTTAATGGAGACAAAGGACAGGTCTGTGAGGAGGCTTGCCTTGTGCCTGAGCATCCCACCGCAGATCTATGCCTTGCCAAAAAGAAATTCAGAAGTACATTTGCAAAGGTACAAATGGCGAAGGTAGAAGTGGTTCTGAGAGGGTGTTGGGTGCCTTTGAATATCAACCCCTCACTCCAGCGCCTTCCACCCATATTAAAAGAACATGTGTTATGTTGTCTTTACTACCACATGGTCACCATAAATGGGAACACATATTACAGTACTTGGAAAGCCCCAAAAAGAGCAGTAATCCCTCGGAATTTCATTTTATTGATAAGCCTGGGACTTAGCACAAGAGAGACAGTTCCCTAATACCGGTTTGTTATGGTGATTATTAATATTATAGTACCACAAAAGCTCCCCAATAAGAGAACAGAACCCCACTGTGCCAGCTACCGCATGATTACATAGCAAGATTATCCCTTCCTTGAAGCGGTTAGTGTCAATACACAAAGAGGACCAAGGGTAGGAGAAAGGAAGCATTATCCCAATTTCAATGCTGGGCAATAAAGCCCTGACAAATTCAATGATTTGCCAATGGTCACACGGGAATTTGTTATAGAACTGGCAAATTAACTCAGGTTTCCTTGTCCCATTTCAGGGCCTTAGTTCCGGACCACCCCTCTGAAGAATGACTATATGTCACTGAACAAATGGGTGAGTGGATACAATTGTCTGCTTTTCTTAGCCAAACAGGAAAATACAAGAACTCTTTAAGGATCAACTCATTAGCAGTCATATTAAAATCCATGCTTCAATGTCACTGAAAGAAGAAGTAGACATGGGCAAAGCCTTTTGAAGAACCAGCAGTTAGAAGATAGGCTAATTCTAATGGGGAAATGAGCTATATAAATAACACAAAGAAGCATCAATAGAATTATTGACGGCAAGCACTGCTTTATTGAAAATTGAATTTGTATGTGTCATGTAATCTTCCTTACTTTGCTTCATCATGAACTTTGATTGGATGTTTAGTATTTATTGCACTTAGTTCTTCCTAGTATTTCATATAATACAAGACAAGCTGTCTGAATAGCATAATGAAGCTCATAATATAATGAAAATGTCCAGAAAACTTATTTAACCACAAAAGGAGAAAAGCAAAACACAACTGTATTTCACTGTCAGAGTTTCCTAGGAACCAACAAAGCAGACGAAATATATTATCTGTTGATTGATGTTTGTGAAAAGTTCTGTTTTTAAAGATATTCCTTATGCGTCCACACCAGGGACATTACATGTTACATTCCTTTGACAGCCAGACAATGATATTTCATTCGCAAAACCTGATTTATGGAAGTGATCAATATATTGCAACCCTGAAGGGCTATAGTCTAGCACATCAAATGCTGCATACAAAACAGAAACAAGAGCAGCAGTGTTAGACAATTAGAAGTGAGTTTGGTTTCACAGTATTTGAACAGGAAACATGGCTGGTAAAAACGAAGTTATGCCGTGGAGAAATTTTGCATTTTTTTGCAAATATCAGGCAACATGAAGCCCTATCAAAATGCTGCATTTTTTTAAATGACTATTGCACAAAAAATGGCAATAATAGAAAATTGGAGTAGTAGGCACAAGGTACTAACAAAAGATGTCTTCTGCACTGAGGCGCTCCTGAGCTAATGGATGGTCAAGGAGACAGAAATTAAAGGGAAAGGGAAACTGCTCTAGCCTAATAATAAGCAATTTATATACAAACATGGGGAGGGTGACAAAATTGCTTGGCCCCTGGGCAAGGTGCGGGGAGTGGTCAGCTACACGCTCCCGGAAGGGGTGGGACTTCAGGAAGAAGGGTGGGGCTAGAGGCTAGCCTCCTCCAGCCTCTAAAGCATGCTGTGCAGGGCTTATTTTCCGGAAAATCGCGTCTAGACTGGCGCTTTTCTCTGGCAAAAACTCCGAGCCAGAAAAAAGCGGCAGCCATGTAAATGCAAATGCCGCGGGGGATATTTAAATCCCCCGCAGATTTGCAATTCTGAAGTGTCTCATTAGCATCCCTTTTCCGGAAAGGGATGCCAATGTAGACACAGCCTGAGGGTTACAGGAGTCGGAGTAAGAAGTCCTCCAGCTCAATATTATTTTGATATTATGTCAAAATAACTGCTAGTAGTGTAGACGTGGACCATATTATTTTGGAATAACGTTAGTTATTCTGAAATAACACTAATCAGTAGCCATAGCCATGGTGAGCTAGGGGAAAGGCAAGCACAATGGTAGAAAAAACTCACAGTGGCCACACACATTGAAGGGAATAATATAAATGATCCATACTCATCACTGGGTCCTAAGATAATTATAAATCATTCAGGAAAAAAGACCTGGGCATCATTGTTGGCTGCTCTTTAACAACCACTGCTCAATATGCACTGACATAGAAATGAAAATGCAACTGGAGCATTAGGATGCATGCAATAAGCCCCTACTCTCCAATACCACAGAAATCTGTTCCGACTCCACCGGTTGGCTATCCAGACCATCCTGTTTATTTCAGATCTCTTCACTAACATCTTTATAGTTCTGTGCAGTAATACTATGGACTGTTGTCCCTTGAATCCTCTTCCCTTTTCCCAGGGCCCAAGAGGAGATGAAGATTTCTTTGACCCGGAGTTCAGTTACCCCATCTCCTCTTACATTTCTTTCCTGTGCCCTTTTTAAAAATCCATCCTCAGCTGCTAGGCTAATTAATCCTTTACTCACCTTGCATGCTATCCTGATTAATAAATTATATTTCATCCATCTGTTGGACCCTTCTGGGAGAGCTAATTAGTGCCAGAGTGATCAGAGTGCAGACTCGCCAGTTAACTCCCTGCACTTTGTCACAATGCATGAAAAATAAGGGTGTGATTTGCCTTTAAGATTAAAACAATGAAGCGTGCACGGTCTTGGCTCTTTAAGCATTAAAATTCTTCCTCTGCTGCAAAAAAGAAGTGATTTTTTCTTGACAGAGACTCAGTGTTTTTCAACAGCAGTAGTTGTGCAGTACAGGAAATCCTCTCCAGAAAACAAATGGAATTGTGCAGCTCCAGGAATGCATGAAGAGAATACACTAGAGCAGAGTTTTCATTATACATTTTGGCAGGTCTCCGGCTGTATTCCTTTTAATGTAATTTTAAAGCAAAATCCTTCCAGCGCTTTCTGGAGAGAATGTAGCCGATACATCAGAATGGCCCCTTGACAGCTTTAATTCTAAGAATTTGTACATTTTCTGTTCAGATTGTGATTTAGGGCTTTTTGCGCATGTCTTTCTGATTAACCTCAGTTTGGGAAAGCTAAGTGGCTAAATGAATAATTCCAATTAAATATGGAAAAAATCTGTTTATCTGCCTGATGCTGCCTCTTTTCTGTGTAGTGCCTTTGGGCATTACAGAGCTGATCTCTGCAGGAGGCAATTACACTAGTAAAATAATAGAGAGACAAATGATTTCTTCTTATTCATTGTTGATCATAGGGAGGCTCAGCATGGTTATAAAATGAAACCATCCTCTACCACCCAGGTCAGGTGCCCAAACTTAACATGAGGACACTGTATAGTCTCCCGCTGGTACAAAATGAGGCTGTCTGCTTTCATAGATGAAAATTTGGTCTTTAAAGCTTGACCCATTAGCTGCTAAGGATGTAAACTGGGAGTCAGTGGAGGACTTGAGCAATGAATGGGTGAAGTAACATTAACAACCACATTTTATCTATCAACCATTGTGACAATTGTACAATGCAGATCACAAAACCAAGGACAAAGTACATGAGAGCTGGGAATAAAGTATTCTTAGCTGATGGGATCTGCCTATGGAACAATGTTCCGGAGATCAGGAAAATGCAGCATTTGCCCATGTTTAGGAAAGGTTGCAAAACCATCCTTTTTGCAAAAGCTTTTGCTTCCGTAAAAATGACACTTATAATCAGGGGGTGAAAGAACTTAACTTTCTTGCAGGTGCTATCGTATCGCAACCCGGGACCCTGCCAGCTCTTTCAATAGCTCCCTGCTGGCATTTGCCTCAGCTCTGCCAATTCTTGCCGGAGCTGCGTACTGGGGCACCCCCCTTACTTTCACCTCTGCATATAACATGGACACCTCCACTCCGCCCAATGAATCCAACCAACCAACCAATCAAAAATTAATTAAATCTAAAATAGCAAACTAAAAAAAAATCCCTATCCTGAGTAGAGATTTTGCCTTAAAAGGGAGAACATAAGAACGGCGATACTGGGTCAGACCAATGGTCCATCCAGCCCAATATCCTGTCTGCCGACAGTGACCAACACCAGATGCCCCAAAGGGAGGGGACACAACAGGTAATCCTCACGTGATCCCTCCCCTGTCACCCACCTTCAGAGAAACAGAGGCTAGGGACACCATTCCTACCCATCCTGGCTAATAGCCATTGATAGACCAAACCTCCAGTAATCTATCTAGCTCTTTTTTGAACCCTGTTAAAGTCCTGGCCTTCACCTCATCCTCTGGCAAGGAGTTCCACAGATTGACTGTGTGCTATGTGACGAAAAACCAGTGACCACATGGACTCCATTAGGAACGTTGTTGTTGCTATGGTGATAGGCAACAGTATAAAATGAAGATAGGCAGGTCTTACTGAAGATGGAATCTCTTATTCTGTTAAGACATAGACATCTAATGAAGTCCCCAAGTTATTGAAGCTCACCTAACTGTAAGCAAGCAAGGAATCTCATTGCAGGAAATGGGTCTCTCTTATGTTAAGCGCACATTGCAGTGCCTTGCTGAATCGTGGCCTAAAAGTATGACCCCACTTGGGGCAGTGAGGGACATCACCAGGAAGGACGGGCACAACTCTGCATTCCCACCCTAAAAATAGTCCCAGCACCACTGCTAAATGACTGCAGAAAGCTCCAGGGAAGGCAATGGAGTCGGTATGAGTTAAAAGGGAGTGAGCTGGGGGACTAACACACACTAATGAACGTGAATGGATGGGTGTCTGATCAGAATGACATCCTCCTGCCTCTGTAATGAAGAGGCAAATCATAAGGGTGTTCACAGGCGTGGCATTGACAGCCCAAAGATGCCTCCATGATCATGAAGGCTGAGCTGTGGTACAGCACAGGCCACAGTATTTCACCCAGGCAATGTTTGTATCAACCAGTAATGGTTGAAGTCTGGTTCTTTTAAAAGATTAATCTGGCAAGGGGGAAGGGAGGAAAAAATAACCCTTCCCAGGAACTAATGAATGTACTTCCCGTTCACAGCTACTTCACGGTAGGGGTGATGTCTATAAGGCCTGGTGGTATGTCAGTCTTTACACATTTTTCAGTCTCTCCCTACTCAGGGAAACCTGGAGTGTTTTCCTAATAGTCCATGGACTCACATGAGTAAGGTTTTGCCCTACATGTCTCTATACATCTGAATTATGGAAACATTTCTCCACCTTTTGCCTCCAGGTCTTAATTGCATTTAAAGTCATGACTGGAAAGAGGATGCAGTTTTCAGTCAAATGCTAGTGTGGTGTAAACAAACCACTGGGCCAGAGGTAACTGCATAACAAGGTATGTCAGGATCAGCATAGTGCAAAACAGCACACTTGATGGGAGAGGGCAGAAATCAGAGCCATCCCATCCATAGGATCGGTCGGGGCAGCTGTCCCAGGCCCTGTGTTTTGGAGACCCCCGTGATGGCCACCTCAACTAGGTCCCAGTTGATTACCTGGGGGGGAGGGAAGGGGTGACAGCAGGAGTTGGCCCCCATGCACTCACTGCAGCAGTGGAAGCTGGAGTGACCTGGAAGCTTGCTCCACTCTGCCTTACCCTGCTGCTGTCTCCTAGCCCACTGCGTTCCACTTTGCCATGGCAACGGGAAGCAGAGCATCCCAGACCCAGGGTGCTCCGCTTACCTCCACTAAGGAGAAGCGGAGCAGAGGATGGTAGGGTGGAGCAGAGCATGATGCCAGGCCACTCTGTCTTCTGCTGCCTCAGTGACTGCAGGAGGGGAGGCAGACCTCTGCTGTGTCCCCCACACTAGGCCCCAGTAATCCCCTGGCTTTTGTAGCTTGGGGAGGGGACGGGAAGAGGCAGACTGGGGGTGGAGCAGGAGCAGGACTTGGGGAGGGTTGGAGCAGGGCCAGAGCACAGGTCAGGGAGTTATCCTAGGCACTGGGAGTGGGTTTGCTCCAGGCCCCGCACCCCTCTAGGTATGGCCATGGCAGGAATAAATTCTCAACTGCAGTTATTTGTGCTGTTTCCTCCAAAGGAACTGTAATATGAGCAATATTTTCTCATGGTCAGCCTGATAAGTGCCATAATTGAAAGTTTCACTTGCTTCTCTCTCTCTCTCTCTCTCTCTCTGCCATTTGTGTATAAAATATAATGTCTTGGTTCCTCCCTGCCAACTCAAATCTGTAAATCGAAGAGAACAACAGCATCCTTGTATATTTCAATAAGCCAGATTGCATGTGAATGACAGACAGAGGAGAGAGGAAAAATGCTCAGGTTGCTGAGATGTTACAAATGAGTCAAACATGCAGGAAGGAGGAAATTACAATTGCTTGGAAAGCAGCAATGGCATAGAGAATGATTATACAGTTCTGAACACCCTTCACTGGCTTTCACTGAAATGCATCATCATTTTTAGATGCTGGCATGGAGAAGGGAATAGAATCTGGCATGATTTCATGATATTGAAAACTCATAAAATGGCCGATTGATGTTTTTGTTCTCCTATTGCTTAGAACCCCATTCCTTTTTATTGGACGTGTACAGACTGAAGTTCATGTAGACCTCAATCATGGGCCTAATGTGCTCAAATAATGTTAAACGTAGGTATTGGCCCATCAAGATTCCGATCAAACAAAAACTCCCTCACTGTCACTCAATATTAATTACTGCCCACATTTTTCAAAACTTCAGAACATTTTCCCCACCCAAATTAGGATGAAAATCTCAAACATTTTTGCAAAATGAAGAGCCAATTTTCTTGTGTGCGTGTCAACTGAAATGCTGTATTGTGATCATATTGAACCATTTCATTTAGAGTTCAGCTACAGAGATGAGATGCTATAACTGACACATTCTGGGTGTCAGGGAGAGCAGATGGATGGGATCGGGAAGATGAACAACCTCAAGAGAAACTTGGCTGTAATCTGGACAGGATGAAGACAACAGCATGTGGGGGTTGCCACATTTTGAAGAAGAAAATGGATCGTTCCCTGTTGAGTAGAAGTCCATTCACAGAAGACGTATGAGAGCCAGACTGAGAGAAACACAATAATATCACTGTGATTCAGTGCCATACTCTGACAAATGACAATGATGAAGAAGTAAAGGACAAATTCTAACTTACATTACAGGCACAGTTAGAGAGAGTACCATGCCATAACCTAACTGTTATCATGGGAGACCTGCATGTCAAGGTTATTAAGGACAACACAAACAATGACGGATCAATGAGAAGACATGGGTGTGCACCAGGAATGAAAACAGAGAGAAACTGGTTAACTTTTGCCATATGAATGACCTTGTCATCAGTGAAGCCCTGTTTCAACACTGTGAAATTCACCAGCTGACATGGCGTTCTCCAAAGGGCAGAGATAAGATGTAGGTTGACCATATGATAATCAATGCAAATAGCAACAGTTACTGATAAATTTGAGAGTGAGAAGGGATGCAGATGTTGGCAGCAACCCTCATCTTGTCACAACCTCCATCAAGCTAACACTGAGAAACGTGTTCCTCAATGCCAGCGACGTAATGGGAACATGATAATGATTATAGAGCTTAATGTTTTTTAAAAAATTTATGCTCTAACATTGTTTTGAACCAGCAAACCAGAAATGTGTTCATTTAGAAAATGTCAAAATGGGATGTTTTGGTAATTTGAAACCTTTTTTTTCAACATTTTTTGGAGAGGATAATTTCACTGAACTGGCTCATTCCTGTAAAAAAAAAGTTTTGGTTTTGACAAATTGGTACTTAAAAAAAATACTCAGCCAGCTCTCATATAAACTATTTTTTACACTGGAAAGCAATTATTAATTTTGCTGCTGCCTCGACACTTGTTCTAGCTAGGACCATCATTGGAAATGTTATGGGAAAAGTTACCTCGTGTGCCAAGCCTGATCATGAACAGGAAGCAATAGCACCATTCCGGGAAGGTAGGGGAGGACGGGTTTGCAGCTGCCTGTACCAGAATGCTGCTTGCTCTTCTTCCCATTCCCCTATCAGGAAGCAAGGGGAAACTGCACAGCTTGTGTGAATTCCTCCTCTGCCCTCTCCCTTCCCCAGACCAGCATGAGAGGAATACCCACAAGCTGTGTACTTTCCCCTTGCTCCCTGATAGGCAGGAGATCAGGAAGAAGAACAAGCAACATCCCAGTATGCCTGGCTGCAGCCCCCGCTCCTGCCATTGGCATGAAATACCGAAAATCTCTCAATAAGCCAATTATTGGGATATCAGCAGTCCAGTTTTGCACTCCCAGTGTGGAGAAGCATCCAAAATTCATTGGGTGCTTATCTCAGGAAAGAAATGAACCTCCAAGCCATTCAAGATTTGCTCCACATGAAAGCTTATCTGGACATATTCAGGCCTTTTTGCTTCTCAGATCAGGTTAGAAATCTTGCAGGTATTGACTTCCTGGTGAGATTTTCACATCTTTCTGGTTTCAACTGGAAGCTGCCTTTCTTTTCATTTTTCAATATTTCTGTCTCTCGCTGAAACTAGGACACATAAAGGTGTCGAGAAGTTTAAAATAACATCTTTGGGACTCTGTATTATATTCAAATGCTCACTTGGTTCCGACAGCAGAAAAAGATATGCTTTCGTTCGATCACGAGTTTTGGCCTTGATAATATATTCTTGTGTAACAGGGATGAATAATTCTTTCCACTGCAGGAATCATCGGGAGAAATTCAACCACCTTATGCAGGAAATCCTGCTCAATAATCATCATGGTCCCTTGTGGCTTTAAAAATCCATAAAGTGAACTAAAGAAAATTGGATACAGATGGATACATTTAAAATAAGCAAACATGGGGCCAGAATCCGAGCGAGAAATCAGATATATCTGCTAGGGAGGAAACTACACATTTGAATCTTGATTCAAGAAGTGCAGCTTATCTTTAAAAGAAAGTAACTCAACTTTTTCAATGAAACCTCTGAGGACATTCAGTTCATTTCAGATTCTGGGCAATGCTTCAATTCCGTTTTTATTTTAGCCAAACCAGTTGATCCTTGTAATCTTCTTAAAATTGACCTTCAGTCTTCCCCGCCAGACCAACCAGCTTCTGCCAGACCCACTTTTCTATGGAAAGACCCCCAAGATCCCTGCTGACTTCAGTGGGCTTTGAATCAGGCTGGTGAGAATCACCTAAATTTCTGCTCAGTTGAGTCAAGTTCTTTCATGTTGTTTTCCCTTAATAGAATAGCACTGGGAGAGGGCAGAATTAACCTCTGTGCACAGAAGATCTGCCCCAAACCCTGCTCAGTGGTGCCCTCTGAAGGCTTAACCAGTGAATAAGTGTAATGTCAGCAGCCCCCAGTTGTCTGCAAGATTTGAACCTGGCACCTCTGGAGCTCAGTGCATGAGTTAAAAGCCAGGGGGCTCTCAGCTAAGGCTATACAGCAGGCTCATGATTCTTTCTCTAAGAGGTCTGGGTGCCACGAGATGGGGAGAAGGTGTGCAGCTTACAAAAGGTTTATGTGCAAACTCTACTAGGATGGGGATGTCTCCCTTTTAAATAGGGTCTAACAGTCATGGCTGAAACACTGCATGTGTAATTGACATTCAATTTGTTTGACCCGTAACTGCATTCTGGAAGCCAGATTTTCAAGAGAACTCCTCATGCTGGTGATAAGCATCACCATCCAGGCCGCGGGTTGTAGGGTGCTTTCCAAAGTCTGCCCAGTACGGTCTGTGCTATTGCCCTGCTTGAAACATTGCGGTATCTCAAGGGTGAAAGACACTGTGTAAGGCCAAATTGTGCTTTTGTTCATAGAAGCACTATATTCCGGTTCACTTCTTTCTCTATAGGAACTGAACACAAAATGCACAGGAGACTCGAAGGGTCCGATACTGCAGCCTGATCTAGACAGATGCTCCCCTGCTAATGCTCTGACCGCATGGATCAATTTTCAGGACTGGAGCATAAATGTGTTCATTGCATTGTGTCTCACAGATTGCCTCTGATGTCCTTGCAACACCATAGCCCATGGAAATGAAAAAAGTATTGACTCGCCCATTGCCCTCAGTTTTCTTGGCATAGATTTCCCTGCCCTGTTTCAAGGAAATTATTTTTTCACCTCATTTCATTCCTTCACAGTGTTCAGCCACTGTAGCCTTGCTTGCAGGACACTCCCGACTAAATTGTTAATAGGTTAAATGGAAAATGCAACAACTTTGGGGACTTTATTTTGAAGTTGTCAGCATGTTCTCCCTGACATGTACCACCACTGTCAGCTATTTCAGGGGCTCTTTGGGGAGTGCTGGCTACCTGCACAGAAATGTGGTTGGTGGATGCATGCAAGCTGCAAGCCAGATGTGAAAAGTGCAGAAGCAACCAGGATAGAAAGTATAAGACCCAGGAGCGTAGAAAAAACACCTTTGCTTGGAGCAAAGAAACAATTTTACGCGTCTCCCTTTGTGCTGGAGTGGTGACTTTCACCCATTCCTCCAAGAAAAGCCAAACCCCTTGAGAGAAAAAATGTCAATTGTGTCCTAAGAAACATATTTTAACCTTTTTGGAAAAAAGGCTGCTGGGCAGCTTCCTCCCCTGATTCATAATCATCTGCAGCAGATGAGAAATTACCTCCATGTCTATCCAGGAACATAAGAATAATAATAAAAAATCCCCCTAAGACTATATTGGCTTCAAGTACAGATGTCCTAGGGCACCCTGTAAATTTGAGTATAAAGAAGGCTCAATCAGATTCCTATAACAGCTCTTCTGTCTGGTCCGCTCTAGAATCTCACACACACACACACACACACACACACACACAGTTGTAAATGCAGAGAGGTTAAGGAAGCAGACACACACACACACACACACACACACACAGAGTTGTAAATGCAGAGAGGATAAGGAAGCAGACCAGGAGGTAAAGGGAGAGAGATGCCGGGGAATGGAATGCAAACAGAAGTGTTCAGGGCTGCCAGGGTGAGGTGGCAGCTGCCCCAGGGCCAGATGATTTAAAAGGGCCCAGGGCTCCCGGCTGCCACCTAAGTAATGGCTAAAACCATGGGCCCTTTAAATTGCCACCAGAGCCCTGGATGGAGTGGACTGGGTAGCATGGAAGCTGGCAAGGGGATGCTATATTTCTGCCCCGCCCCTTCCGCCCAAGGCCCCGCTCCTTCAGGGGGCTTGTAGCTGCCTCCCCACCTTGCCCATGAGCCAAGCAATTTTGTCGGGAGCCCTGCTAGTTTTCCATGATTTCTGGGAGTTGCTGACTTAGGATATCACTGTGCATCCTTATCCATTAGTTCTGTATGGTTCTTGAAAACCCTTTTTAGGAGCCAAATTCTAATCTCCCCTCCCAACTGGGCCATTCCAAACAAGAGCAACTAACCTTGGTACAACTGGGATATACATCTGCCAGCAATGCTTCCTCTAATGCACCCCAAAATGCTGTTAACTTCCTTGGTGACAAGAGCTCACCATTGGCTCATATCCAGCTTCTCATCCACTGTAATCCCTACGTCCTTTTCTGCTGAACTGCTGCTTACCAACTGATCCCCAGCCTGTAGCAGTGCTTTGGATTCTTCTCTCTCAAGTGCAGGACTCTGCACTTATCCTTGTTGAACCTCATCAAATTGTTGTTGTGACATGTCAAGATTTCCACATTCAGGGCAATGTGTTTCTATGCAGTTTCTCAGTTGTATCTTTGTGAAATGTGGAATCTATAGAATTTTTCAATTGGATTGGTCCTTATGTCTTGAATTTTATACAAAATCCAAAAATCTCTGCCCAGTGTTATGCACGTCACTCGAAATTAACCTAAATGGTCCCTTTTGAGTTTAAAATTTGAGTCTCTTAATTCCTGGGTTAAAGTGGGCCCAACTAATTGATCTAAGGGATATTATGCCCCATGTCAGCACTGAACATCAGATGTAGTAGATCAGGATAGCGATATAGTAAATTCAGGATTCACTGGTGTGGCAGGTCTCCTGCTCCACCAGTGATGATAAACATTCGGCTGTGTGCGTTTTTGTATGCTCCCTCAGTATAACATGCCAGCTCTACACAGGTACTAACATGATAGACTTCATGAGAGCCCCCAAAGACCACAAACTCAGATAAGATACGAAGGCACCTGAGTCAGGTTTATTCTTGAAGTACATTAATAGTCATTGGTAGCCAGACCACTTCTGAACCCTTATATATTTATACCTGTGACAATGGACTTGGCTTAATCAATAGTATGGATTTCACTATTGCACCTAGGCCAGCCAAAGAGTTAAGCCAAGGTATCCCCAACATTTATAGACAGAGATAAACAATCTATGATACACACGGTATGTATCATCTTACGCATTAATAACACGTTTGGTACATCCCCTTGTACTTTGCTCCAAAGCATTCACTACCCATTGTTATGCTTTCACTCTTGTTTTTTTCAGCTATTTTATTATCTACTCGGTGTCCTTGTACTGTCCTGGTGGAATGTATTTACACATTTCATGTGATTTTAGCAGTGCTAACAGTTCTAGTGCTGAAGCTTCAGAGGGTAGCCGAGTTAGTCTGTTACAGAAAAAAACAACAAATGGTCTGGAAGCACTTTATAAACTAACAAAACATGTAGATGGTATCATGAGCTTTCGTGGGCACAGCCCACTTCTTCAGATGACTCCGGTCATCTGAAGAAGTGGGCTGTGCCCACGAAAGCTCATGATACCATCTACACGTTTTGTTAGTTCTAGTGCCGAGAGACACTGACTTGCAGGCAAACATCTGCTTTGGACACGGCCTGTCTATTAGAGTATGTCTACACTACCACCCTAGTTCGAACTAGGGTGGTTAATGTAGGCAACCGAAGTTGCAAATGAAGCCCGGGCTTTAAATATCCCAGGCTTCATTTGCATCTTGCCGGGCGCCGCCATTTTTAAAGCCCCGGTAGTTCGGACTCCGTGCCCGCGGCTACACGCGGCGTGGAGTAGGTAGTTCGAATTAGGCTTTCTAATTCGAACTACCGTTACACCTCGTTCCACGAGGAGTAACGGTAGTTCGAATTAGAAAGCCTAATTCGAACTACCTACTCCACGCCGCGTGTAGCCGCGGGCACGGAGTCCGAACTACCGGGGCTTTAAAAATGGTGGCGCCTGGCAAGATGCAAATGAAGCCCGGGATATTTAAAGCCCGGGCTTCATTTCTACTTCGGTTGCCTACATTAACCACCCTAGTTCGAACTAGGGTGGTAGTGTAGACATACCCCTACTTAGTATAACTCTTGCTTACTTTGGTTTAAGCCCATGCTTCAAGCTCTTTCTTTTTCCTACAGTGATTATTCCCTTTTATTCACCACTGGTGAGACCACATCTAGAGTATTGCATCTAATTTTGGGGCCCCATCTCAGAAAGGATGTGGATGCATTGGAGAGAGTCCAGCAGGGAATAACAAAAATGATTAGGGGGCTGGAGCACAAGATTTACGAGGAAAGGCTGAAGGATTTGGGCTTATTAAGTCAACAGAAGAGAAGAGTGAAGGGGGATTTAAAAGCAGCCTTCAACTACCTGAAAGGGGGTTCCAAAGAGGATGGAGAGAGGCTGTTCTCAGTGATAACAGATGACAGAATGAGGAGAAATAGTCTCAAGTTGTAGTGGGGGAGGTCTAGGTTGGATATTAGGAAACACTATTTCACTAAGAGGGTGGTGAAGCACTGGAATGGGTTCTCTAGGGAGGTGATAGAATCTCCATCCCTAGAGGTTTTTAAGTCCCAGCTTGACAAAGCCCTGGCTGGGATGATTTAGTTGGGATTGGTCCTGCTTTTAGCAGAGGGTTGGACTCGATGACCTCCTGAGGTCTCTTCTAACCCTATGATTCTATGATTCTAACTCACTGTGGCAAATGTAAGCAATTATTTAAATCCAGCACAATCGTACAGGATAAAGGCTACACAGAAATTTAGGCATGTCCGAAAAGGAAACTTTGCAGTCGTTATTGCTCTTCTTGGATGGCTCACCTCCCTGAAGTAAAAAAGAGTTTCTTGCCATTTCAACCAGAAAGGACACTGTCTCCACAACTTAACTACCTGTATCCTGCTATGAAGACCTTTTAAATCTGCTCTTGAAAGGGAATCCTCTGAACTGTCATTTATGCTAAAATTCGACACTTTACATCTGAGTCTAAACAAAGGATCTAGTTATCTTACCCATTACAAAGATAGCTTCCCTAATTATCATCTCTAATATCATTAGCCCACAGACATTCACCTCCCCCCCATCCTCCTTCTATTCTGAAATTTGATTTGTCCTTTTCATATGTGTTCATTTTTTTAAATTGTATCCTTTGGTATATATGGTTGTGACTATTTTCTTCCACTATTTGATCTGAGGAAGTGGGTCTGGCCCACGAAAGCTCATCATCTAATAAACCATCTTGTTAGTCTTTAAAGTGCTACATAGTCCTGTATTTTGCTTCAGCTACACCAGACTAACACGGCTACATTTCTATTACTATTCTGAGTGTGGAATGTGAGTGTTTGGAAAAGATAAGAACGTGAAGACTCAGCAGTTTCAGAGTCCAGATGGTCAAAGAAGCTGGAAGACTCAGGGGCTCCAAGGTACCATGAATTGGGCCCAATATAAGACAAATCAGTGCAGGATATATAGACAGCCTTGGTGTTAAGAGCACCCTTTACAGATAAACACTAGGAAGGAGGCATCAACATACTGATGCCAGATGACAAAGGAAAACAACTTCCAGATAAACAGTTGTTAAACAGAACTTATGGCGATTAAGAGATGATGCAGAAAATGTATAGACCTGAATGGGAGAAGAGTCCTATAAAAGATGGGGCGTCTTGCATGAATCTCTGGGTCATGTCTTGACAAGATCGGAGCATTGGTCTGGACCGAGAGAAGCCCCGCTCCATTCCCTCGTGTTTAACTGGCCTGGCCAGTGAATTAATGTGAGCAACAAATTGGTAACTTTAAGCAATAGCAAGTCAACATGTGGGTATGTGTGTGGGGGTAAATATGCATATAACACAATAATATTACATTGTCAATAAATGTGTTTTGCCTTTTCCCCCTAAAAAGATCCTGTGAAATTATTTCAAGTATAACTAGAGGATATTTCTAGTCTATTCTATTCCATCCTTGGCCCATGGCCGATACCATGGTATCTGAATGCCTAGATGATTACAGTGAGGTTAATATAAAATTAATTGACTATGCACTAGGCACAACTATTGCATTTGTCCCATGTTTGACACTAATCCAGAGTGACTGAAGATGGCAGAAGTTTAAACCTCGGTTCATGATAAATGACTGGCTGCATCATGACCATCAGAAAGGACAAAACTAAAGACTTTCACCAGCCAAAGCAGAATGCCTAATGCCAGCTGTCCACAGAGCATTCCTGTCTGTGCTCATGATTTTCAGGTATTGGTCACCTACTTCAGCCAGTGATTAATGAGAAAGAGCTTTAATTTACTTAGAGAAATTTTGCCAGGTCCTGGAGTGGCTGACAAACTATGTTAGTTCAGATGGACTAAAGAGTCAAAGGTAACCTGTCACTGTCCAGTGTTAAACTTTTGAAACCAAGGTTCAAGGTTTGGTATCCCAAGATGCAGACTGCAGAGCGTTAGAGAAGAAACAGGAGACCCAGGAGTGGATGGGGTAAATGGAACTGCTTTATTGCCCATGCATGTTAACCTTCAACCCCCAACACAACATCCTGAGTGGCACCAATTTGGCACCAATTAAACCCTTTTATCTATTTTAGTATATTCATTCACACGTCTATCACGACTTTCCCTACAACCTTATTTAGTAATGTGAACTCCCATACAATGAATATTAATAAGCAGGTGATGAATACAATTATACCTGCCCCTGTTTGCTATTTACTGGTTTTTAGTTAAATCAGCATTACATACTATCTTAGGGTATGTCTACACTACAAAGTTAATTTGAACTAACAGACGTTAGTTCGAATTAACTTTGATAGGTGCTACACTAGCGCTTTGCTAGTTCGAACTTAATTCGAACTAGCAGAGCGCTTAATTCGAACTAGGTAAACCTCATTTTACGAGGACTAACGCCTAGTTCGAATTAGCTAGTTCAAATTAAGGGCTGTGTAGCCACTTAATTCGAACTAGTGGGAGGCTAGCCCTCCCCAGCTTTCCCTGGTGGCCACTCTGGGCACCACCAGGAAAACTCCTCTCCTCTCCCCCAGCCCCAGGCCCTTAAAGGGGTAGACTGTGGCCAGACGGCACTTCACACAGCCAGCTCTGCCAGCAGTCTCTGGCCCAAACCAGTGGCCCCAGGATGAGCCAGGGAGCCAGTGCCAGTGAGCCATCCCCCGCCCAGTCCCCCAGCACCCAGGGGCCATCCAGGGGCCGTAGATGGCACGTGGCCTCCTGGACTAGTGCGGAGGTCATGGACCTCATTGAGGTTTGGGGTCAGGCCCCCAATCTCCATGATCTCTGCACTAGGAGGAGGAACGCGGCTGTCTACGGCCGCATAGCAGCCGCCATGGCCCAAAAGGGACACAGGCGCACCCAGGAGCAGGTGCGCCTGAAAGTAAAACAGCTGCGGCAGGCGTATGCCAGGGCCACCAGGGGTGGCGCCACAGCAGGAGCTGCCACCTGCCCCTACTTCCCTGCCCACAACCGACTCTTGGGGGGCGGGGCGGTCTGTGCCAGCCCGGGGGACAGCGAGCCGGGACCCTCCGGTCCCTGACCTGGGCGCACCGGAGAGGCCACCGCCAGCTGTTCCAGCAGGGTCGTCCAGGGAGACCATACCAGGTAAGTAGTTTGAATTAAGTAGTTCGGGTGGGGGGGGGGGGAGAGGCGGGAGGGAGACCAGAGACCATGCGCATGGGCCATGCCTTCCACGGATCACGCAGACATCTGTGCACGTGCGAGCATGTGCCATCCCACCCTTGGGCAGATGGCTCCAGCTGCGTGACACCCAGGGGCCATGGCCCAATAGGTACATGCTTGTGCGAAGAGACCTGACATGCTCCCAACCCCGGGGTGGGACCCAGCAGGATGCTTTCCCTTCACATGTCCCCTCTACATGGAGGCAGGGGACGTCTCCCCCTCTCCCCCGCTGCCCCAGCCACACTATACATGGCACAGGGACATGGGTGCGGTTTTGGGGCAGCTCCCAGTCCGGGGGAGAGCCAGACTTCCTGACCGTGGCCTCTGTACAAGCACAGCGGCTCTGACGGTGCAGGACACGGTCACCCTCACGTTGCGGGGTGGGGGAGAGGGCTGGGCATCATCCTCTGCGTCCCCAGGGAGAACTGACCACTTCTCTTCTTTCTCTACAGCTGCACCAGCTGCTCGTGCAGGGTGCACCACCCCACCCGGGACATGCTCCCGCACCCGCGGCCTGCTCCGGACCGCCTGCTATGCTGGGAGGCGGTTGGCCCGGCGAGACCCCCACCCACTTTCAAGTAGGAATAAGAAATCTTCCGGAAAAGGCTTTATTTTCCGGAGAATAGCGTCTAGACTGGCACTTTTCTCCGGCTTTTCCCCAAGCCGGAAAAAAGCGGCAGCCATGTTAATGCAAATGCCGCAGGGGATATTTAAATCCCCCGTGGATTTGCCTATTCCAAAGTCTACATTAGCATCCCTTTTCCGGAAAGGGGTGCCAATGTACACACAGCCACCTTGTCTGACAGTTTTGGGGATGATATTAAAGGTGGCAACAACTGTCCTTTTGGGAGAAGAGAGAAGGTTAGCTGAAAGGAGCTGGAGCTATTGTTTAAAGTCCCATGCTGTTTCACAGAAGGCAAAAGAAGACAAAAACACACAAAGGGAACAAAAAAACCCAGCAAAGGCAGAAAACGCAGCTTCTGTCACTGGTGGTGACTCTCACTGGAAAATACAAGCCCAGCCCCTACTTTGATCAGCCGCTATCAGATCTAACAAATTTGTACCAGTGTTGGCCTGGTTAGGGTATTGCATTTAACTGTAAGGCTACTGCAATGTTGCAAATCATGTACTTTTGGCCAGATGAGCCAGAATCTTATTAGACAGAAGGAAAAAGGAAACAAATTAATAGAGGAGTGGTCCATCCATGACCATTGGCCAGTATGGGCAAGGTTGGTGTCCCTAGCCTCTATTTGCCAGAAGCTGAGAACGGGTGACTGGGAGATCACTTGATTACTTTTTGTGTTCATTCCCTCCGGAGACCTGGCATTGGCTGCTGTTGAAGGCCAGGATATTGCATAGCTGGATTTGGTCTGATCCAGTATGGTGTTCTTACTTGTTTATGTTCTAAAATAGGGAAGAGAAGAAATATTGTGAGAGAGGAAAAGAACAGCTTTGGGCTGAGGGACGAGACAAAGTTTGACAGGCCAGGTGGTGTTCAGGGTTTAGCTGGAGCTGGTGGAGATGTCATTTAGGTCTCTTTCTCTGGCCTGGTCTGCTCAGAATATCTTTCAGGATTAGGACAATTAAATTCAGGGATTCTGGGTGATAGTAAGACTGGTGGCCATGATGGCAGCTTGCTCCTCCTCTCCCCAAAGTGCTAGCTTGCTTGGTCTCCTCTTTTAAGACACAGCAATGGCTGGAATAGCCAATCCTCTCCTTTTGCCAACCAGTTAGGCCTACTTTCTGACTCACACATTTTGATTCGCTGATTTCCAGCTCCACGTATCTTTTGGTTACCAGCCATGATCTTAACACAGTCCTTGAGTTATATCAGTAGGCCCTTTTGTTTGGACTAATTCAGTCTGTTTTCTTTGTGCACCTTTTCCCTTAACATTTATTGTGGTAGGTTATTATGACACTTTATAAACATTTCGTCATTTTAATGGAGTCAGGCTTACAAGGGGGAGTGAATTTATAAGTCCAGTTATTACAGCATCACTTTCCATGTCTTTATTTGACACTCTTTCCAAGGCTCAATTAACTTGCTGGGAATGCTGCTTTCAAGTCAGGGCATTTGGTCTGTTCAAAAATTTTCCCTAGCGTCACTCTTCAGTACTGCTGAACCCTTGCATGGCAAAGCAACCCACAAAGTACACTCAATGCTGACTTAGAACTATCTACACTTCTCATTCTGGAATACAACAGTCCATGTAAGGTAACACTTCACTCGCTCCCCTTATAAGTCCCCTTATAAGTCCTGGGTTTTTAATTTTTATTTTCCAAGGGGATAAAAGCTACTCACGCTGTCATGCTTGGAAAAAATCACCCTGCAAGGAAAGCAAAACCTAATTAGCAATCTGAAGAGAGAGAACTTTTAAAGAGTTTGTCAAGCTTTGGCGTCACACATCAGCAGTAATCAAGCTTCAGTGTAATCACAGGAGGCTAAGATAATCAAAGGAACCACAAATAACCCCTGCTATTGGCTATTTTAGGATAACTTCCACACTACAGCTAGTCTCCCTTCCATGAAGTCCTAGCTGAGAGCATCGGGGACATACACAATGCGGAAGCATAGTATGTTTGTGTGTGTGTGTATAATGACCTCCCTGGTAAGCACCGAGATCATTCCTTGCCCCCCTGCCACCACACCCCTATGCCAACCTCTCCTTCCCCACTCCTCATAGACACAGCAGGGCTGCTGGCTACTCTGCTGCTGATCTCTCTGCTGGCCCTCCCTTGACACCAGCCCTGCTGCCCTGGTGGCCTCACCATGCTCCCAGCCCCACTGGCAACCCACTGTCCCACCAGGGCCCACTAGTGCTCTAGTCACCTTGCTGGACTCCCGCAGCAGGACTCCCAGTCACCAGCCCTCCTGCAGCCAGTCAGGCTGGACTCTATTCCCTCAAGGCTCCTGCCACTAGCCCTCTATCAGGACTCTCATCCAGGAACCATGGACGTTGCTGGACCAGAGAGTCCTGGTTTAGAGAGATTCGATCTGTGTGTGTGTGTGTGTGTGTGGGTGGGTGTGTGTGGGTGGGTGTGTGTTCTCTTACACTTCTGAAAGGACTTAGTGCCATAGATTAAGCTGAGCAAACAATTTCTTTTCTGGGTCCATGGTCAATCCAACAGATCTGAAAATACTAAGGCTATGTCTACACTGGCAGCTTCTTGCGCAAGAACAGGTGTTCTTGCGCAAAAACTTGCCTGCTGTTTACACTGCTCGCGCGTTCTTCCGCAAATAAATTTACAGTATAGTGTTGTAAAACGGCTTCTTCCAGAAGAGTTATTCCTCTCCCCATGAGGAATAAGCTCTCTTGCGCAAGAGCTCCTCCACAAGAGGGCAGTGTAGACAGGCAACATGAATTTCTTGCACAAGAAGCCCCTATGGTTAAAATGGCCATCAGAGCTTTCTTGCGCAAGAGAGCGTCCACACTGCCATGGATGCTCTTGCGCAGAAGCACATCTCTTGCGCAAAAGCACATGGCAGTGTGGACGCGCTCCTGTGGAAGATTTTTTGCACAAGAACTCTTCCGCAAAACAGTTCTTGCGCAAGAAGCCTCCAGTGTAGACGTAGCCTAATTGTTTTAGATTGAACCAAAACTTATCTTTTTCTCATTAAAACTAATACCTCCTCAAAATTTAATTTTGGGCCAAATAAAACATTTTGTACAACCCAAAACAAAAAAAAAGTCTTTCTTTTTTTTATGGGTTCTTTCTAGCTAAACAAATCTAGCTAAATTTCAAAACAAAACAACACTTCAAAACACAAAACAGAAGGTTTCATTTTGAAAATACCAAAATGGCACATTACAATTTAAAAAATGTGCGTTTGGTGGAAGTTATTTCCTGAAATTGACCCAAATTATTGAAGTTTTGTTTGACCTAAAATTCATTTTTTCCATCTGATGAAATGGTTAATCTTTATGAAATACAGGTAAAATGCGGCATGTATGAAGCTTACTTATAATAGATAGGTCCATGGTATAAGCTAAGCATTTGCTCAAACTATAGCAATGAAACTGCAATCCTTACATCTCTAGTCATGGGAGAAGCATGATCAGGCGCAAAATATTGGTTTACCGCAAGAGGTGTTACCTTGTCCCCAAGAAAAGAAAGCCTACAGATACCAGACGAGTCAATGTGGGATATTGCCGGATAAAATACTTTGTTGAGTGCTTTTCCTAACACTCCTGAAAAAGGTTCATGCACGGACTCTCATCCCATTACAGCTTGTGTCCTGGGGTAGAGGGAATAAAAAAAAAGTTGACAAAAAGAAACTTTATTACAATGCTTAATGAACTCTGAGGGACAAATATTTTAAGGGCCCCCAGCCATTCAGCATGGGTTAGTGCTAATATAGCTTGAATATCACAACAGTTTCTATTACCTTTTGAAACCCAATTGCCACTTATTTTTGTGTGTGTATTTGCCTGCTTTAACCTTGCAAATAACTTTTCTATTTCTTTTTCCTAATTAGTAAACTTTCCGTGAGTTTATTACAGGATTGGCTCGAAGCATTGCCCTTGAGTTGAGATCTGAAGGACAGTTCACCTGAGCTACGTTGCTAGTTGTTTGGGACCTGGAGTCACCTGGATATTGCTTTAAAAATAACGAGCAGTCCTGGGCACCTGACAGGCCAACAAATATATCATGGGCTTTTGCAGGTAAAACCCACTTCATCAGATGAGATGGAGCAGAAATGATAGAATCTAGACATTCCTGAATATTGCTGTGATTTTTGGTGTCTAGGACCATCACCCTGGATGGCAAGATAGATCGGAATGCCCAAAAGGAACATCCATGTTAAGGCTGTCATGGTGTGTTAGGAGTTCACATCTGATTCTTGAATGGAGAAATCTAAGTATAAAACACACACACAACCAGTCTGGGGCTTGTAGGACATTGGTGGCTTGTGAAGTGCTGTCAGACAAGAAGATTTGGTGGTCCCTTCTGGGTTTGTACTCATGATTCCATGAAGGTGCTACTCAGCGGCTTCAATAAACATCAAGAATTGCACACGATCACTCCAGGGAACTGGAAGAAAGCAAAACAGCAGACAGGCCGCTGCACCGGGAGGGAGGAGACCTAGATTCTTTTCCCCAGTTCTGTCACCGACTTTCTCCATGAAACTTTGGCACATTCCTATTTCCCTTCCCATCTTTAGTCCATCTTTGGGCCAGGGATTGTTTCTGACAATGCATTTCTGGAGTGTCTAACATAATAATAACATCATATAGGTTGCTTCTCTAGGTGCGACAGTCATATAAAAATATTATGAAGGAACCACAAGGTGCCCAACTTCTCCGGGCCCTGGCAGGCTCCTGGGAGCTGGCAGACTACTCCTGGGGAGCGGTGGAGGGTTGGCTGCCAGTGGCTTGCTGGCTCATGGTTTGGGACCAGTGGGTTGGGGCAGTGACTGCTGGCTCTGGGCTGACAGGCTTGGAGCTGGCACATGCACTGTGGCCAGAGTCTACCCCTTTAAGGGCTCCGGGGAGGCGGGAGGAAGAGGAGTGTTCTTGGTTGAGGCTGGAGTGGCCACCAGAGCTCTCTGGGAAGGCTGGAGACCCCCTATTGCGATATAAATGTCTACACGGCACTTATTTTGAAATAGCTATATCAAATTTGGCATCATTCTCGTGGAATGAGGTTTATCCAATTCAAAATAAGCGCTCCACTATTTTGAATTAATTTCAAAATAGCAATTTGGCTGTGTAGGCGCTAGGAAAGTTATTTTGAAATAAGGGCTGTTATTTCGAAATAACTTTGCTGTGTAGACATACCCTTAGAGATTTATTGGGGAAAAGCCGGAGAAAAGCACCAGTCTAGACGTTATTCTCCAGAAAATAAAGCCTTTTCTGGAGGATTTCTTATTCCTACTTTTCCCAAGCCGGAAAAAAGCGGCAGCCATGTTAATGCAAATGCCGCGGGGGATATTTAAATCCCCCGCGGATTTGCCTATTCCAAAGTCTACATTAGCATCCCTTTTCCGGAAAGGGGTGCCAATGTAGACACAGCCTGCATGTTTATTTCAAATGTTTACTTCCAACACAGATGTTAGCACCCAAAGTCAAAAGTTTCCACCTAAGACATGGTTCACACAATTCTTTTTAGGCATGCAAGATCTTCAGGAATAGTTTGAAAGAAAATGATTTGTTTAATCTAGCCTATTAGCTTAAGAGCTGATGTACCAAAAATATTTGAGGTTTGGCTTTTTATAGATCTGGCAATAAAAAGTGGTTTAAAATAATATCTCCTTTGAGATTTTTATTATATTGTGATACTTGGGTTACAAATAAACAAAATAAAGGAGTTTTTCAAAAACATACATGCTGAGGTTTAATTACAAGATGGGGGATGGTAAGGGGATTGTTAATATTTTCCCCCTGGGTTTAGCACATAAGTAGCTATTTCCTTCTTCCGTTTCCAAGCTCTGGATGTGTCATGCAACACACAGAGAGAAGAGATAATCTTGTGGTTTCTCCTTCTTTGTGAGTTTATAACATCAATAACCAGGAACAAATGGTAGCCAATGGTGTGAAACGAATTTAAGTCTTTATATGTAAAAGGTCTAGTACACACACACACAAAATACATGTTGCATATACTCCTTTTTCTGTCTATATTTTACATACACAAAACTACATTAGAAGAACATTAAGATTACAAATTCAAACACTCGAAGACTAGGAAATGCCAACATTAAAGTTGCTGAGATACATTAATTAAACTTCCTTTTGAAAATGCATTATGAACAGTACAGTCTTTAATTATATTATTGACTCTTTAATTACAGGCTACTTGTCCCAATCCAGCTACATCCCTGCTGTGAGCTGCCTACCAGTTCCACCTATATAAATTAGTTGTGTCTCCAAACGAATCTGATATCCCCAGGTTCCTTCGTTCTGGGATTTTTTTCCCCCCTTTTCACAAATTTTCTTTGGTGGTAAATCTTCAACATATATTTTGGTTAAACTGCAGCATTGATTTCGATAGACATAAGAACAAATCCATAAAGCATCACTGTCATGTGATGGAAAGCTTTGAAAAACATTCCATTTAGAAATCATTCTACTTTCCCTTGGAATTATGTCACAGGGCTCATCATACCTTTGCTGTAAAACAGGAGGTTTTGCTTCTTGCATTAATTCTCCACTATAAACCATCATTTTCAATTGATCGCCCCCTCAAAAGTTGCCACGGCAGCCAATGTGATGTCACAAACATAAGATGGTGGTTACAACAGGTGAACTGTGCAAAATGGTGTGTGCAAATATATGTTTGAATTCCAAAGAGCAGCTTGACGGGAACAGGGTTCCTTCCCTTGCTATTTGCTTTGGGAAATGTAGATTGATGCTAGGAGCTGCATCGTTGAAGAGCTCTAGGTACAGTAATGAGGTCAGTCAGTCCTGGATGCTCTGATGAGATGGAACATACACTTCAAGGGAGCAATATTTTGATTCTGTTATTATTTTGTCATAAGAAAACACCTTTGTGGCCATGTTTCCAAAGATGCCTCCACCCAATATTGTAGTGTGTCTTTGCATTTGAAGGCGGTCATGGAAAATGTGGCCACGTGTGTCTAGTTCAGCTGCCTTTTTGTGCTACATGGATGTAGATTAAAACAATTGCTTAAAGTGGCCCAATAAAAGTGTTGCGGTGGCAACGGTGGAGGTCTGTTATATTCTAGAAATGGCAATTTCAGACTTAAGTGTTTAAAATGCACCCATCCCCAGCAACCAGGCTTAATTTTGTTTTTTTCAGGCCTGCGTTTCATTGTGACCCTTTTCCCCTCCACATTATAAATACTGCCTGGATATCATTACAGGCCATCACCAGTTCAGGAATGCTTTGGGAAGCATGTAGTCGAGGGGGTTCTGAGAAGTTTTGGTGGCAGTCCAAAGAGGATGAAGTTGCTTTCTCAACTCTACTAACACGAAACAGATCCCTGTACAGAGCAGCCAAAGACCATTTAGGAAGGGTGATTTCACAAGAGGAGCACAAAAATTCGGACTCCGCAGATCCCTATAGGCATAATGCCCATAACTGCCCAAGTAAATCAGAACTACTAAGTCACAAAATGGCATTTTAGCTTTCAAAATTACAGTGGATACTTTTTGTATATTCTTCCATTGTGAGTGTCAGCCTCAACATATTTTAGAAAAGTCCCCATTGCAGAGGCAAAAAACATTGCCCTTGAAATACAGCAGGCAGACTCCAACACTGTGATGGCTGGTTCCTAGAGAACAGGGGTGGGCAATAATACAGCATTGGTTCTCCAGAGTTAGCTGCTGGCAGGCCACCATTGCTATATTTACCTGCATGGCCTCAGGTACCAGCGATCGCAGCTCCCATTGGTTGTGGATCACCATTCCCAGCCAATGGGAGTGGCAGAAAGCAGTACAAACCAAGATACTGCTTCCCACTGTTCCCATTGTATGGGAATGGCAATCCTCAGCCAACAGAAGCTGAGATCGCCGGTACCTGCAGTTGTGCAGGTAAATATAGTGGTGGGGCCCCTCCAGCCACTACCCCTGGTGGATTGACTCCATTCCGCTGGCCAATATTTGCCTTCTTCTGCTTTAAACAGTGGAAGAAGATTCAGAGCTGGGGTTACAAAATCAGCAGTAGACCCATTAAACCTGCACAGCCTCATGGATTCTGAGTCAGGGCCTTGCAATAATAAGGAACTCTGGGGTCTACTGACCAAATAACAGCAGATTTAGGGAGCGGAAAAGGGCAGAGAAACAGAAAGCCTGAAACTAAAGGGAGGAAAGAGAATATACAGAGCGAATGGGGCTACTCAAGAACGGGGTGTAAAAGCTACAGAACATAAAAAATCACCCCCTCTTTGCAGCTGTTCTTAGACGAACACAGGGATTAAAATAACAAGCAGTCCTGTAGCAACTTAGGGTATATCTACACTAGCTCATTAATTCGAGCTAGGTAGGCAAATCAGGCAACCGGAGTTGCAAATGAAGCCCGGGATTTAAATATCCCAGGCTTTATTTGCATGTTCCCATCCGGCCATCATTTTAAAATCCCGCTTAGTTCGAACGAACTGCCGCGGCTACACGCGACACTTTAAAGTTAATCCGAAATAAGGAGTTAGTTCGGATTAACTTTAAACTGCCGTGTGTAACCGTGGGCAGTTCGTTCGAACTAAGAGGGATTTAAAAATGGCGGCCAGATGGGAACATGCAAATAAAGCCTGGGATATTTAAATCCCGGGCTTCATTTGCAACTCTGGTTGCCTGATTTGCCTACCTAGCTCGATTTAACGAGCTAGTGTAGACATACCCTTAGAAACTAACAAAAATATATAGTAACATGAGTTTTCATGGGCAAAACCCACTTCTTCAGATGAGCTGGGAGTAGAAATAACAGGAACCCAGAATTTATAACAGAAAAAAAAGTACACATCAATACTAGTACAGGTGCTAATGAGGCTAATTCAATGAGCTGGAAGTGTCTCATACTTAGCTTTGGATGTAAATGAGGCGTTAAATGCAGGGATTAAGGTTCAGCATGCTGGCTGGAAGAACAAAAGGACTCTCTTGCTTTCCCTGAATCTTCTTCCATTTTCAGAATCAATTTTTTGGAGGTGTCTGGCATTTTTGGAAAGAAGGTGGACCACAACGATTGTGGTTAAGACCTGCAGCCCAAGTCATGGATTGAGACCTCATTAGACTGGAGCTCTGTACAAACACATAAATACACTCTGGTACAAAGACAGGCAATTGGAATTAGGGATTGAAATGATACAGCCTGTGTTAATCACAAGAGCATATGGAACCTAGTGATTCCTTCTGGCCTAGAATCGATGTGTGTGTGTATTGACCGAAACAGAATTTTGGTTGTTAAAACAACACTCGGCTCTAAACCACTTGCATTTGAAAAAAGATCTGTGTTGGTGAGGTGAGTCTTTTCAAACCATCAATAATCCGGCTACTAGTTTGTGTAACAGTTAATCCGAGGTGTAACAGTTTCCCTACTTCCTGGCACTAACCAGAATTAGAAACACAACTGCCTGAAAGCAAGAAAGTCTGTCATTGCAAGACTTTCAGACTAGTTTCACAGATTCAAAAGGTTTGGTTAATCTATGGAGGATGATACAAAAATGTTGGATGCTTCCCAGAACTGAAATTGTATTTAAGGTTCACCTAAGCTTGCTGGGCATGGTTATATCCATGGGTTAACAAAGATTCAGAGGTTGTCTTCCCATTCCATATTTAAAATGTGAAAACATAGTGCTTGTCACGTTCAGAATGCTCAAGCATGTGTTTTCATTTAGCCTTCATTAAAAGGAAGTTGGTCAGACTTGCTTCTGAGGTGCAATAAATAGAAAGTGGATTTTGAACATGCTGTTCATGTGAAGCTTTTCATGGGAAATAGTTCTTTTTCCAATGTAGAAACTGCTTACAAAGCAAAGGGCTTGTTTATAGATTGTAAAATATGAATGCAGACATAATAACCTTGGAATTGTATTTTCATGGTTTTGGTCCATTTGCAATTGTGGGAAAAAAATTACTGTGTGAAAGGCTTTTGATTAGTGCTAGAATCGTCTTAATTCTCAGAACGCAGAAAAAACCCCCACCAGCCTGGTCCTTTTTGTATTTACCCGGCATTCAACTCCCAAGAACTGCATGTTTCTATTATTTCTGCAAGAAGAGCAAACTGAGCAATGGGTTTATAGCCTCGGTGTGTTTATTCTGTGTCCTAAATACTAATAATTCTGTGGTTTCAATGCAAAATAACAGGAGATTTTCAAATATATTCTGTACCGGATAAAAAGCTCATTGAAGTCAATGGAAAGATTCCCATTCACATTGGGTGTTGGATCAAACCTTCTGTGAACTAGTTATGGGTTTCATATCACTCCCTGCATGCTCATGCTATTCTGAAGGGGAGCATTTGTGAAGTCCGAGGCTAGCATTGCCTCTCTTCTCCCTTGTCTTCGGCTGACATGTGTAACCGTTAGCTGCACTGGGAGTTCCAACGCTAGCCGACACAGCAGTCATGTGGCAGCCCAATGAGAGTCCAGAAGGACATTGGTGAGCATGTGCACATGTGAATATGTGCATTTATGTCACTTGGGGGCAGAAGCTGGTATACAGCCTGGAGACCTCTAGCAGTGGAAACTCAATGAGGGTTATAAAAATCAGGCAAGAGAGCCACCAAAGCCAAAAAGCTACACTCTACAGGCCAGAACAGGATTGGGTTCAGGGATGCACAAGTTCAGTGCATCGTTCAGCTGCACCTGCTGATGGTGGAGTTCCTGTGGGCTCCTAAAAGAAACTAAAGCCACATTCCTCTGGGGGAGGGAGGATAAAGGCATCGGCAACACCACCTGCCTTCCTTTTGGATAAACTTCCCCTGTGATTCCAAGGACAGGATGGATGAGGGAGCTTAGCTGTTCCAAGGGTATTTGGCTTTAGGAGTAGCCAGCTAGCCAGAGTGGCTTTATTTGTGTACCCCTCTGAGAGACTAATAGGGTGGTAAAGGGCTTTTGAGGCTCATGCAGTAAATGTCCGCCTCACCTCAGCCCTCAGAAAAATCATGGAGCAGGCCCTCAAGGAATGCATTTTGAAGCACTCAGAGGAGTCAACATGGATTCACCAGTCAGAAATCATACCTGACCAAGTTGATTGCCACCCATAATGAGATAACTGGTGGATATAGGAAAAGAGGTGGATTTGAGGTACTTTGACTTGAGCAAAGTTTTGGCTATGGTCTCCTATAGTATTCTTGTCAGCAAGGTAAAGAAGCACGAATTAGATGAATGCACTATAAGGCGGCTTGTCAAGTTTAGTGGGTAGGCTCAATGGCTTGATGTCTAGTTGGCAGCTGGTACCATGCGAAGTGCCACAGGGGTCAGTCCTGGGACTGGTTTTGTTCAATGTCTTCATTAATGATCTGGATGAGCAGATGGACTGCACCCTCAGCGAGTTTGCAGACGACACTGAGGCTATGTCTAGACTGCAGGCTTCTTTCGAAAGAGCCTCTTTCGAAAGATCGCGTCTAGACTGCAGGCGGATCTTTCGAAAGAGAAATCCGCTTTTTCGAAAGAGAGCACCCAGCGAGTCTCGAAGACGGCCTCTTTACATTGAAGAACGCCTTCTTTCGAAAGAGGAACTTTCGAAAGAAGGCGTTCTTCCTCGTAAATTGAGGTTTACCGCCATCGAAAGAAAAGCCGCGTTCTTTCGAAAGAACGCGGCTTGAGTCTGGATGCAGGGGAAGTTTTTTCGGGAAAAGGCTACTTTTCCCGAAAAAACCCCTGAGTCTGGACACGGCCTGAGATGGGTGGAGAGGGAGATATGCTGGAAGGTCCAGAGTAAAGGTTTGCCTAGATACAAAATTTGTATCCACATCTGCTTTCATAGCCACAAAAATGAACTGCGGATAGTCACATACACATACCTAGATGTGGATACCCACAGCTATAAAGTGGATATACACATATGCGCAGGGTTCTAGATAAAAAATTTGTATCTATGTCCATATCTACAAAAATGAGTCATGGATATCCGCATTCATATCTGTGGATGTATATACCTGCGGATATCTATGGATTTGCAGGGCGCTAGCCCAGAGTGACCTAGACAAATCTGATGATTCATCCAAAATAAATCTGATGAAGTTTAACAAGGACAAGTGGAAAGTTCTGTACTTAGGATGGAAGAATCCCATGCACTGCTACAGGCTGTTGACTCATTGGAAAACCGGCAGTTCTGCAGAAAAGGACTCGGGGATTACAGTGGATGAGAAGCTGGATATGAGTCAACAGTGTGCCCTTGTTGTCAATCAGGCTAATGGCACATTGGGCTGTATTGTAGAAGCACTGTCAGCAGATCAAGGAATTATTCCCCTTTATTTGGCACTGGTGAGGCCACATCTGAAGTAATGTGGACAGTTTTGGGCCCCCCATTACAGAAGGGATGTGAACAAATTGGAGAGTCCAGTGGAGGACAATAAAAATGACTAGTGGTCTGGAGCACATGATTATGAGGAGAGGCTGAGGGAACTGGTCTTATTTAGTCTGCAGAAGAGAAGAGTGAGGAAGAATTTGATAGTAATCTTCAACTATCTAGGGAAGAGAATGGCTCCAAGGAGGATTGAGCAAGCCTGTTTTCAGTAGTGGCAGATGAGGAACAAGGAGCAAAGGTCTCAAGTTGCAGTGGGGTAGGTCTAAGTAGGTTGAATATATTACAAAAATTATTTCATTAGGAAGATGCTGAAGCATGAGAATGGGCTGTCTAAGGAGGTGGTGGACTCTCCATCCTTAGAGGTTTGTCACAAAGGGTTGATTTATTGGGGGTAAGTCCTGTTTTGAGCAGGTAGTTGGACAAGATGACCTCTTGAGGTCTCTTCCAATCCTAATTTTCTGTGAGTCTATGATTCTATGCAAAACTATATGGCGTGGATTTTTGCGATTGCTTAAGGGAGACAGGTGTTCAAATCCCAGTGAAAGTCAATGGGAGTTTGTGCCTAAATCCCTTAGGATCCTTTTAAAGTCCCTCTTTATAAACAAAGCCACTCAATTCTGGAGGTTCTTCAATGCTTCCTACAAGGTCTCTGGCAAAGCGGGATAAGATGTGCTGGCTGCTCCTGACAGTCTCTTCTGAACAACATGAGAACCCCATGAAGGCTAAGTCCTGACAATGAGTGTATACCTATATTCTCTCTCAGGACTGGAGCTCAGACTAAAGAATACCGCATCCCCTTTCTCAGGCAAACTCAATCCCAGCAGTGTCATACCCTGAAATGGAAGGTTCAAAAATGGGAGAAATTTCACTCCTCAGAACCCGAAGACTAACGTGACCAGAATATTAACTGCTGAGGTCTTCACTATAGACCAGTGGTGGGCAACTGGAGGCCCAAAGACCACATGCAGCTCAGTGAGATTCTATATGGGGCCCACGAGACTTCTGGTTTACTGTTGCCCATATGCAGGGTTGCCAAATTCCGCTGCCAAATTCCATTTTTTTCCTACCTCTAAAGTGACACACACAGAAAGCTAGGGTATATCAAATGAGGTGCGTGCTGATAGCACACAACATTGTGAGAGCCATGTGTTCCCTCTGCATCCAAACAAATAGTGCTGCTGCAGTTCAGTTGGCACGCTCCGCAAATTCTAGTTATGCAAGTGCCGTTAGCAAAACTACTCTAACCCGGGAGGTCATCTTGGTTATGACAATCTTATGGCCCACTGAGATGAAGGAGGTCCACCTATGTGGCCCACTCACTAGCCTAGGTTGCCCATCGCTTCTTTGGCACTCAAGGTGAGTTAACATATTTGATTGAAATGGAAACCAACCTGGTTCCCAGCACTCAGAGGTGTTGCTTTCTTCTTAAGAAAGTTTGCTTTGTACATGTGTTATTCCACTTCTCCTTTTATTTCTGAAGAAACTTCTATCTAAGGAGTGCACATTTCTCTCAATCTGTAAGCATGGCTGCAAACCCCATGCAAAACCCCATTTGGGAGCTGTCCTCATTCAGCCCGAATTGTGAAACATCTCCTCTTCAAGACCTAGGAATCTCCAGTGACTTTGGGCTTTGTTCCCCTTTAAATGGAAAGCTATTGTGTTTCCTTGCATCTGCCATCCACATTAGGCCTTCTCTTTTTCTGCATCTTCACAAATGGAGTAATTGAGCCTGAGGGATCATATAAATCACACAATTAAGAAACAATGCACACAAGAAACATCCTGGCAGGATCAATTTGTTAGTTAACATCCTGGGGCAAAGCCAGGGCAGATAAAAGTCACTACTCCAGCAAACTGATCATTATTATTCAAGGATGGCTTTGGGGAAGATGAGTCCATCACTGACAATAAATAAGAAATGATATGGTGCTGCAATTTGTGTAGTACCACTGGGGGAAGGGCTATGCTTTAGTTGATAGAGAAAACTGCTAAGGAGGGGAAAAATGAATTGTAATCTGAAATCAATTGACCAACCATTCTAATACAGAATTCACACTCAGTTCTTCTCTCCACAGTTACACCAGTATGAAGCTGGAGTCACTCTGGAGTCCCACTGATTTTAAGGGAGTGTTCCTGGATTTCCACTGGTGTAATGTAGAGCAGAAAAGAAAACATTGGTAGGGTATCAATGCGGCACTTAGTCCTGCATCAAAGGACTCCTTGGTGGTTTTGCAGATACAGACTAACATGGCTACCTCTCTGAGATTGGATAGGCTACTAGTGACTGTTCCCAATATTTATGACAGTTGAGTTACTTTGCATTTAGGATAGTGGGACTGAGATCTTATTTTTCTGGAGTTTACTTTTCTGGAGTTATACCATCATTATTATTGGGTCATGTCCTAAACATTTTCTCATTCTTTGCTCAGGAATATTCCCAATGACCTTCAACAGGTGATTCGAATAACTATTTCATAGGTATCCAGTAAGAATACCGCCCCCACGCACACACAGACATTTTAATGGAGCCTAATTGGTGTCTTTATTGGCAATCACAGCAGAAAAGCTGAACGAGTAGGGGGAACAGGCTATTCCTTAAACCTACCAGTTGACTTGTGTTGACCAGATGGCATAGAGAAGATAACACTTCTATCCTGCACCTATACACTGTCACACTCCCTCCATATAAGGGTTCATTAGGATGTACATACTATTACTCTAAAAAGAAGACTAGTTTTATATATTAAGTATGACTTGCTGATGCTCTGAGTAGTAATTATGTGCTAATGTCCTGGTTCTTCCAGAGACGCCCTATATCAAATTGTATCTTCATCTGAGCATCAGTTCTTCAGCTCTGAACAGGGAGTATTTGACTGACTTTCTCCCACCCTTTGTCTGAGTGACCTGCTATTTAAATTGTTAACTCTTTGGGGAATGGACCGTCTCTAGGGGTGTGTCTAGACTACATGCCTCCTTCGACGGAGGCATGTAGATTAGCCAGATCGGAAGAGGGAAATGAAGCCGCGATTAAAATAATCGCGGCTTCATTTAAATTTAAATGGCTGCCCCGATCTGCCGATCAGCTGTTTGTCGGCAGATCGGGGCAGTCTGGACGCGATGCCCCGACAAAGAAGCCTTTCTTCATCGGCACAGGTAAACCTGGTTTCACGAGGCTTACCTGTGCCGATGAAGAAAGGCTTCTTTGTCGGCGCATCGCGTCCAGACTGCCCCGATCTGCCGACAAACAGCTGATCGGCAGATCGGGGCAGCCATTTAAATTTAAATGAAGCCGCGATTATTTTAATCGCGGCTTCATTTCCCTCTTCCGATCTGGCTAATCTACATGCCTCCGTCGAAGGAGGCATGTAGTCTAGACACACCCTAGTTGTGCATTTACACAAGGCCTTGCACAAAGGGAGACTGATCTCAGCTAAGGCCTTAGGGCAATGCAAAATAATTTCAAAGCATTACAAAGAAATCAGAGATGCTCATGTCTCATGGCAGGACCACGTAGCCTGCCCAGCTGCAGATAGATTGGGGCTATTTGATAGCACCCTCCACCTGCTGGAAGAAACTTTATTCTGCTGGGTCAGTTCACTTCCTGGGGTAACAGTCTGTGCTTCTCAAGGAATCTACGGAAACCTCCTTCAGCTGGGGCTGAGGGGCTGGAACACCTTGTAGAGGGGGGGTGCTGAGAGTCATTGAACCAAATTTAAACCCCAAGTATCAGTGGTGGGCAATCTGTGGCTTGTGGGCTGTAGGCGGCCCCTGGGGGTTCCACCTGCAGCCTGTGGACCCCCTGGCTTCCCCCAACTCCCACGCACCTCTTGCACAGTGGGGCACTGGAGCCCTGCACTTTCTGCTCCTCCCGCCTCCCTCCCAGTCCTTTGGGAGGAGCCGTTTGTGGAATCAGCTGTTTGTGGCATTTCAGCGCGAAGCAGGCAATTTGCATGCTCCGAAAGAGCTGGCAAGGAGTGGAAGGAGCAGGAAAGTGCAGGACTCCAGTGCCCCAGTGTGGGAGAGGCATGTAGGGGAGGAGGTGCAGACAGGGGGGCCACGGAGCCACAGGTGGAACCTCAGAAGGCCACAGGCTGCTGCAGCCCACTGAGGTGAAGGAGGGCTGCTCATGGGGCCCATTCCTGGTTGCCCATCTCTGCTGTGTATGATGGAAACCACTTCAAGCTGGTGGTTCAGGGGCACTCTTAGTTCCAGCTCACAGGTAGTTTCCCTCAGAGCCTCAGTCCTCCAGGGCTGCCCAACAGACTCCCCTCTTGTTGGTTTGGTTTTCTGGAGCAGCTCCTTTCAGCAGTAACTCCAATGGCAGTTCCTTGGGAGCACCACCCAACTGCTTCTGCCTCCCTTCCCTCCCTTCCCCAAGGATTACTTAATTAATTTCCATCTCTTTCCAGAGGTGCAGAGGTGGGCTAAACAGGCAACCAGGCCAGCTCCAGGCCTTTGGCTCCAGAGGAACGTCATCCCTTACTCCTCCACAAAAGACCACACTTGGAGAACCTTGGGATTATCCTAACACATCCCTGATTTGCACTGTACAACTGTATCCACACCTGAAGATTACAGAAAGAGAGATAATCTAATCAGTAGGAACCGTGTCCTGTGTTCATTGCTCACCCCAAACTCCCATTGATTTCACTGGATTACAAAAAGCAGGATTAATCTCTGGCAGGAGTAACATAGCAGGGCTGGAAGCTACCAAAACAAAATAAGCAATACAGGAGGCATCAGAAGGGCTGCGGCTCTGCGTAGCGTAGAGACATTGTGCCTGAATTATACATGCACACAGAGCAACAACCACCAGCACCAGCACCAGGAATATCACAGCGATGTAAAGTTTGATGTAGTCCTCTCCCTCTGCTTCCGTACTGCCATATAAAGGATATTGTTGGCTGCTCCTCGCTCCCGCAACGTCAGCCCCTTCCTTTCATGAGCTTCCACCACCACCCTCTCCTCCGGTGCCGTAGGAAGCTTATTTACACTCCGCTGTATCTGTTCTTTTTGTACATTCTGCCGACTGCACCAAATGTCTCATTCAGTCACGAATACTGGGCTGGTTGTGGCTTGCCAACCTTCTTTCTATGTGACAGGAGCCTTCTTCCGAGGAGTGGGCTGGTAGGAGCTGAGCAAACAGCAGAGCACTTTTGGCACAAAAAAAACAAACCAGAGGGAAAAGAAACTTTGTCTCCAAACACAGCTTCAGCATTTGCCGCCTGCCCAAGGCACAGGGGTAACCAATGGTCCTCTGAGAATAGTTTACAGGTAGTAGCAATTCCTGGCACACTAATACATGCTGTGTACCAATGATAATAATATTGCTGTTTAGATGCCAATGACACTCCGCTGTACATGTCTCTTATCAGTCCCCGTCTCTTGGTAGTTTTGGGCCTGAGGGCAAATTGGCTCTAACTCTATCCAAATGAGATAGAATTTATGGCGTTTGGCTGTGGGAAAATGCTGAAGGAGACTATGAAGTGCTAGATGCCCCTCCCGTTAATGGGTTTGCCCCTCCCTTCTCTTTGGTTAATAAAATTCACAGATTTGTTTAAACAGCAGCGGCAGCTGGGACTGACCTTAGAGCTAGCAGTGTCAGTAAATCCAATCACTTCCCAGTGACTGTTGCAAATAAAGAGCAACAATTAGGCTGCAACATTTTTATTCTGCACAGGAATAGTTCAGTCCCCAGATTCATACTACAGCCATTGGCATTCTGTTTCCTGCAGCTTCTATCTGCCTCCTCACACAATAAACACTCATCTACCCACAAGGGGTGTCATGATTTATGGACTCACAGTCTATCTCAAACAAGTGGTGTCTGTCAGAATAGCTACAATTACAAAGACTTCCACCGAGCTTGAGTGCCAGCTATGTCACTTTTTTTTACCATAGGACCCCCACTTTGTCTATAACTCTATACACATATACACACAGAGACATCTAGTGACAGGATCATATGCTGCAAGTAAATATATTGCATCCAGGAATATGTAGTGCAGCTACCAAATTCTGTCTTCCATACCTCAGCACTTCTCTGAAAAGGGCAGCAGAAACCTACTAGCTCAACCTAAAGTCTTCATTACCATGCTGAAGAGAAAAGGGAGGATGAGTGTTGTGGTTCATTTTTAGATCCCTGCAAATCTACAGATTTATATCTATAGATTTATATCTATCTACAGTAGTGCAAATCTACTTTATATCCTATGGATGCAGATATCCGTGGCTCGTATTTGCAGATAGATGTGGATCTAGTCATCCTTAATAGATAACACATCTCTCCTTCATGTGCTGGTCGTCTGAAGAATCACCAGACCTGTGGCTAGGAGAATGTCAAGTATCACATGTATATCATAACTGTGATACTTCTCTCACATATGTTGGTATAAAGCCAGGGTAACCCCTGTTAAGACAATGCAAAAGCAGCATAAGTGAGAGGAGAAACACAAACCCTTTTGTTTCTTTTGTCACAACCTCACTGGGCCAGATCTCCTGGGACTCATATAAACAATCAGCATCAAGCAGTCCCACATGATGTCTGTGGATTCCTTTGTGAATATAGGAATCAGGATTGAACAAAAGGGCTGTGTCTATATTGGCAAGTATTTGCGCAAGAAGCACTGATTTTGTATATTACAACATCAGTATTCTTGCGCAAATACTTGCGGCCAGTGTAGACAAGCTTTTGTGCAAAATCTTGCCGCCTCTCTACACTGGCCTCAAGTATTTGCACAAGAACACTGATGTTGTAATGTACAAAATCAGTGCTTCTTGAGCAAATACTCTGATGCTCCCGCTCAGGGATAAGTCCTCCTGTACAAGTGTTCTTGCGCAAGAGGCCAGTGTAGTCAGGTAACATCAATTTCTTGCACAAGAAAGCCCGATGGCTAAAATGGCTATTGGAGCTTTCTTGCGCAAGAGAGTGTCTACACTGGCATGGTTGCTTTTGCGCAAAAGCAAATCTTTTGCGCAAAGTCACATGCCAGTACAGATGCTCTCTTGCGCAAATACTTTTAATGGAAAAACTCTTCCGTTAAAAGTATTTGTGCAAAATCATGCCAGTGTAGATGCAGCCAAGGTGTTTACAAATGGGTGAGAGCTCCCCCATTTCAGGTCCAAATGGATACGACTGTTCTCAAAACCTGAGATGGTTTCAATCTGGGGGTTGGTATTGCCGGGGCAAAGCAGAAAACACACATTTGGACCAGAAACTCTACGCTGTCCAGATGCAGGATTTTGCTTCAAGCACATCTCTAAGCGTCATTAATATGAACATATTTTGCTGCTCCATTTAAGGTTATGAAATGAGGACTGTTTATATGAAAAAAAAACCCAAAGGTTTTGTTTTTCCTACTCACTGCCCCCATAGTAATCATCAGGCTGACACTTCATTATTATTTTTTTTTACAAAAATCTAAAAGCTAGAGCACTGCAATATTGAATATTTGCAAACACTAATGCATTTATTTCTGTCTATACTCAAGAAAAGCTCCCGTTGAAGCATCTGCACATTTTGTCTGGGTTAAGAATGCAGCGTCAGATGGGAAAACTATTCATTACGGCTTCAAACAATTAATATCACCCCCTACCCCTTTAAGGACACCACTGGAGTCCGATTTGGAATCTGCTTTCTGGACCATGAGTAACTTCCAAGAATTGCTGGGGAATTCATGATGCAACAATGAACTCTTAATTGCTTCCGACTTATGTTGACCCATCTTACGGGAAATACAATCGATTCCCTGTGGCAAGCCTTTAGGAATGAAGCAAATCATGGCCTTTTCTCACTTTAGCAATGCAAATCACTTTTAATCGGTGTTTAATTAGGATTTAAACAGTATCAACGTGTCCCTGTTGCAAGGCGGTAACTCTGCTTAAACTTCAATTACTCCTAAATTTAAAAATCAATTGCAAATAAAATGTCCTGCGGATGATGCTAACCAGATTAGAAAGGCCAGAATATGTTCAAACGGGAGGCTTGTCTTGTCAACACAATTGGCACAAATGGCTACTGTAATAAAAGGTAATTCTGTGGTAATGCAATATTAAGGACATTATCTAATCAAAAGCTGTTGCTACAAAGCCACCAACAAATCACAGTCTCAAAAGGCAGGTAGGTTTTGTGCCTTGTTTTGTTGCTTACAGAGGCAATGGCTCACTATTGATTTTTGGATTTGATCCTTGACAATTTGTAGGGTTGTTTTTTTTTAAATCCATCAATAAGAACATGTCAGAGCAACTGAAAAGTAACTGAATGTTTTCATGAGTCAGAGGATTGAACTGAGAAGCTAATTCGGTACAGGTTGAACCTCCAGGACTCCCTGGTCTGGCAATATCTGTGGTCCAGCAGGAATACGAATGTCGCTGGACCAGAGAGACTCAGCCACAGACGTCGCCAGCGGCTGGGCGCTCAGCTAGGCAGGCAGCCTGGAGGACTAGTCCTAGGGGCAGGAAGCTGAGCCAGTGGCCAGCAGCTGGAGCAGGGCCAAGTAGGGAGCCTCATCAGCTGAAAGCAGAGTTCCGCTGGCTGAGGGCCAGGAGCCGCCACCATGGAGACCTTATGGCTGGAAGAGCAGAGCTGCTGCCAGCCAGGGGCAAGAAGCCCCACCTGTTGGGGGAAGGGAGCCCCGCCGGCCAGAGCAGGGTGGCAGCCAGGAGTGAAGCCCTGCCAACAGCTGGGGGCAGCACACTGTCCAGACCGGTGGCCAGGAGGGAAGACCCTGGAGATCTTGAGGCTTGATTTCCCCTGGTCCAGCAAATTCCCTCCTTAGGAACCACTCAGGACCTGAGGGTGCCAGAGCAGGAATGTCCAACCTGTGTTGTTATTTATTATTTGCATTAAAATATTTCCTTCTGGCTTTGGTTGAGAATAGGGTTTCAATGTACTAGGCACTGGACAAACATGCAAGATGAAAATGTCCTTGCCGCAAATAGTTTATAATCTCAAAAGGCCAGGCAGACCACAAGAAAGGAGAGAGGAGCAGAGCTATTAAACCCATTTTATGGATGGGACAATAAAGACACAGAAGTTACATGACTTGCCCAAAGCTGCAGAGAAATCTGTGGCAGAACCAAAAATGGAACCGAGTCTCCAGTGCCCAGAGAGTGCAAGCTCCCTCAGTGCGAATCGGTGCAGAACCACATCCTTCACTTTACAGCTTTCCCCTCTGTAACAGAAAGAGAACAATTAACCAGCACTCCAGTCAACAAAGACTGTTTGTACAGTTCTGTTTGACTTGCCGATGGAAGATCCTGAAGATACAAAAATTCATCATCAACATCATAAAAGTCCTCACCTTCCAAGTGCCCTCTTCTATGTCTTCTCAGCTCACCATGATGGAAATGAAGAGTGCATAACTGGGGACAAAAAAGGGGCAGCTTTAGTGGAAGAGAGAGGAGGACAGACCCTAACTGAGTAGGTAGGAATCATCCGTCATTTTAATAGTCATCTGATTATCAGCAGAACCATTACAAACCTCTTCTAAAGGAGAGTTTGGCAGGAAATATCGAGGCAGCTAGTAAATTAACAAACCCAGGGCAGATGCTATTTTCACCACTCATTTTACAGCAGCTGTTTAGAATGCTAGCTAAGGAAATACCTTAAACTGCTTTATTTCCAGTACCTACTGTACAAGCACACAGAGTACAACCACAGACATTATAATAAAGGAAAGCACAAACGCCACACTGAGCTTACCTAACGTGCGAAGGTGGAAAAGACACTCTCATGGCCATATTCACGATGAAGATTCAGGATGATGTCAACTTAACTTTCGTACCAGAAAAATAATGGAGCAAATAATTAGGCAATCAATTTGCAAACATCTAGGTGATAATAAGGTGATAAGTCACAGTCAGCATGGATTTGTTAAGAACAAATTGCGTCACACCAACCTGAGAGCTTTCTCTGACAGGGCAACAAGCCTTGTGGATAGTGTGGAAATGATAGATCTTGTCTTTAGTACAGTTTTTGATACTATCTCCCATGCCCATCTCATAAACAAACTAGAGAAATACAACCTTGATGGAGCTACTATAAGGTGGGTGCATTAAGGAGAGGTGGGTTGTGTCCATGGGGGCTCATGATACCATCTACATGTTTTGTTAGTCTTTAAAGTGCTACCAGACTATTTGTTGTTTTTTACATTTTTCCCGCTACAGACTAACTCGGCTCCTCCTCTGAAGCATTCCCAGAAAGTACGGTTCACAGTCAAGGTGGGAGGACATCAGTTCTGGATCCAATTCTGTTCAATATCTTCATCAGTGATTTAGATAATAACATAGAGAGTACTCTAATATAAAGTTTGTGGGTGATACCAAGCTGGGAGGGGTTGCAAGTGCTTTGGAGGATAGGAATATAGTTCAAAATGATCTGGGCAAACTGGAGAAATGATTTGAAGTAAATAGGGTGGAATTCATTAAAGACAATTGCAAAGGACCCCACTTAGGAAGGAACAATCAATTGCACACATACAAAATGGGAAATAATTGTCTAGGAAGGAGTACAGCTAAAAGGATCTGGGAGTCATAGTAGACGGCAATCTAAATATCAGTCAACAATGTAACACGGTTGAAAAAAAAGAAGCAAACATAATTCTGGGATTTATTAGCAGGAGTGTTACAAGAAACACACAAGTAGTAATCCCTCTGGTTTACTCCACACTAATTAGGCCTCAGTTGGAGTACGGTGTCCATTTCTGGATGCCAAGTTTCGGGAAAGATGGGGACAAATTGGAGAAGGTCCAGGGAAGAGCAATAAAATGATTAAAGTTTTAGAAAACATGACCTAGGGGAAAGATTGTAAGAACTGCGTTTGTTTAGTCTGGAAAAGAGAAGACTGAGAGGGGACATGATAGCAGTTTTCAAGTACATAAAAGGTTGCTACATGGACAAGGGAAAAAAATTGTTCTTAGTCTCTGAGGCTCAGATGAAAGGCAATGGGTTTACATTGCAGCATGGGTTGTTTAGGTTGGACAGTAGGAAAAACTTCTTTTTTGGGGTGGTTAACTAGTGAAATAAATTGTCTAGGCTGTGGACTCTTAGTCCTGCCATGAGGGCAGGGGACTGGAGTAGATGTCCTCTCAAAGTCCCTTTCTGTCCTATGATCTATGATTCTAATTTGTCATTCATCTACATCCTGAACCTCTGAAGCAGTGTTCCCCTCATGAACCACACTACTTTGTTCTATCTGTATCCTGGGTGCACTGGAGGTGTGGCATGCAGGACAGATGTACAAAAAGCCTGCTGAAACATTGCTAACTCCATTCACGGCATGCAACGAATGAGGCAAGCCCTCATGGCGTGAAGCAAAAGGTAGCTTATATCATATAAACGGCATGGACAGATCACGCACCAGCCTCTGTCAGGTTCCCAAAGAAAAACTTTGCAGCATCTCTTGCCACATTTTGTTCGAGCCATGTATTTCATTTGCTCTTCATTTCTTTCTTAGACGCTTCGTAATTCCCTTCTCCCTGTGAAGTAAATTAGGGCACACTCGTAGCAGTTAGCCACACCCTATGATGGATAAAGAGGAGATATACTGATCTGGAGGAAGGGGCACCAAGAAGTTTCCAAGCATGCCTCCAGAGTTACCTGGTACAAGGAGGAGTGCACGAATTACTATGCATCTTTACAGCTAACCACACTGCTTGGTGCATATGTGCGAGGGGGAGCTATGGTTCCATCTACTTCCTGCCATTTTTTATTAGATTGCTCCCAGGAGGAAGAGTCTCAGTAGCAGCCACTGTGCTGTCTTGAAAGCAGAGACCACAGTGCTAGCCAGCCCTAATTCAGGCCCTATGTGGTACGACAGTGGTGAGGAAATCTTCTTGTGTCTTCCCTCCCCTTCATGCACTTGCACCCACAGCCTCTCCCTTGGTTACTAAGGATAAACCTTGATGTCCTCACTTGACTTTTACTCAGTTGTCAGTCTGGCAAATCTCCCACTGATGCACCACCAGCATCACATTGGATGATTTCAGCAGCTTTTACTGAGTGCCTGAAAATGAGGTAGTGTTGGATTTTTTTTACTGTGTGAGAAATTGAAATAAAAAAAAAAAGACTTGTAACCTCTGCTTCTGGATAGTGTAGGGGATAAAATTCTTCCCTCTCCTGTGGTCTGGCCAGTAGCAAACAAAGTTCAGCACTGCTCTGCTTTTTCAAACATTTGAAAGAGTCCGCTGCTTGGTGCAGACTAGAAGCTTTCTGAAGAGGACACGCAAACCTCCCCACAAATAATTGCAGAATCCATCCTCAGCATGTGTGTGCAGTGTGGGGGTGGAGTCTGTTTTACTTTTCAATAATGAATTTATTCTGCAAAGTAAAGATCCCCCCCCCCAATCTCTTGCTTGTTGTATAGACTTATACTGTGCTGCGACTGGGAGTTGCATGCTATTCTACTCCAACATAAAGAAAATAAAATGACGATGCACAGTTCTCAGTCATATAAATACAAAAAAAAGAAAAAAGAGACTGTCCATCTGGGATGTATTACCCGGAGGGTCATGTAGATGGCATGGGAAATAATAGTTCTATTCCATTTGACACTGGTAAGTTGTCAGCTAGAGTCTTATGTCCAGTTTTGGGCACCACAGTTTCAGAAAGATGTGAACAATTTGGAGAAAGTCCAGAGAAGAGCAGCAAAAATAAGAGGTTTAGAAAATATGAATTATGAACAAAGATTGAAACAATCGCCCACGTTGAATCTAGAGAAGAGAAAGCTGAGGGAGGAGCTGATAACCGTCTTCATTTTGCACAGGTGATCGTTGTTGATGGAATGTATCAGCATCAGAGACATTTATTTTTTCTGTTGTTCACTTAATGGAAGAGACAGCCTGTCGCTGGAAATCGAGACAGGGAAAATTAATCAAACTAACATTTCTATAGTGCTTTACATTTTCTTAGTGCTGTACAAACATTGACTAATTCTTCTGCCATGCTTCCGAGGGAGGTAAATATAATGACACACAGTCTGCATCTGAGGAAATTGGGAAGCAAAGAGATTCATCCCTCATCCCTCAGAAAAAGCTGACGCGAACAGACTTGGCACAAGGGTCCTGTGCAAAGTTCGAAGAATAGAATCTCAAGGAGTTGGAACAGCACAGTCCAATTGCCTCTGGTGGCGATTTCAAGGGACCAGGCTGCCAACAGGGAGGGGGAGGCAAAGAAAGCAATTGCGCCAGGGCCTGATGATTCAGAAGGGCCTTGGCTCCTAGCCACTGCTGCTGCTGCTACTGGCTTTAAATTGCTGCTGGAGCACCAGGTGGCACACTCCAGGTGGGGCTAAAGGATGGTAGGCAGATGCTGGCTCCAGTCCGGCTCCTTTAATTCCCGGCCTCCTCCTAGAGCATGGAACCGCCACCTCCCCACTTGGCCCAAGGACCCAACCATTTTTTCAGTTCCCCTGTGTGTGCTGCTCCATGCCTATTGGATAGGGTTTGGCTAATGGAGCTATGTAATTGTGGAACCACCAATCAGGTTGCCACTTCTCCCTAAGGTCTAGCTTCTCCCGGAGCAGGCTTCGGGGTTGCAGAGGGAGGTGCAGAGATCATCCATGAGCTCTCGCTGGCTAGGTCCCCCAAATTTCCCTGAATAGGAGAATGCTGTGGGCTTTTGGACCATACGTGGGACAGGATTTGGGCCAATGTGACATTCCTGAAACCTCATGATCGTTCTATAGCAGAGGTAGAAATAGAATCCATCCGAGCCTAATTGTACCCTCATTCAGACTGCTGCAAATCAGAATTAGCTTCTTTGGAGTCCATGAGGGTATGTCTGTCGGCAGAGGGATGCAGATTAGGCAGGTCGACATTGCAAATGAGGCAGGGATTTAAACTCAGCACTTTGTCTGTAAAAAGCGGCAGTCTAGAGGGGGATCTGTCGAGAAAGAAAGCCTTTTTCGACAGATCCTGTAAACCTCCTTGCAGGAGGCATAAGGTATCTGTCGAAAAAGGCTTTCTTTCTCGATAGATCCCTCTCCAGACTGCTGCTTTTTGCTGACAAAGTGCTGAGTCGGCAAAACGTGGCAGCCATTTTTATGCACATTAGGCACGGGATATTTCAATCCCTGCCTCATTTGCAATGTTGACCTGCCTAAACTGCATCCCTCTGCCAACAGAGGGATTCAGTCTAGACATACCCTGAGGTTTCATGGAGTGAGAACTTAGGTGAGGGAGAAAAGTATCAACCCACCTGTCTTTCAGTTCTGGGCTCAGTCCACTAGACCAACCACCTTTGTTACCGGTGCTGAGACATGAACTGATAACGGAGGTTATATGATACCACCATAAGTTTCAATTTTGGCTGGACATGTGCCTGGGGGGTTATTCCATGACATAATCTTTAATTGACGATTAATCTTTAATTCCCAGAGACTCCAGTGGTTTGGAAACCCTATGCAAATGAGAAAATTTGCAATAGGAGAATGAGAGGAAAAATAATAAAATGCTAATGAAAAAGTTAAAGGCAAAGGAATCGCGATGGGACTCCAAAGAGCGAAAGAACTGATGAAAAATGAGAGCAAGAAAGAGAGTAAAATGAATATTATACATCAGTTTAATGAATAATAAATAAAACTACCCTGGCAGTTAATTTTAACCTTGGATGAATAAAAAGGTAGAGAAGCAGCTCCCACAGGCTGAATGTATAGGAGTTGCTATGAACATCCAAAGCTTTATAGATTGCATTTTGACAGCAAAAAGATTCTCTGTCAAAAGTCAGTGGCAGGGATTTTGCATGAGGTCAAAGGGATATATGCTTTATATTGTTTATATTAGATGTGTCTGTTTGCTTTAGGCCAGTGGTCTCCAACCTTCTGGGGCTGCCGGGCATCCTGGGCGAGGACACGCATGCACCATGCGCCGGGGCAGGGGCCACACATGCGCCACACGCCCAGGGCCTGGGGCGCAAAAATGGCTTGCGCTGGTCCTGATCTCTTGGTGGGCACACATAAATGCGCCCCAGCACCGCGTTGGGGACCACTGCTTTAGACTGTACGAGTGCCTGCCCGGCTACGTCTACACTGGCCCCTTTTACGAAAGGGGCATGCTAATTTTAAACTTCGTAATAGGGAAATCCGCGGGGGATTTAAATATCCCCCGCGGGATTTAAATAAAGATGTCCGCCGCTTTTTTCCGGCTTGGGGAAAAGCCGGAAAAAAGCATCTAGACTGGCCCGATCCTCTGGAATAAAGCCCTATTCCGGAGGATCTCTTATTCCTACTTCAAAGTACTACTTCAAAGTAGGAATAAGAGATTCTCCGGAATAGGGCTTTATTCCGGAGGATCGGGCCAGTCTAGACGCTTTTTTCCGGCTTTTCCCCAAGCCGGAAAAAAGCGGCGGACATCTTTATTTAAATCCCGTGGGGGATATTTAAATCCCCCGCGGATTTCCCTATTACGAAGTTTAAAATTAGCATGCCCCTTTCGTAAAAGGGGCCAGTGTAGACGTAGCCCCCCTGATTTGGGGCATGTACGCTGAAAGCTTTGGAGTTTGTTATGGCACGTGGCTGATATTTTCCGGTGTCTAATTTCCCCTGTGGACACAAAACAAAAGGATGGCGTTCTGAGAGCTTTATCAAAGATTCCCGTGATCTTGCTCTCCCAGAGATAATCTGCTTCCTTTTCATTTTCTGAAAGAAACAACAAACCCGAAAGGCTGCCAGAACATAACAACAATGAACATTTAATTACAAATATAAACTCTGGCAGTACCCCATCTACAGCTAACGTGTCTTTGTAATGCTTTTTTAATTTGCACAGGTTTGAAAAGCATCGACATATCTTAGCACAAAACCTCATCGCTATGAATACCAGAGTTGCAAACTGAGTTACAGAGTTACACCAGAGTTATAGTCAATTACACACCTCATTTGGAAAAGACAACAGCAGAGACAAAACAAAACAAAAAAGCAAATACAGTATAGTACTTCATCTGAAGAAGTGGGTTGTGCCCACGAAACCTTGTGATACCATCTACAGTTTTTGTTAGTCTCCAAGGTGCTGCAGGACTATTCATTGTTTTTTAAGGTTTTTTTTTTTCAGTGTAGTACCGTGTTAAGCGTAAACTATTACAAAAATTAAGAGAAACCAGCATGTTCCTTGGCACAATGAAAGTTTCAAAGCTCTACTAAATCAATGTTTATTTATTTATTTATTTATTTATTTAAACTATTTTTACCCCACCTCTCTATTTTAAATATTCGAGGCAGCTTACAAAATTTTTTTTAAAACACAGTACAAATATATATAAAAATTAAAATACGAGACCCCAGAGGGACATAAAACCTGCTAAAAATATCTCGAGAGGAGGATCACACAAACACAGACTCTAACACCAATAAAAGCACAAGTAAAAGGGGTGGTTTTGCCTGACGCCGAAACAATGCTTGCGTTGGTGCCAGGTGAATATTCTAGGGAAGAGAGTTCCACAGCCTGGGAGCAAAAGCTGAGAAGGCCCTGTTCCACGTAGATGTTAATCTTATCTCCATAAGTGGAGAAACACGGAGCAGAGCCTCCCCAGCTGACCTCAGTCTCCGGGCAAGTTCATATGGTAGAAGACGGTCCTTTAGATACTCCAGAAGAACCACCATAGCATTTTGTTCACCCTTAAGAACATTCCAGAGCTACAAACAACTTCTATTCACAAAGTTTTCATAAGTCAGAGGTTCTACTGCATATCCTAGACCATAGTTTGATGGATACAGCTGTAAAGACGTTTGCACTGGATAAAATCCACAGCACATCCTTACAAATGTAGAGCCTAATCCATTTTCTATGAAAGACAATGGCAAAACATGTGTTGACTTAAATAGGAGCTGCTTTGACTGTGTCCGCCTTTATACTGTGTTCTTGGAAACTATTACAACGTTATAATGGGATTCCTACAAGTCAAAGAATATTCCAAACGAATATAATAGAATGCAATTAAAACCACAGATTTTAGTTAGAAACGATGTATTTTATCAATAAACTGAGATTATTTTGGAGGCATGACCTTTTATGTTCTTTGTTCTTGCGTAAATGCATGATGAGTTGGGGTGATGAACCTGGGTGAGGTTCACTGTCCTATGTAGTGGCACTTTGACCACTTACAGAGAGAAAGCATGAGTTTTCCTCAATGGCCTTAGCTGAGAAGCAGGTGGCTTTTAGCTCAAGTGGTAGAGGATCACTCACTAAGCTCCAGAATAGTGATAGAAATGTAGCCGTGTTAGCCTGGGGTAGTTGAAGCAAAATGCAGGACAATGTAGCACTTTAAAGACTAACAAGATGGTTTATTAGATGATGAGCTTTCGTGGGCCAGACCCACTTCCTAAGCTCCAGAGGTCTCCAGTTTGGTTCCGGCTGCTGGCATTACACATGTAGTTAACATTACAGCTGCAGCACACTGTTCATCAGAGATCCCATCAGCCATTAAAGTATTGTGCCAGTCACCTGTTTCATAGATTTCTTGCTGTGAGCATAATGAGAAAGCAAGCAGAGCTAGCCTCAGAAACAAAGGGCAGAAATATCACTCTGCGGAGCCGCCGGGCAATTCAGAGAGCACTAGATGCTGAATCCCATTAAAACAGCAGAAAAATCACGGAACCATCACCAGGGAATAACGAAACATCTAATTGTTGGCGTGACTGGTTTGGATCAAGAATGTCTGGGACACGGGGTGAGAAGTGTGGACGGAGCAGTTGAAATCTTATCCCAGGCCTGCACAACTCGGAAAGTGACGAGGGCCATATTACTCCAAAGAAAATGGCTGCGGGTTGCAAGTAGGGATGCTCTCTCAAAAAATACCAAACACGCAGCTAAAAATTTGTCTTTCCTTCACCCTGCCCCTTGGTGTCTTCCCCTTTCTCCTGACCTGCCCTCCTCCCTTCAGCACAAGCCCCTTCCCCACTCCTACCTGGCTTCTGCCTTTTTGAATCTGGCGGTCCCTGGGCATGACGTCTCAACGTCACGCCAGCATCCTGGCGTCTGCCAGCATCCCACCCTCTGGCTCATGCCCCGCCTCCTCAGACCGGAGCTGCACGCAGGCAGCCAAGTGGCGAGAATCGTCGCACTTCCCCTTCCCCGGTGAGGCTCTGCTCCTTCCCCTGGCAGGGATCGGATGGGGCTGCACCGCCCATAGTTGTCCCGGGCCGCACAGTGAGCCCCTGCGGGCCACATGCGGCCCTCAGGTTGTATGTTGTGCAGGCCTGTCTTATCCAAAGCCTGCTGAAGTGAACTTTCAGTCTTTTCAGTGACTTTCAGACTTTTCCGTGCGGTGAATCACACTGCAATACACCCTGACCTCTCTCTCCTTTTAATTGAGCATCTCCCCTGAAAATTGCTGGGAGAAGAAGATCCTTCCATCTCTTTGTAGAATGACAGATACCCTTCCTATAGCTAAAAGTGGAGGAGACTTCATTCAGAAGACGCTGCTGAAAGATGAAAGGGTAAGCCAATATAGAACAGCGTGTCAGGGATTGAAGATAGAAGTTAGACACTGAAGAGCAGAGACAGAAGCATCTCAGAGGGTCAATGGTGCTCTTGGCCAGTTGGATGCTGATTAATTCACTTTTTATCCCCACCCCCTTGATCGGCAACATTTGTCTAGAAAGCCGACCAGAAAAGGCTCAAAGTGTATTGAAAACTGAGTCCACCATTTCAGGGTTGAAATTCCAAAAAATTCCACTTCCATCTTCTGGCCGAAAGACACACAACACGGAATGAGAGTTATAAACTCTGCCATTTTCCAAAGCTCTTAGTCATTCCAGTGGGGCTTAGCGCTTTCTGCAAAGTAGGTTCTTTTAAGAGTTCTCCAAAGAGACACTCAAAAGGAGTGTTCATTCGTGAACCTTTAAGTCACAGTACAAATACCTGAACATTGCTGGAATGGTAAGAACCCTTCTAATGCTTAAAATGCTACACACAAAACTGGGGCTGGGCCGTATTTTGGACTTTACAAAGTCCACCATGGACTTCGTTATTGCTATTGATTTTCTGTGGAACATGCTAAGATCCTATGAAAAAGGCAGCACTATGAAACCCTAAAACAGCTATTTTATAAGAATCATTCCCAAGGGAAAGTACCCCCTACAACAGTGGTCCCCAATGTTTTGGGGCTGCTGGGTGCCTGGGGGTGGGGCCGCTCACACGCCGCGCATCCGGGGGCAGGGCCACTCACAGGTCACGGGCCTGGGGGAGGGGCCAAGCATGCACCACGCACCCAGGGCCGGCACTGGCATGTGCCGCGACCCCAGGCAGGGGCTTCCCAGGCACTGCATGCCCGGGACCGGCACCGGCATGTGCTGCAACCCCAGGCAGGGGCTGCCCAGGCGCCGTTCACCCGGGACCAGCACCGGCATGTGCCGCGACCCTGGAGCAGGGGCCGCCCATGCGCCCGGGGCTGCCACCTGCTGCACGCCCGGCGACGGGGCCAGCCCAGATTGCTCCGCGGGTGCCATGGTGCCCGCGGGCACTGCGTTGGGAAACACTGCCGTAGAACTTCTCATTCCCCCGCATTACTGTGATTTTATTATTTGCATTTCAATGGCACCAGTAGGCCCCAATCCACTTTAAGGCCCCCCTCTATCCTGGATACTCTACAAATGCAAAACAGAAGGACAGTCCCTGCCCCCCAAAAAAGCTCATGATGTAATTAATACTAGCACAAAGAGCCATGTTTTTTCTGCCAAGCTGATGGTTAGAAGCCCAGTCACAGTACAATGTTTCACCCAATTGATTAATATGTATATAAAAGTGATTTGAGTTCATTTTCCAGGAGAGTATGTTTTGGCAGAAGGAAGAATGATTGCTGTTGAATTACAGAAGAGAGGGAGAGCACTCAAACATGGATACACTCATGAAACCACCACCATTTGGGCATTACTCCCAGTCAGAGCAAGCTGTGTGGTGACCAATCAGGCGAGTAACCCACTGTTATTATGTACTGCTCTTAGAAGCCAGGTGGGTGGGCAAATAACTCTACTGCTTTTTCCCTACGGGTGGCCTCATTTTAGATAGCACGAAACATTCCCTCTCCTTCTCTAATCTCTTGACTCGGTAGTAACTGGCACCAAACCCCTTTGGTTTCTCACAAACAAGCTTCAAAATACTGATGCCTGTGCACATGTTTTTCTTTTCCTCACTTATTCTTAACTCTCTGCCCGTTCACTGGGTACAAATGGGCCTTCTTGAGATCATCAAGTAAGGGTTACTGACATCAAAAAGCATTTGAAGAACCAAAGGCTCAGACATCTATCTTGCATGGTGTCGTACCAGTGAAGACTCAGGCAGGCTCCAATGGAAGTCTACTCCAGTTCAGGGATTCACATTAACAGATATAAATGCAAGATTGGGGACTTAATCTGGTTTTGAATGGTGAAGTTTCTGTAAGAACATAAGAACGGCCATGCTGGTTCAGACGAAAGGTCCATCTAGCTCAGTCTCCTGTCTTCTGACAGTGGCCAATGCCAGATGCTCCAGAAGGAATGAATAGAAGAGGGAATCAAGTGATCCCTGTTACCCATTTCCACCCTTTGACAAAAAGAGGCTAGGGATGCCATTCCTTCTCATCCATCACTAATAAGTACTGATGGACCTATCCTCCATGAATTTATCTAGTTCTTTTTTGAACCTTGTTAAAATTTTCACAACATCCTCTGGCAAGGAGTTCCATAGGTTGATTGTGTGCTGCATGATCTTATCTTTCCCAGGATGAGATGGTGTTGGATCAGGGTTTTGGTAGGGTCTGTTTCTTAATTTGCCCAGCAAGTGTAAAACAAAACAAACGAACATATAGCCAGAATCTTAAGATTGAAAATTTCCCTAGCAATAGGAACTTCTGTTGATCTAAAGAGCACTTGATTACTAGCAAGCTTTTCCCTTGATTAACTTCAGGGATATTGGACTGCATTGATATTAAGGCTAGAAAGGATCATTCTGATCATTTAGTCTGACCTACAAAATCCTGCTCTATTCTCAGATCGGCACTCAAACCCAGAATACAAGGGTGAAAACCATAAATTCTAACCCCTATTTTTCCTCTTTCATCATGGAGGTAAAATTGATGAAAAGTTACTCGACAATGTGTTTTGGGGATGGTGGTGTCAACTAGAGGCACAGACAGCATCCATGGGCTTATCCAAGGTGCTCCCAGAAAGTGTGACGCCTCAGGCAGAAGAAGCAGGGCTGGGTCAGTCAACCCTCCACACCACCCGGCGTGTTGGAGGGCATCAACCCCCTCAGATCTACCCGGAGTGTGCGACGTGGGAACTCTGGCAGGAATTTGAAGGGCTCCTGCTGCCACCCCTGCTGCTGCAGAGATGACAACCCCTTTGAATCACCACACCCCAGGAAAATTACCCTTTTGGTGCTCCCGACAGTGGGCCTGGCATCCGCACATTGAACGATTCTTGTAATTATAGTTATTTCCTATCTGGTTTATATAAATTATTATCTTCAAGGGAGCATGTAAAAATGTAGATGTGGGCCCTACGTCAGCACAGAACGTGAGCATATTCTTAAATGTTGTGCTGAATAGGAACTTACTTAACCATATGCACTAAGCTGCTTTGCTGAATCAGTAAATGCCCTGGATACCATTACTTCAGCAGCAACAGTTCCCAACAAAGACCTGAAAAGAGTCGAATGTAAATATACTTGTAAATCATATTGCTGCAAAGCAATTAGGCTGTAGCTGCTATAGGAAAAAGAAAATCTCTGTCTAGTTTTTTTAATACAATCTTTTTATGGCTTAATGGTCATTAATTACAGTGTGTGCATTACATTAGCTACTTCTGATTAAGCTGACTAGCAGAGAGTACATTAGTGTCTGACAGTAGTATGGGCTAGGGAAATATACCAAACCAGCTAATGCTATTTAAAAAAAAAAAACAGACCTGATCCTCAGCTGGTATAAATTCACACCGCTCTTTTGAAGTCAATGGGACTTTGTAGATTTACTTTGGCATTCCTTACGAGGAATCTAAGGTACAATAAATCATTGTCATGTAAATTACTATAATTAGCATAGCATATGCATGTGATGTTATGTATACATATTAATCAGTATTAAAATTTCCAGGGGATACAATTTGAATACGACTGTGTCAAATGGTAACTTGGTCATTGCTATCTTCTGTGTATCAGGGAAATCAGCATTAAGTTCCATTGGGGGCTCCATAGAACCATTGCTGATGGAGTTGTATCTTCCATCTTCTGTAAACATATCCCTTCTATGGCCAACTGTACCTAATTTGAAACACTGCCTGCCCGTGCCATGAGATTCTTATTTCTCTTGCTTCAATTGACCCTCTGGAGAATTTTCACTCAACAGGCTGTCCATCATCAGACATCAATTCAGACCTGCAAATACAGCACATATGGAATCTCGGTCGATGACCAGGGCTCCTTGGTGTTCCTGCAATAGAAATTATAATTATTCATTCCTACCTTCTCCAAATATTACAGGAGCAACTAAAAGGTCTCCAGCATTTTGAAGGAACCAAAAATGGTAACTGTTTTGTTCAAAGTTTGTGATGAAAAGACAAGCACTTAGGCCTGGATCTACAAAGGAATTCAAACTTCTAATTTCCACTCCAACAAGCTAACTGGAGATTTTGATCACATCACTGGATAGAGAGGTTGGTATGAAGCCATATATGTACAGCTGGTCCAATGATGAAAACAATCATTAATGAATTGTTTCTTTAATGGATAATGCCAGTTATTTCAGAGAGCCTGTTTGCCTCCAACAATGAGATGAACACAAGTAACTAAAAGGACGCCAACTGTCCGCAGTATCCAAAAATGGTAAATGTTTTGTTCAGAGTTTGTGCTAAAAGGTCAGGCACTTAAGCACTTAAGCCCAGATCCACTCCTTCTCTTCCACTGAAATGAGCTAAGTGGGTGTTTTTAGGTCACATCACTGGATGGAGAGGTTGGTATGAAGCTATATATGTACAACTGGACTGATGACGGAAACAATTATTAGTGAATTGTTTCTTTCATGGATAATGCCAATTATTTCAGAGATCCTGTTTGCCATGAACAATGTGAGAAGCACTAGCAAATAATACAAACCCCGTAGGCCCGGTTAACATGATTTAACCTGCACAAAGAGGGACGTGAGCAACATATACTTGTGTGATGGGAGTTCATTCGTTACAGGCTATACAATAATAAAGGTTTATATTCATGTTTCTGAACTGACATGCCATTAATGGGCTAAATATGCCAATGTAACACTGACAGGGATCTCTGGAGCTCAGTGCAAGATCTGAAAGCCACTTGAGCTGAAAGCCATCTAGGTCTCAGCAAAGGCAGTTAAGGAAACTCGTTCTTTCTCTGTCATTACATGGGACAGTGAACCACACCCAGGAGATGTGTGGGTGACATACTTCCCTTCACTGAGGAAGCACATCCTGAGCTTCAGAGGCACCCCAGTTGAAGTCCCGGATGAGTCTCCACGTGTAACACCGACAGGCAGAACTGGACCTGGGTCTTTCAGGGTATGTCTACACTACAGCGCTAATTCAAACTAACTTAGCTCAAATTAGTTAATTCGAACTAAGCTAATTCGAACTAACACATCCAGACTAAAAAACTAGTTTGAATTAGCGTTTTGCTAATTCGAACTAGCATGTCCACACAGAGTGGACCCTGAACCAGGGTTAAGGATGGCCGGAAGCAGTGCCAGCAGGGCATCAGATGAGGATTTAGAGCGTGGAGCTGCTGCCTCAGGCTAGCCGAGGGCTGTGCTTAAAGGGACCTGAACCCCACCCCGGACAGACAGTTCTTAGGGGTGCCCCGCTTGCAAAGCAGTCCTGGCTTGGAGTGCCCGGAGTGCCCACATTGGGCACATCAAAGCACTTGGCCATCAGACCGGCTGCACTTGCCGCAGGCTGCCATCTGGGGAGAGGGGCCAATCGGGGGGCTGCAGGAGAGCTTCCACCCCCAGAAGCCCGCAGAGCCAGCCCGGTCCTCCCCATTGGGGGCTTGTACCCCATTCCTCCCTCACCTCCTTCCACTTACCCTTCCCTAGCCCCCCTTCCTGATGTACAAAATAAAGAAAACGTGTGGTCAAAAATAGAATCTCTCTTTATTGAACAAAACTCGGGGAGATTGGGAAAAGGAGGTGGGAGAGGGGAAGAGAGAGGGTGGGAGAGGAGAGGGCAACTAAAATGATCAGAGGTTTGGAACAGGTCCCATATGAAGAGAGGCTAAAGAGACTGGGACTTTTCAGTTTAGAAAAGAGGAGACTGAGGGGGGATAGGATAGAGGTGTATAAAAGCATGAGTTGGGTGGAGAGGGTGCATCAAGAAAAGTTCTTCAGTAGTTCCCATAATATAAGGACTAGAGGACACCAAAGGAAAGGAATGGGTAGCAGGCTTCAAACTAGTAACAGAAAGTTGTTCTTCACAAAGCAAATAGTTAACCTGTGGAACTCCTTGCTGCAGGAGGCTGTGAAGGCTAGAACTAGAACAGAGTTTAAAGAGAAGTGAGATAAAGTGATGGAGGTTGGGTCCATGGATTAGTATTAGCCAGGGGGTAGGAGTGGTGCCCCTGCCCAAAGTTTGTGGAAGGCTGGAGAGGGATGGCATGAGACAAATGGCTTGGTCACTGTCTTTGGTCCATCCCCTCCAGGGTCCCTAGGGTTGGCCGCTGTCAGAAGACAGGCTACTGGGCTAGATGGACCTTTGGTCTGACCCAGGACGGCCATTGTAAGCTCAGGGCTCAGGGTCGGGGGTCTCAGTGGACCACCTTGATTTTCATGCACACCTGCTCCTGGGTAGCCAGGCTGGCAGCTCTTCTGCCCTAGATGGCCACTTTCCTGTGCCTAGTGCAGAGGTCGTGGACGAGGTCCACGATGTCCGCACTAGACTAGGTGGGTGCCCGCCTCTTGCGGTCCCGGGCAAGCTCCTGGGAGCCGCCAGCCTGGTCCCGGGAAGAGGGGGAGGGCTGGGGGGCATCGGGTGGCTGGCTCGAGCCGTGCCAGGTGCAGGGTCTGCTAGCTGGGTGCTGGCAGGCTTGCACCTGGCACAGGCACCGTAGCCAGCCCATGCCCCTTTAAGGAGTCCGGGGCCGGGAGGGGGGCAATAGATTTTCCCTGGTGTTGGCCAAAGTGGCCACCAAGGAAAGCTGGGGAGGGCTAGCCTCCCACTAGTTCGAATTAAGGGGCTACACAGCCCTTAATTCGAACTAGTAAGTTCGAACTAGGCTTAGTCCTCGTACAATGAGGTTTACCTAGTTCAAACTAAGTGCTCCGCTAGTTCGAATTAAGTTCAAACTAGCGGAGTGCTAGTGTAGCGCCTATCAAAGTTCATTCGAACTAACGTCCGTTAGTTCGAATTAACTTTGTAGTGTAGACATACCCTCAGAGGCTTAGTTCACGAGTCTCCACCACATGAGCTAAAAGCCAGCTGGCTCTCAGCTAAAGCCATAGAGGAAACTCATTCTTTCTCTCTGTCAGTGGTCTAAGTGCCACAGCATGGGACAACACACCACACCCGGAAGGTATATGGGCTACACCAAGATTCAGCCTAAGAAGTTTTCTGAACTGAGCTGTAAAATGATTTGAAATGGAAGGGGATTAGAATGCAAATGCTGGACAAACACCTAGTAGAGCCTCACAAAGGCGTGGCCTATTCTAGACCAGGCAGGTCAGCTGAAGGTACGCTATCAAGCTATGCAAAATGCATAGCTGGCTTTGGCTTACCTTAAGCCGAGCCGCTGCAGTGACTACACTGTGGGAAGCCGATGAGAGCACACACTCATGCCAGCTTCCCTTACTCCTCGCAGAAGGAGGAGTACTGGATACCTGCAGGGGCTGCCCCCAACGTTCGATTGAGAGGTCTACATTAGACCTGCTAAATCCAACATTAGAAGATCAACCTCAGGAGGGTTGACCTCTGTAGTGTAGACCTGCCCAAAGAGAGGTACTATCGTAATGACTGAAGCCTTAATCGTTCCTATCTGCCCTCTTTGACTATCTAGTATTTAGGTGCTTATAAACTATTTATTTTCCTTATTGCTTTCCAGCTCGGATTTCCCTTGATATATTTTTTACCCACTGCCTTTTCTTGTTCCCCCTCTCTCAATTTTCCCTTCTTCTACCCCTCCTCCCGTCTCCTCTATTTATTTTGGTGCTAGACATCCAACACGCAGATCATCTGAAGAAGTGGGCTGTGCCCACGAAAGCTCATGATACCATCAACATGTTTTGTTAGTCTATAAAGTGCTATCAGACCATTTGTTGTTTTTTCAGTTTACCTGTAGAGACTAACTTGGCTACCACCTGATGCTTATACATGGAATAAGCAGGAGTGCTGTGAGCCTGAAGCATTGCAGTAATCGACTGATACTCTAAAGCTCTAGTTGGGCTTATTCTACAGACCAGACTCCTGTGCACTAGTGTCTGTGTACCTGCACTGATTGAAATGCTCATAGTTTCTCTCTTCTTCCATGTGGACCGCATCCTATATAAATGTTTGACAAATTGCAGCCACTGCCACACATCACGGGCTACCACAGAAATCATGGTGTCTGTCTTCTGTAACTTCCAACATTTCATTACATTTTGAGGTGTTAAATTGCAGAGGGTCTCTTCAGGCCAGTCCTTTGGTTTAGACATGCCATCCATCTCAAGGTCCCTCCCAGGCCTACAGGCTGCAATTCTATGAACACCGAAGTAAACAGGCTGCAAATGGGCGGTGTGGGAAAAATAAAACAGAAATAAAATGATCTGCAGTGTCTGTCTCTTTGATCTATAGCCTATGTTGAGCAGCTGAAATAAGAATGAAAAAGTCTCCATTAAACTACATGCCAAATGCAGAATGGATAATAGGTTCTGGTGGTGAAGTTGACTGTGCTGTCTGCTAAGACATCATTATTAGAAGTCTAGTTGTCTTTCTTTCTTCCCACCATCAAAATTGTTGGTCACTTCATCTGATTGATCGCCTCTCTCATCTGAGTCACAGCAAAAGCTATTGCTTGTCAGGTAGAAGAGACACTTCTCTATATTAGATGGGGCTGTGATCTGTTTTCATTTTGCCCTAAAATTTCATTTGAAAACATGGCTGGAATGTCTTATGTTTTCCTTACTAATGAACCTGACAAGGGAAATAACAACTGGCAAGTATATAGAAGGCTATTTGGGGTACATATTATTTTCTGTTGATAACAAAAATCTTAACTATGTCTGGAAGGTCTGTTGGAATTCATCATAATAATGTTTCATAACTCATCTCATAACTGAGATGTCCTTTTTTGAATAATTAAGAAAAAATGTGTCTATGAGAATCCCACTCATCTGAGGAGGATAAGAGGTGGCATATATTTTCACATAAAGTGAAAAAAAATGAACCTAATTATTTTTACGGATATAGTGAAAAATAACCATGTGGGATCTTATTATATGTCTGCAAACTGAATTACCTTCAGCACAACAATATTGAGTGAATTACTTTAATGGCCTGCTTCCTCACCTTTGCCAGTGGTCTCATAGCAATCCTCTCATAATCTGAGAACGTACATGAGAGCATAAATGGGTTTTCATGTTTTTCAAATGCCTATCTTGTGTGCCTAAGCATACCACAGACATTATGGGCCATTTTAATCATTGATATACATATTGTTACCTCCCCTGCAGTCAATGGCACCATATTATGCCAGTGGTGAATTTGGCCCAAGGGAAAGGCCGTTATTCAAATAATCACTATCCTGAGGTAGAATCCAGGCTGGTGCCCTTATGACGGAGCAGGGGGGAGCTGCACTTTCTATGATTTGCTCGTTACCTTGATTCATGGATCACATAGCCAGAAGAGCAAAACCATTCCAGCGCTAGAATTTATGAGAAGAAAATGAGCTCATCATACAGTTAGCCAACTCTTTCTCCATTGAGACGTTGTCTCAGTTAAATGGAAATGCTCATAAGAAAATCGGTTTTGAGGGAACACTTTGGGAGAGGTTGTAAGAAAGTGCTGAAAAACAAAGCCAAATGAAACCCAAAATGTTTCAGTTTTAAATAGATTTTTTTTTCATTTTTTAATAGTATTCAGTTTTTTGGTGAAAACTTAAAAACCTTTGATGAAAATTTCCTTTATGCTTAGGCTCATGCGTAAGTACTTTGCTGAATGCAGGGCTGAAGGATGGACATTTTCTTCTCCTAGTTCATATCATATAGCAGCCTGCTTTTTAGAGGATGGATGCTCATTATTTTCCAACTATGAAGCCCCTTTACGGGGTCTCTGGGCACTCAGTAACTAGGCAGCCCTAATGACTAGTCATCTTTGAAATTGTTGAAAAGTCTAAGGTCCATAATCTCCTCTAGCTGTTGGTAAAAACAAATAAAACTTCATTGACTAATAGAAATAATAATATACAGCACTCACTTTATATCCTCAAAGTCCTGTGTAAACAATACATAATTATTCCTCACAACCCTTCTATGAGGTAGTGTATCATCAGTGTTGTTCACAAGTGGAGATGGTGCATGGGCCAGACAGCAAATCTTTGGATATCATTAAAACTTCTTGGCTTGTTCAGTTCACTAGACCACGCTGCCTCCATGAGTAAGAGGGAAAATGATGCTTTCTAATTTGCATAATACTAATTAAGTATATGATTGAAAAAAGTAATTAGTAGGTGATCTGCAGTTATTTTCATTATCTCAGGCTGAAATGTTGGTGAATATGCAATTTCACACCGAACTTTTAATTATGTGGCGGTTGGAAATAATGCATTCACCTTAAAATGAGTCACCAAGACTTGCAAAGCAATAGGAGGCTAGAAAGTATTTATTTGCCTCAGAGAAGTGAACTCTAAACACATAGGCTACGTCTAGACTGGCATGATTTTCCGCAAATGCTTTTAATGGAAAAGTTTTTCCGTTAAAAGCATTTGCAGAAAAGAGCGTCTAGATTGGTACGGACGCTTTTCCACAAAAGCACTTTTTGTGGAAAAGTGTCCGTGCCAATCTAGACGCAGTTTTGCACAAGAAAGCCCCGATTGCCATTTTCACGATCGGGGCTTTTTTGCGCAAAACAATACCGCATTGTCTACACTGGCCCTCTTGCACAAAAGCATTTGTGCAAGAGGGCTTTTGCCCGAATGGGAGCAGCATAGCATTTCATCTTACATGAGATCGTCAGTGTTCTTGAAGAAATTCAAGCGGCCAGTGTAGACAGCTGGTAAGTTTTTCCGCAAAAGCATCTGCTTTTGCGGAAAAACTTGCCAGTCTAGATGCAGCCATAGAGTGTCTATAGGCTGGCACCCTTCTTTGGGCTTCATCATGGAGACCTTTAGATGTAGAGATCTGTTTCTCTTGACTGCTGTACATGGTTGTTTATTATACAATCCTTGACGAAAATAGAGTTCCTTCTTCATGATAATTTGTTGGCAGCTGAGAAAGGACTGGCTGTTTTGTGACAGCAATTTAGAGCAGCCTAATTTTGCCTTGTTCTTTAGCTAATAATACCGGAGCGTGGTAATGAACAGGCCCATATGCTGAGTGCCCTGAAAATGCTGGAGATGCAATCCCTGGAAAGCCGCATGGTATATATTTGAAAGAAATAACTCCCCTATGTTCAGTCATGGACATTATAAGAGAGGCAATAATAGTGCCGTTTGCACTAGAGAAGCCACATTTTAAAAAACAAGTATTTTGGACTTCAGGCTCTTTTATGCCCTGACCACCATAATATCATAGCACCTCAGGAACACTGGTGAACTTGTGCCTCACAACATTCTTGAGAAGTCAGGTATTAGTTTTCAGGCCTATCTAATGAGGTGTGGGAATGAACCAGAGAGATTGAAGGACTTACCCAAAGACATTGGAAATTCATTGCAAAGCTGGCAACAGAATCTAATTCCCTTTCCAGGGCCTTCACCACATCATCAGGCGTATAACCTATATTATTGCTACATACATCCTGCCTCTTCTGAGCTTTATTGTAATGGCCCATCAGAGGCACAACAGAGCTGGTGTAGGTCTTTCTTAGACAGATATCCTGAGCCCATTGCTAGATCCATAACAGTAACAGCTGGAGATCCTTGTATGCCCCAGAAACCTGAGCTTAGTAGAAGAAACAGTGGCACAAAGATGCTTTGTCCCACTTACAGCTATCCCCACTGTTCATCCATGTTTCCTGACAAAAATGTTAGTGAGCTTTTCTGGGAGCAGAATAGGGAATAAACGGTGTTGGCCCCTACTCAATCTAACCCCCCATTTCCCCATACCAGCCCTGTTCAATACTCTGCCAGAACATGTACACAGCTGTTGTCCTGAGGTGCCAGTGACCTATTGCAGGCAGCTTCAGTTAAAGACACTTGGACAGAAGTACCTGGGCCATGCTAAGTAACTGCATCATGTAGCGTGGTAATCCTATGCTATATCAAGGTAAGCGAGTGCCTGTTATAACCTGGCAGCCACTGGATTAGCTCATGGCATGGCTGTATTTCCTGAAAGGAAGATGTCTTAGCCCAGTGGGAAAGTGGACCCATTACAAATACACCCCACAACCCAAATGAGGAATTGGATTCTTTTTAGAGGTGTCAGCTAAAAGGGAAGTCAGAGCTTGAATGGAGATGGATGCTGGATAGGCAGAAGTACCCTTGGCCTCTCCCAAACCAACATTTTAAAAACAGAGATCTCAAGAAGACTGTTCAGCAGTAATGTGCCTAATCTGAGAAGGCCAGACTTGGCCATGCCAGTATTCATCATAGCACCCCGTTTAGTTGCCTGGAAGTCAGACACCTGCAGGAAATATTCCAAGTAGCAAGGGACATCTGTTTGTAGTGTAGACCTGAATAAATCTCACGCCATTCATCACTGGAACAAACTCAGCTTGAGTAACAATTGACCCCTAGTGATGAAATCCATTTTCTCTCTTGGTCAACCTCTCTGCTAATAGTCCATTCAGAAGGAAAACAATGAAGCAGATAATCATTAATTCATTGAAGCAGATCCTTCTATAGATCATGAAACATCGCTTGGCAACTCAGTTCAGGGAATCTGGATTTAGTGTATCTGATGCGGAACATGTTGCCTGAATGGAACTTTGATCTTCCACAATAATACTGTGCCTGCCAGCTACAGTAATTCCCTCAGACCATCCTTGCTGCTGTCGCATGCACATAAAATAGAGCAGGAGCCTGAGTCCTTTCATAGTAGAAGCTTATTTGATGTTAGGGACAAATGAGATTTTCAATCAGGACCCGTGATGTGGGGCTGACGTGGGGCTACAATGAAACTCTAACCTTCGTCCTTCCACATGGAAAACTCCTGTTGATCTTAATGTGTATGTTTGGCTCTAAATTTGATGGGGATGGAATCCACACAGGGCAATTAATTAAAGTTTTGATTGACCACTATTATTATTATTATTATTCTCGAGGTTCCTTCCAGTCCTAGTATTCTATGATTCTGTATTACAAAAGCATTGAGCTATTGCACTCAGCATCACTTGTGGGAAAAAATTAACTGGGGCACCCCATTTCAGCTTCACCAACCTTTTTTGTCATTATTTCACATACATATACACCCCCGTTTCCTTCACCTTCCTTTTCTCTGAATTTTCTCAGTCGAGTGCTGAACTGGGTTACTGCACGGGGTGGCATTTTCTGTGCACAGATATGCAAGAGGGAGACATGTCTGTGTAATGCAGAAAGGGCGGACGAACCTAATGGTTCTCAAATGGGTCAGTGCACCACATCCAGTAGGTGTGTGGATTACATGTGCACTGAGATAGGTAGTAGAGTTACCTATCTCTACTCTATCTCTATGAGAAGGAGTTGGAGCATGAGAATGGGCATGAGGAGGAGAGACTGAAGGAGTAAAGGTTTGGGTGAAAAGAGGACATAGCAGGCAGAGTGAGAAATTGATGGCCTGATTCAACATCATAGAAGTCAGTGCGGCATATCCATTGACATCACTGGTCATTAGATTTGCCTGCCTTCATGCAGGAAAGCACTTAAGAATGCACTGAAGTCCCAATGAAACCAAGGGACTTAGGCTATGTCTAAACCACAGCCCTCTTTCGAAAGAGGGATGTAAATTAGACAGATCGAAATTGCAAATGAAGCTGGGATTTGAATTTCCTGTGCTTCATTTGCATAGTGGCGGCTGCGCATTCTTTCAAAAACAGGTATTTTGAAAGTGAAACCGCTGTCTAGACATGTTTCTTTTGAAAAAAAATAAAACTTTTTTCGAAAGATCCTGTACTCCTCATTTCGGCTTCCCTTACTCCTCGTGACTGTCAGGAGCACTGGCACTGGCCGGAGCTGCCCTTAGAGTTCAGTTTCGCAGGTCTTATTCTTAACTAGACTTGCTAAATCAAACATCAGAAAATTGATCTTCAGTACTGTAAGTATAGCCTAAGGCAGCAATGAATCATGTTTGTAACAATGCCAAGGTAACAGTCTGTTTAAAAATCCTCTTTTTTGGTAAATTGTCTAACTTTTTTCTGCTGATTCTTTATTCTGATTCTGTAATGATGCTCTACCGTAACCTTCTGAGAGCTGTTTCACAGAGAGTATGAAATTTAGGGGTGCTGGAGCATTTTTTTTGTAGAGGGGGTGCTGAGAGCCATAGAACCAACATGTACACTCTGGTTATGGTGGAAACCACTTCAAGCCAGGAGGCACAGCATGGAATAACATGGTTCCCTGTAAGCTACGCGCTTGTGTAGTCGACTAGGAGAGATTCAAATGCTGCCCATCTTGTTAGCAGAGCACCTACAGCTAGATTTTGTGTTTCTGTTGGAGGTGCACATTTGCACATGGCTCAGTGCACATAAAAATTTATTCTGCACATGAATGGAAAAAATTAGAGGGAACTTTTTCCAGCACCCCTAATTCCAGCACCTATAATAGTAATAGCCATTTACTTCCTGATCCTCTCCATGACAAAATTCTGCATCCCGATCAGCACTGGTCTTATATTAATAAATAATAATAATAATAATAAACATTTTTCTTTTTTAATTAGAAAACAAACAAACCCCACTCAATCCTGACATCAAAGCTACTGCTTTCTTGGGGGACAAATCTTGTTGTCTTTTATACTGGTGTAAAGCTATTGGTTTTAAAGGAGTTACTCCAGATTTATACCAATGTAATGGAAAGCATAACACAGATATGTATATAGAATTATTTTCTAGTAAAGTTCCAGGTACAATCTAGATTGAGCTGTTTAATCTCAGAATGCCTGTCAATTCAATTAAATCTTTCAGGAGTTACATCCCCTTTCTCCAATTATTCAATGTACAGTTCTAGCATTTTACTAGAATGCTACATCTAGATTGCATCCCTTTTTCATAAAAGAGATGCAAATTAGACGTATCGCAATTGCTAATGAAGCAGGGATTTAAATCTCTCCCGCTTCATTAGCATAAAAACGGCTGCCGCTTTTTATCGGCCCAGAGCTTTGCCGGAGAAAAGTGCCAGTCTAGATGCAGATCTTTTGGAAAATAAAGCCTTTTCCAAAAGATCCCTTATCCCTTATTTTAAGAGGGATAAGGTATCTTTTGGAAAAGGCTTTATTTTCCAAAAGATCCGCATCTAGACTGGCGCTTTTTTCCGGCAAAGCTCCGTGCCGAAAAAAAGCGGCAGCCATTTTTATACTAATGAAGCGGAGGAGATTTAAATCCCCGCTTCATTAGCAATTGCGATACGTCTAATTTGCATCCCTTTTACGAAAAAGGGATGCAATCTAGACGTAGCCGAAGTGTTAATAACTGTGGATTCAGTTCAATGAAAACACTATCTCAATGAGAGGTAGAAGCTATGTCAGTAGATGCTTTTCTGACGACATAGCACTGTCCACACTACTGCTTTTGTTGGTGCGTACTAGTTGGGTTTTTTCAGGCCCTTGGCCTTGAGCAACTTAAGCTATAAAGATAAATGTAGTAAAGTAGAGTCAACATTGTTGACATGGCCAAAGGCAAGTGAACTAATTCCCAAAACAACATTTAGTACCAATGGCCAACAAACAAGACCCACCCAGAACTAAAACTTTTCCACTATCTCCATCCAACTACTCATTTTAGAAAATGCCAACGAGAACAACTGTACAGATACATTTATTTTTATGTATGGAAATACTTGCCCTCTGTGGCCAATCAGGTGTTTACAATTCCCAAGAGGGAAGAAGAAGCATTCAATCTAGCAGATAAAAGTAGAACACATGTCACTGGCCCCAAGCTGAAGCTATGCAATTTCAGACAAGAAATGAGGTGTGGATTTTTAACAGTGAGTTAAAGAATTTGCAAAGGGCTATGGTGGCTTTTCTCTCACCGGACTAATTTTTCCTAAAAGAAATTCTCTAGTTCATATGGGAATGCGTCCAGGAAAGTCCTATGCCAATATTATTCAGGGCGTCAGACTAGATTACCACAGTGATCCCTTTGGGCCTCAGAGTCTACATCATATATGCAGAGAAAGGAGGAACAATGAGTGACTATTGTTGCCTAGGTTACCAATAGACCCTAGACAGGAATGGGATGGCTCTGATCCAGGGGCAGGACAAAAAGAAATACCATTAAGGAAGGCAGAATCCTCAGCTCAAGTCCTGGCAGAGAAGTAACAGAGGGAAACTGATTTTCAAATGTATTATTTATTTGTCTAGGTGTGGTGTCGTGAGATCACTGTACACTGAAATACACAACACAAGAATTTACAATCTAAGCAGGTGACCGCAACAAATAGGTAGGGGCAGTATAAGGAAACCGTTTGATAATTACGCTAATGGGAACAGGCAGCAATCCTAGGACACCAGCTGCCTAGGGACTGTTGAATAATTGCTGCTTACCCTTACTGCCCATGTGAGATTTAAGGAGAAATTTGAAAGACTGAGTCAGGCTTAAAGTCACAGTCTTTGTAAGGTACTCTGTGGCCTGGGCCCAGGACATGCGCAAGATCAAGCAAGGCTTTGGGAGAAAGCCTCAAGATAAACAAGTCCACTCCTTGGGCACAACAGAACTTTTTCTCTCAAAAGACTTCTCACAAGATCTAAGGTCTATCACAAACCTCAACACCTTCCACTCCAAGTGCAAGGGGCTGCTCTTTGATCTGATTTCCCAAATCTGAACACAGAGCAGCATGGGCATAAAACCCACCCATGCCCCTACAACACCAAACTCTCCTCTGCACAGATGATTCTGAGAAGAGGATGAGGGAAAGAAAAAAATATATCACACCTGGCTGATGTTAGTCACAGCACTTAATGTGCTACTTCAAGGCACTCAGCTACCAAGGGGATGTAGAGGGTGTGAACCTAACTGGAGCAGAATGACAATGCAATGTCTTTTTGGAGGATTTTTATGAGAAGCTTCTCCCATGCCTGAGAGAAAGACAGATAGTGTTTGCAGGACACTGACATGATAAAAGTCGGCATCGTTCATTGAGCTAGAATTGTTGGCTTCATGCAATATGAGAAATGATAAATAGAAAGAAGCTAATCTAGGAGAGCCTTAAAAGTACAGATGAGAGTTTGTTTGATGCTGTGGGAAAGGAGGAGTAGTGGTAAGACACATGGGTATAATATTTGAAGCTCATAACACATTTATCAGTAAATATTATGGGACTGATTCTCATATGCAACCAAGGTAACACTCATTGCAAAGGTTGTGTAAAGGAGCCTTCCAGTTGGTGTAAGTATAATTTTAACTCACTTTAGGGCCCTTTACACTTTGCCAGGCACAACATCTATACATACGTTGCTTTCTGTGTGGAACTGGAAAGAGAAAAATGGAAAATCCATTTTGCCTGTAAGTTTCCAGGTGGGGGGGAGTAATTTGCTTTTGTTATTGGTGAAGCAAAGGAAAAATGTGAGAGGCAGAAAAAAGAAAATGAGAAGGTAATGCACTAATTGGCAATTTCCTTTAATATACCTTCAAGCAAAATGCTAGTGCAGAATGACAGAGTGGCTTCTTCGTCTCTTTTATTTATTACTGAATTGGCTCCTGGCCACTTACCGATTTCTGTCGTAGATTGAACAGCCAGGGCGGTAAGGGTCCGCGAAGTGCATCAATTTCAGAAGTACTGTTAAACAATTAAGATCTTAATACCTATTTTCACAGAAGATGGGGAGAGGAAAAGGAACACATTCTTATTGAAACCAAAAGGCTCATAAAAATGGAAAGCCCAGAGAAGACCAAAAGAAAGCACTTTTCGAAATTGCCGTAGCCTTGGATGCCAGCTCAACATGAAAAAATGTCAAATATTGGGATTTTTTTTAATATAGGACCAGAATCATTACTGATCCAAGCATTTTGGGCCAGATCTCCAACTGAAGTAAAGCTGCGCAGCTCCACTGAAATCAAGCCCTCCAGCAACATGAAAAGTTGTTAGTGCTATGAGGATTTATATCAGCAGATGGTTTAGCCCTCTGGTCTCGGTGCTTAACAGCAGGCATTAGTTTGGCCCATCAGGTCCAAGTTCTAAAATGTGTCTGCAGGCTAGATCAGCATGACACAGAGATAGACTCTGGAGGAAAAGGAGAAGGAAAAGTCTGCCTGGCACGAATACAGATAGAACTCAAAAATATTTTTATTGCGTCTCATAAAACCATGAAAGCTTTATTTATTTATTTTTGTATCTGATGTTCATTGAAATCCTCAAGAGTGAACATGCAAAACAGAGGAGAGAAAATGCTCCTGGCACTGTTTCAAAGCAAAATGACAAAAACAGATGGAAAAGAATCAGTACAAATATACAACCTATTTAAATGTGCTTGAGTTCTTTTTTTAATTTTAATATTTTTTTCCTGAAGTCCCAAGCCAGGAATGACCACCAGGCAGAGAAATGGTAGTGAATTTTTTAATTTCATTTTATTTTTATTGTATTCTCCAAGCAAAACACAAAACCATAGAGCGACAAGAATGATTAAAGGTTTAGAGAACATGACCTATGAAGCCAGGCTTCATGAACTGGGCTTGTTTAGTTTGGAAAAAAGAAGATTAAGGGGGGACATGATAGCGGTTTTCAAATACCTAAAAGGTTGTCACAAGGAGGAAGGCAAAAATTTGTTCCTCTTGGTTTCTGAGGACAGGACAAGGAGTAATGGGCTTAAAGTGCAGCAGGGGAGGTTTAGATTGGACATTAGGAAAAAATTCCTAACTGTCAGGGTGGTCAAATATTGGAATAAATTGCCAAGGGAGGTGGTGGAATCTCCCTCTCTGGAGATATTTAAGAACAGGTTAGATAGACATCTGTCAGGGATGGTGTAGACAGAGCTTGATCCTGCCTTGAGGGTGGGGGGCTGGACTCGATGACCTCTCGAGGTCCCTTCCAGTCCTATTATTCTATGATTCTATGATATACTATCACTACAATGCAAGGTACCTGAATATCTTCCCCTTTGTGCTTCATTGGCTTGTTTAGTTGTAGCGGTTGGAGGATGAAGTTTTCTTGGAAACACGCTCTCTGCCCCATGCAACTCAGTACAGCTGTTATTAATTTCAGCTATTTATGTAACTTATTTCTGGACTTAGCTCCTGACCTAAGACCTGTTGAAGTGAATGGAAGTCTTTCCATTTGACTTTGCTGGCTTTCAATCCAGGCCTTAATTGCTCCTAACACAGCACCCTTTCCTTTCCTTTCCTTTCCTTTCCTTTCCTTTCCTTTCCTTTCCTTCCTTCCTTCCTTCCTTCCTTCCTTCCTTCCTTCCTTCCTTCCACAATAAACCAGCAGAGCACTAAATGCACTTACATATGAAGAAAACGGAATAACTTAAGGGAGAGTCTCTACCCAGACTGTAGCTTTGCGACTCATTTTCCAAGTTTCCAGCAGCGGTCAAAAAGGCAAATAGGATGCTAGGAAATATTAAGAAAGGGATAGAAAATAAGACACAGAATATCTTACTGCCCCTGTATAAAACTATGGTATGCCCACAACTTGAATACTGTGTACAGATGTGGTCTCCTCACCTCAAAAAAGATATTTTGGCCTTGGAAAGGGTTCAGAAAAGGGCAACTAAAATAATTAGGGGTTTGGAACGGGTCCCATATGAAGAGAGGTTAAAGTGTCTGGGACTTTTCAGTTTAGAAAAGAGGAGCCTGAGGGGGGATATGATAGAGGTATATAAAATCATGAGTGGTATGGAGAGGGCAGATAAAGAAAAGTTATGTATTAGTTCCCATAATAGAAGAACTAGAGGACACCAAATGAAATTAATGGGTAGCAGGTTTAAAACTAATAAAAGAAAATTCTTCTTCACACAGCGTGTAGTCAACCTGTGAAACTCCTTGCCAGAGGAGGCTGTGAAGGCTAGGACTATAACAGAGTTTAAAGAGAAGCTAGATAATTTCATGGAGGTTAGGTCCATAAAAGGCTATTAGCCAGGGGATAGAAATGGTGTCCCTGGCCTCTGTTTGTCAGAGGCTGGAGAAGGATGTCAGGAGACAAATTGCTTGATCATTGTCTTCGGTCCACCCTCTCTGGGGCACCTGGTGCTGGCCACTGTCAGCAGACAGGCTACTGGGCTAGATGTTCCTTTGGTCCAACCCAGTACGGCCGTTCTTATGTTCTTAAGTTACCTGAGAAAGTCATGCCTTTATTGGCTACTCCTGTTCAAACACAATGGACTAGATTTTCCACATAATCATTATTAGTCAAAATGTTGCAAACACAGCCTTTTTTCAAGAAAAAATGAAAATGTTCAGAACAAACTTTTTGGTTTTGGTTTTTCATGAAACTGCACTATTTTCATTCAAACTCGGCATAAATGTTATGGACAAATTTTATGTATTGAAACCCCAGTTTTTAGGAAACAAAAAAAAAATGCAGTAACATTTTCAATAACAATGTCAGCTACAACCTTTTGATGAAAAGTGTTGTGAACATTTTTAAAAAAAGAAACAAACAAAACAAACAAAAAACAGCTCATCTGGTACCACTGAACCAGTGCTGAAATTTCCCCCAGCTCTCACAATTCTGTTCACCCCCTACAGTTAGAGCCTGATTTCCAGAACTCAGCGTTGGTTTTACTACTACTATTCAGCTCTTTTCACCAGTTGTTCTCAAACTGCTTGACAAAGGAATTAAATATTGTTATTCCCATTTTATGGATGGGGAAACTGAGGCACAAGGTGGCAAGAGACTGGTCCCAGTCACCCAGCAGACCAATGACCAGACCAACAATAGAACCCAGTTCTCAATAGTCATGACCAGACTTTCAAAACAACTCAGTATTCAACGTGCCTCAATGCCACATTCGCCAATTTGCTCACCTCTTTTGGTGGTTAAATCGGAGCTAAACTCTTTTGAAAATCTTGCCCTATAAACCCTTCTATATTTCAGTAAAATTATTTTGTGTCCCCGATGAGCTGTGGGTATAGGGATAAATCAGGGCTCCCCGTGGGAAACAGCAATCTGAATGAGTCTTTCTTGCATCTTGTCCTGACATCCTCAACTCAGTCATGACATTTGGACTGCAGAGAATGGTCTCCTCACTTGCTGTATTCCCATTGGCAGCTGATCCCATTTTTCTGCTGCCCTGGCAGAGCCGTCTGATGTGCAAAATTCCTCTCCCTACCCATCACACAATCTTCTCTTCTTCCCTGAGCTTGTCAACTTTCATTCATTTACCAAAGAAAGAAAATTAGGGTTGGTGGTGGATGTTTTTTGACAAAAATGTGTTACCCTTGCCTCCAAAGTATGTGAGAGGGCAGGAAATATTAATGAGAGCACCTCCTGGAGCCAAAGAAAAGAAAGCATTTCAGGGAAATGTATTTCAGAGGTCTGCATAGGTTACAGATTAATGCCTCACTGTGCTGTAGAGGCTGATGTTTACATCCTCTTCACTACATCTCTGGTCATTAACTTATTTCTCATGTCTAATTGGGCTCTCTGGAGGGGGTGTTGATTTAAATTATGAATTGATTAATGATCAAAGAGGGGAAAAAACGGTATATTCCACTTTGCACATTCCCCGAGCCTCTGGCTATATTCAGCCCAAGTAATCTGTTCCCCCGCATAGCTAGGCTACGTCTAGACTGGCGTGATTTTCCAGAAAAGCTTTTGACGGAAAAGTTTTCCGTTAAAAGCATTTTCGGAACAGAGCATCTAGATTGGCACGGACGCTTTTCCGCAAAAAAGCCCCGATCGCCATTTTCACGATAGGGGCTTTTTTGCGGATAACAAATCTCAGCTGTCTACACTGGCCCTTTTGCGCAAAAGTGACTTTTGCCCGAACGAGAGCAGCATAGTATTTCCTCAAAAAGCACTGATTTCTTACAGTAGGAAGTCAGTGATTTTGCGGAAATTCAAGCGGCCAGTGTAGACAGCTAGCAAGTTTTTCCGGAAAAGCGGCTGATTTTCTGGAAAAACTGGCCAGTCTAAACACAGCCCTCCTGTTTCTTGGGTAAATTTCTTTTGCTTGTTCTGACCTCCATCTGCTACCTGTACACCAAGAGAGTTTTATCTTTCTTTTAGGCAGGGGCATCCTTCCCCATACACAGAATATGCAGTTGTGTAGGGCACCTGAAAACTTGGGGCAGCCCTGGGTCTGAATGTCCACACACATGCCTCTTCCTATCCCTGCGGCTCTGCTTCCTCCAGAGAGGATCTAGTTAGCTTACAAATGAAAAATCCTGCCAGACTTATTAGCAGACCACTGGACCTGTGAAAGAGCCATTCAAGTGGTAATTAAGCCATTTAACAGGCATTTGCCTAACGCGGCTGTATACTGTCCGTTTCTGAATTTATTGTGTTTGTTGACAAGATCTTAGTTTAACATTTGCTATAAAAATATTTCACTAGTGTGTGGCTGAGGGTTATAAAATCACATCTCTAAAAATCATCATTCCCCTCACCCCGGCTGCCATCAGATATGGGGCACCAGTTTAATAGTAATGCGTGTCCCCCCCCTACATCCTAAGAATGGCCCTGCTTTTAGGGCCTGCATTCCCCTCTGCAGGCTCATGACAGCAGAAGATAGCTAAAGAAACCTGACATACCTTCCTTGAAAGGGGATAAAGTCTGACAGCATTGATAAGAATGAATGCAATGGGCAAAACCTGATCATTTAAATTCTCTTTATACATGGCAGGACTGCAGCTTGTGCTTTGGGCAAATGCAGAGGAAAGATGGCTTTGTTCATTAGGGCTATGTCTAGACTGCAAGCCTCTTTTGAAAAAGAGCGTCTAGACTGCAAGCGGAACTTTCGAAAAAGCAAGCCGCTTTTTCGAAAGGCAGTCTGGATGCTCTCTTTTGAAAAACCCCTGTTTGCATTCAAGAACGCCTTTTTTCGAAAGAGCACTTTCGAAAAAAGGCATTCTTCCTCGTAAAATGAGGTTTACCACCGTCGAAAGAAAAGCCGCGTTCTTTCGATTTAATTTCAAAAGAACGCGGCTGCAGTCTAGACGCAGGTGAAGTTTTTTCGGAAAAAGGCTACTTTTTCCGAAAAAAACCCTGAGTCTGGACACAGCCTAGGTGAGCAGACTATGACTCTGGAGATATAATTACAATTCCCATTTTAGCCACTGATTTCCTGTGTGACCTCAAATAAGCCATTTAACTTTTCTGGGCCTCATGTTACATGGCGATAATAGAACTTCCTTCCTGTCTCCCTTTGTCTTGTCTGTTTAGATTGTAAAGTCTTCAAGGTGGGGTCTTTCACTAGCAGTATGTACAGCCCCTCGCACTCGATCACAGTTAGGATGACAGAAGCAAAATGCAGGACAATGTAGCACTTTAAAGACTAACAAGATGGTTTATTAGATGATGAGCTTTCGTGGGCCAGACCCACTTCCTCAGATCAAATAGTGGAAGAAAATAGTCACAACCATATATACCAAAGGATACAATTTTAAAAAATGAACACATATGAAAAGGACAAATCACATTTCAGAACAGGAGGGGGATGCAGGGGGGGAGGGGAAGGAAGGAAGGAAGGTAAGTGTCTGTGAATTGATAATATTAGAGGTGGGGAGAGTGGGATGTTTGTGAGCTAATGGTATTAGAGGTGATAATTGGGGAAGCTATCTTGGTAATGGGTAAGATAGCCTGAGTGTTTGTTCATTCCTTTTTGGAGATGACAGTAATTTTAGGATGACAGTAATTCAAATAAAGAAAAGCAATGAGAAAGCCATATCATCTACACTGAAAGGAACAATTTGTGCCAGAACATATACATGTTCTCGAGATTCTCCTCTGTGGAATGAGTTTGTCCCATAACATTGACATACCCTTAGGCTATGTCTAGACTGCAGGCTTCTTTCGAAAGAGCCTCTTTCGAAAGATCGCATCTAGACTGCAGGCGGATCTTTCGAAAGAGCAATCCGCTTTTTCGAAAGAGAGCACCCAGCGAGTCTGGATGCTCTCTTTCGAGGAAGCCCTATTTACATTGAAGAACGCCTTCTTTCGAAAGAGGAACTTTCGAAAGAAGGCATTCTTCCTCGTGAAACGAGGTTTACCGCCATCGAAAGAAAAGCCGCGTTCTTTCGAAATAATTTCGAAAGAACGCGGCTTGAGTCTGGACGCAGGGGAAGTTTTTTCGGGAAAAGGCTACTTTTCCCGAAAAAACCCCTGAGTCTGGACACAGCCTTAGGCTATGTCTAGACTGCAAGCCTCTTTCGAAAGAGAGCGTCTAGACTGCACGTTGAACTTTTGAAAAAGCGGCTTGCTTTTTCGAAAGAAAGCATCCAGTGAGTCTGGATGCTCTCTTTCGAAGAAGCCCTATTTACATTGAAGAACGCCTTCTTTCGAAAGAGGAACTTTCGAAAGAAGGCGTTCTTCCTCGTGAAATGAGGTTTACCGCCATCGAAAGAAAAGCCGCGTTCTTTCGATTTAATTTCGAAAGAACGCGGCTTGAGTCTGGACGCAGGTGAAGTTTTTTCGAAAAAAGGCTACTTTTTTCGAAAAAACCCCTGAGTCTGGACACAGCCTTAGTGAGTAGGCCGGTGCACTGGGATGCAGGAAGTCCGAGTTTTCCTCTCTGCTCATCCCTGGCCTATTGAGTGACCCAAGGCAAAGGTGTCACTCAAGTGAAGACTCACTTCACTGTCTACATCTCATTCTCCTTATCTGTAAAAAGGGGATAAAGTGCTTTTTGCTTTCCTGATGAAAAGTGTATACAAGAGCAAAGTAGTATGATTACTCTAATTGGAACTGTTTAGGATCTTGCCCATAGAGTCAAAGAACTTTGAGGCCCAGAATCCTCTAGCCTAGACATGAACTTCCAGAGCTTTGTCTAGTCTGGTTTTAAAAATCCAGCATGATGGGGCTTCATCCTCTATTTCCACTCTTTCCTTCAGAGATTATTTCACAGCCAAAAACATTTTCCTGTTGGGAAATTTTCAGTTTCTTCAACTTATAGTTGCCTTTTCTTACCTTTATCCCTTTGCACCAAGTTGTGCCTTCATGTACCCCCAAGAAATAGTTCCTCTTCTTCATTGGTGTTCACAGCCTTCAAAGAATGTAGACCCTTCTAATGTTCCTCCTTGGATTGAAAGATGCCATCCTGCAGAGTCTTATTGGTCTCCTGCTCTGTCACACGAACACTGGTCATATGTGCAGAGTTGGCTTTAGCCTTTAGCGTTTGCTTCCATCGGCCTTTCATGCTGTGAACGGCATGGAAACTTGATGCAACGTACATTGACTCCAACGACATAATTTACATAGCTGGAGTTGCATATCTTACTTTGACCTTCCCATGTCGTGTAGAGAAGGCCTAAGAGAGAATGGGCAATAGGACAACACTCAGATATCTACCCCAAACACAACCCTTAACTCAGAGTGGGGATTGGTTTATGTTCGGCTCATGTGCAGTTTTTTCCCTGGTGGGAGGGGTTAGCAAACTTCAGTTCCCAGCCGGGCAAACAGCTGGCACACTGGGGACATTTGTCAGCTCCTATTGGCTGGGAACAGCAAACAGCAGCCTCCTAAAAAGCTCCATGTCTGCAGCCAGCACATCCCTTAGCCTGCGTTGATGTCCATGAGGTGGCACTGGAAGTTTCTACACTGCTGATGTGGAGTCAGCTTATAGACTGGTCATTGACTTTTTAGCAATTTTTTTCTGTAAGGAGGAGGGGTGTCATTGTAAGAATGAACAGGCTTAATTGTGATTATATACAGTAATTTAGAAACTACAGTGTCAGTGTAAAGTATTCTTGTTGGGAAGTGCAAAGCTCTCAGTATTAATTCTCCCAAGCCATTCAGTTCACTTAATGTTCATCTTTCGAGTAATAATAGAGTATTTTCCCCCCCAATGGCTGAAAAGGAGAGGAAAGAATGTGTCTGAGCAAGGGGAGAGGTTACAGAAACAATTACTTATTGAATAGTGGAAATAAAACACAATATAGCCACAAAAGTCAAATCTTTTCAAACCACAGCTTCTCTTCTATCTCAGATAATAGCAAATAGACTATAAAAAATATCAGATGGAAACTGTACTATTTCAAACAAAAATAGAGAAAATAATGTGCTGCATTCACTTCTCCAACAAACATGAAATTGGTGTAAAGAAACAACATCTGCCATTTATTTCCTTGTGGAGATGTAATTTCTAATGACAGGAGCTAATTAAAACCATTCTTTGACTAACACAAAGACATCAGAGATAGTAATTTTTGTCTGAAAAGAAGTAAACACTGTGGAAATAGTTTTTGATCTAAAAAGACACCTTAATGTTCCCTTTAAAGATTGAGAGAGAAAAATCACCATGGTTTTCCAAACAAACATAATGAAAGTACCCTTATAAGGCTGTCTTTCTGACTTTTTTTATATTACGTGGCCTCCTCCTGGAAAGGTTTTGTTTCATGCACTATTTTCTGATGCCAAATGCCTGCAACTTAATTATTTGCTTTAAACTCCAAAGTAAAGATGTTCCTCGACCAGATAAGCAGATTTCAAAAATGATATTGTTGCCTGTTGAGCTTTTGTAGAAATAGCACTGTGCTGTTATTTTCCACAAATCGTTTTCTAGTTCATACTGAAAGTTTGTTTCCAGCTACAAGTTTTGAAACTTTTTCTTGCTGAACCTGGACTATGCATCGTCTCGTCTATTGAAGAGCTAATTATTTAATATTTGTACTACGGGAGCACCCAGAATAGTGGTGAGCAACGTGCGACCCAGCAGGGTTCTATGTGTGGGCCAGGAGACAGTTTGTTTACACTTGCCCACACACAGGGTTGCCAGATTCTACTGGTTTCTGTCCACATCGTTTTTCTGCTACTGGTATTACTAAAGTGACACACACGTAAAGCCAGGGCACATGAAGTGAGGTGTGTGCTTATTGTGCATAACATTGACTATGAGAGCCGTGCGCTCCCTCTGTGTCCAGGGAAAGTGCTGCTATAGTTCAGTCGGCACCCTGCAAATTCTACGTATGCAAGCACAGTTAGCAAAACTACCCTATCCTCGGAGACCATCTTGGTTATGGCAATATTGCAACCCACTGAGATGAAGGAGAGCCACTTATGTGGTCCATTCACTAGCTTGGGTTGCCCATCACCGGCCCAGAATGTACTAGGCACTGTACAGATGGACAGTAGGATGCAGTTCCCGTCCAACCTAGCAAAGCTCAGTTAAATGTAATTCTAAAAGTTTGCATAGTTTATTCTGTGGCCCTATGGGTTTGCACTGATGCAGCTGCACTCAATGGCTGAGCACACAAAGAGTATGTCTAGACTGCATCCCTCTGTCAGCAGAGGGATACAGATTAGTCAGGTTGACATTGCAAATGAGGCAGGGATTTAAATATTCCGTGCCTAATTTGCATAAAAATGGCTGCCACGTTTTGCCAACTCAGCACTTTGTCCGCAAAAAGAGGCAGTCTGGAGGGAGATCTGTCGAGAAAGAAAGCCTTTTTCGACAGATCCTGTAAACCTCCTTGCAGGAGGCATAAGGGATCTGTTGAAAAAGGCTTTCTTTCTCAACAGATCCCCCTCTAGACTGCCGCTTTTTGCCGACAAAGTGCTGAGTCAGCAAAACGCGGCAATCATTTTTATGAAAATTAGGCCCGGAATATTTAAATCCCTGCCTCATTTGCAATGTCGATCTGCCTAATCTTCATCCCTCTGCCGAGAGAGGGATGAAATCTAGACTTACCCAAAGAGCTGTGTTCTAAGGAGGGACCATGAAGCTTTTGGCATAGGTACTTGTGTTGTATTTCTACACTTCCTGTTTGGCCAAGGTGGACTGCTATTAGAGCTTTCTTCTAGTCTCAGTTTGAATTGATAACAATGCTTTAGAAATGGTAATCCCTTTATCTCAGAAGAGAGCATGGGAAAAACTCGTCTGCTTCAGTGTAATCACAGCAATATGTAGTCTGTTGAGAAAATCAATATCTTTGAATGTTAAGGTAGGCAGACTTAGCATGTGGGACCAATCCATGACATAATCATACATGGTAATGTGGCAATTAATGGCCAGTGAACTAATACAGAAGCGTCAGAAGCTTCTTCTGTGTAGCTGGAAGTATTAGATAGTGTTAGCACATTAATAGGAACATTACAGTGTAGCATTACAATGAATTGTACCTGGAAATCTCATGAGAAAGCATGTTCTAATTTTCAGGACTTGTAAGGTCTGAAATTTTGGATATTCACCCAAATTGGGCTTGACCTACAAACTTTTTGAATCGTACTTAGAAATTAATAATGGTAATTAGCACTTAGATATTTCCAGGGCATTGTACATATGTGACCGAGAGCTGGACTGTTTTACTGACGTCAAATTAGATGAAAAATTGTAAAATTCCTGTTAGGTCACATGGGGGTTCTAGTTTCAATGCCCCATGATCCCATTCTCTGTCATCTGGGGTTCCTGGTCAGATAACATTTCCTATGAAATACCATGGCCCCCACTCCTGGTGAGGGAGGCAGTTGGACTTTTCACTTGTTTCCCATTCCAATGCCCTTACTGTGGTGCATCATGGGAAATGTAGTCCAGCTGAGGACCTTGGCCCATAGAGGTAAATAGGGATATGAGGAAGTCAAATTACAATTCCAAGAGGTACAAAGGCAGGATGTCCTAAGTATTCTGTGAAGCATTTCAGTTTTGGGGACTTTGTTTAACTATTGGAAAGTCAAAATGCTCTACAGGAAGCAGATGCTTTTCACCAGAAAAATCCTTCAGTCAAAAACTAATTTTCCATCAAAAAACACTTTCAACAGAAAAATTTAACCAGTCCTAACACCAACCACTTCATCTTCACAACTATTTCATAAGGTAAATGTTAACATCATTCTTCCCATTCCTTAGGTGGGAAAAACTGAGATGCAGAGTGTAAAATTATTTGTTCTAACATCACCTCTTCACTTTTTGAAGACACTGGACAAAAAATCCTGGCTTTTAGCCCAATGCTCAGTTTTCTGACTCAGGCTGCCTCTGAACAGAATAATTAATTATCTCTGGCCAGATTGTGCCTTGTAAGGAAAATTAATTTGCATAAACTCCCTGGACATCACAGAATTTGGGGGAAAAAATCCATACAGAAATGCTGCAAATGTTGCTAGTAATTGTTACCCATTTGATTTCAAATTGCAGACTGTACAGAGGGGTCTCTGCTCTGCAATATAGCTGGGAAATCCAGGGGAATACGACTGAAAGCTGTGTGGATTTAACCACAAAATGAGATTTTGACTTCCTCCCCCAACCCTGGCCCAATTTGTCAGACAGAATCTTTGTGCTGCTGTGGAATAACTCAGTGATACAAAGAAGGCAGATTGGTAGCGTCTGATCTCAGGTGTTCAGGGCCATTCCAGTTCCCTGAAAGTAATCCGCAGATCAGCTTAGCTGCATATTAATAGTTGCAGTGGAGCCTTGAAGCAGAATGATTTCTGCTTTTTCAGCCCTGAAGTTCTGGAGATGCCAAAACTGTGAAAGTAGAGAGTCAGCTTGAAGAACAACAAAAAAATAAAATAAAAAAAAAAACCCCCACAAAAATAACAATGGAGTGTAACTTGTCTGCATATATATTTGCTTTAACCTGTAAATAACTCTCATTTTGGTTTCCTACCTAATAAATCTTTAATTAGATCACCATACGATGGTCTACAAGCAGGGCTGCCGATAGGAGGTGCCGTTGCTCCAGGTCCTAGTGATTTAAAATGGCGCAGGATTCTGGACCACTACCACGGCTGCAGCAGCAGCCAGAGACGCTGGCCCTTTACATCACCACCAGAGCCCAGTGTGGTATGATCCAGGCAGCACTGATGGCTGACCGGGGGAGACTAACTTCTAGCCCCGCCTCTCCCACTCAAAGCTCCACACTTTTCCCAGTGGTGTCTCAGGTGAGAGATATGAGACACAAATTGACCTGAGGTCAGTGGCTTGGTCTTTTGGAAGTGGGAGCAACAGGAAAGCTTAGGGATCTTTGGTGCAAGTGACCCTTTATCACTGAATCCAGCTTGCCAGGGTGGCAAGATAGACTGGATAGCCCAGGAGGGCAGTCTGTGATGCCATGGTAATACTTACACATATGAACTTCCATACACCAAGTATCCCTAATCCAGGAACACCCTTGGTATGGAGAAGGAACCGGCTCTGTACCAGCTGTGGGAACAGCGGTGCAGTGTCACGCTTCCCTTGCGGCTTTTCCCCACTGCTCCCATAGCATTTTGAACCCCTAACAACAATTATAATAGATACGGTTTGGACAGCGTTCTACTTCAGGTCACTAACAGAAGGATTAATATCTCAGCTCAGAAGGCCAAAGTCAAACACCATGGATCTCTTCTCATTAAAGTCAGTGGCCATTGTATCACCTCTTTGGTGAGATAAGTGAGTAGAGACACTAGCTGTATTTAGGCTCCTAAAGAATCTGCACCTTCCACATTCCTATTGCCTTGGCATGGTGGAGAACATGCAATAGACTGTGGTAACTAATGTTCACATCTTCTCTTGTGCTTAATCCAGTCTGGAGACACAGCTACATATCTGAGCGACTCTGATGAGCCTGGTGTCATAACTGTGTTCTATTGCTCTTAAACCACTCTGTGGGCTTAGTTTTTATTTTAATAAAAGCCAGCCAGGTTGTTGAGGAAATCCAAATGAGTGAGTACCTTGGGCTTCTCTGATGCACTGTGTTCCTGTGGCTTCAGAATTTTCTCCCTGGAAAATGACACCCTTCTTTCCCCATCATACTGCAGTTATGTCTAGGGAATGGTTTTAAACTCCACGGACATCCAGTCTGGGATTTTCAGGACTATCATGTCATTGAAATCCTATGGACGTGGTAGTCAGCTCTTGTAACCCCATTAGCAAATTCTGACCCCAAAAACTTAACTACTAAATAATTTCTCCTAAATGCTCTTGCTTCTTTATAGCAGTGCTTGGTTCAAACATGATTTATTTTATTCTCAGTAGCATAATGGGTTTAAATTAGTGTAGCAGCAAGTATTGTGTTAGCATCTATAAAAACAATTCACTTAATCTACTTCCCCTCCCGTGCTCCCAGTAAATTGGGCACTTGTACAGCCGCTTAGGAGAGATTCAAATGCCTCACAGATGATTAACAGAGTGCCTACAGCTAGGTTACATCTACACTGTGGCAGTTTTTCGGCAGAGGAAATGCAAATGGAGCACTCATTTGCAAATGGAGCAATCTCATTTGCATATTCTCTTCCGATCCTTTTTGCAGAAGAGGCCTTTGCACAAAAAAGCCCTGTGTAGACAGAGCTATTTTCTGGAAAAAAAAACCTTTTGTGCAAGATCCTTTATTCCCCATGAGGTTTGAGATAAGATTAGCAATTTACAAAGCTCAAATTGTGTATCTTATTTCAAGGTTAGGGTGCTGTGTAGACGCACCCTAATTGAGCCAGCTCACTAAAATCCCTGTCCAGATTCTTCCCTTTGGTAGGCTAGTTCTACAGTTTCTTCTTGCTTTTCCAGGCGAGGTGCAGTTCTTATGCCAGTGTGCTTCAGTTTGTTCCAGAGACCAGCCTTCTACCAGAGCAGCCAGCTATGACACCAGCTTTGTTCAGCAATCCAGACTGGAACTGGAGAACTTTCGGAAGACCGGGTAATCTTGTGGAGAGGAAGTGCCTTGTCTGCTTGGAAAAGAGTGGGTTTTTTTTACATCTGCCGTGACACACAAAGCAGGGCATGCCAAGAAGATGGAAAATAAATTCAAAAATTCTCCATGTGCATATTACAAATCCGAAGCAATCTGTGGTGTTCTTAAAACCCAGACCCCCCACGACCAACCTGACATTTTTGTTGCAGAATGAACTGCTGTGATAGAAGATGAAGTAGTACTTCATGTCCCATTGCCACATACAGTATTGCTTAGTAGTTACAGTCTGCAAAAGAGGCAGTTGGAAAATAGGAAGAATATCATAATTTTTTTCCAACTACCTCTCCTTTGCATACCAAAGGCAGCAGACAATACAGGGCAGAACCTTCTGCTGGTGGAAATTGGCATAGCACTGGCAACCCAAAGAAGCTATGCCAATGTACATCAGCTAAAGATCGGGACCATAATACAGTAAAACTCCAATAGTCCGGCGTCCAATAGTCCGGCACTCCTGATAGTCCGGCATCAAAATGGCAAGAGCCTAGTCAGTGAGCTTCGGCAAAAAATGAGTCACGAGGTAACAGCAGCAGCAGCTGAACTCAGCAAAAAGGGTAAAAAAGGCTTAAAAAAACTAAAACATTACAGTATACTGTATACAGTATGTACAATAAAAAGGGTTAGGAACACTTTATATACAGTATATAATGTATACAGTATATATATAACCATCTTCTAGTACCTCATGATAGTCCGGCATATTTGATAATCCGGCACCACTCAGGTCCCATAGGTTCCGGATTATCGGAAGTCTATTATATCATCCAATCAGTTGCTAACTCAGAATCAGGGGAATCACCTTTTCCACTCCATGACAGAGTAGGAGGGTTTAATGCTGGCATTAATTATGTCGGGGCACCGAAGGCAGCCCTAGTACTTCCAGAAGCAAACATAAGTTATATGCAAATGCAGGCAAACAGCAGCAAACTTTGAAAATCTGGTTCTTATGGTCCTGTCTGAGACCCAGCCTATGTTTGTAGACATAAGGTTGGGACTACAGTAGGCCAGAAGAAGGGAGAAGTTAGGGAAGATGCCGCACCACATAGAAACCGGTGTTCAGCTTTCCAGAAAAGGCAAGCAAGCTACCGTGGCTCTGAGAAATAGTAACAGACCCTCTGTCTCACACATGACCCAATAGGATTGCTTATGTAGCCCCAGCCCTTGCTGTGACAGCCAAGCGGTAGCATAACTTCACAGCTGTTGCTGACTTAGGGTACATCTAGACTACATTCCTCTTTCGAAAGAGGAATGCAAATGAGAAAAATCGAAAATGCAAATGAAGCACCGATTTGCAAATCTTGTGCTTCATTTGCATAATCTCTTCCGATCGCTTTTTCAGAAGAGATTTTTCAAAAAAAAAAAGCAGTCTAGATGGGGTTCTTTAAAAAAAAATCCTTTTCCAAAAGAACCCTGAAAACCTCATTTTTTAGAAATAAGGGTTCTTTCGAAAAAGGGGTTTTTTTCTGAAAGAAACCCATCTAGACTGCTTTTTTTCAAAAAATCTCTTCCAAAAAAGCAATCAGAAGAGATTATGCAAATGAAGCGTAAGATTTGTAAATCAGCCCTTTATTTGCATTTTCGATTTTTCTCATTTGCATTCCTCTTTCGAAAGAGGAATGTAGTCTAGTGGGGGGCAGGGAGCACAGGTGGTTTGTTAAACTGGGGTTTGTCCTGTTCCTCTCACACTCCATGCATACTACCACTTCATAACCACCGCCATGTCAGAGAGCAACTGTAGAATGTACTGGACTTTGTGTGTAGGGTCAGTGGTGTTGCTCTCTACTGGCTGGCCCATGATAGACCTTACTGCAAATTATAGATAGGGTTAGTAGTTACTTAGTTTGTCTGGCACTTCCCAATATAAGACGCTATTTTCAGTAATTAATTGCTCTACCAAACTTTAACCATTTGGGATGCAATTTTGACATGCCAGGTCTCTGCCTCAATCTGTATTTTCTATCCAGAAGATAACAATGCCCCACTGCTATATACATCGGCCAAACTGGACTGTCCCTACGTAAAAGAATCAATGGACACATCAGATATTAGGAATGGCAACATACAAAAACCTGTAGGGGAACACTTCAATCTCCCCAGACACACAATTGCAGATCTAAAGGTAGCCATTCTGCAGCAAAAAAACTTCAGGACCAGACTTCAAAGAGAAACTGCTGAGCTACAGTTCATCTTCAAGTTTGACACAATCAACTCTGGATTAAACAAAGACTGTGAATGGCTTGCTAACTACAAAGCAGCTTCTCCTCTCTTGGAATTCACACCTCCAGATCAGCTGCTAGAAGTGGGCCTCATCCTCCCTGATTGGATCCACCTCAGCCTGATTCTGGCCTGCATATTTATACCTGCCTCTGGAAATTTCCACTACATGCATCTGATGAAGTGGGTCTTTGCCCACGAAAGCTTATGCTCCAACACTTCAGTTAGTCTATAAGGTGCCACAGGACTCCTCGCCGCTTATCCAGAAGAGTTTATCCATTTCCAAAAATGAGGCTAGGGAAATATATATTTTCTGACGTCTCTCAAAAAAAACATTCTGATGGCCTTTCTTTGAGCAGATCAAGTGCCCCCATGCATTGGAGGCACTTGAAATTTGTGGGGAAAGGGTGGTTCTTGTGTGAGGAAGGTGCCTTTTATCATCTCTGAGGAAATCTATCCAAATCTGGCCAAATTATAAGTCTTTGGAAAAGCACAATACACGCAGGCCTAGGGTAGACGTTAGCAGTTAAAATCCCTGACAAGTCCATCCTCACTGAGAATGTCCAGCCACTTACAGCGTGCAGCATCTCACAGAGCAACTGAGGAAGTTCTAGCCCAGTGCTATGAGGGAAGATGGGACAAGAGGGGATCTGGACTTTTCCTAATGGTTGTCCAGAACGGAGTGGGGCTTGGTAATGGAACTGAGAGGAGTGATTCTGCCTCTCAAGACACTTTTCACTCCGCTTCTACAGGCACCAAGGCAACAGGGAGGTGGAAGCCATCTGAACTGAATGCCGAGAGAGGACAAAACATGGATGATGGGGGTGGAAAAGGAATAGATTGGGACGAGTCTGATGAGATTAGGAGTAGATGAGGGGTGAGAACATAGAACTGGGAAAATCTGAGCAAGGAGAGTAGGACTGTGTAATAAAGGGGGCTGTTGTTTCTAGGACCCCGGCCTTATTGGTTGCAGAAATTGGAAGGCATGGAGAGAATGAGGCAGGGTTCTCTCTCATGGTGAAGGAAATTGAATGGTATCCTGGAAAACTGGATTGCAACTCTGCCTCTGCCACAGAGTTCCTAAATGATGCTGGGCAAGTCACTTACCCCAAAATGTTCCACAGGTGGCCACTAACTTGTGTGTTCTTCATTGTAAGGGTTTCCAACTTGATATACTGGGATCTGATCTGTGGTTGTTCTGAGCACTCACAGTTGCAACTGAGATCAGTAGGAGCTACAACATTATGTAGCTCTGTAAGTACTATGAAAATTCAAGTCTTAGATCTCTCAACTTGTGCACCCAAAATTAGTGGAAATTTTTTATCTCAACCTCTTTGTGCCTCAATTCCTGATAGGTAAGTTGGGAATAATATCTCCTCTTGTTACAGTAATATTATGAACATTAATTTTTGGGAAGCCCCTATATCCTACAGCGATAAGCACCACCAAAAAGTTTAGTTTGAATAGTGTGCAGTAAATAAGGGCTCAGATCACACGCTGAACAACGAAGAGAAAACAAAATACTGAATAGTTTATTAAATGAACGCTGTCCATCATGTGTACTGAATAAAGCAGGAAACTTTGGGGGACAAATAGTATGTGAAAAAGTCTCAGGGGGTAGCCATGTTAGTCAGTAACTTTAAAAGCAACAAGGAGTCCTGTGGCACCTTAGAGTCTAACAAAAATATATAAAGTATCATGAGTTTTCTTGGGGAAACCCCACTTCTTCAGATGAGCTGGGTGGAAAAAAAGGGAACCCAGAATTTAAAAATTTAAATAGTATGTGATTATGTAATTAAAGACCGTATTAGATAATATACATGTAAAAATTCCAACTATGTTAACATGGACAACCTCAAATCTGCCATTTCTGAACTTTGGAGTGGTTGAGTTTACAGCCTTAATAGTGTTCTTTTAACATAGTCTTTTAGTATATTATCTCAGAGAGACCTCTTATGTATGGAGGCTTATGCGTGCACAGACCAAAGAGCAAGGTTCTATCCCAGTTCTCCTAGGTCTGCAATGCATGATTTGAATCCCATTTTCTGTGACCCCAGTATTCATTGCAGGATGAGAGTCTGTCCAGGAGTCACACATGTTTTTAAGCAAACCCTCCCTACCTTCCACACACTTTCAAGTAGGAAGCTCAAGTATCAGCCACTTTGAGAAGCTCACATCAGGGAAGGTGCATTTTATGCCAATCTTATATTAGAGTGACTCAGGTACTGTAGAGGGATAGTAAAAGTTTTACTGACATTAAGGATCACTTGTTTGTTCCTCCCCTCCTGGCTAGCAATTAATATTTAAATCAAAAGTTCAAAAAGTACCAGGACTACAGAGGTCACACATGCCAATCAGATGCCAAAGAGTCCTCTTGCTATGTGCCCAGCATGCCAATGAATGAGATTGATAGCGTTAAGTCATGAATTATGCAGGCTCTTCATGTTTTGTTGATTCGTAAGTGGTTGGAGAGGTAATGTGATTCTCTGAATCATAATGGTGTCAAAAATCTGCATGCCAAAACCTCTGTCTTCTTTTTTGAACTTGGTGTGCCCTGTGCATAAGTTGGCAAAACTCTCACTAAAGATACAAAAGCATAGTGCAGTTCTTGCACCACAAATATCCACCTTCCCTGTTTGTAAATAGAAGCATTTTCCTAACTGGGCCAATTATCTTGCACTCTCCAGCTGGTCTCAAGGATTAACTTGGTGAAATGCTGAGAGCGGAGATCTGAAATTTGTGTGGGAGCTCTTTTGGCAATTTCCTGGAGGAGAGAAAACTCTGTGTGATAAGTGGGGGGTGACTTGCTATCCGATTCTTGGTTACATGGAAAGTTTTACACAGTAATAATCCAAGTTTTTGAGTCACAGTTCAACTTTCTCACATGAAACTCTTTAACTGTCAAGCTGGCTGGAGCAAGAAGCAATGCAGCCAGTGTGATATTTATAGCTGTTAAAAGTGTATTTTAAGCTTAATTGCAAAGGCCACATTTTTCTCAGGGGAGCTACCCTAGCCATACAACGTTCTTGGCTTGGCTGTGCCATAGGATCTGTACTGTGTGAACCATATGGTAATAATGGTTATTTTAATCAGTGCCTTAATACTGTGGGTTAGATTCTCACCTGGGGTAAATCAACATAGCTTCAGTGACTTCAGCATATATATACGGATGTGCATCATTGGCAGAGCTGGCCATGTACCACTCCTTTATTGCAATCCCAAAGTCATATTTTCTCCCTGGTCAACATTCTGCTTCCTGTAAGAGTTACATGGGTACAAATATTGTCATGAACATTTCAGTGTAAACATTTGTGATGCTGGCATAGATAGATGTTTACACCAGGAATTCTAAGTCATCAAGGAACTAAGAACAGGAATTCCCAAAATAACATGTCCCTCTACCATGGGAATAGAGGTACAATTATCAGACAAAATGTATAAGAAATATAAAAGTTCTGTCCCTAAGAGAAGATACACCAGCACAGAAGTGACTCTTACATACACAAGGCTCAGAGATGCCATCTTCTACTCATTAGAATAAGTGTACATAGAATATACCAAAATTGTGACAATTAAGGATTTGTACAGGTTTTAAGATGTGCTTCATGAGCAGTACTACCAAAGACAACTGTTCAGTGAGCCCTCCAGAACACACGCACGCACGCACGCACTGTCCTTAGAATCACAAGATTTTTATCATTAATTAATCTGGGGTTCTTTGAATTGCCCTTCTAGTTTTTGAGCCTTCAAGAGTCACATCAGAAAGCTTTTCTCCTGAACTGTGGAGGGTAAAAACTTACTTATAAATAATTGGAAGCAAATATCACCAGCACAATACTATGTGACTTAGGTGACCAATCCCACAGTGTGGCCAACAAATGCTCAAAGTAATAGCTGGGACAGAGCATTGTGGAGGCTGAAATCCATTCACATCAACCATCCACTGGTTACATTATCAACAGCCAACAAATTCATGCAAGTCAATCATTGGGATAATTCCTGAACAAAAAAGGGGTGAAAATTCACCCTACTTCAGATTGAAAGAAACCACATTCATATTTCAGCCCCCACATTCTCTTTTCCTGTATAAGGAATCTTTAATACGAATTACTATGCACTCAAGATCATCTCATCTGAAGAAGTGGGTTTTGCCCATGAAAGCTTGTGATACTGTATACTGGCTGAACCTTTCTAGTCCGGCACCCTCAGGACTTGACCGGTTCTGGACCAGAGAATTTTCTGGATCACAGAAGGTCAGTATTGTCTAGCAGGATTATCTACACTTCCTCTGCTTACTAGGACATTTAGGGATAAATTAGAGCTAAATAACAGCACAGAACACTGAGGGCTAGGGCTGGTGGCTGTAAACAAACTTTATGGGACCATGGGAAACTTGGCCACATCCATGATAAGTGGATATCTGGCTAACTAAAATCATTCCTGGTGACAGATATTTCCAGATGAGAGTGTTCTGGGCTAGAGAGGTTCAGCCTGTATATATTTTTGTTAGTCTCTAAGGTGCCACAGGATTATTCATTTTTAACAACATATTATAGACCCCAATGAGGTGCCAGCTTCACCACAGAGCCGGATATGGGCAAGCTGATGATACAATGAGGAATCTACAGAATTCACTCCAGTGAAAGTTCCACTGAAAACACACAGGCTATGTCTACACTGGCATGATTTTCTGGAAATGCTTTTAACGGAAAAGTTTTCCGTTAAAAGCATTTTCGGAAAAGCGCGTCTAGATTGGCAGGACACTTTTCCGCAAAAGTACTTTAAATAAATCTCTGCTGTCTACACTTGCCCTTTTGCGCAAAAGTTTTTCGGAAAAAGACTTTTGCCCGAATGGGAGAAGCATAGTATTTCCGCAAAAGCACTGACAATCTTACACGATGATACAATCGTCAGTGCTTTTGCGGAAATTCAAGCGGCCAGTGTAGAGAGCTGGCAAGTTTTTCCGGAAAAAGTGGCCAGTCTAGACAAAGCCACAGAGTCCACATTTTGCCACTTCCCAGATAATTTACATTGGAGGCAGCAAATAGCTATCTTAGTTTCCCTGATGGGCTTTTGGCATCTTGGTTTGCTGAAACTACCTGATGGATTGTCTCTGCCTTCATCTAGGATTTACTCTAGCTTCTGCCTCTCTGGTCCTGGGAACGATTCTGGCCCCTAAATCTTAAAGTTGTGACATCATAATCCAGCTGTGATGGCTGAGGGTTCTGACTTCAGATGAGAGAAATAAACAGGAGAACTTAGAAATACAGAATCAGCTCCTCAGCTGGTGTAACCGGGAACGTCTCCACTGACTTCAATGGAGCTTCATCCATTTGCTCCAGCTGAAGACCTATCTGAGAGGACCTATTTTTAAGGAAATGTCACCTTAAAAAAAAAGGCCATGGGATGAGCAATGTAGCAAATATATTTATGCAGTCCTGTTTACAAGCAGAACTTTTCTCTGTCTGCCGTGAGGCCTTCAACTGATCTTTAAATAACAAGCCTATAAAAATACAAATTGATATTCATGTCCTCCCTAAGGATATATAAATGACATTAGTGCTGAGAATGCTTTATAGCTGTATTTTGTTTACAAACTGGAAGGAAGGTGGTTGAGTAACACTATACCGTAAGGACGGGTAAGAGTATAAATAACTGACTCCTGGGATGATGATAAGAGATTTCTGGCTGACAAACTATATTTACAATAACACAAACTAGTTACACTGTATCATTTCCCATGGTAACAGGCAGCCCATTTTATATATCCGGTACATGGATACAAATGAAGCTCAAGAATTATGAGCTGATCATCTTGGCAAGTTATGCTTATCTCACCTACAGGAGAGTAAGTCTCATTTGGCTATATTCTTCATTTTTTTTTAAAAGGATTTATGGAAGTTGATTTGGAGAAAACTTCCAGCAAGCTCATTATTGTACCATTTTGTCAGCTCCACCCTTCTCATTCACCCCAACCACCACATTGGAAAAAGTAAATTAAATGGGAGTCTTAAAAATTATTATTGAGGGGAGGGGAGAAGAAGAAACGCGTATCAATCTCAATTTATGTTGCAGCTAGATATATGTTGGTGAGAGCTACTGCAGCTTCTATTTAAATTTCTGCCACTAAATGGAAGAGGTAGTGTAGAAGATTTCATTGCTACTTACATATCCCTCCAGTCTTCCCCTTTCCCGGAGACACAGAGTTCTGTCACAGGCAGATTGGGAACATGGTTGTGGAAGTGGCTTGCTAATATACTGGCAGCACATCACTGAGATGGGTTCCAAACAAGAATTCAGCCAATCAGGTCCTGTGTTTGCTACAAACTCGGGGACAGAACTGGGACCCCAAAAATGTCGCTTTCATAGAATAATAGAACACTAGAACTGGGAAGGATCTCAAGAAGTCGTCAAGTCCAGTCTCCTGCCCTCACGGCAGGACCAAGCGCCATCTAGATCATCCCTGATAGATGTCTATCCAACCTGCTTTTAAATATCTCCAGTGATGGAGAGTCCACGGCCCCCACAGGCAATTTATTCCTGTTTAACCACTCTGACCGTTAGGAAGTTTTTCCTGATGTCCAACCTAAACTTCCCTTGCTACAGTTTAAGCCCATTGCTTCTTTTCCTATCCTCAAAGGCCAAGAGCATTTTTTCACTCTCCTCCTTGTAACACCCTTTTAGGTACTTTGTATTATCAGAGGCCTGGACTAGTCTAATGATGGGTCTTCTGTCTTCATACCAGGCTCTCTTTCTGCTGGGCCTAGTGGGCAACTCAGGGCAGATAGTGGGCATTCTAGGGTACACATGATGGAGGCAAAAGGGGGTGAGATTGGATTATAGAATCATAGAACACTAGAACTGGAAAGGACCTCGAGAGGTCATCAAGTCCAGTCAAAGCACCGTAGACCATCCCTGATAGATGTCTAAATTATGATTATGATGCTCTCTATTGGTCCCTGATGGGCAGAGAAGTCCCTTCATGACTGTTTCTAGCCAGTGAAAGTCTGGGCAACTCTGGAGTTCTGCTCTTGGCTGTTCCTGGTACCAGGAGAGAGGTAAAGGTGGCTTTGACCCTTTTCCCTCCACCCCAGTTGTGCTGCGGAGTCTAAGGATTGTCTAACACCATTCTGGGATTTGCCAAAAGGTTTGTAAAATGCGGCCTGGTTTTGAGTGACACTGGTCCTGTTGTTGCAAGAAGCTGGGCTAAATTGTGGTTTCCGTTGGAGATGGGCTCACCTTTAACCACACATCAGAACAACCCCAAACTTTAGAGACACTCCAGTTGCAAATCTGAATCGAGAGCTGTTTTGTTGCAAAATTTGCCACAGTCAAGGTATGGATCAAATGTCTCAGAACTTGCACATGGTTGAAATTCTAATTTCAAGTGCAGTGTCCCATGGTGCCATTGTAGCGCTGTCCTTCCCACCCCACAAGTCTCACAAAATGCAGTGATCTCTTCTCTTGCAGCCATGTGATTAGGAAAGAGACTCAGCTGTCACTTACATATAAAAATCTAGCCCTTGGTATGGGGGGAAATTGAAAATGTGAAGCCTACAGGCAAAGGAAGAAACCTCAGAATTTCTGAATGCTGGGAGCTGGCAACACACAAACACACAGAGAATTTGACAAGAAACCAGCTGAAACACAACTTCCTGAACTGGTCAGTGGGATTCAGCTCCTTTGAAGCTGGGAGTTAAAGTGATAATTAAAGGGCACAACCTCCAGGGCAAATAAAGGCATGATTCCAAATGTAAACTGAAGGTCTGTGTTTTTCTGGGCTCTCGTTATATCCTGTAATGAAGCAAAACAGGTTGTTTTTCCTTTGCAGCTACTCAGAAGAAGGAGTTTGCTTGAGCCAAGTGCTTAAAAAGTTGAGTTGGAAGAGGGTGGATGATGTTTTAACCCTCACCGGTATGTTCCACCTATTGAAAATGAGCAGTTTGGTTCTTCACCTCCGGTCATCCAGATGCTTATTTGCATTCGGAATGATCACCTCTGCATATCTCTAGACAGCTGGCTGTGCTTTCCATGTAACTTTGGCTTTAATTAAATATGAGCTGCACCATCACACCGGCAGGATTTCAACAATCAGGTCAGCAGACAGGTTAATACAGGAAAACCAGACAGTATTATTTCTATCTATATTATCCGATTGACTTCAAATGAGGTGCAGATGTTCTCTTTATCCCCTCTGTTGCGTCACCCAAAGCGACTCTAAATCTGCAGGACAGTTTGATGTGTCTGGTGGTTACAGCAAGGGAGTCGGGGATTGGGTTGGGCTGGGGTGAAATCCTAACCTCATTGAAGGCCCTGGGAAAGCTGTTGTCAGGTTTCAGATTCCTGGTCATGTTCCTGTCTTTGCAACTGATTTTGGGGTACCCCATTTATACACAAGAGAAGAATGAGAGGCACCTGCCTGAGGGGGGAGGGAAGACAGGCAGTGAGCTTCAGTTTGGTTGATTGACAGTAACACGGTTCAGGTCGGTATTCCAGGGCAGAGCTGGAAAGAGACCCTCATGAATGCTGGCTCTCACTTTTCCAGGCTTTGCAGAGCCTGGCTGTACTGTCCCGTCCTCCCTACAGACAGGCAGGATTTTCCACGTTCTCAATTTGAATCTGTTCTCACTCAGTCAAACCTGTTTGACACGCAAGCTGTGCCTGGCTCTGGGAGACTGCAGTGAATAGATGGACGCTGTAGAGCCAGTACCAACCCCTGTTCAGGTAGGAAAGGGTGAGAGAAGGAGAGGACATCCTCTTGGCCAAATGCTCTGTTCTAATATTGGTCGGGTGCTGAGATCAGATGGGCAGGCGAAGCTCTAACATCCGCTGTTACAATGGCCAGTGACATCCATGCAATGGCAGATCCACTTGTCTGACCTTTCTCTTTCTTTATCTCCAACCCTCATGCAACAGACAGAAGGTCCTGTGCATACTTTCACTCCAGTTCCACTGCAGTGGGGCTCCTTATACCATGGAGCAGAGGCAGGAAAATCTCCCGAGCTGCATGTTATACCGTGGTATCAGAAAATTGCATTGAAAGTTAGGTTTCCCTAGCTTTCCTGGGCCCACAGTTTGAAAACAATAAGCCAAAGGATTGATGGCAAGGTGCACAGAAAATTGCATTACTCTGTTGCTGGAGAAACATACATTATGTGACTGGCTAAAACGAGGCAGGGAGACATTGAATGAACATGACAGAATTGTTTTAAAAAAATTAAAACTGAATCTAAGTTTTAGCCACAGAGGGTTTTATCTGCAGCACAGTTGTTAAAGCCATTGGGTCAGAGTGAAGTGGATATTAGGGAATGAGTTTCTTTAGTATCTGATGGAGCATGGTCAATAGGGCTATGTCTACACTGGCGGCTTCTTGCGCACATCTTGTGCAAGGGTCCTCGTGCGAGAAGTCTTGCACAGGAAAACATCCACACTGCCATGTGTGAGCTGTACTTTTGCACCAGAGTGCCCATGGCACTATGTATGCTCTCTTGCGCAAGAAAGCTCTGATGGCCATTTTAGCCATAGGGCTTTCTTGCGCAAGAAATCCCTGCTGAGTGTCCACACTGCCCTCTTGCGCAAGAGCTCCTGGGCATGAGGGCTTACACCTGTTAAAGAAGAGCGTAGCTCTTGTGCAAGAAACCCTCTCTTACCATACCATACTGTAAGTGTCCTTGCACAAGAGCAGGTGGGCGGTGTGGACGCTCAGCGGATTCTTGCACAAGAACGGCCATATTTGCACAAGAAGCCGCGAGTGTAGACATAGCCTAGGAATTGCAGGGGAAGGTTTTCCATTGGCCTGCCTAGCTCTCCTGAACATTTGTGCTATTTCCCTTGTAAGGCTTGCTCTACCCAGTGTTTGTTCTGTTGTAACTAAATCACAGGGTGAAAAGTCTCAGAGGGGTAGCCGTGTTAGTCTGTAATTTTAAAACCCACGAAAGCTCAGGACAGAAAATATGTGTCAGCCTCTAAGTTGCCACGGGTCTTCTCGTTGTTTTTAGATCATATGGTGTTATATTTTACCAGTATAATTATGTGGCTACAACCTCTACTGTGGAACCAGGTATATCATAATAGTATAACACAAAGATTCTGTACTCCCCTTCCCATATGGGAATACTATTCCAGTACAAAGCATATTCACACTGGCAAGAGCATTCAGGCTAGGGAGTTGTGTTGCTTTAAATGCTGGACAAAGCTGGACTTGCTCACAAAATTCACCAAACTCACAGCAGCTTTTGTTCCAGAGCACTTACCGACTCACTCGGGGATTCAAAAGGACAGTCACTTTGGCTTGAACTCATCTGCCTGCTAATAATGTCCCTTTTTCTTTTAAACAAGGCCAGTTTCAAGCTGCAGCGCACACTCAAAGGCACCACAGGTCATGTCATTTTTATTATTTTAATCAACAAATTGGCTTTTCCCAAGGAAGCGCTTCATTGAAAAATCACCAACCAGTCTAACAAACAGAGTCAACACAAATATAAAGACTTTCTTCTTATTGCCATAGAGATTGAGGTGTGAGAATCCTCACTTTACAAAACCTCTACCACTCTACTTCTGCTTACTCCTCTGATCCTATTTCCTCCTGTTTATCTAAATTATTCCTATGCCTGTTTGCCACCCCCATTTTTTTCTCCCACTAATTTCCTATTTCTAATCTATCCCTTCTGCTCAGAATTACCTCTCCCCCACAAAAGAAGGTTTTCAGAGGAGATTTCCTCTACATGTACACTAAATATCACAAATTTGAAGCTTCATAGATCTTTGAATTCCAACTTGTGTGTGTGTGTGTGTATACACATGGGGGGGGGGGGTCTTTCTTGGAGATGAGGCTTCTAGGATTATAAAACATCAGATTCACTGACAGCATAAAAACAATCAAATAGCCACTTTGGGCAGCTCACTTTTGTATTAGAAGCTCAATTAAATTATATCAACTCAAAAGCAGATCAAAATCAAGCCAGAATTAAATAGGACCCTATCAAAACCCTCCCAAATCCTGAAATATCCCAAAATCTGCCTGAATTCTGTGCCTACATGGAAATAAAAAAATAGAGATAGAGTTATAAGGTGGTACAGCAGGTTCCAATCAGGAAAACTGTTCATAGTTTAAGCAAAAACTGTCAGGAGACAAGCTGAAAGCCTGCATTAAAGAGCAAAGAAATAACCCTCACTGATTTTAACAAACAGCCCAACCTCCTTGACTATCCACTTTAGAGGCTCATCCCACTAAGTGAGCTGTTTTTATAGGGCCTTGTTTAACTCAAACATTTCCAGATGTGTGAGTTTGAATCCCCAGCAGCTGGTACATGATGTTTGCTTACCAGATCTAGAATAGAGCTCCTTCCTCACATTACAACCAAGAGGAAAATATTTTTAAAGCAAAACAAAACAAAACAAAACAAAAGTTTTTCCATGCTGTGTTCCTAAGAATGCCTCAAGATCAGGGATTCTCAGCCATTTCAGTACTGCCACTCTTTTCCCAAAGCCCTGAGGTTCCACCCATCTAATTGAGATCTAGTTTAGACTCATAACCTATTTAAACCTCCGAAAGACAAGAGGATAGCAACCCTGAAACCTCCCAGGTGAGAATCCTTGTCTTGAATTATAATCCTGAAAGGATTTCATAGATCCAATGTAGTTCTCCCCCGTTATTCTGTTTGTTTGCCTTTTGTATTGCTTTCTGCTCAGAGAAATGAGACAGGTTAATTAATAAAGCCATTGTGCAAAATGCATATTTTTTTAAAGTATGGAAAGAAACACATTTGTTGCCCTTTGGAACGCATCTCACAGATTCTAGAATGAGTGAACTGCACATAGTCATTCTAAAACAAAACAAAAATATTGTTTGAAATATGTTAGGAGATATTTTTCCTCCATAGCATTAATTTATGTGAAATCAGTGCAATTGAGCTTTCATTGGCCAACATCTGAGAGTGTGCTGGGGGGAAATACCAAAGTAGTTCTCCTCCCATCTGCACCAATTTATACCAGTGTGTTAATGACTTTATGAAGTTACTTTTGATTTACTCTAGTGTAAGTGAGAGAAGGCACAAGAGCCATGGAAATTAGAGGCATTCTGTTCCAGTTATGATTGTGGTAATGACAGCAATAAGAATGCAGAAATGTACACATAAAAGTGCCATAGATTACGAGTTTATTGCTTACACAATGGCTCATTTGCTGACAAGAGCTCCAATACTGACAATCTCCTTAACTGCTACATAGTTAAACTTATTTAAAATGTACAGCAGCAAGCTCCTTTTATATTTCACTTTTCTCCCTCCCACAGTTACATAATGCTGAAGATAATAAAATCTTGACTTAGCTTCATATTGCCAGCAGAAAAATTGAGGCCCATTTGTGTTGGTGGCTGTCAGGTGAAATATTTTATACCTCGTTAGTGTCAAAGCAGTTATTGCTGTTTTTCACTTTGTGAATAGATCGTGTGTTAGCATGTACTTCTTTTCTAATCACAGCCAATTTTGGGCAGCCAGCCTTCTAGCAACACTAGAAGTTTAGTTCCATAAACTCCATCACTTTTTAATGCTTTGCTCGTGAATGAGGATTGCATATATGCAAGTTGTCTGTAAATCTGTTTCTAATACGTCCATCACCATGGTATCTGGGCACATGAAGGCAACCCCAGTACTCAATTCCCATTATTACCCACTTAGGGCCAAATTCACTGCTGTCTAACTCCCAGGAGATGTGAGGGGGGCTATGCCCTTCATCATATGTGGCCCTATAGCCAAGTGGGAACTTTGAGATTGTGTTTTGGGGAGGCCTCCAGCTGCAGGTGTCTGGCCGCTGTGCCGTCCTCAGAAAAGGTGGTGTGCGGACTCAACTGCAGGCCATGATCTCCCCTCCTGTATTTCCCCTTCCCTGAGGCTGATACTGACAACGGCACTAGCTTGACAGCCTTTTTTTCCATTGCCAGAGCGCAAGTGTCACAACCAGCATTGGGGAGCAGGGAGGGAACCTAGGCCCCTCCGGAGCATGAAACTCCTGTCTCGGCAACTGGAGTTGAAAAGCCAAGAGACCTGCCCCTGCCCCTCCCCTTACCCAGTGGGTTATATCAGCACCTCAAGCTACCATTTCTAACAGACTCACAGCCTTTGTGGATCGGACACAGATGATCAAGCCTGTCAATGGGGTAGACAAAGGGGGCAATTGCCCCAGGACCTGGCAGTGGTAGCAACCAGAGCACTGGGCCCTTTAAATCTCTGCTAGAGCACCACACCACCCACTCTGGGAGGCTCTAAGGATGGGGGGCGGGGGAGGGGTGGAGACGCCCATTGAGCTCCAGGTGGCTCTCAGGGCTGCAGGGGGCAGCATGGCACACTCTGGGTGGTGCAGAGGATTGGTTACCCCCGGCCCCACCCCTTCCACCCAAGGCTCCGCCCCTTCCAGGAATGTGAAGCTACCCCAGCAGATAACACATTCAAGACACTAGCCAGTGGGTTGATCTGGCCCTTGCTTTGGGGTTGTAAGGTAGTGATGGAAGGGGATGATTCCTCATCTATTCTACTTCTTCATGTTCCATCTTTCCAAGAAATCTAGTTCCCTGTATTACTGAAAAAATTGTCGGAAAATGCAATCAGCTCAAGAACCGCAGATAAATATTGTTTTCCCTATTTAAAAACAGAAATGAAGTGATTATTATAACCAGGTTTTTAAGCATTGGGCACTACTTTACACAAGCTTTGATTGCACATGGATCTGTCAGTTTGTTCTCCATGGCAGCTATCGCTGTCTACTACCAGACGACATCTCTGTAATTAACTTCCATTACACATTCACTTCGCAGACGTTACCCGGTTAGATAACCATTCCCTAACAATACAAAGCACAATGCATTATTGTCTGAGAGCAGCAAAGAATGAAACAGTTGTGCTTTATCCCCAGGACTCACTCATACCTGAACCAATAGCATCAACAAAATGTGAAAACATTTAATAGGAGAGTCATGAAACCACAGGAAAATAATGTCCGTAAGCTGAGGTATAAGTACTGTTGTTTCAGAATCATTTGCAAACAGATGTAAGTCATGTCTGGAAAACCAAAAGAGGCTTTTTTCTTCAGTGAGCAACAATCTTTACATATTAAAAAGGCCCTTTGGAGAACCATCATGAAAAATACTTTGCAGGCAAAACTCAGAGGAGGGTCAAACAAATGAATGAGAGCTGAAACCTGGAAACAGAGAACAGAATTCAGTCCATGATCTCTGTTCCCGTGCAAAATTTTTTGCTGATACTGGGATTTCTCTTGGGGTGTGTCTAGACTACATGCCTCCTTCGACGGAGGCATGTAGATTAGCCAGATCGGAAGAGGGAAATGAAGCCGCGATTAAAATAATCGCGGCTTCATTTAAATTTAAATGGCTGCCCCGATCTGCCGATCAGCTGTTTGTCGGCAGATCGGGGGAGTCTGGATGCGATGCCCCGACAAAGAAGCCTTTCTTCATCGACACAGGTAAGCCTCGTGAAACCAGGCTTACCTGTGTCGATGAAGAAAGGCTTCTTTGTCGGGGCATCGCGTCCAGACTCCCCCGATCTGCCGACAAACAGCTGATCGGCAGATCGGGGCAGCCATTTAAATTTAAATGAAGCCACGATTATTTTAATCGCGGCTTCATTTCCCTCTTCCGATCTGGCTAATCTACATGCCTCCGTCGAAGGAGGCATGTAGTCTAGACACACCCTTGGATAGGGAGGCAGTTAAGAGAGCAGCATGGGTATGACAAGTGCTAGGCCAAAGTTTCAGTATTGGCTGCCCTCATGGTTTAAAATTAATTGCCCAGCTTTCATTTAAACCCCTTTCTAGCCACCTGCACACCAACCCCCATCCCAGAGCTTCTCCCCAAACCTGGAGGCCCCCCTTGCACCTCAAATCTCTCATCCCCAACCCCACCTCAGAGCCTGCACTGCCAGACAGAGCCTTTGCACCCCAACCTGCTGTCCTAGCCCCGATCCCCGCAACTCCTGCCCCACCCTAGAACCTGCACCCCTACTCACAGTTCTGATGGATTTCACTCATTTAGCCACATCAAGGGGTTTTTCCAAATCCATCCCTGTAGTTGCAGGTTGTTTGTACCGCTGTGTCCCAATTTAAGGCAGACCTATCAATATTGGGGGGGGGGGGTACATAATTATCTACTGTCACAACTCAAGGAGTTAATGTGAACTATTCCTAATATTGTTATTTCCCTTTTCCACAGTACAAGATCCCTGATTCAGCGTCTTGGGACTTCACGGGTCCCAAAGGAGGGAGTTTGCCAGACCAGGGAAGGTCAGACCCTCTGCTGAGGAACTCAGGGCTCTCCTGGGGTCTGTCACCTGATTGCCAGGCTCTCCAGCCCCCACGCCACCAGGTTCCCGGCACTACGGCCAGCCCCGGTGCACCGGGGCTCTGCAACCCCAGAACTCCACAACCAGCTGTTCTGTGGCCCCCTACCAGACCACAGATATTGCCAGACCAGAGAGGTTCAACCTGTACTTTTCATCCATTGATCTTAAGGCACTTCACAAGGGAATCCTCATTTTAAAGGTGGGGAAACCGAGGCACAGAGCAGCAACATAACTTGCCGAAGGTCGCCCAGCCCAGTCCTGGCAATGCCGGGGATAGAATCCTGATCTCCTAATTCCTATTCCAGTGACTTTGCCACTGGATCACACAGTGTAGAATATGTCATGCCTCAGGCTAGCTATTTTATCCAATGCAGCATTGCCCTCCTAGTAACGAGAGTGTGTTATTCTATTCCACACCCTCCAAGAAGACAACAAGAAATTCCAACCTCTGACTTTCTCTCCTTCAGTGATGGTGAGCGAGGAGGCAGGTGGATTTAGGTTTAATATCCATCTCTGGGGCATGGAGTTGCCGGGGACATGAGAATGGGGTAGCCGGTAGGATTGAACCCAGTGGCATCAACCCCCCCTTCCCTTGCAGGATCGGGCCAGGCCCAGGTTGATCACCTGCCCCTTTCCTGGAGGATCATGGGCCAAATGACCCCAGCTGGAGCAGGTTACCTGGCACTAGGACCCTGGTGGGGCAGCAAGAGGGCAGGGCACTGAGATGCTCATTGCTCCGTAACATTTGCTGAAGCTGCTGCCCCCACTGGGGATTAAAAGGCTCAGGGGCTGAGCGGGGGGGTGGAAATTCACTGTATGGGAGTGGGGAGAGCTCAAATAGCTGGAGGCAGGGGGCCAAAGAGCAAAATGAAGGTGCAGAAGCCAAAGTGCATCCCAGGGCTGAGAGGGGCTGCCAGATAGTGGCAGAGAGCAAATCCCATTTGCGGCAGAGGAAGTAACAGTGACCCCGACGGGAGGAGTCACCGGCCCTGTTTGCCAAAAATGTAGGGAAGGCCGGGAGGGGTGGGAGCAGGTTGCCATGGCTAGGAGGAAGCGTTCAGACAAAAAAAGACAGAAGTCCTAGGTTGCTTGTGGTTTACAGCTAGAGGAAGCCACATTAGAAAGTAAAACATGGCATAGGTTAAACAAGCCTTTTTAGTCAACTCTAGTAGAGGCAGGGCTGGCGACAGACTTTGCCAGGCCCTGGCCAAGAGGAGGGGGGCTCGGAAGGGGCAGGGCTGGTGGCGAGCTCCCCCCAGTGCCGTCCACACACAGCAGGGCGCCAGCAGCAAAGTAAAGGACCCGGGGATCTGGCCGCTGTGGCTGCCGTAGCAGCAGTGATGGCAACCTGGAGCCTCAGGCCCTTTTAAATCACTAGGCCTCAAACTAACTTCTTCTCCCCTTTCATCGGCCCTGAGCGGAGTTAAACCAACTCCTGTTCCCCCCGGAGCAGTGTTTTCCTGTGACTGCGACCTACCCTTACTTATTGCCTCCCCGGCCCAATCCAGAGGACAGACTAAGAAGCCTCCCTCTGACTCATTGTTATAATGTGTTCCATTAACTGGCTAGCAAGATGCACTCACACACCAGGGAATTGACACGTCAGGGCAGACCGGCCCCTGGTGCTGAATTCACCTTGGTTTTTCTTTGAAAAGGGCTCTAAATTTGCACTAGGGTTAACGTTCCGCTGTGCCTAGGCAGACTCTTTTCTCCATGAAAGCAGGGCCGTCACCTCGGTGTTGTCTCTGTCTAGCCAGAACAAGGGCTTTGGCATTTCCCCCCGCTGAAGAACAGCATAATCTGATTTCAAGGTCCCCACAGCCATACGCTTTCTTTTGTCTCCACACATAGGTACAAGGGGCTTTGCCTGGCCAGACGTTAAATATCATAGAACCACTGGGGTTAAAAGGGACCACCAGGGTCGCCTCATCTAACTCCCTGCCAAGACGCGTCATGCCTCTTCACAGCTGTCACAACAGAGCTTCCCCAACTGAACAATACTTCCCCCACTGGCCTTAATGCGAGCAAGCCACGCTGCTATAATCCTTCACCTCTAAAGGGGCATAATCACAATTTGCTTGGGAGGAGTCAGCAGGAGAAAAGATCAGGGTGAAGCCAACCATAATATATGAGGAAGTAAACAACAGTCAATACTTCTTAGAAAAAGAAAACCACAGTGCAAAAGATAAAGAAACAGAAATCTTACAGCTTCCCCCACCTGCCTCCAAAGGGGCGGTCTCCCTCATAGAAAGGACAGAGAAACGGTGGCTTCTGCTCTGACAAAGTCAGATGTTATGGAAGTCATTTAACTGCTAGATAATCCACCTCTGTGGGAAATTCAGTCTTTGTTCACTTTCAAAGTCCCTTTTATTCTCCCATGTATCTCAGAGAGGTGTTTATTCTAGCCAGTCTCACGCCGGTCTCATGGAAAACCATCAGGATCATTTTTTCTTTATGAACTGAAATGCAATGTAATATCTTTCTGAATATGTTTCACGCTTTTAAGTCATTGCAGTATGCATATTTATTGTTACTACCAGATGCATCTGGATTTTCTCGGATCCTTAACTTAATTAGGGGGGTGGTTGGAAGATAAAATGAAAATGTCCATGCTGCATTTAAATCATTGCTCTGGGCTGGGGATGAGGGATTCAGTATGCAGACTGTCCCAGGCTGAGAGGACTACCCCAGCCCTCTCTCACCACAGCAGCTTGGCATTAGGTGAGAAGTGTCTCTCTATGGCTGCTGTAGCTCCACCGGGCACAGCTGGGGCAGGGTGCATGCCCCCTGGGTAGAGCAGATCCAGGTTAGACTGGGTGGGGGCCATGGAAGGTGCACGGGTCCCCAGGCAGTGGGAGATGTGGCGGCAGCTCTGGGTTGGGTGCCATGCCTGGGAGGGAGGTACCCACTCCTCTGGACCCAGCATGGAGCAGATGCGGCTGAGGATGGGGAGGAGGCAGCCTCTCCCCCACTCCTAACACAGAGCTGCCACAGTTGGGGGAGAGCCACCAACCCTGCACTGGCCCAGAACAGAGCTTCAGCAGCAGCAGCAGCAGCTCTGGGCAACAATAGCTGCTAACAACTCAACTCACTGATATTGTCTGAAATTAGCATGTCTACTGTTGGGGCCAGATCCTGTAATGAAATCTGTGGAGCAGGTCCCACTGAAATCAGAGCTGGCCCCAGGGTCTGCCCTCACTGATTTCATTATGGAACCAGGTGTATATCAAGAGCCTGCCCTACACACATGCAAACAAGCTCCTACTCCCCTAACATTCACTCACCCCTTTCTTGTTCTGATCCTCAGCATAGGGGGTAATTTCACCATCTAACCATAATCTTATCTCCACCCCCCTCCTTCCAATTTCCCCACGCCTCCAGTATGAAGGCAAAATGTGACGTGTTGGGTGCAAGATACAGCCCATGCTTCGTAAGACTTACACTCCAAGCACAGAAGGCATACAAAGGAAGCAATACTACAAAAGGTTAGAAAAACGGGGAAAGAATTTTACAGCCCACTTCAAAACGGTTTCCCTTTCACAGGGTGGGAAATGGGACTGGCTTTCTTTCTATAACTTTTAAACAACAAAAGCTGGAGTTTCATTTTATTTTGAATTGTCCCATTAAACTTCACCAAAAAAATGACAATTTTCCCAAGAAAATATTCATTTCTGAGGAACCTTTGACTTTTTTTTTCTTTAACATTTTTGATTGTTTCTAATTATTATCACCCTTTTACTGGGAAGGGAATTGAGAGAGTAAATCGGCGATGGGCAACCTAGACTATTGAATGGCCTGCATGAGTGGCCCTCCTTCATCTCAGCGGGCTGCAAGATTGTCGTAACCAAGACGATATGCTAGGATAGGGTGGTTTTGCTTCCTGCGCTTGAGTACATGTGGGGCGTAGCAATTGAATGGTGGCAGCACTTTGATTGGCTGCAGAAGAAGCACGTAGCTTTCACAATGTTGTATGCAATCAGCACGCACTTCACTTTACATGCCCTTGCTTTACATGTGGGCCACCAGGCGGATAGAAACCAACTGAATCTATAACCCTGCAGGAGAGCAAAAATAAAATGTTTCACGGGCCACACATTGAACTCCAGTGGCCCATATGCAGGCCTTGGGCTGCAACTCACCCACCACTAGAGTAAATTATTTCCCTACGGTCACACAAGGTGGCTAGAGTACAAGTAGGACCTGAATTCATTGTCATTCTGCTTTGAAGAGCCCCCTGGTGGCAGAAAGCCATAGTACTGCACTAAGCTTCACTAACCTAGCAGACATTCTTGAAACACCCTGAGGAGATTGTGGGATATGTTTTGTGGTTTTTTTGTGCACCTTCTCTTTGGGGGAAATGATCATCCAATGTGGTTCTAATCCTAACTCATAGCCGTGTCTCCTGAATGCCCACATTCCATTGTGCCTAAATTCAGAGTTAGTAGGTATATTATTATCAGAGGGGTAGGTATATTATTATTTTTTATAATAGCACCTTAGGCTTCCAGCTGAGATTGGAACACCATTTTGTGTGGCACTGACTGTACAAACATAAAATAAGAGACGGCGCCTGACCCAAGATCTGAGAGCTCAAAAGCAATGCCATTCTTATGCAAATAAGGCAAGAGCCTGTTTAGGCCACATCACAATTACTTCCTTTGTGATGGGAGCAACTGCATTTTCTACATGCTATACAAAACTCTATTTGTACTTAAGGGGAAAAATAACAACAAAAAGAGACAAACCACTAACTACCCACAGTACTTGGGTATATTTTATTATTGTTCAGCTCGAATACACAAGGATAAATGCAGCCACAGGAGGTTTTTCCCTTACAGGATTCATCTCCACAGAGTTACAATCCCTTGCGATACTAAGAATGAATTATCCTCTGGTTTATTAATTAAGCCCATACACATTGTAGAGCAGAAGAATGGCCTTACTCACTCAGCGTAATGGTCCATCTAGCTCAATATCCTGTCTTCTGACAGTGGTGAGTGCCAGATGCTTCTGGTGAATGAACAGGGCAGTTAGCAAAAACCTGAAGGGACCATCTTTAGGGGGGAAGCAGGAGATTGCTTTCTTTGCTGATTCAAACATTGTCCTTTGTTTTGAACCGGCCCACACAGTGTCCTTTTGGTTCCAGTCACCATCCTGTGGTTTGGTGTGGTCTGGTTTGGTTTTTTAAAAAGTCAGTTGTGAAAAGGGCCGGCTGAAAATTTTCCTTCCAAACTGTTTGTCAACAGACAACTGGGTTTTTATCTAAATAATTTTTTGTAACTATGTCTGGCTTCCATGGAGAATGTTGTTTTTTTATTAAAAACCTGAAGATTGCCCAAACCTCAAAATACATTGGTTTTTTAAATGCTGCTATGGTGCCTCTAGGAAATAGCAGTTAAATTGCCATTCTTGTCTCTAATTTGGCCCACTGGGATGGTCTACATCTTCCATGATGAACCATGTCTATGAGCTTCCTGGATACATTGCCTCCTCTCTTCAAGGGGGAAGACCATGGTGCATCATGGGAGAGGTAGTCCAACTTGGGATCCTGACCAATAGAGAGATTGGAATCATAAGGCATTAGAACTACAGTAAAACTCCAATTGTCCAGCATCCAGTGGTCCGACACTCCTGATAGTCTGGCACCAACTGGAACCCGGAAGTGCTCCGGCCAGCCGGACAATTGGAGCTGCTCTACCCCTGGCTTCCCCAAGTCAGCCGCTGGTCAGTTTCATCAGCAACTGACTTGGGGAAGACGGGGGCAGAGCAGCTGGGGTGCTATTGGGTTGGTCCCGCAGCACTGCCCTCTCCCACGCTGCGCAGTTCCCTGCCGACCTTCCCACCCCCACCTAAGACCTCTCATAGCCCCCCTTCCGGTACTCCGGCATAGCTGATCCCCTGGGTCCTAAAGGTGTCGGATTATCGGAAGTTTACTGTACAACTCCTATGAGGCACAGCAGCAGCATTCTGAAATGCAAATATATCAGTTTTTGGCTGAAATGTTTTGGTATTCAAATTTCAGTTACAATTTTTTTTCTCTGGAAAACAGATAAAAATGAAATATTCTGTAGCATTTTCCCCAACAAGCTTCTGTAATCATCATGCCTTCTGTGTCACAAGCTGAAAATTGGAATTTGACCAAAAGTAGAGTTTGGTCATTAGAAAAATGTAATTTTTCTCAATGTTTATTGGGAAAATTCTAAACAAAGTGAAACAATCAATTGAAATGTTCTTTTTTTATTTCAAAGCAAAACATCTGTAACATTTAAATAATTTGGATTTTTGCCATTCAATGAATAGCTTTTCTTTTCCCATAATTCCACTTTGTGAATTTTTCCAAAGTTACAAAAGTTTGGAAGGTTGAGATTTGTAGTTTTTCATTTTGCCTGTTATCAATCTGCAACTCTTCCAGAGTGGGAGAAGCTTTGAAAAATTGACCAGTAGAAGATGTCTAGATAACAAAAATAAAAACTGAAAAAAAAATGCATATTGTACAATTGATTTTACTTAGTAGCAAAAGTGGAGAGGGAGTACATGAAAAAGGGGAGATGCAAAAATTAAAAATTTCTACTATCAAAAATTTTAAATATTTTGCTAGAAATTTTTCAGAGTAAGAATAGCTCCATTCTGAACTCTGCAGAATGGAAGCAACTTGGACATTTCAAAAAACTTTGCAAAAGTTTTTCTTCCACTCTTGACCAGCTCTGCCATTAATCTCTGACTCTATTTCTCCATATGAAAAATTGATATTTTCCTACTATGCAGGGCTTGCAGGAACATTAATTAAACAAAATTTGAAGGACTTTAATTTTTTAGTACTACTGGGAAACATCCTACCTTTGTGAAAAAATCAGCACAATAACCTCATCCTTCAGAAGGACCTTTCCTTGTTTGATGTCAGATCCAATTTTTTTGTTGTTGGATTGAGACATTTGGGAGGGTGGGTGGAATAAGGGGTTCCATCAACTTCAATCGTCAGTCCATGCAAAAAGCTGAGTTCAGAAAATTGGATCATTATTAGCACAGGTGGTTTAAGGTTACTTTTACCTAAAAGTAACGATGCTTTGAATTCTAATTGAGAGTGGCAGGTACTGAAGAACATGATCTCAAATTGCCTATTAAAGCTGAATAGTGCTTCTGACAGAAGAGGATACTTTCCTATCTGTGTTTCAAATCATATAGGACATGAAATTAACAAAGAAATACATGATAGTGTAATTCATTGTGAGTAGCTATAGAGGGACGCAGGCCTGTCAGTGGAGGAGGAGGGGACAAAGGAGGCAGTGGTCCCAGAGCCTGGCAGTTCAAAGGGGCCTGAGACTCCTGTTAGCCAGAGCCCTGGACACTCTGGGCAGCTCTTAGAGCTGCCTCAGGAGGCGTGGGCGCCACATGCTCCAAATGAAACAGAGGGCTGTCTCTCCCTGGCCCCACCTCTTCCACCTGAGGCTCCACCCCTTCCGGGTTGCGGAGCCAGCCCCTTCCCACACTTCTCCCAGTGGGCCCTGAAGCCTGTCAGCTCCTCTAGAGGGGCATATTATGCCACAGTAACCTTAGCAGACCAAGATTGGTAAATCATGTCTTTGGGACTGCAGCCATCTCTTTAGTCTGTGTGTTTAGAGCACCAAGCACAATGGGGTCCTGGCACATGACTGGGATTTCTGAATATAATATAATATAATATAATATAATATAATATAATATAATATAATATAATATAATATAATATAATATAATATAATAATGTTTTTAGTAGACTTTAGGACAGATGTTGATACTAATAATCTATAATAATCTATTATTTACCATCACCGGACAGCATTCCCTATTTCACTGAGATTCAACACACGCAATTTAAAAAAACAACAACAGTCCACATGGATCAGGATTTGGGGAAATGTCATTTGTATTCTCAAATTACCATTCGCAGATAGGGCCTGCTGGCTGGAATGGCAAGGTACTTCCGTGCCAATGTATTATTACAAAAAATGCATTTTGTGGCAGCACAGTAGATTTGGCTTTTTCCGGCTTGTTCAGGTTACAAAGATATTTCTCTGATCTTTCAGATTATATTTTAAATTTTATTTTATTGTATGCATTAGCAGGAAGTATGTAGCCTTGACAGCATATTTCCAGCCCGGGGCCGCATTCAGCAGACTTATAACAAGGTGACCTGGGCCAAACTGGGTCTGTCAATGAAAACCTGAGAAAGGAAATATGTGTAAATATGTCCAGTGTTGCATCATATAGAGATCTGATTTCTGCTAAGGTAGCCTACCTGAATTCACATGCTATTTTACATATTCCACAACAGCTCCCCCAAGTGGCAGATGACTTGTGTGTGTTTTTGCATTGTCACCACAGGGATACCAAGAAGCCAGATGAGCGGCTGTTTCTGAGAAATCGGGCAATCTCCTACTCCTGTGTAATTTCGACACCGCTGAAGCCATTATTTTCCAAGTTTTAGGGAGAATAGTCAAGTGTGTACGGGCTGTGTAATTGTGAAAGTGTGCAGCAAAGGATTAAATGATATGGGGCACCTGGATGGATTCCCTTATTGATTAATATTTGATTCATATTTAAAATAAAGTATGTGAACATGTCCTTTTGCTGTGGGGATATTTGCAGATTCCAGTGAAACTCTCTCTCTCTCTCTCTCTCTCTCTCTCCCGTAATTTTTTTCAATGACATTTTGTGTTTGCTTGCAGCTAATGGGCTAAATTGTGCCATTTCAGCTCTGGGCCCTGTGCCTCTGAGGCTACGTCTAGACTGCAGGCTTCTTTCGGAAGAAGCTTTTCCAGAAGAAATCTTCCGAAAAAACTTCTTCCGAAAGAGAGCGTCTACACAGCAAAAGTACGTCGAAAAAGCAATCCGCTTTTTTGAAAGATAGCATCCATAATGAATGAACACTATCTCGCATTTCAGCTGTGATTACTATGGTTGCAGTGGCCACCAGGGCACCTGTGCTTTTTCCTCTTTCCTCTTCTTTTGAACGAACTCCCTCTTCCTTAACCACACACGCCTTTTTCCGAAAGAGATTTTTGAATGTCAGAAAAAAACCTCTGTTCTTTTGATTTTTTTCAAAAGAATACAATTGCTGTGTGATGTAAGTGAAGTTTTTTTAAAACGTTTGTTTGTCTGAAAAAATGCTGCAGTGTAGAAAAACCCTGAGACACCCATCTGCAACACAATTCCTCCTAAGAGCACCCTGTGCTGCTGTGGGAGGTGTAATTATGTAATGTCCCATAATGGGGTGCAGTAGATCCTTGCATGCCATGCATGTCTACTCTTAATGCAGCAATATGCAAGGAAAGCAAGTTCCTTCTGTTTGCAGGCTAGGGAAAAATAGGGGAGCCCCCCCACTAGATATTTTAAGAACAGTTCCACAAAATTCTAGTAAGGATAGTCTCAGTACACACATGGTCCTGCCTCAGTGAGTGAAGGCTGGTCTATGATCTTTTGAGATCCCATCCAGCCTTGTACATCCATTTCCCTGTACCCTACATTAGGGGAAGGCAGACTGTAGCCCACTTGCAATGATACTTTGCCTTTTGGCAGTGGTCCTAGAAAGATATTGTGTAAACTAGGACCCTCTGGTCCAGCAGCATCCATGATACAGCAGGACCATGGATGTTCCTGGACCAGAAAGCCCGGGGCATGGAGATCAGTGGCAGGCTGGGAGTCCCACTGCATGGGGCTGAGGTGGTGCAGCCAGGAGCCCTGCAGCAAGGTGCTCCGGCGGTTTGGAGAGCTCCAGTGGCAAGGAGGTCCAGCAGTGCAGCCAGGAGTCGCAGGGCAGAGGGGCCGGCCAGGGCTGGCAGCACAGCTGGGCTGAAATAGGGGAGACTGGCTAGAGTTGGAAGTGGAACCGGTGGGAGACTGGGAGGCTAGTGGCAGGAGCCCTTCCCTGGTCTGGCAAATTCCCTTGTTTGGGACCGGTCAGTTCCTGAGGGTGCTGGACCTCAGAGGTCCAACCTGAACCTTCAATTTTTTACCAGCTGTGATATGAGTTCGGAGAAGTCTGTTCTTGCATTCAATTATCCCCAAATACCTAGCAAACATTAGTAAGTAAGGACTTCCAACACTCTTGTGCAATAGTGATTATTGTTATTGTTCCCGAAGACGCATAAAGAATTTAAGTGAGTTGCCTAGCATCGGACAAGACATTCATAGCAGAATCAGGAATAGAAACCAGGATTCTGAGTCTCTGTGGGTATGTCTACACTACCCTCCTAGTTCGAACTAGGAGGCTAATGTAGGTATACCGCACTTGCAAATGAAGCCTGGGATTTGAATTTCCCGGGCTTCATTTGCATAAGCAGGCGCCACCATTTTTAAAACCCCGCTGGTTCGAACCCCGTGCAGCGTGGCTACACGGGGCACGAACTAGGTAGTTCGAACTAGGCTTCCTAGTTCGAACTACCGTTACTCCTCATTCCACGAGGAGTAACAGTAGTTCGAACTAGGAAGCCTAGTTCGAACTACCTAGTTCGTGCCCCGTGTAGCCGCGCTGCACGGGGTTCGAACCAGCGGGGTTTTAAAAATGGCGGCGCCCCGCTTAGGCAAATGAAGCCCGGGAAATTCAAATCCCGGGCTTCATTTGCAAGTGTGGTATGCCTACATTACCCCACTAGTTCGAACTAGCGGGGTAGTGTAGACATACCCCGTCTCCCTGTTGCTTGTGTAGCACTCATTTATTCCCGTGACAATTTTGCCCTGGTGTACATGACAGCACAAAGTTCAGGGACACAGAGATCAGTGTTGAGTTGTCTTGGCTCCTGGTCTTTTGCTGTATCTACAAGACTATCCTTCTGCAGCCCTGTGCGGTGCTCGATTTTACATTTCATCTAGCATTACAGTGCTACCTGTCTCCAGGATAACTTGGTCCAATGATTCAGAGGAGAGAGAGCTACTTTACTAATTCAGCAACACTTCTGCCTATCACATTGTGGCCTTTCTTGAGAGTTTTTTTTTCTATCCAAGAACTGACTTTGTCTCTTTTGCTTATGAGATCTGACAGGATCAGCACCTCAGGTGTTAAGAACAGCATGTTGTGACATTATGCTATGTGTTGCGTGTGACTTGAAAGTAACCTCTGATGCCTTGAGTGACTAGGGAGAAGAAGAAAAGGTGTGAGGGCAGGGGGGACATGTCAAGAACACTCAGCTATAAGCAAGGGCAGGGGAATAACAGGCGAACTGGAGGCAATGGTTGATACAGACAAAAGGAAATAGAACAAAAAACTCACAGCCATGGACATATGGTCAGGTTTAATAAGCTCCCTTCCATTTTCCCTTTCTAGCATCGTACCAAAAACAAACAAACAAACAAAAAAACAAACAAGCAAAACAAACCCCCCAGTAGAAATGTTGTAACTCTTAATCTGGAGAAAATATATAGAGCTGGAGGAAGGGTGACACTTTTCTGAGTGTTTACTAAAGAGTTCAGATATAAAGGACAGGAAATGCAGAAATACATGAGGGGGGATAATTCTCACACACAGTGAGAATTGCAGGTGCGCCGGACCTCTGAAAAGCAGCCCCTCTCGGGGGGTGGATGCCATTCTGATGTTCCCAACACAATGTCAAATCAGCTTGGTCTTTGCATGGGCCAGTCTGGTTGAATTTCATCCTCATCACCCTGTGAAAGTAACCATTCTGAACCCCGTTGGCTGGCTTGTTTGCATTCCAACCACAGCTCTGCCACTGGCTGTGGGCAAGTCATTCTAAGAATTATTTGGAGAAGTTCCACGGTCAGATGAGATGATCATAATGGCCCCTTCTGGCCCTTGAATCTATGAACCTCTCTATGAAGTTGCCCTACACTTTGCTGGCCCTGTTTGGCAACATGTTGGCTACGTCTAGACTGGCATGATTTTCCGGAAATGCTTTGAACGGAAAAGTTTTCCATTAAAAGCATTTTCGGAAAAGAGCATCTAGATTGGCACGGACGCTTTTCCGCAAAAGCACTTTTTGCGGAAAAGCATCCGTGGCCAATCTAGATGCGCTTTTGTGCAAAAAAGTCCCGATCGCCATTTTCGCGATCAGCACTTTTTTGTGCAAAACAAATCTCAGCTGTCTACACTGGCCCTTTTGTGCAAAAGTTTTGCGCAAAAGAGACTTTGGCCCAAATGGGAGCAGCATAGTATTTCCGCAAAAAGCACTGATTTCTTACAGTAGGAAGTCAGTGCTTTTGCAGAAATTCAAGCGGCCAGTGTAGACAGCTGGCAAGTTTTTCTGGAAAAGCAGCTGATTTTCCGGAAAAACTGGCCAGTCTAGACACAGCCGCTGTGTTTTTCCTCCTTATCCCTTTCTTGCCTACTTAGCCTGGGAGCCCTGTGGGGCAAGGACTGTCTCTTAATACATGTATGTACAGGGCCTAGAACAATGGTTCTCATCTCAGCTGGATTTTAGGTGCTTCTCTACTATAAATAACAGCCACAAGTCTTGAAAAATAATTTTACCTGTTGATCAGTGAGGATAAAGGAAAATATGAGTTAACATGAGCAACAATCAGTAAATACAATGGGGAAGATTCACAACTTGTGCCAATTGTCATAGTTGCATCCAAGTCAATGGAACTCTGCCAGTTTACATTAACTGAGAACCTGGCCTGGTTACTGCAAGAAAACTTCCATTTTAACTTTGAGTTGTCAACAGAGTCTGAATTTATTCAGCATTCCATATGGAAGTTGATCATACAGAAGATTTCCAGTTAGCGTAGCTATCTTGAGATGGACTGGGTTCTTATAGTCTCTTTGTCCTGATCTTATGAAAGTCCATACCTTGGATTTAACCAAATACTATGTGGTTCCCAAGGAAGTTTCTGAGCTCAAGTCTGGTCTCATTTATGCCATAAATGTCTTGCTACTGCAGTAAAACCAAAGGATGTCCGCATGGGGAAATCTAGGTCAGAATCGGACCCTTTGTCGTCTTAATTTGAATTCCAACAGTAAATAATAACAGCTTCATTTTCAATCCGTTTTTGACTGCAGCTAAAGGTCAGGATAAATTAACTACTGCAGACTTTTCAAACATGGTAATCTGTCTCTGAAACTCATAGAGGCTGCACGTAGCACATAGTGGTACTGTTGTTATTTTCTCCACAATTACACCTTCAGACATCATGTACTCAACAATTTTCACCTAGATTACGTACATTTTCCTGTAGAGCATCAAATTTTGTTAGGGTAGTTGGATTTTTTTTTAAATAAGTAATGCTTGCCAGTCATATTTCTACGGGCCTAAATTAGAGGATTTTTTAAAAAAGCTGGATCATTCCGTTATGTAGGATTTTCACAGAGGTCAAATGCCCAATTCTCCCACAATGTGACCTTTACCCAACAAAAGATGTATGCATGTGGAATATTTTGGTGGTTTGAAATCTCAGCTATTGGACAGTGTAAATCACTAATACAGTGGGAAGTGTACACCACACAGCCTCGGCCTGAATCAATAGATGACAGATGTCTATGCAGACTGTGGGCATCAGAGACATGCAAGTAAGTTGATGAAACTGAACTAGCAGTCTGACTCTTTTATCCAATTATCCTATAGCAAACCACAGACTAATGGGCTCCTAGAGTTTGGTTGTAATGGAGGCATTAAGTGGGCAATAGTATCGTCTCAAAGCAAAGGAACCAATAATGGAAAATTGCCTCCTGAGTACTACTGCTTATGCTCCCTGATTATCACAGCTTAGAAACTGGAGCATTTGATAAAACCACTGGCCTATAAAGTAGCACCTTCAATACCTAGCTTTTATATTTGCAGTGTGACCAACTCATTATGTCCCATGGAAAGGGTAAATATGACAGGATAATGGTCTCATTTGGCGGTGGCTGTACACAGCAATGCTAATATACTTGGATTTTTTTATTATAGTTTCGACTTTGGTAGGAAACACACATTACCAAATTATAGAGCTTTCTTCACCTTGTGCTAATCCAGGGGTGTGATGACCAGGGGTTGTACAGGGGTTGTATAAATAAAATTCAGAGAAATTGTCTGGCAAACAAACTGTCCTTGCCTACAAAGATAATACACAAAAATTGGGCTTCATCTGTATGTTTGTTTTTACGCTTTTCTTTACAGATTAATCCAAACTAAACCTCTGGGTCAAAGTCATCCAGAATTTATGTACAATTTCAGTCTGGATGCAAATCCAGGTCGTATCTTTGCAGCAGAACTAAATACATAGGCTCAGAAGGATTTGGTTTTCTCAGTAAGTGTCGGTAAACGTCAAATTCACTGTATCCATACATACCGATTAAAAATATGTAATAATTGAAATTTGCAAATAGGCAAGGTAAGAAAAATGCTGCTTGAGAACTTATTAGGGTTTGCATTGAAGCTCTTTGTTTTGTACATTTTGACACGCAATATTGGTGATTTGTGTTTTAGCCATTATAAAAATTTAACTTTGTGAATGAAAATCTCACTCTCATGAAATAACTACTGTCTGACCCTCCTCCAATTATGCCCTACAACTTTGAACATTTAAATTGATAAAAATAAAAGATGCTTAAAATCCATAACTTATGCAACTGTGAAAATTTGCACTAATAGAAATCTTTAAAAATGCTTAAAATAAATATCGATACCATCCATTGAGATAATAAAAAAAGGAATTCTGCCAAGCCTACATGTACAATACCTAGACGATACTGTCTCTCCAGGATTCATTAAAGCTGAGATTCTGCTGGTCTCATCACTCTGAGTCAAAATATATCTCTAAAGCAACCGTGCATAAATTTGCTACTGTCAGTTTGTCTTTGGGTGGTGCGGGAAGTGAATTTCCTATCTGACTGCATTGGAATTAGCAATTGATGCTCCAGATTTATTTTTCCTAATGAGATTCTAATAGCAGCATGAAATACAGCATCCACAAAATGTACAAATTCTACATAGGACATCTACTGTCACTGAGCCAGCATTGTCAACTATTGTTTCAGGTGTTGCAACTCCTTGGCATTCAATTTAAGGAAATAAAGGGAAAAAAACCACTTTTGTTTCATATACTTAAATCTGTTGATTAAATCAATGAGTCAGGAAAGCTTATTCTACCTTCTGTTTGCTCTGGAGTGAAGGAGAGACAGTGGTTATAACATTCATTCATCAGTTAAACAGATGCTCTTTTCATGTAGGCATATTTTCATTTAATGATAACCGCACCATTGCAATTAGGCTGCTCTCATCTGCTGTTAACTAAGAGTATAAACACGGGATTCATTTACTGCTTTTGTTGTAAAAATTAAAGCCATTTGTATAATTTTAAAAAGCCCACACAAGATTGGGCTAGTAATGATATTTTACTTATGCTAATATGAGCAGGACTGCACTAGCAATAATATTCTAATTGCCTAAATAACAGTATCTCCTACTTGTCAAAATTATTTGCATTAATGGGTACTGGAAACAATGCAATAAAGCTTCCGTTCTAGCACATTGTGTACCCAGTTGTGATTAATGGTTTGATTAAGCTTTGTATGTCTTCCTGTAATATGATTAAGAAGCATAGGTTATTAGATAAAAGTCCAGAATAAAGACAAATGCACCTTTTTAGTGAAGCTCCAAGTCTTTACATAAATATTTGCTTAAAAGTACGAAATAGAAAAAGTCCCGGGGCTACATCAACTTCTGTAAATCAACCTTCCTCTAAATATAGGCTGATACACCTGCTGAAATGCTAGCCCTCAATTTTCATACTTTCACTTATTCTTCTTTCTTTAAACAAGACAGAATTCCACTGACATCCAGGAGTGGAACTTGGTGGTGTATGCAGAAGGAGACAAACTCTGAGGAAGCTCAGAAACTTGTCTCTTTCACTAACAAAGATATGTCCAAATTATCCTGCCCCAATTTGGCTCCCTAATATCCTGGGACAACAGGGCTACCACAACACTGACATTTACACCATTGTGTTAAACAGTGAATTCTTCTGAACACAGAATTCAGCTCACTAGCAAAACCAGAATTCCACTACCTGCCCTGTACCGTAGTAGCGCCATTGTCACATGACAATTATAAAATGATAAAGCAGTTAGGTGCATGATACAAACAGTGACGTAAGAACAGGAGCAGCCCTAGACGAGCTGCCGGCAACTGGCGCCATAGGCGAAATGCGCAATCAGCACCCCCGCTTACAAAGTGCTCAACAGCCATTTATCTTGATGCCCTAGGTGACTGCCTAGTTCGTCTGTATTGATGGGCTGCCACTGCTTAAGAATACCTAGGTAAATGAATGCGGTAGGTTCACTTTGTGGTTATTCGAGGTGGCTGTATTATTCTTTGAAGGAGATGAAACTAGAATATCAGTTGCACACATACAAACTAGGGATTGAGAGCCCAGGAAGGAGTACTGTGGAAAGGGATCTAGCGGTCATAGTGGACCACAAGTTAAATATGAGTTGATAGTGTGACACTGTTGCAAAAAAAGCAAACATCAGTCTGGGATGCATTAACAGGAGTGTTATAAGTAAGACATGAGAAGTAACTCTTTCCCTCTACTCTGTGCTGATTAAGCCTCAATTAGAGTATTGGGCCCCTCTGGGTGCACCATTTCAGGAAAGATATGGACAAATTGGTAAAAATCCAGAGAAGAGCAACAAAAATGATTTAAAGGTCTAGAAAAAGACTGAAAGAACTGGATTTGTTTAGTCTAGAAAAGAGAAGACTAAGAGGGGACATGATCACAGTTTCTGGTATCTAAAAGGTTGTTACATGAGGCGGGAGAAAAGTGATTCTTTTTAACATCTGACAATAGGACAAGAAGCAAGGAAGACTTAAGTTGAACGTTAGGAAAAAGTTCCTCTCAGAGTGGTTAAGCAGTGAAATAAACTGCCTAGGGAGTTTGTGGAATCTCAATTGTTGGAGATTTTTAAGAGAAGATTAGACAAACACCTGTCAGGAATGGTCTAGATGGTGTTTGGTCCTGCCAGGAGGGGACTGGACTTGATGACCTCTCGAGGTCCCTTCCAGTCCTATGATTCAATGATACTATTTTTAAGCCTTGTCTGCAGTAGGTATTTTGACCTCCATGTTAGGATCGTCTTAGAAAGCACGTGTATTTGATAGGGTGGTAAAACTTTTCCCAGACCCAGAAGTTTATTTACACTAGGTCTACTACCAGTGCTAACAGTGGTTTAGCTGAATCCTGAGGAGCAAGAGTGAGATTTAACAAAAAATCCCTAATTAAAAAGGCTCAATAATCTTCTTATCTTTGGCTCCTTCCTTTTTCATCCTTGGATCCATCGGCTGCAACATCCTCGTTTGGTAGCTTATCATCTGTTAAGGATTTAGTTATTATAGCAGGTCCTATATGGCTCGGGGAAGGATTAGGACTTCCAACTGCAACCTAGGAGCATGGTGTGGAAGTCAGTGGAGGACAGGGTCATGGGTGGTAAGTGCTTTTGTCACGACATGTATTGCACTAGTCTAAACAGGAGGAGCTAAATGTGTAGGTCACGGGGGCCAACGTCTCATCAGACAGGAACAGGTGCCATCTTCTGCTTGTGTTACACAGAAGAAGAAAGCATTTCCCTCCTCTGGGGCATCCTAGGAACACATACCAAGTTCCACAGGGTCCCAGGATAAGCCATTGTCTAAACTATTCTGGGGAGAAATGGCCTCTCCCTTGTCACTTATTCCCACCTTCTGAAAACAGGCTAAGGACACCATTCCTTCTCATCCTGGTTAATAGCCATTGATGGACCTAACCTCCATGAATTTATCTAGTTTTTCTTTGAATCCTGTTAAAGTCCTGGCCTTCACAATATCCTCTGGCAAGGAGTTTCACAGGTTGACTGTGCCTTGCATGAAGAACTACCTCCCTTGGTTTGTTTTAAACCTGCTACCTATAATTTCATCTGGTGACCCCTAGTTCTTGTGTTATGGGAATAAGTAAATAACTGTTCCTTATTTACTTTCTCCACACCGTCCATGATTTTATAGACCTTCATCATATCCCCCCTCCCAGCCTCCTCTTTTCTGTGCTAAAAAGTACCAGTTTTATTAATCTCTCCTCATATCATAGCTGTTCCAAACCCCTAACAACTAGACACAGCCAGGTATATCCTAGAAGCATGCTGTGAATGGAGAGTGGACATATTACTATTGCCACATACCTTTTATTAAGGCAGTGATTCATTTTGTACCAAACCTACTATAATACTGGGTCAGCAAAGGTGGAACAACCAGCAAGCTGGATGACCTGTAAGTAACCTTTAAGCACATATCAAAAGTGTATTGCAAAGATAAACAGGGCAATTCCTTGTAGATATTATCAAAGACATATTCAGTCAACTTGAATCATTAACCTGTTTGCCTATGATGTTAGAGAAGCAAAGAGTGAGTGCTACATGTGTCTATGATTATCTGCATCCTATTAGAAATCTAACAATGTGATTTAATTAGCTCATAGGCGCTCAATCCTGTTCCTTTCTTGTAATGCTTCATTAATGTATTCTACTGACTTGGAGAGCAAAGGGGGATATTATCATATAAATGGGATTTCTGGAGTAATACTATTATCGTTCTCATGTCTCATCCAAACTTGTAATTCTACATAGAAAGCCACCTGTGAACTGTCTTGAAAGTTTGAACAGCTGTTGCTAAAGCTAGAGTCTAAGAAAGGATCCACTGAGTACAGATCACAAACTGTTAGCTTGGTTTCATCATAGCCCACATGGTGGAGTTACCGGTACTTATTTGTGTACCTGCATCAAAAATAAAGGAAGCTTTGGGCCTGAGTCTTTTCATCTGATATCTGTTTAAATTTTAACCGGGAAGGTCTAAGCCAGGGGTGAGCAATAAAATGGTGGTGATTCACAAGGCTTAGCCCCTGGTGAGCCACTGCCACTGTATTTACCTCCATCTCCACAGGTGCAGGTGATTGCAGCTCCCATTGTGGAGGTGCAGGTAAATACAGCAACGTGGGGTCTGCCGGGGCTAATCCTGGCAGACCAGATCTAGCCCATGAGCCAGTATTTGCTCATCCCTGGTCTAAGCCATAGGACTGAGGTCTTTGGATTTACCCTGGAATGCTCATGGAAGAACTGGAACAGACTCTAAACCTGGACTGCCAATTGGACAGTGACCTTTTCAATTGCTCCAGAGAGACTTTTACAAATCAACAGCCTAAACATCTCTGCTCTGAACCTGACCTCGGGACTTTATACATATTTGTATACAAACTGAGCTGCTAAACTGCATTTTTTTCTCTCCCTCGCCCCTTTATTATTAAACCTTTTGTGCTTATTTATTAAAGGATTGGCATCAGTGTGATCATTGGGTAATAATATGGAGATAAACCTATCTCATAGAGCTGGAAGGGACCTTGAGTCCAGTCCTTCGCCCTCATGGCAAGACCAAGCACCATCCTGACAGATTTGCCCCAGGTGGCCCCCTCAGGGATTGAACTCACAACCATGGATTTAGCAGACTGATGCTCAAACCACTGAGGCATCCCTCTACCCCTATAGAGCTGTATTCACCAGTGGATATGTTTCCAGACCTTTGGGTTTGGCAACCCTCACATATGTAGAATCAGGTTTCCGGTAACCACTCAGGGTATGTCTACACTACCCCGCTAGTGCGAACTAGCCGGGTAATGTAGGCATACCACACTTGCAAATGAAGCCCGGGATTTGAATTTCCCGGGCTTCATTTGCATAAGCTGGACACCGCCATTTTTAAATCCCGGTTAGTTCGAACCCCGTGCCACGCGGCTACACGCGGCATGGAGTAGCTAGTTCGGGTTAGGCTTCTAATCCGAACTAGCTGTACTCCTCGTGGAATGAGCATGGAATGAGGAGTACAGCTAGTTCGGATTAGGAAGCCTAATCCGAACTAGCTACTCCGTGCCGCGTGTAGCCGCGCGGCACGGGGTTCGAACTAGCCGGGATTTAAAAATGGTGGCGCCTGGCTTATGCAAATGAAGCCCGGGAAATTCAAATCCCGGGCTTCATTTGCAAGTGCGGTATGCCTACATTACCCTCCTAGTTCGAATTAGGAGGGTAGTGTAGACATACCCTCACTCTAGTAGATGTGGCTGTCCAGATGGGAGTCAAGGGTTGAAATGCTTAAAGGGGACTATATCTGACTTCTTGATAACTGGTCAGGCCCGCCAACAGGGGGCAGTTGCCTCAGGGCCCAGTGATTCTAAGGGGCCCAGGACTCCTGGCCACCGCTGCTAGAGCCACAGGTCCCTTTGAATTACTGCCGGAATGCTGCAGTGGGTGCTCCATGGGACTCTGAGGGAGGAAGGGGTAGTTTAGCACCATGGGCCAGGCGGCGTGGAGGTCTGGATGCCTCAGCTCCGCCTCCTCCACCTAAGGCCACGGCTCTTCCAAAGCAGCCTCACACACACCTTACCCCAGGGCCCACGGTGTCTGTCAGTCCCACTGTAACCGGCATACTATTACAGACGCTGTTTTGTTACTGCCTTGGTGAATCAAATACCAGCATTAACCACCAGTTTGGGGGACTGTCAGCCCTATTCCGTGCTGTCTGCTCTGAATGTCGCATTCTACGTGTGGCCCATCTTTGTGGTCACACCTGTATTCTAGTGTTTCCATTCCCTTTTCAGGAAGATACATTCAGAAACCAGACCAGAGAAGCATACAGCAGGGTTGACAGTTTCTCTGTGCCTCTTGGTAAGGTTGGAAGGGGGAGCCCTGCTCCACAGTCCTGGAAGGAGCAGGGCCTTTGGCAGAAGGGGAAGGGCTGGGCCAAGGCAGCCCTCAGCACTGCCTGGAGAGCACCATGCCTCCCTGAGGCAGCCCTCAATGCTGCCCGGAGCACACTGCTCAGTGCTCCGGCGGTGATTTAAAGGACCTAGGAGCTCTGAGCCCTTTTGTTTCCCTCAGCCCTGGGGCAATGGTTTGGCACGACCCACCCCACCGTCAGCAGGCCTGGAAAGGTCTGGAATGCATCTGGCGTAAACACGTCAAAAACAGGATTCTGCATGGCTTTGCTCCCCAGCCTCATGAGGAGGTCTTGCCTTCCAGAGGCAGAAGGCGAGAGTTCAATAGACCATTGCTCTGATTTGCTATGATCCTATGTGCCTAAAAGATGGCAATGACTCTGCTGAGTATATATGCTTTGCTGCTGCAGTCTACCCCGGGCTCTGCCTCTGGCGGTGTGTTGGTGCTAAGAGAAGATGGATAAGCCTTGTGCTTAAAGCCCTAGCCAAGGCCATGGGAAATATGGGATCTATTCCCACCTCTGCCACACATATGCTGCGTGACCTTCAGACTTCACTTAGGCCTTGATTCCATCTCTGTGCAATAAGGCTGATGCACATGCTTAAGTTCCATTAAAGGTAATGAGATGGAAACACATGCTCAATGGCAGGGCTTACTAAATCAGTGCCCAATCTCCCCATGCCTCAGTTCCATACCCCTAAAGCAGGAATAATAATACTTACTTTTCTCCTACCCTTTGTCTACTTCAGGCTTTGGGACTGCACCTCACTTTGTGCACATAGAGAACCTAGCACAATGGGGTCTCACACCTCATTGGAGCCTATCCGCCCAATTGAGAGTCAAAAAACGAATCCATAATACTAACATGGACACGTCACTCATAAAGGCGGGGATGGGGAGCGCATTTTGTCCCATGCAGATGTTATGTTGCTTCCTAGTAAAATTATTAAACAGTAAGGCTACGTCTAGACAGCAAGCCTCTTTTGAAAGAGGCTTTTTCAAAAGATACTTTCGAAAAAGCCTCTTTCGAAAAAGAGCGTCTAGACTACAACCAGTACTTTCGAAAAAGCAAGCCGCTTTTTCGAAAGAGAGCACCCAGGCAGTCTGGATGCTCTCTTTCGAAAAAGCACAGTTTGCCTTACATAGTGCCTGTTTTTGAAAGAGCATTTTCAAAAAAAGGCGTTATTTCTTGTAAAACAAGGTTTTCCGCAGTCAACAAAACTGCCACGTTCTTTCGATTTACTGTCGACAGAACGCAGCGACAGTCTAGACACGGGAAAGATTTTTCAAAAAAAGGCCATTTTTTTTTTAAAATCCCTGTAGTCCAGACACAACCTAAATTGGGTTGGTCAGGCAGAGCTTTTCCCCGTTACTGTTGTGCAAGGACTCTTCTTCATACAGTGCAGTGGTTAGGCACAAACCTCTCAAATCCATAGTGCTAAATAGGAGCAATATGCTCAGCGTCTTTAATTATAGTTTTCATATTGTTACAGTAGAGTACACAACATTATAACTAATTATATCCTTTGTCATAGCAAGACTAATAATTTTAAGCTGAGATACTTTCTGGTGCTTTGTGATAACTAGAAATTAGAATAATCATTTGGAAATCAATGTCTGCATACCGTAAAACACTGCAGGGGCTGGGTGCAGAGGAGGAGGGAATGTTTCAGTCATTTTATTGAGAGTCATTACCCGATTGTTTTGTTGGGAAGTTTTAACACGTACTAATTTGAAATGCTCTTAGCACTCGTGCAACATATTCCAACTGCATTAATTAAATAACAAGCGTTCGGACAGAGACAAAGTCAGCAGAGAGCTCAGGGATTAAATCTTAGGAACACAGGAATAGTTGTAGTGGCTAAGTTCCAGTTTTCAGTGTCCTGGCTCTGCCCACAGTCAGGACCAATGCACTGGACCGCTGATGGCAGGGGGGGAGGTGGCGAATGAGGCAATTGCTTAGGGGCCCAGCAATTTAAAAGGGTCTGGAGGCTCTAGATGCTGCTGCAGGAGCTCTGCTGAAAAAAGCATCTCTTGATTGAAAGATGCTTTTGATATGCCCTATGCAGGTTCCGGGGCAGGGTTACTTGGCCCTAGAACCTGCACGGGGCATATCAAAAGTGTCTTTCAATCAGGAGACACTGCTGCAGTTTACCCTAGGGCAGGCAGGTGGGGTCTGAGGAAGGGAGGGGAGGGGAAATGGGGCTGAGCTGGCCCAGCACTCCTCTGGTGTTGGGGTGCATGGGACTGTTCTGTGGGGTAGGATCTTGTGGCCCTGGCTAAGGTAGGGGGGCAGAGGCCTCACTGATTTCTGCCCCAGGGCCCTGAATTCCTGCTAGTAGGCCTACTGATGCATCAGAGATAGATGTAAGAACCATGCAGTAAGAAGACAGGGGGTTGTCTGTCATTCCCGGTCCCTAATTCTTAAACACTGTGTTAAGCCCTGAAGCACAAGGTTTAATATCCCAGCCAACATTTTTACTAGCACTCTGGATATTCTTGTTATCCAGACAATTGTCCAATCTCCTTTGAACTCCTTCTGAGCGTTTGGTCTCATTAACTCACTGGATGACGAGGAATGATCTCCATGGTAGCAGCCGATACTTTGTGGTTCAATGGAGTCTGTAAACATGCAGTAAAATGCGGGCCATGTTAATTTAATTTGCCCTGCACTGAGCCTAATAACTTGTTTTTGACTAACGTATTTTCCAGAAAGGCAGGCAGCCTTCATCTAAAGACACCAAGAGAGGGAGAATCCACCACTTCCCTTGGCAATTTGGACAAAGGGTTAATCACCCTCACTGGTGATAAACATGTGTGCTTTGTTTTTAATTGGAATGTATGTGGCTTTCACTTCCAGACAATGGCTTTCGTAATGCCTTTCCCTGCTAGATTAAAGAGCCCCTACATATCCAGAGATTTTTTTTTCCTGTCACTGAGTAGAGACACTGTAACTGGTACTTGCTGACTGTCTTCCCCAATGGCCTCACAAACACATTGTACCAGAGGGACAGGAAAACAGAATGTATGGCGGAGATGAGCGATTAATCAACACCAGATTCCGAGTAATTTCAGCAAGACAGGAAACACATCCACAGAAGGCTTGTGCTTGTAACACCTTGATGTCAACAGTATCAAAAGTAGCAGTTCTAAAAGAACCCACATAAACACTTGGCTCTCATCCATTACCAACACGAGATTATTGATGATTGAAACCTGCTCACCCCCGGATGTCCATCTGCATGGCTGAACCACTGTCCATGTAGAGAAGCTCATTTTGATCTAATCTGCCTACTTACAAAAGTACCAAGTACTCTGAATACTTCTGTCTTTTGTAGCTTGGGTGGTAGGACAATTGGGATAAGAGCGGGTGATTTAAGAAGAAGGACTATGAAGTTACTACGAGTTTTTCCGTTGACTTAATGCGCTTTGGATCAGGTCCACAAGGAGCAAAGATGGGCCCCACCCAAAACAGGGTAACTGTGTACTCCCCGGTGTTCAGGAAGTTAAGGTTCAGAGCCAAAATTTGTGACTTTGCCCCTTTTCTGATAAAGCTGGAGGAGGGTAAAATAGAGATGCTGTTTCACTATGCCATTGCCACTCATTACTTTACACACAGCTAAGCAAGAACAGAGCCCCTTCCATACTTTTCCTCCATGCAATTCGTCACTACAGGTTATTGCATAGTGAGCACAGGCCTTACCCTTTTTCTTCATGCATTATGAAACACAGCCAACCCAAGAAGAACTCCAAGAACAAAGGAAGTAGCAGAAGTAGGAAAATGACAACTTTTGCTCTTTGGAAAGTACTAAAAAGAAAAACAAGAACGATTGAAGAACATGGCACCAACTGCTGGATTAAGAGTTTTCTATCTTATTTGTGCAAAAAAGGTGTGAAAAAGTGAATCATGTCCACTTGTAGGAGATATAGGAGAATTTTCATAGTTATTAGCCTGATCTGCAAATCACAGGATAAAGGTCCATCCACATCTTCATGATGAAAAGACAGCTTAGGATCCCAAGGGAACATTGCTTTTCAGATTAGTCTGTGCCAGCTTTTGCTCTACTGAACCAATAAGGTTTTTTAAAAAGATTTTTCTTTTAATGCACAAAAAAAGAGGTTTTTGTGCATTAGGTAAAGATTACCTAATGCACAAAAAAGAAAACCAAATAAACAAATAACTTGTTTACAAACCTATTCCATCGGCCGGGATGACCAAATAACTAGAAAAGGGCTTGAACTGCAAAATTCGTGGCATGAGTCACAGTCAAACTCACTCAAATTCCAGAAGCATCTAAAGTAATATTGGGCAACCTAGGCTAGTGAGTGGGCTGCATAAGTAGGCTTCCCTCATCTCAGTGGGCTGCAAGACTGTCGTAACCAAGATCCTGATCTCCCAGGATAGAATGGTTTTGCTAGCAGCACTTTCTCTGCATCCAATCAGTCAAAGCTGTGTGCAACCAGCATGCACCTCACTTCATGTGGCCTTGCTTTAAGTGTGTGTCATTTTAGTAACGCTGATAGGAAACAATTACATGGCTAGAAACCAGCAGAATTTGGCAACTCTGCATGTGGGAAACAGAAAACAAAACGTCTTGCGGGCCACACATAGAACCCAGATGGGCCACGTGCTGATCTAGAGCCATTTTGGTTTTGACCCATCACCATTACTTAACAAAGCAAAACATGGACTAATAAAGTGACAGCCAATATTTTTGTGCAACTGTTCCAGCTCACTGGCTGTAACAGCCAGATCATACTACAGTTCATTTGTTCATGTGCACTTTTAGGCCAGGTTTACGGTGAGGGACAAAGTGTACCTAAAATACCCAACTCAAGCTACGTGATTAATATAGCTGGAGTTGATGTAACTTAGGTCAAATTTCTATGGCGTCCCCACTGTGGGAGGTTGATGGAAGAAACTCTCCCATCAACTTCCCTTACTCCTCATGACCTGGTAGAGTACTGGAGTCGAAGTGGGCGCAATCAGTGGTTGATTTAGGAGGTCCTTAGTAAACACGCTAAATCAAACCCAGGAGATAGCTCTCCACAGTGTCGATCTCCCGGTAAGTGGGGACAAGCCCTTAGTCACAATATAGGTGTTCTGCATCACCAATCTCAGCATTGCATCAGGCTATCATCTGGAAGAAGCCTGAAATAGTCATGGCAGCAGGACCAGCTGAAAAAGGAGCTCATAGTAGAGAAAGTACTTTGCGGTCTCATTGTCAAGGTGAAGTTAAGGGGCTAAGTTTTCAAGTGACTATGGATTTCAGGGGGCTTGCTTTTTAGCTGCTCAACTTGGAACATTTAAAAAACTCTGATTTTCACAGGGCAGAAGCTCAGTATTTTTTGAAGATCAGTCTCCTTTAAGGAGTCTCTGACTAAACACCCAAAAATGGAAATATCCAAAATCACAAATCACTTTTGAAAGATTAGGGCTTACATAGCTCTGAACAAAAGCCAGAATTATCAGTTCTGAAAGGGAATTGCTGGACTAGATGATCCATTTCCAGCTTCGATAATTCTCCGAGTCTATTATCCTGCTTATAAATTCAGATAATCCCACCACTGTTGTCGGTAAGCAGCTTTGTAACGATACAAGTAAAAATGGAATAAACATTTCACATTTGATGCTTACTTGCTGTAATTTATAACTTTCTAGGACTGATGTCCTATAAGTACTCCTGCACTGAGAGAACTGATTAAATGTGTATGTCAGATTCCGAGTCCTTGTATAATTTATGATCAGCTGCATTAGGTACTAATAGGATCGAAATGCTGACCCGACAGAAGCATCAATGTTATGCATCCTATTTTCCATGCTATACTACCAAAGTAATAAATAGTTTCTCCTTTGCAATATCAGATGTGATTCACTAGCCTAGAAAATTAGATTTCTGAGAAAAGAATACAGTTGCCAAATACCCCAAATCTATGAGAACCACTCAATTCCTTTTAATAAACTTTCTCTGAGTAAGGGTGGAATCATTTGGATAAAAAAAAAATCCTGTTATTCATTCATTTATGCAAATAGGGTTCCTGGGCTTAATTAAAACAGCACTAGAGAGAGTTGGGGAAAGCCCACGCTTATTGATCTTCTCATTAATTATTTATGATCAGAATTAAATATTAATTCTTCGTTGTGATTTTAAAAAAATGCTGTGTCTTGCCGAAGTTTAATTAAAGTTACAGTGGAATCAGATTTTGGGGAGCTCATACACAGAGCAGTATCATTTGTCAAATGGAAGTCCAAAGGAGGTTGGAATGCACTTAATGTATAAATCAGGATTCTGGTTGGGAGTAGAACAAAAATGACTCAGCTGAAAGAGATTTCAACTTCATTAGGACAAAAAATAATTTTTCTCTCTCTCTCTCCACACACACACATTGTTAAAATGTTCTTCAATATTGACATTCTCTGGATGCTGCAGTCATCCTGGAAGGCTGTGGGCAGCCCGGCATAGATTCAAGTAGACCTGAGTTTTTTGGTGTTTGGTGGCTGAACCAAAAGATCTGAAAAAAAGATCGGTTTGTTTCTAACCACTTTTTTTTTTCCATGTTGACAGATAATTCTTCTGGTCCAAAGGAAACGATCCAAAGGCTGTTTCGAAACAGCATTTCACATGTCAAAATGGTAAGTTTTGAAAATGTTGAAACAACCATTTTGATTTTTTTCTATGTCCCTTCTCCCCCCTCCCTTTTTTCTTTTTCTTTTCTGAGGTAGACCAAAGCTCACATATAGTTTGTGGTGCCCCGAGACTGTGTTTTTCAGCAAATTTGCTATTTGAATCCCTCCTCCAAATTGCCCAGCTTTAGATTGAAACAATCATGAGACTGCTGTGATGTTTGATGGGGGCCAAAGTGTTCATCACCGCTCACGCCCACGAGATGTTCTGGGTACAAACCTAGACAAATTTGTCCTGACATAAATCTAACTAACACCTCTGAAGATTTTATGATTATGGGAGCTTTGGAAAAGGATATATGATATTGTGGCAGGGTGTTGCCCTGCTCTGGCCCTTTAAGGGGCCAAGGAGCTGGAAGGAGGAGAGCCCAGCAGAGGGCCATAAGGAGGGCCCAGCTGAGGGCTATAAGAACAGCTCCTCGGAGGAGAGAGCAGTTAAGACCTGACGTCCAGGGAAGAAGGAGGCTCCCTGGAGGAGGGCAGGACTGGGGAGGCTCAAGCAGGAGGAACCCAGGCTACCCGGCAGAGGCCCAGTGCTGCATAGGAGGCAGCCATGAAGGGCCGGGGCAAGCATAGGAGGCAGCTGGGGTAGGCTGGGGGAGGCTGAGCCAGGAAAGCCCCAGGCCATAAGTCTGGGAGGCAACTGGGCAGGCAGAGGCGCACCTGTGGCCAGGGAGTAGGGGCCTAGAGATCCTGTGGCCTGCCCGGAGGAGCTGTTAAGGGGCTGGCAGGGGACATGAGGCCAGGATGGCACAAGGGGAGCTAAGAGTCCCTGAGAGGAAGAACTGGGGGGTCCCCAGGAGTAAGGAGGACCCTGTATTACAACAACATGGACTCTCCCCCAGAAGGGGGGTGTGGACAAACTATGGAGCGGTCACTGCCAGAGGGCAGTGACCTGAAGAATACCACCACACCAAAAGTGGGTGCGTCGGAGCAGCCGGCTACTTCCCCCCCCCCCCCCCAGGAGGCCATCCGGCAGTAGCATCAACCAGAGCCCTGGGCCCTTTAAATCTCCACAGTGCCGCACTGTATGCTCCTTGCTGCTCTGAGGGCTGAGGGGGACACGGCGATCAAGGTGGTGGGAAAGGCTGGCTGCCCTAGCCCTGCCCTTTCTTCCAAAGGCTCAACCTTTATCAGAAATGCAGAACTGGAACCACCCCTACCTTGCCCAGGGGCCAGGCAGGCTGTCGGCTCCCCTGGTCGGATTATGTCAATGGAACCTTGGTATGTTTGTTAAGGGGAACCGTTTTCCTCAGTCAATTGTGAGGTGACAAGATGTCCACATCACAACGACCACAACTGCCAAGCTTAGCATCCATTGGCTAAGTGACTGAATTACCCTTCAACCATACAGATAGTCTCACTGGGACCAGGCCGAGCACAGGAGCAGTATAGTGTAAAGAAGTTTATATTGTTGTTAGTCATTCCTGGTACATCTAGACTGCAGCTTTTCAAACTCTGCTGCATCCAAGGAACACGTCTGCTCTTCTGAAATTTGTTTTGGAAGAGCAGATGTGTTTTTTCGGCATGCCTGTGAACCTCATTTTACAAGGAAGAAGAGATGTTCTGAGAGAGTTTTTTCTGATATTTGGCTCAGTGCAGATGGGCCAAATGTTGGAAAAGCCTCTTCCGAAAAAGGAAGTGGAAAAGGATTACAGTTTGCAATTTGCGTATCTTTTTCTGGAAGAACTGTGTAGTCTAGACACAGCCTCCCTGAGGTGCCTCTGATCTGTTGCTAAACAGACAACTCCAGGGTCCTCTGTCTATTGTTTTGCACAAGGCATAAATCCACTTCAGAAGTTAAAATTAATAAAGAGATTGAATCCTGTCCTCAGCTATGGGTGCATCTGTAGCTCTCATTAATTTCACTGGAGTCATAGGTAGAGCGAAGGGCAGTATTTGGCCACATAACATGTTGAAGTCTTTTTAAAATAGAACTCCATTTGAGATTCGACCAGTAAAGAACTAAAGCAGCCCATTGGGATTTACAGGTTTCCCAGTGAAGAGGAAGGGGCAGCATGACATAAGTCCCAGCAACTGAGGTGATGTTTTCTAGATCTGCGTTCAGCCCAAACATCTGGGAATCTTCTTCAAGAGCTGCTCTTTCGTTAGTCAACACTTCACAAGAGTATCGTCAACACCAAACCCTTCTAATGGGTCTCTGTCTGCCTGGCCAAACGCAAAAATATTTATTCAGGCCTTACACAGAAAAAGCTCTCACTAAAGAGTTCAGAATGTGATCCATTTATCCATAACAAGACAGGCTTGCAGGGAAAAGAATCTAAAACCCCTCCAGCTTCTGGAATGCTCTCCTCTTGCCAGTGGGTGGTGGAATATTTGACTATATTTGGTAAAAGGTAGAAGCAAGGAATGAAGAGCGACTAGAAAAGGCCCTTGTTTTGGTTGCAAAGTTTACAAAGAAGACCCTTAAATAATGTAATTCCACTGAAGTTAACAGTAACTAGTGTTGTTCAACTTCTGTGCTTCCATTGTGGCCATGGAGATTAGAATCAGCATATAAACGCGTCCTCTCCCTTTGGCTCAAAGAACTATCAGCCTATTGCATCTCTCATTTTTATGCCTGCTGTACCCTCTCTCCCTGAAAGTTTTCTAATTCAGTATTAGAGAAATTCAATATGCTTGCAATTACAGTCCACTGCTCATGCAAATCATACACACCTGACTTAATGGTATTCCATTCTCCAAGTTTATATTCATACATTAGCTTTGTTTTTCTGTTACTTAACAGTACAATCAGGGCAATCAGATGAATTTATCCTCAGATAAGGAGTGAAATTAATTTTTACATTTTCTTTCTTATATAAATCCGTAGCCTTTTGCTTAGACTCTTCTGTATTTTTAGACCACATTGTGCCTTAAGCACATTGCATCTTGCTCTTTTTGTTTAAACTCTACAGTTGATTATTTGGGCTCATAGTAGTAAAATGTCCAGCTGCGGTTACCCTCAAGAGTAACCAGGGCATACGTGTTATTTTTGGTGTGTAGTTTATCATTAAAAATGTGCACTCCGCTATATAAAGCATGAAAGTAAAGATGGTCCCTACCATAAAGAACTAAAAGCTCATCTCAGAAAATGGGATTTGCAAGGAAATCGAGGGAGAAATTACTAGGGAATTTTTTAAATGATAAACTCATGATTATCTTGTGCAAGATATAAGATTTGAAGGGAGACTTGAAAAGGGATGAAAGGCGGGGGAGTGATTGGCGTACTAGTACAGTTGTAGCAGTGAGACTCATCGTTTCCAAGGTCAGAATATTTGATCATCTAGTCTGACCTCTGGTACAACACAGACCAGAACGTTCCCCAAATAATTCCCAGAGTAGATCTTTTTTAGAAAAACATCCAATCTTGGTTTCAAAATTGTCAGTGTTGGAGAATCTACCACACCCCTTGGGAAACTGTTTCAGCAACTAGGTACTCTGGCTGCTAAGAATTTATGCCTCATTTCTAGTTTGAATTGGTCAAGCTGCAACTTCCAGCTTTTGGATCACAATATACATTTCTCTGCTCGATGGAAGAGCTGATTATTAAATGTCTGTTCCTCATGTTGGTACTTACTGAAGATTTACCCGACGTTGCTCAGGTCCTTAATTAATTTTTGGGTTTTGGAAAATAAAATGAAAATGTCCATGCTTCATTGAAATCAGTGCTTTGGGGTAGTACTGGGGATGATAGGTTCAGTACGCAGGCTGCACAGAGGTGAGAGGACTACCCCCAGCCCTCTCTCATCACATCAGCTTGGGGACCAGGTGAGAAGCACCTCTCCATGGCCACCGCAGCTCCAGTGGGCACAGCTGGGGAAACAGTGCATGTCCCTCAGCTGGGGCAGGGCCAGGGTCATCTGCCTCCTGTACTCCCCAAAGAGAGGAATGCAGTAAACTGTGCACTTTCCCCTCACTCCCTGACAAAGCGCAACAGCCAGCAATATTTCTGCATGAATCAGGAGGGGAAGAAGCTTCAGCCCCTCCCTTTCTAAAGGGTTCCTGTGTGGTGGGAGGCTCAGGATTTGGGCAGTCCTGGGAGTGAGGGATGCACCCGCTACCAGCCCCTTTCCCCTACTTGGTGATTCAGTCTCTTTTCTGTTTGATTTTCAAGAAGTAATCCCATTCCAAGCACTTCCCATTGTCCTGGCACAACCAAACATTTACATTGTTTTATGTTATGATAAGAAGAAGCTGGAGACTGAATTTGGTGGTCCTAGCTCCTACCGTTCAGAAGGAGTTCTTGAACAGACAGACAAGCTCTTTCAAATATATAGTGGATGATCAAGTCACCTGTTAACTTGGGCACCTAACTCAGCTATGTTCTGGTGATTTTTTAGGCATGACACCTCAATGAAGGCATGTAGGCACCGCAATGCTGAGTACCACGGCATCTAAGTCCCTTCATGGATGCCATCCTATGTTGGGATAGGATGGGAAGGCTGATGACAATAGGAGAGAGGAATTCATAGCTGTCAAGGCCAGAAGGGACCATCGTGATCATCTCATTTGGTCTGCGTGTGAGTTAATCAAATCCCGTTTAAAATTATACTAAGTTGTTGACCTCACAGACAGCTTGTGGCAATGAGTTCCAAAGGCCAGTCGAGTGAGAAGAATCTGTCTCCTCAACGGAAGTGACTGGGGGAAGGTGTGACACCGAAAAACATATTTCATCTCTACATAAGATAAATGTAAAATATAATAGGAATCATAGAACACTAGAACTGGAAGGAACTTCGAGAGAGCATCAAATCCTGATGCCTGCCCTCATGGCAGGACCAAGCACCATCCAGTTCATCCCTGATAGATGTCTATCCAACCTGCTCTTAAATATTTCCAGTGATGAAGATTCCACAACCTCCCTGGGCAAGTTATTCCAGTGTTAAACTACCTTGACAGTTAGGAAGTTTTTCCTAGTGTCCAACCTAAATCTCCCTTCCTGCAGTGTAAGCCATTTGCCCATCCTATGAGTCCTGGATGATGTAAGAAGAGTATACAGTAACTAGAGTTCAAAGCAAGGGTTCATTTTAACACTCTGGGCCAAAAATCTCATAACCTGCCCCTCTGCCTGTACATATACCCCTGTACATAGGCATACCTTCATGCAGTTTGGGCACAAGTTAAATATAAACCAAGCTCAAAGGGGTTTTGTCAGAGAAGAGCTTGTCTAACAATAAGGCCCATTAAACCAGACCTTCTCAAGGGAAGTGGTAGAATCCTTAGTGTGTGAGACATCTGAAATGTGACTGGGCGGCAGAACAAGTGAGAACAGGGAAGAGACCTGCATCGACTCCCAGGTATGGTCAGAATGAGCTAACAGTTTTCTTTGAGCCCTGTGAATGAAGACTAGCTCTATGGTTCGATACCTAAAAAGACTCACGAGCATGCAATAGCAAGCTTATCATCTTGAGAATGGGTTAACTTTGTACCCAGCTTTAGTTTCGTTCCCAAAATTGATCAGGCTCTGCCATTTTCTCTTCTTGTTATAATCTTTGTCACAAGAATGAGCTGTGCAGATGGTTAATGCCTCCCCTTTAATCACAAGCTATATTACACTGACCTTTTCAACGTGCTCTAATTTGATTCGCTGGAGATTCCCGTTCTCTTCTATTTGCTTATGAGGAAGAGGTAGAATGGACAGCCAATAAAATTAAAGAATATGGAAAAAGGGCAGCACTGTTCCTGTGATCGGGCTAAGGTGGGACCTAAAAGACATGGACAGCACTGATGTGATAAAGATTGCATTGAGACAGGGGTCATAAAGTTGTAGGAATCAATACTCAGGTTAAGGGCTGCTGAAAGATGCTGGCATTAACCTCTCATATTGATTTTAGCTAAAATTTCAGATTAGTGTTCTGTGCTATCCTTTCAACTTCATTAATCAGTAACCCTCCCCCCCTCTTTTTTTGAGAATATGGGCTATTAATAAAATACCAAAAGTTAAAGAATGGGTTAAAACCCTATTCCTCAATCATTTTCCCATAGATTGTATTTACAAAGCTAGCCACCCTATTTTTATTTTTCGTGATAGCTCAGAAATGATGCTTCATATAGACTGATCCTTTCAAGAGTAACTTGTTTTCTCTGTCACAATTATTATGTTTTAAAGTTACCAAGTGAGATGTTGTCACTCGAGCAGCATATGATTTGATCTGGTCATTTTTTTATTCAAAAATTTTGATTTGTCAAAGCCAAAACTGTTTGCATGAAAGTTGGTTTGGACAAACCTTCTGCTTTGAATTATTTTCTTTAAAAAAAAGTGTGGAAGTTGTCCTAAGTTCGATTTCAACATTCCTGAAATGAAAAGTGTAGGGATTTTTTCCCGCAAAATGACCTTTGATTTTTGAAGTTGTAGTTACTTTTTTTCTTAAAAAAGAAAAAAAATATATTTTAAAAGGCCAAAATGAAATGTTATGAAATTATCCATGATGCACTATCTTCCCATGAACTCTAGGAGGTGCTGCGACAGACACAATGCCCAACAAAGTTCTAAAAACCATGAATGAGAGGCTGAAGCATTGGCAAGGTCCCTTGGCCCTGCTGTGTCTACTGGACAATGTGAGGAGGGGAGGGTAGAGGAGCAGAGTGCTTGTCTGGTGCAGTGTTGCCATTAGCAGAATACAAGCATGTACTTTGAATCCACTGTTCTTGCTTGAATGCACAAGAGAAACCAAAACACTTTGTATCCACTGCTTATGCACCTACAAATGACCAGGCAAAAGCTTGCATGTAGACCAGCATGCCATCAGGGAAGAGGGCAAAGGAAGCTGTTGTCCCAGGGCCCAGAGATTCAGAAGGGCTCCTGGTTGGTCCTACTGTGTCAGCAACTGGAGCTATGGGTGCTTAAATTGCCGCTGGAGCTTTGGGCGGCATGCTCCAGGCAGCACTGAGGACTGGCTAGTGGGTGCGAGGGAGGGCAGGTTGACACTGAGGACCAGGTGCCCAGCTCCACCCCGTCTGTCTGAGGCCCTGTCTCTTCTGGGAGCATGAAACTGCCCCCCACCTTGCCCCATGGCCCAGCAAGTCTGTCGCCCCCCCAGTAGAATATTATGTAAGCTGAATCCCTCTGAGGAACACAGGGATTTCAATGGACGTTCAAGTTCACACATAACCATAGTTTGTCGGATTTTGGATGGTGTAGTTTAAACGAGATTGTTTAATCACTTTGGAGGAATGCTGCCCATTACCCAGAATATCTTTTTTGTGTGAGGGAGGGAATCTTCAAATAAAGTTGGAGGCGTAAACTCGATCCGTGAATACAGCTATTCACGCAATACACAGGACAAGCTGACATTCCTGGCTTTCCGAAGGCCTTTGTCATGTGAGAGCCCACCCTCTCCTGTTTCCCTAACGCAGGGTTTCCCGACCTTAGGGTCGGGACCCAAATATGGGTCACCATTACATTTCACGCTTTGTGCAAATCTAATTCAGAGAGGGGGGCCCGAGAGAACTGCCAGGCCCCTGGGCTATGTGGGGACAGGGATGTGGCCAAGGGCACCGTTTTGGGAGAGCAGGAGTGACAGCACTTGGGCATACTGGGGGGTGGCTTGCTTTTTTCCCATTCCCCTGATGATCAGGGTGCGAGGAGAAAGTCCTTGGGTTCCATGAATTACTCCTCTGTCCCCTCCCTTCACCAGCCAGGAGTGAGAAGCATGCACAGAAGCTGTGTACTTTCCCCTCGCTCCCTTATCATCAGGGGGACAGGATGAAAAGCAAGCTGTGACCCAGTACACACACTGCCCCCGTTGTCCCAAAACGGTGCCCTTGAATGTATCACCATGATCCTGGAAGGGGTCCTTGGGGAGAAGGGGCAGGACTGGGGCTAGGTTCTCCCCACCATTCCTTCAGAGCCACCCGGAGTTCACTGCCAAGGGCACCAATAGGGATTTAAAGGGCCCAGGGCTTGGCAGCTGGCAGGCCCTTTTGAATAGTTGGGCCCTGAGGCAGTTGCTCCCTCTCCCTCCGGCAGCAGGCCTGAATTCATAATGAAAGTTTTCACTTTCACATTGTTCTCTGCCTGGCCCAACAGCACAGATTCACACACAGACGCCCATGCCCTCAGCCGTACGCACTGAGCAGTCAGCAGAGTTGCAAGTCTATTTTCATGGAACAGGCTAACATGCAATACGGACTCTTTCTGCCAGCTTTGGAAACTCCACTCACGCCACCACTGACCTAGGATAAACTCCTGATGTTGAAAGGACTGTGCACACGATGTGGACTTTCAGAAGCTTAATGTGCACCAGTTTGGCTCCGCCATAGACGGCATGAGGTTTGATCAATGTTTGCGAAGTACCCGGAGCTCCTTAGAAAAACGGTACATTGGCATGAAAAAGATTCATCGTCTAGTAAGCTTTAACAGTGTTGCCAACTCCTGTGATGTTGTCCTTCCGACATCTAATATTTTCCTTAAAGCCACCTGGAGTGCAAGAAGTACAGAAGAATCTCCGCTTTTTTAAAAGTAACAAAAACAAGGGAGTCCGTTTCTAAGACTTATAATAGGAGAGAACAGCTTGAAAAGGTAACCTTGAACACTTTGCAAAAACCAGGAACAAATGAAATTAGCTCCTTTTTTTTTTTCCTTTAGGGTTTTAAATAAAATACAATGATGTTTGAGGAATGGCGCATGCTTTATAAATACCTGGGGCTGGTAATACAGATACAATGCTCAGAAGCATAAAAACAAGGAGGAATTTTTGTGGTGGAGTCTGGACCTGGGGACTTAATGAATTCTGAGTTCAGTGTCTATTTCTGCCACATGCTGTCAGAATAGCCTTGAGCAAAGCATTTACTCTCTTCGTGCCTCAGTTTCCAAGCTGTAAAGTGAGGATAATAATGCATCCTTTCCTCCATCTTCTGTCTATTTGACTATCTGTAGAACCCACACACCTCCTTGGGTACGGTTTTGTGTCCCCTCATCTCCCCTCTAGAGGCACTGAGAACACTTAGGGAGACATTAATGAGAGTGATCTACAACCTTAGCTAAGAGCCATGTGGCTTTTAGCTTATGTAGAGGTTCATACGCTAAGTTCCGGAGGTTCCAGGTTTCAATCCTGCCCACTGATGACCAGGGTCTGTTGGTGTTACACATGGTCTTTCAAAGAAGGGCCCATCTCTATGTTTATGGAGAGCATCCTAGAAACACAGAAAGCAACCAAGGCTGCACCCAGCTGTGGTGTGTTTAACAATGAGAAGATGGTTTCTGATGCCCATCCACCCTGTTTGCACTCACAGACCAATCAAGCACATTCTGACCTTGGAAGGGTAAGAGAGGGAGCTGATGTCAAAGGAAGCAGGATTTGGACCAGTAGAGGTAAAATCCTGGAGCCCCTTATCCAACCTCAGAGAATGTTTCTTCCCTGCACTGGTGACTACCCTGGCTTATACTGAAACCATGGCTGCTAATACCAGGCTTTATACAAATATCACCCCTAAATTTGGGGCCTGGTCACCCTGCCAATGTGCCTTTAAATTCTCACCAGAGCGCTGGTATGGAGAGAGGAGAAACAAATGAAGGAATTCCAGAGGGGGACAGTAATTCATAGAATCATAGACTCCTAGGGCTGGAAGAGACCACAGTAGGTCATCAAGTCCCACCTCCCGCCCAAAGCAGGACTGATCCCAATTAAATCAACCCAGCCAGGGCTTCGTCAAGATGGGGCTTAAAAACCTCCAGGGATGAAGATTCCACCACCTCCCCAGGTAACCCATTCCAGTGCTTCACCACCCTCCCAGTGAAATAGTTTTTCCTAATATCCAACCTAGATCTCTTCGACTGCAACTTGAGACCATGGCTCCTTGTTTCTGCCATCTGTCACTACTGCCAACAGCCTTTCTCCAGCCTCTTTGGAACCTCCCATCATGAAGTTGAAGGCTTCTATCAAATCCCCCTTCACTCTTCTCTTATACCAATAAACAAGCCCAAATCCCTCAGCCTCTCCTCATAGGTCATGTGTTCCAGTCCCCTAATCATTTTGGTTGCCATCTGCTGGACCCTCTCCAATGTGTCCACATCCTTTCTATAGTGGGGGGCCCAGAACTGGACACAATCCTCCAGATGTGGCTTCACTAGTGCCAACTTTAGGCTACACTTGGTTGCATGACTTTAGGCTACACTTCCTGGATTAAAGGGACAGTGGCATAATTACCATGGGGTAAGTGGTGCAGACGTACTGGAAACAACAATGCCCTAGTAGGGTACCATTTTGGTTTAGAGCCCAGAAGTCTGGAGAGATGGGGAGGGGGTGCTTTCCTTTGACAAGTACAAGCTCCTGTACACCCTCTGTCTATGCCTGTAAGCATACAGTCTGTAGGGATTACCCATATGATGGACACAGGTGACCAGGGTGCTGGGGCTGTATGTCCTGGTGCTGCTAGCCACAATAGGTGCTGAGTTCTCACTGATGCTTCATATCCCCATTCCTGCTGCCACCAGCCCAGCAGAAGTTGAGCCACACCAGTTCTCTAGAATGCCGTCATTTTCCCTGTAGCGGGAAGGTGGGCAGGAAGGGTTGGAGTAGAGCTCGGGGTGGGGGAGAGGCAGGATCAAAGGTGGGCTGCTTCTTTGCTCAGAATTGCTCCACTGCTAAGTATTACAAACCTGCCCCTAAGAAGAGGCTTGCCTCCTCAGAGGGCAGCTTTACAGCTGTCTTCTCCAGAGCCCGCACCTGGGGAACACTGCCCCAGCCTGAGATGGGGCATTGAGGGAGAAGGCTGGGGGTGTGGAGCCAGCAGCTGCAGCGCAAAAGAGCCAATTAGGGCCCAGTGGGGGCTGTATAAATAGAAACTCCTGGGGCGGAAGGAAACATGGAGACTCTTGCCCCAGAGCAGGAGCAGGAAGGACCCGGCGGCTGGTAGGCTACAGAAGATACCTGAGGGCTGGGGAAAGGAAGGCAGAGCTGAGGAGGCAAACTCCTACCAGGCAAACTCCTAGGCTGAGGCCTTGTTCTTGAGGCCTGAGGATTCTAGGGCTGCAGAGAGGCAGCAGGTCCACCCCCTTGCCAATAATGAATGGCCATTTCAGAAATGGGGCGGGGCGCTGACGTACACGGCGTGACCATGTACATCAGCATTACAGACTCACAGACAATGGGCTACTATATATATGACTAGCCAATTAGCCCATCATAAGATGAGATTTTCAGGTCTCTCCTCCACGTCGGTCTTCTCTCCTGAGCTTCTGGTCTCTCGTTCCGTGTCTCTTTCTCCTCCTACTTCCTCCCCCCCCATCCTTTAAATTGGCTTCCGTACCTAATGACTGGAAGATAGCCAACGTGACACCAATATTTAAAAAGGGCTCTAGAGGCGATCCTGGCAATTACAGACCGGTAAGTCTAACTTCAGTACCGGGCAAATTAGTCGAAACAATAGTAAAGAATAAAATTGTGAAGCATGTAGAAGAACATAATTTGTTGGACAAAAGTCAACATGGTTTCTGTAAAGGGAAATCCTGTCTTACTAATCTATTAGGGTACGTCTACACTACAGCGCTAGTTCGAAATAACTTAGTTCGAATTAGTTAATTCGAACTAAGCTAATTCGAACTAACGCGTCTAGAACTAAAAACTAGTTCGAATTAGCGTTTTGCTAATTCGAACTAGCAAGTCCACATTGAGTGGACTCTGAACAGGGCTTAAGGATGGCCGGAAGCAGTGCCGGCAGGGCATAAGAGGAGGACTTAGAGCATGGAGCTGCTGTCTCAGGCTAGCCGAGGGCTGCGCTTAAAGGGTCCCGACCCCCACCCCGGACACACAGTTCTAAGGGGTGCCCCGCTTGCAAAGAAGTTCTGGCTTGGAGTGCCCGGAGTACCCACACTGGGCACATCACACCACTCGGCCATCAGCCCGGCTGCACTTGCCACAGGCTGCAAGCAGGGGGCTGCAGGAGAGCTTCCACCCCCAGAAGCCCGCAGAGCCAGCCCAGTCGTCCCCATCAGGGGCTCGTACCCCATTCCTCCCTCACCTCCTTCCACTTACCCTTCCCTAGCCCCCCTTCTTATTGATGTACAAAATAAAGATAACGTTTCTTCCAACATTGACTCTGTCTTTATTGAACAAAACTGGGGGAGACTGGGAAAAGGAGGTGGGAGAGGGGAAGAGAAAGGCTGGGAGAAGGGAGGACAACTAACATGATCAGGGGTTGGGAACAGGTCCCAGATGAAGAAAGGCTACAGAGACTGGGACTGTTCAGCTTAGAAAAGAGGAGACGGAGGGGGGACAGGATAGAGGTCTCTAAAAGCAGGGGTTGGGTGGAGAGGGTGCATACAGAAAAGTTCTTCCTGAGTTTCCATAAAGAAGGACTAGAGGACACCAAAAGAAAGGAATGGGTAGCAGGCTTCAAACTAGTAACAGAAAGTTGTTGTTCACAAAGCAAATAGTTAACCTGCGGAACTCCTTGCTGCAGGAGGCTGTGAAGGCTACAACTAGAACAGAGTTTAAAGGGAAGTGAGATCAAGTCATGGAGGTTGGGTCCATGGAGTAGTCTTAGCCAGGGGGTAGGAGTGGTGTCCCTGCCCAAGGTTTGTGGAAGGCTGGAGAGGGATGGCACGAGACAAATGGCTTGGTCACTGTCTTCGGTCCATCCCCTCCAGGGTCCCTAGGGTTGGCCGCTGTCGGCAGACAGGCTACTGGGCTAGATGGACCTTTGGTCTGACCCAGGACGGCCATTGTAAGCTCAGGGCTCAGGGTCGGGGGTCTCAGTGGACCCCCTTGATTTTCATGCACACCTGCTCCTGGGTGGCCAGGCTGGCAGCTCTCCTGCCCTAGCCGGCCACTTTCCTGTGCCTAGTGCGGAGATCGTGGACGAGGTCCACGATGTCCGCACTAGACCAGGAAGGTGCCCGCCTCTTGCGGTCCAGGGCAAGCTCCCGGGAGCCGCCAGCCTGGTCCCGGCAAGAGGGGGTGGGTTGGGGGGCATCGGGTGGGTGGCTCTGTGCCGTGCCAGGTGCAGGGTCTACTAGCTGGGTGCTGGCAGGCTTGCACCTGGCACGGGCACCGTAGCCAGCCCGTGCCCCTTTAAGGGGTCCGGGGCCGGGAGGGGGGCATAGAGTTTCCCTGGTGTTGGCCAGAGTGGCCACCAGGGAAACCTGGGGAGGGCTAGCCTCCCACTAGTTCGAACTAAAGGGCTACACAGCCCTTAGTTCGAACTAGCTAGTTCGAACTAGGCGTTAGTCCTCATAAAATGAGGTTTACCTAGTTCGAACTAAGCGCTCCGCTAGTTCGATTCAAATTCGAACTAGCAGAGCGCTAGTGTAGCGCCTAGGAAAGTTAGTTCGAACTAACGTCCGTTAGTTCGAACTAACTTTGTAGTGTAGACATACCCTTAGAGTTCTTTGAAGGGGTTAACAAACATGCGGACAAGGGGGATCCAGTAGATATAGTATACTTGGATTTTCAGAAAGCCTTTGACAAGGTCCCTCACCAAAGGCTCTTGTGTAAATTACATGGCCATGGGATAAGAGGGAAGGTCCTTTCTTGGATTGAGAACTGGCTAAAAGACAGGAAACAAAGGGTAGAAATAAATGGTAAATTTTCAGATTGGAGAGGGGTAACTAGTGGTGTATCCCAAGGGTCAGTCCTGGGACCAATCCTTTTCAACTTATTCATAAATGATCTGGAGAAAGGGGTAAGCAGTGACGTAGTAAAGTTTGCAGATGATACCAAACTGTTTAGGATAGTCAAGAGAGAAGCAGACTGTGAGGGACTCCAAGAAGATCTCACCAAACTGAGTGATTGGTCAACAAAATGGCAAATGAAATTTAATGTGGATAAGTGTAAAGTAATGCACATCGGGAAAAATAACCCCAACTATACGTACAGTATGATGGGGGCTAATTTGGCTACGACAAATCAGGAAAGAGATCTTGGAGTTATCGTGGACAGTTCTCTGAAAACTTCCACACAGTGTGCAGCGGCGGTCAAAAAGGCAAATAGGATGCTAGGAATTATTAGGAAAGGGATAGAAAATAAGACCCAGAACATCTTACTGCCCCTGTATAAAACTATGGTACGCCCACATCTTGAATACTGTGTACAGATGTGATCTCCTCACCTCAAAAAAGATATTTTGGCCTTGGAAAGGGTTCAGAAAAGGGCAACTAAAATGATTAGGGGTTTGGAACGGGTCCCATATGAGGAGAGGTTAAAGCGACTGGGACTTTTCAGTTTAGAAAAGAGGAGACTGAGGGGGGATATGATAGAGGTCTATAAAATCATGAGTGGTGTGGAGAGGGCTAATAAAGAAAAGTTATTTATTAGTTCCCATAATAGAAGAACTAGAGAACACCAAATGAAATTAATGGGTAGCAGGTATAAAACTAATAAAAGGAAGTTCTTCTTCACACAGCGTGTTGTCAACCTGTGGAACTCCTTGCCAGAGGAGGCGGTGAGGGCTAGGACTATAATAGAGTTTAAAGAGAGGCTGGATAAATTCATGGAGGTTAGGTCCATAAAAGGCTATTAGCCAGGGGATAAAATGGTGTCCTTGGCCTCTGTTTGTCAGAGGCTGGAGAGGGATGGCAGGAGACAAATCGCTTGATCATTGTCTTCGGTCCAACCTCTCTGGGGTACCTGGTGCTGGCCGCTGTCGGTAGACAGGATACTGGGCTGGATGGACCTTTGGTCTGACCCAGTACGGCCATTCTTATGTTCTTATGTTCTCTCAGCTCTCCTCCGCCTCCTGCCTCTCTCTCTATTTCTCTCTTTCACTTCTCCTGCCTCTCCCTTGGGGGACCGAGGAGCCCAAATGGCCATTTGGGCTCCGCACACCCCGTGCTGCATGGGGGGCGCAGAGCCCAAATGGTTGCTTCGCCGCGTACTCCCATGTGGCAGCCTGGCTGAGCAGTGCAGAAGTCAGCTAAGCACCACGGCGGGAGGCGAAAGGGGGTGGGGCAATGATGTTCATAGCCAGGGGGTGGGGCCTGGAGCTGCTGTCACGTCACTGCCCCACCCCCCCTTTGCCTCCCACCCTGGCACTCGGCTGACTTCTGCGCCACTCAGCTGGGCCGCCGCAGGGGAGCAAGCGGCTCAAGCAGCTGTTTGGGCCCCGCACTGCCCATGCACCACTGGCCGCCCAGAGGGAACAGCCAGCATTTCAGGCAACAGCGCCGCCCAGAGGGAACAGCCAGCATTTCAGGCGACAGCGCTGCCCAGAGGGAACAGCCAGCATTTCGGCATTACAGACTCTCAGACACTGGGCTACTATATATATGATAACTCCCGTTATTTCAAAATAATAAGCGGAGTGTACACACTACTAAGCCTGTTATTTTGAAATAATGGGCTGGTTATTTCAAAATCTGCACTCCTGATTTCCTCAGGGAATAATGGAAATAGTTATTCTGAAATAGCAGTAGTGTGGATGCTCCATTGCTGCTATTTTGAAATAACGACTCCCCAGAATAATTCAAAGTTATTACTCTCCAGTGCTTCCTGGGGCTCTAAGTTGAGGTAGCCCGTCACGTCCACATTAACAGAGCCTACCTCGGACTAATTTTGAGGCTTCCGCATAGTGCGGGCATGCTATTTTGATTTTGGTATTTCTGGAATTGTTATTTTGAATTTAGTTATTTTGAAATAATTTCCTAGTGTAGACACACCCTTACAGGGCAAAAGAGCTGGAACCCAGGTGAGGATCTTACTGTATGTGCTTTGTATCCTTGTTGTCTCTGTTTGCTACTTTTGTCTACATAACATCAGGAACTTCCTGATACTCATACGTTTTTTAAAAAGACAACACTTATTATGGTGTCGTTGGTGAGATCTGGTCCCTATGACGTCAGATATAATAAAAACAAAAAAAGAAATTAAGAACAAACAATAATAGAGTTCAGAGTCATCTTCATTTTTGCAGCAATTGAATGTGCCATTAGCTTTTTAAATTTTGCTTGCCTTTTTGGTTTTGAAACACTTTTTTACCGATGGAAAGAAGTGGAATCAAATATAGTCAGTGAGGTAGGAAACAAATAATTCTTTCAAGTCAGATTAAGGGCTGATGCTGTATATAAGCATCCTGAAGCCTGAACTACTTGCAAGAAAAACTGCAAAACCAAGCACTAACTGGAGCTAAGTCTCTGCAAGAAATCAAAACAAAATGATCGGCTGCTCCCCTCCTTAAAGGGGCCTAACCAAAAAGGCCATTACAAACCTGGGTATGTTTGTTAAGGGGAAATAAGCCCATAACCACTAGGGGCACATCTATACAGCAGTGCAGAAGTCGAATTAAGCTACGCAACTAATTTGGCTTTTGGCATTATCTCACGGCAGGAAGTTGAAGGGAGAACACTCTTCCTTAAACTTCCCTTACTTCTCATGAAATGAGGGTTACAGGAGGCTGTGTCTACACTGGTGCAATCTTACACCAAAGTGGCCGCTCTTGTGCAAAAACTCGCTGCCTGTCTACACTGGGCATGTATTCTTGCGCAAGTAAACTGACATTCTACTGTATAAAATCAGGAACTATGATGCTCCCACTAAGGAATAATGCCTCTTGTGCAACTGTTCTTGCGCAAGAGGCCAGTGTAGACATGCAACATGAATTTCTTGTGCAAGAAAACCTATGATTAAAATGGCCATCAGAGCTTTCTTACTCAAGAAAGCGTCTACTCTGGCATGGATGCTCTTTCACAAAAGCACATGCCAGTGTAGACGCTCTCTTCTGGAAGAGTTCTTGCGCAAGAAGCTGCCAGTGTAGACGTAACTGAGTTGGAATAAGAAATCGTTCAGCTCGCCATTATTTCAAAATAATGGCTTGCTGTGTGGAAGCACTCTTTGTTATTTTTGGAATAAACATCAGTTATTCCAAAATAACGCTGCTGTGTGGACATGCTATAGGAGAAGGCAAGAGACAGCAATTACTAAAAGTGTAGATCTTGCATTATCTGTTAGGGTATGTTTATACAGCAGCATTATTTCGGAATAACTGACATTATTCCAAAATATCAAAATGCACTTCTACACAACTAGCCTTTATTTTGAAATAATGGCAAACTGGAGGACTTCTTACTCCAACTCCTGTAACCCTCATTTCATGAGGTGTAAGAGATGTTGGAGAACAAGTATTCTTCCTTTGACTTCCTGCTGTGTAGACAGTGCCAAAAGCCAAATTAAGCTATTGTGACTTCAGCTACGCAATTGACATAGCTGAAGTTGTGTAGCTTAAGTCGACTTTAGCCCTGCTGTGTAGACCTACCCTTATGTATTTTAGAGGGTCTGTCTCTCTGTTTGATTGAGAACTCCTTCTAAATGGTAAGACCAACAAATTTGATTATACAGCTTCCTCTTATCATAACCTAAAGCACCATAAACGTTTGGTTGTGCCAAGAACACAGTATGTGCCTGGAATGGGATTGTTTCTCATAAAATAAACAGAAAAGAGATGTAATCACCAAAGCAAGTACAGTCCTCACAACTGACATGACTAAGTAAACATTGAAAGAGACTGAACCAAGATGAGCCAGGAAAACAGGATAAACCTGGATAGGATTGCCTCTCACTAACCTTACAGAAAAGAGATAAAATGGAGAAATTTGGAGCAGTGGTCTATTTCGGCACAGACGAATCAATGCTTAAGGTTAGAAAACCAGAAGAAAAATGTTATTGGAAACCAAATAGACTATAGGCTTTTGGTTGGTTTTGTTAAAATACTGCAAATGAGAAGAGTTTATAGGGATGAAGGAAAAAATACACTTGATGGAATTTCCATTTTTAAAAAATTACAAAAAATTAAATGGAAACATTTTAATGATTCCTTGTTTAAAGAAATCTGAAATAAAAATTAACTACATAAAAGTGATTTAAAAAACCCAATGATTTAAATAAAATGTGCATTTTCCTTTAAAAAAGCTTAATTGAGTTATAGACCTAAGCAACTCCAGATAAATCTGCTCTTACTTTATTTGACAAAAGTCTGTGTGTTTGAAAAAAAAAAAACCACAACTCAAAGCCAAATCAAAGCAAAACCAAAACAACATGTGCATGGAGAGTATAGTGACTCTTCTGTGCAAATCAGTTTGAAACATGCTTTGGGATAAAAGGCGCTGAATATAGGTGTAGCCAGACAGGAATCCCCCTGTAACGTCCATTTTTGCTTGCCTGGAGCATACAGGGCTCACAGAGCAGAAGGCCCAGGCTGCTGTGACTGTGAATGGCTGTAAACAGAGATACGCCAATTGCTGACCAAGAGGCTGACAAAGAGTGTCCTTGACTTAACCCATATTGATACGAACACACAGCCGTCCACGGGGGGGGGGGGGGGGGGGGGGAATCTCTCGCCCAGTAAAAAAATGTCTAGTACTCATAATTTAGCTATCGTCCTCTCTTGCAAGTGTAAATTAACTTGAAACTTGCTTGTAAGAACTGGCGCCACAAAACGGACCAGTACAATTTGTCCTCTTAGATAAGAAAAAGGATACGGGCCCCCAGGGGTATATAGATGGGTCCAGCAGCACATTTTCTCTGAGGCTGTGTCTAGACTACATGCCTCTGTCGACAGAGGCATGTAGATTAGACACATAGGCAAAGGCAAATGAAGCCGCGATTTAAATGATCGCGGCTTCATTTACATTTACATGGCTGCCACGCTGAGCCGACTAACAGCTGATCAGCTTTTTGTCGGCTCACGTGCTAGTCTGGACGCTCCCCTGCCGACATCAAAGCCCTTTGTCAGCGGCCCCGTTATTCCTCGTGGAATGAGGTTTACCGGGGCTGCCGACAAAGGGCTTTGATGTTGACAGGGGGAACGTCCAGACTAGCGCGCGAGCCGACAAACAGCTGATCAGCTGTTTGTTGGCTCAGCGCGGCAGCCATGTAAATGTAAATGAAGCCGCGATCATTTAAATCGCGGCTTCATTTGCCTTTGCCTATGTGTCTAATCTACATGCCACAGCCATCATTTAAATTGCGGCTTCATTTGCCTTTGCCAAAAAAACAAATCTATCTGCTGGTCGAGTTAGGTGTTTGATCTCCCGAGGTTCCAAGGGGACGCCCATCTCGTATTCGTCTTTCCTAGGAATTGAGAGACCGGCCCTGGCCTGACACGCTGGAGTGGAGAGGCACAGAAGGGGGTAAAAATTGTACCTGGATGTGGTCCTTTGTCTTAAGTGTACACATAGACTTAGAGCTCTTTAAAGATTAAGCTGTCACTTGGTACCATTATTTCTATTTTCTATCTTTATTTTCTTTGTAACCATTTTTTTTAAATCTGTATTTGCTAACAGTTAAGAAAGAGAGCAATAGCCATTGTAACCATATGCTTTTATAAGTCTTTTTAATAAACCTGTAACTGTTTAAGTTTTAACCTGACCCCTTCAGTTGCTGTAACAGAACCAAGCACAATTTAAAAGAACTTCAGCTGGTCATAAAGAGACAGGCATAGGAAGAGCTTGGGCGTTTGGATCTGTGTCACTCCCAGGTGAGAGATCCGTTGGGGCACTTTTCAGCCTTCCCCAGGCTGCCCGCTGTGAAGGAACTTTGTGTTCTAGCAGCTAAAATCTAAGGTGTAATAAGCCCTTCCTATATAACGGGGCGTCTGTTGGCCTGCTGGCCACCCTCTGCGATGGGACCCCGGTCCTAGCAGTAAAGACACGGACATTAAACCTTTTCTCGGAAGCATACACACACACACTGCCCTGACCGTCGGCTGACAATAGGTCAGTTGCTCTCAAAGACAGATCCATAGTCTGCAAACAAAATTTTGACCTGGTTGAACACAGGTATTCGCCTGTATTTCAAAATGGTTGAATGAAGGTGGTTGGGAATTTTTGACAAAACATTGTCAAAGAAATTTTGTGGGATAGTCTGTTTCAACAAATATCGCAATTTAAAAAAATGCCAGAGGGGGAAAAGAGACATACTGATGTTATTGCAATGTCCCATTTTGACATTTTCAATCTGTTGTAATATTTAAGAATACTTAATAAAGATCTCATAGGTGTTTGTCTCTGTCAGAAACAAAACTCTGACTGACAGAGCCAGACAAATCCCCAGAAATCACCTACGTAGGCCCAAAATGGAAAATAATGGAACACCACTGGTTATCACCTTCAACCCCCAGCTAAACCCCCTCCAGCACACTGGAATTCATTTGCAAATTTAATATTATCAATTTAGGATTGAATAAGGATCCTGTCTGGTGGACATATTACAAAGGCAATTTCCCCCTTCTGGATATCCACATTCCCACATCAACTGAATATATGGAGATATACCTGTCTCATAGAACTGGAAGGAACCTTGAGAAGTCATTGAGTCCAGTCCCCTGTCCTCACAGCAGGACCAAATACCATCTCTGGCAGATTTGTCCCAGATTCCTAAACATCCCCCACAAGGACTGAACTCACAACCTTGGGTTTAGCGACCAATGATAAAATCACTGAGCTATCCTTCCTCCCCCTGCTGTCAACGAACCACTTCCACTCTGACTTGATTAGCTTCATTTACACAAGTACTCTCTTTCTTTTGTTGTTCTTATATATATACCTATGCCTCTGTAAATTCTATTCCAATTCATCTAATGAAGTGGGTTTTACCCATGAAAGCTTATGCCCTAATAAATCTGTTAGTCTCTGCAGTGCCACAAAAGTCCTCATATCTGCAGATACAGACTAACATGGCTACCCCTCTGAGACTGGTTTTAGCTGAGTGAATGTATGAAACAAGTTTAAGAGGCAAGGGAAAAACCTGTGTCTGCACCACGTGTCAACAATGTTTTATATTGTAACTGATCATCAGCTTTGTATTATAAATGATCATCAGCCACAACAAAAATTGAGAGGCTACGTAGTAAGAACAAATGTTGTGCTGCATTTATCTAGGTTGTTGTTGGAGATGCTCTCACACTGCAATGCTGGATTTGGAGGGAAGAGATTCTGGCTATTCTAGTGTGTTTATCAGAAATGAAAGGCAATATGCTGCTAATAATTAAACATTCCAGTGGATAGCAGGTCCAGCTCTCTGAGGTTAAATGTCACTCTCTAGCAAGTATGTGTTTTCATGCATTGTTTTATATTGCTCTGGAAGACAAGGTCTCATAGCGCTCAGGGCTGTTACAAACTTGCAAACTGCTTTCATCATTCACTGTGCTGCTATCACAGAGGTGCGTGGCTTAACAGCTTACTGAAACGCATCTGGTGTTCTTTACTAGATATGGCTCAGGTCCAATGCAATCATGTCTAAAGTAAATTTCGTCACGGCAACAACTTCAGAATAATTGTTTGGTAATTTCAGCTTTCTGGCACGTGTCTCTTTCATGTAACTAGTTGCCATCTGGTAGCTATTGGAATCTCAACGGCTGAGGAGAGAAGTTGCAAAGCAGAACTTTTAGGCTATAGATTAAAAAGAGTGACATCTCCTGGTGTTATCCTGCTGTGGGATATAGTGCATATGCATGTGCATGTTTTAAAAAAAAGACAATGTCTACAACCCACTCAGTCCCAGCTGTATTATCCTGTTATCCTTTTGGATTTGTTTTATGTGTAGAAAGGTAAAGAACTAGATGGAGAGGAAAGGATGGCACATTGATGGGATACTTTCAGGCACTTCAAGTTTAGTGGTTTCTTTCTCAGTGGTAATTACTTTTATAGCTGCCGTGTATTTTCTAACTGTTTTCTGTCATAGGGTTGCAGGTTAGAGACTTTGGTAAGAACCACCTAATAATGATAGAAGTACAAGCAGCCAAGCCTACAGATGGCAAAAGTACACTACATTATAAATTCAATGTAATGCAAGTTTTGGTGTAGGATTTGGAGAGTAAGTGGCTCGTTAGAAACGCTATTGAAAAATCGGATGTTCACACTCCATGTGGTTTATATTTGCATTAATGTTAAAACCTACAATCCTTTTAGTCTCATATGCCAGATATGGCAACCAAATCTAAGAACAGCCATACAGGGCCAGGCCAAAGGTCTGTCTAGCCCAGTATTCTGTCTTCTGACAGTGGCCAATGCCAGGTGCCCCAGAGGGAGTAAACAGAACAGGCAATCATCAAGTGATCCCTCCCCTGTCACCCATTCCCAGTTTCTTACAAACAGAGGCTAGGGACACCATTCCTGCCCATCTTGCCTAATAGCCATTGATGGATCTAACCTCCATTGATTTATCTACTGCATGCAACGTCAATGAATCCACACTGAAGTAAATGGCCTTGTACAGAAAGGTAACTCAGGGCTGAATTTAACCCAATATCTTAGGGTACGTCTAGACTACAGGCTTTTGTCAACAGAAGTTTTGTTGACAGATGCTGTCGACAAAGCTTCTGTCGACAAAGAGCATCTAGACTACATTCAGTTCTGTCAACAAAGCAAGCTGCTTTGTCGACAAAACCCTGTAGTCTAGACACAACCCTAGATGCAATAACACCTTCTGTTGACAGAACTCTGTCGACAGAAGGCGTTATGCCTCGTAAAATGAGGTTTACCAGCGTCAACAAAACTGCTGAGTTCTGTCGACGTTATGTCGACAGAACTCAGCGGTAGTGTAGACGCAGGTATAGTTTTGTTGACAAAAGTCCATTTTGTCGACAAAACTCTGTAGTCTAGACACACCCTCAGTTCCATGTCAGGAACTGTTTTCTTCTACCACTGAATATTTCAGCTGGATGATGGAGATACTTATATTACACCAAGCCACAGACTCCTTGCAGTGTTTGCAAAGAAGGTTCCATAAACGATCAAGAGAAATCATATTTCAATCCATTCCACTTACTTTCTGTCAGTAAGTCAGAACAAGGCTTGCTTTGAATCCAGTTATATTCCTTTGAAACAAACTGAGATCAGAATTATCTTATTACAGGATCAAGAAGATGAATAATCTAGTTGAGATGTACCTTTTCCAGATCAGTAGGTGGTACACCAGAGAGAGCCTCAGAAAGTGAATAACTTTTGATAAAAGGAAATAGGTTTTTGTAATTAGAAAATTCTTCAGAAGTGACTTAACGAACAGTCCATTTGCTTCAAAACTAGTTTTTACTTCTATTGGGAGGGTATGTTCTTGTTTGATGGTGACTATTAGTTCATATTATTAATGATTACATCTTGTATTCTTGAGAACAAAATAATACCATTAAATTTCCTTCCCGCAGATCCCTTTCTGACGGGTGAATGGAGAACAAAAAGGAACCACTTGATACAGAAATAGTAAGTGATGACAGTGACGACAACAGAGTTATAATACAGGCAATAATGACACGATACTGCACAAAATTATGCTGCATGTTTCAAAACAATAGGTGCATTGGGGAACTATATTCTAATCACAGTAGATCAGAGGGGCCGGCAAACCAACCTAGAATATTCCCAGTAATTGGAGAGGCACGTAGACTAGAAGATGGACTACATGGACCAGAATTGTCAAAAATGGTTGGCTAACTTTAGCCTTCCAAGATCACGTTTGGTCACTGATTTTCAAATATGACGATCACCCAGAAACTCCCACTATCAACCTCACTAACTGTAAGCTGCACTTTTTGAAAATCTTGGCCCACCTTGAAGGTTCAGACAAGGTTATTGCAAAGATGCAACAGTAGCAGTAATAATGCAACAGATCTCCTCTATTGTAAGTAGAGTGAGAAACAGCAATAAGTGTGGCCTATCAGATGCCATTGTGTAGCTGGCTAATGTTGACTTTCTACTGGCAGCCACTATACAGTGATAAACCCTGGCATGTTATTTTGCAGTCACTAACAAAAGAACTCAGTTTTAAACAGTGGCCGTTATATTGTTCCTGCAATGCATGGTCCAGCATTCCCCTTTGGCAGCATCAGGGAATCAATGCTCACAGCTGGTTAGTCTCTGGGATGTCCTGGCTTTTAGCTATACAGCTGAGCAAGCAGTAGTTTGGGTCTGGACAGGAGTCAGTTAATGCTCATGCAGCCCTGAGTGCCTTGTAAAGACTTACTGCAGCCCAGAAATTTACAATCTGAATAGAGAAAACAAAGGCTGGAAGAAAGGAAGTATTATACCCATTGTACAGATGGGAAACTGAGGCATGTAGTCATTAAGGGTATGTCTAGACTATGTGCCTCTGCCGACAGAGGCATGTAAATTAGGCTACCCGACATAGTCAATGAAGCGGGGATTTAAATATCCCTGGCTTCATTAAAATAAAAATGGCCGCCACACTGTGCCGGCTCAACTGATTGTCAGCACAGTACACGAGTCAAGATGCAGATCAGTCAACAGGGGAAGCCTATTCAGAGAAATGGTTCAGATAAATTAAGAACTCCGGAGTAGAAGTGGTAAGAAAATTTTACACTAAACAGATTTTCCATCAGAAAATACAGTTTCACTTAAATTGAAACTTTCTGGTTTTGCCGTGATGTTTTTGCCAAAATTTTGTTTAGAAAAAAAAAATTGAAACATTGAAAAAAATTGAAACAAAAAATTGAAAAAAAAATTAACCATGTGAAAACAGCTCATTTTGGTTTTTTGGAAAGAAATATTTCAATTTTTCATTTTGAAATGACTGCTTAGAATTCTTCACATTGTGTCATAATATAACATTTTAAAAAGTCAAAGTAGAAATGAAACATTCTGTTCAATTCAACCACTCCTCCCGCCCCCCGAATTTTCTTGTATGGATCATTTCAAAGTTTGGGGATTTTAGTTCCAAATCAGAATTAAAACATATTTCAAAATCTCAACATCTGTCATGTTCTAAATTGGCTAGCTTTTTAATGGAAGTGTCTACTGAAAAATAAAGCAAATATAAAACAACAACAACAAAGGTGTGACTTGGTTAGAATCAAGAAAATAAAAGTGACATAGAAAACAGCCTCATGAGCTATTTAGCCATGTTTTGAAGATTTCAAAAGGTCAGTTGCTTAGCTAAGATTCCAGTGAACATTCTAATGTTTAGGTGCTTAATCAAACCAAATCATTTTGAAGATTACCCAACAGTAATGCAAACTTGAGTCCTAGATTGTTATGGGATCTCAATCTAACGGTTTGAAGGTGTCATGTAATATTATAGCTGCTCATTGTTTTACCTACAGACTATGGTTTGTGATAGACAGATGGCATGCCAAATGCACCAGATCTGCAAACAAAGTCACCACATAATTAGTTCAATGCTCAGAGGGAAAAAAAATATATTAACTAAATCCCATACAAACTAAAGACAGATTTGTTGGGGGGTTCTTTTTCGAACAAAGGCCTGATATTATTTAACATTTTGATTTGACGTATTTGGAAGCTTTCTTAGACCCCATGTAAAGCAGGAAAGTCCAAAAGCAATTTTTGTTGCAAGATCTTGCTTTGAACCCAAATGCTGTCATGTACAGTAGGTCAGCAGCATTATTTGTGGTGTAAGAATGAATAACATTATCAAGATTGCCTTCGGCGATAGGCTCCTATTATTGATGTGACTAAACTGAAGGTCAAGAAAAAATTGTAGGCTTATTTGGTTATAAATGAGGTAAAAACTAACTTTCTTAAATACTCTGTGAGTCTGAGACCATAGCAGGGAATTCAAAGAAAATTGATGACAATAATTCAGGGGCTGGAAAGATTGAGTTATGAGGAAATATTAAAAGAATCAAACATGTGGTGCCAAATATTATCACTGAAGCCATTGGAGTTACTTCAGCAATGAATTTGGCTTATGAGTCACTACAGGTTTTGATATTTCTTCCTGCTTCTTACAAGAGGTAGTTCAACCTTTTAAATGTCAGTTGAAAGGCTAGGATAATAATGGAGGAGGCCATATTTTATGAATTGTATCAATTGTATTACTGTAATAAAATCCCCAGCAGAGATAGAGATATATGTTTCTACAGTGGCCAGAACAAAGTAAGAGGCAGCCCTTTCTCTTGATATCTAAACAGACAAGACGAAAGATGGGAAAAAGGAAGAAGGTGTGGAACCGTGTCACAGAGAGGTTATTGGGCAAATCCTCATCTGAGGTAAATTTTTAGAGGCCCAGTTGCCTTTTTTGTACTTTAGACTACCTTACGGAATTATCCCAAGTCACACAAAGTTTGTAGCAGAACCAGATACTGACCTGAAATGTCCTGAATTTGAGCCCATACTCTGAAATTCTCTGAAAGTTGAAGAGGGACTTTGAACTGAATGTTATCTGGGATAACATGGAATCATTTCTAACAGGAACATATTTGTAGCAGCTGGTGAAAATATGGACCAATAGTTATAAGAAAGAGCTTCCCTGCTAATGGACAAAACCTCCCTACTCGGTTTAACAGACAGGCAAGCAAAAGGAGAAAAATCAGATTAAGCAGGAGAAACAAATTCTCCTATCTGAGTAATGATGGGCACAACCATTTTGGTGATGAATGCAATCAGATGCAATCTCATTCAGAACCTACCTTGTGAATTTCACAGGACAATTCTGCTGATTAATAGAATCAGATATGCAGAAATCTATAGCAGTTTTTGTTAACGATTGTATTGTTCCTGATCTAGAAATTGAGACTAACAGATGTAATTAGACTGCTTACATTCATTTTTCATCTAACAGTAATGCTGGAATCAGCAGTTACTAGTTAACTATTGTAAAATGTTTGTAAATAAGTTTTAAATTGGCTTTATCAGGATTCCATGAGATATATTATTTTCTTGTGCAAGAAAAATTGAAGAAAATGTACCAAACTGATTTCAAGCAAAGACATCACAATGTATTATATAATGTGCCAAATTCTTAACTAGGGACTACATCACTAGACCTTTGGAAAATGAATATATTTTATAGCAATAGGGGCTGTTTTTTAAACATTGCCCTAACTTTGTGCCCCTAATCAATCATAGGTGGAAAAGTGCATCCATAATTAAATAGTTGTGACCATAAGTAATAGCCTCAAAATATTAGATTGCAAGTAATAGGTGTCGACTCTCAGGGTGCGCTGGGACTGGAGCACCCATAAAGAAAAATTAGTGTGTGTTCACCCCCCACAAGGAGCTAAGCTTCCCTTCCCCTGCACCTCTTGCCTGCCTGCAGTCCTGCCAATCAACTCCTCCCCATCCCTCCTAGCACTTCCCACCCACCATCGAGAGCTGTTTTGCAGTGTTCAGGATGCTCCAGAAGGGAAAGGGAGCAGTGGGGATGGGGTGTGCTTGGGGAAGGAGCAGAATGAGGCGGGGAGAAGGTGGGGTGGAGGCAGGAAGAGGTGGAGCAGGGTAGTGGCTAGGGGGTGTGGCTTGGGGTGTGGCTTGGGGTGGAGGGGAAGTCAAGCACCTCTGTGCCCAGTTCTGCCTATAGGAGACAAAGGGAGCAGTTGCCTCGAGGCCTAGAGGTTCAAAGAATGCCCTGTCCCTGGCTGCTACCACCACCACTACAGCAGCAGCTGGAGCCCTGGGCACTTTAAATCACCGCTGGAGTTCCTATGCCATCAAGGGCTGGCTGCCCCCAGCTCTGCCCTTTCCACCCAAGGCCCTGCCCCTTCTGGGAGCATGTGGCTGCTCACTCCCACCCTGCCCAGCACCTCAGCAAATCTGTCAGCCCCCTCGGGATGCACCTGTGCATCTAGCTACATGTAACGCCTGGCAAATCCGTGGCTATCTATGGACCATTTTTGCTGCTCGTGGAGCTGATATGACACAAACTGAGTATCGGGGCAGGTCTGTAGCTACATGTCCAAATGCTCCCATTTGTGTCTGCAGTTTCACTCACAACTGATTATGGGTGCAACATTAGAAGCTAAGTTGAAGCTCCTTTAAATTCCCTCCCCCCCCCCCAAGCGCACACACTTTAATATACTGAGGTTTTATATAATGTTCTTAATCAATTCTGATACTGCTATATATTTAATATTCTATACACAGGAATGAGTATGTTACACCCAGACAATTGGAGACAATAGTCCATCTGTCGAGCTTCGTGGACCTCTTACTTCATTATGCCCTGGGCTATTCCCTATCTTGTTCATATCCACTAAGGCCATTTGCCGTACATCACTTCCCTGATTGTGCTTTCTGGAAATGGGTATATTTTGGCTAACAGCCAAGTTCATGGCATCTGAAGTGCCATTCTTGACTACTAAAAGGATTTGCTTTCTCTGGGGAAGAAAAGATTATCATGACTTTTGTTTTCACTTAGACGCTGTTAATGTTTGCTTTCATGACAACATTTTGTATAGCTTTTAGAAAGGCTTTCTTTTTAAACCAGCGCATATTTTATGTGTTGATCTGTTTTTCCTCTCAGTAACAGCGTGCAACAAAAAAGTATTTGCCCACCATATGCCATCTAAGATTTTCAATCTAGCAAATGCTTCAGTATACGTCTCCATCTTTCAGTCTTATTTGCATTACAATAGGGCCAAGGACCAACTGTGGTAAGTTCTGAATAGATATAAAAAAAATCCTACCTTAAAGAGCTTACAATGTAAGTAATTCTATACTTCTCTGACTCTAGTTTTCGCAGGACTGTTAAGACTTCAATGCAGGGAAGTTCCAAAGCTTTTAGGACTGCCAGTGTGTCTTGAAAATTCTTTAAGAGGGACTCAATGACCTCACATTGTAACATGATGGTGTGCCTGTGATAGCATCAAGTTGTGTTACATGATGACTTGATGGAGTTATGATGTGATGAACACCCATCACCACATGACAATGCAGTAGGTTTGTCTTACTTGACAAAGAACTGTCTTCATTTAAAGCCATAGAGTCCAACATGCCATTAGCCACATGTAAGTTATTTGGCCGGTTGAATGTGTCTAGTTGGCTCACAAAATTATTTACATTTTCAAAATAATGTGGCTAGTTCACTACAGTGGCTACTGCTTCAGAACTGGTTGGACACCGTGGATTTAAAAGACTTCAGGTGACCCTCTGCCCCCCTCAAAAAACCAAAACTCCACAATATCCTTAAGGATCAGGCAAGTAGTTACTTGCCCAACTTTAAAGTTGCACCTTATTGCTAGTCTGAGTTATTTATCTTCAGATGCCAGCTGTTGGATTTTGTTGTGCTTTGACCTGCTATGTTAAAAGCCTTCTACAATCAGAAGTCTTCTCCCCATGCATCTACTTAAAAACAGTGACCAGGAGTTTATCCAAGTGAAAGCTTCTTAGCCTTCTCTTGGATAAACTAAAAAGTCAGATTTTCTTTAGTCTCATTGTCAAGCATGTTAACTCTCGGAACTCTTTTTAATGCTCTTCCGGCATGTCGACATACTTAAAGCCTGGGCACCAGAATGGGGCATGGTGTTCCAGTCATAGTCTCTCCAGCATCATGTGCAGTTATAAGAACCCCTGTCGACTTCAACTCACTAGTCCCCTGCTTAGACACTTCAGTTGTGTGCTAAGCTTCAGGAAGCTGTTGAGATGATTCAAAGGAGAATGGGAGAGTATGGATCAGAGATTACAGAGCTTTAATGAGAGACCCTTCTGTGGAAGGGAGAAAACAACCACAAGTAAGGAGCAGCCCAAGAGTAGTTAAATTTGCTGTGGGGACCCAGTGCCCCCTGGTGGAATCAAAAGAACATCCCCTGTAAAGAAGTCACACCCAGAGAGGCTATAGATGAGGCCAGGCAAACTGAAGGGAGTTTGACAGAAAGGACAGTTCTGATGAAGAGTTACAGTAGGATGATGGAGAGCAGATCTGGCTCCATGGCCGTTTTTATGTATGAATGCTCATGAACTAGAATTGCTCTTGAATATTCAAACAACAGGTTAAGAGGTTTTCAAAACCCCGATCCCTCTCTGGGCTCTTGCATTCCAAAAGACTAATGCAACTATTGCAGCTTTTATAAAGCAATGCAGAGGCAGCCAGATGATGACAGGGGCCAGGGAAAAGGGGATACAAATATTCTAGTGATGACCAAACTGATGGGCAGGAATTGCAGGTGGCAGAAATAAGAGGCAAATACGGACAGAAGAGAAGAATCCATGCACACAGCACATGTAAGTTAGCCTTTGGAATTGGTACCTAAAGGATAGACTTGGAAGGGGTATTCAGAAGTGGGGGGGATGGGATGGCACTAAAGAGGGTCCAAGGACAAATTTGTTCAGCTTCAGCAAAGGGAAAAGAACAATTGATGGGGCAAGTTTTGTGTCATTTTCTGAAATAACGTTTCCTTTTAGGGGTGCAACATCCCACCATTTGAAAACAATTCAACACAGATGGACTTTCCCCAAAAAGGGGAAATGGGCTCATCCTGGAGTCAGCTTACAGCAATACCAAACAATAGACCATTTGTAAAACTGAAGCCCAATACTCCATCCTTCTAGTCAAGAGGAACCATTTTACTGGCAGCCATGCCAGTGCGGAGCCAGGAAAGAAGGAGATAGGCTAAGGACAGCTGGTTCCAAGGCCATCCATCCAGATATGGTGAAGCCATACTTTCAGCTCAGAGATAGTCCATAGGAAGCTGGAACAGCCTTCCAGCATTCAGACCGCAGGGTACTTTCAAATACTGTAATGCTGAAATGAGCTAACGGCTACCAGCAGGTGAGTCTTAGATCCAAAGACACTCACAAAATCTCAATATGGCCAAGCACACACCTTCAGGAGCAACAGACGGCACGAGCAAATCCTTTTGTGTAGTAGTAAAAACATCTAAGGTTACGTCTATACTGCATACCAAGCAGGGGTCTACAGGCCCCTCCATTGTAAATGCGACCTCCCTAATGTGCTGGAGCATCCATACCACACTACACAGACCCGAGACAGAGCTCCTGCCTCTGGGCATGTGTCCCCAGGTTCCTACTGCCCTTGTCAACTATAGCCACTTTACGGTTTGGTTTGTTTGGTCCATCCCACCAGATTGCACCTCAAGACCATTTGGCCTGCCGATAGATCCAGCTGAGTCAACCCAATGGAAGAACCTCTCCAGCTCACGGTCAGTCCTATGTCAGGAATCGGGGTAAAGTATTGGAGAGACACTGGCAGGCATTTGCCAGTGCTATTTGATCTGCAGGAAGCACCTCTCAGAGGGAACACTGGTATGGTGATGCCCTGATGCTCTGTTGCCATAGTCACATAATATCCATAGGAAGTCTGGCACTTCTGAAGCAGAGTCACAAGCAGATTGGGGTCGGGGAGGAAAATCAGGAAAATTAGCAGGCTGACTTGGTGTGACCAGCAGTGCCTCCAGAAAGAGTGCATGAAGAAGCAGACCTCCTGAGGATTGTGATTAACCTGCCTCCACCCTTCTGTTCCAGGATACATATGGAGGCCATGCTAATCCAGAAGCAGGTTGCTATGTCTACCTGGTACTCAATCTGCCGAGACTCTCTTCTACACAGGCCCACCAATGGGAGAGGGGAACAGAGAGCCCATGTATTGTTCTGTCCTGGGGGCCAGAATTGCTGTTGTGGGCCTGGTCCTATGCTTCATCTCAAACTCTTTCTCTTTTCCCACAGATGGTGGCCCACACTCCTGTGTTTCCCGTGTAGAGATGGAAGGACCTTGAAAGAAAAATGAAAGAGCAAACTATTTGATCACAATGAATAAAATTACATTTTCCACTGTGTTTCATGGGGGCTTGCTTCACTTCAAGATCTACAGATTATAGTTTTTAACCAATTAGCTTTACATTATTTTCACAAAAATACTGGCCACTGCAGGTGTTCTTTGGAACCACACTGCAAGCCATCACACCTCATGATAAAATACACGTACAAACCTCAAATTTAAATAATGAACACAGAGTGTTGTCACAAGCTGTTGGTTTGTACAAGCTCTAATAGCCATTGATCCTCTGGAGGTTCCTGTGTGGAAGCATACATTTCTGTTTCAGGCCACTGTTCACAGAGAATAAGGAGATTTCTAGGAGCAGCATCATGAACTACTGAGGTGACCCAAATAAGTAGGCTCTGCCCTGGAATAAGTCTCAGGGGAGTAGCTATATTAGTTTGTGAATTTAAAAAAAAATAGTAGTCCTGTGGCACCTTAAGGCACAGCTACAGAGCCGGATTAAAGCCGAAATAAGCTATGCAACATGAGCTACGTTAATTGTGTAGCTTAAGTTGAAATAGCTTGTTTTGGCTTTTGGTGCTGTCAGAAAAAAAGAGTCCTCTTCCTCAGACTTTCCTTACTCCTCAAAAAATCAGGGTTACAGGAGTCAAGAGTAAGAAGTCCACCAGCTCAACATTATTTTGACTTTATATCGAAATAACTGCTTGTAGTGTAGACGTGGACTATGTTATTTCAGAATAACACCAGTTATTCTGAAATAACACTGCTATGTAGACCTACCCTTAGGGTACATCTGCACAGCAGGGCTTATCTCAAAATAAGCTATGGAAATCGAGCTACATCAATTGCGTAGCTTATTTTGAAATTGGGAGCATCTACATAGCACTCATTTCAAAATAGAGCCCTCTTCCTCCAACTTCCCTTACTCCTCGTACAATGAGGGTTACAGGAATCAGAGTAAGAAGACCTCCAGCTTGACAGTATTTCAACATTCTTTTGAAATAACTGTCTGCTGTGTAGATGTGGACTAAGTTATTGTGTGCAGAAGTATCCATATATGTATATATATATATATATATTTGTTAGTCTCTAAGGTGTCATAGGATTACTTGCTGCCCTGGAAAGTAAACCAACCATATGGAGTTCCTACTCTGTGAGAAGTTTGCATTTATTGCCAGCCAGCAAGGGGTGACAATGCATGCTAAAACCAACAGGATGCTGATTTAGCATGGAGAAACAATGCAGCCTTCTCACAAGCATGCCTCATTGATGGACAACACTGACTGGCAGTCAGCCATCGGTTTGCCTAACACAGACAGGCAGCCACTTTGTGCTGTAATTTGGACTCATTTCAGGCCAAATACACAGTCTGGTTTTGTTTGGATTTATTACAACTAGCTCTTGACTGGCAGACCAGAACATTGCAAGTGGGGTGGATTTATAAGATTCATCGATTCAAAGATCACAAGCCCTGAATGGTCATTGTGATCATTTAGTATGACCTCCTGTAAAACACATGCCAGACAGCATCTTCCCAATAATTCCTAGAACAGATCTGTAGGAAAAACACCCCGTCTTGATAAAAGCTCTCGGTGATGGGAGAATTGTTCCCATGGTGAATTACTAGACTGTATGCCAATAACTCAGGTGCACTGTTTTAGCAAGGATGGGTAAGTGAGGTACATAATAGCTGGAGTACTGTGTCCAGCTGGAGTACTGTGTCCAGTTCTGGGCGCCACATTTCAAGAAAGATGTGGAGAAATTGGAAAGGGTACAGAGAAGAGAGACAAGAATGATTAAAGGTTTAGAGAACATGACCTATGAAGCCAGGCTTCATGAACTGGGCTTGTTTAGTTTGGAAAAAAGAAGATTAAGGGGGGACATGATAGCGGTTTTCAAATATCTAAAAGGGTGTCACAAGGAGGAAGGAGAAAATTTGTTCCTCTTGGTTTCTGAGGACAGGACAAGGAGTATGGGCTTAAAGTGCAGCAGGGGAGGTTTAGATTGGACATTAGGAAAAAATTCCTAACTGTCAGGGTGGTCAAATATTGGAATAAATTGCCAAGGGAGGTGGTGGAATCTCCCTCTCTGGAGATATTTAAGAACAGGTTAGATAGACATCTGACAGGGATGGTGTAGACGGAGCTTGGTCCTGCCTTGAGGGTGGGGGGCTGGACTCGATGACCTCTTGAGGTCCCTTCCAGTCCTATTATTCTATGATTCTATGATAATGATAGTGCTCCCATCTACACATCTGACAATCAGTGAGTAACTAGCATAAATGTAATCACAACTGCTTACACAACTTTTCCGCCCTTATTTCCTGGTATCCATGCGAACATAAGAACAGGCATATTGGGTCAGACCAAAGGTCCATCTAGCTCAGTATCCTGTCTGCCCATAGTGGCCACTACCAGATGACCCAGAGGGAGGGAACACAATAGGTAATCCTCAGATGATCCCTCTCCTGTCACCCATTTCCAGACAAAGAGAGGCTAGGGATACCATTCCTACCCATCCTGGCTAATAGCCATTGATGGACTTAATCTCCATGAATTTATCTAGTTATTTGTTGAATCCTGTTAAAGTCCTGGTCTGCACAACCTCCTCTGGCAAGGCGTTCCACAGGCCAACCTTTTGCTGTTTGAAGAAAAACTTCCTTTTGTTTGTTTTAAACCTGTTACCTATTAATTTCATTTGGTGACCCCCTAGTTCTTATGTTATGGGAACAAGTAAATAACTTTTTCTTATTCACTTCTCCCACACCAGTCATGATTTTATAGACCTCTATCATATCTCCCCTACCCCCAGTCTCCTCTTTTCTAACCTGAAAAGTCCCAGTCTTTTTAATGTCTTCTCATATGGCAACGGTTCAAAATCCCTAATCATTTTGTTGCCCTTTTCTGAACTTTTTCCAGTGCCTATATAGCTTTTTTGAGATAAGGCAACCACTTACGTACACATTATTCAAGATGTGGGCGTATCATGGTTTTATATAGAGGCAATAAGCTATTTTCTGTCTTATTCTCTATCCCGTTTTTTAATGATGCCTAACATTCTATTTGCTTTTTTCACTGCCACTGCACACCAAGTGGATGTTTTCAGGGAAATATCCAGAGTGACTCAAGATCTTCCTCTTGACTAGTTGTAGCTAAATTAGTCCCCATCGTATTGTATGTATAAACTACGGTTATTTTTCCTGATGGGCATTACTTTACATTTATCAACATTAAATTTCATTTGCCATTTTGTTGCCCGATCAGGGTATGTCTACACTACAGTGTTATTTTGAAATAGCATATTTCAAAATAACGCATCTACGCACAAAATGCATTTCGAAATAGCATTTTGCTATTTTGAAATAGTGCATCTACACTGAGTGGACTCTGAATCGCATTTAAGGCTGGCTGGAAGCAGCAAAGACCAGGTCAGGACTTACTGTGTGGGGCTGCTGCCTGAGGCTATCTGAGGTCTGTGCTTAAAGGGACTGCTCCCCAACCCCCGGGCAGCCAGTTCTCAGCTTTCCCTGCTTGCTTGTCTGCCTTGATGAGGGATAGCAAAGCATTTTGTCTCTGCGTTCTCTGGTTTCCCTCACTCGGGACACCACATCACTCTACAACATGGAGCCAGAGCTGCCCCTTGGCGCTTCTCTTGGATGTGTTGCTGTGAGCCTGGCTGCACTTTCTGCAGGCTGCCATCTGGGAGGTCCATCGGGGGGCTGTCAGTATCCAGGAGGCCCTGCAGGAGAGCTTCCACCCTGAGGAGCACTCAGAGCTTCCCTGGTTTGCCCCACTCAGGGCTTGTGCCTCCTTCCTCCCTCACATCCTTCCATTTACCCCTCCCTAAGCCCCCTTCCTGATGTCAAATAAAATACACATATTTTCATGAACACAAACTCCCTTTATTTAACAAAACTGTGGGGGAGAAAATGAAACTCTGGTGAGACTGGGAAAAGGAGTGGCTGGCCAGAGTAGCCCCTGTCTGTGGTGACCCTGGCCCAGCCCCCTGCCACAGTATAAAAAATCCCACAGCAAAGTCCCCCAGGAGCGGGGCAGCAGTATAAATCCTATATACTGCAGAGCCCACACACGTGTAACTGAGTAGCCACTTGGATTTTTAGCGGTTATATGGTTAGGTTTTTAAACGACTTTTTACATCCCTACTTCTTGTGCTCAAGATGAAGATGACTGTCTTACTCGCCTCACACCAGAGGGTTAGCAGGAATCTGGCTCTATCCCTCTGACCAGCGTGCAGCCTTGACACAGAACGCTTTGGTTAATGCTGACCACGTATAAAGTTGCATTAGCTAAGCAGTGCACGTGAAATGAAGGGTTAAATGCTGAGCAGCTGCATTTGAACTAGGAGGTTATTTCCAGCTCCTCTTTCTCACACATCCCTGACGAGGCTGACCACATTCCCCTCCGTTGAACATGGGACTCCTGATAAAAATGACTTGTATTTCAACTGAGTTCACAGGCAATCAGTCATACAAACATTGAAATTAAACCACAGAGGCGACACATATGCACACACTCCCATATACTCTCACACAGGGAGGTGAAGCAAAATCTGACAGTATTGGATGGGGGAAGTGGAGACAACACAGGACAGGAGAAAATACAGGGCAATTTGCTTGTTTTTAAGAAAAAAATCAGGACACCCACAGGAGGGCTTAAATAAAAGGTTAGCCTCCTTTAAAACTGGGATGTCGGGTCACCCTATACAGGACTGAATGTACCAATTAGTCATAGAATCATAGAATCATAGAATAATAGGACTGGAAGGGACCTCGAGAGGTCATCGAGTCCAGCCCCCCACCCTCAAGGCAGGACCAAGCTCCACCTACACCATCCCTGACAGATGTCTATCTAACCTGTTCTTAAATATCTCCAGAGAGGGAGATTCCACCACCTCCCTTGGCAATTTATTCCAATATTTGACCACCCTGACAGTTAGGAATTTTTTCCTAATGTCCAATCTAAACCTCCCCTGCTGCACTTTAAGCCCATTACTCCTTGTCCTGTCCTCAGAAACCAAGAGGAACAAATTTTCTCCTTCCTCCTTGTTACACCCTTTTAGATATTTGAAAACCACTATCATGTCCCCCCTTAATCTTCTTTTTTCCAAACTAAACAAGCCCAGTTCATGAAGCCTGGCTTCATAGGTCATGTTCTCTAAACCTTTAATCATTCTTGTCGCTCTTCTCTGTACCCTTTCCAATTTCTCCACATCTTTCTTGAAATGTGGCGCCCAGAACTGGACACAGTACTCCAGCTGAGGCCTAACTAGTGCAGAGTAGAGCGGCAGAATGACTTCACGAGTTTTGCTTACAATACACCTGTTGATACAACCTAGAATCATATTTGCTTTTTTTGCAACAGCATCACACTATTGACTCATATTCAACTTGTGGTCCACTATGACCCCTAGATCCCTTTCTGCCATGCTCCTTCCTAGACAGTCGCTTCCCATCTTGTATGTATGGAACTGATTGTTCCTTCCTAAGTGGAGCACTTTGCATTTCTCTTTATTAAACCTCATCCTGTTTACCTCTGACCATTTCTCTAACTTGCTAAGGTCATTTTGAATTATGTCCCTATCCTCCAAAGAAGTCGCAACCCCACCCAGTTTGGTATCATCTGCAAACTTAATAAGCGTACTCTCTATCCCAATATCTACATCATTGATGAAGATATTGAACAGTACGGGTCCCAAAACAGACCCTTGCGGAACTCCACTTGTTATCCCTTTCCAGCAGGATTTAGAACCGTTAACAACAACTCTCTGACTATGGTTATCCAGCCAATTATGCACCCACCTTATCGTGGCCCTATCTAAGTTATATTTGCCTAGTTTATCAATAAGAATATCATGTGAGACCGTATCAAATGCCTTACTAAAGTCTAGGTATATGACATCCACCGCTTCTCCCTTATCCACAAGGCTCGTTATCTTATCAAAGAAAGCTATCAGATTAGTTTGGCATGACTTGTTCTTCACAAACCCATGCTGGCTATTCCCTTTGGCATGACTTATTCATCCAAACAGAAAAAACACTGTGAAGTCCTGGGCTGTGTCTACACTGGCGCGTTCTCACGCAAAGCTCTTTTGCGGAAGAGTTCTTGTGCAAAAACTCTTCCAGAAGAGAGCGTCTACACTGACATGTGCTTTTGCGAAAGAGATGTGCTTTTGCGCAAGAGCATCCATGCCAGTGTGGATGCTCTCTTGCACAAGAAAGCTCTGATGGCCATTTTAACCATAGGGCTTTCTTGCACAAGAAATTCATGTTGCCTGTCTACACTGGTCTCTTGCGCAAGAACAGTTGCACAAATGGGCTTATTCCTGAGTGGGAGCATCATAGTTCTTGTGCAAGAAGCACTGATTTCATACATTAGAACGTCAGTGTTCTTGCGCAAGAACTCGTGGCCAGTGTAGACAGGCAGCAAGTTTTGGTGCAAAAGCAGGCACTTTTGCACAAGATTGCGCCAATGTAGACATAGCCCTGGAGTTTGGCTACTCTCCAAACCCAAGAGGCAACAGTACTTTGAACTACAGCTACATCCCTGGACTGCGGTAACATTATTTGCAGCCAGGTTACCAGCCTGTAACTGGTGCCCAGTTTGTAGGACTGACTCATATTTCAGAGGGCAGATGATCCTACTTTTGAAAATCCCTGAGTTCCAAGCAGTAATTGCTACTCACCTGTTCTGATGAGCTCACTAGTGTAACCCACAGGTGAGAGAGTTTTATGCACAAGGCTCATTGTTACTCTAGATAATCATGAAGTATTTCTGAATTCTTAGCTGTCTTTTGAGACCCATAGATTCTGGATGTGTGAAAAATTCCCTGTTTTACTAACCTCATGCCTAAAAAAAAAGAAGTGTTGTAGTAAAAGTTTTTTCTGTGGCTTTCAATGGCCTTCAGCATTCTTATGAGGTTCTTAAGAGTTTTAACTATTTGAGGTTGAGCAAGCACTGTGTGTCTGACAAGCTGAAAACACATAAAGGGAATGGAAAGAGGTGTATAAGGCAGAGATAGTTGTGATGTATAGTTTTGTGAATACAAAGTCCTTGTTAGTCCCACGTGCCTTACCAAATGACTTTGTTGTTCAAACATTTTTTTCCTGAAGTTACAGATGAAAGGTTTCCCACTGTTTCACATAGTCTGTTTTTGACAATATACCCCATCAAAATGACACACACAACTCGTTCCCTCAGCAGACAGTTTGAAGGCATAAAGGAAAAAACAGAGATGGTGTGGGAAGAGAGAGAAACCTGGTACAAGACAGCTAGCTGCTCTTTTTCTCCAGGCCAAAAAGAGGGCAGATCAGGAAATTCAGAAAAACAAGGTCTGAACTATGAACCAGAAAGCTGTGTGTGGTGAATTCAATTTCACAGGCATGGCCTGGAATATGAAATAGCAGAAGTGAGGAAATGTTTCCAAAGTTAGCACGGCACCATCTTTTTATTGTCCGGCATGATGAAATGGAGAAGAAAGTGCCTGTTATTAAAAAAATGGAACTCACTGTGAACCTTGCTCAACAGCTTGTGACAAAGAGGTGGATGTTGAATGTGACATGTTCTCGTTTGCATATTCCAAAGAAGACAATGACAGGAGGATGCCACCACGAGCGATTGTTCTCTTGTTTGTATCAATTATTTTAGGCTGCAATAGAGTATTGGTTCTCCAACGTCTGCCCTTCAATCTAGCCAGGCTCTAGCTGGGACTTCCACTCATATGGGAAGAACAAGACTGTTGTGATCTCTCCTTGGAGATTTTTCCACTCCCCGTGCATTGAGAATCCACAGAAGAGAATATAATGAAAAAGAGAAGGATCTGAAAGCTTTAAGAGTCCAGGCAAAGACTACCTTAGAACTGGATTCTGCCAGGAGCAGCAGAGAGTTCAAGAAACAGATGGGGCAGCAAGTTATTGGCCACACTGCAAGATAACAGCTGGCCGGTTGACTGGATGGCTCTGGTAGATTCAGGTCTTATTTAATAGATGCTGTTACATACTTATTTTAGTGATGGCCCCAACACATTTTTTGGTCTAATCACCCCCAGCCCTGAAAATATACAGATTTGAATTCAAACTCTACAAAGCTTTGGCCATTTCCCCATTTATTTCATTTCTGTGTGCCCTTGCCATTATACGGACCCAAGAACGGTCAGATGCAGACACTAACAAAAATGTCCCGGGGTAACCAGAAGCTGTGACTAAGAGGGGGATAAATGCCTGAGCAAAGAGTGGAACCTTGTATTGTAACCCAAAAGGATCACACGCCCCTTTGGATTCTGACGGGCCAGCAAGGGCAGCCAGTTCTAGAGTCAAGGAACCCTGCATGAAAACCACTTTTCCAATTTAAAGACTAACAAGATGGTTTATTAGATGATGATGTGTGTTACTCCATCTAATAAAGCAAGAATGTCTTGGGAGCAAGAATGTCTTCAAATCTGCACTTGAAAGGGAATCCTCTGAACTGGCATTCATGCTAAAATTCGACACTCTCCGCAGGGGAATTAACAAAGACTCCATCTTACCCATTACAAAGATAGCTTCCCCAATTATCACCTCTAATACTATTAACTCACAGACATTTCCCCTTCCCCACCTCTAATATCATTAACTCACTGGCATTCACCTTCCTTCCCCCCCCCTCCATCCCCCTTCTGTTCTGTAATGTGATTTGTCCTTTTCATATGTGTTCATTTTTTTTAAATTGTATCCTTTGGTATATATGGTTGTGACTATTTTCTTCCATTATTTGATCTGAGGAAGTGGGTCTGGCCCACGAAAGCTCATCATCTAATAAACCATCTTGTTAGTCTTTAAAGTGCTACATAGTCCTGTATTTTGTTTCAGCTACACCAGACTAACACGGCTACATCTCTATCACTTTTCCAATGGCCTCTGAAATATTCATTCTTGCAGCTGATAGTGTTTCTTGGGAGAGCACATGGTGGATAGTCTCTGTGAAAGCCAGATCCAGACTGTCTGCAGCCTTATATATTAACACAAGCACCCTGAATGGCATTTTAATCTCAGGCTGAACATGTAGCATAAATGTCAATGCTTAAAATGACTGGCATCACTAACTCCACATGATATATTAGATGAAGCCATCTGGTGGCTATCAAGCGTTGCTCAGATTGGAAGGCATGGCAGTAAGCAACCTAGAGATGACAGAAATAAGGGAAATGGCCATAATCTGCCAGCCATTGATAACTGGAGTAAGGGATTTTTAGTCATTGTTCCTGTCAATATTCCAGGAGCAGATAAAGATCCAAATGAATTCCTATATTGTGAGCCATGAGAGGTATGTGTATCTCTGACGTGCAGGAGCAAACACAACTTCCACCAGATGTACTGAGACTTCTTCCAGTCCACCAGCACCACCACTGTCTTGTCTACATTGAGTTTCAGTCCACTTGCTCTTGTCCAAGTCCCCCTCTCAGCCAGGTCCTAGGGAATGAAGAAAACCGCACCATCCACGTTGACTGATTAATAAGAGACATAGAGCTGTGAAAGCATGGGACTGTGCACAGAAGCCCAATGGAAAGATGAGCAGTTTTGTGGTGATACTCTGGGAAGTTTCAGGAGGAAAACAGAGTGTGCATTAGAGCAACCCCGGCCACTCTTCGACCAGTCTACAGGCAAGTCAGAAACATGCCACAATGTACAGGATTAAAACCTGCTCTGAAATCTGATAGCCTCTCTACTGACAGCTGACCTTTGTCCATTGTAAGTCATCAACCACAGATGCTAGTTTCCACACCACACCCGGCATTAGTTGCTAACTGACACCTGCTGTTTGAAAGAGCAATGAAAATTTCAAAGGGCAAGAAGCTGGCAATATGACTTTAAAAAAAATACTTGAAAGAGAGCGCAGCAAAACCTGTCACTGCCTAAAGTCATCGGCAATATGGTATTAACCTGCGAGGAGATGAAGGATTTTAGTGGAACCTTGTGAGAGTGAGATTGAAGTGAGGTTGCAGCGACGCGTTTGATGAAAAATAATGCTTACACTGTTGGACGCGGGGATCTAAAGGAAAGAAAGGTCAAATATTGATCCATTGCCATGCACAGCTCACACCAGCGGACATGACATTTAAAAATTCTCTCTTGCTAGATGCAGAAGCGGGAAGGGGGAAGTGTCCCGCTTTTCACAGCACAGTGGTGCAGGTAGGGAGTGTTGGAGTGTCTCACTCCAATTTCCTACTTGAGTTCTCCACATCCTGTCCACACTGGTGCCAAAGAGAGTGTTACACAAAAGATAAAGGCCATAGATCATAGGATGAAAAGTTTTTTTCAATACATTGAAGGCCCGTTGAACTCAATGGAAGTCTTCTGATTTAATAGGCTTTGGATCAGTCCCTTTAATTAGGCCTGAATTCTACATATACATTTCTTTCTTTAAAAATATATAAAGATTCCAAGGCACAACTTAGAAAGGCTGAAGGCTGCTCCAAATTGCAGACACGCACACACACAATCCCTCACCTTGTGGCCTGTGTGTGTGAGAGTAGGAGCTGCTATGCCAATCATATGCCACTCGGGGAGACAGAGAACTGGTGACTTTTGTTTTCCAGTAGAGCTGAGACAGCGGTAGTAACAGCTCACAGGATTAGCCCTTTGATAAGGACAAAGCAGCAATAAATTAGGATATTCAGCGATGGGCAAATGGCTAATTTTACCCATAATACTTGTTGAATGGGAAATTGAATTAGGCTGGGATGTGTTCACAATCCATAAATGTTCTAGGGTACGGCTACACTGTGTTTTATTGTTTGGACTAGGTATGCAAATAGCGCTCACATTTGCATATCTTCTTCTGTTTTTTTCTCAGAAGAGGCTTTTCCACCATTTTGCCCCATTTACTTGGGACTAAATGTTGGAAACCCCTCCCCTCTTTCGAAAGCCCGCTTCTTCCTCGTAAAACAAGTTTTGCAGGGGCTTTCGGAAGAGGATTTTTTTTTCCTGACATTTGGTCCAGTGTAGATGGGGCCAAACGGTGGAAAAGCCTCTGCTGGGGAAAAAAACCCAGAAGGTATGGGTAAAAGCGCTATTTGCATACCTCTTCCAAAAAATAAAACACAGTGTAGCTATATCACTAAGTGAATATACTCGCTGGCAGGCATAGTCCTGGGAAGAGTGGAATTTAAGAACAAGTGGATGAATATTCCCATACAGTACATTTTGAACTCAGACGGTTAGGTCTTCAATTGCTGTAAGTCAGTGTAGTTCCCCAACACCAAGGGTCTACACTGGAGCGGAAAGTTGATCTATGATACAGAATTCCAGCTATGTTAATTGTATAGCTAGAGTTCACATATCTTAATTCACCGTCCACACAGTGGAAGGTTGACTGGAGCAAATACAGGAGCAGGAGTACCAGCACTGATAGGGGCACCTTCTGAGTTTGATTTAGTAGGTCTTCACTAGACCCGCTAAATCAAACCCCAGAAGATCAACCGCAGCAGCATCGATTTTCTCCTTAGTGTAAATGTGCCTCAATAGAGTTATGGCAATTCACATTAACTGAGGAGCTAACCTTGAAGTATGAGAATTTGCACCCTCTACTTGAGTCCCACTCCTCTGATTGATAACAAAGGTAAAACTCCTGCTTAGAATCTCTCTAGTCTAAGAGTCTTGCTCAGAGCACAGAAACTTGCCGTGTGAACTGTTTCTGCATTACCTTGTACTTTTTGTAGCCATTTACACCCCTATAAAGTGGCAAAATTAAGAAAATTCCCAAGTGGCTAAGAACGGAATCCTCAGCTGATGTAAAGTGGCATCAATTTGCTGAAATTAATGGATTGACGCAAAACACACCAGTTGAGGCTCTGGCCTAGCTGTTTCACTGTCAAAATTATTTGCCAAGAACTAGACACTTAGCCTATGTCTAGACTGCAGGCTTCTTTCGGAAGAACCTTTTTTGGAAGTGATCTTCAAAAAAAAGTCTTCCGAAAGAGAGCGTCCACACACAAAAGTGCATCGAAAAAGCGATCTGCTGTTTCAAAAGATTGAGTCCATAGTGAATGAACACTCTCTCTCATTTAAGCTATGAATACTATGGACGGAATGACCACCAGGGCACCTGTGCTTCTTCCTCTTTCCTCTTCTTTCAAAAGAACTCCCTCTTTCCCATCCACACACAGCTTTTTCTGAAAAAGTGCTTTCGTAAAAAGGCTTCTTCCTCATAGATAGAGGATTACCAATGCTGGAAAAAACCCTCTGTTCTTTCAATTGACTTTCAGAAGAACGCGATTGCAGTGTGGACGTAACTCAGGTTTTGTTGGAAAAATGGCTGTTTTTCTGACTAAACTCTGTAATGTAGACATACCCTCAGCTAGGAAAAAGGGAAAGAGAGAGAGAGAATACAGATGAGAATAGGACAGAGAGGGAAAAACGGAAAGGGGAATTCTTGCTCCCTCTGTCTTGCCAACATGACCACATAGGGGCTGGCCACACTCTAGCTCAGAATGAAGCCAGAGCTGCATTATCGGGGTGGGAAATATATAGGCTGGATATGATTTGCCAGGGTTAGTCCCTAGAAAGACACCAGATACTTTATGTACCTGAGCATCCACAAGTATGACCCCTTGCCGCTCCCATTGGCCACAGCTTGCCATTCCCAGCCAATGGGAGTTGCGGGAAGTGGTAGCCCAGCCCTCACTGCTTCCTGCAGCTCCCATTAGCTAGGCACAGCAAACTTCGGGCAGTGAGAGCTACAAGTGGCCATATCTGCAGATGCTCAGGTAAATAAAGTGTGTGGAAGCCTGCCAGGGCTAACCCTGGCGAACCATGTCTGGCCCATGGACTGCTTATTGCCCACCCTGATCTACATAGGTTAATAGTTATTGCTAGTGCTAGCAGTGCTGAATAGTTTAGGGCAAGAACATGGGTCATTCTGTACCCAGCACATCTTGGTGTTGCTGAAGTTTTGCAATTGAGAATTCATGCTACCTTTCTGCCCCTTCACATCTCCATTCCTGGGGTCACCAGAGGCCAAGTCAATTCCAAGGCACAACTTAGTAAAGCCTTAAAGCTACTCCAAATTGTAGCAAGGCCCAGCACAAGAATTAGAGGGATGTTTCAACTGTTTGGTCATCTACCCTCTATGCTGGCAGCAAGGCAAGGGATTGGGTAGGAACTGCTATGCCAGCCATATGCCACTTGGGGATACAGAAGACTGGTGACTTTTGCTTTCCAGGGGAGTTGAGCCAGTAGTAGCATCCGCTTACAAGATGAGTGCCATGATAAGCACAAATGCATGCTGATCTTCCCGTGTTTACCATAATCACTTATAATCCTAGCCACCATCCTCCCTCTCTCAAAAGCACTTGTGGACAAGGTAGCAAACCAGGGTGAAAGGGTCCCTTATTCATTCTTTCCTCCAGCGGTAGCAGAGTGTGCTCATGAAAGTAAATATTAAATATGGTCAGTGCTTAATAGCAGCAAGCGAAATAATGTATCATTTCCTGGGCATGGGAGTATGCTTTGCATGATAACAGCACTTCCACTGCTGGTATTCCAGTGCTGTATTTATTATAGCAACCCCAGAAGATGCTATTCCTGCCAATGATAGTCTGTGTTGTGCTTAGAACAACAATTTCTTAATAATGCGGAGGCAAGTTAATAAACAGATGTTTACTTTTCTGGGAGCTAAATGCAAAGCGCAGAAGTAAAATGGAGCTAAACAAAAGGCTGGCTGGTTCTAGAATGCACAGACATTGGTCTGTTTGGGGACAGCACACTCAGCCAATGAAATGCATGACATAAGCGTTACCTTGTCAGAGGTATTCCGTCAGAATACTTATGCAAGCCAAACTTATATTAAGAGCAAATCTGTTCATTAACGACTACAGAGAGATGCTGGCTTTATCAGGGACCTACTCCATGCAGCATGACTAAGACCAGTGGTACTCATGCTAACTACTCTAGGGCAACAGTAGTATTTTTCTGCAAGTTTACCATTGTTGCAGTTTCACTAATGCAGCTCCATGGCTGGAGGCCTAGTTCAGATTGTCCACTGGTATTTTTTAATCACAACCTGTTCAGAGTGGTTCTAGACAACACAGCAGTTAAAACACCAACGGCCAACACCAAATATCTCCACTAGTGATATTATCTTTACTAGATACATATGTGGCAGTACAGTGAAGGGAATTACTAACACAGTAGATCATAGAGGCCTCCTACACTATCAACTGTTGCAAAACCTAACAGAATCCAGGGCCCAACAAGCAAATGACAAAAATAGTGACCAACTCAGAAGTGTATAGACCTTGCATCCCTTACTCAAATGAATAAAATATGCAATTAGTTTCAGGTCTTGTCTTCACGGAAGATTGATGCTGCTACAATGGATCTTCTGGAGTTTGATTTAGTGAATCTAGTTGAGACTCACTAAATCAAACTCAGAGGGCACCTCCGCCAACAGTCAGTACTCTTCCTTTTGCAAGGAGTAAGGGAAACCAATGGGAGCATTTGCTCCCATCAGCCTCCTGCTGTGGGGACGCTGCCAAGCTCGGCTCCAGGTAAGCCGACTCCAGTTACGTGTTCTACGTAGCTGAAGTTGTGTACCGTAAGCCAAGCTGCTGGGTCTAGTGTACACCTGGTCTCAATTATTTTAATGGGACTAACTAGATAAGTGTTGTATGATCAGTACATACATCCTGAGCCAGCAAAGTGATCCACTGGAGGCAAAGTCTGCGACACATATATAGCACGTGGATAGGAATAGGGCTGTACACCACAGGAGGGCTCTGTAATATTGTTTGGAGTTCCACAGTTTAGAAAGAACTCACTGGAAACACAGAGAGCTTGAGCAGTTGCAAGTGTCCATGTATTTCATAACACAGAACTAACTAGAACCAGCCCAAGCTGGCTGGGCTGACCCCCTAGAGACCTAACTTAGTTACTATAACAACAAGATCTATATCTACAACCCAATGCACAACAGGCTCCATCCACAAAGATCCCATGGCAGGATCAAGGTATGATCTGTTAATCACGTGGGATCTTAAACAGCATGTATTGCTTTTTCACAAAATGTATTGACTTGAGTCTATGGCATAACAGTTGTAGGTTAAATGGCTGAACCCTAATATTTTTTTCAATGCATTTTACTTGCATTTTTCTTCTTAACAGAAGGTGAATGGTGATAACTTCCTTTGCATTGCAAGGGAAGTCAAAGCAGAAACATTCTACTGTCCGAGGTCTTGATTTTCTACTTTGTTTCCAGACTTTGGCTCTGATTCTGCAGATACATACGCAAGTGCTATTCTTTGCTCACACAAGCAGTCCCACTGAGGTCACTTGGAAAACTGATATGCCTGAAGTTAAGAACATGCCTAAACGTTTGTCGGACTGGGGTATCGAGCCCTGACCCTGCAAGAGCTACATACAGAACGGCCCTGTCTGGGTACGTCTAAACTACATGCCTCTGTCGGCAGAGGCATGTAGATTTGTTTTTTTGGCAAAGGCAAATGAAGTGACGATTTAAATGATTGCGGCTTCATTTACATTTACATGGCTGCCGCGCTGAGCCGACAAACAGCTGATCAGCTGTTTGTCCGCTCAGTGCGCTAGTCTGGATGCTCCCCTGCCGACATCAAAGCCCTTTGTCGGCAGCCCCGTTATTCCTCGTGGGATGAGGTTTACCGGGGCTGCCGACAAAGGGCTTTGATGTCGGCAGGGGAGTGTCCAGATTAGCGCGCTGAGCGGACAAACAGCTGATCAGCTGTTTGTCGGCTCAGCGCGACAGCCATGTAAATGTAAATGAAGCCGTGATCATTTAAATCGCAGCTTCATTTGCCTTTGCCTATGTGTCTAATCTACATGCCTCTGATGACAGAGGCATGTAGTCTAGACACAGCCTCTGTGTCTGCCTGGAGTCCCATTGAGGTCAGCAATGAAACTTACTGTAGGATCAAGGCCTTAGTCTCAAAAGCATTGAGTTTAGCTTTATTCTAACTCTGACCACACTTACTGCTTTCTGGAGTCCTCTGATAATCCAGCAGAGCTCTTGGCTCCCTGTCTATCTTTCCCAGTATGTGCCTTCAGCTAGGCAAGTACTTGACTAGTCTCCAGTTTTCCCTTTGCACTTTAAAGTTAAAACTGGAGTTTGTTGGAGACCACGAAAACCATCACCAGCAACATTTTAGTTGAAAAATGTTTCTTCTTTTGTAATAAAAGAATGTCCTTCCAGTTAGTTAGAAAGGGGGTGGAGGGAAAAAGAGTGGCAGAATTACAAGCACATGGGAGTTGGGGAAAAAATAGATTTCAGGCAACAAAACAGCTCTCTCACAAAATATTCCAACCAGCACTAACAGATGAATTTTAAACCAAGGTGATGCCGATTTGTTTTGTAGTATCACTAGTGACCCCAGACACAAAGTTGGAACCCATTGTGCTTGGTGCTGTACAAATCAAGAGCTCAGAGCAGTTTAAAATCCGAAGAGTGATCAGAACCACCTACTTAAAATGAGGCATGACCGCCAAATCCTGATAATAAGGATCCCCTGCTCTGACTGAGTTAGGTGGGACAGTCCTCTGGGTGAAGCAGGAAGCCTTGTTAGAGATATTGTTCAGGAAAGGGGAGGAAAAATAACTTTCTACACACGGCAGTATGATTACAGCAGTGTAACTTGGAGAGACAACTATTGCAGCTGTGCTGAAATCATATGCACTTTTCCAGTTCATTGCCATAAAATAGTTCTTCAGGCACCAGAGTGTCCACCCTACCACCATTGTGAAATTAAAGTTATTTCTCAAGGAAAGCAGGGCTGTGTCTAGACTGGCCAGTTTTTCCAGAAAATCAGCCACTTTCCTGGAAAAACTTGCCAGCTGTCTACACTGGCCACTTGAATTTCCACAAAAGCACTGACGATCTCATGTAAGATTGTCAGTGTTCTTGCGGAAATACTATGCTGCTCCCATTCAGGCAAAACTTTTGCACAAAAGGGCCAGTGTAGACTGCCCAGATTTGTTTTCTGCAAAAAAGCCCCGATCGCAAAAATGGCGATCGGGGCTTTTTTGCGGAAAAGCACGTCTAGATTGGCACGGACACTTTTCCGCAAAAGTGCTTTTGCGGAAAAGCGTCCGTGCCAATCTAGACGCTCTGTTCCAAAAATCCATTTCTGGAAAATCATGCCAGTCTAGACGTAGCCCAGGAGTACAGATTTTGAAATAATGTGTTTGATAGCGTAGATGCTCTGCTTATTAATTTGACCAAAGGTAGGGGAGGGGTTATTTTGAAATAAAACTCTAGTGTAGACAGGGACTTCCTGTTGCTGCTTTCCTGAACACGCTTATCTCCTCTGTCTGCAACTGCACGTTTCTTTCTATGAGGCGAAATAGTAGGAAGTGGCAATGGTGAGAGAGAGGATGAAGTAGCAGAGTGGGGTGATGAAAACTGGATACCTATGAATGTGCCTGGGTCAAGGGGATGTATATTGAAATCCATGGATTAGCCTGGAACATAGGACAAAAATGGAAATTCTCTTCTAATGAAAGCAGAAGAGGGATGAACTCACTACCTTGGGGATACAGCAGATCTCTGCATCTGGGGTGGAAGGGCAGTGTGTTGGAGGGAGTTCTCTTACTCAGGGTTCACTAGACATTGGTTCTGAGAACGTATCTTCCTCTTGAAATTGTGGCTGTCATGAGGGCTTAGCAGGTGGATTCTTGACTGAATGTCCCGCTGCTGTCTGATTTCTTGGCTGGATGAAGGTTATGGTTTGTTGTGGAGTTTGTTTTTAAGACACTAGACGATCCGATGACTAATCTGGAACAAAGCCTGCTTGGTCTCTTCCACCCTCTGCCAACTGAATTATAATCACTTGAGCAAAGAACTGACTCCTGCTAATGGTCTGATGGCGATAGAAACCTGACCAGATTCACAGTAGCTTGACTCAGCCCAGGTTCGCGGCTTGGTTTTGTTCTCAATCAAGTGAGGAGGCTGAAGGGGATTGGGATGGCTCCGCAGCACCTGTGAGTTTAATTGGTGCACTGAGATATTTATCCTTACAGGATTCAGATTCAAAGTGGGGTGGGGGTACTTCTATGCTGTGATTTTTTTATGGGGCATAGAGGGAGCAGTTACTGAGACCTGTGAACTTTTGGGTCAGCGCAAGCTGATGAAGAAAATGCCTAGTTGCCTTGTATTTGTGCAAAGGCCATGCACACACTGTCTCTGTATTAGCCTCCATACAGGAAACTTGCCAGAACTAACCTGAATTCCACCCCTTGTGTTGCCTGGCCTCAGAGTAAGGCAAACTTAAGGTGGCTATTTTGCAGTGTAACTTTGTTAACTGAATGTTTATTGCACAGTCAGGGATAGTGATTGAAGAGCTTGTTTCCCAGGAACTGCAAGTGTAAATTCTGGTAAGGTCAGTTCAACCCTTCCTTCTTCTAAAAACACCGAGTCCCACTCCCAGGAAGTTTGCAACTGAACCACCCTCCCCTCCCATGCTGCTCACTATGGACACTCAGAACTTTCTGGAAGGGGTAGTTTCTACTCTACAACCACAGGCCCCTGCCCCATACGTAAAGAATTAAAATCATCATCACCTTTTAACCCACATTCGAAGCAGCCCAAATTCCACCCCACAGGAAGCAGCCACACACATTCTAGCCTGATCATTTTGAGTTGATGACTGGACAATGGGAGGTAGTGGTTGTTTATTTATCATGGACTGTGCCTGCTAACAGGCTTCTCAGTTCTTGCCAAATATGTAAAAACTCAGAGGGGGAAAAAGCAAACAGATGAGATCAGCAAAAAGGCTTCTGAACCCCTTAAGCAGAAATTGCCCTCATGGGTGGGTGCAGCATAGCAAGCTGCCTTCATTTGGCCACTTCTGCTGACAGCCGCTGGGGTCTGTTGTTCTGTCCCTCCTCAGGACTCAGCTCTCTGGCCAGCTCATGTTTAGTCCTGCAAGCCATGATGCAGTGTCCTTCTATCAGGTCTCCAGCACAGGTTGGCTGTTTGGATCAGGGCTTTACAAAGGGTGGCCAGATAAAGCATGTAAAGAGTCAGGTAGGGGCTGGCAGGTAATTGGCACCTATACACAACAAAGCCCTAAATACCAAAACTAGCCCTGTCAAATCAGGACATCCGGTTACCCTAGTTTAACATCATCTTTCTTAGTGGGCAGCTGGGCAACCCTAACCCTCCCTCTCCTCAGGATTCCACTGCAGGAATCCTGCAGAAAGCAGCCAAGTTCTCTTGAGCTCCCTTGCTTCCTCCCTGGAACATTTTCTACCTTAGCCTGTTTCTCTGCCTTTCCCACAGCTCTATACCCCCTAGCCTGGCTTTAGTCCTCTGCCTCTCTTTCCCCCTGGCTGTGCCAACTGTTTCCTGCTCTCCTTCAGGCTGCCACTGGTCCTCTTATGCTTGCTAGAGCCCCAGCGCCTACCCCCCCCCAGCTCAGCTGGGACCCGTTGTTACTCAAGACCACCTGATTGGGATCCGCTGTGAGAGTGGCTGATCCTCCCACACAAGCTTGATTCCCCTCTCAGAGCCAGCCAGCCCAATCACCTACCTGATAAGAATGTTCCATAAGAAAGTTCTCTGGCTGGAAACCAAATTTATTCCAATACCCAACCAAAAAGAAATCCCATCAAACCCCTTTGCACAGGATACACCTAGGAGAAACAGGGCCCCTTGCAGCATGCCCTCAACATCAGCCACCAAATCCAAGGCCATTGACATTTCAAGACTTTCAGCTGAAACTTTAGAAAGCCCTAGGCCCTCTCTGTTCTGGCTGGACATCAGCGCAGTCTGAATCAGCATTGCTTCCCTCTCCAGGCTGGCATTTACCCCCTGTGCACTGTAATTCAACATGCTGTTCTTTGATTGTCCGCCTCCATCTGCTCTGCTCCTTATCAGTGATTGCATTTCACTGGTAGGTAAAGTGATCCCTATTACATACAGTTTCTGGAGCACTTTGGGATAAAAGATGTTATATAAAGTGAGTTATTACTGGAGCTAGGCATAAAACTTCAATACAATTGGTTTTCTGTCAAAAAAAAATGTTTCGCTGAAGCAGAGCTGTTTCCTAGAAATGTTGTTGGGAAGGCTTTTCAGGTCTGCAATGCGATGGGGGAGGGGGAAGGAGAGAGACAACCAACATAATTTGACTAGAGTGTGGGCTGAGGATGAGAGCTTCAGCTTTGGAGGGGAGGTGGGTCAGGGTTGTGGCAGGAGAGACTTACCTCGTGCGATTTCCAGTCAGCAGGGCTGCTAAGGCAGCTTCCTGCCTCCCCTGGCCCTGCAGACCATGCTATGCTCCAGAAGCAGCCAGCAGCAAGTTCTAGCCAATGGAACTGCAAAGCTAGCGCTCAGGGCAAAGGCAATTCATGGACTCCTTTGCACTCTTCTGTCCCACGCCCTCACCTAGGAGCTGGGCCTACTGCCAGCCGCTTCTGAGGTGCAGCAGTTCCAGGACAGGCAGGAACCCTGCTGTAGCACCCCCCCACTGGTAACCTGTAGTGACATGAGCCAGTGCCTGGCACTCAGAGATCCAGTACTGAGTCATGACCCCTGGTTTGAAAACCACTAGTCTAGAACAGGAAGAGTGAATCCGATATACTGTGCACTTGTCTGAAGTAGGGAGCAGCCGGTTTACTGTTGCTCGCTTTTGATGATTGTGTGTTATTGTTCAGGATTCAAAAATAAAAGTCTCGTTACAGTGCAACCTTGTTTTTGTCTAACGTCTCTATATGAATGCAAGGTACATAAACTTGACCCCAAGGCTCTTGTCTCCAGTGTATATAGATATATTATTGCTTATTGTGAAAAAATGACATCAGACTTTTATTCCACGTTCCAGTGAAAACAGATTCCAAAACCTTGAACATTTTCTGGCAATGGAGCTGCGGCTTCGCATCCAGACCTAATTATTGCAATTTGAAAGCTTCAGAGGGATAGCTGAGTGAGTCTGACCAGGATAAACTTTAAAAACAACAAATAGTCTGGTAGCACTTTATAAACTAACAAAACATGTAGATGGTATCACGAGCTTTCGTGAGCACAGCCCACTTCTTCAGATGACTGGTGTTGTATGTCCAGAACCAAAATAAATAGGGGAGAAGAAATGGGGGGGGGGGGGGGGGGTAGTGAGTATATAAACATCAAAGGGAAAACTGAGCTGGTATGTAACAGGCAAAACTGCAAGTCTATAACCACCTAAAATCTGGATAGTTAAGAGGAGCAGAGAAGGACCATTAGTTAGCAATTAGAGAGCAAGTGTACTAACAGAAGAATCTACACAGACAAAGAACCATTGGCATCTTCTTTGGTTGGTTGGTTGGTTGATAATGTCCCAATATTGCAGTTTGGTTGGTCTGAGCTGTAAGGAGAAAATTTAGGTTTCTTCTTTGTAAAAAATCATAAACTTTCATTCCAGAGAAAAGCCAGGCAAAAGATTTACATTAACAGCTGAAAGTTCTTACAGAACTCCCATTATATTGAAAAAGGGGCTTGGAAAAGAGCACCTATTTATTGTCACACACACACAAAGGCTACATCTACACTGCAGAGTTTTTGTACAGAAACAACTGTTTTTGCGCAAAAATTCCTGGAGCGTCCACACGATAAGCGTGTTTTTGCACAAGAAAAAGTACAGTAGATCGTCAGAAGACAGGGCTTTTTGCACAAGAGTGATTCCTTTTTCTATGAGGAATAAGCCATTTTGTGGTACAGCTCTTGTGCAAGAAACCCTTATGGGAAAAAGCACAGGCTCTTGTGCAAGATCATCCATGGCAGTGTGGATGCTCTCTTCTGCAAAAGCACATGGCAGTATGGACACACTCTTGAGCAACAACTTTTTGTGGAAGATCTCTTCCGCAAAAAGTTCTTGCACAAGAAGCCTGCAGTGCAGACATAGCCCCAGCGTGGTTCACTGTCTCATGTAGTGGCACTTAAACTACTTACAGTAACAGATAAGAACAAGGGAGCTCTATAGCCTGAGCTAGCTGGCTGTTAGCTCTAGCTTTAGAGAATCCTATACTAAACTCTAGTGGGTCCTAGGTTCAAATCTGCCTACTGGTGGTTACCAGTTGAGGCTCATCTGGGTCTCTGAAGCTTGGGATATGTTTCCTTACCTAGGGAAGGTATGTAACTTAGGCTATGTCTAGACTGCAGTATTAAATTGGCAAAAGATATGTGGTATACAAATTGTGTCTTTTTCCAATTTACTTTTGAAAGAGGCTTTTCCGAAATTTGGTGCATCTACACGGCACCACATTTTGTAAAAAAGTCCTCTTTTGACACATCCCTTATGCCTCGCAGAACGAGGTATACAAGGATGGTGAAAGAGCATGACTACTTTTAAAAAAATAAAAATAAAAAGAGCGGACACGTTCCTTAGATGCGGCATTGCTTTTCCGAGATACCTCCAGTATCCCAGAAAAGCAATGCAGTCTAGATGTAGCCCTAGTGTGGTTCACTGTCCCATGTAGTGGCACTTAGACCACTTACAGCAACAGCTAAGAAGAAGGGAGCTCTATAGCCTAAGCTGAGAGTCAGCTGGCTTTTAGCTCAAGGGTAGAGGCTCCTATACTGAGGTCCCTGGTTCAAATCCACACAGTGGTGGTGACATTATCAGGACTAAGACACGTTAAAAAAAAAACAAAACCCCTTCTCCTGTTTGAATGTGTTAAAATCACGGCGTCCCCTGGAAATGCAGGCCAGGGTGTTTAAATCTAGCTTTCCAAAATACATTTCTCTTGAATTTGTTCCAGCAAAAGAAGAAAAATTCTTGCAGAGTCAAAATTCATTGCAAATGATAAGCTTCTAAACCTGTCCAATAAATGCCTCACAGTAAACTAGACAGTTGCTAGACCGGGCACCTAATAATTTCTTACACCTTCATTGTGTTAATCAAGCACAATGGGATGACATCCTGTAGCCTTACTGAAAAATCTATTCTGTAATTACCAGGCCCAGCTCTTCACACATATTGCACTTGGATAGGAATCTCTCAGCCCTCATTCTCATTTGTTTCCCTTCTCCCCCGCCACCCTTCTGAACTTAACACTTCTTATTTTATTTGGGAATTTCAATGAATGGGTGGAATAAGCTCATCAAAGAGCCACATTTCAAGAATGCCGATCCAAACTCAGAAAAGAATGAAACAGAAGTACAAGGGGATCAGCAGCAGCTAGAGGCAGGGACAGATTAAATGGAAACAGGAATTGCCTTGACAAAAATCAGTGGACTACGAAAGCTGGGAAGTTGTTTTATAGATTGAGATTTTCATGTATGGGAGGCCGCTGCAGAGCATGTTTGAATCCTTTTGGAATTATTGAATTCAGATTGCTTGATGCATTTGAGTCTTCTTTAATCTGCCCCTAGTAGCAACCCCTTAAAGTAGCCTTGAAAGGTTTTCTACCAGTTATCAAGGGAAATAAAAACAACTAACTGATCTAGCAGCCCAGGGGGACCTCTGTGAATTGATTTTGGGCTGTTTAAAAGGAAGACAATTTTGTTGCGTCACGTGACTCACTTTAACAAGTGTTCTGCATCCAAAATATCTTACTGGAATGGGGAAAGAAAAACGTACTTAAGTAACACTCTAATTTATGACAAATTTCTGCTAAACAGAGGCCCGGGGATGCAAGCAAGTGCCTCCTTTTTCTTTAGCCCGAGCCACCTTTTGTCAGAGAAATGAAATGTTGAAATATGTGTGCAGATCCATGAGCAACTACAGTGGGCACCATCAGTGAGGGGACAGATTCCAGTGGCAACTTCTCACATGAATGTCTTGTTTCACCTGCAGCTGGTTTGGAAATCTGAGGTATGTCTACACTACAGAGTTTTGTCGGAAAAACCCGAGTTACATCCACACTGCAATCGCATTCTTCTGAAAGTCAATTGAAAGAACAGAGGGGTTTTTCTGGCATTGGTAATCCTCCTTCTATGAGGAAGAAGCCTTTTTCCAAAAGAACTCTTTTGGAAAAAGGCGTGTGTGGATGGGGAAGAGGGAGTTCTTTTGAAAGAAGAGGAAAGAGGAAAAAGCACAGGTGCCCTGGTGGCCATAGTAACCACAGCTTAAATGCGAGATAGCATCCACACTGAATGGATATCATCTTTCGAAAAAGTAGATTGCTTTTTTATGTGTTTTTGTGTGTGGATGCTCTCTTTCAGAAGAGGGTGTTTTGTAAGATCTCTTCCGAAAAAAGGTTCTTCTGAAAGAAGCCGGACATGGCCCTGGCCTTTCGGATGAGGATATTTCTAATGCAATTGGCATTCACAAGGGAAAGCATTTCTATTCAGAGCCTGCTCTTCAGGCTGCATTGGGTTCTGAACACACACGTAGAGAAAATACTTGTCAATGGGAATAGCAGTAGTTCTTGCTTCTTAAAATATAAGGACAAAATAAGATTTTAAGGATTGGATTGTCAAAGTTAAAGCACCCAGATCCCTTTGAAAATCTCAGCCTAAATAGTTTTCCTTACATTTAGGAGGAAGTAATGTCAGTATCTCATGAGCTCCTCTACTCCAAAGTTGCCCTGGAAATTAGTCAGACACTCTATAAAAAGCAAAACTTTTCAATTGCTATTTTGTAACGGATTCAAAGTACTTAACAGGATTGTCTGCCCCCAAATTTGCATTAAGGGCACCGCTTAATGCATCATGCAGTCTATCAGCCCAGTGGCTCCTGGGATCTTTAACATCCTGGAGGTCAGAAAGAAGGTGCTTTAGAGATGGGAAAGTGATCATTTATGCAGCCTCGTGGCTTTCCTGCAGCACATGACATTGCCAAGTGGGAGAGCTGGGGCGTTTTAATATTCCAAGCCTTGGATGTTTAAGGTGACGATGAAAAACATTAAAGAGCAATGGGCGACTATGCCAGATGAACCGAATGCCCTTTCTCCATAATAAATTCTACTTTCTACTTTAGAACCTGCCACTAAGCAGTGAACCATTATGAAATGCCCCTGTACATTAAAGGGTTACTGTCAAAATACTCGTCGTGCAGAACAGTTCTCATCAATTTCTATAGTCAAAAGCTACTCACTTGCTTAAAATCTGCATCACAAAAATAACACCAGAAGAGGAAGAGAGACCCAGTCCATCCCTGGGTAATCAAGGCTTACCCTATCAACAGGCAATGTATGCAGATCCATAAGGCACCACAAAAATTGCTGCATCAAATTGCACAAATTCCGTGGTGCCCTCAGTAGCTGTGTTCTGCGGATGGGGAGACACCGTCTCCAAAGACCAGCCCCATCCCCTGGCCGGCTGACCCCCTTCCTCAGTTCTCTGTAAGCTGTGAGCACGTGCAACCACTGAGGAGAGGTTCAAATGCCGCCCAGCTGATTAGCAGAGCACCCACAGTGTTTCTACTGGTGGTGCACATTCACACATGCTTCCGTGCACAGAAAAATTTATTCTGCACATGGATGGAAGACATCAGCACAGAGATGGAAGAGATGAAAGGGAACATCACTGGTTGCTCTGCCCCTGCAGGCTGTGCCAAGCAGGGCCATTTCTGGGGAGCTGCAGGACCTAGGACACTGCCCTGCTTCATCCATGCCGGGGTCAGCACCCAGTAGTGTCACTCCGCTTCCCACTGCCGATGAGTGTGGGGACAGTTCCACTCCTTCCCCTAAGCCACGAAGTGGGGAGAGCAGAGTTAGATCAGTCCCCCTGGCTACCGGCACTGGGGTGTACAGGTATGGGCCCGAACCCTTCTGCCTCCCTGCCTTGCTCAGGTGGCCCTGAGCTCAGCCCTCCCCCTCCCCAGTAGAGGTGTGATGAGGCACCAAAATTTCTAGGGATGGCCCTGTGGGTAAGGAACACAAAGGCCTGGCTACTCTCGCTAAAGAGCAACAGCTCTAGTCAGACAAGCAGAAAGAGTCACTGGGCCCCTGGGCAAGGGAGGGGCCCCGGCTCTGTGCTCCCAGAAGGGGCGAAGTCTTGGGTACAAGGGGTGGGGCCTGGGCAGCCAGCTCTCCGCACTACATAGACCGTGCTGCCCCCTCTCTGGCAACAATTTAAAGCATCCGTGGCTCCGGCCATCACCTCTGCTGCAGTAGGAGCTCTGGGATCCTTTGAATGGTGGGGCCCCAAGGCAACTGCCCCCTTTCAAGCCCCCCTCCCCATCAGCGAGCGTGGCTCTAGTGGACTGAGTTGGAGGACAGTACGATAGCACTGACGGGGGTCCTCCTCCTCTACAGACGCAGATGCCACCCACCAGACATGTTTAGCTCTATCCGCAAAGTTGATCTTATTTTCAAGGGATCATAGAATAACATGAATCATAGAATACCAGGACCAGAAGGGACCTCGAGAGGTCATCGAGTTCAGTCCCCTGCCCCCACGGCAGGGATGATGGGATGTGTGTGGAGTGAGGAGGACAAAGAAGCATGAAGCATCAATATTCCTTCCTCCCCCACTCATCTTTTGAATTCTTCATCTCCAGAGAGTCCCTACACGGGGAGTCACAGATTCAGAAGGTGCCAGCTGTACAAGAATTCTGAGAGGACAATGGCTGGCAACTGTGGGCAAATGCACCTTTCATTCAGAGATGGGGTCTTGCAGGGAAGCTGGCCCATAAGAGAATGGAAGATCAAAACTACAACTCTCATAAGGCAGTACGCTGATAGGAAAATGCCAATTAGTATTTTCTCAAAAGGATTTGAAACTAAATGTTTTCAGCCAGTTCAACAAAATGAAATATTCTAGCAAGTAAAAAATCAACAGAAGAGACCGAAGCTGAATATTCTTTTTTTTACTGTTCTTTTCTTTCCATTTGAGTGTGTTTATCTTGTCTCGCCTGATAGGAAACAGGATCAGATTTTAACAATAGCAACAATGACAGCTTCCATCCATCTCTCACCTAGTTTCTTCTGTTTTTCCCAAAATGGAAAATTATTACCATCTATAACACCTTCTAAACACTGTCAGAGAAAGAAGAGTTTCCTTCTAAAAGCTCTTTCTCTAAAAGTAAGGGTATGTCTACACTACAGTGTTATTTTGAAATATCTTATTTTGAAAAAGTTAATTTGAAATAAGTTATTTCGAAATAACGTGTCTACACACAAAATGCATTTTGAAATACACTGAGTGGACTCTGAATCGCATTTAAGGCTGGCCGAAACCAGGTCTGAAAGGGCATTAGGTCAGGAGTTACTTTGTGTGACTGCTGCCTGAGGCTATCTGAGTCCTGGGCTTAAAGGGACCTGTCCCTCGACAGCCGGTTCTCAGCTTTCCCTGCTTGCTTGTCTACCTCAATGAAGGACAGCAAAGCATTTTGTCTCTGCATGCTCTAGTTTCCCTCACTCGGGATACCACAGCACTCTGCAACATGGAGCCAGAGCTGCCCCTGGGTGCTCTGGTGCTTCTCGTGGACACGTTGCTGTGAACCTGGCTGCACTTTCTGCAGGCTGCCATCTGGGAGGTCCATTGGGGGGCTGTCAGTATCCAGGAGGCCCTGCAGGAGAGCTTCCACCCTGAGGAGCACTAAGAGCCTCCCTGGTTTGCCCCACTGGGGGCTTGTGCCTCCTTCCTCCCTCACGTCCTTCTACTTACCCTTCCCTAACCACCCTTCCTGATGTCAAATCAAATACACGTATTTGCATGAACACAAACTCTCTTCATTTAACAAAACTGAGGGGCAGGGAATGAAACTCTGTAGAGAGTGGGGAAAGGAGGTGGGAGAGGGGAAGAGTGAGGGTGAGAGAGAGGAGGGGGAAACCTGGGAGGAGGGAGCTGGAAGGGGGAAGCAAGGGGAAGAAGCGGGAGGGGAATCACAGGGCTCAGGGTTGGGAGTCTCGCTGGACCAACTTGATTGTCATGTAAACCTGTTCCTGGATTTACATGTGGCCAGGCTGGCAGCTCTCCTGCCATAGACGGCCGCATTCCTCCATCTAGTGCGGAGATCATGGACGTTGGGGGAATCCCCCCCAAAACCTGAATAAGGGCCATGATCTCCACCCTGGACCAGGAAGGTGCCCACCTTCTCTGGGTCCTAGCAGGCTCCTGGGAGTTGGCAGGCTAGTCCTGGAGAGCTATGGAGGGTTGGCTGCCAGTGGGTTACTGGCTCATGTTTTGGGGCCACTGGGTCAGGGGCAGTGACTGCTGGCTCTGGGCTGGCAGGCTTGGAGCTGGCATAGGCTCTGAGACCAGAGTCAACCCCTTTAAGGGCTCTGGGGAAGGGGGAGGGAGAGGAGTGTTCTTGGTTGAGGCTGGAGTGGCCACCAGGGCACCCTGGAAAGGCTGGTGGCCCCCTATTTCAAAATAAGTGTCTACACAGCACTTATTTCAAAATAGCTATTTTGAATTTGGCGTTATTCCTCGTGGAATGAAGTTTACCAAATTCAAAATAAGCGCTCCGCTATTTTGAATTAATTTTGAAATAGCGGTTTGGCTATGTAGATGCTAGTAAAGTTATTTCGAAATAATAGCTGTTATTTTGAAATAACTTTGCTGTGTAGACATACCCCAAGGGAGCATGGAGTGTTGTGAAAATAAAGGCTTTAATTAATATTCTACATTTCAAATGCCCACGTTGTTTTTCATTATTTTTCTGTACCTAAATTAAATGATAAAATATTTTAATAGTATTTGCCATGGTATTAAGCAAGCTGAGGTCCATTGCACCCGATCCTTGTTTAATCCAGTGATAGACTCATGTTAACACCTTTGACTTTTTGTGTGTGTCTACACAGCAGGGCTTAGTTCGAACTACATCAATTGCATAGCTTATTTCGAAATAGCTTATTTCAAAATTGGGAGTGTCTACAGAGCACTTATTTTGAAATAGAGCACTCTTCCTCCTAATTCTCTTACTCCTCATAAAATGAGGGTTACAGGAGTTGGTGTAAGAAGTCTTCCAGCTTGACAGTATTTTGAAATAACTACCTGCTGTGTAGATGCAGACGAAGATATTTCGAAATGACACTCGTTATTTTGAAATAATATTGCTATGTAGATATTTGAATACCTTTATTCCATCTAAATTGAAACACCACTACTCACAATGAATTGGATCAATCAGTCTACAGATTTCTAGGAAAAGGAAAAAAATTGACCAGTCATGTTGACTAGCATTGAAATTGCGAAAGTAATGATTTGTTTGTGAAGAAAAAAATGAGGCAAAGTGCACTGAATTATAAATAATTTGTTATGAATCATTTACCTACCTCTATCACACCACCTCCAGTTCGGGAAGAATGAAAGTCTTTATTGCCCTCGCTAACCTGACTATTCTAAATGAATATGAACCTCGACAATCATGAGTCATTATGTCTGTTGGATACAGGATTTTGCATTGAGATTACAATGATAGCGTCACATTATCTCCTAATGGCAATGCTCCTATTGAATGTCTCCAGTGGCTAATCCACTCACATATACTCACTCAGACAGCTCTAGAAGAAGGTGTCATAGCCTGGTCTAAAAGCCAAAAATAAGATGCTGCTAAGTAAATTCTAAGATCAAGGCAAAAGCAGATAGGGCAAAAAACCTACAGGTATAATAATACTATTCTCAGTGTTTTCCGCAAAAAAAAGTGGAAGAGAAAATGCAGTCCCTGGATGCGGTTGAGTTTTTTCGGGATACCTTTGGTATCTCCAAACCTCTCTACAGTCTACCCATACTCTAAATCTGTGAAATCAATTGACTCCCATCAGAGTAGTGCAGTGGAGAATCAGATAACTCCTTTAAAAAAAATCTTTTAGTTGATGGTTGCAAAACAACCTGCTCGTGGCTGTGAATGATTTAGGATATCACCTATAAACACATGGAAACATATTTCTTATTTCAGCTCAGCCATTTGTATTTCCTCCATCTCTCTCTCTTTATATCACTGGAAGAGGAAATAATACAAGCTGTCTTCCCAAATGACTCTTCCAAATCATCTCAAATGGCTTGAGTAATGTGTTAGCTCAGAGATGTTTTTAAAAAAGTAACAATCTCTTCCCATCACACAGTCTAGAAGATAAAATAGGAAAGTATGAGGCCCGGAAAATGTTTAATGGCCACACATTCCAAACAGCTACATTATGTAATGAACATTTTGTTATAGGTAGTGGGAAAACTCTCGGGAGTCATAATGAATTAAACAACCTCAATATGTCAGCCTAACGTGCAATACACCCTGCAAGACAAGATGGTGGTAAGAACATAAGAACATAAGAATGGCCAAACTGAGTCAGACCAAAGGTCCATCTAGCCCAGTATCCTGTCTGCCGACAGTGGCCAGTGCCAGGTGCCCCACAGGGGGTGGACTGAAGACAGTGATCAAGCAAATTGTCTCCTGCCATCCTTCTCCAGCCCTTTGACAAACAGAGGCCAGGGGCACCATTCCTTACCCCCTGGCTAATAGCCTTTTATGAGCCTAACCTCTATGAATTTTTTAAAAATTCTGTTATAGTCCTAGCCTTCACAGTCTCCTCTGGCAAGGAGTTCCACAGGTTGACTGTGCACTGTGTGAAGAAGAACTTTCTTTTTAGTTTTAAACCTGCTAATTTCATGTGTTGTCCTCTAGTTCTTATATTATGAGAACAAGTAAATAACTTTTCTTTATTCACCCTCTTCTCACTGCTCATGATTTTATATATCTCTATCATATTCCCTCCTCAGTCTCCTCTTTTCTAAACTGAAAAGTCCCAGTCTCCTTAGACTCTCTGCATATGGGACACGTTCCAAACCCCTAATCATTTTACTTGCTCTTTTCTGAACCTTTTCTAATGTCAAAATATCTTTTTTGAGGTGAGGAGACCACATCTGTATGCAGTATTCAAGATGTGGGCGTACTGTAGTTTTATATAGGGGCAGTAAGATATTCTTCGTCCTATTTGCTTTTTTGACTGCCGCTGCACACTGTGTGGACGTTTTCAGAGAACTATCCACGATAACTCCAAGATCTCTTTCCTGATTAGTTGTAGCTAAATTAGCCTCCGTAATGCAGCCTGTGCTATCTAAAGGGTGAATTGTCCCTGATGGTGCTGTATCAGCACACCTCTGCGTGAGTCACTGGCAGCTAGAATTAATTCTGGGACCTGTGAAGGTTGTTTGGATGAGCCTCCACTGACTGAGCTAAAATATCTACTGCTGTTGGCCAAGGCTATTCCAGCGTCATCAACCTCTGTATGTAGCCCAGCTCTTACTAGAGGGGATAGACTGAGATGTGGTACAGGGACAATTTTCTCCATCCTGATTTACCTGGGCAGCATCACTTTCTGCATATCGTAAAGGAAAAATCCATACCAAGCATCTTCTGCAATACAGCATCAGTAGGACCCCAGGCAGAGCTCCTGGATTTCATTAGCCAGGGAACCAGAGGACAGTTGCTAATGCCTGAAGTTCACAAGCTGGTATGAAACTAAATATGACTATAGGTCTCACACGCTGCCATGTTTCAGATCTGCTACTGCCCTGGATGGTTAAAAGGTGGGTTTGGTGCATCCTGCCTAATGGAATCCATAGAGTGCAAGTGTTTGCGTAGGATCGGAACAAAGGGATAAGTGTGTACTTTGCTGATATCAACACTGGATTTCCTCTCTGTGCTTTCATCTTGACTGATAAAAAGAATCACAGAAATAAAAATGAATGGCAATTCGGGTACAAGTGATCATGATGTCATCTCATTTTATAATGTTCTAACAGAATAGACTAGTGGTTTGTATTGTATTCCTGGTGCTTTAAGCGGGTCATTTTCACAAAGCTGAAAAATATTATGAGCCAGATTAGCTGCGAGGAAGAATATAATCAGGAAAATATGACAGAAAATTGGAAATTATATAAGAACACTTTCTTAGATGTCTGAAAATCCACAATCCATGTTGAAATCTATATTGGTTAAAAAAAACTAGTATAGAAGGGAAGTAAAGACATCTATACATTTTATATAAAAAGTATGTAACAAATGGAAGAAAAGGGAAGTTCATAGTAATGAATATAAAACAGAAGCTCAGAATTTGTAGAAAATTAATAAGGAAAGCAAAGGGACACAAGGAGAATTCTATGGGCCAGCAGAGATAAGAACAATAAGATGAAGTTTTTAACATATATTCAAAACAAAAGGAGCTCTAACAATGATATCCGTTATCAGATGGAAATGGTAGAATTATCCATAATAATTGTGATAGAGGAGGGCCAGGCAGAAGTGGGAGAGAGCTAGCAGGGAGATATATAAGCCTTAAGATAGGCCAACTGAAGCACCTATAGCCAATTGAGGCCCTGTCAGGCATCTAATTCCTCCCCCGTCTCTCCCCCTTCAGGCTGACAGTGTGGAGTGAGAAAGGAGAAAAGTTGGGGGGAATGTTGCTGAGATTTAAAAGACAAGAGGATTAGAGGAAGAAAGATCCTTTACCAGGAGAACAGGGACACTCCCCTCCCCCAGTGTAAAGAATTGAAAGTAACTCTACCGGGGTGAGGGGAGAGAATGTGAGAAACCTGCAAGGGTGAAAAGGGCCTGGAACTCAGACCCAGAGCCTTTTCCTATTTCCCTTCTCTACCCCCTTCAGGGGCACTAGCAGGGCCCTCAATGCCTCAAGAGCAGGAGCAAAAGGTAATGTCCTAGATCCCCACCAAGAAAAGAGTGGGACCTACCATACCAACACTGGCTATTTTGTCACATAATACAGAAGCCTGAAGCAGTCAATAAATATTTATATTCTGTATTGGGGAGTGCGTGTTTGCATGGGGGAGAGGGAGGATCAGCTGATGTATTCAGAACCACTATCTCAGGAGGATGCCACACAGCAGCTGCTAAAGACAGACTTTTTAAAATCAACTCATTTTGATAAACTGCATCCAAGAATTTTAAAACAGCTGGTGGAGAAGCTCCCTGGACCATTTATGTTGATTTTGAATAAGTCTTGGCCTCCAAGGAAGTTCCAAAAGACTATAAGAAAGTGAATGCGCTACTAATATTTTTTAAAAGGTAAACAGGATGACCCAGGTAATTATAGGCCTGTCGGTCGTATATCAATCTTGACTTAATTAATGAAGAAGAATTAAAGGAGGTTAGTATAATTAATGCCAATCAACATGGCTTTATAGGAAATAATGGTATTTCTTTGTGATGAGATTATAAGTTTGGTTGACAAACATAATAATGTTGATATAAAAAACATACACACCGGTAAGTCTTGGTACCACATGACATTGGAATTAAAAACTAGAATGATATAAAATGAACACGGCGCACATTACATGGATGTAGCCTGTAAGTCCCTTGTGTTACAGCCAAACTATTTCAATCAAAACCTATTGTCATCCCATTATATTAAACATGTACTCAACCACAAAGAAATAAGAAATCTGTAAGAAACTCTATCTATAGGCAAGCAAGCAGGTTGTTAGAGAAGAAATAGGCGATCCAGGAGCGGAGGGGGTAAACGGAACTGCTTTACTGCCCACGCCCGTTAACCTCGGATAGAGTTTATGCCGAATGGAAATTAGGGGCTGCGCATAGATGGCAGGCCTTTCCACTAGAGCCTGCAATTGGTCAGAATGGAAAGGTCCTGCTTGTAACTCCAACCAGTTGCCCACCTCTGCCCTCTGTATGTGTTCCCTATGCCAGGCATCCTTTGCCTGTGGTCTGTGGGGGCTCAGTGTCCTCTGGGCCCAGCCCTCTGCCCTGAGGGGTCCTGCCTGGGCTGGCTGCCCTGTGTATTCCAAACACCCGGTTTCATAGGGTTTTATTTCTGTGCCTTTCAAATATTCTCTATTTTTGTAGGGCCTACAGAAAAGTGGCTGTGCTTCCCAGGTGCAGCAGCAGTTCATTTACCAGTGTCAATGCCATGCACTAGCTCTCGCCGGGAGGTCTTCCCCATACCTTCTTTACCTCTTGACCTTGTGCTGAGCTGGCTGGCTCCTGCCCTCCCCGCTTTTTTCCCTTCTTGCTGAATGGTGCCTTTCCCATGGACACAGGCTTACTCGACTAATTTAGCAAGGAGAGTGGTCTTTATTAACTATCCCACACACCTCTTAGTCCCTTTCTTAAACATGTCAAATGTCCTAACTTTGTGTACCTCTCCTTGAAGAGAGGGGGTGAGGGAAACAGGAATATTCTCCAAAGAGGTGCAGAGGGGGGCAGAGAGGGTAAAAGAAGAAGGAGGGTTTGGAAGGTGATGAGAGAGTAAAAGAAATAGGAGAAGTAGGAGGGAAGTGAGAAGTTTGCTTTAAGGCATCTGCTTGACCCTTCAGGGCCAGGTTCTTTGACTAAGGCCATTAAAAATTGTCCATGCAGTTTTCAGCCGCCCTGGCTGCCAACACACTCTAATGATTAACAGTGAGCTGCTCCTCAGCAATCTGCTGCAGAGTTTCTACTTTACTTCTAAGATTCTTCCTACAAACACGAGCCCCCAATGGGGAGGACTGGAGTGGCTCTGCGAGCTCCTTGGGATGGAAGCTCTCCTGCAGGGCCTCCTGGATCCTGACAGTGGCCTGATTGACCCCTCCCCACCCGGATGGCAGCCTGAGGAAAGTGCAGCCGGGCTGATGGCCAAGTGCTGTGATGTGCCGAGTGTGGGCATTCAGGGCACTCCAAGCCAGGACTGCTTTGCCGTCCCTCATCGAGTTAGACAAGCAAGCGGGGAATCCTGAGAACTGTCTGTCCGGGGTGGGGGTTGGGTCCTTTTAAGCACAGCCCTCGGCTAGCCTGAGGCAGCAGCTCCACACTCTTAAGTCCTAACCTGATGCCCTGCCAGCACTGGTTCCGGCCGCCTTAACTTCAGTTCAGGGTCCACTCAATGTGGACATGCTATTTCAAATTAGCAAAACACTAATTCGAATTAGTTTTTAGGTCTAGATGCACTAGTTCGAATTAGCTTATTTCGAATTAACTAATTTGAATTTAGTTCGAATTAGTGCTGTAGTGTAGACATACCCTAATAGTTGTTGCAGTAAACAGCCCGTCAGACTTAACCATGCGTTGAGACGTTGGGATGGTCCTGCTTTGGCCAGGGGGCTGGACTTGATGACCTCCTGAGGTCTCTTCCAGCTCTATGATTCTATTATTCTATGATACATGATGATCAGGCACAACTCTTCCCTGGTACCCTGTTCATGATGCCAGATGTTAGAGAAGAAACAGGCGACCCAGGAGCGGATGGGGTAAACGGAACTGCTATATTGCCCACACAACCTCAGACTCCCAACACATCGTTCCAAGTGGCAACAATTTGCCACCAATTACACCTTTTTATCTATTTTAATATGCTAATTCACACGTCTATCTCTACTTTCCCTAAAAACTTATTTGGTATGTTAACTCCCACACAATGAATATTAACAGAAAGGTGATGAATATTATTATACCCACCCCTAATTACTATTTACAACATTTCTAATTAAATCAACACTTTTCTATGCTACAAACTTTCCGAATCAGCAGGTTATAGAGATTACAAGAAAAGTAACCCTGAAATATTTTATACAGAGCCAGTGACGGTAAGTAAAAGACACAACAAAGACGAGCAGCTGCATGCTTATCTATCTTTCTAGACTGCAAAAACCAAGGGAAAGAGCATATTTATACGTCAGAAACAATAATACCTGCTTTGGACGGACTCTTAATCTATCTTTCCAGACTGCAGAAAGAAAGGGAAATAAAACATGTTTAAAAGCAATGCCTATTGTGGCTGACTCCTTACCACTATCCCAGATGCCTATTAATTTTTACATATCTCAACACAGGTTAGCCCTATAGGTTGCACGCCCCCCCTTTGGTGGGGTGATTTGTACAATGAATCCCAACACAGAGGTACGGCACTAAAAGGTCAGCATTGGTAGGGACAGTTTCAATGCTATTTTCCACCACTCAAGGTAGACGCAGAGTGTCATAAAGCTAACACTCTGGACCCAGATGTGTTTCTGGGATGTGCACCATATTTTTATATATATTCACTGTGATCAGCATTTGATACCTGTCTAGGTCTTTGCTTATAAATGGGAATTGCCAGATGCCCATTTAGTATGCCATCTAATGTACTAATTGATTCTCCACTTCATCAAGATTTACCCTGTGTGTATTCTCAAATGATGAAAATAATCTCAATAGCAATTCCCTGCGTAGAACCCATCTTTTCAATCCAACACCCACACCAGGGACTGGCCAAGAGTCACCACCTTCATTAATAGCTTGTTTTGCTTTGTCCATATTGTGAGTAATTTCTATGGGAACGGGGGCTCTTTAAGAGCTAACAATGACTTCAGTTGAAATGTGGGTGCACTTTCGATAGTGAAATGCTGGATCCGATTGGATAGTGGTGATGCTCTCAAATGTGGGAATAGGAGAAATTGCTTGGTTCCCTATCAAAGTAGGTTGATTTGGAGTAAAACAGAAATCTGGGTGTGTGGCAGGACACTTTAAAAGACCATACCTCTTTTGATTGGTTACTATGCAAAATTAGTCATTTTCAGAACAGGTTACCCCTTCCGCCATATGAGTCTTCCACTTGGTCAGCCTCACCAGGCACAATAACATGATTATTTGTTCCATAACTCCTCCCCCTGTAGTCCATACAGAACAGTGTCTGTCTCAAACACATTCCATCGATAGGTATTCTAATGCCCTTAACCTCTATTTTCAACTCCCCAACTACTTGGGGATTTCTATCAGGCTGCTAATCTGTACAAAGCTATTTGTTTAGAGATTATAGGTCTTGAGACTTATACTAATTTACCTAAGCTCATGTCTTAGAGGATTCATGCCTGGGGTTACTTGCTTTAATGTTGAATTTAATGCAAAGCAGAGAACAATGTTGCAGGGAATATAATGGAACTGGATTATGTAGCAAATATAACGAAGGCAAATTAGCACGTTGGGCTATAGCCCCCTTCCTTTCATAGGGTGATTGTTAATGAACCCTATCTCAGAAGATGAGGACTTTACCCCTTTAGACATCAAATAAATACAGGCAGTCCCCGGGTTACGTACAAGATAGGGACTGTAGGTTTGTTCTTAAGTTGAATTTGTATGTAAGTCGGAACTGGTACATATTGTAGGGGAAACTCTAGCCAAACATTACTCCAGAGCTCAGTTTTATTCTCCCACACCTCACTTCCCTCAGTCCTTTATTCTCAAGCTGAGGTGTCTGCTGAGGAAAGCCGCTCCGCGTCTCCCTGGTCTGCTCGGGGGGGCGCTTGCTTCGCGTCTCCCTGGTCTGCTTGGGGGAAGCAGCTAGTGCTGGCTTGCCTCACCCCGTTTGTAAGTAGGGATCCGATGTAAGTCGGATCCATGTAACCCGGGGACTGCCTGTAATGGGAATTGCCACATGCCCAATTAGTATGCCATCTAATGTGTTAATTGATTCCCCACTTCAACAATGGGAAGTGGATATACACAGCACTTGTGAAACCTTAGCAAATTTGCCACATACTTCACACAAATTCTCTGGTAAAGATAAACAGTAAGACACATGTATTGACTATAAAAATGGATTGTAAGTGCCATTAAGTAATAAGCAAAAGTCAGAGTAGTTACCGAAAGAAAGTATAAACATGCAGTTTAAACTGTCAGCCCTATTAGATGGGGCAAAAACTAGATCAAGCAGTTTCTCACCCCACTAGATAGTACAGTTCATAGTACACAGATGTCACCCTTGAAATCTGGGCCATTATTCTCAATGTCCTGGTTGCTTCCAGAAAAGGTGGGTAAAGGAGAAAGGCCAAGCACATGGCCACTGTGTTCTGCTTTATACCCCCAGACCATGTGCATGGGGGGCACAAATCCAGGCATGTCTGGGGACCTTGCTGATTGTCCAGGCCAGGGTGAGCAATTCTCAGGGTATGATCTCATGCAGATGAGTCACTGAATGATAGCTCCCTTGCTGGACAAGGACCGTTGATACAGACTTTCAAACATACACACACGGGTGTTTGTTACTTTCCTTGCTGTTTCCTCTGAGGAGCTAATATCTGGCGGAATCTCCAATTTACAATATGTAACTGTCATATGCGTTAATGAGAGACTTTTATGAACAGATTATGATCTGCTGAAAATCATTTCTTTCTCTCAGTGCCCTGCTTTATGTGCACTATCACAATTACATACAGATGAGAAACATGGGGATGATAGGGTGCTCCTCCAAAGCACCGAACGTCACTGTAAGTACACCTTGTGGCCACTAAGATTTTGACTGAACGGCTGCAGTCTTTGTTCCCTATCTCCACTTGCTCCCCAGCCTCATTAACATGCACAAAGCTTCAGAAGCACTGCTCCTTCTTCAAAACCATTCGCCTTTCTTCCGAGACTGTACCACAGAGAATTTGGGCAGCACACACGGAAGCCAGAACAACACAAGAAGAAAGGAAGTTAAAAAGAAATATCTGGCCAGAACTGTCAAGCCGGAGTGCCTAGCTTTAGGGCTCCTAAATCCATAATTAGGCACCTGAATAGGAGTACCTTGAATTTCAGAATTGCTGCCAATTCTACTGATGTCAGAGAGGGGCCACAGAGGGTGGTGTTCCCAGTGGCGTATTTTGGGGGTTACATTTTTATTTAGAACCCTACGCTTAGTCAATTGATTTGGTCTACTAATGAATGCACGAGCTTAGGCACAATCAGAAAAAGATTAGAAATTTATAAAACTATCGAGAGCATCCATGGCTACACAAAAGAGGATAAACATGAATTTAAAACCAGGGATATAAACCCTCATGCTTCAGGGCACACACCACCATCTAAGCGAGAAGCATAGAAAAAAAATGCATTCTTAAAAAGTTGGCTTATATTGATCCAATAATAACAGGGACAGTGATTTGATTTCATTTAAGATTGGAAAATGGCCACATCATGTACTTCAGTGTCATTTTATTAGACTTTTAGCCCCATTGGAACAACAGCCCTGGAAAATTAAGCATGGGTTTCATAAAAGTGTTTGGGCACCAATCAATGGGAATTAGATACCTACCTATCTTTGTGAAGACCACCCTAATTTCCCAAAGTCACACAGGGCAAACGGTGAGCCAAAGCACAATTAGTATTTACATTTATTTTACAATAACCCCGACAGGCTTTGTCTGGCATCAGGGTTCCACTGTGCTAGGCGCTGTACAAATACAGACAGATGTTGCTCCAAAAACCTCATCATTTATAGATGAGACACAAAGGATGGGAGAGGAAGCAGAAGTGCTGTGAGGTGACGTCCCAAATCCTCAATGGCATTTTGGTGCCTAACTCCCACTGAAGTTAGTGGTAGGTAAACTGAGTCTAGGAGTACTCCTATAAAGCACCATTTAGTTCGAAATAAGCCTCGCAATTCGAGCTATGCAAATTGCTTGGCTTATTTCATTCTTATTTCGAGAAAGTCCATTTTGAAATTTGGCGCTGTTTAAACAGCGCCAAATTTCTAAATAAACAAATCCCTAAATCCCCAAGGTTTACTAGGACATTGGAATAGCAAGCCCGTTATTTCAAATATATTTCAAAATAACAGGCTTGTTGCTAAGATGCGCAAAATGCTATTTCGGGATACCGGACATATCCTAAAATAGTGCCTGCTGTACCCAAAGTGATTTATTCAAGATCACACCGCAGAGATAGGCACAGCGCTCTCATCTCCTAAACCCCCCTCCACTATCTTAATCCCTGGAGTACCCTTCTTCTCAAATTCACTGAAAACTTAAAAGACTATTGGGGAAGATGTTTTGCAGCATTCACCCAGCTCTGTTTACCACAGCCCCCCTCCTTTCCCTGGCGACACTTCGCAGGTTGCATATACTGAATGTGTGATGAAAATTCAAAATGGGAGACACAAATATTTGTATAGGAAAGTAATAATGCTGTGACACTGATTCCTTTAGAGTCAATATACTAGCTCCATCATGAGTTTGTAATTCTAGAGCGAATATTTTTAACAATAGATGTGAGGGGACCACACTTGTGGGGAACAGATTTAACTTTTGGACTGAAACGAGTGACAACTTTAGAAACGAAGGACAGTTGGCAGGTATACTGTAAGCTCTTCTATTGGATTTATCTTGTGGGACATTGTTTTTCAGTAGAATAGCGCAGAATAAATCCACAGACCAATGTGGTATAGTACATAATATATACGTTGAGACTTTTCACTTTTCAGTTTTAACTACGATGGTAGGAACTAACTATATTTGTGAACTCTCTAGCTGTAATATATTATGAGGTTGAACCCTGGTAAGAAGATTCAGAATTATTATTCTGTGTGACTGGCTAAAAGACTTTTTTTTTTCTTTTTGCCCCTTGGCTGCTAATGAATGGAAGAGCTTGGTAGCATTTAGAAAAAGATTACTCATTAATAACGCTAATGAGAACATCCATTACATAAAAGTGCCATAAAAATAAGGATATGAATTTCCATGCACCAGGGCACAACAAAACCTCTAAACTGAGGTTAGAAAAAAATTGTCCTTATGGGTAAGTTATTCCATAAAAACCTGAGATGACTGGATTCTGCCTCTGATCTTGACCATTCCTGTGTCTTCCAGTGGCTTCAGCAGAAGCAGAATTAGACTTAATTACCCACCATAGACTTTCTTATTCCTTCCTCGAACACTAAATGTGGCCAATGTAAAAAATAAGCTACAGAACTAGGTTGGACCTTTGTTCTGATCCAAAATGGGAATTTCTATGTTCCTTTCATTATGCTCATATTCAGGAACTGAAATTTGATATCGTTTACTGTGTGGTAACTGGTGAAGCTGATGCAGTCTGTCTTGTTTATGCAACTACAAAAATTCTTGGAATAAAAGGTGAGTATAAGGCAACTACAGGCAGTCCCCGGGTTACGTACAAGATAGGGACTGTAGGTTTGTTCTTAAGTTGAATTTGTATGTAAGTCGGAACTGGCTCCAGATTCAGCCGCTGCTGAAACTGATCAGCGGCTGACTACAGGAAGCCCTAGGCAGAGTTGCGCTGCCCCGGGCTTCCTGGAATCAGCCGCTGATCAGTTTCAATAGCGGCTGAATCTGGACTCCTGGGACAGAACAGCTGGGGCGCTGCTGGGTAGGTCCCCGCAGGACCAACCCAGCAGCACCCCAGCTGCTCTACCCGAGGCGTCCTGCAAGAAAAGCCTGGTCTGCTGGGGGGGGGGGTGCACTAGCTGCGCCCCCTCCCCCCCCAGCAGACCAGGGAGACCCGAGCAAAGCCGCGGAGGCGCAGAGGCGGGGGACCCCTCTGCCTGTGCGGCTTTGCTCCGGGGCAAAGGAGCAAAGCCGCACGGGCAGCGGTGTCCCGCCGCCTGTGCGGCTTTGCTTGGGTCTCCCTGCTGTGCTGGGGAGTCCCCCCCAGCACACCAGGGAGACCCGGAGCAGCTTTTCTCGCCCTGGAGGACGCGGTGGTGGGACCGCTGCGCTCTGGGCGGTCCCGCCGCCCGCGAGCTCCGGGGCGAGAAAAGCCCCGTTCGTAAGTGCGGATCCGACATAAGTCGGATCTGCGTAAGTCGGGGACTGCCTGTAGTTCTGTATCAGCCAAATAATTGAATAATCTTGTTTCTTGATACTACATCAGCAAATGGAAATGTAGAGGTAGCTATGTTAGTTGGTATCTGCAAAAACAATAAGCAGTCCTGAGGTACCTTAAAGACAGATTTATTTCGTGGGCTTATGCCCAAGTAAATCTTTGCCCACCGAAGTTTGGGAATACTGGATTCATACAGCTGCTCTTCGTTAGTTAGCCTTCGATTTCTTCACATTATCATCATACCATCATCCTTGAATATCTCAGTTGTGGGCCTACTTCATGGTGCTTGATATCTATCATTACAGCTGACTGACACATTGGAAATAGTTTTCCTGGCGGCATTACTGCCCAGCCATCTGTCATGCTGTTCCCCAAGGACTAGGTGAGTACTACAGCTTGCTGTCACCGCCTGTATTTTCTTTCAATGTTCTTCCTTCTCTGCCTCACATAGACGCAGCTCCCTGTCATTTCCTGCGTGATGTTCAGTAACACATCTGTCCCCCGCTGGCTGTGGAAATCATAACAAGATCACAGGGCTCCAAGCACAGATCACTCTCAGACACATCTCCTTCCCTGTTAAACAGGGAAGATCCATCCACACAAATCGGCTTTTATAGCTCAGGCTACGTCTACACAGGAAAGATTTGGAGACGAAAGTACTGTCGACATTCATAAATGGCCAAAAAGAAAGTTGCCAAATCATGTTTACACTGCCACCCTCTGTTGACATATCACGGCACAGTTGACAGAAAGAGCAATGCAACATAGGTATGTATCCCGTACTGCCTGGCATCACTTTCAGTTTCAAGGTACTGGACGAATATACAATGTAGGACTAGGCATTTTGGGAACATGAAAAACATCCCATCAGCCACCTCTTTGCTTCGCAGCCCTCCCTGGGCTTCCAGCTTATTTTCACATCACTTAAATGACAGTCCTTGCTGCAAATTCCAGCATCTGCTGTGAAAATCCTGGATCCCAGACCTCTTCCATGTTGTGTGCAATGTGTTTAGGCAATCATGCATTGCAGGAGAGATACTTACGCACTTAATAGCAGAGGATGAAGCCTCGGATGCAGACGACAATGTGAGTGACAGGGACAGCAGCAAAGTGCGCTGCATTCGGCTGTCACAGAGCAGCTGTGCACAGTAGAGCGTCGCTTTTGAGCTAGGGAAACTGATCACATTGTCATGCAGGTGCGGAATGAAGACCAGTAGCTACAGAATTTTTGGATGCGTATAACAACTTTCCTGGAGTGGTGCGCTGAGTTGGCGCCTGAACTGTGGCACGAGTGAACACCTGAATGAGCACTGCTCTTTTGGTAGAGAAGTGTATTGCCATTGCTTTGTGGAAGCTGGCAAATCCTGATTGCTACTGTCCTGTTGGAAATCAGTTTGGAGTGGGGAAGTCTACTATTTGGGCGGGACTGCAGCAAGTGTGCGAGGCAATAAATTGCATTTTGCTGCGTAGGACTGTGACTCTGGGAAATGGTGATGACATGGCGGCTGGCTTTTCTGAAAAGGGCTTTCAAAACTGTGGTGGGGCAATCAATGGTGCACATGTTCCCATTTTTGCACCACCTCCCCTTGCCACAGAGAACATCGATTATTTAAATCGCGGCTTCATTTCCCTCTGCCGATCAGCCTCATCTACATGGCTCTGTTGAAGGAGCCATGTAGTTTAGACACATCCACTGTGACAATAAGGGACTCTGACATTTCTGTATGTTGGGGGGTTGCTTCCCTGCCTCATTCCACTGCTGATCTTGAGCAAGACATCCCCATGAAACCCAAGTGATATTGCAGACTCCTCCAGGGACCAGAGCAATTGGTATGGGTTGTGTCATGCAAAATAAACTCATGACATCACATTTGTCTTTATTGATATCCTTCAGTCAGGATGCTCGGTGGTAAGGGATGGTACGAGTTATCGGAAAACCTCGCAAGGGCGTTAATGTCCAACTGTCGAAATCACAGCTGCTTTCATGGGGAGTGGAGTGTGTTGGAAAATAAACCATTACCTGATTATGAAACTGAATGTATGGCATTGAGGGAGGATTCCTGAATAAAGAATGTGCTGCCATGGAGGCTGATGTGTGGACACAGAGCGATAGTTGTGGTGAAAAGAATTCAGCATGTGGTGACAGGGAGGCCTTTGGTTCTGTTCACTCTACATCTTGATGAGACACTTCAGCCTTTCATTTTGATCTTCCATGAGCTTTAGCATGCACTCGGTGACTTCTGTTCTGCCTTGCATCTTCTTAACGTTTCTTTGTTCCCTTTTCTGTTTGAAGCATTGAATGACACAACAATATCCTTGACCAGATCCTCCCTTGTCCTCTGAAGTTTTTTCCTTAGTTGAGGGAGTCTGTCTGCTGGTGAACATGCCTAACTTCTTAAGGTCTGACCTGGAGAAGTAAGTGTTAGCATAACTGTACTGTTCCTGATAACGATGGCAACATTTCACTAACATGCATGTGTCTGAACATTGACCACTTTTCTTCTTACCATAGAGGCAAACACAGATGTCTCCAGGCACTCTGATCATGGTGAGTTTTAAAGGTGGAGGGAAGGAGAGGAAGGAAGATTGGGCATGGGGCCCCAAGAGAGCACAGTCTGCGCTTGTGCAGCAGGTCTCCATGGAAACAATTTGTAATAGTCCTACACTTGTCCACAGGCTGTCATTACGCTGGCTGTAACATCTCTGCTGAAGGTGAACAGGCAAAGCTGCCCCACTCCTGATGCAGCCAAACTCTGTGCCCCTCGGTTCCAGCTGCACGGCATGAGAGATGGTTGGGAAGAGAGTCGTACCACGGTGGTGAGGAATCGGCAGCCCTGCCATGGAAGAATCACTAAGTAGATCAGGAAGAGCTTCAACACCATCTCCCAGTAAGATTCTATTGATACCTCTATGTCCAAACAGAGCATCAGAGTACACAATGCAGACCCAGGCAGCATTTAGCCAGCTCACAGAAATACAACCACCAGTCGCCTCACATCATTGCCACCCATCCCTCTCCCCTCCCGGCTGCAAACGCATCTTTCCACACCACCACTCCCAGCTGCACTAGAGCAACTTACCATCTGCCCCACCCCCTCCCCCAGCATCTTTTCCCTTGCTTCATGACCTTGTGTCTCTTCCCTGCTTCATGCTCCACATCCCATTACCGAGAGCCCTCATAGCCCTAGGGATCTGAGAACAGTTCCTTGCTGCTTGGCGTTCTGGTTGTCACTAAACTGAGCCCCAACTCCTCGTCCCTTCCCATCTCTTCATCAATAACTTGTGCCTCTGGGTTAACTCCTGTTTCTGACCCTGTGCTAGGGGAAATATCCACGTTCTCCTTGGGAGTGGACATGGGGTTCCCACCCAGCGTTGTGTCCTTTGCCTTCTGGAATACCTGCTGGAGTTCCTTTATATTGGCTCTGCGTTGTAGGGTGTCTCACTCATACCCCTTCACACATAGGGCCCAAGACATGTGACCATACATGTCCCAGTTTCTATGGGTCACTTGCAGCTGTGACTGGTTCTTCACCCCACACACTGATAACATGCAAAAGCTCTCGGGTGCTCCAAGCAGGAGAATGTCTTGGGCACTATCCACGCCTGCTCCCTGAGAAGATGCCAGGAAAATCACTACAGCAGACAGCAGGAAATGAATTTTCAAGTTCCCAGGGTTTGCAGGGGGGAGGAGCGCATCCATTTACCCATTTATGTGACTGCAGAGCAGTGGAGTTCAAAGCACTGGCCAGACTGGCTAATTGGGCATTTTGTTAAACAGGCTGGAGTTCAATAAACTCAACAAAAAACTTACCGAAGCACATACCGAGTGACTGTCGACAGTAAAGGAAGGGAGAGAGACAAAAGTCCCTTGTGGAGGTGGAAGTTTTGTTGCCGAAACTGGGTGCTTGTCACGTCACAATGTGAGCGCACTCTGGATTTTGTCACAAAAGGGGTTTTGGGGAGACAAAACTCACCAGTGTAGACAAGACCTCAGACTCCAAAGCTGAACTTTGCTGGCTTCCTTCAGCACCTTTCTCGTCCATCAGAAATACAGCCTCTCTCGTAATTGGTGGGAATCATGCTGGGATTCATGCTCCCAGCAGGCCAGAAAGGACCACCATGATCAGTTAGTCTGACCTGCTATCTGATCCAGACTGTAGAAGAGCTCCCCCAAAAATAATCTTTAGACCAGACATTTTAAAATGAATATATCTTGATTTAACAACAACAACTACAAAATTGACAGAGATGGAGAAACCACTACAACCCTCACTAATGAAAATTTACACCTTGTTTCCATGTCTGAATTTTCCAAATTTCAACTTCCAGCCATTGACTTGCTTTATACATTTGTCTGCTCGATTAAGGAACAAACATTTAATAATGGGTTTCCCATATAGACACTGATAGCCTGTAAGCAAGCCACAGTTTAACCTTCTTTTGTTAAGCTAAATAGATGGAGCTGTTTGAGTCTATTACCATAAGGCATGTTTTATAATTCTTTAATCATTCCAATGGCTCTTCTCTGAACCTTCTCCAATGTATCCACATCCATCTCATAGCAGTTGGCAGAGTTTTTAGAGATGGAATTGAAGCAAAAATTCCAATATAACTACCCGCAAACAGGAAATTTCAGATTCTGGCTCCCACTTTGTGACTATTGCCTCATTTTTCTAAGTGTTAAACCAATGTCTTAGGTGAAAATACCCCTGAAGAGTTCAGATCAGGATCCAAACTTCATCTTAGTATTAATTAGTGGAGGGATACAAGTTTGTGAAGTTTTTCTTGGTTCCCATAAAGTAGAAGCTTACGAAGAAAGATAGGGAAACGTTATTTCTAAATAATAGCATCCTGAAGTTAGAGTTGATCCAAAAAAAAGGGGAGGGGGGAATTTACTCCCTGCAGGGAATGCCAGTGATTTCACATTTGTTTCCATCAAGATGAAAAGCCAAAATACCGACACTTTCTTGGAACATACTGAGTTCAAAAGTGACATTCAAAATTTCTCTTTTCCCGTGGAAAATTTCTATTTCAATGAAACCTCATTTTCCACTGGTGGTGGCATGGCCTTCAAAGCCAGGCAGCTGAGAGTGCAGGTTTCTGGTTGGGAGCTCAGCTCTGAAGGAGAGCTGATGCCAGTAGCAGCACAGAAGTAAGGGGCGCAGGGTATGATATGCCGCCCCCAGCAGTGAAGTCAGCACAGACATCAGGGGGGCGATACTGTGACTCCCTGAAATAACCTTGTGTCTTTCTTGCAACTCCCTTTTGGGCCAGGACACCTAACTTGAGAAACTTTTGTCTCCCGTGCATGAAATCTATATAGTACAGGGTAAAAACACACAAAAATGATTTCCTAGGAGAGATCAGATTTCAAGGTTCAGGATGCATTTTTTCCTAGCTGTGAATTTGGCAGGGCCCTGAACATACACATTGACAGGGGATTGAATTTAGGATATTCTTTCGCTCCACGGTAATAGAGAGCAGAATCTAGAAAGCATGGCCCTTGATAGACGTTCATCTAAGCAGTCATATGAGATTTTCAAAAATGGATATTTAAGTTATTAGATATGACTGCGCGCGTACGGAAAGGTGGCAGGTTCACACGAGCTGTGGGCAACTCACAGTCATGTTCTTTGTCTTTGGATGGCTATAATTTCTCATTAAATCTGCCAGCAATTGAAAGTGATGCTCTTCGGGGTGCATTAAATACACACTGTTCTTTCCTTTGAGATGAAAACATTGCAGCTCATCAAAAAAAATGTCTCTGCTCTTGATAATTTTTTAATAAAAAACCCAGCATTGAACTAAACTGGCCTCTGCTTTAACCCCCAAACGGAGCCTGATGTGAGCATAACAAAGAAAATCTGCCCTGAGACCCATCTTATAGTATGGCTGTTACAGAACACCACACTTTGATTTGCCTTAAGACCTCTGAAACATGATTCCCTCTCTGCTGGCTTTATCTTACAGGACAGCCAGGGCAAATAAATAAATAAATAATGAAAGGCAGTAGCAAAAGTGAATATCATCCATTTCCTTTTTTAATAATGTCAGCAGTAATGAGATTGAATAGCTGGGTAGTAAACTATCTGAGCCTTGATTTAATATCTATAGGCCCTTGCTGCTAGAAAAATCAAACTACAGAGAGTCAAAAACAAGCCCAATCAACATCCCCAACTCCCTTATGTGATTTAGTCTAAGCAGTGATGGATCTGAGCTGCAAGTTTTGATTCTTGATTCAGATCTAGAGCCAAACTTTTTCAAAGTTCTTAGGTGTTTGTAGCTGGGGTTTTGCTTTCGTCCATTACGGTGCAAATCAATAATGCTGGCAGAGCCGGCCCAAGCTACGGGCTGACCGGGTGTAGCCAGACATGAACCCCATCTTGTTCCCCCTCCCCCCCCAGAGAGCAAGAGAAAGGCAGTCAGCCTTTGATGCCCTGGGAACGCAGGTGTGCTGCCTGTCCCTGACTCTACCATAAACAGAAACCAGACAGTAAATGGGCTAGCTGATGACTCAGGGCCTCCTGTCGCCCTGATGGCTAGTGCCAGTAATTGACACGCCTGCACTGTCCCAGGAGAGGAATCTTTGCCCATCACATACCAGAGGTGCCCATTGTCTGCATTTTCCCAGGTGTGAATTATGCTTTGCACCCTTCGTGGGAAACTTGGCATTCAAAGCCATTTTTCCTAATTGGCCACTTGAAACCAGGAAGAAGCCTACGTGACCCAAGGGGTATAAAGAGGGGTTTAGTAGCCCACCCCATTTGAGCTCCAATCATCCACACCTGCTGGCAGGTATTGATTGTCTCCCGAGGTCTGTGGGACGCCCAACCTCGCCCTACTTCTTCCCGAGGGATTGAGAGAAAGACGCTGGCCACGCCACGTCTGGAACGCAGGGGTGAGAATTATACCTGCTAGGTGTCTATTTTGCATGCATTTAATAAGAACTCAGAGAACCAAAAGGGTTTCATGGTACCTGTAAGTGACTTATTAGTGTAATTTCTGTCCTGTCCTTTGCAGTGGCTGTGTTATCTGTAACAGCAGTAGCATTTAACAACTAAGTTTACCCTGTAACAATAAAATAGTAACTGTTTAAGCTTTAACCTGACTCCTTCAGTTGCTGTAACAGAACCAAGCACAATTTTAAAAGAACTTCAGCCGGTCATAAGGGACAGATATAGGGAGAGCTTGGGCATTTTGGATCGTGTCACTTCCAGGGGACAGATCCGTTGGGGCACCTCTCAGCCTCCCCAGGCTGCCCGCTGTATCCTAGCAGCTAAAATCTGAGGTGTTATAAGCTCTCCCTGTAAATTTATTGGGGCGCCCGTCAACCTCCTCCAGGTTGCCCGCTGCAAGGGACCCCGGTCTCAGAAGTTGAAGTCTCGGGTGTATAGCACACACACACACCACTCACTGCCCTGACCATCGGTTGGCAGAATTGGGGCGCCCGTCAACCTCCTCCAGGTTGCCCGCTGCAAGGGATCCCGGTCTCAGCAGTTGAAGTCTCGGGTGTATAATACACATGCACACACTGCCCTGACCGTCGGCTGACACCGGGCTACCACCCAGGGCGCACCATTGTAGGGGGTGCCACGTGGGGCTGCCGGACCGGGTGGGGGCGGGGGCGGGGCTGCGCATGCACCGGTGCCCCGTGGGGTGGGGCCACGTATGCCCGGAGCACACAAATGGCTCAGGCCGGCCCTGAATGCTGGCCACCCATAACTGAGCGCAATTGAGGTCAGAACCCATTTTCTGTTTTTGCCCGTTTCAACACAGTCTTCTCTTCTTCTGTCCTTTTCCAAGTCTCTTTTCCTCTCAATATCTGCAGCCCAAGGACCTATCTCCCATTCATTCCCCAGACAGTCAGTACTGCTTTGGTGGAATTTCTAAGGCCAAGTCTACAATGGATCTGGAAGGTCAGCTTAAGGTACGCAAATCCAGCTACGCAAAATGCATAGCTGGAGTCAGCTTACCTTAAGCTGAGCCGTGGCGGTGTCCACACTGTGGGAGGCTGATGGAAACAAATGTTCCTGACAGCTTCCCTTACTCTTCACAAAAGGAGGAGTACCAGATGCCGATGGCAACTGCCCTCAGCATTTGATATATGAGTCTACACTAGTCTTGCTAAATCAAACTCTAGAAGATTGACCTCTAGAGCATCCATCTTCTGGTAAGTATAGATGTGCCCTAATTGTCTTCCCTGCTTCTGCACCTGTCAGTGCTCCATTACTCATTGGTGGTTAGTGTACATGTCCAGGTACCCAGGTGGCTACTGAACATATTACAGTGTGCTGCAGTGGGGTATGCCTGGCAGACTGGCTTTCAGTATGACCTGTTCTGAGCAATTCTGGCCTGTGCCAGAGGTTGGTTCTTGCTTTTGTTCTACAGCTGTTACAGATCTTTATATTTTACTTGTAGTATATCATTCAGCCACTAACTATCACTGTATAATGCACAGATGTTCAAATATAGTGAGATCTCTGGTAAACAAGAGAGACAGTTGGAACTCAAGTTCTGTGGAAGGTGGTTTGTTAAATATATTTATAAACTGGACTATGATTCCATAAATAAAGAAATCTCCTTTCCTCAAATCCCCATGTGCCCCTCTCTCTCAGATAAAGACAGGATTTCATCCCTCAAGAGAAGAGAATCAGTGCTGAAATAACTTTCAGGTTTCAGGTTTAAAGTCATATGCATTAACCTAATGGTGTATAATCTGTTTACGATATACATATATGATATATCTGGATTATAAAGAGCATACAGTTATAGAGGGTATGTCTACACTACAGAGTTTTTTTCAGAAAAATGGCTGTTTTTCTGAAAAACTTCAATTATGTCCGCACTGCAATCACATTCTTTCGAAAGAAAATCAAAAGAACAGAGGGGTTTTTCGGGCATTGGTAATCCTCTTTCTATGAGGAAGAAGCCTTTTTCCAAAAGAGGAAGAGGGAGTTCTTTCAGAAGAAGAAGAAAGAAGAAAAAGCACAGGTGCCTTGGTGGCCCTCTGTCCATAGTAATCACAGTTTAAATGCAAGATAGCATCCATTCAGTATGGATGCTATCTTTCAAAAAAGCAGATCGCTTTTTCAATGCACTTTGGCAGTGTGGACGTGGTCTTTCAGAAGAAGTTTTTTTGGGAGATCTCTTCCGGAAAAGCTTCTTCCAAAAGAAGCCTGAAGTCTAGATGTAGACTTAGTTACCAGGAATTATACTGACATACAGAAAGTTACATGGGAGATGTTACCAGGTTACATAAATCCAGAAAGAGTTTGTTGCAAACAAAAGAAGACAAACATCAAATTACTACAGTGACAAGGTGGGTGAAGTAATGTCTTGAAACAGATAAGTTTTCAAGCTACACAAAACACTTCTTCAACTTCCTCTTGGGACCAGTATGGCTACAATAACACTGCAAATATCTGCTAAAGTGACAGGGAGCCTTGTAGTTAATCCAAGTCAGGAATTGACAGGAACCAGGCTAGATTATTTTATTATATGTGCATATAAGCCATTACCCGTGGTGCTCAACACACTAGCCACATGTGGCTATTTGGCTGGTTGAGTGTGGCTAGTTCGCTATAGCAGTAGCCACTTTACTGCTTCAGAACTGCTTGGGTACCACAGCATTAGACTAATGCATTTCAGTCAAGACCTGGAAAACTCCAGCTGCTCCAGTTGCAGTTCTCTACTCTTCAGGACAAACTGTAATTGCTTAAGCACAAAGGATGACTTAAATGAGTACTAATAAAACAGAAGAGAGAGCCCAATCCTTGACCAATTTTTCTTCACTCCATGTTGGAATCTACTGAAGAGATATCCTAGGAAATTCAATCAGATTTAGTGGAATGAGAACAGTCACCATGGCTACGTCTACACTGGCATGAATTTCCGGAAATGCTTAAAACAGAACAGTTTTCCATTATAAGTATTTCCGGAAAAAGAGCATCTACATTGGCCACGGACGCTTTTCCGGAAAAAAGCCCCGATCATCATTTGCACGATCGGGGTTTTTTTCCGAAAAAGACTACTGTGCTGTCTACACTGGCCCTTTTCTGGAACAGTTTTCCAGAAAAAGGACTTTTGCCCGAGTGGGAGCAGCATAGTTTTTCCGCAAAAGCCGCTGATTTCTTACAGTAGATCGTCAGTGCTTTTCCAGAAATGCAAGGGGCCAGTGTAGACAGCTCGCAACTTATTCTGGAAAAACAGCTGGGATCCTAAATATGCTTTTCTTAGTGCAGCGTGCATATCCATGAAACTTAACAGGGAAGTTATTAAGTAGAATGTAAAATATATATTCTAGCGATAGTTATAAAGAGTCCTTATCTCAAAATCCAGCAAAGGATACATTTAACTTTTCAATGGGACTTGACACATGGTTCAGTAACTAGTTAAAACACAGCAAATCAAGGGTAGGAATAAACAGACCGTTTTCACAATACAGTAATTCCTTATTTAACACTATAGATGCATTTCGGAAAATGTTCATGCTAAGAGAAAACATGCTATGCTGGGTCAATTTTCCCATTTAAAAATAATAGAAAAGGTGAGGGTTGCATGTCAGGTGGTGGTGGCAAAGTCAATTTTTTGTTGGTGCTGGGTCATCAACATTAGATATCTAGCAATGCAAGTCGCCGTGGTTTGTTAAAACACAAAGATAAACACATGAGTGAGCAGAGGAGCACTGTGACTATACTCTGTATTCATCCACTTGTGCGTATTACCACTGTTTCCACCAACTTATACCGCCGCGTGAAGTAGTCTGCCACTTGATTATTTTCATGTTATTTTGGGGATGGTCGTGTTATTCGAAAAATGGTCCCTAAAAAAAAAAATCATGCTATTGTGAAAAAGTGTTAAGCGGGCACGTGTTAAATGAGTAATTACTGTATAGAGTAGAAAAGGAGACCGTCCCCTACGGATCTGTTCTGGGACCAGAGCTGTTCAACAAATTCAAAAATTATCTGGAAAAGGGGATGGACAGCGAGGCAGTCAAATTTGCAGACGATCCAAAATTACTTGAGTTTGTTAAGTCCAAGACTGACTGTGAAGAGTTCCAAAGGGATCTCATGAAAGTGAATGGCTGAGCCAGAAAATGACAGCAGGGCCGGACTAAGGAGTGGGCAAGCCAGGCAGCTGCCCAGGGCACCAACCAATGGGGGGGGGGTCTGATGGCAGCTGTAAGGGGTGTGTGGCACCCCTTATAACTGCCATCAGGTGCCACGCACTGGCTCCCTCAGCACCAGTCCCCCCTCCCCACAGCACCGGCCAACAGTGTCCTTGCCCCCATGGCTGTGGGGCCCTGCATGGCCTGGCACGGCCCGCCCTGGGCTGCAAGTCAGCAGCGGTGGCCAGGCCGGGCTGGGCAGCGCATGCGCCGTGCACCCTGGGGGCGGGCCTGTGCTCCCTACACGGGGTGGGCCTGCGCCCCAGGGGCGGGCCTGCGCATGCACCATGTGCATGGGGTGGCGCCGCGCGCCTGGGGCACCAAAATGGCTCGGTCCGGCACTGAATGACAGACACAACATTGTAGGCTCTACATTGACTGCTACCACTCAAGCAATAGGACTTGGAATCATTAAGGATAGTTCCCTGAAAACATCCTAGCAAATGTAGAATGGTAGTCAAGAAAGATAACCAAATGTTGGAAACCATCGAAGAGACAGATAATAAAATAAATATATCATAGTATCTTGAATCTTCCGTGTTCTTCTGGCCACTCAATCTCATAAAAGATTTAATAGAATTGGGAAAAGGCAACAAAAATAATCTCTCCATAGGAGGAGAGATTAAAAAAACCTGGAACTGTGCATTTTAGAAAACAGATGACTAAGGGAGTGGAGATTTGATAGAGGTCTCAATGAGCATGAGCAGCGTGGAAAAAGTAAATAAAGCAATGTTGTTTACCCCTTCGCATATCACAGAAATCAGGGATCACCCTGGGAAATTAATAGACAGAAGCTTTGAAACAAACAAAGGCAGTACTTCTTGACATAATGCACAGTCAACCTGTGGAACTCATTGCCAAGGGATGTTGTGAAGGCTAAGAGCATAACTGAATTCAAAGAAGAATTAGACAAGTTCATGGAGGATAGGTCCATCAATGGCTATTAGTTTCTTCTGGTGTTTATAAATCTCCAGCTGCCAGAAGCCCGGATTGAGCGACTTCCCCTGTGGATTCCTCCATAATTGCCCTGTTCTGTTCATTCCCTCTAAAATATCTGGCACTAGCCACCATCAGAAGACAGGATATTATTCTAGACATGCCATCAGTCGTGACTCAGATCTTATATTCTTATCCTTAAAGTTTAGCATATGCTTACATGCTCAGCTGGATACAAGAGTTTGTCTCGTGTATTTAGCATTTTCTCTAATTTTTAACACTTATTTATCAGAATATATATCATGCCTAAGTGCAGCTCTGTGGTCGTGTACAAATCTAGTCGGTGCCAACTCTAACCTTTTCCTAATTATTTTATCCTGCCACCGAATTTCAATGGAATAAGAAGAATATCTTTTTAAAAATAGACCTCCTGGATGCGTAAGGAACAGCAAATAGAGGTTGTCTCTTTAGTAGGAGGGAATTAGCATACCCTTCCAAGAGCCCAAACTCAATCCTCTATTCAGCATCACCAGTCAGAGGCCAAATATGCATCTCTCGCAATGACAGGGAATCTTTTTTAAAATGAAACCATAAGTGGTTGTGATGGGAACGTTAATTCACATTTAAAGCCTTTATTCGGGAGAGTTCATGCTTAAATGTTATGAAATCTCCTTGACTTCAGTGGAGTTTCACTGTATGTAAGTCAGACCAGAACTTTAAGGAATGTAGTAATTGCTGGAAAAGCGTAATGGCACATCCTGTCTCTCAGACTGACCTCTCTCCATGGCCGGCGGCTGAAGGCCCAGTTTGGAAAGGCAAGCCTGAGGGGCCTGCCTCTTCTGCAGCCCCCATGGAGTCAAGCCCAGCAGCCAACACAGGCTACTGGCCTGGCCCCACCTTTCCCATGGGACCAGAATGCTTGGGGCAGCAACCGTGCAGCAGCCTGATTCTTCCTGACCAGCCGGGGAGCCCAGCTGCTGGGCCATGGCCCCAGCACTCCCAGGTATCCAGGGAGTTGGGCTACTGTGGGGCGGCCCCAGCCCTCCCAGGCAGCCATTGGAGAGCCTAATCAGTTTTGGGAAGGCAGTGCCATCCCTTGCCTATGTCACCAGCCACCTATTCCTCTCTCCTTTGACCACCCCACGCATATATAAATGCTTGATCATGAACAAAATATACCTGACCTCAAACAGAGTTTCCAGTACATAAGTATCCTCTTCAGAGCATAGCAGGGATGGCCTCCTCTGCCCAATCTTCTAATGAATAATAAATAATAATAAACCTGATCCCCAACTGGTACATATTGGTAGTGTTCCCTGGGTGTCAGTAGAACTACACGGATGTATTACCTGGAGACATGGCCCAATATTTGGAATTTGTCATTTTAAAATTACTTTACAGCAGGGATGGGGAACCTAAGGACCGGGGGCTGGATCTGGCCCCTGAGGCTTGGGCCTCCCCCTCAGCATGGGAGAACCCGTGCTGGTGCTCCAGCCCCATACTATCCCTCTACTAGCCCAATCTACTAGCCCGGGCCCCGTAGGCTGGTGTGTGAGGGAGTGTGAGGAGTGTCTTTCTCCTTCTCCATTGGGGGGCCACACCAGGGAGCATGCATTGTTTGTTTCTCACTTATGTGCGGCCCCCGACTGATTTTTCTGAGGGTCAGTGGCCCCTGACCCAAAAAAGCTTCCTTGCCCCTGCTTCACAGACATTACCAACTTAGCTTTTAGTATTTGCATGCAATAGCACCTCGGGGCTCCAGTCATAGACCCAGACTCCCTTGGGCTAGGCACTGCGTAAACGCAGAACAAGCAGATGGTTCCTGCCCCAAGGGGCTTCATCACTACACCTCGTTGAAATAATGAAGCATTATGGGGAAAGTGAGGCACAACAGTTAAATGACCAAAGCAAAGAAGAGCTCGGTGTGGCTTGAAAGTTTGAACCTGCTCTGTTCATTCCTTCAGGGGCACCTAGCATTGGCCACTGTCGGCAGACAGGATACTGGGCTAGATGGACCTTTGGTCTCACCCAGTATGACTGTTGTAATGTTCTTATGATTTTCCAGCTTTGGGAGGAAGGGGGAGGAGTGGGGATGCAAATCAGAGAATTAACGGCACTCCCAAAGTGTTGAGAGAGAGGAGGAAGTGCGGGACTCAAGTGCCCCAGTGTGCAAGAGGTATGTAGTGGAGGAGAGAAGACAGGAGGGTCCATAGGTCGCAGATGGAGCCATAGTAGGCTGCATACGGGCCCATGGGCCACAGGTTGCCCACAGGCCCAGCCAAAGAGTTCATGGGGCCCAAGGCAGCACTGTTTGGCTGAGCCACACGGCCGCGCAGCTCCCAGTGCGCGGCCGGGTGGGTGGGGCCAGGAGCTTGGCAGCGCAGGGCCCTGAATACGCAAGGCCCAAGGCAATCGCCTCGCTCACCAGGCCCAAAGGCCGGGCCTAGTTGCCCACCACTGGTGTAGAGAACCATAATTTGACTTAAGTTTTTAATTTCCTCCTAATTATTAATCTAAGGGAAAGGTATTTTGCAAGAAAACACTATGGCTAAGATGTTCACAGCTGCCTAATGGATATGAATGCCCAACTGCCACTAAAATAAATGGCCCCCATGCAACTGAAAGTGTCAGCCCGAGGGACGGATCCAAAGTACATTGAAGTCAATGGGAAAGACTCCCATTGCCATCAGTGGGACCTGGATCAGACCATAAATGAGAAAATACGGTTCTGTTTTGTCTGGGGCGCAACGTATTTGGACTTCACTTTTATTCAACAAAAATAAATATGATTGAAATTCAAGCAGCTAAAGGAAATGGCTCCCAGAGCTTTGCAGCTGTACTGATTATTACAGAATGTCTCTGAAATTATGCCTGAAGTTTCATAGGGAATTATGTACAAAACTGAAGGATTGATTGTTTTAATTTAATTGCCTTTGTTTTGGGGTCTTGGACTGACTGAGCTATTCCAGGGGTTTCTATAGGCAAAACAGTACATTGTTCTAGTCTGCCGTCAATTTGCTGCATGACAATGGGTGATTCACTTAGGCTGCCCTGCTTTGGTATCACTTTAAATATATCAGTTTAACAACGTAATTAAAGAGATGCAGCTTCCTGTGCAGACAGGTATACCAGGATAATGGTACTTACATCAGTAGGGTTTGTTTCTGGTTTCTCAATAGAAAAAGCGGTACAAGAATTAGATGTAGGGAAGTCCTTAAACTATGCTTTGTTTTCCCGATTTATCATGTGGGGACAAGCGAGATATACCTCGCATCGAGTGAGGTTTAATTCACTTTTTTTCCACTTTTAACCATTCCCATGCAAGAACCATAAACAGCCAACCAATAAGTTTAGGATTGCGAGAAATGAATGCTGATTGGCAGGCCTGTCCTTTCATGCTCTAAACATGCAACCTAAGAGAATTCTCCCCTCAACTCGATTACATAGTACTTGTCTTCATGTCAGAGCCAGAAAGCAATTTATTAAATTAATGAGGTGCTCATAGGCATTATCATCGGAGACAAGCACATAGCTTAAACAGGCAATTTTCTGGAGACATGCAAAGAAAGCTGAGAATGAAAAACGATAAAGCTTTAGCTCCAGCTTTGCTTTTGTTATAGTCAATTAGTCAACTCACTCACCTGATCCAATGAGCTCCTGACTTTTCACATGCTGGAAATTCTCTGCTTGACCCATTGGTATTTACTTAGCTACGGAGCTAATTATGGGTAGACTCACTGAAGGTAGTACTTTGTGGGAAAACCAACAGTTTTAAACATTTTAATGAGCAGATCTGTGGCAAGCAGGCTGTAATTCTCATGGACACGTTAAGCTAGATTTCCAGCAGCTGAAATGAGCTGGAGTCTGGGCAGAGGAGGATTCTGCTGGTTTGGAGGAGAGCCCAGCTTGAGTAAAGTGGGGTAGATAGATACTGAGTCAACAGCTTCATATTGCCCCAGCATATGGACCATGTCGGAGGAGGGCATGAGAAGGGGGAATGGATATATATGAAAGGACAGTGTGGGGTTCTGCTCTGCCCCACAGAACTGGCTTCTGGTCCCAGAGTGATCGTTCACTGTTACACACATTATAAAACTATGCCATCTAACTCACACCAAGTTCACACACCTTTTCTGGAGTTTTTCTTCAACCAGGGCAAGGCATTTTCCCTCAAAATTAGATGTTCCTTCCCTGACTAATCTTCAGCAGTTACTCCTATTCTGGACTGCTGTCTTCCAGTGCATATTGTCAATGCCACTTCTTTTGATAAAACAATGAACAGTCCTGTGGCACTTAGGGTACCATATTTTGAGCTTATTTTGAGTACATGGTGCCAAATTTCAAACTAGACAGCTATTCCAACAAGTCCCTTAATCCTCATGGAACAAGGTTTACTGGGATGTCGGAATAGCACACCGTTATTTCGATTGCATTTTGAAAAAACAGGAGTGCTGTCAAGATGAGGAAAATGCTACTTCAGGATACCAGAAGTATCCCGAAATAGCACAGCAGGGTAAACGTACCATTAGAGACTAACTAATGTATTAGGTCATGAGTTTTTGTCGGTAAAACCCACTTCATCAGATGAGATCTTTTTATGTTTACCTTGAGGGTATCTTTAAAGCATTTCTTCTGTCCTCCCCATTCCCTTTTTCCTTTGGTGAGATGGGTGCGCAGCAGTTGTTTTGATGAGCATATATCAGGCAGGTGCACTCCGTGCTTGCTCCGTCTCAGCTGATGCTGAGAAATCAGGGCCTTAACACTGAAGATGTTGGCCTCCGTGCGAACACGGACATCAGTGCAACGATCCTCCCACTTTATGTTGAGGATCTTCTGAAGAAAGTTCTGGTGCTGGTGTTCCAAGTTTTTCGGCTGTTTTTTCTGTAGGTTCTATAGGTTTTTCTATAGGGTCTATAGGTTCTGTTTTTCTTTAGGTCCTATACGAGTTCTGGTGATTGTTGAACACTGGGGCTGTGTCCAGACTCAGGGGTTTTTTCGGGAAAAGTAGCCTTTTTCCGAAAAAACTTCCCCTGCGTCCAGACTCAAGCCGCGTTCTTTCGAAATTAAATCGAAAGAACGCGGCTTTTCTTTCGATGGCGGTAAACCTCATTTCACGAGGAAGAACGCCTTCTTTCGAAAGTTCCTCTTTCGAAAGAAGGCGTTCTTCAATGTAAATAGGGCTTCTTCGAAATAGAGCATCCAGACTCACTGGATGCTTTCTTTCAAAAAAGCAAGCCGCTTTTTCGAAAGTTCCGCGTGCAGTCTAGACGCTCTCTTTCGAAAGAGGCTCTTTCGAAAGAGGCTTGCAGTCTAGACATAGCCCCAGTGAGATAGTCTGCCAAAGACAAGGCTGGTGTGGCAGGTTCTGTGCTGAATCTCAACATGTCTGCCCTCTGTGGGAAACAGCAGCCCGGGATAGGGATAACTGACAAAGACTTGTCAGAGAGGGACTGTCCACTTTTGAGGAAAACCGTCTTGGCTCTGGTTGAAGAAAAACTCCAGAAAGGAAAGGAAAGGAAAGGAAAGACAACTGTCATGCAACAATCACAGCCCCACTCCATCTGCCAGTGCCATCTGCAACATCTGCCCAGGAGCCTATGGCTAAAAGATCAGACTCCTCAGTCGCTGAAGGACCTATGCAAAATAAAACTTGTGAAAGAGACCATAATCGACCTCCAGGGCTTGCTGATGAAGAAGCTAGGCCATTCTGGTAGCTGGACATCTAGGTCACATTATTTACACCCACAAATAATTGCAAAGGAAAAACTACCTGCAAATTCTTTCCACAAACACAATGGCAGGTGCAAAAAATTCGGCCCATCTTTAGGCCTTTACAATGGAAAGGGCCTGCTAGATGACCTTCCAGTGCAGGACGGATTGCTTCCAATTCATCACCTAAAGGGGCCTCTGCTATATTTTTCAACTGCAGGTGTATGAAGCGAATCTCTGTTCTGAGAGGTACACTATGGCACAGCAGCCACTCAGAGAACAACTGTGTGTGGAAGCCCTGTGAGAAATCCAACAGCGGATTTTTTCACCAAGGAAAAATATGGCGCACAAACTCAGCCTGGAATGACAAAGTTCAGAATGAGTCTTCTGGTCTTTCGGGGTAAGTTTATATGGCAATTAAAAACCAGCCACTGGCCTATGCCAGCTAACTCGGGCTGCGGGACTGTTTTGTTGCAGTGTGGACTTTGTTGAAGCAAAAAAACGCTCCTCTCTGTTTAGGCAGCTAACAGGCAGTTTTATTAATTAATAAAGCACAGCATGAGCCAAATGTGGTCCCAACAAAGCCGGGCCCAGTAAGGCTGGCTAATACAATCAATCCTAGTATCTTTAAACCCTTAGCCAAACAGTCTGACGTCAGGGCATCCAATTACAGAAATCCTCAATTAAACTTGGAAAAACAAAGCCTTATCAACAAGATGGCGGACAGGTACGAGGGAGTACATCTCCTGTCCCAACCAGCCCAATTAACACATACCAATAGCCCATCCTGTAGGACTCTTCTCACGGGGTGACAGAAAGTTCACTCTGGTCTATGTGCTTGAGAGAAAAGCTGAAATGGTTTCTGTTATACAAGATAGCTTCTCGATAAATATGAAAATGGTTTCTACAGCTTCTACAACTTCTAGACACGAGTGCTGTGAACTCTCAAAGCCTCTCACCTCAAAAGGTCCCAGATCCTGGCTCCAGCCTGACCCTGAATACCTAAGCTTCGATTAAACAGCTCCTTAGCTGGAGCCCCATCGCCTGCGTCAGCTGACACAGGCATTGCTGTGTAGACATACCCTTACTGCTTCGCTGAAGGATTAATCTTAATCTTTCTAATTCAGTAACCTCTGCTAGGTTCCCTCAAGCCATCTGCTTGCTCCACTTGAATGTGGAAACTCGGTATTTCCAGAAACCTCCTTCCCAGTCTCTCTGGCTATGTCTAGACTACAAAGATAAGTCAGAAAAAGATACGCAAATCACAAACCGAAATCAACATAGTGATAGAAATGTAGCCGTGTTAGTCTGGGGTAGTTGAAGCAAAATGCAGGACAATGTAGCACTTTAAAGACTACTAAACCATCTTGTTAGTCTTTAAAGTGCTACATTGTCCTGCATTTTGCTTCGAAATCAACATGGCACCAAGTTTCAGAAAAACCTGCTCTTTTGAGCCATTCCTTCCTCCTCATAAAACAAGGTTTACCTTGATGGTGAAACAACGCGTCCTCTTTTTCGAAATTTTATTCGAAAAAACTAACGTATTCCGTGGATGAGACATCCGAGAATCCCACTCTGCTGGCTCTGATCAGGAACGTCTCCTGGGGTAATGCCTGATTTGTGTGCTCCAGAGACACTGGGCCAAGCAAACCCTTGGTGTCACTGGACAGACTGAATTTGACCAGTTGTTTGGCACGTATAGCCCATCTCTCACTGTAATGCGCTGATGTATTGGCTGTATAAAACAGAGCCCTGAGGGTCTTCTTGGGGTTGTATTATCAAAATAAACATATGCTTCTTATTCCGAGTCGGTAGAGTTCTTGAGGCTATCCTACAGAAGGGAGCACTCGGTGCACGAACAAGCAGGAGCTAGGCACAAATTATTGCTCTGTCTTTCAGAAAGGAGGTCTGACCTTCTGCCTTCTGCCCCCCACCCCTCGTCCCCTCAGGAACTTTCCTACCGTATGATAGGCTGAAAAGTGAGGAGCATTACTTAAAATCAGGGCTACTACAGCTGCATCACATCAAACTTTTCCTTCGTTAAGCCTCGGTCAGGAGAATAAAAAAGAGAAGCAGGCTCCGGATAGGATATTTTAATACCCATGACAAGTGTGTTGGCCAGTTTTTCCATCTCTCCTTTTTTTCCTTTGCTGACTTGTGGAAAACAGCCCCATGTCAGAAGAGAAGGAAGCCATACAGCTCGGCTACATTAAGCAACCAAGTGCTTTGAGGGGCAAACCCATGGTGCAGTTCTGCTTTGCAAGACAAAAGCGTGATTTGGGCAGGCACATTTCTGTTGGCACTAGGCAGGGTGTAAATCGAAGCCACGGGAAGGTCAGGGTACTCCGGGGATTGGAGCAATAGAAAAGCATGGATAGATTGATCAGACAAAGAATCGCATGGCACACTTTTGACGAAGTGGGAATTGTATTCATCTTGTTATGTTGCATGCGAGTTCTACTGCCCTATAGTAATCCTGTGTGTGCATGCCTCAGTTTCCCTGGGTAGTCCATTCATGCCTAGATGGTGGTGGGAATTTTGGGTGTGACTGTCACTGGGGGAGGCTGCCCTGTTGCTTGAACATAAACAATGGCCTTTGGAACTGGAGCCTGGGTGATTGGCTGGGGGGCTGGGACCAGGCAGCTGGAAGTGGATGAGTCTTGGCTGGGTTGGGGTGCAGGGAAAGAGCCAGGGCCCTCGCTCTGGGCTCCCCTCCCACAAAGAACGTTCCTGTTTTCTGTGCTGACAAGCTTGCTCTATCTGTCGACTAATAAGCCCTTCTGTTCTGCCTGCTGGCTGAGTCTCACATCTGACTGTGGATGGCAGGTGCCCCCCCTCCTGCCCCACACACACGTATACTATACAGATGATCAGTGGGAAGAGGGGGGGGAATAAACAACCTAACCAGCTTTAAACTAGAGTGTGAAGCACTTACAATCAGGATCGGATGATGTGGTTTCCCCTGACAACGGGTGATGGGACACAGTGACCCAGGAGGTTTTTTTTCCAGTCCTAACCTCCTAAGTGTATCTTCCCCTTTGGAGGGCCAGGCATACAGACAAATGAAGCTCCACCCACTCTTACTTAAATTTCTGCTTAGCTTTTCATTCAAGTCCTACCTCCGCCACAAACCTCCTGTGAGAACTGGTGCTAGGTCTTCTCACTTAACCTACCTGGGACTTTTTTTCTTCTTCTGTAAAAGGGAGATAATAAAACTCCCCATGGTGTTGAGACATTCGGGCTCTGTGGCAATGAGTACCATATAACAGCCTGACAATAGGACTTTTTACCAGTACAAACCAGCTTTTATTTGCTGTTTGGGGCAAGCTTTCGGAGCTGACATAGCCCCACTCAAGAAATTAGTTACATGCATATTGACCACAGTGGACTTCCCTTCACTTATTATCTTTATTGCATCCCTGATTACCATTGTGTTCAACAGTGACATGTAAAAAGGAACGTATTAACGACCTGGTGGGAGGTGTGAGAGAACAAGTTCAGGCAAGGGGCTCTCTGGGGGTGCAATGAACTAGAACCTAGGGTGGGCAAATATTGAAATTATATAGTGTAATAGACACCTCTCAGGCTGTAAATTGAGATGCTGAAAACAAGCCCAATCCTGTAGCTCTATTGCCAAATCAAATTTGCTCAGATTTTCATTTCTCAGCAGGAAGTTGTGCTCACACAACAAGCCTGCACTGACATTTGCAGGTGCATAATCCTGCGCGTGTTAATTTCTATCCTTTATAGTGTAACTTCTGCACTCATACAAAAGTTAGGGTGTGGCATGCCTGGGGCATTCTGTCCCCCTCTAGTGGTACCCAGCTCGACTCCAGATGGATTAGGGTGCCGCAGCCTTGGCTAAGAGCCATGTGATGTTTCGCTCATGCAATAAAGGTTCATATATCAAGCTTCAGAGATCTCAGGTTGATGACTGACCGGGTCTGTCAGCATGACACGAGCATTTTTAGCAGGTATTTGCACTTGCACATTCCAGGAACAGAGAGAGAAAAATGTACCAGATCATCTATAGGAAACAAGAAAGCTATCTAGCTACATACAAAATAAAAGTGTATTATGAGCCTGAGTCAGCTCATGTTTTGTTGCTTTGCTGAACAGTGATAAGGTTACTGCCTGTTCCTTAAGTATGTGCTTAAAGACTACCAATAGAGGTGGCAATATTAACACTGATGCTAAACCGCCCCTGCCATGGTGAAGCATTGGATGGAGTAGTCACTGTTGTTTCTCTGCTGTCTCTCCATATAAGCTTCAAAGAGGGTTCTCAGAGATCTGTGCTGACATCACTTTCTTAATAACCTTTCCGAAAGGGAGGGGGGTAATAACGGACAAGATCTTTGCAGAGAGGCATTAACAAACTCTACCAGCAGGAGACTGCAAAATGCCTTTCACTGGGCATTAGGACACCATGCGCTGTTTGAATTCCTTGTGCCACCACGGATTGGATTCAGAACCATTCTTTCTCCATCAACACCCATGTCTCCTGTTCCCACACTTCACCAGTCTTAGGGCAAACTTGAGGGGGGGACCCTTGTAAGAAGTCCAGGTGAGTAACTGAGGATAAAAATTAATAAATAAAAACAATTAATTTTCCTCCAAGAGGCTAGTGCAAAACAGCCAATGCTCTGGCTGCTTTGACATCCTTGAGTGACAGAAAAACTGCTTAAGTTGTAGAGGAGAGAAGAAGCTACCTCTAGAAAATAGTTTGTTTGCAAGAAAATCTATGGAGCTTGAGGGAACTAATTACAAGCCCCCTCATTGACTCATGCTGAAAGAGAATGATTGCAGGAGGCCAGCTTGTGGCCTGCTCTTTCACACCCACAATATTTCTGATTTTGAGATCATGGCAAAATAACCTGCTGTAAATGTAGAGATGCAAAGTTCAGCATCAAGTTCAACAGCAGCAATCACTGCAGCCCATTTAAACACATCTGGGAGTCTTAGTTCATCCATACAGAGTCACCCATCTCTGAAAATGAGGAAGCTGCACGGTCATAAATACAGAAGAATGTATGTATTTATGGGTCAGAGCAAAAGTCCATCTAGCCCAGTATCCTGTCTGCCAACAGTGGCCAATTCCAGGTGCCCCAAAGGGAATGAATAGAACAGGGGATCATCAAGTGACCCATCCCCATGGCTCATTTCCGGCTTCGGGCAAATTCTACATCAGTGTTTCTTAAACTGTGTTCTGCGTGAACAACAGAGTTCAAAATGGCCACCCTTAAAGTGGCAGGCAACTTTTTTTTTTATTTGCTCAATAACTCCCCCCCCCCGACCTTTTTTTTCTTTTCTCAATAACTTTCCCCCAACCCTTTTTTTGTTGAGCAAAAAAACCCCCTTCCAAAATAACTTAATTTTTAAATTTAATTTTTAAAAGGCCCTTCCTGTCAGCGCCCGGGTTTCAGAATAATGACTTCATTATGGGAGACCTAGTCCTGCGAGAGGTCCATGCATCGTTGTGTCATCAGAAGGATTGTTTTGAACTCACCCTTACATTCCAAGGAAAAACCATCATCAGCCAGGCAAGGCCTTGAAGCATCCACTAAACTTGAAATGGTGCCAGCTATTCTTCTGCTGAGCCATCATGAGGTAGTGCCTCTTTATTATACCCTTCTTTTCTTCCACTTCATGCTACCAGAATTGGCTCTAGCATAGCAGCAGCAAGTCTAACAGTAACTCCTTACATTTGACATTCCAACTGGCCGTTTCAGAATCCTGACCAGAAGATGAATCAGACTTGTAAGTGTCTCTATCCTGGTGGTATCCATGTGTCTCATTAGTTTTTATCCCAGGCCTATTCTCAACTAACCCCTATAATAATCCTACTAAGGATACAGCTGAGCACACAGCAAGGTGAAATTCCACACCTTAATATACCATGAGGGCAATATAAGTGGCTCATGATATTGGTATTGAGGGATTGTGTGTACCCAGGGATTACTTCTCCTTGTTTCATGCTCTGCACATGGGACTATGCTGCACCTCGGCTTCAACTCAATCAAATCCAGGAAGTGCTGGGACTTGGCCCAAATTTTCAAAAACAGCAGATTGTTCTGGGTGACTCAGTTTTTGGGGTGCCCCTGATCAGTGTTCCCTGTAAGCTGAGCACTTGGACAACCACCCAAGAGACAGTCAGGTGCCACCTAGCTGATTAGCAGAAAGTGCACAGCTGGCAGCATGTGTTTTTACTGGTGGTGCACATCTGCACATGCCTCTATGCACATAAAATTGATTCCAGCCATGGATGGAAAAAATTAGAGCACTGCCCCTGACAGCACCTTAAAAGGGCCTTATTTCCAGATGTTCAGAACACTTCCTGAAATTGTTTTTTCCCCTCCTTAAACCAACTTTCCAGCTCAACTTCCCAATTAGAGAAGTTTGAACAAGCATCCAATAGTTTATCTGAGCTCAGAATCAACACTTTATAATTGTGCTGCTTCTTAAACACTCAACCCTCTGAGATTCACTTGTAATAACTACATAAAATACACCTGGCATTGCCTGTCATTGTAGGCCAGAACTGCAGACCATTCTGATCTCTCACTGCTGTAATACTCAACTCTTAAAAGCATGTTTTTGAATGGATGTATCATACGCTGTAGCTTATAATTAGGTATACCTGCTGTGAAGGCTGAATGAGCAGAGCTTTTAGCAAACATGAGTCAGGAGTCTCGTTCTGAACGGAGAGGAAATTGAAATGACAAGACATTGGCCTTGTTAAAATAAAGGCTACAGCAAGAAAAATTGGATGGATGCAAAAACAACCCAAAGGGGGCCTATTTCAGAAATAACAGTGAGTGCCAAAATCAGTAATAATGACAGAGACCATATGATTGGGGAGGAGCTTACTCCTGATGCTGACTGCTTTCTCAAATTATATTTTCCTTTAATGTTGAGTATTCTCCTGTCTTAGCTGTTGTATTGACAGTTACGAACAGCTATGATAAAGACTGGTGAACAGAACCCCTAGAATTGTTTATGGATCAGCCTTCACCTTAGTTCATTGAGTAGAGACATGTGCGATTGGTATTACTGATTACTGAATAACAAACAGGGCATTTGAGGATGGATGAAGTCTCTATCTTAAGTTTGCTAGCTAACTGGAGTTAGAATTAATTGGGGGAAGGGAATCACAAACTTCTCCTTTTCTGACTTTGGAAAATATTTATAAATTCCTCAGTGTCAGAAAAAGGTTGGTTTTGAAAAATATAATTTGAGAAAATAATCAGTGACAGGAAAAAGTCCCTCCCATCATAATGTTCATGAGTTGGGGGAAGATGCCTCTCTCTTTCTGAGGTCCGGCCAAGGGTACAACTACACTGGCCAAATTTATTTCAAAGGAAAGTCTATGCTGTCTTGCCGAACTGAACAGATGGAGGGGAAAACCTGTTCTTGGGAGATTCAGAACCCAGTGTGGACCAGCTGAGGATGCTTTGGGTACAATTTAGAAAAGTACACGAATTTTGTAGTGAGCATCTGAACCAACTCATTAGAAACAGGGGCTGTGAAGGTGCTATCGCCTTTCTCTGCTTATACAAGTCAGAGATTTTTTTTTTAAAAAAAAGTCTATTAGATCACCCAGCGCATCTCCTTACAAAATTAGGATTTGAAAAGGATGCTCTCCCCTACTTTGGTCCTTCTACCATAGCCAGTCTCCATGGAATGTGATGATCTTCTATGTTTCCCAGGATAGGTTTTAACCACCAACCTTCTAGTTAACAGCCCTCGCATAGTGATCTCCTGATGGGTAGAATCCAGCAGAGCAATTTTCACCCACTGATGTTAAAACATGAGCTGTGCATGTGCCCACTGCATCACTCCTCTGCCAGCACAACACCCTTTATTGTGTGTATGGGATGATTTGTCTCTAGGATCACAGTAAATCCGAACACTATGGCTACGTCTACATTGGCCCTTTCTCTGGAAGAGGCATGTTAATTTCCAACTTCAGAATAGGGAAATCCGCGGGGAATTTAAATATCCCCCGTGGGATTTAAATAAACATGGCCGCCGCTTTTTTTCCGGCTTGGGGAAAAGCCAGAAAAAAGCGTCTAGACTGGCGCGATCCTCCGGAATAAAGCCCTTTTCCGGAGGATCTCTTATTCCTACTTCAAAGTAGGATCGCGCCAGTCTAGATGCTTTTTTCCAGCTTTTCCCCAAACCGGAAAAAAAGCGGCAGCCATGTTTATTTAAATCCCACGGGGGATATTTAAATCCCCCGCGGATTTCCCTATTCTGAAGTTGGAAATTAACATGCCTCTTCCGGAGAAGGGGCCAATGTAGACGTAGCCTATTAGTATTTCATTCAATCCCCTAAGAGCATGGTCAGACATTCTGACTGATAACAATCCTGCCCTCGCAAGGAAATGAACAGCTTAGCCTTGGATTGGAACCTCTTTTCCACATCCAGGTTTTGTGATTATTCTTTTCCAGACTAAGAAAAACAAGCTTCTGTGGAGAGTTGAAAGGAGTAAGTTCAAGGTGCTTGAAATATTTGTCTTCAACAAGAGCATATTTGCATGGCATTGTTTTCCTTGTCAGGTTTGGAACAGCTGTGGGACTTATTCAATCAGGCTCATGTTGAATATTCAAGAGACAACTTGCTAATCATCTGAAAGGCTGCTTAGGAGAGAAAATGTCCATGAGTTACAATGAAGGAAGCCAAAAATATGCCCCCCCCCCCATCTCAAAAGAAATACATTTTGTGCAAAATAGGGAAAGGTTGTAGGAAATGTATGGATTTAAGAAGCAAGTATTTGTCCATTGGGGATGTACACTGTTTGTTGGTGCACTTTAATGTTCTCTCCTTTCAATGCCGGGTAGATCACAGGGCACTAAGAACATCTAAAGGCACCATAGAGGGGCCTATAGTTCATGCCTCACACACAAGTATGGGGTGGATTTTCACCCCATCTTGCTGAAAATTAAATGTTTTGCTAGACAGGCCTTCGCTGTAAATGAAAAAAGGACAGTGTCCCCGATTTAAAATGGAGCATCTCAATTTTTTTTCTACAGAGTACACACATCTATATGCTCTGCATTGGGCATGCTTCCCTTCCCCTTTGGGATAGCCTGATCTGCTTTCCCTCCCATGCTTTCTTGAGCAACCACCTTGTGCAAACTACACCATGGCAACTTACCCCAGGAAAGTGTTCCATGTATTTTTAACGCTGATTGAATACTTGTTTTGTCACTTTTGGAAGAAAGCTGGACTGCACGGCCAGGCTTCTTCTGGATGCCATGGAGCGGAGCCAGCACCATGTGTCATAACAGGCCATAGGAAAACAAGCCACGAACCCCAACTCCACTGGGATCCACAAACCACAGCTCTGGAAGCCCACTGATCTGACATGTTGGAAAATGGCTGCAAGTGAAGAACACAAGAGTCTCCCAAATGGTAACCCAGCTCCCACACAGCCTGATGTAACAGTGCACAGGTGTCAGGACACATGCTCATCTCAGTGCACCGGTTCCTTTCCCAAGGCAGGGTCTTCGAAGGGATGACAGTCAGGGTGGGCGGCTGACTGACAGGACCAGAAGAGGGGCAGCATAACATTTAAGATTTGGGCAGAGCTCCAGAGAGATCAGAGGGCCTAGGGAAAATACTGGAGTAGAGCAGAGAAAAGCCTCAGCTGAGAGCTCTGCAAAAAGCAAGGCCCTAGAGGGAAGAAGCTCACACAGTAAAAGCCATATTGGACTGGTAAAATACTGAAGCCCAGGTAAAGGCCAAACCAGATTACTGGGGAAGGCTATAAGTACAAGAAGCCCTGGTAAGGACTGTTGAGCTCTGGGAAGTGCTAGAACAGTTATTTCTCAACCAGTGGGACGAGTACCCTTATGGGTACTTGAGAGAAGTCTGGGGGGTACGTCGCCACAACTGAAACTGGGAGGAAATTGAATTTTTGTTTTAAGTTTTATGGCGTTTTATTATTTTTGTACTTTTTACACCCAAAAGTTTCATCACCCGCCTGGCTACGATTAAGTTGTTTAAACAATTGTGTTGCAATAGCAGAAAAAAAATTGTGTGAGTGTGAAAACTGTAGGTCCTGGGGGTACTTACAATTTTTTTTAAAAGGGGATACTTTTTTTTTAAGGGGTACTTTATAAAAAAAGAAACACTGGGCTAGAAGATGGATCTGAGGAGCGTGGGAGATTTTGATCATCAGTAATTTCCTGTTAAGAAATCAGACCCCAGGAGGAGAGTATAATTCCGAAGCACTAGTTGTGATGGTTGATAGGTGTTGGTACTAGCGAAAATAAAGAGGGGGCACCCGAAGAACTATTTACAAAAGACAAGATAATGGGTAAGATAAACCCTGAAACATCAGATGTGATAAAGGGTAAGTTGTGCATGGACAGTGTGTGCTGTACAGGAATTGGTTCCTACAAAGTGAATGAGCCAATCACAAAACGTGTGTGCAATGTGTGCTACATGCAATGTACTGTGAAGATGTAGATCAAGAAAGAGGTTTGCCAGGTAACTTTGGGTGTGTGGTACCCCCTATCTCCACCCACCCTCTACCTTTGAGTCTGATTAACTCAGCGTAGTGTTGCCACGTGCCAAATAAAGGAACTTGAGTGAGCAGACCAGAGCTGAACTGAGCCCTTCGGGAGCTAAGTGGAAGAGGTCTCGGTGTAATCTCTACAGGATGCAAGCGGGTGGGCCTAACGCTACACTGGGTGAGTCACTGCCCCATTCAGTTTCTTGTCGGTAGCAGTGGTGTTGGGATGAGCCAGTCCAAACACTCTGCTCTCCCTGTGATCCCATGTGTTGGCATGTAATTCAATGGGAAAACCCACAGTGACGTCTACGTTCAACCAGCTGCCTCTGGGAGTGGAGGGATTATCCAGCCTCCCTTATCCTGAAAAAAGTCCTATCAAAAGGTGAGAAACAGCTTGTTTCACCTTGAAGATGCTTTTGCTGAAAAGATAACATGAAGGGAGGCAAGTCGTCGTTGTCGAGTTTGGTTAAAATTTGGCTAATCAGCTAAATATTTAATTGTTTAGACCAAACCGATGCACCCATGAGCTACGTCTAGACTGGCATGATTTTCCGCAAATGCTTTTAACAGAAAAGTTTTCCGTTAAAAGCATTTGCGGAAAAGAGCGTCTAGATTGGCAGGGACGCTTTTCCGCAAAAGCACTTTTTGCGGAAAAGCTTCCGTGCCAATCTAGACGCGCTTTTCCGCAAAAAAGCCCCAATCGCCATTTTCGCGATCGGGGCTTTTTTGCGCAAAACAAATCTGAGCTGTCTACACTGGCCCTTTTGCGCAAAAGCCTTGCACAAAAGGACTTTTGCCTGAATGGGAGCAGCATAGTATTTCTGCAAGAAGCACTGATTTCAGACAGTAGGAAGTCAGTGTTCTTGCAGAAATTCAAGCGGCCAGTGTAGACAGCTGGCAAGTTTTTCCGCAAAAGCAGCTGCTTTTGCGGAAAAACTTGCCAGTCCAGACACAGCCTTGGAGTTTCAGCTGTCACCCTTTCAAATGAGACTCTCCAAAATGACCAGCGAAGCTTGCTGGCTGCCTCTTTTACATGGCCCCTGAAAATGATGCTGGATTTGTCCCACAGCCTTTCCCATTCACAACCTCTTTAAATGGATGGAGAAGATTGGGCAGGTTTTCTACAACAGATCATAAAACACTACAATTATAATAAGTGCCACCCACATTGTCTTACGTGAATAACAATAATGATTTAAATAAATGCAAATAATGGACGCAGAAACAAAAACGTACAATAAAAGCCACAGCTGATGTATTTTTCCCCCTCCCAGGAAAAATAATGATCACCACGTTTCTTCCTGAACTTGGTTAATAATAAATCCAATCTGTTTTGCAGCAGAATTAATGAGCCTCTCTACAACATACAGAAGATTATTTGCCATACAAATTGCTATAGTTAATCCAGAAGCCTCACTAAAGACAAACATCAGGCATAGGACAGCTTCATGACACATCATTATTTTAATTCTTGCCTGGGAGAGAGGGCAAATGGGTTAATTAGGACACTGTTCATCAAGTTTTAGAGTCCGTAGCAGCATTTTGGGTTGCAATAGAGATACGAGACTATAAACCCTGAAGTTCAAATCTTTACTCAAACATCTTTGATTGCTCTAGTATTGCTGAATTGGATTGGAAATCTCACAGAAAATGATGCCCCAAAAGAATTCCATTAGAGTGTCTGGACAGGCCACGGACAATCTTGAGTTTAAGGGCATGTCTACATTGCAAAAAGCCACAAAACCACCAGTAACAAGACGGAGAACACCAGGTCAGATGACTTGGGCTCTTACTACAGGGTGAAAATACCAGCATAGACATTTCCACTCTGGCTGAAACCCTGGCTCTGATACTCAGTGAGAGGGAGAAAGGTCTCAAAGCCCAGGCGCCAGCCTGAGTAGGAATTTTGAACCTTGTAGTATGAGCCTGATACAGCTGTCCCAGTCTCAGACCCAGTGCCATGAGTGGAGGGTTTCCAGTGCATTAAAGACACCCAGCTTTGGTCTGGGAGCAATTCCAACTTCTGCCACAGACTCCCATGGGGTGGCCTTGGGCAAATCACTTTAATTCCTTAAAGATGGGCATAATACTATTTCCTTCTCCTCTCCCCCCATGTGCTTCTCTTGCCATTGAGACTGTAAGCTAGTCCAGACAAGTACTCTCTTTTTCTATGTGTTTGAGTAACCCACACACCTAGGTTACGTCTAGCCTGCAAGCCTCTTTCGAAAGAGGCTTTTTCGAAAGATAGTTTCGAAAAAACCTTGTTCGAAAAAGAGCATCTAGACTGCAAGCAGTACTTTCGAAAAAGCAAGCCGCTTTTTCGAAAGAGAGCACCCAGGCAGTCTGGATGCTCTCTTTCGAAAAAGCCCTGTTTGCATTCAAGAACGCCTTTTTTCGAAAGAGCACTTTTGAAAAAAGGCGTTCTTCCTCGTGAAATGAGGAGTACCGCTGTCGAAAGAAAAGCCGCGTTCTTTTGATTTAATTTCGAAAGAACGCGACTGTAGTCTAGACGCAGGTGAAGTTTTTTTGAAAAAAGGCTACTTTTTTCGAAAAAACCCTGCAGTCTAGACACAGCCCTAGTGTGGTTACCATGCAGTGGCACCTAGACCACAGCAATAGTTAAGACCAAGAGACTTCTACAGCATGGGCTAGGAGCCAGCTGGCTTTTAGCTTAGAGGGTAGAGGCTCCTATATTCAGCTCCAGAGGTCCCAAGTTCAGAGTCAACAGGTGGTGGTTACATTTGCATAACAAGGACCCAAATTTGACTGAGGGCTGTAGGTACTACAGGTTGAAACTTTCCAATCCAGAACTCTCTTCTTCAGCAACATTTGTGGTCTGGAATGATTTGAGTTACCTGGATGTCCACTTTTTATGGGTGTGGCCAAGTTTCTTGCAGTCCCATAAAGTTTGCTTTCAGCCTCCAGTGCTGGCTCTCAGTGTTCTGTGCTGTTATTTAGCTCCAATTTACCCCTAAATGTCCTCTAACAGCCCAGCAAGTCTTCCAGGGTTCAGCAAATTCTCTGGTTCAGAACTGGTCAAATTCCAAGTGTGCCGGACTAGAGAGGTTCAACCAGTACTATAATATTAACAAACAACCTTAACAAAACCTCAGACTATTCTGTCCCAGGGGTGAGGCAGTCCCCAGTTGATATAGAGTTGGCTTCTATCCAGCCACACCCTGGCCGCCCTTGGCGTAGAGACACACTGAGGCTACGTCTACACTGGCCACAATTTCCGGAAAAGGGATGCAAATCAGGTAAGTCAGGATAGGGAAATCCGCGGGGGATTTAAATATCCCCCGCCGATTTAAATAAACATGTCCGCCGCTTTTTTTCCGGCTTGGGGAAAAGCAGGAAAAAAAGCGTCCAGACTGGCGCGATCCTCCGGAATAAAGCCCTTTTCCGGAGGATCTCTTATTCCTACTTTGAAGAGATCCTCCGGAAAAGGGCTTTATTCCGGAGGATCGCGCCAGTCTAGACGCTTTTTTTCCGGCTTTTCCCCAAGCCGGAAAAAAAGCGGCGGACATGTTTATTTAAATCGGCGGGGGATATTTAAATCCCCCGCGGATTTCCCTATCCTGACTTACCTGATTTGCATCCCTTTTCTGGAAATTGTGGTCAGTGTAGACGTAGCCTGAGAGTATCAAAGGGGTATGACTGTGGCACTCCAGCTGCTTTTAGCTCCTCTACTAGCATCTAGGACCAGAGCCAAGTCACTTTAAAGAAGCCATAAAATTGCTTTAGATCATGCTAGCAGCTTGTTTAAAAGGGACTTGTTTGCCCCATTTGGTGGTGCTCTGCAGATACGGGGCACAACAGAAAATCTGGCCCTTTTTCATAATGTTCAGACTTGTTAGATCAGCTTTCTGTCTTGGCTGCTATAATTTATGTTTATACTCCTGGAACTTTCAAGATATTTACGACTTCTGTGTTTAATTCAGTAATACATTGTAAGAATTGCTCTTTTCTAGATGGGAGCCTTGAAACACCCAAGCCAATAGTTTTTAATTCAGTATAAACTCTCTCTTATAAATTCATAGGCTTAATACCATTGATCATTACACTTCTATGATCTCAATACCATTGAGGGGGTCAATTAGCATAAATTGCTGGCAAATGTTCAAAAGGCTTAATCTTTTAAGTACCGTGCATTTTAATATGAATCACTTATGGGGTGAAGTGCAGCCCATACTGAAGTACAATTTGAAAACAAAATGCCATCTTATTTTAATGCATTTCTGAGAAATAAACAAGGCCTAAAACTATTTAATCCATGAGTGAGCAAACATACAAAACAACAACAACAAACACAATCTGCCGTCCCAAAATCAAAACAAACAACCTGCTTGCACCGTCCCATAAGTTCTAGCTCTTTAGGTCCAACTGGCATGGAGTTTTTCCTGACTCAAATCCGGAACATAAAGGTGTCATATCTGGATTTTCTCTGTGTTCTAAATTTGCACGGCTGCTACTAGGTTTCAGTTAATATTTAAATTTTCATCCACTTGGTCCCATAAAACTGAACTGCAAAAAATACTGGAGATCAGATTGTTCAGAATGATTTTACATTGGCAGAAAAATTAGATTAGGTGGCACAAGAGGTGCATGGTCATCCACAGAGAGGGATGTTGGGAAAGATAATCCCAATATTTTTAAGAACTCACTAAAAACCAGTGTTGTTGTAAAATGTGTCTCATACAAAAATACTCAGTGGCATGGCAAAAAGTGCTACTGGGATTCATTTTGGATAATCTACATCAGGGCTACTGCACATGCAGCCCAAGTACCACATATTTGTTTGTGGCCCGCAGTGCGGTTTGGGTTTACGCTGGGCTCAACACACTGCCCGCGGGTGGGATCCATTGAACATGGCCTCCACTGGGAACACGCTCCGCAACAGAGAGGCGTCTCCCAGGCAGGGTGAGCATTGAAAGACACAGCGGATGGGCTGGCTGGAACAGACGAGTACAGAGTGTCGGCGTTTTGAGCCTCCGGGGGGAAGTGCCAGAAGTGCGGGGCATTGTGGGGAAGAAGCTATTTATATGTATTTGCATATATATTTGCATGTATATGCAACCCCACTTAAGTTGTAGCCCTTGGCATGTGCTGTATCATTGGGGCTCCCCAGGGCTTCCAAAGTTGAGTAGCCCTGATCTGCATACTTCACTCTTGCCTTCATTTCTCATGAGTACTGCAGCCATTTTAAAATTCATGATGATTCAACTGCTATACCACACAGGCGCTCTCAGAGGTCCAGAGAGACCCCAGCCACTTCCAGTGTTTGAGATCCCTCGTCATATTAACAATAAAACAATAATGACACATGAAAACAAAATAAGGCACCAAAAAAAAGTGCGAGACAAAATGTGAATGTTTTGTATTATTTAACAAATGCTTTTCTAGCTTTTTTCTGTGGGGGGAAAAAAAAAGAACAAGTGTCTAAATTTGAAGCCCCTTTTGAGTTTGAGGCCCAGGCCAAATGGTCCTCTTTCCTACCCACAATTGGCCCAGCATCATATTCTCTCTCTATAAAAAACACAGCAACCTTAATTATTCAACTTCAAACAATCTGTACAGTGGCCAGCCAATTGGGAGGCCCTTACTCCCATGGATGAGCAATTACTCACCTATGTACTCTAAATGAAACCAAAGAAACTATTCATGGGAGTCTTTGGTCACCGATTAGAATAAGGCATCAAACTACAGTATATAGCATTTCATAGAATCATAGAACACTAGTACTGGAAGGGACCTCGAGAGGTCATCGAGTTCAGTCCCCTGCCCTCATGGCAGGACCAAATATTGTCTAGACCGTCCCTGATAGACATTTATCTAACCTGTTCTTAAATATCTCCAGAGATGGAGATTCCACAACCTCTCTAGGCAACTTATTGCAGTGTTTCACCACCCTGACAGTTAGGAAGTTTTTCCTAATGTCCAACTTAAACCTCTCTTGCTGCAGTTTAAGCCCATTGCTTCTTGTCCTATCCTCAAAGGCCAAGGAAAACAATTTTTCTCCCTCCTCCTTGTGACACCCTTTTAAATATCTGAAAACCACTATTATGTCCCCTCTCAGTCATCTCCTTTCCAATCTAAACAAGCCCAATTCTTTCAGTCTTCCTTAATAGGTCATGTTCTCTCTAGACCTTTAATCATTCTTGGTGCTCTTCTCTGGACCTTCTCCAGTTTCTCCACATCTTCCTTGAACTGTGGTGCCCAGAACTGGACACAATATTCTAACTGAGGCCTTAGTGCAGAGTAGAGTGGAAGAATGACTTCTCATGTCTTGCTCACAACAAACCTGTTAATGCATCCAAGAATCATGTTTGCGCCAGTCCCCTTTCTGTAAATCAAACTGTCTTCTATTTTAGTCTTTGCGACTTCTTGTATAACAAATTATATCAAGTAAAGATTTCATGCAGAAGGTCTTTTGTCAAGAGATTTTTAAATTGATCAGCTAATCATCAAATTAGTTATAAAATGGTACCAGTGTGGGAAGAGGAGAAAAGATGTGTATAAATCATGAGGAAACTTTTTACAGTAATCACAATCTTGAAAACATTATCTACTAAGATAATCACTGCCCTCCTTTAAAATATAGACACACTGTGAAACCTTAATAATGATTGAAAAAATCCTTCTGAAAAACAGCATGAAAATCCTACCCTCCATGTCTCCAAATAAATGATACTGCAATGTGTTTACCATTACCACAAAAACAAAACAAAACAAAAAAACTCTGAAAAATTTAATGTAGCAATTGAAAATGCCTGTATGGTTAGACAGTATGGTTAGAAAAGCAATTTTCAGGCTAGCAGGCCACAAGTGGTAAACAAATTCCCCAAACAATGATATTTCAAACGGAAATTGCACAAAATGAGCAATACTTATTCATGACCACAGCAGGTTCAGAAAATAATTAATTTCAAAAGTTTTTTTTTCCACCCACCAAGAACATTTGATTTCTAAATAAATGATCAATAGCCGTCTCTAGCCAAACTGAAGTGCTTGTACAACTTCAGACAGGTAATTACTTACGGTGATAGTATGTGGAACAGATGCACCAAGGGACACTGTACCCTCAGTCTCTCTCGCCACATATTTTTGTTATTGTAGCATTTCAAAAGAGCTTGGGATTAAAGAGCTGCTTTTATTCCTTTGCAGAAAGGATATACCTAGAATCTATAGGCCCAATACATATTTTGGACATCATGGTTTTCAAACCATTATGACAAAGGATGAAGGAAACAGCTTATAATCAGGGATACAGTTTTTGATCTATGGGGGTTAGAACAATATTTAGGGAATGATTGGTACACACAGTAGATAAGTTGCAGCATCTCCTGTCACTGGAAGAGGAAGAGACCAGCATGATCTGAAGATATACTGATGCTTGGAACCTCTCCAAGATTACTAAAGTCCTAGTAGAAATTGTAGGCAGAACGGTTACTGCTTTCTATTGAGCTACAGACCTGCCCGAACATACCCATTCTTTTCTTCTTTTTCTCCCTCTTCTCTTCCTTTTCTTAGTCTTCTTAGCACTTCAGTTTGGCTAGACACTGCTATTGATCACTTATTTAGAAATCAAATTTTCTTGGTGGGTGGAAAAAAAAAGGAGTTATTTACTTCTTCCCAAAACACAAAAACTAGGGGTAATTTAATAAAAATTAATATGTGGCAAGTTTAACGCAAACAAAAGGAAGCACTTCTTCACACAATGCACACACAGCCTGCGGAACACCTTGCCAGAGGATATTGTGAAGTCCATGCTATAATAGGGATCAAAAAAGAGCTATATAAATTCATAGAGGTTAGGTCCATCAATGGTTATTAGCCAGGATGGGCAAGACTGCTGCCCCTAGCTTCTCTTTGTGAAGCTGGGAGTGGATCACAGGGGATGGATCATTTGATGATTACATGTTGTGTTCATTCTCTGAAAGGGAACCTGGCATTGGCCACTGTTGGAAGACAGGATAGGTAGCAGCTTTTAAACAAATAAAAGCAACTACAGGTTGTACCTCCCTTGTCTGGCACCCTTGGCACCTGACCGGTCCTGAACAATGGGATTTGACAGACCAGGGGTGCTTCCAAGCATGGCCTGTGCTTCCCTGCTGCCCAGCTGTGGCTTCGCAGCTCTACAACTGGAATTTTGCAGCTGCTGCTGTCGATCTCTGAGCTCCACAGCTGGGGCCAGAGCTCTGTGGCTGCCCCTGCAGCCCCTTGCAACTATCCAGACACAGGGGCTGGAACACCCTGCTGCTCCTCCGCCCTGCCCCAAACATGGGACTTTTGGCTGAGTTGCTGGCTCCTCCTGCCGCTCCTGCCCCACAGGCCAACTTCCCTATGCCTGGTCTCTGTGGTCCAAACTATAACAGGGTTCAAAAAAGAACTAGGTAAACTCTTGGCAGATAGATCCAACAGTTGCTATCAGTTCAAATAGTCAGGAATGGAAATCCGAAGCTTTGAGTGTCCCAAACATATGACTACCAGAAGCTAGGAGTGGATGACAGGAAATGGCTTGTTCTGTTCATTCCCTCTGAAGCATCCAGCATTGGCCTTTGTTGAGAGATAGGATACTGGTCTAGATAGAATCATAGAACTGGAAGGGACCTCGAGAGATCATCAGGTCCAGTCTCTTGCCCTCATGGCAGGACCAAGCACTATCTAGATCATCCCTGATAGATGTCTGTCTAACCTACTCTTAAATATCTCTAGCAATGAAGATTCCACAACCTCCCTAGGCAATGTATTCCTGTGTTTATACCTCCCTTGCTGCAGTTTAAGCCCATTGCTTCTTGTCCTATCCTCAGAGGCCAAGGAGAACAATTTTTCTCCCTCCTCCCTGTGACACCCTTTTAGATACCTGAAAACTGCTATCATGTCTCCTCTCAGTCTTCTCTTTTCCAAACTAAGCAAGCCCAATTCCTTCAGCCTTCCCTCATAGCTCATGTTTTTTAGAACCTTTAATAATTTTTGTGCTCTTCTTTGCACCTTCTCCAATTTCTCCAAGTCTTTCTTGAAATGCGGTGCCCAGAACTGCACACAATACTCCAATTGAGACCTAATTAGTGCAGAGTAGAGAGGAAGAATGACTTCTCGTGTCTTGCTCATAGCTCTCCTAGTAACGCATCCCAGAATCTTGTTTGCTTTTTTTTGGATGGATCATTGGTATAACCCTACATGTCCAATCTTATATTTTTACATGGAGGCTGGCATTTCTTCTTCTTCTTACTGTTACCTGAGGCCGTGTCCAGACTCAGGGGTTCTTTCGAAAAAAGTAGCCTTTTTTCGAAAGAACTTCCCCTGCGTCCAGACTCAAGCCGCGTTCTTTCAAAATTATTTCGAAAGAACGCGGCTTTTCTTTCGATGGCGGTAAACCTCATTTCACGAGGAAGAACGCCTTCTTTCGAAAGTTCCTCTTTCGAAAGAAGGCGTTCTTCAATGTAAATAGGGCTTCCTCGAAAGAGAGCATCCAGACTCACTGGGTGCTCTCTTTCGAAAAAGCGGCTTGCTCTTTCGAAAGATCCGCCTGCAGTCTAGACGCGATCTTTCGAAAGAGGCTCTTTCGAAAGATGCTTTCGAAAGAGCCTCTTTCGAAAGAAGCCTGCAGTCTAGACATAGCCTGAGTGATAAGCAGTGAGCTCTCAGAGAAGCAAGGATGCACCTTATGCCTCATGCATGGGCATGCAGCAAGGGTCATAATTTGGTCCTATGCAAAATGTGTTGAATTACCAAACATACATGTCTTTAGATCCTAACAATGCAGATTAATATTGATGCTTTTAAGATATATTCCGTGCAGTAGGGCAGATTGAAATGTTTCCATTCATACTTTTTTTGATGGAATATTGGGGGTTTCTACTAACTTAAGCATTTTTGCTAAAAATGTCTACTATCCCCAAACATTCAATTTTTCAGCAGAAACCAAAATCAAAACTCTTGTGTTGAAAAGCTAAACATTTTCCTTTTTCTGATTGACATGGATTCGGGAATTGGAAGGGTTGTGTTATTTTTGTCAAAAGTAAAAACTTTCCCAAATAATGCTGGTGATTTTGTTTTCATTTTTCTCTCAATTTTAAGTGGAAAAACAAAATCACCAAACAAGGCATTTGCTAACCAGCTTTAATTCCCAGAGCTAGGGATTCAAATGTGACATGAGATCACATGTTTTTGCTTCTAAATCTAACTTTTGCAGCAACAGTATGTCACAGAATCAGGTTTCTTTTCCCAAATTAAAAATAAAGAAACCACCCTACTAAATAATTATTGCTAAAAGCCAATAAAAAATTAATTTGGGACATGTAGAAAATATGCAAATTCAAAAAAGGTCCAAGCTGGCTTTTGACTCTTGAAACTTTCATTCTTCTTTGAAAATCACATACTCCTGACAAATAATTCTTCATTGAGTGAACTCAGATATGCACCGCTCTTGAGAGAATGGTGCTTTTCACTAACAGAGGATACATTTTAATGAGTCTGATAGATTCAGTTGTCTCTAGTGTTTGTCTGGATCTCATGATGATCCCAGGTGGTGAGTCAAAATTTGCATTTAAACAGAGGCTGAATACCCTATTGAAAAGACATCTTGCTCAAAAGCTTATAAGTAGGGTTTTTCTATTATTCAGTCTGATTAAAATTTATAACAGCCTTTACATGTTCTTGTTTAAGGGTTGGGGCATGTTATTGGTAATTGACCTAAACTGATAACTGTATTTTGGCACTCCATTCTAAAAGTGACTATGCTAAAAACTAGTTCTGATGCCTGCAGTTTCTGAGCTAATTCCTGGACTCTGTTCCATCCTGGCTTATCTGACCCCTTGGGCTATGTCTAGACTACATTCCTCTTTCTACAGAGGGATGTAAATTAGACACCTCAAAATTCCAAATGAAGTGGGGATTTAAATATCCCTGCTTCATTTGCATAATCACATCATGGCGCTCTTTCGAAAAAGTGCCATTTCAAAAGTAAAACCGAGCTCTAGACACGGTTCTTTAAAAAATGGCAGGATATTTAAAAAAAATACGTCTAGATCACGGTTTTACTTTTGAAATGGTGCTTTTTCGAAAGAGCGCCATGACATGATTATGCAAATGAAGCGTGGGATATTTAAATCCCCTCTTCGTGTACAATTTTGATGTGTCTAATTTACATCTCTCTGTCGAAAGAGGGATGTAGTCTAGACACAGCCTTGGAGACATGCCAAGGATATGGTTATTGGAAAAGGGCCCTGCTATGCACTGAAGATTTTCTTGAAGGAATATTTAAACGAGGGAGAAGTCAGAGCGACCTAGAGACTGCTCCAGGTTATGCTAAGGGTGGAAATAGATAGGATGTTGAGCAAAAGTAGAACTTGGCCTGACTGACAGATTTGATGTGTGTGGGCGCTATATCCCTCTGTTCACTGGATAAACCCTCACAGACTTCCTCCATTTTTACTCTGGCAAAATTTTCAATGAAATTAATGGGATTTTGTTTCTTTCTGAGTTACACTTGAGACAAAAGATTTCAGGACATAGTGCAATATTTTAATGTTATCTCCCAAAGTGTATCCCTCAGCTGCATTTTCCAGTTCAGTTATAATGAAAGTGTTGATGTTATATATTCTTCAATGTAGTTCATAGACCTATGCTTTTAAAAAATAAACAATCCAGATCCCCAAAGTCAAGTTCTTAATTGAATTGCTCTTCCATCTTTTAGATTAAATGTAAAACCAATGTGCTGACTGCTTGCATATAATATCCTTAGCTGTGTTGATTTTTTTTTTTTGAAAGAATGGTGGCGTTAACCATTTTGTCCCGAGGAAACACAATCTCTGGTAATTACTGATTACCTAACATTACTTCTGCAGTTTCAGATGAACATGGCATTCTGCCATGTGTGTCCTAAGACGCGCATTGTTAGGTCATTATCTTAAAAACTGATCCACAATTATGGACCCTTCTCTCTATGAAGAGTACCATTGACAAACTATCATTTATTTAATACTATGACTTATTATTTCTAATAGGGCTGAGAGTGGTGGATATTGGGAACATCTGACCTGCTATTCATTGAGAAAAGCTTTCTTTGTGTAAGAAGCTATAAAAGGGGATCTTCCAGAAAATAAGATATTTTTGCTAAGAAACAAGAAAAATGCTCTTCTGACTTCTATCTGTAATGGGCAACAAAAATGATTAGGGGGCTGGAGCCCATAACTTATGAGAAGAGGCTAAGGGATATGGTCTCATTTAGTCTACATATGAGAAGAGTGATGGAGGATTTGATAGCAGCCTTCAACTTCCTGAAGCAGGGGTTCCAAAGAGGAGGGAGAGAGACTGTTCTCAGTGGTGACAGATGACAAAACGAGAAGCAATGGCCTCGAGTTACAGTGGGGGAAGTCTAGGTTGGATATCAGGGGAAACTATTTCACTACAAGGATGGTGATGCACTGGAATGGGTTACCCATGGAGGTGGTAGAATGTCCATCCCTAGAGATTTTTAAGTCTCATCTTGACAAAGCCCCGGCTGGAATGATTTAGTTGGGATTAGTCCTGCTTTTAACAAGGGGTTGCTTTTAGCAAGGGGACTCAATGATCCCCTGACATCTTTTATACCCTATGATTCTATGACTGATTTTATGAAATGGTCTTCCTAAACAATTTCCAGAAGAATGAATGGTCTAAGGCTGCTGAAAAAGAACACTTAACCAGTTTCAACTGGACACTGTGTTCTTCTTCACATTCTCTCCTAAATTGTTGTGCAGTATTCTGTGTTGTTAAACAACTGCCATGTTCCATCACAGAAGTGGTAGCAAAGTGATCATTTTGTTTCTAGGCCAAAACTTTGAATGGTAGGTACATAAATCGATATGAAAGTATAACCCACACACCTAGTGGGTGTAGTTCACTGTCTCATGTAGTAGCACCTACACCACTTACAGAAAGAGATGAAGCTTCAGAGGGGTAGATGATTTAGTCTGTAACTGGAAAAACTTAAAAAACAACAAATAGTCTAGTAGCACCTTAAAGACTAACAAAACATGTAGATCAGTGTTTCTTTTTTTTTTTTAAAGAGGCTTGTCCCTTTAAGTGTGGCCATTTTGAATTCTGTTCTCTCCGCGGCACACTTTTGGCTGCCTCGTGACACACCAGTGTGTGCCACAGAACACACTTTAGATGGTATCATGAGCTTTCATGGGCACAGCCCACTTCTTCAGATGACAGGCACTTGTCATCTGAAGAAGTGGGTTGCGCCCACGAAAGCTCAGGATAGCATCTACATGTTTTGTTAGTCTTTAAGGTGCTACTAGACTATTTGTTGTTTTTAAAGTTTTAACAAGAGATAAGAAAGAGTAAGTTCTACGGCCTAAGCTGAGAGCCAGCTACCTTTATAGCTCAAGCTGGAGAATCTCCTACAGTAGGTTCCAGGTTCAAATCCACTGGCAGGCAGTTACAAAGGCACCAATTACACAAAGGTTCCAGGTCACATCCTTAATCATATTCCTATTACTCATACGCTTACAGTATCTACAGCTCAATTTCAAGTCGATTGAAATGGCATATCTTCAGCACCCAAGAAAACTAGACTCCCTTTATTTAGGTACTTATCTGTGTAATTAGGTGTCAGGGCCAGGCTCTGGGCAGGCAAGATGACAGACTCATCAACTGGGACACTGAGGGGACAGCTTTAGCACTCCGGGAAGGAGCAGAGCCTTGGGTGGAAGGGGCAGGGTACTGCACAGACCACCTCCCTCCCTGTTCTCTCTGAAGTGCACAGACCACCTGGGGCTCTGCAGCATGCCACGTGGGGATCTGTGGCAGTTTAAAGCATTCAGAGCCCCTTTGAATTGCTGGGCCCTGGGGCCGTTACCTCCTTTGCATGCCCACACACAAACACACCTCCATTATGAGCCTGGCTGTGAGCAGCCATACCTAGCAGTCAGAGCCATGCTTCAGAACGAGGTGGATCCCAGTTGTTCACACAGCTTCCTGTTCCTAAGTAGGGACAATCAGTGCTCTGGGAGTCTGCCAATGAGACATCAGGGGCAGAACCTCCAAGTAGGCTTCAGGGGTCAGTGGTTGGTTGTAATGTATCTGCTCTCACAGATCCAGATTCGAGGCCCATGACAATAGGCATCTCATGGCCATAGCTCTTAAAGCAAATTGCCCTCCTGTGCGATGAATGGCGCCGGTTTTAAAATGTAAACCACAATCAATGAACAGATTATTCCAAGCACATTCATCTCCCAGCAGTGCTCAATGTGTTAAGCTCTGTTTTCTCCACTGAACTCGGTGGGCATGACTAAAGAATGAATAAAGATGTTAGTATTGGAAGCAAGAGGAGGAAGTTCTCTCAGAGGTACATCACTGGACAGCTAAGAAGTCCAGCAGAGACACACACCCCATGGGCATGTTCTACCAGAGGCTGCCATTCAACAGTAAGAAACACAGGCCTCCAGCTTTAAAAAAAACAACAACTCCAAAACACGTTAGTTTGTGCTGCTTCCTTATCAGAAGTTATGGAAAAAACATGGACAATGATGGAAACAATAATGGTATACCAGAGCCCCAGGGTGATCTGATTAGCATTTTGCTGGTGTTGACCATCCAAAGGCACCATCCCCTACAGTTCCCAGTGCCCACGGTTCTCTGCTCCTGGCCAATGGGGACTGTGGGACCCTTCGCCCACAGGAACAGAGAACCACAACCACTGGGAGCTAAGGCGGGGGCTATCTGCAGAGAGTCGACCTCAGCAAAAAACCTTGTGGTCCACAATCAGATAACCCTGAGGGGCAATAGGTTCCCCACCATGGTATTTAAGGATGAAGATAAGAAGTGGTAAGAACAATTGGAGGTCTTAAAAAGTTGAAGGCCACTTTTATGTACTTTTAAACTTCTGGGAAACAGAAGAGTAATCTAGAAACACTTGGGGGAGGCAAAGAAGGTGTTTTCATGTGTGTTAGCATATTGTTTTCATTACTGATTTGCCAGGCTGATATGGTTAAAACTAATAAGGTTTGATTAATAGCTGACAGAGTGATTAAAAACAGCAGGTTTTCCTCATGTGAGTTACATTGTCAAGCTAATGACTAAAACCCAAGACTCTTCGGGGGTAACTAGAACTACATGTGAGCCATCACAAAGTCTTCTAGAGACTTATTCCTATGTTAATGAGACTAGAGGGGAATGTTTCAAAGACAGACCTGCACTGACCAATAAACAGAAAATGTCACAATGGAACCACAGAGGCTCTTAAAACCTCATATCAAGTCCTGCGACCAATGTGTGGGCCTTAGCACGCCTATTCTGTAATTGTTATGTCTTTAGGTAGGTCTAATTGTAGGTTTATTCATAGTGATTGCTTCCCTTATTTTCCTTGTTTTCCAAAGTCGTATGAATCGATTGGCACGTCTCTTTATGTGAAGGCATAATAACCACAGCTACCTCATATTGCCATGGTAACCACTTGTATTTTACAGCTGACTAGAGAATGAAAAGGGTGTATTCGAACTTCTGCAAGATGCTAAAAGTGGAATGATTGGCTCATGCAGTCCAATGCACAAGATTTACACTGATGAGGCCACTTTGTCAAGGTAGATAACCCTCATCAATTAGGGAAGGCAGGTGGATGGAAGGAATTCTTACATCACTGGAAGAAATAACAGAGAGTAGAAGAAAAAAGGTCTGGGTTGCCAAGATAAGGTTGGCTATTACTGATGCAGACAGCAATGGATCATGATTAGCTTTTCCCTTTGAGTGCTGTTTCACTTCTAACAGAAGGGTGTGGGATTGCAAGAGCTTTGGCCAAGTCTACACTTGACCTGGAAGGTCAAGTTAAGGTACGCAACTCTTAAGTCGAGCTCCATCTTCACAGAGCAAGGCTGATGGGAGCAAACACTCCCATTGGCTTCCCTTGTTCCTCCTGACTGGTAGGAGTACTGACGCTGACCAGAGCCACCCTCCACATTCAATTTAGCGGGTCTTAACTAGACTTGCTAAATTGAATTCCAGAAGATCGATCTCCAGCGTGGCAAGTGAAGACATGGCCTTTGTCATTCACTGCAGCAGGCTGTGACTCTGAACTGGCTTCTCATATCCGGCCCTTGTATATTCTGGGCATAAGTATCTGCAATTTCTGCTGCTACCTGCCAGGGTCAGAAGGCATCCGTCTTTGCATCTGTAAACTGCCTACCATGTCTGTTTCCAGAGGTCATGTTTACAGGGTCTATATATGATGCACCTCCCATGCCATCCATGCCAGGCACTGCTTTAGATTACATTTATTTTCCTTGAAATATTTTATACCATAAGGAAAAGAGATAGAGGATGTACTGGTATGACCTGGTGGTGCACATATATGCTCTCAGAGGTCCTGAGTTCATATCCTGGTAGTACCACATGTAGAGGATTAAGATATGTGACACTTTTTATTTTAACAATTTGACACTATGTGGAAAAGGTTAATATTATCCAGGGGTGCATTAAAAAGAGTGTGGTATGGAAGATATGAGAGATAGTTGCTCCACCCTACTTGGCCCTGCTGAGACCCGAGATGGAGTACTGTGTCCAGTTTTGAAGTTAAAGACTAATTGGATACAGCAACAAAAATAAAAGGTTCAGAAAACCACAGGAAAGGTTTAAAAAACCTGAATATGTCTTGAGGAAAAGATGAACAAGAGGGGACCTGGTAAAAAGACTTCTGATAGTGAAGAGGATGGCGAGCAATTGGTCTCTTCAAGAAGAGAAGAAATAACAACAAGAAACAAGTAATAATGGGCTTAATCTTGCAGCAATGGAATCCCTAGGTCTGGAGAAGGCTTACGAATAAATTGAACAAACATCTGTCAGGGATGGTCTAGGTTTATTTGATCCTGACTCAGCACAGAGAGTTTGATATGATGGCTTCTCGAGGTCCCGTCTGCCCTATATTTTACTATACATTTTAGAGATATGCGTCAGTCTGTCCATCCATCTGTGAGTCCATTTGTTAAAGAATTCCTACTAAACGGTAAGTCCAAGGACCAGCAAATTCGGTATGCAGCTTCCTTTCCTCACAGCTTAAAGCAGGGCCAGGGTTTGGTTGTGCCAGGATAAAAGAATGTGCCTGGAATTTGACTGTTTCTCATAAAATGGAAAGTGGGGGATCTGGTAGAAAGGAGCATTATACTGCAGAATGACCACAGGGGGGCAGAAAGGGGCCAGAGATGGTGATTGGAACAGCTATAACAGGGGGCAGGAGTGGAGAAAGGGACAGCTCTCTACTATATATTTCAGAGCATGCAGCCCTCCCCTGGCTGTGCCCACTGCAGCAGTCCCAGACAGTCGCTTCTCACATGGCCCCAAGTTGAAGTGGCAAGAGAGGGCTGGGATTCTCCACTCTCCTCGGACCAGCCTTCATACTGAACCTCTCATCTCCTGCCCCACCCCAGAGAAACGGGAGAAAAAAACTTAAGGACTGGCACAATGCTGGGTAAATCTTCTAATTATTTTATAAAGTAAGTGCCATTGTCTCTGACAGGGACTACACATTTCCCAAGCTAATTCAGTCTGACCTGTTATGTGGTCTACAGGCAGCAGCAGGCAAATACCTGGTTCACCAGAGTTAGCCCCTGGTAGGTCACCACCGCTATACTTACCTGCGCCTCCACAGGCTTGGGTGATAGCAGCTCCTGTTGGCCACGGATCACAGTTCCCAACCAATGGGAGGTGCGAGAAACAGTGTCCCTGTCCATGCCACTTCCTGCAGCTCCCATTGGGCCAGGAACAGTGATCTGCAGGGAGCTGCAATCACCTATACCTACTGAGACACAAGTAAATACATCGGCACCGACCCACCAGGGTCTAACCCTGGTCAACCACCATCTTATTGCCCACCCCTACCTTAGGGAGACGTCAGTACTGAATTTCCTTCCCCCCACGAAAACCTTCATTCCACATTTGAGAACTGATTGAGTTACACAATAGTTTACATCTAAATATATTTCCTATCATGGAATTGTTGATTGGAGACTGCCAGATACTTACAGTTTTTATTATTATGACAATTAGTATTTCAAAACTTCTCTGGCAGCTGGAAGAATATAAAGTATAAGTCAATTAATGAGCCTAATATTAAATAACTTATGATGGAAATAACTGTCATTTTTTAATTTGAAAAAAAAAAAACCATTTACTTCCTCCAACATTGCTTTTGGAATTAGATGATATTTTGATGCCAAATCCATTTCAGGTTGCAAAGTCAACTGAACTGAGGAAATGTTGTTATTATATTTTGTTGATTACGTTAGCATTTGTCTCCAGTGCTACAGTCTAGGCTAATCATTAGCAAAGGCAGAATCAGCAGGAGTCTAAAAACATTTAGATGCATACACCCAAACATCTTTTTTTCAAGCCTCTAGCACTCATACACCAGCAACTTTTGCATTAGGACTTATCAGGGCATGCGGAGCAGAAAACTGTCATTTCCTTACAGGAACAAAAGAAGAAATATTATATCATTCAGAAATCTATTTTCTTCATCCTCCCTATAATAGACTGGTTTAGCTCCCTCTGGGCTGCAGGGCCTGGGAGCTAAACCAGCCCTGATGACAGAATGAGCCACACCTAGGTTGAAGCAGATGTTCACAGAACTAAAAAAAAAGCAAAAAGGTGCAGTGAAAGAGGGGAAAGTCTAGGAGATGTCTGTTTGGCTGGAAGTAAGAAGGTTCCTGCAGGGCAGAAACTAAAAAAGCATGAGAAAGCTCTCTATGCTGACCAAGCAAGGAAAGCCAGCATGGATGGAGACTGTGTGGCTACGTCTACACTGGCCCCAAATTCCGGAAAAGGGATGCAAAGCAGGTAAGTCAGAATAGGGTAAGTCAGGTAGGAATAAGAGATCCTCCAGAAAAGGGCTTTATTCCGGAGGATCGCGCCAGTCTAGACGCTTTTTTCCGGCTTTTCCCCAAGCCGGAAAAAAAGCGGCGGACATGTTTATTTAAATCCTGCGGGGGATATTTAAATCCCCCGCGGATTTCCCTATTCTGACTTACCTGCTTTGCATCCCTTTTCCGGAATTTGGGGCCAGTGTAGACGTAGCCCTAGAGTTTGTATTATTTGGGTTAATCAAGGGAGAGATACTGAACCTCTTGGAGCCCAATACACACCAGAATTCTCCATCAATTGGCTCCCCACGCGGGGATTTGTTTTAATCAACTTTTTAAATGAATAAGTTCCGAAAAGGACCCTAAACAAGGGGGCACAGCAGGGCAGCTTTGGCCCTGGTACGGAGGTGGTGTCGGCTGCCCATCTAATACACCCTCACTTCTGCTGCGCCAGAACAAATGCACCCGTCATGTATCAGGCTCATGGCCAATTCTGAAGAGCCCGCTCTGTGCTGGGATGCTTGGCTCTCCAGGGGCCCTCCACATGAATGAACAATGTCCCCACCCCTCCACCCCCACTACACACACATGACTGCAGACACCAGGGCTGGCCGCCTTTTGTAAGCACAAACTCACTCTGAGAAGCAAATGGCTCTTGCTCTCCATGTCTTCCCCGCCTTGCTCCGTAGCCATTGAAATGACATTGAGTTAGGTTATACTCACAATGCGGCTGCCCATTTTAATCAGTGTGTTGACTATGGTTAGGTCGGACCATTCTTTAGATCAGGGCTACTCAACCTTGGAAGCCCTGGGGGCCACAGTGATACCCACAGCACATACTGAGGGCCACCACTTAAATGTGGTTGCATATGCATTCAAATATATATGCAAATAGCTTCTTTCACACTGACAGGCATGAAAACAAAGATTAAGGCAAGACTACACAACACGCAGGCCCCATTTAAGTCGGTTCTGCTGATATTAATTAAATGCAATATTTACCCCATTTCCACTCATATAACAGCACTTTTAATGAGCAATGAGAGTCCAGGAATTTAACTACTAAAACGCATAGCAATAGAAGTCTATTATATTGACTACTGTTTTGTTTTGGCTCGGCTCCCACCCACGGGCTGTGTGTTGAGTAGCCCTGCTTTAAATCAAGGGTAGACAATAAAAAAAGCGGCAGCCTGCCAGGGTTCATCCCTGGAGGGCCACCGCCACTATATTTACCTGCACCTCCACAGGTATCGGGGGATTGCTGCTCTCATTGACCGTGGATCACCATTTCTGGCCAATGGAACCAGTGGGAAGTGGTGTGGACGAGGACACTGCTACCTTCCATACCCATTGGCCACAAACGATGATCCACGGCCAAGGAGAGCTGCTATCACCCAAAATCTACAGAGGTGCAGGTAAATGTAGAGGGAGGGGCCCACCAGGGTCTAACCCTGTGGACCAGACCCTGCTCCTGGGCCAGAATTTCCCCACCCCTATTATAGATTAATCAATGTTCTTTGTGAAAGCCAATTCTACTGTAAGAAATGGACGAACACACACTCATGGCCTTGAATAGCTTTTAATTAGGGCCCTAGCAAATTCACAGTCCATTTTAGTTGATTTCATGGGCACGGAGTTTTTTAAATGGTACATTTCATTAGTTCAGCTATTGAAATCTGAAATGTCATGGTGTTGTAATTGTAGGGGCCCTGACCCGAAAAGGAGTTGGTGTGGTGGGTGCCACAAGGTTATTGTAGGGGGTTGTAGTGCTGCTACCATTACTTCTGTGCTGCTGCTGGCAGCAGTGTTGCCTTCAGAGCGTGGTGGTTGCTGGCCAGGAATCTAGCTCTGAAGGCAGAGCTACCAGGAACAGCAGCACAGAAGTGAGGATGGAATGGTATGGTGTTGCTACCCTTAGTTCAGCTGGGTCCTTGGTCCGTAGCCACCACTCTCTGGCCACCCAGCTCTGAAAGCAGCAGTACAGAAGTAAGGTTAACATGGGTATGGTATTACCACCCTTTCTTCTGCATTGCTTCTGGCGAGACGCCGCCTTCATAACTGGGTACACGGCCAACAGTCTGATCGCTCTCGGTGGCTCAGCTCCAAAGGCAGTGCAGACATAAGGGGAATGGAATTGCTACCTTCCTAAAATAACCTTGTGATTACCCCCCGCACCCCACAACTCCATTTTGGCTGAGGACCCCAATTTGAAAAACACTGGTCTCCCCCTGGAAGTCTGTAAAGTATAGGGTAAAAGATTTCACGGAGGGATACAAGATTTCACAGTCTGTGATGGATTTTGCATGGCTGTGAATTTGGTAGGGCTCAACTCATAAAGTAACAGGCAGGTGAAAGTAAGCAGAAAGGATACAAAATAAAAGGGGATGGAGCAAGAGAGCCTTGATTTACCTATCACTTGACTGTAGCTAGTTTTGGCTGCTTTGGAAAGCAGACCCAAGGATCTACTGTACTTCCATCCCCTGCCACTTGCATTAGGCACACAGGACAAAATCCTACAGTCAACAGCAAAACCCCAATGGGGCCAAGATTTTACAAAGTACCTTGAAGACTTGCTGATATGGTCCCACTCTTCACCACACCCACCAGCCACAGTTTAATCTGCAAAATAGACTGCCAAATACATTCACGGCAGGAAAAAAACCTCAGCAATCCATCCAGCAAATAGAAATGTTTCTTTCTTTGTTCCTCACCAATGAATAGTGTCTCTGTTGGCAACAGAGGAAATTGTGTTTGCACACAGAGGTCAACATCAGCAAATGTCTGTGTGTTGTTGATTGCCACCCAGACTTGGCAATTAACATAGAGCAGCTGCTGTTTAATTTCAGAAGGATGCAAGAGCTGTTATTGGGCTCTCAACAAGCACATTCCCAAACCTATGGTGGACAAGATACAGCCAACATAGCAGCTGAGATCAGAGACTGCTGGGTTCCTATTTTCCCCTCATGTTGTTTAGCTGTTCCACATATTTCTCGGGTAATAAGCAGACTGCTTGATAGCCTGTGAAATATCCTAGGCAACAAAGCAGGAGGGACCTATAGGGCGCTCTCATTTAAAAAAATTACCATGTGTGTGACAATTTGCCTGCATTTCAAATGCTTATGTAAGGGGACTGTTACCCCTTACTAAAACTCTGTGGGGGTTTTTTGGTTTACCAGCTTCAGAAGGGGAAGGGTTCATGAGACTGACAGACCCCAGAGACAATGGAAAGCAGTCAACACTCCAGCTCAGCCTGACTGACAGGTTGTAAGTGGGGATTGTTCTGGCTCTCTCTCTGGGCAAACAGGGAGCTGAAAGAGCAGTGCGAGCTGTGTGCAGGAGAGGTCCTGCAAAGACAGAGATCTGAAAGAGGAGTACAAGAAGAAGTCCTGCAGCGACAGAACCAGACACAGACAGGCCAAGCAGTGCAGACCCTGTGTTGAGCAGCAGACTGGCAGTGCTCAGAAAGCCAAAAGGAACAGAGAAGCAACACAAAGAGCTGGAACTGGCCAAGCAGCACAGCCTGCAGCTGGATGTGGTGAGCTACTGGGACCTGCAAAGTGTGGGGAAAGGCTCTGGACTGGGAGAGGGGTCTGGCCACTTAGAGACTGAGGCTGTGTGGTCACTGCCAGTGCAAGCGTGTCCAGCCTGCAGCCCCTTGCAGCACATCCAGGGCTTCTAAGGAAGAGACTGTGAACTGTCCTTACACTCTGCAGACTGCTGTGTTGATGTGCCTGTGCTACAGAGCAGGGCTGTGTGTTCCCATTTAACCATTCTCATTGTTTCTTATTCTATTCTCTTTAATCAGTTGATGTTTAATAAATTGTATTTGCTTTGAACATTATGAAGTGATCACTGGGCCAAGAAGGCCTGCAGTGTAAAGAGAGCACCTCGGAGTGGGGACACCCTAACTCCTGCCCCTAGTGACTACAAGGTCAGGGATTAAGCCCCAGGAAACCTGGGCCCAGCCTTGTTGGGGTTTCAAGGGCTCTGCTACTCAGGAGAGTGGAGGGGGAGCCCTCAGGATCAGGGAGCCGTGGGGTAAAGGAAGTGGGAGCGGGGACTCAGATCCTTTCGCTGGTTCATTTCACCGGGGTGTATAGAAGCCAGGAAAGTTCCCCACAAGAGCGGGACCATTCCCCCGCTTACATAATTGGCGTCACGAACAGGATCCTATTCAAAGGGTCCACCCCATTGGTTTATTTGTTGAGTTCTGGTAGCACCAGCCAGGCCTGGTCGAGAGCACAACTATGGCTGGAATTGAAGAACTACAGATCCAAGTTGCTGAACTTCAGCGCAGATTATCAGACCAAAGTGAGGCATTACAGCAAGCTAGAGCTGAGCATAGAGAAGCCTTATCACTGGCCAGGGCAGTTATAGACCAACAGGCAGCAGAAGCTAAGAAACCCCCTACTATTTATGTCCCACGGGAGCGGAAGGTTGCAGAGTTTGGTGGCTTCCCAACTAGGCCAGGAGACATTACGGTAGAGGAGTGGGTGAAGTCTGTGAAGGCAGCTCTGCATGTGCTAAGAATACCTGAAGAAGATCATGTGGATTTCATAGAGGAGCACCTCAAGGGCCAGGCCAAGGCCACAGTAAAGTTTATGGCAATGGCAGACAAGAAAGATGTGAAAAAGGTATTTGAACTCCTCTTAGAAGTGTATGGAGACAAGGTACCTATTGGAACTCGGCTAAAGGAGTTCTTTGAGCGAAAGCAGGAGCCTGGTGAAACTATCCGGGCATATGCCTATGAACTCCAGGAGAGAATGAGCAAAGTGGAGCGGCGAGACCCTCAACGAGTTTCAGACGCAGATATGGCGCTGAAAGAACAGATGGTGTTTGGGCTTCGGGATGACTCCCTCCGCCGTGAAATGAAGAGAAGGCTGAAGGAAGAGCCTGGAAAGAAGTTCCCTGAACTCATGCAGGCTGCCATTATGTGGTCAGAAGAAGAGGAGGCTCCTTTGGAAGAGACCGGCAAGCCTAACTCCCGAACACGGAGTGGGGGCCTAGTCAGTGCAACTTTTGGGGAAAAGGCCCTGCCCCAAACACAGTTAACATTGGAAAGTTTAAGTGAAGCTATCCAAAAACTGGCAGTCCAGCAGGGGGAGATGCTGAAAGTAATGACTGAGGTGGTGAAAGAAAAATCCACCTCCTCCACTACTTGGCCAAAATACCCCAGGACCCCAGGGTCCCGAAGGCCCCCACTAAAGGATGAGCTGGGAAGGTACATTTGTTATACTTGTGAAAGGCCAGGGCATACTAGCCGAGATTGTCCACTGAAGAGGGGACTGGAATCCCGAGTGTCTGAAATCCCAGAGACACCAAGATCGAGTAGCACATCAGGGGAAGGCCAAGCGGGGACAGAAGGGTTCCTACGGCTGTCCCTCGGAAAAGGGCAGCATGCCAGCAGTAAGGAAAAGGACCCTGATGATGCTAGTGCATTTGATGACTTCTGCGGTCGAGCTTTTGGGGACTACTGGTTGCGAACGTACTTGCTAATGCCAGCAAGGGAAAAGTGCCAGTCAGGCTGCTAAACTCAAGTAAGAAGGCCATAAAGTTGTACCCCCGCACTAGAGTGGCAGAGGTACACAGACCCGAAGAAGTAGTACCCCCAGGAGGAGTAGTCCTGGAAGAAAAGGGAGATGAGCTGCGAGTGACAAGGTTGGAGAAGGGAGCACAGGTTACTACACCTCAAGAGGCACCTGATGGAGAGTTACTCATTCCAGTCCAAGTGGATCTCCAACAGCTAACCCCTATGCAGGCTGGCCGTTTACGGGCACTACTGGAGAAACATCAAGAGGTCTTTTCCAGGGATGACCGAGACTTTGGTTACACCACCACAGTGACACACCGAATACCCACTGGAGATGCTGTTCCAATAAAACAGAGACACCGGCGGATTTCACCACAAGTGTTCCAGGAGGTAAAAAGGCACATCCTGGACCTAGTGGCTCAAGGTGTCCTTAAAGAAAGCCACAGCCCCTGGGCATCGCCTGCAGTGATTGTAATAAAAAAGGATGGTGGGGTGCGATTCTGCTGTGATTACAGGAAATTGAATGAAGTAACACACAAGGATGCTTACCCGCTACCCCGGGTGGAAGAGTCCCTGGATGCATTAGGAAGTGCCAGAGTGTTTTCAACTCTTGATTTGACTTCTGGCTATTTCCAGGTTGCAATGGAAGAACAGGACCAGGAAAAGACAGCAGTGACAACTCCGTTTGGGCTGTTTGAATGGACGCGTATGCCATTCGGCTTGTGCAATGCACCTGCTACGTTCCAGAGACTAATGGAAGGCGTGTTGGGAGATTACATCCTAGACACTTTGCTAATATACCTGGATGATGTTATTGTGTTTTCCAAAGATTTCGAGAGTCATATAGAAAAACTGGATGTAGTCTTCACACGACTGAAGGAACATGGGTTGAAGTTGAAGCCAAGCAAGTGCTGCCTCTTACGTGAGAGAGTCAAATTTTTGGGCCATGTGATTTCGAAGGATGGAATCCAGGTAGACGAGGAGAAGACCAGGGCTCTGGAAAACTGGCCAGTCCCGAAGAATGCCAAACAAGTGCGACAAGCTCTGGGTTTCATGAGCTATTATAGACGATTTGTTCCAAAGTTTGCACACATTGCTGCGCCACTATATGGATTGGTGGGCCAACCAACTGAAAGGAAGAAAAGGGATCAATGCTTTGTATGGGATGATGCCTGTCAGGCAGCTTTTGATGAACTAAGACACCGGCTGATGACACCACCTGTGCTTGCATATCCTGACTTTAGCCTGCCATTTATGGTGACAACAGATGGAAGCCTACATGGCCTGGGTGCAGTGCTCAGCCAGAAACAGGAGGGGGTTGAGCATGTGATCGCATATGCAAGCCGAGGGCTGAGGAGGTCAGAAAGAAATGACAAAAACTACAGTGCTTTTAAGCTAGAATTGCTGGCCTTGAAGTGGGCTATTACTGAAAAATTTAAGGATTATCTAATGTACTCTAAATTCACTGTAATCTCAGACCACAATCCTCTCCGATACCTGTCCACTGCTAACTTAGGTGCGATTGAACACCGGTGGGTGGCCCAACTTGCTGAGTTCACTTTTGAAGTACAGTATAAACCTGGAAGACAGAATATCAGTGCTGACACCCTGTCTAGATTGCCTTTGGAAGAGGAATTAGAAGAGGGTGAAGACCTTGAAAAGGACTTTCTGGTCATTCCTGCAGACGTTGTGCGGGCCTGTTTGTGGCTAGAGGTTCCGAAGCAAGAGGGTGAAGTGATGGTAAAAGAGGTATCACAAAACCTGGTAGAAGGTGAGGATGCAATAATCTCAGGGTATTCATGGGAAGAAATTCGCACCCTGCAAAAAGAAGGGGACCTTGGGCCAGTCTTAGAGGCAGTCATGAACCGGATGAGGCCAGACCGGAGCTTTGGGGCCAGATACCCTCAGTCTAAGAAGCTGACCAGACAGTGGGAGCGACTTAGGTTGCACCGTGGAGTGCTGTTCCGTGTAATCTGTCATCCTCGTGATGGCGAAGAAGTGTGGCAGTTAGTGGTGCCAGTGTCACTTCGCCGACAAGTTTATGAAGCCAGGCATGACCATGGAGAGCATTTTGGAGACAGAAGCACTCTTGAGGCGATGAGGAAGAACTATTACTGGCCTACCATGGCTAGTGATGTAACAGCATGGATCCGTCAGTGCAAGCGGTGTGCCCTAGCCAAGGATGTGTTTCCACCCACTCGGGCCCCTTTGACCTGCACTAACGTGACTGCCCCAATGGAGGTCTTAGCAATGGACTACACTCGGCTAGAGAAATCTTCCGAGGGGTTTGAGAACGTACTGGTTCTCACAGATATGTTTACCCGATTCACTGTTGCAGTTCCAACTAGAAACCAGACAGCGCAGACAACGGCTGAAGCCCTCCTAAAACACTGGTTTATGTATTATGGTTGTCCAGCACGGTTACACTCAGACCAGGGGAGGAATTTCGAGTCAGGGGTGATATCAGCATTGTGTAAACTGTATGGCATAGCCAAAAGCCGAACAACACCCTATCACCCACAAGGAAATGCTCAGTGTGAGAGGTTTAACCGGACAATGCATGACATGCTCAGAACACTCCCGCCTGAAAAGAAACGAGCCTGGCAGGAGCATCTCCCTGAGCTGGTGATGGCCTATAATAGTCACATCCATTCATCGACAGGTTATTCTCCTTTTTACCTCATGTTTGCTAGAGATCCCAGGTTGCCATTGGATATTCTAGACAGAGAGGGCCCTGAGGAAGATGATGTGACCAATCTGGATGATTGGGTCAAAAGTCACCATGACAGGCTGAAGAGAGCCTGTGAAGTTGCTCTCAGTACGTCTAAACAGGCAGCCCTAAGCAGGAAGAGGACTTATGATCGCAAGTCCAGGGGGGCTCTCATCAGGCCTGGTGATCGTGTACTAGTTCGTAATCATAGACACCGGGGGCGTAATAAAATACAGGACAAATGGGAGTCGAGTCCTCACATTGTAGTTGCTCACAACAATCCTGACCTGCCAGTTTACACCATTCGACCTGAACGCGGAGGTCAGGAGAGAACAGTTCATAGAGACCAGCTAAAACATTGCACCTTTAGTTCAGTCAGGAATCCTAGGAGGCGTAGATCAGGACGGCCTGAAGAGACTGAAAGGAGTTGGGGAATGGTTCTAGTCCCACAAACTGAATACCAAAGGGAACAGAGGGTAGCAACCCCAGTCCATAACGAGGATGACCAGATCCCTCAGGCTGAACCAGTATTACCCGAAGACAGGGAAATAGAAAATATGGGTAATGAACCACCTGTTGTAAGAAGGTCCCAGAGAACTAATAAGGGTGTATTGCCTGTTAAACTTAGAGATGATTATGTTATTGGTCCTATGTAATGGCTTAATGAGTGTCCGCATGTCCAGTAGAAATAAGATGTTAAGTATGTGGAATGTTTTTGTTAATTGTTAATGTTTTTTATATGGTGTGAATTTTGTGGCTGTGGTAGAATTCTAGCAAGGGGGAATGTAAGGGGACTGTTACCCCTTACTAAAACTCTGTGGGAGTTTTTTGGTTTACCAGCTTCAGAAGGGGAAGGGTTCATGAGACTGACAGACCCCAGAGACAATGGAAAGCAGTCAACACTCCAGCTCAGCCTGACTGACAGGTTGTAAGTGGGGATTGTTCTGGCTCTCTCTCTGGGCAAACAGGGAGCTGAAAGAGCAGTGCGAGCTGTGTGCAGGAGAGGTCCTGCAAAGACAGAGATCTGAAAGAGGAGTACAAGAAGAAGTCCTGCAGCGACAGAACCAGACACAGACAGGCCAAGCAGTGCAGACCCTGTGTTGAGCAGCAGACTGGCAGTGCTCAGAAAGCCAAAAGGAACAGAGAAGCAACACAAAGAGCTGGAACTGGCCAAGCAGCACAGCCTGCAGCTGGATGTGGTGAGCTACTGGGACCTGCAAAGTGTGGGGAAAGGCTCTGGACTGGGAGAGGGGTCTGGCCACTTAGAGACTGAGGCTGTGTGGTCACTGCCAGTGCAAGCGTGTCCAGCCTGCAGCCCCTTGCAGCACATCCAGGGCTTCTAAGGAAGAGACTGTGAACTGTCCTTACACTCTGCAGACTGCTGTGTTGATGTGCCTGTGCTACAGAGCAGGGCTGTGTGTTCCCATTTAACCATTCTCATTGTTTCTTATTCTATTCTCTTTAATCAGTTGATGTTTAATAAATTGTATTTGCTTTGAACATTATGAAGTGATCACTGGGCCAAGAAGGCCTGCAGTGTAAAGAGAGCACCTCGGAGTGGGGACACCCTAACTCCTGCCCCTAGTGACTACAAGGTCAGGGATTAAGCCCCAGGAAACCTGGGCCCAGCCTTGTTGGGGTTTCAAGGGCTCTGCTACTCAGGAGAGTGGAGGGGGAGCCCTCAGGATCAGGGAGCCGTGGGGTAAAGGAAGTGGGAGCGGGGACTCAGATCCTTTCGCTGGTTCATTTCACCGGGGTGTATAGAAGCCAGGAAAGTTCCCCACAAGAGCGGGACCATTCCCCCGCTTACACTTAGCTATTGTGCAGCATGCCTCACGCCTGCAAAGAGTTTCCTTTCGGTGAGTACTGTGCATAGATAAACACTAAGTTTACTTAGGATAAATAGTCCCCATTTTTTAGAAAGGAAAAGTGGTTTTTTGGTTAAGACACTAGCCTAGAACTCAGAAGTTCTAAGCTTGGTTTATGGTAAGCTGACTCCAGCTATGCAGAATCGTAGCTGGAGTTGGGACCTTAAGTCAAGCTTCTGGGTCTAGTGTAGACCTGGCCTTAATTATTCCACAGACTTGCTGTGTGACCAGATTAGTTACTTTGAATACTTTTCTTCCACCTTTTCCCTGTCTATCTTGCTTGTTTAGATAGTAAACTGCTTGCAGAGAGGTTTCTCACATGTACTATGTATTATATGCAGTGTCTAGCACTCTGGGGCCATGCTCTCAGGTGGTAAAATTAGGCATTTTCATAGTATAACTAATTAGTGATTTCTGAAGCGCATAGAGTTGTAGGTTTAGGTCTGAGTGTGGATAAGGACTGAAGTGTTTATATAGCCATCCACTTGTCACCTGAACTTCCCAACATGACTGGTCAACACAGCTAGGTTGGAAGATTTGGGGACTAAGCTTTCTTGTGCACTAGCACTTCCTGCTCTTTTAGCAACATCAGAAGCAAGACGACATGGCCTACCCACATGGCATTTTGGGGATGTGCACTTCTAATCCTTGTTGCAAGGGTGACAGGAGGTGACGCTGAACTTTCTCAAATCTTCCAATGATGGAGCAATCCACCCATGGCCTTGGTTTTATGTGTCTGCAGAAATATGGTACCTCCATCAGTGCAGACACATGCACCCCACCCCCGTGCAAGAATTGTAGAGGGGTTTGAATTCAAGGCTGAGACACATTGAAGAGTGCTACCTTTGAACACACCACCCCCTTATTTTGCAGCGGCTGGTTTTTCCATAATGCTCAGCTGAGATTGCTTCTGCTTTCACAAGCTTGGCAACAATGTATTTTATTAAATTTGGGAACCATTCCTTGGACATTTAAAAAAAATAGCCTCAGGTTTTCAGACAGAAATTGTTCTACGGCTTTAATATGTACTACAAAAGGGGGTTATTTAAAACCTCATGTGCCATGTCTGTAAAAAAGAATTGAGGTGCTCATGAGATATCTAGATCATTACTAAGTTAATGAAATTCACTTTTTGCTCATGCAAAATACAAAAGTTATAAATGCTTCATGATTTGCTCGTTGAACCAGCTATTCTGTGTTCTTTGATTTAAAAAGATACCAATGTAAACTTTATTACAGTATGGAACTCACAGTACATATGGCCTTAGTAGTTTTTTCTGTGGCAGGCTACTTCAGTATATTAAACGATTCCCATTTTCATGTTACAAAATCCTTAATAATAAACATACAGTATTGTCATTAAGGCAGTAAATATTGGATTTCATGGCACTGCAGTAAGTTTGATATCCTCACAGCAAAAGCAAATACAATCATCTTAATACAAAATGACAGCCACTTATGTAGAAATATGTTATGAGCTAAAGAATTACTTTTAATTTACATTATGGTGGTACCTAGGAAATGACCTATTCATAAATTGCATCAGTAAATCCATCTACCCTGAAACAAATATTCTGCACCTGGTCAGTTTCTTGCAATTCCCGCAAATCATTCATTTTGAGGAAGCATCCTTAAGCTAACATTTCCATTGCTTTTGGTTTCTGGATGGCTACAGAAAAGCCATCAATTCCCAGAGCAAATGTGTAGCCCTACACTCAGCTTGGTGGCATTTCTCTGACCAGCTGGTTGTCCAGATGTGACAGATTTTTCAACACCACATCTGGTGAATTCCAAAACATCAGGGACTCTTCTAGGCTTCAATGGGCAGAGTATTGATTTTGGTGACAAGCCATTAGCATTTACAAACTTGCTCCTTGTTCTTTCTTGGAAGACCTGCATAACACCCAGCCAGCAGCGGAGAGAGGAAAGGAAAGTGAAGGAGGAACATGGTGTGTCCTCCTAGCCTACTCCAGAGTAGGAGCAGGGAAGGTGGGGGAGAAAGAGCATGAGTATATGCACCAGCCATCCATGTGATTCGTCCTGTCTGAGGAGAGAAGGGAGAAGAGGAGGCCACACACAGTGCCACTGGAATGGGGGAGGGAGGGAACTAAAAGAGGTTTGGGAGGTTGTTAGAGTTCATGGTAAGGGGAGAATAGGAATGGGGAATAATGGAGGCACACCCATCAGTTTTAACCAGTCCCGGGGTTGTGGGCAGCCATTAACAGGTTCCAGCATAAACACCACGAGCTACATTCAGAACCATTACCCCTGAAAGCTGCATAACACACAGTACTCTACCTACGTGAGTGACCGAACATGCCGCCCTCTGCTGTTAAAGCATGCAGCCACTTTAGTTAGAGATCAGCACCAAGATTAAGGGCCTGATCCAACTCTCACTAAAGTTAACGGGAGTCTTTGTAGTGATATGACTGGAAGCTAGACTGAGCCCTAAAAACACATGGATTAAAATAGATCTAGACTTGTCACTGTAAAAAGCTGCATTTGGATTCTTTTTACTCTGCACTCGGTTGTTGCGCCTCGAGCATTCATGGAACGAGGACAGATCCCATTGTTGCCCAGTTGGCAGCAGCTTTATAGGGAAGTCACAGACTCAACATAATCTCCAGTCATAGTAGACAACTTCCTTTTCTGGGTAGCAACATCCACTCTGAGTCTCTGGGGGATAGGCCAAGAACGGAAAGCTGTGTCAATGCAATGGTGGGTTTTTCCTTCTCTAAGAACCCAGTGCTAAAGTCTGCACTATCTTTTGGCAACACAGAACCTTGAATGAATTGGGCCAGTAGCCTATTTGTAGAGACTGCCACAGCTGGCTTACAACAACAGCACGAGTCAACAAGGTAGAAATACAATTCAAGGGCATGTGTCAGGCCATTTCTACTGCAAAAGATATAAGGCTGGCCAAACTGGGTCAGACCAAAGGTCCATCTAGCCCAGTGTCCTGTCTTCTGACAGTGGCCAATATCAAGTGCTCCAGAGGGAGCGAACAGAACAGAGAATCATCAAGTAATCTCTCTCCTGTCATCCATTTCCAGCCCCTGAAAAACAGAGGGTAAGGCCATCATCCCTCCCCATTTAATTTAATAGCCATTGATGGACCTATCCTCCATGAATTTATCCAAATTTTATTTAACCCCGTTAAAGTCTTGGCTTTCACAACATCTACCAGCAAGGAGTCCCACTGGTTGACAGTGCATTGTGTGACAAAATACTCCCTTCAGTTTGTTTTAAACCTGCTACCTATTAATTTCATTTAGAGGCCTCTAGGTCTTGTGTTATGGGAGCAAGTAAATGATTTTTTCTTACCTACTTTTTCCACACTGGTCATAATTTTATAGACCTCTATTATTTCTCCCCTTAGTCTCCTCTTTTCTAAGATGAAAAGTCCCAGTTTTATTAATCTCTCCTCATATGGCAGCCATTCCAAACCCCTAATCATTTTTGTTACTCTTTTCTGAACTTTTTCCAGTGACAAAATATCTTTTTTGAGACAAGGCAACCACGTGTGCCCACATGTTGAATACCAAGTGCAGATAACGGATGGATGGATGGATGGATGGATGGATAGAATTTAAAATCTGTTCCAATGGAGTTTGAGACAAAAGCATTGTTTGTAGCTCAGCAGATTCTCTTTCATTCAAATTTTGGAGAGGTAAGGTACAGCTCCTAGGAATACAGGTCAAGTAGAGGAATGAGCTATGCATAATGATTCCAGGTTGCCTAACACGCCTCTATTAATACACACGAGTCTTCTCTTCCAATCCTATGCCACTCCCACAAAAGGGAAAATCCATAACAATATTAAAGAAATCTCAAATGTAACATGCAGCTTGGAGTCAAACACCTAACCTGCACGTGGCAAAAATAGCTGTCTGCGCACAAAGAATGAGAGAGGGACAATGGGACTGTAGTGGGGTAGCTGAAAAAAGTGGCCATTACATTTGCAAATCAGAGAGTGGGTGTCTGATGTGTTCAGTGTGAATAATTTCAGAAATCCAAGAAGATGCCAGCTTTTTGGCAGCACTACACTATTAGCTGTCTAGCAAAAATGCAATTGCTGCAATTCTAGGGTCACAGTCAAATGGTGCTAATTCATCCCAAAGATCAAAACAACAAATCAACAGTCAAAGGTTCAAACAACATAATACTATAGCATTTCAGACAATCCCCCTAAAGAAATTCAAACACACTGTTCCAGACAGCTTCTGAAATTCCCGATTCAATATTGCCATTCTGGCAAATTTTAACAGGAGAATAACGGCATTTGATGTTTCCCTGAAAGTGCCAGCTTTATATGGAGGCAATGATGTGGGAATCACAAGTTTCATTTAGCACAGAATAATTTTCTAGCCTTTATGTACCAAGCAAATTAGCTGAAACTAGATTTAAGAATAAAATTGTCAGGCACATAGATTACCATAATTTGTCGGGGGAAAGTCAACATAGTTTCTGTAAAGGGAAATCATACCTTACTAGGTTCTTTGAGGCAGGTCAACAAACATGTGGACAAGGGGGATCCAGTAGATATTGTATACTTATATTTCCAGAAAGCCTTTGACAAGGTCTGTCACCAAAGGCTCTTCAGTATAGTAAGTTGTCATGGGATAAGAGAGAAGGTCCTCTCATGGACTAATAACTGGTTAAAAGACAGGAAACAAAGGGTAGGAATAAAGGATAAGTTTTTTTGAATGGAGAGAGGTAACTAGTGGTATCCCCCAAAGGTTTGCCTTGGGACCTATCCTATTCAATCTATTTATACATAATCTAGAGAAAGGGATAAACAGTGAGGTGGCAAAATTTGCAGATGATACCAAACTGCTCCAGATAGTTAAGAAAAAAGCAGACTGTGAAGAGCTTCAAAAAGATTTCACAAAACTAAGTGATTGGGCAACAAAATGGCAAATGAAATTTAATGTTGATAAATGCAAAGTAATGCACATTGGAAAAAATAATCCAAACTATACATACAATATGATGGGGGCTAATTTAGCAACAGCTACTCAAGAGAGAGATCTTGGACTCATTGTGGATAGTTTTCTGAAAACATCCACTCAAAGTGCAGCATCAGTCAAAAAAACCCAAACAAACAGAATGTTCGGAATCATTAAAAAAGGGATAGAGAATAAAACAGAGACTATCTTATTACCTCTATATTAAACCATGTTACACCCAAATCTTGAATACTGCATACAGATGTGGTTGCCTCATCTGAAAAAAGACATATTGGCATTGGGAAAGGGTTAGAAAAAGGTAAAAAATGATTAGGGGTTTGGAATGGTTCCCTTATGAGGAGAAATTAAAAAGACTGGGACTTTTCAGCTTAGAAAAGAGAAGACTAAGGGGGGGATATGATAGAGGTCTATAAAATCATGACTGATGTGGGATAAGGAAAAAATATTTACTTGTTCCCATAACATAAGAACTAGGGGGGCACCAAATTAAATTAATAGGTAGCAGGTTTAAAACAAACAAAAGGAAGTTTTTCTTCACACAACACACAATCAACCTGTGGAACTCCTTGCTAGAGAATGTTGTGAAGACCAGAACTTTAACAGGGTTCAAAAAAGAACTAGTTACATTCATGGAGGTTAGGTCCATCAATGGCTGTTAGCCAGGATGGGTAAAAATGGTGTTTGTCAGAGGCTGGAAATGGGTGACAGGAGAGGGATCATGTGATAATTACCTGTTCTGTTCTCTCCGTCTGGGGCATCTAACATTGGCTGCTATTAGAAGAAAAGATACTGGGTTAGATGGACATTTGGTCTGACCCAGTATGGCCGTTCTTATGGTTTCAGAGAAAAACCTGAAACCATGACCTGAGTACACCTTATAGGGATTTTTTGGTGGGGGAATGGGGAAGATTGTTGGACATTTTTTGTTGTCAGTACTACTGACTGTAGGAATATGGAAAGATTTTGAGGAAATCCTATTTGGTGTAGATATATCTACACCAGAAATGCTACACGGTGCAACTGTTCCACTGTAGCACTATAAGGTAGCCATTTACAACAATAGTAGAAAGTTGGTTTAATTTACCCCACACAGGGCATGACATTTTTCTCAGCCCTCAATGATGTAGTTAAGCCAACTTGTGATCTATGCCATTAAGTGCCAGCAATGCCCCTCTGCCATGTATATTGGCCAAACTGGACAGTCTCTATTACCAAGGATAAACGGACACAAATCAGACATTAGAAATGGCAACACACATACACTTGTAGGGGAATATTTTAACCACGCTGAACACTAAATCATAGATTTTAAAGTAGCCATTCTTCTACAAAGGAATTTCACCGGCCAATTAGAGAGAGAGAGAGAGTGCAGAACTGGTATTTATCTGTAAATGTGATGCTGTTCCCTGGGCTTGAACAAAGAAATTAACTGATGTTGCATTATAAACCACGTCTTCCCTGCCTTTAACACTGAATTTTTACATCAAAAACTAAGTATTGGACACTTCCAGCCCACTTAATGTCATTAGTACTGGTCCTATAAATGACAGTTATCTTTTTTTCTCCTGTTATAAATAATTTGGTTTTGACTATTTCTACCCTCCATGAAAGCTCATGATACTATATATATATTTGTTATTTTCTAAGGCACCACATGACAACTTCTTGTTTTTAAACTTACAGACTAACACAGCTGCCCCTTTGAGACTTTCTAACTTTTTTGTGTATAGCAACCCTAAGTGTGGACTCAAACTCTTCTAGGCTCTGTAGACATTCTCCACAAAGCTTCAAACTTACTCAACCAATCCCATAGCACTGCCAAGGTTGCTCTCACTTTTTATGTAACATCAGTTGCTTCAAATTAACGGAGACCTTTACATGTAGCAAGTTTCAGGGAAGTCAGGAAGATTTCCTGCCAAGACAATGCTTCATGGCCCTTGTAAAATTAGTTGCATAGTTTGCTGAAGGAAAAACATCAACAATTGCAGAGAACTGGTTTATAAAGAAAGTGTATGAAAAAGTGGTCAGATGAAGCAGCAGTTGGTGATTATGCATGTTTACATATATTTGATGAGGAGCAGATGTTTCCAGATGGGAATACGTCTGAACTTTCAAGGTTTCTCTCTCATGCACACATAATTGGGTTATATTTCAGTTAATAAGAAAAAAAATCAGAATCCCTATTAGTGAACCTTAAAACAAAATATACCCCCTAAATATATGTGTAGTCCCCTTCCTAAAGGAGCCTCTGGCTTTTTCTGGAAGCATCCTGTGTGATGCAATATAGCCCTAGAGACTACAACTCCAATGAGCCCTTGGGGAAAAAGAAGGAAGAGGGGCTTGTCTGGGCATGTTGGGAAAGGGGCTCTCCATTTTTTGGAACAGGAGAGCCAGGCTGCTGTGGAGGAGCCTTTGTCCAGGAGCTGTGGTGTTGCAGCTACAGCCTGGGACTGAGAGCCTGCAGGGCTTGGGTCTAGCAGGATGTTTCAGGGGCTGGCTGCTGATTGCCTCTGGAGGGGAGAGACTCTGGCTGTGCCTGTGGCTGAGAAGAACCACATAAACTCTGCACACAGGTGGAAACTGTAAGTAAGTCATGGGACTCTTTGGGAAAGTGCTGCCTGGGACAGACCTCAGAGATATAGCCTAACTCTGGGTCCAAGGAGAGGCAGAGTGACCAGCCCAATGAACCAGAACTGCTGGCATTTTGTGGAGCCTGCTCTGGCGGCAGAGGGATTTTTGCAGCTGACTGCTCATCTTGGACTAACACACACAGGACCTGCACAGGGCTGTCTCCACTGCAGCCCTCCAAGTGTGCCCCTGCGAGCAAGTGTCTGGGACTCTGACTCCAGAGGAGTGCACGCTCTGGGGTGGGATAAATGGTGGCAGTGCAAATGCCAAATAGATAAGTTGCTATGATTTCTGTGTACTTTGTTAATTGATTGTATTCACTGTTAATCTGTTAAACCCTGTTTCTTTAAGTTGTTGAGTAAAGGTGTGTTAATTCTATGTAATCAATTAGACGTCTATGATTACTGCTGGAATAATTTATTTCTGGAGGCTCCCAAGGCACACCATTAAGTGTGTACAGGGCCAGCCAGGTAGAGGCACCACCATGGAATATTCTTAGGGAGCAAGGGACTGCAGTAAGGGGGTGGATAGGGAATCCCCAACTAAACAACATCACCACTGGGGTACTCAGGATCTCCTTTTATGTTAAAAACATCAGGCGCCCAGGCACACACGAGTGTGAACTGCTCCCAAGTAACCCAGAGAGGAAAAAGGAGATACACATGCTTGTCATTAAGTAGCCCATTCAACTATTGTGTTAGATTAGTAGGTTCAAGTGCCTGAAAAAAACACCTGAAGATCTATTACCAAGTAGCAACAAGATCTGTCTTCTCATTATTTAGAGCTATCTTCCTTAAGAGGAGGTCTATTAAGTGATTAAGACAGGAAGACAGAACTGCAGATTTCTATCCTGCCTGGGAGTGGTCAAAATGTTTCCATCGTCAAAACTATTTTTTCCAGTGGAAAATTAGATTTTTGACTAAACAAAATTATGTGAGATGCCTCTAGTTACCATGGAAAATTCCATTTGTTATTTTTGAAATACTTGAGCTGAAACCCAAAATATTACAGCCTAAAATAATTTGTGGTTCCTTATGGGAGTTTTAGTTTGCACTTCATCTCCCATTTTCCTCTGTCAACAGAAATCCCTAGCTGGACTACATTTTCCACAATTCACCATGGTCATGGCATCCATAATGTACAGCTTCCCCACAACTAGAGGAGAGGATGTGATGCATCACAGGAGATGATGCCAACCTGGATAACCCAGGCTGTAGTAGAAATGAGGAGCAAACTAACTCTCATAAATCACAACAATGTACTTTCAACCTAAATATTTCAGATTTTGCTTGTTGGGCAAAAAATTATAAAGTTTCCCATGGAAAATGTCAATGAAAAACCATCCTGGTTTCCTCAATCATTGAAACATTTTTCAGAGCTGCTCTGCTCCTGGCTACAACCCCCGTTCGCTGTGTGACCATTAGGTTGTCTGGGTTTTTTTTTAATCTTATTGCTTCTGTGGCAGTGAAGCTAACCTTTTTATGCTCTACAAATATACAGTTTACAATGGGCCAAAAATGAGTACAGCTGATGATCTATGAATTTTCCAACAAACTTGCACCAAAACCTCTTCACTGGCGGGCCAAAATTCCACAAGATGTTTCTTCAGTCTGACTTTTTAGACAACTTCAGTTTTGGGGGTGTCATGGGCAGGACCCTGTGTCACTTTGAAAAAGCCGAAGATGATCTGCCTTGAGGAAATACATCTCCATTTTCTCAGTTCTACTGATTGCCTTGTTACTGTCCACCAGCACAAAGCTCTTTTCACTGACACTTAACTTGCTGTCAGGATGGAGAAGATTATTTTATAAGTGGTGAAAATTCTAAGTGAAATTGCTTCTTTTTTCTCCCATCAGACAATATCTTCCTGTCATTGGTTAAGCTATTTTCCATTGTCGCTGCCTCTGTAATATGGAATCCTTTCTACCCCTTACAAAGAATATTCATCATTTTCCTATATAACCTCTCAGTCACTTCTCTCTCTCTGTTACTAACAAGATTCCCTCCAAAACACCATTTATCATGGGATTTTATTAAACTTCCCTGAAGCGCTTTCATGTCCAGGGCCATATCATTTCACTTTATAGGCTGAAACAAAAGACACTAAGGACTGGGCCTCCTCAAATGAGTTTCCCTACGTCTATGCTTCGGTCTTTTGACTGTGAGACTTATTACCCATGAAGCATTTCATGGAATCAGAGCTGTTTATCTTTAGAGTTAAAGCAGTGAGCTCCAACCTTTTTAAGCACAAGGTCACTTTTTGAATTTAAGTCAGTCCAGGATCTACTTCAAACCCAAATACTCCCGCTCCACCCCTTTCCTGAGGCCCCACCCTCCTCACTCTGTGAAGATGGGACACAGGAGAAGGGGACAGAGAGACATCAGTGCCCCCCTGCCTCTGTCTCCCCCACCTTGCACAACAAGGAGGAGGCTCCCAGGGGCAGCTCTGAGGCTCTGGTAGCCTCCCAGCCAAACCAGTCAGGATCACCTGTCAGAAGCTCCAAGATCTACTGGTAGATCCCGATCTACTGGTTGTTGACCACTGAGTTAAAGGAACCCACTTTTCTCCCCTGGGGCACTTCCACAAGAGCCTTCCACTTCAGATATTTCTTTGGTAACTAACTCATTTTAACTGCACTCTTTTTTCCTTTCCCTCCCACGTGTTAGCCCTCCGTCACTGTAAGGAAAGTCATTTCTGACCCAAATGTATCCTTACTCTTGCACTGTGTAGTACAATCTGATATTGGATTTAAGGCTGCTTTCGTCCATTCTCATCTGACGCACACCTCTCAGGGGTTGGTCCAGCACAGATTCACAAGGGTAGTGGCTGGCATTCATGTGCATGGTGTGGGGAGGGCCCAGCTCTGTGCCCCTGGAAGGGGTGGGGCTGGGGCAGACTGTAGCACTGGACCCCCCACAGCCCTCAAAGCCATGTGGAGCATGCGGCGTGGCACTCCAGCGGCAATTTAAAGGGGCCTGGGGCTCTGGCCACCACCGCTGCCACACAAGCAGCAGCAGCGGCCGGCCCCCGGCCTCCTTTGAGTCATCTGTGCACCCGGCAGGGATCAATGATAGTGTGACTGGATAAAGGAGGCCCTCATATTAACAGTGATAGTGCCATCGTTACAAAGCCATTTAAAGCTACCTTATCTAGATGACTTCATGCATCTGACGAAGCGGTTTTGACCCACAAAAGCGTATGCCCAAATAAATCCGTTAGTCTTTACGGTGCCACAGGACTCCTCATTGTTTTACAGTTACAGACTTAACATGGCTACGCCTCTGAGACCGACTTCAGCTAGGTTTAGCTTGCACTTGTCACCAACAGGTACACACTAAGCCACTATGCACTAGTTTCTTACCAATATAAGTTTCTTGATACAGATTGCATATCACTCCAAGAAAGCAGTTTTTAAACCAATTTAAATTGACCACAGATGATAAACCCTCCCTGTTACCTTATACGCTCGCCTCCGTACAGGAGCAGCCTTAGACTAGCTGCCAGCAAGTAGCACCCTAGGTGAACCATGCAATCAGCTCCCCCACCTCCAAACGCCTCAACGATATTGCGCCACCATTTGGCGCCCCATTTTACCCCATTTAACTTGGTGCCCTAGGCAACCGCCTAGTTCGCCTATATGGATGGGCTGTCCCTTCCTCCGTCTATTGCATCCTCCTGTCATCTCTTGTTTTACACTGGGTTTGTAGGCTCTTTGTGGCAAGGACTGTTTTTGTCTTATGTCTTTGTGTCTAGCACAACAAAGCCCTGATCCCTAATTAGGGCCCGTAGCTGCAACAGCAATGCAAATTGTAAAGGTTCAGGTATACAGCATCTGACTGCTTTTCAGTCATTTAAGTTATTCCCGTAGCATTGAGACACAGTTTGCTAACTCGCCTCACAATGCAATGAGCATTCCGCAGCGGGTGAAACATGGGACAGCAACAGTGCTAGCCTCACTTGGAAAGGTACCATTCCACTCAAGAGGAAAGCAAAGTTGAGGATTACCAGCACATCTACATGGCCATCTGCCTTGTAGAGAGATCTCTCAACCTGAAAGCTGTCCTTGCATAACAGCCATGCCTTTGCCAGGCCGTTTTTTAATGGATACTACTTTTAGCACTCAATATAGGGACCGTCTCTTTGTTCTGCATTGGGACGATACATATAACAGTGGGCCATGCTCCATGACTCCGGCTTCTAGAGACCACCGCAATGTTAGTAACATTTTAAAAGAATCCAGCAGCACCTTAGACATCACTGCTGCATTTAGTTCAATAGGTGTAGATCTATATAGCTGTGAAAGTAATAGCATTTTAAAGTTAATACAGTACATGTAGCACTGACTGTTTCCCCACATAGCTTATTTTTCACTGGAAAAATGAAAGTAAGGGGGATTTAAGTTTTTTTCCACCTATAGGTGGGTTTTTTCTTGGGCACATGTTTCTCTCACACAATATTATTCTTACTCCCCAGGGAGCTGATCAAAATAAATCACAAGAATTTGGTGTACTCCTTTCTCCCCAAATTCTCCTCCATACAAAGTGAAACACCGCACATCTTTCAACATATTCTTTAAGGAGGCTTCCTGGTGTTCCTTTCTTAGTCCCTCACAGATGTTATGAAGCAAGCAATTCCATTAAAATCCTCTCACACCCGAGCAAAAATAACTCCCTTTCAGCTTTTTACAGATTTTCAGATAGAAACAGTGCCTCGAACAGCACTTTCTCCATCTTTGAAACAAAAGCAGAAGACACTGCATCTTAGCTAATTTGCTTGTCCTTTTCCTCTCCCTCCACTGTTTACAGACTGGATTTCTTTCCATAATTCAGAAAATGCCTCTTGGAAGCACATTTTAGTTCTGAAATTCCCTTAGTCTGCCCAGGAAGCAACTCTATGGGCAGCTGCAAGCAAGCGACACAACTGTTGATGAAAAGAAAGCCCAGAATTTCCAAAATAAATCCATGGAAGGATGAGAAGCTGCCTGTTGCTAACCACATCTGTCTGAGGGTTTATATAACGTATATGTATCTGTTCCTTGTTAAATGATAAAAAAACACATGGGCAAAAAAAGAAAAAAGAGGAAGGGAAGATTTAAAGAATAATTTGAAAGAAACCAAAGAAAAAAAGACATTTGTTAAAACAACCTTCCAGAACGTCTATGCTGATGTTTAGTTTTATTTTATTTAGCTGCTGCTCTGAGTCTTATAGGAGTGTTTTCTTGGGGGTATTTGTGGTTTTGATTAATGGTAATGAGATAAAACCACTAAGACATGGGTTTTAATATAGCTTGGGTTTGTGGATTCAGTCTTGTTCCTAGTGGAAAGATGCCTACATAATTGCAACTTTAGGGGTCCTAAGGAGAGAGGATAAGGAGTGCATGAGACAGAACTATCCTCTAACCCAGTGGTTCTCAAAGTGTGGCCCACGAACCACTAGTGGTCTGTGACTGTCTTATAGGTGGGCCACAGGGTCTTGGTCCCTCCCTTCCAGACCTCCCCACCCCCACTCTGCTCCTGCACCCTCCTCCTTCCCAGAACCATCCCCACCCCCAACTTCAGCCCTCTCCTGCACCCTACCTCCCACCCAGACCTCGCATCCTCACCCCCACCTGCAGCTATTTCGTCAGCATGAGTGGTGGGCTGGTGGTCCGGTGGTCCACGGAAAGGTCTGAATTGAGCAGGGTGGGCTGAGGCCAAAAAGTTTGAGAACTACTGCTCTAACCACTAGTGATACATCTGTTCAGGGCAATCTCAAGTGTGTGATTTGCAGCAAGAATGCTGTTCGTCACTGCTGTCCCCGTTTTTGTAGGTGACCATGGCAGCTAAATATCTTTTGTCAACACAAATTTCATTTTAAAAGTGTTCTCCCTGATTTAATCTATAAGGGCTTCTCGTTATGCGAACCCTGGAAATTATTTAATATTTCATTTAATTCAAGAAATAAAGGGGACAGACAGTCCTAAAGAGCAAGAGACATGAAAGCATGGCTGACCAACACTGGCAACTGTTTAGAAGAAATATAAGGCTCTATTGCCCTTTTACCAAAAATGAACCTGGGTCTGCTCCCACAAAAGTCTTTAGGATCTTCCGAGATGGATGGCATTATTCCAGGTGCAAGTGTAATGCAAAATAGTATTTTTTTTGTGGAGGCAAGCACTGAAAGGCTAGTTCTCTATGAGAATATTTAGGAACTAAGAAACAATCTGACAATTTTTTTTAAATGGCTTAGAGTTAGAAGTAGAAAAGTGTTCTGTATAGGCTGGACTCACTATTTTGCAGACACTCCAAATACTTGAGGGTATCATTTTAAGGCAAAAATGAATTCTGGGTCTCTGTTCTGGTGGCCATCATGAGCCATCTGAGGAGTCACAAACTTCTCAGACACTTCGCCAAAGAACCATTGCACATTAAACAGAAATCAGGCTCTTTCAGAGAGAAAACTGTTGCTTGCCATTTTAACCAGACTGACCATACTCTCAATGACCTTAAAACATGCATATTGCTTCAAAGAGATCTTAACTCCAGACTTCAAAGGGAAGCCTTAGAACGGTCATTCGTGTTTAAATTTGACACTTTACGTATGGGTCTTAACAAAGATGCTAATTATCTCACCCATTACAAAGATAGCTTCCCCAATTATCACTCCTAATGTCATTACCTCACAGACACTAACCTTCCCCCCTCACCCCTCCTCCGTTCTTAAATCTGATTTGTCAATTTTATGTGCGTTCGCTTTTTTTTTATTGTATCACTTTGGTATATATGGTCATGCCAATTTTCTTCCACAAATTGATCTGAGGAAGTGGGTCTGGCCCATGAAAGCTCATCACCTAATAAACCATCTTGTTAGTCTTTAAAATGCTGCATAGTCCTGTCTTTTGTTTGACCTAGGCTAGGCCATGAGTGGTATAAAACTGCTATGTTAATCACCTAAACTTCTCCAAGGATGGGCAAGTCAGCAGCAGAACAGAGCACACCTGCCATATTCTACTGAATCCTTGGCAGATTCAGTGGCTAGTTTCAGGGAGTGTATAACTTGAACAGCCTCGGGGCTGCCCTCAGTTTACATTGGCCTGGGTTTAATAGCGCAAAAAAAGGTGTAAACAAAACTGAGGACTGTGACCCATGATGAATCCCAATGGCATTCTCATTTGAACAGGTATATGCTGTGAAACAGAAGAGGAAATTGCTCCTCAGTACGAGGAATTATGCCAATAACTTAAACCAAGAGAGTTCAGAAAAGAGTACAGACTTTTTACAACTAGCAATCAGGAACAGACTGCAGCTGCTCTTGATGTAAGTGAATGGGAAAGAGAAAACACTCCCCTTGCACATCCAGTGTAGGAGGAAGCCTGAATCCTAGAGTTTGTTACTGGAGTGCATACGTGCAAGGAAATCAAACCGCTAGAAGCGCTGCCAAACCTCACCTCCCAAAGAGATGTTGCTTTTCACAACCAAGGCTAAGGACTCCACTCTCCTCTCACACCTGCTGACCATCTGTGAGCCAAGTTTCAAAAGATGCTGTTCTATGCTTTCCCTATTCAGTCTGGAGGCATTCTGCCATCATCTGACCTCCACAGAGACCTGGGTGCAGTATCTGTGTCATACTACTGCTAAGAAATTGGACCCCATAGGCTTGGAAACAGCACTGACCCCCCACACCTTCTCTCCTCCCCTCCCCCGTGGTTTACGGACACAATCCAAAAAGCTCCTCCCCTGTGGGCATTCTGGTTTATAGTTTAATCCTTAGGGACATGGGATGGCTGAAATCTGCAATGAAGTAAGCACAGACTTTGCAGAAGGATGACAAGATCAGATGTTTTACTTATAGACAAGCTACAAGAGGCTGATGGATCCCTACACAAATATTAAACAATTATTTACAAAAATCCTGACCCCCTTTCCTGATCTCTCTCAAGCATTCTTTGGAATTTGGCCAGTGTCTTTTCAGGGGCTCATAACAGACACTTTTCTCCTCCTTCTGTTCTTCTTCCTAGTCTTGTCTTCTTGCTCTGGTTGGTGAGCCCGCCAGGAGGAATGGACATTGGCGTTTTAGAACTTCCAGTCCTATCTATCATATGGCCACCTGGCTAGCTTCAAAGCTTCCAATTGGCTGATCTAGGTCCCGGGTCAGCTAATGTGTTGCTTAGTTACTCTGCACCAGGAATCCAAGGGGAAGAATTGTTCTCTTGCAGCTGTGGCAACATTCTCCCACTTAACCAGTCTATTGCCAGGGCAAAGTAATTCTGTGACCGTGACCCTTCATTGCCCAACATTGTTTACCCTGTGTTGACACTCCTGGGAATTTCAGGCCAAGATGCAAGTAAAAAAAAAGGGGTGGAGGTGGGGAGGGGGGGAAGAAACAGGACAATCAAATGGGCACTCATGGAACAAAAGGGAGTTTGTAGTTTGATATGGTACTTGGTCCTGCTGTGAGGGCAGGGGATTGGACTCGATGACCTCTTAAGATCCTTTCCAGTTCTATGAGATGGCATATCTCGGTATATTAGTATTATTAATATTAATTAACACTTAATAATTTATCCTAAATCATCATGCACTCATTTTACAGATGAGAAAGAGGCATAGAGAGATCAAGTGACTTGCCAGCAGTCACTCAGGATAGCTGTGGCAGAGACAGGAACTGATCTACTGACCCTTAATCCCAGTTAGGGCATTAACACACACTATAGATAGATAGATAGATAGATAGATAGATAGATAGATAGATAGATAGATAGATAGATAGATAGATAGATAGATAGATAGATAGATAGATAGATAGATAGATAAAATGATGAGCCTGTAGTTAATACAAATATACATATGTCTTTTCCTTCTGAGCTTTCTCCCCTCCTGCTTGCATTTCATCATCATCATCAAAGCAACTTCCTCAATTTTAAAGTCAAATGAATGACATTAATATAGCTACAGGAGAGCAGACAAACCTGGAACTGAAGTCTTGAGTATGTGCTGAACTGACTCATGGAACACTTTGCTGCCTGCAGAATGTGAACTAAAACAAGGAAGACAGTCTGCTAGCCTTTTGATTGCCAGTGAACAAAAAAGAAGACGAACGCTTAGAAACAAATTAGGTAAGCAATGAGGGCTAGGGTAAAATGATTTGGGAAAGGGCAGCCATTCTTTCTAGTCACAGATGATCAGAGTTGGGGAGGGAGGGCCTTCCGCCTCCGCCCTCCTTCCCCCACCCCTCCAGGCCTTGTCTGTCAGAGTGCAGAGAGATGTTCCACTGAAGAAAGTTTAAGCTTGCACAGCATGACAATAATCATCAGTCAAGCATCTATTGCACTTTATCAAATCAGAGTGTCCTAATGGGTCTGCACGGAGACTTTCAAAAAACCCCACAGCATTAAGATTAATGGCACCAAAAAAGTGTTAACGATAGCTGTTAAAACTACTTGGAGCTCACTTAGTCATTTTCAGCAAACACAAGCTGGAACAATGGTCTGTTTTTAAAAAGTCATTTAAAATGCAGGGAAATATAAAAAATGGTAAGTGCCTGAGGATTTTTAATGGAATTCTTCTGCAGCTGGGTCATCTGAGACATGCACGAGGGCATTAATGAACTAGGAAAGAGAGGCCAGACAGTAAGATTCTCTGTTTTTTTGTCAGGCATCTCTTTGCTGGGGTCATAAATCCCAGAGGTTGGCATTGCAATGAGGACTTATTCAGCTGCTCCATATTAAAAGCAAGGACAAAAATCAGATATGGTCCTGCTGTGAAGGCAGGGGACCAGACTCGATAACCTCTCAAGGCCCCTTCCATTTCTAATATTCTATGATTCTATATTCATAGCTGAAACCGGAAAATACCTCCATCAGTGCTGATTCTGTTTCACTGGCTTTCTAGTTGTAGACACATTAGGATGGAAGACAGACTAACAACATGTTTACCGAAGAACACCATGAGCTGGCTGACAATTCTGTGGCCGCCAAAAGCTTCAGTGGTATGATAAGACAGCCAGATTGAATAGCCAGCCAGTTCACCTGAGTGGATCTAGCTAGAGATCCATCCAGGCAGTGTGCAGCCTTCAAGGCTATCTCCCTCTGGGATTTTCCATGCTGATCATGATCTGCAAAACTGAATCTTCAGTCAAATTGTTGGCATTAAAGTGGGCACTAAATGAGGTCAGTGAGGCAGGCTGGCAGCAGCATTAGTTAAAAGGCTGTATATGTGGTTAAGACCAGGGTGCTCATAAACAAATAGCTCCTTAGCTGCTAATAGAGATTAAAAGAATAACCCTGAGAGAGCCCTGCGAAGCCAATGGCATAAGTATTTCAGAGATGTGTAAGCTAATGTAAGGCCGACAGGAAGAACCAAATTTGAGACCTCTGGAGCTTAGTGCATGAGCCCAGGGGTGGCCCATGAGCCTAGGCAGATTAGGCGGTCGCCTAAGGTGCCGCCAGCCCGGGCGCCTCATGATGACGTCACGGCCATTGACGGCCGTGTAGGTGGGGGTGCCAATCGCGCCTTCCACCTGGGGTGCCAGCTGCCACAGGCCTCAGGCTGTTTCTGCATGAGCCTCTACCACCAGTGTTCCCTCTAAAATTTTCTGTCCTTGGGCAGGTTGAATTTTCTTCTGGGCGGGTTGAAATTTCTTATGTGCAACACCAATATCGAGGTAGTGTGTGCATGAGGGGATGTGCACCACCAATACAAATAAAACACACACACGATTTTAAGCAGTCCATATGTGTGGAAGAAAATATGTTAAAACAAGGAATATTTAACAAGGAGCACTGCATACAATATTTAATATGAAATTAAATAAAAGAGAAAATGAACACTGCTCTTGAGTACATGTATCAACCTTTCTAACAGCTCAAGCTAGTACTTGCTACTTCTGACTCGTAAGAGCCAGAACTCTTATCAAATAGCAAAGATCTGGTCTTAATGCAATGCAACACACCATGTATTAATTAATAACACAGATTTTTTTTAAAATCATTAAGTACAGCATTTTAGATATCTGCAATACTCCAAAAAAATCTGTTAAAATAATAATTTTCTTTCTTATCTTAAGCCATTAACACCTTATGCAAACTTTTCTGAAATGCAATCATGCAAAATGTTCTGACACACACGCTTCCCTCGCAGCCTGTTCCCCCTCTCAATCAAGTCAGACTGCAGCTAGTCAGACACCCCAAACAAACTGCTCCCTGCCTCCACCTCACTGCACAGATGCCAGCTCCCAACCACACACTCTCTCTTTCCCCATGCAGTCAGCCCCTTATCTCCCCTTTCCCTGGAGGCTTAAGAGTGCTGAGTTCCTGCCTCTGTCTCCTCCTCCTCAGCCAATTACTCACTCACTCACTCCTGGCCCACGAAAGCTCATCATCTAATAAACCATCTTGTTAGTCTTTAAAGTGCTACATGGTCCTGCATTTTGCTTCCCCATCCCCCTAACCATTAATCGTCTCCTTATCTCCCTTTTTATCAGCTCCTAGAGCTCCTCAATTCAAGCAGGCAGCTAGCTCCCTTTAGCTGCTTGCTCAGTGAGATGCCCCCCCCCCCCCCCACACACACAAATCAGCTGAGCTCTCTGCCTATGTGTGACCATTGAACTTCTCAGCTGCACTCAGAAAACTGCTGCGCAAGCACGCAGCTTACAAGGAACCTTGTCTGCCACATGGGCTAAAAGCCAGCTGGCTCACTGACATGGCCCTGAGCAAGACACTTAAAGACATCCCCAACATTCCCCTTGCACACCAGACTCTAGGAGGAGGAGGGGTGTCAGGCTAGTAGGGGCGGTGGGGGAGGGAGAGTTGGCGTGCTGGAGTGGGCTCTTCAGTAGCGGGGAGGGGAGCCCTGAGCCTTGGGGGGGGGGGGGGGCAGATCCAGGCAAGCCAGGGGCCACATCCAGCTCTCAGTCCTTTGGTTTCCCACTCCTGCTGTACATGGTGTTAGTACATCAGTGGTTCCCAAACTTTTCGGCATCACGCCCCCTTTTTGATTTGAGAAACCCTCGCGCCCCCCCCCCAAAAAAAAATAGCAGCAAAACTTGGGGTGGGATTGACAGGGGTGTGTGGGGCTGAGTCACCTCGCGCCCCCCCCTGGAATTTCTTCACACCCCCCAAGGGGGAATGCCCCCCAGTTTGGGAACCCATGCACTACATGGAACACCAGAGGGTGTGAGAGTTACACTAAGGCCTAAGAAAGTCAGACCCACATTTTCAAACTGATTTCCAGTTATAAGAGCCTCACTTTTTGGATGCTCAACTTCAGACTTCTAAGAAATGTACCTGAGATCACAAAGCAGAGCTGGGGATAGAATACAGGATTCCTGACAGCCTGTATCTTACTCTATTTGCTGCACTGCAGTCTCTGGTTTAAAAACCAGACGTACCAAGATGTTTGCCTATCAGTATTCTCTCTGATCATCTTGCATTTATGTCACTTTTCTCCTCCTTTCATCTGGTTTGTCTTTTTAAGACTGCAAGCAGTTCCCAGCTGGGATAATGCCTCTCATGTCTCAGAACAGCAACAGGTATATTACTTTACATAGTGCAACACCACACACAAAACCACAGCCACTGTCAGATTTGGGGTGAGATTAAGGAAGGATTTAAAAAAGGACATAGCAATGAATGATGGGAACCAAAAGACACAGACAGGAATCTGATGCTTACACATCTCCAGACAAGAATGCAGCAATTTCCTCTCCTTTTGAGAGTTTTAACCTTTTGCCAATGGCAGGGCTGACCTTACATGAGGTAGCCGCCTTAGGTGCCAGACTGTGAGGGAAGGGGGGCACCTCTAGGACCCAGAGTGTAGAAAATAGTGTCTGCTGCTTGTGCAGAGAGGGGAGATGGAGGCGTCATTTGAGCTCCCCTCCTCCAGTGCCAAAATGTTGTGGGCCGGCCCTGACCAATGGCTGCAACAAATGTCTCCTGTTTAAATATTCATTACATAATCTGTTTCCCCATCTTGAAACCTGTTATTCAACCTCTTGAGAGCAAAACCACAAAGTTGTTCTGAAGAGGACTAAGCTCACACCCATTCATTTCCAGTGCACTGGAAAATGTAACAGGAACATAATGTGTCCCCCCATCCCTGTTTCATCTCTTGTTGTATGACAAGCTCAGCAAACGCATTCCATTTAGCAATAATTGCCACAAGCATCTGGTTCGGTCATAACGATTTTCTTTTATTGCACAATGTGCAAAAGAACCCCTGGATAGAGAAGTTACTCAGCCTATTCAGTAAGGATGGTTTTTCGAGAGGGGTGTTCCCGTGGGTGCTCCACTGTTGGTGTCAGGCTCGTCCCAGTGCAGCGGATTGGAGACTTTTACAGCAGTGTCCAGTCGGGCTGTGCATGCGCGAGAGGTGCTTGTTGTTCCCGCCTTTGTAGTTAGCACACGCAGTCCGACATCTCTCGGTTTCTTCTTTGACACTCTCCTAGCAAGTTGTTAATGCACGAAGAAGAGGGTAGGAGGGCGGGTAATGGAGCACTCAAGGGAACACACATCTCAAAGAACCATCATTACTGTACAGGGTGAGTAACTTCTCTATCCAGGGGGGAGTAACTTCTCCTTTCTTCTTCAAGTGATGTCCCTGAGGGTGCCCCACTGTTGGTGACTATGTAGCAGTGTCCATTTAGATGCTGGGTGGGCTTCGGCTAATTGTTGCGGGCCATGCAGAGGACTGTAGCTATTGCAGTGTCCATTCTTGAGCATGATGGAATTGCATAATGCTTCATGAATATACGGTTACACAACCAGGTGGCGGCTTGATGTATTTCTTAGAGTGAGACTCCCCTGAGGAGGGCAGTTGATGTTGCCATCACTCTAGTGGAATGAGCTCTGGAAGTCATTGGTATTGCTCTATTCTGGAGTGAACAGCAAGTGGTAATACAAGATGTTATCAGTTTTGATATGCACTGGAAAGAAAGTGGTTTTCCCTCGGACCTCTTGGCTAGAGAGACAATCTTTGTGCTAGTCAAAAAGACCGTGTCCTGTCTGCGTAGAATGCAATGGAGCTTCTCACATCTAGAGTGTGCAATATGGCTTCTTGCAGACTTGATTGCCAGCAGGAACAGTGTTTTCATGGTGAAGAAGGTAAGTGATGAAGTTGCCATTGGCTCAAAAGGTGATTTTGTGAGTGAATGAAGAACCAGTTCTAAATCCCATGTAGAAGGTACGGGTCTACATGGTGGGTGAAGGTTCTGTAGCCCTTCCAAAACCTCTTAGAGATAGGGTGGGCAAATATGGAGAATCTCTTTATTGGAGGGTGAAAAGCCATGATTGCGGCCAGGTGAACTCAGAGGCTGTGTCCAGACTCAGGGGTTTTTTCGAAAAAAGTAGCCTTTTTTCGAAAAAACTTCCCCTGCGTCCAGACTCAAGCCGCGTTCTTTCGAAATTAATTCGAAAGAACGCGGCTTTTCTTTCGATGGCGGTAAACCTCAATTTACGAGGAAGAACGCCTTCTTTCGAAAGTTCCTCTTTCGAAAGAAGGCGTTCTTCAATGTAAATAGGGCTTCTTCAAAAGAGAGCATCCAGACTCACTGGATGCTTTCTTTCGAAAAAGCAAGCCGCTTTTTCGAAATTTCTCCATGCAGTCTAGACGCTCTCTTTCGAAAGAGGCTTGCAGTCTAGACATAGCCAGAGTGATGAAAGTGATACATTTTGTTGTTTTAGGTGCATGAGGTATTCCAGGATCAAGTGAAGTGAAGTGGTGGATGGTTGGACTCCCTTCTGGGTGCACCATGCCTTAAATCATTGCCATTTGTTCGAAAAAGAGGTTTTTTCCTTGAAAGAACCATGTCTAGACTACTTTCTTTTTCAAAAGAACCTCTTTTGAAAAAGTATCAGAGGGGTAGCTGTGTTAATCTGGATCTGCAAAAGCAACAAGGTGTCCTGTGGCACCTTATAAACTAACAGATTTATTGGGGCATAAGCTTTCGTGGGAAAAGACCGCTTCATCAGTTTCTTCAATGAGAAACTGCTGAGCTACAGTTCATCTGCAAATTTGACACCATCATTTTAGGATTAAATAAAGACTGTGAATGGCTAGCCAACTACAAAATCAGTTTTTCCTCTTTTGGGCTATGTCTACACTCGTGGCTTCTTGCGCAAGTATGGCCGTTCTTGTGCAAGAATCTGCAGAGCGTCTACACTGCCTGCCCGCTCTGGCGCAAGGAAATTTACAGTATGGCGTGGTAAGAGAGGACTTCTTGCGCAAGAGCTATGCTCTTTTTTAATAGGTGTAAGCCCTCTTGTGCAGGAGCTCTTGCACAAGAGGGCAGTGTGGACGCTTGGCAGGGATTTCTTGCGCAAGAAAGACCTATGGCTAAAATGGCCATCGGAGGTTTCTTGTGCAAGAAAGTGTCCACACTGCCATGGGAGCTCTTGCGCAAAAGCACAGCACGCACATGGCAGTGTCGACATTTTCTTGCGCAATACTTCTTGCACAAGAACCCTTGCGCAAGATGTTCTTGCACAAGAAGCCGCCAGTGTAGACATAGCCCTAGTGTTCACACCTCCAGATTAGCTGCTAGTAGTGGGCCTCACCCTCCCTAAGTGAATTAACATTGTTATCTCTAGCCTTAATCTGGCCTGCATATTTATACCTGCCTCTGGAAATTTCCATTACATGCATCCGACGAAGTGGGTCTTTGCCTACGAAAGCTTATGCTCCAATAAATCTGTTAGTCTACAAGGTGCCACCGGACTCCTTGGCTTTTGAAAAAGCGATCAGAAGAATACATGCAAATGTGCACCAAATTTACATATCTTCTCTCAAAAGTGAAAGTAAGTCTAGACATGCCCCAAATGTTCTCTCCCTCTCTCTCTCTCTTTCTCTCCCCTCCACACCCTTTTTCACCCCTCGCACCAGAGGCTCCACCCCTTCTGGGGGCCTAGAGCTGGTCCATGACCATGTACCAACATTTATGAAGTGGCATCTCTGCAAAAAATTATTGCCCACTCCTTCTTTAGGTAAACAATGTTGCATAGGCCCACTAGTGGCTTTCCCAAAGTGGACCCACTTTGAGTAACACTGTAGTTCTTAGAAGCATAAGCTTAGGTGGGACTCCTCACCTTTCATTAGCCAGTCCCCACCAAAAAGGCATGAAAAATCATGACCCAAGTGCACCCTAGAGGCTCAAACACAAGTCAAATACAAATGACACAATTTTAAAAAACACTAAACAGGATCTCAAAATCTGTTTAGTTTAACTAAACAAGAGTAAGGGATGAATTGATCACATGTTATAAGTACCTACATAGGAACCAAAACTTTCATAATTGACAAAGATACAAAAAGACCCCCTGGCTAGAATGTGAGGCTAACCACATTGAGAAATAAGGCATACATTTGTAATAGTGAGGGTTATTAACTACTGGAACAATTTATCTGGGGACATGGTTGATTCTCCATCACTGGTACATTTTTAACTCAAGATTGGATGTTTTCCTAAAAGATTGGTTCTAAGAATTATTTTGAGGAAAATTCTATGGTCTGTAGTATAGAGGAGGTCAGATTAGATGATCACAGTAGTCCCTTCTGTCTTTATAATCTATGGGTGATTAAAAGAGGAGCTGAGTAAAGTGCCCTTTAAAAATCAAGGTCTTTATATCTCTTCTTAAAAGCGCTAGCTTCAACTTGATTTACAATTGTCACTCTCCCCATAAAAGATTTAGAATCACACATGCAGGATGCTAGCTAAAAGGTCAGTTGCAAAGCCTTGCTTTGCAATTGAGATAACTCCAGTACAAAATTCAATGTTACATCTCGCATTGGATTTCTAGATATATGTTTATTCCATAAAGAGTTTTCGAAGATGTAAAATTGATTTAGAAACCTAGCTTATAGGAGGCAGCATGTAGAGGTCTGGTTACTGAATAAAGCTACCCTGGGTAAGTGGCACAGTAAATTGCAGATATAAACAAAAATGAGAATATTAAAACTTTCCCCAGAGATAAATGCACAGTTTGTTCTCAAATTTATTAATTTATGGTTGAGTTTTTTTGCTACTATTTATGAAACATCAGTTGCTACCGGAATTCAGACTGTCAGATCCTAGAACTTAATGTATTATTATAAATTATTTTGCTATTTATGTTTGCATTTGGGTTTCAGTGGAAGCACGAAGATTGCTCAGGGCACCCAATCCAGACAGACATTAATGGCAAAAATTAATTCTTTTTGGTAGCATGGGTATAGAATCTGGCCCATAACATATTTATACCATAATGATTGGGGGCCTCTCTGTTGATCCTCGTGTTTTATGCTTTCCTACACTATCACACAGGAGGTACAGACTAATATAATAGCCCTAGCTCAGCAGGCCTTCCTGGCAGAGTATTGAAGAAAATGGTTTTCCTGACCCTTGAATATTTTCAAGTGTTTGGATTTTTTCCTGGTCTTAAATTGGCATGAAAAGTGCAAATTTCAACCATTTTTGTGAATAAAAAATATGTAAAAAAAAATGCTTTGGGGCTGCCAATATCCAATGGGACTTCCATTGCGTAGGACTTCTCTCCATTCTGAAAAGTCATTTCCTCAAAAGTCCTACGTGAAAGCCCCCCTCCTTTTTGAATTTGCCCGCCAACAAGCTGAGGAGGAGAAGCAGCACAGGAGGAGGGGGAGAATGAGTCATGGTTAACACCCTCCTGCTGTACCTGGAAACATCTGTCTTCACTGTAATGGTGGTTCAAGGATTGGCCTTATCAGCCACGTGAGGGTCCACAGTTCTCAAGGAAGATGCTCATACTCAGCAAAGAGTGGTCGCCCATCACCACTCATGGGGGACTATTTGCATGCACTGCAGCTACATTCATGGTGTAGGGGAAGGCTGCACTGCATGGCGGGAGTAAAAAATTGGAGCAGCTTTCAAGTGCTGTTGTGGTGATCGGAGGAGATTTGGAGGGCTGTGGCCCTGCATGTGAGAGCCCCTTTCTCTGACCCATCTGTGTGGGTGATCAAAGGAAAGAGGTCCATGCCCACAAAGCCTCATTTCAGCACTATGTTGTGTTGAATATATTGGCAACGAGGCACAAGGGTGTTGTTGCTATGGAGATTGATAGCAGTTCAGTGAGAGATGCGTGGGGTTTGTGAGCTCAATGAATAAAAGGAAGGTGGAGTTAAGCTTGTAGGGTGTTTACCTTCACTCTGTTTTTCACAAGTTTGAGTTTTGCTGAACTCAGTGTTCCAGATGGACATGAACAAACAGACAACTTTAACTCTGGGTTAATGGAATTTTGCCTTATAATTGCCAATTTTGTTTAAACAGAAAGAGAAATGTTGTTGGTAGGAGTGTGTGGTCATGTAGGGAAGTGAAATTATCATGTAAGTGTGCAGTTCAGATCCTCCTGTGGGCAGGTAATGATAGTAGCAGCAGGTTTAAAACAAACAAAAGGAAGTTTTTCTTCACACAGCACACAGTCAACCTGTGGAACTCCTTGCCAGAGGAGTTTGTGAAGACCAGGACTTTAACAAGGTTCAAGAAAGAACTAGATACACTCATGGAGGTTAGGTCCATCAATACTTATTATCCAAAATGGGCTAGATGGACCTTTGGTCTGACCCAGCATGGTCGTTCTTAGATTTTTATGTTCTTAATGATTTAGTTTTTACATATCCATTTTCATCAGTGAATCTCAAGGAGGGAAACAGTTACGTCTCTTGTAAAGCTATTGAAGCTGGGGCATGGAGAGTCAGGTAATTTGTCCAAAGTCATCCAGAAGGCCCCTGGCAGAGCTAGGAATACGGCCCAGTTTTCTGCGTCATGCTACGCTGGTCTCTCCCATAGGCCACACCGCTGCCAGGAGATTCCCAAGTGCTCCTTTGTGGTGGTATAATGGGGATACTGGCCAATGTTTGGAATATGTAGTTAACAGAACCAGTGACCGAAATTGTATATATGGGCTATGTCCCACAAGCCTGACGTTGTTTTTATTACAGGAGGGTTACAGTGACTTTAGGCATACGTCTACCCCGCCCATCGCACAGCAAATGTAAAGACAATCTGCATATGCAAATGGATTGGGGAACACTTAATAAAATCGACCTTACAAATAGAAAATCTTCTCAGTGTTACCTGTAACAAAGCTAACATGCCATAGCAGTTTGTATTAAATTTAATCAGCGGTAACTCATAGACTTTCAGGCCAAAAGGGACGCTGCTTTAGACAAATTTCCTGCACAGTAGAGAACACAGAACCTCGATCACCTCCCCAAATAGAGGAGAACCTCTGGCTTGAGTTACTGAAGGCCTCAAATTACAGAGAGTCCACTATTGAGCCTAATTCAAACCCAGCAACTCACCTCTGCAGCGTGCAGCATGGAAAGGCAAAGCAACGGCTTTACTAGAGCATGGTCACACTGGTGAGTTTACAGTGATGTAGAGGCATGGATGCAGCTGTGCCCCTGTGTGTTCTCTAATGTAGCTGCTCTAAGCTGACAGGAGAGAGCTGTCCCATCAGCTTAACTGGTCCAGCCCACATGAGTGGCAGAAGCTACGGCAGAGGTAGAAGCTCTTCCTCTGACAAAGCACCGAATAGCCCAGTGCTTATGTCAGTGCCACTTAAGGGAGGTGTTTTATTCACACTGGTACTTCCATTGGTAAAACTTTTTGTCAGTGATGGTGTGAAAAAAATACCTCTCTCTGACAAAATGTTGCTAACTAAAAGTGCCAGCATAGACAGCGCTTTATTGGCAGGATGCTTGCCTGTCCCAGAATGCCGTGCCGCTGTAAGATGTGCACTGTAGAAAGAGTTTGAATGACCTACATTATGCCAACAGAACCTGTCACGCAGACCAGCATTCCCTGTACGTTGTGTGGTTGGGTGGCCACCCAGGCAAGATTCACGTGCCGCCCAACTCGTTATCGATGACCTCGAGTCCCTTCCAGTCCAGTATTCTATGATTCTAAGACATAGCATCAGGGGCTCATGCAACTGCACATCTTCTAATGTGTTATATGCCATGATGTACCAGCAATGCCCCTTTGCCATATATATTGGCCAAACCAGACAGGCCCTGCGACAAAGGATAAATGGACACAAATCAGACATCAAGATAGGAAACACACATAAACCTGTAGGGAAACACTTTAACAAACCTGAACATTTAATAATGGATTTAAAAGTAGCCATCCTTCTATAAAGGAATTTTATCACCCAATCATAGAGAGAGACTGCTGAACTGTAATTAATTTACAGGTTTGACACTATTAACTTGGGATTGAATAAAGATATTAGCTGGTTAACGCACTACAAAGGTAATTTCCCCTGCCTTTCATATTCACATGTATACATCAAACGCTATAAATGGGACACATCCAGCTTGATTCAATTAGCATCATCAGTGCTGGTCCTACAACTGACAATGCTTTTGCTGTTATATATATTCTGGATTCTATAATTTCCACTCCAACTCATCTGATGAAGTGGGTTTTACCCATGATAGCTCACAATATAATATATTTGTTAGTCTCTAAGGGTATGTCTACACTAGCCACCCTAGTTGAAACTAGGGTGGCTAATGTAGTCATTCGAACTTGCAAATGAAGCCCGGGATTAAAATATCCCGGGCTTTATTTGCAAGTTCCTGGGCGCCGCCATTTTTAAATGCCCAGTAGTTCGGACTCCCTGCCTGCAGCTACACGCGGCACAGGCTAGGTAGTTCAAACTAAAGCCCCTAATGCAGACTACCATTACTCCTCCTGCAATGAAGTGGCCCACTCATTGGGAAGTGTGAAGTGGCCCACCCATTTCAATGGTGTGGTCTCAACAAATGAGGACACTCCATGGAAATGAACACAACTTGAAATTATAGATAAGATGTGTGACTTAACCCGCTCATGTCAGAGAGCATTTTCATGCCCCTTCCCTGGTGTTGGGGGGCCTGTCCTATGCATCACCCCAATGCCTCACCCCAACGTCACTACGTCCTTGGAGTATGTTCCCCCACAAGTGGCCTCAGCTTCCAACTGAGAGTGGCAGGTCTTCCCCTGATGCTGACAGGGATAGGAGCCAGATGCCCCTCTCCCAGATCCCAGCTCACATAAGGGAAGTAGGAAGAGGGGCTCAGATACTTCAGGAGGGTAACAATCTCCCCCAGAAACTGGCTCACCTGGGCCAGGGTCAGAGCCCTGTAAATGAGTAAGGGTTATAAGAGAGGAGGCAGTGAAGGGGAGGCCAGCCCCCCATAGATGGAGAGGGCCTCCCATCCCCAGCACAGCTAAAGAGAAGGACTCAACCCCCCCTCCAACCTGGCACAAACATGGGAGGGGAAAATGCAAAGCTACTTTCTTCTGCGCCAGTCACCTCTACATCTCCACTGTCCTATCCCTCCTCCAACCTGCACCTGAGCCCCCAAATGCTTCTCCCCACACTACAACCTCTCTCCGGTTTTCCTCCCTCCTCTTGCTGCAGCCCTATACCCCTCTCGCTGATGTAGAACCCTTCTCCGTCCCATCTACCAAGCCTGTTCTAATTCAGTCAGGAACTCCCTTTTTTAGGGTCTCTCACCGCAAACAAAAGCATGGTTCTTTTCGTACTTCCTTTGAAGAGAAGTTTTGGGCTCAATTCTTACATTGAAGTTACATATGTACAGTTACAGTACGTGTGCTTACATCTTCAAGAAACTGAGACAGTTGATATATGCTGCATGCTTATTGGTTCACTTATTCAACATGTCTGTGTACTAAAAGAGATATCAATGTACCACTGTAATATTGCCAACCACATGCTTTCAAAAATAAGCAACTCCTCCTTCCTCCAAAAATAATGATTTTTTTTTCACATTGGGTTGGTTTTTTTTCATTTTCCTTCTAGTTTTCAAAACTTTAAAGTGCACCAGCTTCAAGTTTCCAAACTTTTCTTCAACCATGAGGACTAGAATTTTGCTTTTTTTAATACTTGAAAATAGAGATTTTCATATCAGCTCTTCATTCCAGACAGTGAAGTTTTGAGAGAGAAAAAAAAATCAAGTATCATGAGATTTGCAATAAAATCATGAGTTGGTAACACTATCAAATTAAAAAAAAAATCAGTTATGTTTAAGTAGCAAATTTCCTTATGTGTTACTAATAAAACTGGATATTAAAAATCTAATTCACTTTCCACGTTTGTTATGTTGTTTTCATTTTGCATGAAGTTTAGATAATGAAAATAGATTGTTCAGTTCCATTCTTTTGTCTAGTTACTTTCACTTTCTAGACCTCCTTGCCTAGCAGGATGTTGAAGTGCTAATTAAAATCTCAGGGGAGAAGTTTAAACTACAAAAACTAACAGCTTTGAGTAACATCTTTAAAAAAAATCATATCAGTGCTTCTATGAATATCAGCCTGTTTTAAAAAGTCATTTACAAAACCTCCGTTTTGAGTTTCAACTTCTTATGGAAAAGTCCAGACTTGAACAGGGATAAAACCAGCAGTTGCATAAATCCCTGCATAACTTGCGCGGAGAATTTTTGAGTCATCCAGTAGAATCTGAGAAATATATACCTGGAAATGAAGCACTTAAGTTGGTTTTCAAATTTCATCAGAATACCATAATTCTGTATCATATTGGGTGGGAACAGCTGGTGTAATTAGCAGAGCTGCAATGACTTCTGAGTTTTCCAAAAACTTATTGCTCTGGTGGTTGAGGAACAGCTGCTGCATCTGCCATTTCTTTAGAACTCCTGCCCTAAGATACCAAAAACGTTGTCAGTTGTCTCTCTTGCACTCATTAAATGGCGACTGAAGACCTGCTTTTTTTTTTTATAGCTTCCAATTGTTACCTTGAAACTGCACTTGAGCATAGTTATTGAATGCTTGTACATCTTTTCTGAAGAGCCTGGAGATGTTTTGCCCTGATTAGATGCAATTCAAGTTCCTCTTGTCTTTCTCTACTTTCTTCTAGTACTTAAGATCATATTGTCATATAATCAATACCATAACAGTTGAATACAACTCTCTTTTCTGGAGGGTGTTTCATAAATCAGTACCACAAAATATCAGAGAATTGACGCATACACTCCAGCATGTAGTATACGATACAGTATTATCATATACAGTATTATAATAAATGTGGTACAAAGATACTCCATAGTAAGCCAATTAAAGCATTCAGCATTCAGCATGGTATTATTAACAGAGGAATTACTGGGCATGGACAAGACAGACAAGATGCGCTTTTAAGATCCAATTTAAAAAGAGATGTAAAGTCAACAAGGAGGAGACAGAGGGAAAAAAAGACACAGAAATGCTGCATTATTGCTAACTTGATTCTCTGGTGTTTAAATTTCACTCTGAACATAATGACTGTTGAATGCTTTCTTTTGCTTGGATGGTGCTCACGTCGACATGAAGTCAAATGGAAAAACGATCTGGTAGTGAGCAGATTGGAGAGGCCGGCTGCATAATAAATTTGCTTGCATTAGCAAAACACTTCAAGTGAAGTTTGGACTCCGAGCGCTGACTGTACACAAGACATCATGGTGACTGATGATGCTGATGGCTCTGACCTATAACTGGGGCATAATGCCATGTGAGAATAGGGCACCCTCACCAGGATGTTCCTGGCACAGGTATCTACTACCCCCAGCTATCTCAGTGCTATCATCCATCTCAGTAACTCTCTGGCTTAGTATCAGGTACTATAGGTTGAGAACTGCTGCACTGACAAATTGGTGCCAATTCTGAGTGGGGTTTTCCAGCTGTCCTATAGAAAGGTCGGTGAGCCAGACCCATTCGCTTTCAGTGGGACTGGGGCTCTTAGCTGGGTTGCCAACTTTCTAATGGCACAAAACATCTGCCCCACCCTGAGGTTCTAACCCTGCCCCTCCTGAGGCCCCACCTCATGTGCTCCATTGCCCTCCCTCCATTGCTTGCTTCCCCCCCTCCCTCATTCACTTCCATGGAGTTGGGGTAGAAGGTTTGGGTGTGGAGGGGTGGGGTGTGAGATGGGGATGTGAGGGCTCTGGGTGGGGTCAGAAATTAGGGGTTAAGGCTGGGGACTCCAGGCAGGGGCAGGGTGTTAGGTTTGGGGAGGGTGAGATCTGCCTGGGGATGTGGACTTTGTGGTGGGACTGGAGGTGAGGGGTTTAGTGCATGGGAAGGGGACTCCAGGCTGGGACTGATGTGTTCCGAATGTGGGAAGTGGTGCAAGTTCTGGATGAGGTGAGCTCTGGGATGAAGGGTTTGGGGTTCAGGAGGGGACTCCAAGTCTGGAGCACAGGGTCGAGGTATAGGGGGTGGGGCCAGAGAGGAGGGGTTTGGGTTGCAGGCAGGGGTTCGGGGTAGGCTCCAGAAGTTTAGGTGCGAGAGGAGACCCTGGACTAGAGCAGAGACTTGAGCTGCATGAGGAGGTGCGGGGGTCTTGGCAGCACTTACCAAAGCTTCCAGGAAGTAGCCACAAGTCCTGGTATCCAGGGAGGTTCCCTTGTTCCTACAGAGACCACCCCCACAGCTCCCATTGGTTGCAATTTCTGACCAATTGTAGTTGTGAAGCCCACACTTGGGTGCAGGGACAGTGTGCGGCATCTCCCTGCACCTAGGGGCTGCAGGGCACTGGCAACTATTTCTTGGAACTGCCTGGAGCCAGGGAAGGGAAGGAATCTGTCTTAGTTCCATGCCCCGGCTGCACCCTCTGACTTTTAATGGTCCGGTTAGCAGTGCCACCAGTGTCCCTTTTCGACTGGGTATTCCAGTTGACACCTGGCAACCCTTCTCCGAGAAACTTGTTTTCAAAAGCACCTCAGTGACTTGGGAGCCTAAAACTTCTTGATGTCCACTGGGACTTGGTCCCTTCAGAAAATTACTCCTAATTCCTTTAGGTATTTTTTAACAATCCCACCTTAATCAGCATTGTCTTTGAGTTAGTGACCTGGGGAGGAGTTCATTTCATTTCATTTCATTCTGGAAATGGATAACAGGAGAGGGATAATGTGAGGATTACCTGTTGTGCTCCCTTTCTCTAGGGCATCTGCTATTGGCCACTGTCGGCGGACAGAATACGGGACTGGATGGACTGTTGATCTGACCCAATATGGCCATTCTTATGTTCCTACGCAAGGAGTTTTCCAAACTACTTGGAAGTGCTCTTTGGCTTTTTTAAGTTTTGCGAGGCCCTATTTTAACCTCTTCTGAAATCGTCGTTTATCGAGCAAGAAAATCACTGTAAATACACCATTCAGAGGCTCCCTACTGATAAAGTTCTGGGGTCTCGTGACTCGCTCGGGGTCTCATTACTGCCTGAAGAGATCAATAGCAGGAGATCACACAGATGTATCATGATCATTACTGCAATGAGGTCATGAACACTCAAGGTGGCTGACATCTCCCTTTTCTTTTTATTCTGGTAGCTCCTGGAATGGAAAATTCCATAGTTAAAACCAATGACAATTGCAAGTGTTACTTTGTGGGAAACAAAATACTTCACTTCCTCAAAGACAGGACTGCCTGTGTGTTCTTATAGAGCAATGGTGGGTAACCTGCAGTCCAAGAGACACATGCAGCCCACTGGGGTTCTTAGCGTGGCCCACGAGACATTGTATTTATCGTTGCCCATACACCAGGTTGCCAGATTCTACACGTTTTGTCCACATCATTATTTTTCCCCTACTGGTATTAAAAAAAAAAGTGACAGGAACTTAAAAGCAAGGGCATGTGAAGTGAGATGCATGCTGTTTACTCACAACGACAGAGCCATGCGCTCCCTCTGCATCCAATCAAAGTGCTTCTATGGTTCAGTTGGCATCCCCTGCCAATGCTAGGTTAGCAAAATTACACTATTCCAGAAGACCATCTCATCTATGACAGTCTTGTGGCCCACTAAGATAGAGGGCCACTCGTGAGGCCCACTCACTGACCTAGGTTGCCCCTCACTGTTATAGAGGGAGGAGAGCTTTGAGAAGGCTTCATAGGAAACATTTTAAAAAACAATCTGCACAAATGTGAACAGGAAATTGCTTCTCCCCTCCCCCCGACCTTCCCTCAGTCATCTAAGGGACAAAGCCAAGACTGTGAAAGAGGTCAATGACGGACTTAATAGAGCCTGAGTTACACTTGCACAAAATGGGAATAACCATGATAGCCCAATAAGGTGATTGTAACGGGGCTAGGCCCTAAGACCATAGAGAAGTCCTCAAGGTGGCTAGACAATGCCAGCCACTCAGGGCTAGAAGGGACTACATAAGAAGCTGCAGGACTAGAATTAACTCAGTTGCAGCCCAGACTTGGAAGGGAGAAGGTCGGAAGGCGGGGGAGAGGGAGTGGCTGGCAGAACCAAGGACAGCTCAGACCGGGGAGCTGTTTAGAACATTGTCTCCAGGAAGAGAAATCCTGGAGACTCCAGATTACAAGAATGGACTGAAATTAAAGACTACAGGGGGCACCAGTATGGGCCCCTGCTAAAGCGTATACCCCGGAAGGGGTTTGTGACTGCACACAAGGCTGTGTAACTCGGCAGCAGGGCTGAGTAGCTGCGAGGTTCTCAAAAGACTGAGAGAGCGTAGGCAGACAGACTCAGCCAAATGAGTGCCGTTCCATTAGAACCATGTAGCCCTAGAACCAGGAGAAAGGTGGTTTTGTGCTACAAGTGCACCACCAAAGTTCTGGGACCACTGGAGTCTTGTCAACCGGATTAGTCCCAGGAATTGCTCTAGTGTATATCTGGGCTAAAGTTGTCCTCAGAGGATCATCTGCTAGCCCAAAGAGATCAAAGAGCACTCGAGCATACTGTTAAGCTGCTGCGCTGACCCTAGGCTGGCTGGGGAACCCTTCAGCATTGGGGAAATTTCTGTGGGAGTATCTGACTACTTTCAGCCCACTTATGTCATCCATGGAAGAGGCCTACCAAAGCTGGAACACAGCCAAAAAAATCTACCATTATGAGGGCGCATCTACCCTTAAAATGCTGCAGCCGCTATAGTGCTTCAGCAAGCACAGCGGCCTTCTCCTACTGGCATAGGGAATCCACCTTCCCAAAAGATGGTAGTCAAGTTGAGGGGAATTCTCTCATTAACTTAGCCCTGTCTACATTAGGACTATGCCAGTTGAGCCACGTTGCTCGGGGGTGTGGATTTTTCACACCCCAAGCTACCCAGTTATAACAACCTAATTTCCCCATGGAGACCAGGCCAGAGGCATTAGCATTTTACACCAACTAGTGTAGAGGGGTAACTAGTGGTGTCCCCCAAGGGTCAGTCCTGGGACCAATTCTTTTCAACTTATTCATGAATGATCTGGAGAAAGGGGTAAGCAGTGAGGTAGTAAAGTTTGCAGATGATACCTAACTGTTTAGGATAGTCAAGACAGAAGCAGATGTGAGGAACTCCAAGACGATCTCACCAGACTGAGTGATTGGGCAACAAAATGGCAAATGAAATTTAATGTGGATAAGTGTAAAGTAATGCACATCGGGAAAAATAACCCCAACTATACGTACAGCATGATGGGGGCTAATTTGGCTACGACAAATCAGGAAAGACAACTTGGAGTTATCGTGGACAGTTCTCTGAAAACTTCCACACAGTGTGCAGTGGCGGTCAAAAAGGCAAATAGGATGCTAGGAATTATTAAGAAAGGGACAGAAAATAAGACCCAGAATATCTTACTGCCCCTGTATAAAACTATGGTACGCCCACATCTTGAATACTGTGTACAGATGTGGTCTCCTCACCTCAAAAAAGATATTTTGGCCTTGGAAAGGGTTCAGGAAAGGGCAACTAAAATGATTAGGGGTTTGGAACGGGTCCCATATGAGGAGAGGTTAAAGCGACTGGGACTTTTCAGTTTAGAAAAAAGGAGACTGAGGGGGGATATGATAGAGGTATATAAAATCACGAGTGGTGTGGAGAGGGCCGATAAAGAAAAGTTATTTATTAGTTCCCTAAATAGAAGAACTAGAGGACACCAAATGAAATTAATGGGTAGCAGGTTTAAAACTAATAAAAGAAAGTTCTTCTTCACACAGCATATAGTCAACCTGTGGAACTCCTTGCCAGAGGAGGCTGTGAAGGCTAGGACTATAATAGAGTTTAAAGAGAAGCTAGATAATTTCATGGAGGTTAGGTCCATAAAAGGCTATTAGCCAGGGGATAAAATGGTGTCCTTGGCCTCTGTTTGTCAGAGGCTGGAGAGAGATGGCAGGAGACAAATTGCTTGATCGTTGTCTTCAGTCCACCCTCTCTGGGGTACCTGGTGCTGGCCACTGTCGGCAGACAGGATACTGGGCTAGAAGGACCTTTGGTCTGACCCACTACGGCCGTTCTTATGTTCAACTCTGTATGGGTGTTTGGTCGGTGCTTACGCAGTTGAATGAGGTCACAAAGTGGTAGGGAAAAAAAATCAAGCCAAGTGGACTATCCTGAGTGATAGCATCGGAGGTGCTATTCTGTTCTAGACTACTGAGGTTCTCATACCAGCCTAATCACCGTAATATCAGAGCACTTTCCACTACTGCATTAAGCAACAAGACTACCATCAGGCACATTTGGCACCTTCTCTAATTTTCTCTCTCAGGTTTGACACAAGGAAACTATTCCTGTATTGTTGGGGACTCAAAGCACTGAATCCTCCAGCATCTTCAGTAATAGAGTGCCCAGTTCTTCTGCTTGGTAGCATGAACTTTAAAATGGACTTTGGCCACTGAGAGAAATGTAGGAGCCCAGCACATCATGTTCACTGGGACCCCTCTAACCCAGTCCCAGACATTTTGGGAGGAATCCCTGAACTCAAGACTTTGATACACTAGACCCCTACCTCTCTCACCAGCCCTAAAAGAACCTTTGATACTCAGTTAACTTGTTGAGCCTCTCACCATGAAGAGTGAAAAAGATAGTGCCATTGAAATAAAGGGAAAAACTCATCAGCTGGTCTTGGGCTCAGGCCTCAGAGATGGGCGACACTCTTTTTGCTCCAAAATTTAGCTGTCAGGGACACATGAAAAACACTGCGATAGTAGAATAATGACACTGAAATTTGTTGCTGCCAAGGATTCAACTATGTGTTTGGTGGAGTGAGAGACCAGGGAACTTAGTATTTGACTTATTCTCTAGTATTTGACTGCTGTTCTCCTAGATTGGACTGAAAAGTCCTTTGACAGCATATTTTACAGATGCTGGTTCCCAAGTTTCACTGATGTGGAGTTGATTTAAATGGACTTCCTGCTCAAAACCATCACTAGTCAGATATTAAAAAAGAAGAATGGTTCAGAGGCAATTACCGGGACATGCTCAACCATCCCAGGGAAAGATATCCTTCGTGAGTTCTTGGTTACATGTAAATCTATTCACATCTGCCCTTCCTGTTGGGCATCACCTCAGTCAAACAGAGATCTGATATTTCCTTGCACTGATTGCACAGATGGCTTTGATCAGTTCCACTGTTAATGTATTTGGGGAAGGAGGGAAGATAACATTAAGCCCTGGGTAGTTTACATGCATCAAACACACACCCTCTAACTGTAGTGACATTTAATTGAGCAGAGAGTAGTGGTTCTACTGTATTAGAACATAAGAAGGTTGAGGAGCACCAAGTGAAGTCATTTTTCACAGAGGTAGGGAAGACGGGTGCCATTATTTATATTATTAAAAATCACCATTATTTATATTACAGCAACATCTACAGACCCCAACTGAGATAGTCATAGGACTTAAGGTCAGAAGAGATCATCCAATCTGACCTCCCGTCTATCACAGGCTGCCAGCACTGACATACTAAACCCATTACCCAACATCAGAGCGAAATATTACAAGCCCACAACTAAACTATTACATGCCACATTGAGAGAATAGGAGAGACCAAGATGCAGCAGCGCTCAACACCCCTTCAGTGTCAGAGAAACAGTGGGTTGAAATATAGCCATTGTGCTAGGCCCTGACCCAACACAAGAGACAGTCTCTGTATGAAGGAGCTTACAATCTAAATAGATAGAATAGATGGTGGGAGAGAGAAATGTTCTTCTGTCCCTGGTCTAGGACAGAGCCAAGAACTTAAACCACTGGATTCTGGAAAGTGAGGTTAGCAGTCCTCCCTCACAAGGGGTATGGACTGCTTGCTATTTAGGTACCGGGTCCAGATTTGGGCTGGTCAAAATTTAATCTGGCAAAGCTGTTTTTCAATGAAAAGTTAGGATGTTGACTAAATGGAATTTAGTGTAAAAAAAAAATTAAAAAGTGCCTACTTTCCTTGGCAAATGGACTTTTTAACAAAAAGTACAAAACAGCACAAAACCTGTGCAACTGTCTGTCTCTGTCTGTGAGTCCATTTGTTCAAGAATACCTCTAAAAGGTATTTGGCTCACCAAATTCTGTATGCAGCTTCCTTTTATCCTAACATAAAGCAAGGTCAGGGTTTGGTCATGGCAGGACAATGGGAAGGGCCTGGAATTCAATTGTTTCTCATAAAAGGGAAAGGGAGCGGTCTGTCGGAGGGAGTTAACCACAGGGAGGCAGCAAGCACCCCAGCGGGAAGTCACTGGCCAGTAGCAGCTGACATCCCGGACTGCCCTGGGGAGCACCTGCTGGCCACTGCATGGTCCCCACTGCCCTTGGGACAGTCCTGGGCAGTGTCAGCAGGAGAGCTATGTGGACACCTGAATCAGCCCCTTCCTCCCCAGGTTGTCCCCAAGGCAAAGCCAGCAGCTGGGTTGCATGCTCCTCCTGAACAAGAAGCTGGTGGCCAGGGTGCACAGTCCCGCCTGCTCTGGGTCAACCTGTGGAGAAGCCAGCAACCAGGGCGCAGGGCCCCATGCTCGCTCCAGGCTGAACCCAGGCAATGCTGAGTACGTTTTTTAATTGGATCATATCCTAAGCAGTTGCCACAGCCATCCAACCTCTGTAGGTGCCCACCATCCCACAAGATTTCATTGTCACCCTGGTCTCACTCAGAACCCTGGGGCAGTAGAAGCAAAGCCCTCTGTAAGCTTGGGAAGGTCTAATAAATAACACAAACTTGTGGTTTCTAGGTAGCACTTGGAAAGAGGCATTTTGTATGCCAAAAGCATTGTGTGCTCACAGGCCCCATCCTTGCTGTTTCCCTGTGTTCTTTGCCCCCAAGGCCATTCTGCCCTGGCAAGTTCAAATCAAGACTGCTCTGGTAAAAAGAAGCAGAGCGCAGCATGTTGCAAGACACACACAGCACAACCTCAGGTAGGGAAGTTTTCAGACTTCAAAACAGGGAAACAACATGATGTCAGCCCAAACTAGAGACGTGACAGTTTATGGGAGCGATCGAAAATGATGCGTTCCCGCTTCCCCACACTTCTACGGTGGTTTGACACCAACACCACTGAAGTTATTCCATGCCCTTTCCCATTTCCCTCTTCCTCAGTGGGCTACTGTAGGGTAAATTGAGTCAGTGCATGGTATCTTGCTGTGAACTGACAAACTCAAATCTCAAATTAAGCCAGCCCTGGGAAGCATACAGTACAGCAGTTACTGTGACCCTGGTTCCCCTGGCAACCACATTCCAAAAGGGTCTCACTTTGATAAGGCCGGTACCAAATAACCAAACAACCGTGCGAGATTGTTTTTCATTGTCTGATTTGTTCCTAGAAAATAAGCTTGGATCCCAAAGATCACGCCAAGGTAATACCACCCCCACAGGAGCATTATATTTCCGGCCGACAAAGGGTGTGTCTAGACTACATGCCTCCGTCGACGGAGGCATGTAGATTAGACAGATCGGCAGAGGGAAATGAAGCCGCGATTAAAAAAATCGTGGCTTCATTTAAATTTAAATGGCTGCCCCGCTCTGCCGATCAGCTGTTTGTCGGGAGATCGGGGCAGTCTGGACGCGCCGCGTCGACAAAGAAGCCTTTCTTGATCGGCACAGGTATGCCTTGTGAAACCAGGTTTACCTGTGCCGATCAAGAAAGGCTTCTTTGTCGACGCAGCGCGTCCAGACTGTTCCGATCTGCCGACAAACAGCTGATCAGCAGAGCGGGGCAGCCATTTAAATTTAAATGAAGCCGCGATTATTTTAATCGCGGCTTCATTTCCCTCTGCCGATCTGTCTAATCTACATGCCTCCATTGACGGAGGCATGTAGTCTAGACACACCCAAAATGACCATCAACATGCCTTTGTTTATGTTGACTTATTTAGCTTGTTAGGAATAACTATTTGTATTAGTGATAACATGTTAAATTGGTAATGGGCAGAGATGCTGTGTAACTGTTGTAGACCATTGGCTTATGTGCATATCTCACTTCCGCTGCTAGACCTATCAAATTACTTCTCCGCTGTCCATCTGCTACCTATATAATCTAATGTATGTTTTGGTTAAGTTAGTGCTCACCGGGATAACCCCTGATGAGTACTCCACCAGCTGTGTGAACCAATAAATCCTCTGCTTATTTTCACCTGCACCCAGTGTGTCCAAGAATTATTGCCAACAGCTACCCACTAATCCAGAGGTTCTAAGTTATTTAGGTTCATCCCTTCCACTGGAATCAATGGAAATGAGGAGCCCAAATACATTTGAGGATTTGAGTCACTGTGCCTGAATCAGTTCTCACGCTGTAGTAATTCTATTGGTCCACTAGCCTTAGAAGGGAATCGATCTCTATGTGGGAGCTTTAGTAATACGAGGTTGTTTGTTTCTGTACTGTCCAGGTCTCTCTGTGGGAACATCAAACCCACCAGCTTCCAGCAGGCAGAGCGTAGTTCTGGAACTAGACAGATTCAGAGCGTAGTTCTGGAACTAGACAGCTAATGCCAGGATTGCCAACTCCAAGAGTTCAAAATTCAAGAGTCAAAACAACAACCAAAGATGAGCTATGGCTAAAAAATCATGAGATTCTTCTAAAAGAAGAAATGATATTTTTTTATTCCACTTCCTGATTTTTTACTCCCTCCTCCTACTATTCCCAGCAGGGCTGTCCTTAGGATTTACGGGGCCTTACACAGAGTTATTAAACTGGTGCTATTCATTATGTCTGACAGCAGCCGAGGGGGAGTATGTGTTTTGTTTTAGAGATGTGATTTTATAATCTTCAGCAGCACTGAAATGGTTTTTAGGCAAATTTTAAACTAAGATCCTGTAGAGTAACACAGTAAAGTCATAAACTGACAGTACAGCCTCTCTCCGACTTACGAACCGGTAAGCAATTGGTCGTAACTCGGTTCGTTCGTAAGTCGGACCCCATTGAGTTACATGTGACCGCGCTGTTCGTAAGCGAGGATCGTGTTCGTAACTCGGGGTCCGCCATTTACAACAGCTTTGGTTGTAACTGTGAACAGTCGTAAGTCGACTGTTCGCAACTCGGGGACCGGCTGTATATACACTTGCAGTTGGCACATGCCTATTCAATGGCTTCATTGACACTTGAATGGCTCTTCTTTCACAGGTCCATTGTTCCGCTAATAGGTCTGTCAGGCTTTTCTCACTTTTAAGTTAACTAGATCCTCTCTGGAGGAAGCAGAGCCAGAGAACAGGGATAGGAAAAGGTGAGTAGATGGCCATTAAGACCCAGTGGTGCCCCAAATATTCAGATGCCCCACACAGCTGCATGTTCTAAGTATACATAAGGAAGGCCCTAACTCCCTAGCACAGAACGGCCTGCTCTTGCACAGTTAGTGAAAAGCAAATGATTGTGGGTCCAGGTGCAGCAGCTCTCACAAGAATTCAGAGTTCTATACCTTTAAGCAATTATAGAGCAGGGCCTTCAGGTACGGCTCCTAGATTCTTGCCCTGGCAGGCTAAAGCGGTCTAACCCATAGCTGCCCACGTTTGTGCAGCTCCATGCAACAGATTCTGCATCAGTGTGAATGTCACTAGAGTCCCCTAATTGGTCCCTGTGACGGGGCGGTGGGGATTGCGAACCCCAACCCTGCACCCCGCACTGGGGCGCTGCAGGAGGCAGGCACCGAAACGCTGGAGCGGCTCTGCCACGCCTGTTCGGCGGTGGCCGCCGGCGCAGGCGGGGAAAGGGCGGCGGGGAGTTTAAGCCCCAACCCTACGCCCTGCGCCAGGGGCGTCGCGGGAAACTGCCGCTGGGATACCCAAGCGGCCCCATCGCGCCGGCCCAGGGACGGCTGCCGGTGCAGGCGCAGGAGCTTCCCCCTTGACGGGCCGCCCACGTACTCGCCCAGCCCCTCCCACAGGGGGCATGTGCCGGCGTCCCTGAGCAGGGGCACCCGGTTTAAAAGCCGGACGGCCAGGGTGCAAGGGGAGGAACGAGGGAGCTCCAGCGGGACGGAGAACGGACAATCATCCCGGACGGCAGCGGGGCGGCAGGACCGACGGCGGACCCAGGACAGGCAACCAAGGGTCCCACGGCCCGACTGGGTGAGTCACCCCTGGCACCCCTCTGAACCAGACTGAGACGTACGGACCCGAAAGGGATGGAGGAAGCAGCTCAGGACGGGGTCAGAAACCCCAGAGACCGGTGCGCTGTGGCCGTAGCCCCCCCAGTCGGGCAGCGCGTCTCAGACGCACTCCCTTAGGGTCCTGGGCTGGGACCTGGAGAGGGGGCGGGCCCAGATCCCCCTCCGCCCCGCTCGGATACCGGGGGGTTATTCAAGAGGCAAGACAGTGGAAGATAATGACCCTTCTCCCCGAGGTAGGGGCTGGGACCGTTACAGTCCCCTGCTGCTCTTTGTGGGGGAGACACACCCACATGAGGAACATGAAAGGTTTGTTCACTGATAGCCCTGACAGGCCCCATGCCTGACGGGCAACATGCAGAGACCCAGCTCTGTGCTCCAAGAAGGGATTGGGCCTTGGGTGGAAGGGACGGGGCTGGTGCAACCAGTCCCCACCACCATCAGGAAGGTGAGGTGCCCACACCCACCCTTCTGGCCCTCAGAGCCTGACAGAATGGGTGGCACGGAGCTCAGAACACAGTGCAGCTCTCCAGCAGCAATTCTAAAGGGTCCAGGGCTCCGGACATTGCTGCAGTAGCATTGGCAGTGGCCAGGAACCCCAGGACACTTCAAATCATTGTGTCCTGGGGCCATTATCCCCTGTGGCCTCCCCCGTCCAGTGGCAAGCCCGCTAATGAGGAACATCAAGCCTGGAGCAGCACAAAATCTAACTCCTCCCCAGTAATCAATGATTGCCCCATAACTTCTGTGGCCCTACTATATTCTCGTCTCCTGCTGCTCTTCTGCCAGAAGCACTCACTCTGGATTGGGGGATGCAGAAGAAGAAGATCATGCAATCTTAACTCTGCCGTGTTCCTGGTCTGATGCAGCAGCAGGAAGGAAACCCTGGGGAAGTGAGAAGGAGGTGCTGGTGGAAGATGAGCAATCCGGGCAACACATCTCCAAGAAGCTGCCTGGGGAGGCAATGTACAGCCGTGGCAGAAGAGATGCATTGAAGTGGCTCCCCAAACAACATGTGCCCCAGAGCTGTGGGAAAAAGTGGGGGATGGGGGCTGAGCCAGGGTAGTGGCAGAGAAACTTCTCTGCCAATGGGAGCCGTGCTACCTCGGGTTCCCTCTGACAGCAATTGTGAAGGAAAATTAAGTCACTCATGGATTTGAGAGGTTTGGGTTTTTTCAAGCCACCGGCAAAAAAAAAAAAAAAAAAAAGCTTGACATCTGAGAGTTCTATAGCAAGAGCAGGAGTGAAGTTTAATTTTACTTAGAAATTGCATGAATCCGTGAGAGCTGGCATGCCTGTACTCTTTAGGCAACATTCATTTGAAGACTGATGTCTCACTTTACAGTGAATCTGAACCTGTTACCTCATTAGCCTGTGTGTACAGGTGTGATAGGGCTGAGACTTGAGCGCTGCTGTCAATTCAAAACACATGCAACTGAACAGAGCTTATTGTGGCAAAAAGGAGGGGAGTTTGGGAATCAGCAAATTATCATCTGTTGAAGAAATGTATTCGTTTGCCCATGATGGATTCTAGATCATCATTAGGAAGCCTCGCTCGTGTTTACTTTTGCATAATGTAGACCTGTTTGAACACTAACTAAATGATCAACCCCAATCATTTCATAGTTAAATAGCTGAGAGTAGATAAGAGCTTTGCTTGGACTACAAGGATGCTTCCAGCCCTGCATGCAAGTCCTCCATGGCCAAGAGGAATCTCTCTCGGGGAAACAACATGGCTGCATCTACATTGCAGTCTTCTTGTGCAAGAACTGTTTTGCAGAAGAGTTCTTGTGCAAAAAGTCTTCCACAAGAGCACGTCCACACTGTCATGAGCTTTTGCACAAGAGATGGATGCTCTCTTGCGCAAGAAAGCTCTGATGGCCATTTTAGCCATAGAGGTTTCTTGTGCAAGAAATTCATGTTGCCTGTCTACTTGTGGAGGAGCTTTTGTGCAAGAGGGCTTATCACTCATGGGGAGAGGAATAACTCTTCTGGAAGAAGCCCTGTTTTCTGACGCTGTACTGTAAATTTACTTGCGCAAGAACATGTGTGCAGTGTAGACGCTCTGCAAGTTTTTGCTCAAGAACAGCTGTTCTTGCGCAAAAAGCCTGCAGTATAGACATAACCCATGTGTCCAGCTTGCTCCTTTTCTTACCTGCCCCTCACACCATAGTCTATGTCTCTCCCTGCACAGAGCTCAGACTTGCAGATTGCCCTCCTCAGGAGCTGGACAGTACCAACATATGGCTAGACTATCCCAGCTTCTCCAAAGAGGAAGGACTATTCACAGAGCATCCCCTGCATGTCAAATCCAGATGGGATGATCCAGCTATTGACGTTAGCTGAGATACTTTGGTCTCACAGCGGTATAAGTAAGAAGAAGCTTTTGCTCAATGAGCCAAGCTCTTCAAGTAAGTAGCTACTTTGTGGATTAGTGAGAACATGAATAGTCTCTTGACATTTCACCTTGGGAAGATTCAACTTGACTTGAGCCTTGTCAATTACATTTGTTATGTATATCTTCTTCGAATCTATTAGTATCCAAGGATATTCCATTAGCTCATTCATTACCTCTTCGGTCATGACTTAATGGAGATTTCACAGCCACAAAAACTGAGCCATGACTGGATGCGACATGCCTTTATTCATGGCATGCAGCGGTAAGAGGGATTCATTGTCAGAGAACTTGAAAGCAAGCTGGATTGCTCTAGCAACCCTTGGAAGTAATTAGCATTGTGATTTATGAGTCACTTTGCAGCATAGACTTGACATGCTGTATTTTCAAACTGCATCCCTTTTTCTGTTCATGAATTAGCCACCAAAACCTTTCAATTTTTACAAATTAGATTTGGAATTATTTGATGACATGTTTTCAAACATAGTTCAGCCCACAGACTTGAAATCATTTGCTCTTTGGAATTCAACTATTCATTCAGTGTGATTGGTCACTTAAGTCACAAGCTACTGTTTTTTCTGACTGGTAGGATCCCAAATCCACAAAGAACTTGCACAAAATGACTGGGAGCAGGGTTGGATTAAGGGGTAGGGGGCTAGCTAGGCAGCTGCCCAGGGCGCCAACCATGGGAGGCGCCTGATGGCAGCTGTAAGGGGTGCAGCACACTAGGGGGCAGGGCTGCGCATGCGCTGTGCACCGGGGGGCGGAGCCGCACATGCGTCGTGCGCTCGCTGCCCGGGGCGCAGGAATGGCTCGAGCTGGCCCTGCTGGGAGCACTTACCAAATCAATAAAGTCACAGGAGTATACACCACACTTTTCCTTTCTACAAGTGCAAAATTTTGTTTCAATAATGTTTAGTGGAAAGCAAATAAAATAGGTTGCAACAATACCATCAAAATCCAGATCATGGTTAATCAATTGAATCAATATTGACAAACAAGATTTTCCAGTTTTCGACTAGTACTAGTCAAGATAATCAACTGGCCTTTACAACTCCTGCAAGTGCAGCTGTCTCATTGTCCACAATTTGACATGTCTCAGGACTACTTTTGCCCAACAAAACTGTCATTCTCTGCCTTGCAAATTTTTAAATGCAGAATACAGGAGAGTCATAGAAATATAGGGCTGGAAGGGACTTTGAAATGTCATCCAATCCAGCTGCTAGTGGTAAAGTGGGCCCAAGTAATCTGGTCTTGTTGTCTTTTATGCGCCTTGCTAAATGGAATATATGTTGTGCCTCAGTATTACTTTGTCCCCACGTTTGTGCTATTTTTTGTACTCATCCAGAGTCATTTGTCCATGTTTACACTGTCTGTAGACATATACCAGGATTCATTATTTTTAAGAGTCAAATGATTTTTTCTGTCAATTACCCCAAAACGTTTATAATAAAACCCCAATTGAAAAAAATCACCTCCCTCCCCCGGTAATTAACTGGAAATCCTCATCACAACATGAAGATTTGCCATTGTCAGGAAGAAAGTTTATCTGTGGCCTCTGTTATGCAGAAAATCAAACTAAATCATCATAACAGTCACTTCTGGATTTTAAATCCATGAATCTAGACAATTAACTGAAAGGCTGACATTGGATGTTAATTAGACAATAATAAGTTATGCCATTAGTTGCAAATTGTAATATGAAATAAACAGCGAGAGGCCACAAAAGAGCTTACCTACCAACTCCCTGAGTTCGCTATGGCCTGTCTCTATATCTGTGGGCTTTCATCACCAACCCCCTTTGATCCTAATTTAAAGCCTTCCTCAGCAGCCTAGCTGGTCTGTATCTAAATGTGGTCTAAATGTGTCTTTTGCTTTGTCTTCTAAAAAATGGGATCAGACTTAAACCAATTCCATAATAGCTCCAGCACATCGCACCTAACCTAAGAACAGATGAACAGCCACACTGGCTCAGATCCGATCTTCTGCCAGTGGCCAGTACCAGATGCTTCCGAAGGAGTGAACAGAACAGGGCAATTACCAAGTAATCCATCCCTTGTCATCTAGTCCCAGCATCTGGGAGTCAGAAGCTTAGGGGCACTCAAAACATGGAGGTGTATCCCTGGGCATCTTGGCTAATAATTATGGATGGACCATCTTCTCTTATTTATTAGTTATTACCATTTCAGGCCGTATCTCCACAAGGAGACTATTCTGAATGTACTAAATTCGACTTCTGGGCACCCGATTTTACAAATTCAAACTTCCATGTCCTCACTACGAAACTAGTCTGAGGTAGGCTCTGTTAATGTGGATGCGCTCTCTCGGACTCAGAGCCCCAGGAAGCACTGGGGAGCTGCAGGAAGCCTCTCAGAGGCCAATTACTTCCAATTAGCAGCCCTTGAGTGTCCACACTAACGTTATTTCGGATGGCTAGATGGACTATTGGTGTTATTCCTTATGAAAAGCAGGACTACAGAGTTCAAATTCCATGGCCCCTTATTCTGGAACAACAGACTTGGTAACGTGGCTGCATTGCTTACAAATTTGACCGGGGGGGAAGGGAGGGCATTATTTCAGCCTAAGATCCTAGGGTAGACCAGGTCTAACAGATTGTCAAGCAAGGATGGTTTGTTTCTTTCAGAAGACTCTCTCTAGTGCAAAAGGGAGAAGGGATGTTGTTAATAAGGGAAAGCCCTTATGAAATGTTTCCTATTTCAAGTATTTGAACTGTTTTTCTTTTTTTCCCTGTATCTATAATAAGAGCTCCAAGGCTATTTAATGGTGTTTTTGTCATGCTAGTAAGTGTCTCTTCATCACTGAACCTTGCTTATATTGGACAAAGGCAGGGTCACGTTAACACCTTTAAATTTGGAGCGCATATGTAACCCAGAGGCGCTGACACTATTGGAAAGGAGAGTGAAGTTTGCTCTGCAACCTTAGCTAATAGTCAGCTCATTTTTAGCTCATGCAGTAGAGCCTTGTGGCTTTAGCCTCTGAGGTCCCGGTTCAATCCCAGCTGCTGACAGCCAAGGTCCATCGGTGCTACACATATATTGCATTGTAATGAATACACCATTCTTTAGAGCCTGATCTAAAAGCCCACTGAAGTCAAGGGAAACCTTCCATCACTGTTCAGTGCCCCTGCCTGCCCCCTTCACACTCCAGCATGGTGCTGCAGATACTCCTCACTTCAGTTTACTCTGACTAGATCCAAACAGATGCGCTTCCCTTAATCAAGACATTAAGAAGCCAAACACAGCCTAATTAACCTAAATAAGTCTTTCTTATTAAAGTTCCTTAAAAAGAGCATTTGCACAAGAGTAGCCTGGGTTTGGACTACTGAAACTTAAAAAGTTGCCAACAAATAAGATCTTTCAGTCTGATGGACAAATATTCAGTGAAGTAGGCAAGAAATCACCATCCCTTGCTAAGGGTGCAGAGGGAGAGAGATGTATGCACATGTCATGTTCTATCCCCCCATCCCACTGGACCTCGGCTTCCTGTTTTAAATAGGGCAAGTCCTCAGGTGTGTGCAGGGGGGACATGGTGTCTTGCTCCCCTACCTCCTAGATTTTCACTTCCTCTTTTAATTAAGGTGAGTGAATCCTCAGGTGGAGCAGAGAGCATCTCCTTAAATGTATGCAGATGGTTCTGAAGATGACCCCTGATAGGCGTTTAGAGCATATCTATACCGGGGTGTTATTTCAAAATAACTCCCCTTATTTCAAAATAACAAGAGCATCCACATTACCAAGCCTGTTATTTCAAAATAAGGGGCTGATTATTTCAAAGTAACGCATAAGAACGGCCATACTGGGTTAGACCAAAGGTCTATCTCTTCCAGTATTCTGTCTTCTGATAGTGGCAAATGCCACATGCTCGAGAGGGAGTGAACAGAATAGATATTATCATGTGATCCATCTCCTATCATACATTTTCAGCCTCTGACAAACAGAGACTAGACACACCATTCCTACTCATCCTGGCTAATAGCCATTGATGGACTTAACTAGATCAATTCATGGAGCTTATTTACTGAACCCTGTTAAAGTCCTGGTCTTCACAACCTCCTCTGGCAAGGAGTTCCACAGGCCAATTTTTCACAGTTTGAAGAAAAACTTCTTTTTTAAAAGAAACCTCTTACCTATTAATTTCATTTACTGTCCTCTATGGGAACAAGTAAATAACTTTTTCTTACTCACTTTTCCCACACCAATCAAGCTTTTATAGACCTCTATCATACCTGCCTCCCTCCCCCAGTCTCCTCTTTTCTAAGCTGAAAAGTCCCAGTCTTTTTAAAGTCTCCTCATATGGTAGCTGTTCCAAATCCCTAATCACTTTGTTGCCCTTTTCTGAACCTTTTCCTATGCCAATATCTTTTCTGAGATGAGGAGACCACATCTGTATGCAGTATTCAAGATGTGGGAGTATCATGGTTTTATATAGAGGCAATAAGATATTCTCTGACATTCTCTATCCCTTTTTAAATTATTCCTAACATTCTATTTGCTTTTTTGGCTGCCGCTGCACACTGAGTGGATGTTTTCAGAGAACTACCCACAATGACTTCAAGATCTCTCTCAAGTAGTTGTAGTTAAATTAGTCCCCATCATATTGTATGCATAGTTGAGATTATTTTTTCCAATGTGCATTACTTTGCATTTATCAACATTAAATTTCATTTGCCATTTTGTTACCCAATCACTTAGTTTGGTGAGATCTTTTTGAAGCTCTTCACAGTCTGATTTTTTCTTAACTATCTGGAGCAGTTAGGTATCATCTGAAAATTTTGCCACCTCACTGTTTATCCCTTTCTGAAGATTATTTATAAATAGATTGAATAGGATGGGTCCCAGGACAGACGCTTGGGGGACCCCACTAGTTACCTCTCTCCACTCTGGAAAACTTACCATTTATTCCGACCTTTTGTTTTCTGTCTTTACAGTTATCAGTCCATGAGAGGACCTTCCCTCTTATCCCATGACAACTTACTTTACCTAAGAGCCTTTGGCAAAGGGCCTTGTCAAAGGCTTTCTGGAAATCTAAGTATACTATATCCACTGGATCCCCTTTGTCCACATGTTTGTTGATACCCTCAAAGAACTCTAGTAGATTAGTAAAGCATGATTTCCCTTTACAGAAACCATGTTGACTTTCCCCCCAACAAATTATATTCATCTATGTGTCTAACAATTTTATTCTTTACCATAGTTTCAACTAATTTGCCTGGTATGGACGTTAAATTTCCAGCATTACCTCTAGAGCCCTTTTAAAATAGTGGCATCACATTAGCTATCTTCCAGTCATTTAGGTACAGAAGCTGATTTAAAGGATAGGTTACAAACCACAGTTAATAGTTCCACAATTTCACATTTGAGTTCTTGCAGAACTATTAGGTAAATGCTATGACCTTATCATCTTTGAGTGCTCCTTTAGCATCTCGATCGTCTAACGGCCCCACTGGTTGTTTAGCAGGGTTCCTGGTTCTGATGTACTTAAAAACATGTTGCTATTACTTTTAGAGTTTTGGGCTAGCTGTTCTTCGAACTCCTTTTTGCCTTTCCTTATTACAGTAAAACCTGTGTTATCTGGCACACTTGGGGATTAGGCGTTCCGGTTATCTAAAAATTCTGGTTATCTGAGGGTCCCATCAACCTAGGAAAAACCAATGGGTAATAATAGTAAAACTCAAGATTTTAAAATTGGTAGTTTTGTAGGGTGAGGCAAGTGCTCTCACATTTCTATTTTGAGTTAGAGATGATTAGTACTCCTTAACAATTTTTTATTTAAGCCAATCATGCTAAACCAAGCCAGGCCTGTGCGCCTGAAGATGTGACAGTATTGTGGCTGGGGACAATGCCAGATAACAGAGTTTTCTGGTTAACAGGGTGCTAGATAACAAAGGTTTCACTGTATATTTTTACATGTAATTTGACAGAGTTTATTCTCCTTTCGGTTTCTTCAGTAGAATTTAACTTCTACTTTTTAAACTATGTCTTTTTATCTCACACGGCTTCTTGTACCTGTTTGTTAAGCCACTTTTTTTGGTTCTCTTATTGTGTTTTTTAATTTGGGGTATACATTTAAGTTGGGCCTCTATTATGGTGTCTTTGAAGAGTTTCCATGCAGCTTGCAGATATTTCACTTTTGTCACTGTACCTTTTAAGTTCTGTTTAACCAAACTCCTCATTTTTGTGTAGTTCCCTTTCTGAAATTAAATGTCAGTGTTGGGCTGCTGTGGTGTTTTTCCCACTACAGGAATGTTAAATTTGATTACATTATGTAATCATGTAATTATGGTCACTAGTTCCAGGCAGTCCTGTTATATTTACCACTTGGACCAGATCCTGAGCTCCACTTAGGACTAAATCAAGAATTGCTTTTCCCTTGTGGGTTCCAGAACCAGCTGCTCCAAGAAGCAGTCATTTAACGTATCAAGAAATTTTATCTCTGTATCCTGTCCTGAGCTGACATGTACCCAGTCAATATGGGGATAGTTGAAATCTCCCACTATTATTGAATTGTTTATTTCAATAGCCTCTCTAATCTCCCTTAGCGTTTCATAGTCACTAGCCTGGTCAGGTGTTCGGTAATATATTCCTACTGCGATATTATTATTACAACAAGGAATTGCTATCCATAGATATTCTATGGAACATTTTGGCTCATTTAAGATTTTACTTCATTTGATTCTACATTTTCTTTCATGTACAGTGCCACTCCTGCACCAGTATGACCTGTTCCATCCTTCCAATATATTTTGTACCCTGGTATGACTGTGTCCCATTGATTGCCCTCATTCCACCAAGTTTCTGTGATGCCTGTTATATCAATATCCTGCTTTAGCAGGCACTCTACTAAAGCACTCTAGTTCACCTATTTTATTATTTAGATTTGGGGGCTATGTCTGCACTGCCCACTCTTGTGCAAAAAAATATGCAAATGAGGCAAAGCATGGAATATTGCCACACCTCATTTGCATAATTAATGAGGCTCCATTTTTGCGCAAGAGGCTTTTGCGCAAAAAGGAGCTGTCTACGCGGAAGAACGGCTCTTGTGCAAGAAGAGGTTTCTGTGCGAAAATGAGCCGTGTAGATGGCTCCTTTTTGCGCAAAAGCCTCTTGTGCAAAAACGGAGCCTCGTTAATTATGCAAATGAGGCATGGCAATATTCCACGCTTCGCCTCATTTGCATTTTTTTGCACAAGAGGGGGCAGTGTAGACATAGCCTAGCATGTGATCCTTCACGCCCTTCGGCTTTCCCTCAGCCCTTAGTTTAAAAACTGTTCTACGCCCTTTTAAATGTTAAGTGCCAGCAATCTGGTTCCATTTTGGTTTAGGTGGAGCCCATCCTTCCTGTATAGGCTCCCCCTTTCCTAAGAGTTTCCCCAGTTCCTAATAAATCTAAACCCCTCCTCCCTACACCATCAGCTCATCCAAGCATTGAGAATCTGAAGTTCTGCCTGGCTATCCAGCCCTGCACGTGGAACTGGAAGCATTTCAGAGAACGCTACCATAGAGGTCCTGGATTTCAATCTCTTTCATTGCAGCCTAAATTTGACCTCCAGAACCTCTCTCCCGATGTCATTGGTCCCCACTCATACCATGATCACCGGCTCCTCCCCAGTACTAGACATAAGTCTATCTAGATGTGTTGAGAGATCTGCAATGTTTGCACCAGGCAGGCAAGTCACCATATGGTTCTTCCAGTCATGAAGAACCCAGCTATCTCTGTTTCTAATGATTGAATCCCCTATTACTAACACCTGCCTTTTCCCAGTGACTGTAGTTCTCTTCCCCAGAGAGGATACTCCAACATCATCTGGAAGGAGGTGCCCAATTATGAGGTGGTTTCCTCTGCTCCAGATGAATGTTCTCCTTCCCTGAGCCTTTCAGCCTCCTTAACACCACAGGGGCTGTCTGACCGGAGGTGGGGCAGTTCTACAGTGTGCCGGAATGCCTCGTCGATGTACCTCTCTGCCTCCCTTAGCTCCTTCAATTCAGCCACCGTGGTCTCCAAAGCCCATACGCAGTCTGAAGCGCATGAGCACCTTGAATGAAATGCACACATATACCACCTGTCCATAGAGCAGGTAATCCTACATGCTACATTGGGTGCAATAAACAGGATGGTCCCTACTCTGCTGCTGGGCTTTTGCCTGCATTCTCTCCTACAGATAGTTAGATTGATAGGGTTTTTATTTAAATCAGGTAGCTTTGGTTTTAGTTTAGTTTAAAAGTTTTAAAGAATGCAACGTGTATCTAGGCCTCTTCCAACTCCCCCTCTAAACTCCCTCACAAAACTCCCTGTTAGCTAAGTTCCCTGATTGCTTACTAGCGGGCTTTATATAGCCCTGGCTTTCCTGATAACCAGGGGGTGGGACTAAGACTTAACCAATGAACAGAGGGTTCTAGATTTTATATCCTTGGTAAGAAGCTCACGGCTTCCACCTGCCAGATTCAGCACACGGTCCTTCAAACAAACAGCTTCTGCTTGCAAGGAGGAATAAGCTTATTTCAAAATAGTTATTTCAGGAGTTATTATTTCAGAATAACAATTGTAAATAACCTGACAGTGTAGACATAGCTCCAAAGAGTAGTACAGATTGAACATCTCTAGTCTGGCACACTCTGGTCCTGCAATATCCATGGTGTGGCATGATTTTAGTTAGCTAGATGTCCACTTATCCTGGGTGTGGCCAAGTTTCCCACAATCCCATGAAGTATGTTACAGCCACCAGTCCTGGCTCTCAGAGTGTGTCTAGACTACAGGGTTTTGTCGACAAAACTATACCAGAGTTTAAAGAGAAGCTAGATAATTTCATGGAGGTTAGGTCCATAAAAGGCTATTAGCCAAGGGATAGAAATGGTGTCCCTGGCCTCTGTTTGTCAGAGGCTGGAGAAGGATGGCAGGAGACAAATCGTTTGATCATTGTCTTCGGTCCACCCTCTCTGGGGCACCTGGTGCTGGCCACTGTCGGCAGACAGGCTACTAGGCTAGATGGACCTTTGGTCTGACCCAGTATAGACGTTCTTATGTGCTGTTATTTAGCTCTAATTTACGCCTTAATGTTTTCTAAGAGCCGTGTAAGCAGTGGAGATGTTGGTAATGCTGCTAGACAATATTGACCTCCTATGGTTTTGCAAATTCTCTAGTTCAGCACCAGTCAGGTCTGAGGGTGCCTGACTACAGAGGTTCAACCTGTATAATCCATCACATCCCTGCTATTTAAAAGTTTGCCCATGTTGTGAAGTATGAGGTTTACCAGGCATATTTGGTCCTGCCTCAGTTGAGGGGTAGAGGATGAATTAGATTACCTTTTGAAGTGTCTGCCAGGCCCACTTTTCTGTGAGGGTTTATAACCCAGTTTGGCTTTGTAACCTAAAAGAATATCCAATATCTCCATACTGAGTCAAAAGCTGGAGCTTTACTAATGACTTCCTTAAATCCTTGTTATTTTGAAAAATGGTTTACAGTTGGTTTTTGCCCCCTGAAATGTCTTGGCTTGGTTTCAGATCTTTGGATGAATCACAAATATAAACTTGTTTTCTATTTTTCAGGTGCTTCACTTGCAGGCACTCATAAAAACTATTTGGAATTCAGGAGATTTTTTTTAGTCACTTGTGTTACCCTGCAGGATATAAAATAATAATAATAAAAAAGATTCCCTCCTTAGCCATTTTAAAATTAGTTGATAGAAGCTGCACTTTAGGGAGACATAAGAACAAAGTACAAGATCCATCTCACTTCTACAAAGATGTTATTAGCCACATGAATGTTACAATATGCCTTTATACTGCAATACTAATATACCAGATGCAAGCCAACAACTGTCAGTTTCACTCAAGAAACTCCAGCCATCTGCAGTCAGACCTTACACATAGCAGGTAAATAAATAGGATCTATATCTGCATTTACACGCTTTATGTCTTTGGATCATAGCACAGGGAGCCTAGAAATCTGTTAAGTAGATTTCATAGATAGTGTGAAAAATTTCAAGATTTCAAATTTTCATTTGAACTATGAATAAAAAAAAATTAAATGAAATTTTCTTCAAAGAAAAAAATGTGGGGGGGGGGACTCATTTTTGGTTAAACAGATCATTCCATTTTTGTAAAACGGAAACAGTTTGCTCAGGTTTTGACTTTGAATTATTTTTTTTTAAGTGAAGGACTTTTAAAACAAAACCAAAATCAGAATGCATTTTTCTCCCAAATGAAGTTTCGTTGAAATCAACATGTTTCCACAGGAAGTTTATATTTCAATGCAGTAGCATTTTCTGATGGGAAAATATTGTCTGAAAACTGTCAACCAATGTCAGTATCAAGGATCTATTTCAGTCATATCTACTGGGTATTTCCCTGCTAAGACTTAAGGGCTTCTTGATTCCTCAGTGCATTGCACTGTCCATAGTGAAGCATTGCTCAGTTCCAAAGGCTTCCATTCAAAGACTAGGTCTATTCTTATGTGGCACAGAAACCTGCATGTTCATGAAAAGATCCACATAGGATATACATATCCTGGAGATCGAGCTCTGTTGGCCTCTTCCCAGACACTACCTCATGGCAGACCTGCATATGGCCCCTTGATTCAGTTTCCTTTAGTTTAAACTCATCCATGCTCATCCTCTAGCCCATTAACAGTTTATGCAAAAGACCTGGCACAACATTCCCACAACGTGGTCCACCATCAATCCTGTGCCAGCAATCTTTAAAAGCCAGCTCTGTTCTCCGCCTTCTGGTTTATTCCGCCAGACCTGGAATCTTTTAGTCCTTTGCTGTCCTACCAGCAGTCATCCCTGTCCCTTCTTCTGGGGTGCAACCACACTCTTCCCAGGAGGAACTCCCACTGCCCCTCCACTGGGGACCTCTTGTGGTTCCTCCAGGACCTGACCCTCTGACAAAGAGACCAACTGGACAAGCCCTGTGGTGGGTTTGATCAGAGGTCCCCCTGGGGCTGTCACCAAGCCCGCTGATCATACCTCTCTGCCATCATCTTGTCCAGAAGCTCTGGCCTCTTCCAGCCAAGGCACAGAACTGAGGTAACAGCCCCCCACCAGAGCAACACAAACACTAAATCAGCTCATCCCTAGGAGGGTTCAGCTATAGGGCCCTGACAGTATCCAGGAACACGACCCTCAAAAGGGACCAAGACCCCAAATAAATCCATCTTACTCTGTATAAAGTCTTACACAGAATGCTCATAAGGCTCACTCTCTATGGGTATGTCTACACTGCCACCCTAGTTCAAACTAGGGTGGCTAATGTAGGTATTCGAACTTGCAAATGAAGCCCGGGATTTAAATATCCTGGGCTTTATTTGCATGTTTCCGGGTGCCGCCATTTTTAAGTGCCCCGTAGTTCGAACTCCCTGCCCGCGGCCACACGCAGCATGGACTAGGTTGTTCAAATTAAAGCTCCTAATTCGAATGATCGTTACTCCTCATTGCAGGAGGCGTAATGGTAGTTTGAATTAGGAGCTTTAATTCGAACTATCTAGTCCGTGCCATGCGTAGCCGCGGGCAGGGAGTTCGAACTACGGGGCACTTAAAAATGGCGGCGCCCGGGAACATGCAAATAAAGCCTGGGATAGTTAAATCCCGGGCTTCATTTTCAAGTTCGAATGCCTACATTAGCCACCCTAGGTCAAACTAGGGTGGCAGTGTAGACATACACTATCAAAGAAAGAGAGACACAGCTGTGGCTCTTTATTTACACTGGGCTAGATATTAAGAAAGTGTTTTTACTGGAGTATAAAAAGTAGGATTTAAGTGACTGCAGGTGAACACAGACAAATAAAAGTAAGTTACTAAGCAAAAATAAACAAAGCATGCCAGTTAAGCCTAGTACACTAAGAATCTTGTTACATGCGATTTATCTTAACAGTGGTTCTAATCTTCTTTTTCACAAGCTAGGCAGCTTGCTAGCTTGGGCTCTCTCTTTCCCTCTGTTCAGTCTTAGGATTTTCCGAGCAGGCATCCTGGATGGTAAGTTGGGTGGGGTCTCCTGGTATCTGGCACTGCCCCTATTGTAACCTGAGGCTGGACTCCATTTTGTATCTTGTACTTTTCCACTCAAGGTGAGAAAAATTTGAATTGAGCACAAAGAATTCCCTTGGGCAAAGGGGATATAAAGGTGAGAAACAAACAATAGAGGCAGCTATTGTGCTCAATTCAAATTGCTCTCACTGAGAATAGAAAAGTACAAGATCCAAAATGGGGTCTAGCCACATGTCTTTGTAGGACCAACCACAATCCAGGCTCACAAGGAAAACAAGCCGATTCACAGGTTCTTGGTTTGAGTACCAAGTCATTGTGTTTCTGCAGTATCACTAATGGCCCTCGTTAGCACAACCAGATTTATAAACAGATTCATACATCGTATTTCTAACTTCACACATAAGAATGGCACATGCACAGAAAGTGAATACTGTACATACAAATAGTAACTTTACAAATGATACATGATGTATTTTGCTTCAAGCACCTTCAAGTTATACAGAATATTCATAAAACATGAGGGGGCATGCAAGCCCTCCATTGCTTCCCTTCCTTCTGCCTTCTCTAGACCTTAGCTCTGACTTTCCGGCACAGAGCCAGTAGGCATCCACCTCCTTTATAACACCAGCCTTCATCCTCTCCAACCCGGTCTCTCTGGCTTAGAAACACAAACCTTCTGTATCTCCCAGGAACCATCTTCTCTCTCTGAGAGCTTTCATCCCCTGCTCTTCCAAAGTGAAACCAATTGCTCTGGCTTCCTGGTGGCCCCATCTCACCCGGCTCCTTATCAGAGGCCATGCAAGCAGGGAGAACACCCAGGGTTAACAGACCTTCCACACATGCCCCCCCAAAGAGATTCCTGTTTGGCTTGTACAGAGCATGCTCAGTAACTTTGCTAAAGGTGGCTGCCCTCATCCCCCACTATTGAGGGGCATGGGTCGTCTCTGCCTTTTATAACCTCCAGATACTGCTTTGTTCTCTTAATTTAGCCAACAAAGTACACCTGAGCTAACGCAGGAGCACAGAGCCTTGTTTCTTTCAATGGACCAGCCGCTTGATTCCCCCTCAAGTCCTGACCGAACTAAGCATTTTGCAACAACTTCACTGTAGACACAAGCACTCCCAGCTGAGAAGACACTCAAGCTTACATTTCAGCCAGGTAACAAAAATCAAGACTTTGGCAAAAATGAGGACTTCTGAGAATCTCTGGAATGCCTGGATATTTCAAACAGATATTCACAGACATTGGCTTTTCCAGTCTTTGTTCATCTCACAGAAATCTCCCCAAGAGTGCCTGTAAAAGGCCAGTTGAGAAGATCATGCATGAGTCTCTAAAACCACAGTCCTAAATATAGCCCATTAACCATCAAAGGTAGCACATACAATCATTATATACTCTCCTTTCTGGACCACAGCTAGAAATGCAATGCAACCTGTCTAGCGGCAAGCACTATACTTAATGCTGAGGTCTTTACTCATTCAATCAACTTGCCAGGTGATCTTGTCCCCACAGATGCTCATTAATAAGCCTTATTAACATAAGAATAATTAAGCAGCTCTACTGGAAATGCTTACCGCACTCAAATGGGGAGCAGTGTTTTGATTTCATGTTCTGCTCCATGTGTTCCATATTGCCTCATCTTTCTGGACACAAATGGTGTCACAGAAAACGTTGTGGCAAATCAAAATGAGCAGCAAACACTCCTCATTTCTGACAGAAAGAAGGGGGAAGGGAGGAACAAGTACACACAATCTGAAATGTAAACATCAAGGACAAGTTTTCTGGGGAATAAATTAATGTTTACTAAAGGAATTTGTTTTGTCCAAAATAAAAAAATAAAAAAATAAAATGGCTGGTTATGTGCTTCCAGGTTGGCTTCTAATGGATGAGTGGGTAGTGAATAGCACTTTACCAGTATGCCTGCCACCCAAGCCAATGTAAATTGTGAGGGATGAGTAATAATAAGTTATATTTATATATTACTTTTCATCTGAAAATTCTCAAAGTGCTTTGCAAATTATATATACACTGAAATTGTTGCCGTCATCACTGAAACTGCAGGTGGAACTGTAAGAGAGGAAAGCAAAATAAACAACAGGCAAGCAGGAAAAGGAGGATATTTGTGAACTAGGTCAGAAGTACATCAATGTCTGGGCATATCAGGCTGGCTGACAGCCCAGACCTCACCCCCCTGCAAAGAGCTCAGTAAATAATTCATGTAATGAGTGTAACCTTTTTGTTACTCTCAAATTATTAATTACTCACAATTATTGGAAGTCTGAGTTCTGGGAATAATATTCTGCAGACTTGGTAAGTAACCCAGTATCCATTAGTCAAAATACAAGTTGTATTGGCTAGTGTTGATTGGACACATAGGTCACATGTGATATAGTGCCAAAATTCCTCTTTGCAGGTCTTATCAGCCATCCTTTTGCCAATGGACTCACAGGAAAAGGGCTGTGCAAATAAGCAAATTTTGGGGGTCACAGCTTCCCCCTCCCACCCAAAATTTTTTAAAAAAAATGTCAGATCAACCTGAAACTAATTTTACAGTTTTTGTGGTGAAACACACATACAAATATTTCAGGTTGAATGAAAAATTATTCTTAACCCAAAACAAACACGTTTTTGTTTCAGTTTAGGGCATTTTATCTTCTTTTTTTCTTACCTATTAAAAGAAAAGGCACTTTGGAAATGCCAAGCAATGGTGCGGCTGCCATCTACGTCTTCATATCTCTAGTTGGAGGACTCACACAAGTTGTAGGCAACCAGGGTCCACGTTCCCCTTTGCATGCTTTGGAGAAGGAATTTGAAGATAGTCTCCTGCATTGCAGGTGAGACCTCTTACCCCTCAGATGTAGGGTATTGTGTGATGGGGCTCAGTCTCCTCTGTGGATGCTTTTGCAATTTGTTTAACTACTTGAATATTGATTGGGCCAGAGAGAGAGAGAGAGAGAGAGAGAGAGAGAGAGAATGAGTCTATAGTCTGGTGGTTAAGACAGTCACTTGGAGGAGCAAGGGGCAGAAAATAAACCCTGGGATTCTAGTCCCAGCACTGAATCTGACTGTGAGGAAATGAACTTAAGTCTTCCACATCCCATATGAGTGCTCTCACGCAAACCTATATGGTTGCATGGAGGGGAGGGGTACAAGCATTTCCCCTAGTTTTGTGAATTCCCCATATTGGGCATTTTTTTTTCTTCCTAATTATAGTATTTTGCATTTATCTTTATTGAATTTTGTCTTGTTGGTTTCCGACCAATTCTCCAATATTTCACGCTCATTTTGAAATCTTATCCTGTTCTCCAACTTTTGCCAGTAACTCCTGCCATCTGGGTGTCATCTGCCAATTTTTTACTCATGCTTTTCACTCCGTTAGCCAAATCACGAATGAAAATATTGCTAGTAGCCATTCCTCCCCTATGTGACAGCAAACCACTGACACCTACTCGGAGTACAGTTCTTCAACCAGCAGAGCACCCACCATCACAAGAGACCAGACAAACCGAAGTCACAACAAATAGTGTCTGCTGCTTCCATTTGTAGGAACACTTGAGCAATTCCTAATTGTTTTCCTGAGACGGTGGAAAAAATTGTGTTAAACCCTCTGAGCATGCAAGCTGATAACATGGATTCACTTCAAGGACTAATTTCTGCAGTACAGTGTCACCTGTGGTTGAACTCTTTTGATTATTTCTGTCAAGAGAAGATCCTCCTTCTGGCATGGTCTTTCCACACTTTCCTGTCTGTGTCTTGGTGGGCATCATGATCATGATGTCTGTAGCTTTAGATTTGCAGTCCTGCTTTTGCCTTATTTGTACTCTGTGGGTACGTCTAGACTACAGGCTTTTGTCGACAGAAGTTTTGTCGACAGATACTGTCGACAAAACTTCTGTCGACAAAGAGCATCTACACTACATTCAGTTCTGTCGACAAAGCAAGCTGCTTTGTCGACATGGTAGTGTAGACACAAAGGACAGTTTACATGCAATAACACCTTCTGTCAACAGAAACTGTCGACAGAAGGCGTTATGCCTCGTAAAATGAGGTTTACCAGCGTCGACAAAACTGCTGAGTTCTGTCGACGTTATGTCGACAGAACTCAGCGGTAGTGTAGACGCAGGTATAGTTTTATCGACAAAAGTCCACTTTTGTCGACAAAACTCTGTAGTCTAGACACACCCTGTATCTTCTTCTGCATCTGATCTATTTATCCAAGTTAATATCTGGTGGCTGTTCCTATAGAATCTTAGCACCCACAACCACTAACCTCCCACATCTTCGTGAGGAAGCAAAATTTTTCCCCCCTTTTCACACATAAGGAAAGCTACAGAGATTAAATGGTTTGCCCCAAATCTATGGCAGAGCTTGCAACTGAACCCAGATTTCCTAGCTTCCTGTGCAGTAAAGCAGTTCTTTTATTGATCTTCTGCATTCTCTTAATCCCCCCTGCTGAAATTGAAGTTAGAACATTCCAGCCTCAATCCTGCATCCCTGGATTTTATAATTAAGGACTCTATTATCAGGTGCCTAGTCTGACATCCCAGATAGAAGCACAGATACAGTCAACAGGATAATTGTTGCCCTCAGGTTTCGTCAAGTAGAACGGCAGAGTTGGGGTGGTAAAGAAATGAATTTCAGTACAGCAAAGAGTCAACAGCATGATAGCATCTGCCAGCAATTACTATACTTTATTGTTATACAAAGTTCAAGGAAATATCATGATATGGCAGCATTATGACTAGTACAGGTTGAATCTCTCTAGTCCAGCACCCTCATGACCTGACTGCTACTAAACCAGAGTATCAAACCATGGAAGGTCAATATGGTCTAGCAGCATTGCCAACACTTCCACTGCTTACTGGGATTTCTTAGAAAAAAAGTAGGGGTAAATTAGAGCTAACTAACAGCATAGAATGCTGAAAGCCAGGACTGGTGGCTGTAAACAAACTTTAAGGGATTGCAAGAAACTTGGCCACACCCATGTTAAGTGGACATCTGGCTAACTAAAATCATACCAGACAACAGATGTTGCCGGAGTGCCAGACTAGAGAGGTTCAACCTGTGGAAGAGAGCGGAAAATATCAGGTCTGACTCTTTAGGCCAGACAAGGGGTATCTATTTGCAATAGCTGTTGACATGTCCCTCATCACTGTAATAAAAGCATGCCTGCAGGCTTCTACTTTGGCTTTAGTGGCCCTCCAAACATTACCTGTGTGCCTTTGCAGCACCTTCACATTAATTTCCCCTCTTACTACACACACAGGTTTTTATTAGTAACCATTTTTATTCTTTTGATTTTGAGTTTAATTTCACAACAATCCTTCCCCAGCTTTTCCTTCTAACTCCTATTTCTCCTCAGCTACAAAAGCAGCAATATTATATGTTGTGCATGCATGCACATGCATCCATTTCTTTGGACTCGACTGGGATTCCTTGTTGCTGCAACACATTTGAACTTTTGCTGAAATTTTCAAAAGGTCCCACACGGTCAAATTCCAGGGAATTTGGATTTTAACCGAGTGTTTTTGACAAGCCCTGAGAAAGATTAATGAGAAAAGGGAGTGCATAGTAACAGGAGCATATTATTACTTGTAGGGAAAGGAGAAGTAGAACACTGTGGTGTGTATAATTCACTATGATACATGAGAACTCAGGCAGCACAATAACCAGAAAAAAAGACCAAAACTCTTTAAGTTCAAGACTTAAAGAGAACTTCCTGAGAAGAAAATGAACAAATCAGAATCAACATTTTGGTAGAACAAAATTATAGCTGAGTCAATAAAGCAGTTATATAACCATCACTAAAGTCTCAGAAGAGGAAAATCTCCTGCAGTTGTTTATTTTTAATCATTTTATCAGGTTGATTTTCAAAAGGGCTGAGTATTCAGCAGCTCTCACCCCCCTTGGTATTTTTGAGGCTATGCCCGCTTAATTAGGAGCCATTGTTTCAGATTTACAATCCTAACTTTAGGCTTCAATTTTTTGAAAATCTTGGCTTTGTGCATTTCAACTGAAGTGAAAATTTATATATCATATGTGATATGCACACATGCACAGGCACACACACAAGTTGTAATGTCTTTTGCTCTTTATGCAGCGTGGGTACAATGGAGTCCCAAGTAACCATGATTGTGTATCAGCATTCAAAGGAAGGACTCACTACAAACATACCGCAGCCAAAATGATTCCAGGAAGCACTAGTAGTTGGACAAAGGCAGGGCTGGCCCATAACATTTTGGCACCTGAGGCCAGGCGATCAAATGACGCCCCCATTTGGGCCAAAACTTTGAAAGGTCTCAATGCTCTGGATCCTAGTGGTGCCCCCCTCCCCCCCACTGTATAGCATCTGAGGCGGCTGCCGCAGTTCGCCTCATGATAAGGCCATCCCTAGACAAAGGAAGCCTCTCAATTGCAGGCCATAAAATCCGAAAAGTTCCTAGAATAGTAATAGAGATGTAGCCGTGTTAGTCTGGTCTAGCTGAAACAAAAGACAGAACTATGCAGCACTTTAAAGACGAACAAGATGGCTTATTAAGTGATGAGCTTTCGTGGGCCAGACCCACTTGATTTGATCTGAGGAAGTGGGTCTGGCCCACGAAAGCTCATCACCTAATAATCCATCTTGTTAGTCTTTAAAGCGCTGCATAGTCCTGTCTTTTGTTTCGAAAAGTTCCTGTAAGCAATTTTGATTAAACATTTGGATACTTGTCCATCTCCCTCACTGGCATTCTCCCGCCCCCAACTTCTTTGAATTAATTAAACTTCAAGTTCTCAATACTGAAACCCTGAAGGCAATTTTCTGCACCTTAAAGTATTTATATAACACACAATACCATAGCATCTGAGTGACTCAAAATCCTTAACTTATTTATCTTCACAATACCTCTAGGGTGATAGGAAAATGCTAATATCTCCTTTCTACAGATGGGAAAGAGACAGAGATCAAGGCCTTGTTTACATTGACATGTTTTGTTGCAAAAAAACTGCCTTTTGTGGACAAAGCAGTGAGAGCGTACACACTACATGCAACATGTGTTGGGAAAAACACCCAGTTTGGGTGACTAAAAACTTCCACCCTTTGGGAGACTTTTGTTCTTTCCCCTCCCTTTATTGTCGATAAAGAGCCAGTGTGGACTCTACTGTTTGTTTTGTTGAGAGAACTGGCTTCTGCCAGTATCCCAAAATGCCTGCCCTGATGGCTGTGCTTAGTGTTTTGTGATCTCTGCTGCCTTGCAGGCATGTGGGCTTCCCCTCCCCCCATCCCTCCCCTTTCAAAGCTCACAGAAGTATCTGGCAGCTAAGTGAGCTGCTCCATTTGGGGAACAAACAAAAAAAGCAAATCATTGGAATGCTCCTGTTCTGCCCTGCTGGAAACACAGCAGCTGGCAGACTCCTGCTGCAAGGGAGAAGGTGGGAGAGACGGCTGTGCTGCTTTGACATTAATCAGCACAGAGAGCGTACAGAGCTACTCATGTTGCTGCTCCCAGCAGCTGAGAATGCTTTGGGAGAACACAAAGAGAATTCTAAGACGTGCAGGGATCAGCTCTGCCTTCGGACAACACTGCACTGCGGGACAGGGGAGCTAGCAATGCGGCCATGAAATTTTGACAATGGGAAGCAGAAAAACCAGTTTGACCTGTTTTCACTTTTGCATGTTGACAGGACTTTTGTGACTAAACCCTCAGGGTATGTCTAGACTGCATCCCTCTGTCGGCAGAGGGATGCAGATTAGGCAGGTCAACATTGCAAATGAAACGGGGATTTAAATCTCCCGTGCCTAATATGCATAAAAAAGGCCACCTTTTTGACGACTCAGCACTTTGCCAGCAAAAAGCGGCAGTCTAGAGGGGGATCTGCAAAGGGAAAAAAGCCTTTTTTGAGAGATCCCTTATACTTTCTTTCTTGACAGATCCTCCTCTAGAGTACTGACTTTTTTGCCGACAAAGTGCTGAGTTGTCAAAACGCCACAGCCATTTTAATGCAAATTAGGCACGGGAGATTTAAATCCCCGCTTCATTTGCAATGTCGACCAGCCTAATCTGCATCCCTCTGCCGACAGAGGGATGCAGTCTAGAGATACCCTCAGTGTAGACATAGTCTAGCAGCTTGTGTACACTTAAAACCTTACAGCAGCACCCTGTATCATTTCCGTGTAGATACTACCATGTTCAAGAAAGATGGAGTTTTTCTGGGCAAGGTTCTAACTTCACAATCTCTACTTTTGGAAAGTCTTTTTTTTTTTTAAATCATGCTGTTTAGTTTTCTAATGATTCTATATAGAAAAACAAGTTTGGCATATTAAAGATTGTGATCTGACATAAACAAGTGAATGCTTCTCGCATTTATGCACAGCAAACTCTCAGGATATAAAAGCAGCATTATTTCCAAGGTCACAGGGGAACATCACTCACTTAATCCATCAAAATAAAATGTATGAGTCCTGTGCATTGAGTGATGGCCAGTGGAATCCATCAAAGTTCATCATAGAGTAGCATTAGCAGAATATGTCATCATCAGTAGCTTATGTTTCATTTTTGTCAACCAATTACTTCTGACAAAATCCCTCACCCCCATCCCCCTTCATTGCTTAATGCACTGATGGAATGCTTATATGGTGGACGTGAGCTAAGCAACAGACAGCTGCCGGGAGACAAAGAAACAAAACTGCAAAATCCCTGCACAAAGTAATTGTGCTTCTGGATTTTTTTCTTTTGTTTCATTTAGTGAAATCCTCTCTATTGTAGATAGCAGAAAATAATTGTGTCTGTTTTGTTAGGGGAAGTATCAATGGCGAACCTGTTGTCTTTTTTGTCCTAGAATATTGCCCATAGGTGGTTAAAGCTGAATTCTGTGGGTAGCATTTTCGAAAGCATTCAGCATGAGCATAATGCTGCTCCCATGGAAGTTGAAAGTAAAATCCCCAGTGATTGTAAAACTGAAGACATGCACAGAAGCATTCACTTGTACTTGGATCGTTCTCAACAGGAGAATGGACATTATTTGTTGGCTGTCTTCATCAGCAGGAAAGTTTCTCTACTCTGTAGTTCCAAGGAAAGTTTCTCTACTCTCCGGAGTTTCTCTATTCTCTCCCCTCTCCAAGGAGAGCATTCCCTGGGCCTCTTTTGCCCACGCTCCATGATCTTTCAATTATCCTTATGTCAGGATTACAGAGATTGGAAGATACAGAAATAATTAAGACACATCTGAACAAAGAGAGGTTAATCTGCCTTTTATAATAAAGACCATTAGGCCCTGCCCACATAAAGGAAATTCACAGTGGTATAACTGCAGTCATATAGTTATACTAGTGCAAAGGCCTTCATGAAGTCAGAGCCTTAATACGTATCAGGCCTGCCAACAAGAGGGAGGGGCAAAGGGGGCAATTGCCCCAAGGTCTGGAGATTCAAAGGGGACGGAGCACCTGACTGCTGCCCCTGCTACTGTAGCCCCGAGCAACTTTGAATTGTCACCAGAGTACTGCTCCGCATGGCTCCGAGGGCTGGAGGGAGAGGGGGAAGAAGCACATGCTGTAATCTGGGAGATGCTAAGGACTGAGGCCCCACCCCTTCTGCCTGAGGCCACACCCTTCTGGGGCATGGAGCCAGCCCTCCCCACACACACACCCTGCCCCAAGTTCCATGGTGGCTGTCAGCCCTGCTAGCATTCATGCCTGTAAACTGCAATGGGTATTGCAAACCTACTGTAGAACTCCCATGCACACAAACAGACCCATTCAAATAGGACCATTCATTTCAAAAGCAGCCTCATGCCTTTAAACAGGAATTCCTTCCAACTCCATTCTCCTACCTCGTGCTGCCATTGCCTTGAACTCGTCTCTCTGTACCATTGCCCGAGGAGAGAGTGCTCTGCACAGTGTGAATGGGTACATGCTTCCTAATGGTGTTCATAAACTCTGATGCCCAGTCTGTTTCAATTTGCTCTTTTCCTTGCACGGACAACAATTTGAGTTCCTTTAATGGTTTTATTTTCTTCCTGGGTGGCCTTTATTCTCCCTTTTTGAATCTCTTCCCGCACCTCCAATTTCCTTTCCTTCTACGCCCCTCTGGTCACTCCACCCCCTCAGAAAGAAAAAGATTTTTCCCTTCTGCAAAGATTCCACCTCATCTCCCTGCCCTCACCTTGCTCCTTCCGTCCTCTCTTTGGATGATCAGAGTTGTATTTTCTCATGTTGTTCCAGAATAATTCACTTCGCTCTTACATCAAGGCCTTTTTGTTGCGGCTGTAAGCCATTTACACCACCAGGGTAACATTGACATCAGGAAAATGCTGTGCTTGCACTTTGATCATCTATTCCACCTCCACAGAAATCCAAACACATTACACTTGCAAGAAGCTGAAAGCTTCCATTGCAATCGCCTTCGGCAGAAAGTGGGGTTTTCTGTCTTGTAATGAAAATAGTGAAGTTTTAATGGACCTGGCTTTCCTGTGAGCCAGTCCCATTTAAAAAAATAGCACTATAATGGAGAACAAAGTTGTTTATTTCTGGGCAGCCGCTTTAAGAACTGAATGTGGGTGTTTCATGTTCACTGTGCATATCCCTACACAACTCACATGCTATTTTAACTGTGCACCCATACCCCCACTGCACAACTCTAATTGTCCCGTCTTTAAGTGCAACATTTATGGCGTTCTCAAGAAAAGCACTAAGTGAATTTCATGACTTGTTATGGAAGGTTCCCCATTGGCAGGCCCAGGAGATTCAGGTGATTAGACTGAATTCTGATCCCACCTGTTATTTTGTCGGCTCAAATATGCAGGGAAATGCAGCTGTTACCAAGAGAGGCAACGAATACTAAAGGGGGGAAAGAGCCACAAAAATTAACTTACATTTTTAAATAAATTTGTTTAACCTTGCTCTGCCGCCTTTAATGTTCTCTTTCCAAAGACATTTGTACAAATCAAGATCTGCTGGCATAAATGTTTGAAGAGAGAAGTGTATATGCCTGCATTTATACCAGATGAGCTTGAAATATCACTACTCTATGACTTCTAACCATTCACAACAAGCCCACGCAGCGGACGCAGAATTTGGCATAGGGATAGAGAGCTGTCTTCAGTCAAACTATAGAGTTTAACATTAACTAAGCTTCGCAGAACACTTTTCAATGGCAGTTTAATTTGGAAAACAACGAACAAAAAAAGCCTGTGATCCAGCTGCAGAAATTACATGAACAGAACAAGATCTGTGAGATGAGTTTATTCTTTGCAAGTTACTTGTGTTATGTACATTTATGCTGAATTTAATACAATGTTGTTCTATAAAAATTATTCTAAAAGCTCATATCGCTTAATAAAGAATGGATTAATTTCTTTAGGTTTCTTGAACCATCCTATGTAATGCAATATCAAGATTAAATTTTTCTATTTTATTAGACATAAAAACACAATACTTTAAAGCTACTAAAGACTTTTCTATAAGGATTTATTAGGAACAGAGAGAAAGGTAAAGTGTTTTCTTTAATATGATGATCATTTTGAACAACCCAACATTCTCCTACAACTATGGCCGCACTGCAATGGGGAGGTGCAACTGCCTGACTAGGTCCAAACTTCATGGCTCAGATGCAACTCTTGTAATCAGATGATGATATTTCACATGAACCTTCTTCATTTTCTCCTGCTGGCTGAGGTTGCTTAAGGCATGCCTGCACTGCAGTGGAGAGGGGTGACTTCAGCATGGACAGGTATATCTGGACTAGCTTTGATTAAGGTAACTCACTAAAAACAGCAACGAAGCCAGAACACCACAAGCAGCAGCCCACACGTGCTGCCTGAATACAAGCCCACAAGGGAATCAGGATACATATTCAGGCATCTGGCTCGTATCCCCACAGCTTCTCTACAATTTATGGTGAGCTAGTTTAATCCAGATCCAAATTTACCCTCTGGTTGGAGTTTTGATCTAGGCCAGGGCTACTCAATTCGCGACCCGTGGACTGCATGCAGCCTGTTTGTTTCTGGCCCATGGTGCAGTTTGGGTTTACACGGGACTCAACACGTGGTCCATGGGTGGGAGCAAAAACAAGGAGTCAATATAATGGTCTTCTGTTGATATGTGTTTCGGTAGTTAAATTCCTGGACTCTCATTGCTTATTAAAAGTGCTGTCATCTGGGTGGAAATCAGGTAAATATTGCATTTTATTAACATCAGCAGAACCGACTTAAATGCGGCCTGCGTGTTGTGTTGTCTTGCCTTAATCTTTGTATTCATGCCTGTCAGTGTGAAAGAAGATATTTGCATATATTTGCATGCATATGCAACCACATTTAAGTTGCGGCCCTCGCATGTGCTGTAAGGTATCACGGTGGCCTCCAGGGCTTCCAAAGTTGAGTAGCCCTGATCTAGGCCATGGGTCTCGAACTCCCAGCCTGCAGCTCATCTCCTGCTGGAATGTTTGTGCAATCCAGCCTGGGACTCCTAGTGGGCCAGGAGTGGGGGAGGGCTATCTGTTACCAGCTCCCAAGGCCCTCCCCTTCGTGTCACTATCCCACCCACTACTCCCCATGATACTCTGTCGCTGAGTTTTGGAGATCACTGAGGGGGCCTGGCACCACACGGTGGCAGCAGTCTCTCCCTCACCATCCTCCCAGTGCAGTCTGCTTCCCTGCAACAGCGCGAGGGGGAGTGACCACTGCTGTCATGCGGCACCAGACTCCCCTCTCCAACCCCAGTGATCCTCAAAGCCATTTCCTTGGGTACACTGTGCCCTAGGAGGGGAAAGGGAGGAATGGTGGTAGGAAGGGGCGGAGCTTGGAAAGTCAGTTAGGGTACATCTACATTTGTTCCCTAGTTCGAGCTACGGACGCAAATGTAGGCAACCGAAATTGCTAATGAAGTGGGGATTTAAATATCCCACGCTTCATTAGCATGATCTCACCGGCGCATTACTCCGCTCAACAGCTGATTCGAACCAGGAAGTGCATGGAGTAACATTAGTTCGATTTTTTGTGGAGTAACATTAGTTCGAACCAAGGGGTTTGGTTTGAACTAACGCGTCCTGGTGCGCACTTCCTGGTTTGAATCAGCTGTTGAGCGGAGTAACGTGCCAGCGAGATCATGCTAATGAAGCGCAGGATATTTAAATCCCCGCTTCATTAGCAATTTCGGTTGACCATATTTGCATCCCTAGCTCGAACTAGGGAGCAAGTGTAGACGTACCCTTATGGACAGTTCCCCTCCCCTGCACCACTAGGAGTCCCAGCCAGATTGTGCAATCTCTCTGGCCGATGGGCCAGGAGTTTGAGACCCCAATCTAAGCATTCCTATACTGAATGCTATATAGAGACTTCTAAACCCTAGAGACCTGCTGATGATTAAAAACCTCTTCTTTCAGTACATTTAAGTCCTTTGTGATTCTTTGAAGAGGGTTTTGTATTTTGCACTAATGTAACAAAAAGCACGCTTTCCCACTCTACTGCTTCACAGCCATTTCAGAGCCACTCTGTGCCATCCTGAGACACCCGGAGGTTTTGGAACCAACTAATTAATTAAACAGGGATATGTTGCCAAGGCCAGATGGTGTTCATCCAACAGTTCTGAAGGAACTACTAGCTGTGGTATGTAACCTTCCTCTCTAAACCAGATGCCTGATTTTTTTTTTTTAAGACGACCACGTGAACAGTTAGATCAGGAAAATGCTGCGCTTGCACTTTCACCATCCAGTCCACAATACACAACAAAGAGACCTTGATGTAGGATTGAAGTGAATTATTCTGAAACAAATATTTGTGGAAAGTATATATGAGAAGGTATATGAAGTCAAAGCACAACTCAGACTAAAAAGATAATTATCATTGAATTGTTTTGCCACTGTTGGTTCACCTCTGAATCTTGGGGTGGAGAGCTTCATTTACAATAAACATAACATTTCTGTAAGTTTACTTCTCAGAACATTATATCAAAACAAGACAAAATAAGCCGCAATTTCTGACAGACTGACAATGTTCTATAATATCCAGAACAAACCTTAGGGAATTAAGATAAACTTCACTAAATTAAATTATACTTTATTGAATTAGGATGAATATTTTGGGGGTACATTGTATTAACAAGCCATTGTGTATGTGTTATTGTGGAACTGAAAGTACCTTCTCTTGTGCGGAGGGGAAATGATAATGAACATCTTTGGTTATCAGCCTGTGAACCCCCCCTGGAGAAATATGCATAGACTGGCTCAGACGGGATTTTCCAGAGCTCAGCAAACAAAGGAAAAGGCTTTTGGATAAAATGCTTGAGCTTAGATTGATTAAGGGCCTTCTTCATGATCCAGCTAACGCTGTGGACCAGGGGTTCTGTGCAAGTCCTAATCTTTACAGGATTGGAATGACATGACCTGGAGAGGCCCCACAAAACTATGTGTTTCTTCTGAACTCTGGCCCACCAACAGGAGAGAGCTATAAAGGGGGAAATGGTGGTTTGTGTGCGGTGGGGGGCTGGCGTGTTTGCTGCACTGGCCCCACCCCTTCTTCCCAAGGCCCCGCCCTTTCTGAGGGCATAGGCCCTCTCTGGGTCCCTTCACCTTGCCCAGGGATCCTGTTTGGCCATCGGCTGATGTGTGATGAATCTCTGAAAGAAATCCATAGAGAGGGGTGATGTCTGGTATGCTCATTAGCAGACAGGTAGGTTCCTTTATTACTCTTAAAGCATTCTCTGCAATGCTTGTGTGTTAATAAAGTTGGCTTGCTTAGACAGAACAGTGATGCACTGTATCTGTGGCAATTACATTGCTGTCCCCCTCTGAGGAGAACGCATGCAGAGCTGTTTAGTCAGACTCTCTGTGCTGGGCATTGCACAGTGAAAGCTGGGAAATGGCAGCTGGGAAATACCCTGGTCAGAGGAGACATATAGAGGGGGAGAGAACTCCATGCAAGAAAGGAGCTGGCAAGCCTGAAGGTTGGGTTCCCTTGTTGAGCCACTGAGGGGAAGTACAAGTACCATTGCCCTGATCTGTGACAAGCAGCACAAAGAAAAGACGTCATAGCAATGCAGGCTCGATGGCAGGGAATGGGGGATAAATGGGGCAACTGCCCTAAGGCCCAGCAATTCTAAAGGGCCCAGGGCTCCCAGCTACTGCTACCACAGCAGTGATGGTAGCTGGCACCCCGGGACCCTTTAAATCGCCGCCAGAGCACCGTGTGACGTGCTCCAAGTAGCTCTGAGGGCTGGCAGAGGGATGGGTTGGCATGCACCATGTCCTAGCCATGCCCCTTCCACTCCAATGCCCTTCCCCTTCTGGGAGTGCAGAGCCAGGGTCTCCCCACCATGCCCAGTGGCCTGCAGTTCTGTCAGCGCCCTGCCCCTCCGTACCAATGATAATCTTTCCTGCCTTTAATGTGGCTGAGTCCAATTTTGTAAAGTAAATGCCCATAAAACCCATGTCCTGAGTCAAGGGTTGTCGTTGCATAGCACCTTGTAGGGACGGTTCAGCACGTGGAAATGGGCCTGCTGACAGGGGAGGCAAAGGGTCCTGCTGATTCAAAAGGACCCAGGACTCCCAGACATTGCCGCTGCATCAGGAGCCTCAGATGGTGCAAATGATCAATATGAATCTAAGAACGTCTCTTTACCCTGAGGTAAACAGCCTCTATGCTTCCCCCCTTCCGGGGGTTGGTTGGCTATAGGTCGGTAGGCCTTCGGGAGGCGGTTCTTCCACCTCTGATGCAGTGGGCGGCCGGTCTGCCCCACTGCACTACCGTGCCTTAAAATAGTCCAAGTCAGTGAGTCTATAACAGGCCTTGCTTCAGGTCAGCGTGAGAGGCAATAGTTCGCGTGCCCGGCCTTGCTTCAGGTCCGGGCCGCGGGGGAAGAAGTTCACCAGATACGCAAGTCTATCAGCTCACCGTTCTGGGCAGGGCAACAGTTCTAGTCCTGCCCCTTTAAAAGGTCCAGCCTGACTCCTGGCCAGCACCAAAGCACAGTAGGTAAGCCTGGGCCCTCGAGCAGGGCGGGGCAACAAACACAGTCTATGGGCCCAGGCCCTCAAGCAGGGCAGGGCGGGGCAGCAAACACATTAAGCAGAGCCCGGGCTCTGATGCAGGGCGGGGTGATAAATACAGTAAACTGAGCCCAGGCCCTGGTACAGGGTGGGGCAGCTAATCAAAATGGCAGCCCGGCCCTAGCTCAGGGCGGGGTAGCAAATGGCAGCCAGGTCCTGGTGCAAGGCGTGGCCGCAAACAAACAAACAGGTTTGTAGACGCTCTTAGTTCAGGAGCTGGGCAGGTAGTGCACCTGCAGCAGTGGCGAGGGGGAGACTGTCACCCGGTTAGTGGGTGGCAAGGGGGGCACAGGCCCTCCCACTCCACTGCACCCTGGCCCAGGGGCCCTGAATGCAGCAGTGCAGCTGCTACTGGCTCAGCACGGGCTCCAGCCCGCAACTTGCTGGCCTAGGGCTGCTCTCAGCCCGTGCTACCCCCTGGGCCACTCCTCGTCTCCCCCTTCGCAAGTACCTGTACCTCCGGCAGGTCAGTCAGGGAGTCGAGGGCGGTGTCGTCCCAGCAGGATCCGGGCGGCCCAATCCAGGCTTCAATGGGTTGGAGCTCTGCCGCGTTCAGCGGGCTCGTCGGGCCCCAGGGTTCAGGCCGGCATCGGGGTTCCAGCTGGTCCATCGGCTCTGGCAAGCCCTCAGGGTCCCCGTCAGTCTGTAGGCCCTCTAGCTCGGGCAGGACCTCAGGGTCTCCGGGTGTCCACAGGCCTCGGGGCTTAAGCAGGGCCTCCGTCTCAGGCAGGTCCTCAAGTTCACCAGGCACCAGCAGAGCCCCGGGCTCCTCTGGGTCAGAGGATAGCTCTGCTGGCTGGCTTGGCCAGGCCTCGGCAGCCCAGGCAGGGCTGTCTTTGCTGGCCGTGTGGAAGGCGGCTGCGGGCGGACCCAGCCAGATTTCGGCCTCTAGGTCAGGGAGCTCGGGGCAGGCCTCTGTCTCCTCCAGAGTCTGGGCCCTGATTGAGCTCTCAGCCAGGCTTTTTATAGTCCTAGCCCTGCCCCTTGGCTTCCGGTCAGGTGACGGGGTGGGGCTAGTCTGCGCCCAAAAAGGCTTCTGGAGGGATATTTTTTCCCTTCCAGTAGTGGGTCTCCATCCCACTACACAGGGATTACCAGTAACTATCCTACCATTAACTGGGAGAACAACAGAGTCTGAAAAACAAAGGAAAGGTTGTCATATTCTAAATCAGCCCTCAAAAGGTCAACACTGAGCTACTGCTCTATAGTTATCTATTAGCAAGTTGCTAATGGAAAATTGTAAGTTCTCTGTTTCATTGGCCACCTAATGAACCTGATCTAGTTTCAATTAGCAGCCTACATTTCTATGCAATTTTATCACACGACCTTGAATGTCAAGTACCACTCCCTCTGTGCCTACAAACAGGCCAATACAACCGTAGGGAACAGGTATTAAAATTACAAAAAAAAATAAAGACCCACAAAACCCACAACAAAATACACAATAACCTATTTTTTAAAAATAATAAGCTTTACATAAATATCCTCTTATCGTATTGGTTCAAGCTGGCTCAAAACAAAATTGGCATGGAAGTGACACAAATATAATTGACAAAAGTACACTGGATTAGTTATCAAAATCTTATTTGCTAGCATGCAGGAACAAGCTTTGCTGTACTCAGAGAACAAAAGATCAGCAGGAGATAAGTTGAAGAATCTCACTGAAATTTAAGAAAAAAATAATAGTTCACCAGGGAACATCTTCAATTTTCAGCTTTAAAGTATCTGGTAATTAGAAATATATCAAAACTGAAATGAGACTGATCTGCTATTAGAGGAATGGAACCTGCCACTGAGAGTATTCATACAGAGACAGGCTCCAGAATGCTAACTCAGTGGTGTGCTCTTTCATGTTAGCCTCACTTATGTAAAACTAGGTTCATCTTCATTTGGCATTGAAGGGAAACAAGCTTTGGCATTTAATTAAAATGAACACTTCATTTTCCCCAAAAATATAAGCCACATCATTTTGTGTCTGGTTTCCAATTCAAGTTTTTGGCCAAAGAATTAAGATATCATTATGCTAAAAAATGAAAGCAAGTTGGGATCAGGATCAGCAGTATCTCAGTGTTGCCAGAAGTAAAAGGTTTCAAAAATCATCCAAAATTAAGGTGTGCCTTTTCCATGGGGATTTTCTTCTTCAATAATTAAGATTTGATGAGATCAAACACCACATACGGCCCAGGTCTCACGTGGACTGAGAAGAATAGGGGAGAAGGGAAGGAAATAGGACAGTAGTAGTTGTACATCATCTTTTGGGCATTGCCCCAACAACAGGATCCAGGGTTGGCTTGGGTTTCCTCTGTAACTTAGGCCACGTCTTCGCTCTGGGGAAGATTGATGCTGCAGTGATCATTCTTCTGGAGTTTAATTTAAAAGGTCTAGTAAAGACCCGCTAAATCAAACTCAGAGGGCACCCCCATCAGCAGCCGGTATGCTGGCTCCTGTGATACTTTAAAGCAGACCGAGGTTGTGGTGGTATAGAACAGTTAGCGGGAAGTACTAGAAGTCACTACATCCTCCTGCTCTGACATCCTCCAGTGGAGCCACACAGTCAAATAAGTCACCTCTATACCAGTCAAACTTATTGCCAGCTAGAAGAATCTGCTGGTTGCTATGGATATCTCTATACTGCATCTGGAGTGAGCTCCCAGCTGGGTCCACTTCTGTTAGCAGGGCTCATGCTAACACTCTAAAAATAGCTGTGTGGAGGTTGCTTTGGACTTTTCACTTGACCTGAAGCTCAGGATCTCCTACTCCCTTCTGCACTCCAGACCCCAAGTACCAGCATCAGCCTGAGTGTCGGTATTTGCACAGCTACTTTTAGAGCATTTGCGCAAGCCTGTGGACCTGACCAGCAAACTTGCTCCCAGATAAGGCATAGATATGCCCAAGAGGCAGCTTTCAGCCTGCTGTTCAGCACAGCACATAAACACGTATGTAGCTTGGGTGGTGTTCAGTGGGGCTCAACTGCTTTTATAGTGGGAGCACTGACAGAGATTGGACACAACTATAAAAACTCTATATTGAAATCACTTCAAGCTGGAGGGTGTTGCTGCACCACCAGCACCCCTAATTCCATTATCTCTGGTGGTGCCTAACCACCAGAGCAATACAAAAGGGAATTAGTATGGCCCAAAAGTTGGTCCATAGGAGGACACAAGTCTATTCTATGAAAAGAAACAAAGATTACATTTTACTGGTGTGTGAACGATGCACAGTACAGTGTTGCAGTGGAGATTCAGACTTCCAGTCACTACGGTCATGTCTTCACTTGGTGCACCAGAGATCGATCTTCTGGCATTCAATTTAGTGGGTCTAGTTAAGACTCACTAAATGGAATGCTGAGGGCAGTCCCAGCCAGTGCTGGTACTCCTTGCAGTCACAGCCAGTGCTGGTACTCCTTGCAGTCACAAGGAGTAAGGGAAGTTGATGGGAGCATTTGCTGCTGTTGGCCTCCCTCTGTGAAGATGGCACCAAACTCGACATAAGGTAAGCTGTCTCCAGCTATGTATTTTATGTAGCTGAAGTTGTGTACCTTAACTCCACCTTCCAGGGCTAGGGTAGACCTGGTCTAATAGAAAGGGACATTACTCCACAATTAAGATATTCTGCTTCGATACACATTTTGGAATCAGGCATCACATAGAACAGCTCTGGGGTTTGGGTACGTTTGTGTCCAACTTCCCAAACCTCCCTAATTCCAATTCATCAAGAGTTCCTGCTCCATAACTGCTGACAACATTAACATAAGTTTAAAGCAGTTTTTTCTCCCCCCTGCTTGCCTGCTCTCCCTTTACCTACTTAATGTCTATGTGCTGTCTTTATTAATAAGCCACAATTGCTATATTGTCTAGGTAAGTGCTGACGGTCTTCATTGCTGGTCATGTTGATCTGGGACAATCTTCTATTGCATTTAGGTTTTACATAGAACTGGAAAAATTCTTACCCCACATTCAAGACTAACGGTGCTAAAAAAAAATTGAACCTTCATCCCCAAATGGAACTTAAGTGACAATGAGTTTATTTCTATCATGCCAAATTATTGTGGCTGAATCATTCATTTCTCTGAAAGATGTAGAGCAATCGTTGGGATTCATAGCATTACTGAGCCACTTTGGTGACTCAAAGAACAGCTTATAAAAGTATGTACTGTCAAAAGTATTGTGGATTTTTACCAACAAATTGATTTCTGATTAATGTAACTTTAGTGAAGGAAAAGTTCAACCATGCAGCAACCTGACTGACTGTATTGTGGTTAACTGAACACAAGAGCTCAGTGGGCTAGCCATGTTAGTCTGTAACTTAAAAAAACCTACAATGGTCCTGTAGCACCTTAGAGACTAACAAAAATATATAAATAGTATTATGAGCTTTCGTGATCACTTCTTTAGATGACAAATTTGTGCCCACAAAAGCTCATGATGCTGTTGATATGTTTTTGTTATTGTCTAAGGGTATGTCTACTCTAGCCCCCTAGTTTGATCTAGGGAGGCTAATGAGGGTGACTGAAATTGCAAATAAAGCGCGGGATTTAAATAGCCCGTGCTTCATTAGCATGTTCCTGGCCGGTTGCCATTTTAGAAATTGACTAGCTCGAAGTAACTGCCCACGTCTACACGCGGCAATGAAACGGGATTCCGAATTAAAGCCCTAACTTGAATTAGCTGTTGTTCCTCCTGCAATGAGGTTTACCAGCCAATTTGATTTAGGGCTTTAATTCGGAATCCCGTTTCACTGCCGCGTGTAGATGTGGGCAGTTACTTCGGGCTAGTCAATTTCTAAAATGGCGACCGGCCGGAAACATGCTAATGAAGCACAGGATATTTAAATCCCACGCTTCATTTGTAATTTCAGTCGCCCTCATTAACCTCCCTAGATCGAACTAGGGGGCTAGTGTAGACATACCCTAAGGCTACATCTACACTTCACAGTTATTTCAGAATAAGCTGTTCCAGAATAGTTATTTTGAAATAGCTTATTTCGAAATAGCACGTCTACACTGCAGGGAAGCCTCAAAATTAGTCCGAGGCAGGTTTCCTTAATGGAGACGTGCTATCTTGATTTAAAGCCCCAGGAGGAATAACTTAGAATGACCCTGGTGAAGGGCTATTTCGAAATAGCAGAAGTGGAGCATCTACACGTGCCTTATTTCGAAATAGCTATTTCGGAATAGGCGTTATTCTTAGTATAATGAAGTTTACATAAGTTGGAATAAGCCTTCCATTATTTTGAAATGACAGAATTGCTGTGTAGACACTCCAATAATTATTTTTGAATAACAGCGTTATTCTGAAATAACTTTGCTGTGTAGACACACCTGTAACTGCTACAGAACCATTTTTGTTTTTTAAGTCAACACAAGGAGTGAAGACTATTGCAAGGGGATAAATAGCCTATGTTAGCAGAAGCATTATCCAGAATAAAGCAGCATTATAGGAAAAGGTAACCCCTCCAGTGAAGGGGTTGGTTGGTGAAGGTGTTGCTAGATACTCTCCCTGCTTTCCCCAAACTCACACCAGTTTGACAAACCAATAGTTGATTCATAGTGAGCCAGGGCCAGAGCACATCAAAGCCAATGGAAAAAGACTCGCATGGAATTTAGTAGTCTTTACATCAAACCCCATACAGCTCAAAATTAATCCCATCAATTACATACCATTTTCACTGGAACATAAAGCTAGAGATGGGCTTTGAAAAAAGCCTTAGCGAAATCTTGTCCAGAGCTCTGAATTTGCTATATGCTGCCGGTTCCATGTTTCAGCTCTTGTATTCCATTCCAGGACAGCTGCCTTGATACCTGAGAGTCTGGTGAACTTTGCCTGCATATTATGCCTGGAGTCATTCATGCCAGTCAAAGCCCAAATGTATGGCCCTGAGGAAAAATTTTGAACATGAACTTTGAAGTCCTTCAACTATGAAGATTACCTCACTAATGTTATTTTAGAGCATTTTTTCTCTCCCCCTTCCTCTGCTGCTCTCCCTTTCTGCTCTTAATGTCTCGGTGTTGCCTTTGGTTCCCAGAAAACGGTGAATTTTTCATGTGCTCTGCTTCATTTTTAAGACTGTTCAGTCCTTTCAGTTTCTTCCCTCCCCTTATATTGCCATCAATTATTTCAGCTTTATATATTAAGATCATTTGCCTGTGCTCTTTTCTCCTCTTCGGTTTTTCCTCTCTGTGTCTCCTCTAATTTTCATGTCTCAATTATGCTGAAATATTTCCATGTACCCAGGAGGGTGGCTTGCCCTTCAGGGCTGGAGGGCTCAAGTCTAGTCAACCTTCATTACGAAAGAGATACACCTTAGTTAACGGAGGCTGCTTCACTACACAAGCAGCAGGAAGAACTAGAAAGGAAGGCAGGCAGATGGACAGACTGTAGGGAACGGGAGGGGGTTTCTGAGCATTAGAGTTGCTGAGCCTGCCAGGTGTAGGCGGCCAGGCAGTAAGCTGTAGAAGAGATAAACAATAGGCCAGAACTCAAGATCCATGGGGCAATTCTTATGTTGTTTTCAATGTTCGTTTACTGTATTAGGAAAACTAAGCTGGAATAAAAGCCTGGCCAGAAGCAGTTGGTTTGGTGTGATTGTTGTGGGAGAGCTCTGAACACTCTGAAGAAGGGAGGAATTATTATCACATCACCTCAGAACAGGGAAGCTGGAATAATTGTTATGCGGGGGAGGGGTTGCTAAGAGTCACAGAACCAAACTCTGTATATGATGGAAACCACTTTAAGACACGAGGTGTATCAGTAACCCCCCCCCCCCCAGCACCTCTAGTTCCAACACATATGCCTCAGAGGCACCCCTGACCATAAAGGGGTACATGGAAGGCAACTGACCCTACTACACTCCACACTCCAAATATTAATCTCTGTACATTAGCTTGCTGGATTGCACAGTGTTTTTTGTCAATCAGCAACAGTGCTGCTCCTGGTTGCAGTGCTGAGAATAATGAAAGGGTTGCATGTGTCAGGAAAGAGTAAGGTCAAGAATTTTCCTCTTTTAGGAAGACAGGAATAACAAATACAAATCCAGAATACCTGACAGTAATGACCAGGTTAGGGTGTTTGTAACAAGACAATACTTAATATGCAAGGAGACCTGGTTTTATATTCACAGTTTTCCCTGCATTTAACTACCACAGTCAGTCACAGATAAACTCTTGAACATGCCAATATTTTTTTTTTGTTTGTACAAAATACGTTCTTCCCTTTGTGAAGCGCCTTTTCACTGCTATTTTAAGCTATTAGAGCATATGGTTTGAAAGCCCAGAGAGGGAGTCAATGAATCTTGTGGTAGGACATTCCATATTTTTATGGGAATACGTTTATCAATATCAATATGATATAACTGGAATCGGCTTTATGCAAAATACTTCATGTGGGATATCAGTAGGAAGGCTGTAATCCACTGAATATAAACAGCCCACTTGTATGCATGTATCATTTTTGTAGGTCAAGTTAGGAGTATTGAACTTTGTATGTGTAATTGCATAGTCACTGCTTTGGTCATGCCTATGGATTACAAGTGACATCTGCGATGACCCATTAGCAAGAGACCATGCAGGTTCACTTTCCTGGGGGCATGTGATTCAGCCTATGAAGGATGGAAACAGGGGCCCTACAAAAGCATGAGACCACATCTCCTGATGCTGTGATTCATCTTGGGATGCTGTATTTTCCCGCAAGAATGGAGTGAAAGTTTAGACTGAAAACAAAGGATTCCCACCTTTTGCCAAACCTAGTTAAGGGGGAGGAGAGAGGTAATCCAAGGCATCGGTGCTCCCTGGATATCCACTCAAAAAGATTGCTGGAAAAAACTAAGACTGAACTGGGGGGACTGGGCCCAGGATGGAAGGATGTCTAGTCAGTGAAGATTATTAGAACAACTTTGAGGGTGAGCTATTACATGAACTAGTTTCTTTAATGCATTCAGCTCAGCTTGCATGTTCTGTTTTATTTTGCTTTGTAACCTACTTTATTGTGTGTGCTTTCTCTTATGACCACTTAAATCCTACCTTTTATACTTTTGGGGGGAGAGAAGCCTGTGCATCTCTCTCTTTACATTGAGAAAGAGGAAGAATTTCATGAGCTTATACTGTACAGATCTCTATGCTGCAGAAGACATTTATTTAGGGGTCAGCCCCCAGGGTACTTTGGTGCTTGGAAAAGGTCTCACGCTGTGCGGCTTACAGTGTGTCTGCAGCTTTGGGGGTGTGGCCCTGTCCTGGTGTCTGTGCTGAAGCAGCTGGAGATTACAGGGTGACCAGGAAGCAGGCTTAATGGAGTGTTAGTGGGGTCCCATCACAAATCTATGCTGCATTCAACAGACATGTCTTTGTGACCCAGCAGGTTCACACTTAGGGTAGGATTTTCAGAAGAAGCTTGAAAAAGTTGGTCCCCACATCTCATTGAATTGCACCTAACTCCTGTAGGCTTCTTTGAAGATCCTTGTGTTCCAGTTTCCTATCTGTAAAACTAGGTTTAACAACATTCACTGGGGGGGCCAAGAGGTCATACCAATGAATGGATCTGAAATGCTTTGATTGTATAGGCCACAGAAAAGTTTATATGTTCAATTCAAACAAATCTTTCCATATTAAATTTGTCAGATTGGACATACCTAGATGAACAGGATGTCTTCATTTTCCAGCCTATTGCATGCAATGGTCTCTGCACTGTTTTTTAAATAAATAGTATCTCGAAGGCACCAGGCAAGCACTGGAAGTGTCTTATTTGCAAAACTTGGCTCTTGGTTTGCAGCCTTTACTCTGATGAAAGAAGCACTACACCTAAATGCTGCCAGAACATGCATACCATGGCCGTATACCCACTGGAGAGGCTGAGGAATTTGGGCTTATTTAGTCTTCAGAAGAAAAGAGTGAGGGGGGATTTGATACCAGCCTTCCACTATTTGAAGGGAGGTTCCAAAGAGGATGGAGAAAGACTGTTCTGAGTAGTGACAGATGGCAGAACAAGAAGCAATGGTCTCAAGTTGCAGTGGGGAAGGTCTAGGTTGGATACTAGGGAAAACTATTTCCCTAAGAGAGTGATGAGGCACTGGAATGGGTTACCTAGGGAGGTGATGGAATCTCCATCCCTTGAGGTTTTTAAGTCCTGGCTTGACAAAGCCCTGGCTGGGATGATTTAGTTGGGGTTTGTCCTGCTTTGGCAGGGGGTTGGACACAATGACCTCCTGGGGTCTCTTCCAGCCCTATGATTCTATGAAATGACATAGCCTGATTCTTATTTACGCCAAAGTCCCTGGTAGTACAAATGAGCCTTTGTGTAAATGATTTAGGTCCATAGGAGGTGAGGCTGCTGGTGGAAGATACGCATTTCCTGCAGTTACACTTGACTGACTGAATAATCATCAAGATGATAGCTTCCCAGGAGCTTTGTGACGCTCCAGACTATGCTACAAAAATCCATCTGGCTATTAATTTCAATTAACTGCCCTGCATCAGGGCCATTACTGCTGTTGTAGGTGGGCTATAGGAATATTAAAAATAGAATTGCTGCACAGGTAGTACAATTTCTATTCAGATCGCCTATTGTGGTGGAAATGGTTACATTTTTCAAAGACTGCTCCCCAAAAGTGACTCTAAACATTGATAAATTCCCCGCATGCAAGAAGTCTTGAGATCCAATTAAATTCTGCAATAATATCTAGAATTGTATTTGTTTATACTAGTGTCTGTGTATCTATTTTTAACTTTTTCTATTGCATGGTAATATACTTACATCAACAGAAAAAAATATGGTGATTTCCCTCCCTCGTCTCTCTTCAGTTTTAAGCACACAGATTTTGTACCATTTGTCACTGCCACCAACTGTGGGCAAGGCACATCTACACTGCAGGGCAAAAGTGGAATTAAGATACATAATTTCAGCTATGTCAATTGCATAGCTAAAGCCGAAATAGCTTAATTCGGCTTTTGGCACTGTCTATAAAACAGGAAGTTGAAGGAAGAACACTCTTCCTTCAACTTCCCTTTCTCCTCACGAATTCCTCCTGAGAACTCCTCGAGGTCATCATTATTTTGAAATAATGGCTTGCTGTGTAGACATACATTATGTTATTTCAAAATAACATCCGTTAATCCAAAATAATGCCTCTGTGTAGACGTACTCCTAAAGAATTAAAACCTGAAGCTGCGTAATGACCAAAGCAGCTTGGCCAAACCGTTCAATCACCATATAATTATTTTGTATGTGATCTCTTCCAGCTTTAAGATTCCTGTTCATTTAAAGTCCCCCAACTCTATTTTCGCTTTGTTCTGTGAATTCATTCTTCACTGCAAGTTCCACTGAAGAGTCTAGTGATCTGTGATAGTTAAAGTTACCAAGCAAACAAAAGATTGGCTGCCTCTGGAAAACTCCGCTGTAGGTCTGTTAAAGTCATGGCCTGAGGCAGAACAAGGAGGTGATAAATGTTTTCACTTGGTGTTAAAGTCTGTTTCCTTCACTTTCACTCCAGGTTCAGTGTTGGCCAGAAACCATAGCATACTGGAAAATCAAAAGGTTGCAGTCAGAGGCATAGACTTCTATTTTTATTAGACATTCTTTTTCACAGAAATGGACTTGTTTAAGATGTCTTTCAGTCCTCAAAACCTCCCCACCACCACCACCACCACTCCCCAAGAGACAAGAGGACCACCACAGGAGCCTTGCCTGAAAGAACTCAGTTATTCACCCAAAACTTTTGAGATACAGCCCTCATAGTTATCACACTACCAGAGTGACTGGCATGCTGAAATAGCAATTAACTCCAGAACATGAACAAAGGCTACACTAGACCCGGAAGCTCAGCTTAAGGTACACAACTCTAGCTACGTAGAATATGTAGTTGCAGTTGGCTTACCTTTCCTGTTGGCTTCCCTTACTTTTCACAAGAGCAAGAGTCCTGGCCACCAGCAGTTTGATTTAACAAGTCTTAACTAGACTCACTAAATCGAGTTCTGGAAGATCGATTGTGGCAGTGTCAATCTTCCGCGGAGTGAAAACAAAGCCTAAGACAACTGTAACATAGCTATTTCGAGTCTCAGACTTATTTTTATCAATGAAGAAAGGAAGAGAAGAAGGATGGACAGAAGTCCATAGAGCTCATTATGACTTAGACTGAGTTATTGCCTACCCAGGAGTCTAATTGACTTGCGTAAAAGCTGGAGATGAGCTGTATAGTTCCTTAAATTCATTTTGGTCTCCCTCCCCGATCTCTCTTCAGTTTTAAGCAAGCAAAGTTTGACAAACACCTAGAGGATCTATACAGAGCATTCTTAGAACTGAAATACCCACCCGGAGAAGTAAAAAAACAGATCAACAGAGCCAGAAGAGTACCCAGACATGAACTACCTCAAGACAGGTCAAAAAGAGAAAACTTATCACCTATAACCCACAACTTAACCTGTCCAATGCACTATCAACAATCTACAACCTATACTGGAAAATGACCCCTCACTCTCACAAGCCTTGTGGGGGGGAGGGGGAAGGCAAATCCTCACCTACAGACAACCCCCTAACCTCAAACAAATTATTTCCAGTAACTAAGCAACACACCTACATCATAATCATCCAGGAACCCACCTCTGCAATCAGCCCCGGTGCCAGCCAACCAACCAACGGGTGCTTATAAAGATGCAAACTGTAACTTGTACAGTCCAAATCTACTCTGCACTAGTTAGGCCTCAGCTGGAGTACTGTGTCCAGTTCTGGGCGCCACATTTCAAGAAAGATGTGGAGAAATTGGAAAGGGTACAGAGAAGAGCGACAAGAATGATTAAAGGTCTAGAGAACATGACCTATGAAGCCAGGCTTCATGAACTGGGCTTGTTTAGTTTGGAAAAAAGAAGATTAAGGGGGGACATGATAGCAGTTTTCAAATATCTAAAAGGGTGTCACAAGGAGGAAGGAGAAAATTTGTTCCTCTTGGTTTCTGAGGACAGGACAAGGAGTAATGGGCTTAAAGTGCAGCAGGGAAGGTTTAGATTGGACATTAGGAAAAAATTCCTAACTGTGAGGGTGGTCAAATATTGGAATAAATTGCCAAGGGAGGTGTTGGAATCTCCCTCTCTGGAGATATTTAAGAACAGGTTAGATAGACATCTGTCAGGGATGGTGTAGATGGAGTTTGGTCCTGCCTTGAGGGCGGGGGGCTGGACTCGATGACCTCTTGAGGTCCCTTCCAGTCCTATTATTCTATGATTCTATACTTCTGCCCTCATCCAGGCCATCTATTACAATTTGAATGTTTAAAAAGATCCTTAATTTTTTTGCCATTCAACTGGTGTTGTGTTTCTAAGGGGAAGCCCTGGCCCTATTAAAATCAGTGGTAGCTTTGCCATTTGCATCTATGAGGCAGTGTTTTATCCCCTGAATGGGGGATAGGTACTTGAGAAAGGAAAGGAAATAAATAATTTCACCCATTTCTGAGGCAGAACATAGAAGCACAACACAACTACACAATAGCGTAAAGAGAAGATAAGCTGAATATTGGGTCTAAATAAACCACAGGAGGATTTTAGAGTGACAGACCTGGAATTTGGCCAGGACTCTGGGGCTTTGCCAGAGGTCCAACTTTGTGAAATGTCCTATGTGGCCTCTACTGATCATAAGTTTTCAGTACCTTGAGTTAGCATTTCACTGAGACACAACACGTAAATTCTTGTCCTAAGTGAATTCAATGGAAGTGAATTCAATTTCATCCAGGAAACTGATGCCCCACATGTCATCCTGGATCATCGCTTTTGGATTTACATAGAATAAGCAAGGCTTACGAGGCTTTCCAAATACTGGCCATGCTGCAACAGGCAGATCATGGGGAAGGGGAGGAGGGCCCATCTCCAGCGATCACTCAGCTGTGTCTATTGTAGACAGAGGGAATGAGTGTCAGAATTAGTCAAACGGTCTATGGCTCTTCTTAAAATCTCAGGAAAAGCCTCTGACTCAGTACGACAATAAGTCACTAAGTGAGAGAAAATCTCTTACATGAATTACTTCTGCTTTGTGGTTTTAGATCAACAAATTTGCAAAGCCTAAAAGACAGGGCTGAGATTCACAGCTGTTATATGCTGAAGGGTTCTTTCACTGAATCCATCATGTAAATGTGGCAGATGATGAGTTGTCAGCTGTAGAAAATAAACCTTAATTTCTTTGAAGAATAGACATGGGGTACGCTGCTACCATCTCCATGACAGTAGTTTACAGTCACCTCTTTGAGGTACTTTTATTTTCTATGCTCATTAATTCACTGGGGATTCTTTTGGAGGAAAAGCACTTAAATCAGACAAATTATAAGGTCTATTCTAGCAAAAGTGGCTAATTATAGTTATTGTCAAACCTCCTATTACAAGCAGTTACAGTACAGCTGCTTGTTAAATGACAAAAGTGCTTTTTTAGTTAACTATTTTCGACTAAAGCCCTTTCTGAAACACATTACTTTGCAATGTAATCATTTTTATTATTGTGTAGTCTAAACAGGACTGTGTTCTCTAGAGGTGCTAACCTTTGCTCTAGTTGTGCTCACCACTGTACACATGGGCTGCGTCTAGACTGGCATGATTTTGCGGAAATACTTTTAACAGAAAAGTTTTTCCGTTAAAAGTATTTCCGCAAAAGCGCGTCTAGATTGGCACGGATGCTTTTGCGCAAAAAGTGCTTTTGCGCAAAAGCATCCATGGCCAGTCTAGACGCGATTTTGTGCAAGAAAGCCCCGATCGCCATTTTAGCCATCGGGGCTTTTTTGTGCAAAACAGTTCTTCCCTGTCTACACTGGCCCTCGAGAAAATATTCTTGCACAAGAGGGCTTTTTCCTGAGTGGGAGCATGAAAGTATTTGCTCAAGAAGCACTGATTTTGTACATTACAAAGTCAGTGCTCTTGCGCAAATTCAAGCGGCCAGTATAGACAGCTGGCAAGTTTTTGTGCAAAATCTTGCAAGTCTAGACATACCCTTGGACACGCACATCTGGCCCCTTGCCCAAAGAACCAAACAAACAAGACAAAGTCTGGGAGAAAGGAAATGCCATCAGCCCCATTTTACAGAGGGGGGAACAAGCACAGCACAATTAAAGGACTTAATCAAGGTCACTCAGGAAGTTGATGGGCAAGCAGAGAACTGAACTCGGCTCTCCTGAATCCCAGTCCTTCCTTCCTTCCTTTTTTAAATTCATGTTATTCTGCAAGGAGTGCTAGAGCTAGTAATAGTTTGTAGTGCTAATATACTCATTTCACTAACTAATCGTTTAGCTTCATTTCCCTTTGCTCTCTCCCTTCAGAAGCCACCCACTAAAAGTTTTGTTCCATCCTGCAGAAATAATCCTTCCCAGAGCACAACAGGTCCAGAGTCAAGAGGTCCACATGGTCTTCTAAAGGGAAGAAACTATATAAATTAGTATTAGAAAATTCCTTTTACAATGTTTTGGCTGAGCACATATTTTAAGGCAAAAAGAAATACACAGTAACTTCTTCGGTATAAAAGAGTTACTGTAGAATTGGGATCCTCTCTCTCCTCCATGTGATCGAATTGGTACTTCGACTGCTTTTCCAGGTCCTGTATCCACCCATGACAACCCTTGCCAATATATAGACATGGCCAGTGAGACTCACAGGAGACTCTTAAAACCTCTGCCTTGAAATAACAACCAGCTTGACAGTCTGGCACTGGCAAAGATTAAGAAACAACCACCAACCCTCTGCATTCAATCCTTTATTCACGAACAAGCTTATTATAGATGAAATCTCAGGCAAAATGGCCGAGAAAAGAACTCAACACAGCACGATCAATAGTAAAATTGCCAGTCATTGCCAATTCATGCCTTGCCAGGTCTGTCATTAGGATGCCTGAAAGCAATAACAAGGTGTGGCACAAGGTAACATGCAACCAAGGTGCCAGTCAGGAAGCATTCATATGAATTGCAAACCACATCTAGCCCCCACTCTCTGCACACACAGACATCTTTGTTTGCCCATCTTTTTCTATTTCATTTACAGGCTGCAGTTCTGCGGCTCATTGTGCAAGTCACTGGGGGCCAGGCTGATCTCACACTGATTCTCAACCACTGTGTTTCCATTAGTTTTACTTTTGGCAGAGCCACTTAATTTACGCTTATATTATCTTCTCCCGTGAACCTTGCTCAGGGGTTACGCTAGAAATTAATCTGATACCTTGGATGTATTTATTACTAATGCCGGTTGAGGCAGAACTGCATTGTTCTACTTAAAACAGGCCTCAATGCAGCAACATATTTCAGGAGGCTTAAAGTTAGGCACTTGCAGGTAAATCTCTCTAAAGCCCACAGACGTACCCCCATGCTTCAGTGTAGGCCTATGCTTAAGTACTTTGCTGAATCAGGTGGAAACCACGGATCTTCTGCGGATGGGGCAGGTAATCTGCATTACCCTTCTAGCCTCACAAAGACGTTTTTCCTTCAGCCGCGACTACTGCGAACTGAGTCCACAGCCGCGACTCCTGGTGAGTCCACAAGGCGCATTGTGCTTGGCAAATGTTTAATGCACTTTTCTCTCAGCATTTATTCCTTTCCCTTAAGGAAACAAGCTCTTTCCAGGGAAGGGGTTCACTTTGTCAGACAGCAGTACTCAGCACTGAAGAACTCAGCATTGCCTTTGCTTTTTCTCCAGCTTTATGAGACCGCCCAGTCTTCCAGGACTTTTTAGGCACAATGATCACCAGGGGTGCAGTGCATTTGCCTCGGGGTGGTTACCATTCAGATAAGTCAGCTTCTATGAGCCAGACCCCCTCCTTGTCTGCAGTCATGCAATGGAGCAAGGAAAAGAGGCTAGATACCCCCTTTCATTGCCTTGTGCCATGTGCACAGGTCACAGGTAGCAGCACAAGGAGAAGAGCCACCTCTGTGCAGCTGCTGCCATGCAAGTGGGTGAGACAAGGCAGGGAGCAAAGGACCCCTGGATCTGTTCCCTTCTATGACCCAGTTCATGTATCCACAATGTCCTGTGTCAGAGACGAGCTAACGCAGGTTACTTTCCCCCTAGGAGCAGATCCTGTCCATGGGAAATACAACCATGTGCCAACCCTTGCTTCAGGCTCATGGCAAAGACACAACGGAGCCGCGGAGGCTATGTCTACATTGGCAAGATTGCGCAAAATCTTTCCGCCTGTCTACACTGGCCACGAGTTTCATTCTACTGTATGAAATCAGTGCTTCTTGTGCAAATGCTCTGATGCTCCCACTCAGGGATAAGTCCTCTTGAGCAAGTGTTCTTGCGCAAGAGGCCAGTGTAGACAGGTAACATCAATTTCTTGCGCAAGAAAGCCCGATGACTAAAATGGCCATCGGAGCTTTCTTGCGCAAGAGAGCATCTACACTGGCATGGATGCTTTTGCGCAAAAGCAAATCTATTGCGCAAAGGCACATGCCAGTACAGACGTTCTCTTGCACAAAATCATGCCAGTCTAGACGCAGCCAGTGTGTTTAACTGGTATTGCTTGACTTGTGCTGCATCAGGCGCTATTATTATTGGCTCACATGTATCTTGCAGCACCACCTCGTGGTTGCGGCCTCCTTCTGTTAGATACAGCGCAAACAAAATGACACAGATCCTGCCCCAGAACTACTACTTGGTTGCCCTCTTCCTTGCCCTTCGTGTGGTGGTTGTAGACAGGCTTTTATTAGAAGGAGCTCAGTAGTTCAGCTGTTTGAGATATTCGCATCTTCCCACTCCCCAGTGAGAAGCAGATCCCGCACTCCTCCCTCGTGACGAATTGTATCTCACTCCACCAGTACTCCCAGTGACTTCAAGGACCCTGCTCACAGAGTAAGGTGTTTCTCACCATGAATACAGGGATCTGAGTGTAGCCCTCCGTAGCAGGGCAACAGGAGAATTCGCCTGCAACTTGGCACTTTTTACACAAGGGTCAAGCTAACTGCATTGCTCAGGGGTGTGGATTTTTCACAGCTGACCGAGGCAGTTAGACCAACCAGAGTCCTCATGGAGACCAGACTGTACACCCATAAAGGAAAACCTGCTACGACTGGCCAGCATAGTAACTCGGCAGCAGTACATAAAACCAGAGCTACGGGAGTATTCATTGTAATCATTCTTTTGACTTACATGGCAGAACAGCCTCTAAATCTTGGGATTTTTTTTCCTACCTTTGTCCAGCCGAAGTAAAAGATGACAAATAATGATATTTTCGTTGCACTTTCTCCATGCTTATTTGAAGCGATTCCCATTTCATTCTCCATCTGCTCAGTTGCAACATGAGACAGAAAAGCAGTAGAGACTCGAGGAACTAAGCATAGGGCATATCCGGAGATTATTTTGTATGTCCAGTGACTGACTGCCTCATTTCCAGGTTGTTAGTGGAGCTATTTACAGCCCCTTGCAATTTTTTTCCACTGAAATTTACAGTGGATTAATCTTCCCTTTGGTTCTGAAAGGTGGTACAGTGGTACAGGACAGTTCTCCTGAGGGAGGAAGCAGGCTCTGTATAGATTTCCTATAAACAATGAAGGCATATAGCCCACCCTCCATGAACTTGCAGCCAAAGTTGCTCTCGTGTTTTTCTTTGCAATAACGCAGACACTAAATTGCAAGCAATTGTGCTAAGACAGCACTCAGAAAATACAATGCCAAATATTGACCCTCCACCATTAGATCACACGAATTCCTGCAGGGTACAATTCCCGTTTTCAGAGCAGACTCTGCCACCTTTCATCAGGCTGAGTGGGACCTTATGGGGCAGCTTGAGGAGTCAGGAGAGTACTATTCAGTCTGCCGAAAGGCGCCAGTATCCTCTCCTCTCCGGGGATTTCTTTATTATGAAGTATCTTAGATCCACAGGATTTGTTCTATGCCTTTCAGGAACCAGTCCCTTTTGCGTGACAGGTCCCAAAGACCCACACAGTTGCCAGGGCAGACAGTGGCCTCCAAGTACTTACAATTGGGCATTCATGCACCAACGACCCCTGTTTCTCTGGGTGGCTCCCTGCAATGAATCTAGTCAAGCCAGACTCCTACAGGAGACCTGTGCTAACTCCCTAAGGGTACTGTGCTCTCAGTAAGCATTTGCAGTGACACCAGGCTGCCTTTCCAGCACAAAGTAGCAATTAGTCACTCGGCACACAGATTCTGAAAGCATAGGTGCTGACTCTGTGGATGCTCTGGGGCTTGATGCATCCATGCAGAAAGATTAGCGAGTGCTTTGAAACCACTGGCAGCCAAGTAACCCCTTCTCCCCCCACCACCCGGCACCTCTCACCTGCTGATCAATTCCTCTCCCTTCCTCCCTGGCCTTATTGCCTGCCGCAAACAGCTGTTTTGCAGCATTCAAGAGGCTCCAGGAGCGGAGGAATGAAGATGGGCTGCATGCGGGTGAGGGGGCAGAAGAAGGAAAAGTAGAGTTCGGAAGAGGTGGGGCAAGGACTTGGGTGAAAGGTGAGTGATAGCAGGGTGGGATGGGGAAAAGCAAGTGTTGGGAGAAGTGGGGCAGGGGCTTGGGAGGGGGCAGAGCAGGGCAGAATAGGAGTGGAAAGAGGAGGGGCTGGGAATTGGAGGATGGAGTGGAGTGAGGGTGGGGGTATGGAGTTTAAGCCCCCCTCCACCCTGGCCAAGGGGAAGTCAGCATCAATGTCTGAAAATCCACATGTATGTTAGCACAGACATCAGTGCAAAGCACAGAGGGAAGCTGAGACATAGGAATCAGAATTGGTACCAAAATTCTCACTTTGTCGCACAAGAGACAGGCTGGCAGGCATTCCTGCTCCTTCCCCCCCCCCCCCCCCCAATCGCCCATCTCAACCATTCCAGGGCATTCGCGCCCAGGTTCCAAAACGGACCTGGTTGAAATTTTTTCAATTAAACTTATTTGATGAAAAATGGGATTTCAGGAGAGGGCAACATTAGGGTGTCAATTTTTAGATTTTCATTAAAAAAGGACAACCACAAAACCCAAATGTTTCAATTTTTAGCACCTAAAAAAGAACAGTTGCTTGCCTTCCAGTAACTGTTGCTTTTAAACCCGTTTTGTCCACGTAAACCCCATTAACTTGGGTTTTTCCAGGTGTTTTGTCCACATGGACCCCACTAATACTAACACTAGCTATTGGGGTCATCCCAGCACCCTGCGAGGGCTTGTGCCTCCAGCGTCAAAGGGCATATAAGACAGCATGTACCCAAAGATCTCTGAGTTGCTTCTATGGCATGTGAGAGCAACAGTGCACCCAACTGTGGCCACCTAGTCACCTCTAGTATTTCATCAAATCAGTGGTGTGCATAGTTGTAATCACGATAACTAGTTTAGGGACATTTTGGCTCTCTCCTCCCTTCATTCCAAGTATAACTCAGCGTCGTCCCACCACATGACTGAGCCTAAACTTCTCTCTTTGGGCCACAGCTATTTTGTGACTGACCTGTTCCTTCAGCTGCTGGACACAGTTCTGTCTGGCCAAGAGCTACATTCCAAACCATTGCTGTTTCTCACTCCTCCTCCACCAGAACTCACAGCCCTGAAAAACACCCGGCCCAAGCTCCACCTACTAGAGCTCTCCAGAAGGAAAGCATCCAACTCAGAAAGACATGCCCTGGCCTCCCGAAAAGGTCTCTGCTCCCAGAGATCCCACTCCCTCAGTGGCCTAGATACATAGGGACTCTACATTGAATGCTTCATTTGCTGGTACTCAGAAAAGATCTGCAGCTCATTCTGCAAACACAGCTGGTGCCAGTTGCTGGAGACTAGTAGCACGTTCACATCATGGCAGAGCCGAACGTCACTCTGAAGGCAGCTCACTGGGCTGATTTCTTCCCTGAAAAGGTAGACGTTAAGCAATAGACATCACCAGTCTCCACGCTCTTCTAAGCCACAGGCCAAGGCTCTATCACCTTGGGAAGCCTAACAAGCCTGAGTCCTTGCCTCACCCTGCTTCAAGTGCAATGAAGTGCACTCCAGCACCGAAGCCTTGTTCCAACAAAAGCTCCTGTAGATCAGGTTGCTGGGATATCCCAAGGACGTAGATTTGTTATCCGTGTAAATTATCTGTTTGTTAATGTCTGTGTGTCTTTCTCATTGCACAAGAGCGCCATCCATGCATCCCTCCAGCCCTCCCTTGTTGGCCAGTGTGACAAGCGACCATAACTTTTTTGGCAGGAAAAACCGGGTTTCCACACAGTTCTCCCATTCCCTGGTCCAGCATCTGTCTCTGGCTTTTCTTGGCCAGCTGTGAAGATTTCAATTTTAAATAACCATCTTCTGCTAGGGACAAAGCTTATTCTTAGCAGAGCCAAGCAGCAAAATGAACCCTGAAGATCCATTCTACTGAAAAGGGGCAAAATGCTGAAGGGGAAAAGGAGACAAAAAGAAGTAAAAACTCTGTGATGGGCAGGCCTGTCAACAGAGCAATCTAAATGGTACAGTTGCCATGGGGCGAAGTAATTCAAAGGTTGGGGTTGCCTCAGCCCCATTCTTTCCACCCAAGGCCCCACTCCTTCTGGGAGCACAGTGCCCATGGGCCCGCAGAGACTGTTGGCTCCTCTGGGTGTGGGGCTTAGATATTGGGAAGAAAAGGAGAGATACAGAGACTAGAATTTTAGGCAGGGGGAGTCCTTTAACATGTTGAGGTGACAACCCCTTCTACCTTTCTGTGACTTGAAGATGGTGAGAGAGAAGAACAAATTCCATATTGATAGCATGCACATTTTATGCAAATATACGTACATTGTCTCAGCCATTCTGGTGACACAGTCTAGGTAAGTCTGCTGGGAAGTCGAAAGGGCTCATTAAAGACCAGGGCAGGAAAAATGTTAATAGTAATAACAAAAAATTTTTAAAAAAGAAGGAAATACTAAAAAGATTTTGGTTTGTACCGTTTCAGCAAATGAGTCTCCCTGTCAACAGTAGGACAAACTATAGTTACATCTAAAGAGCATTCAGGTGAGAAACTGTCTTTCAAGTCCTCTCAGTTGTTATGTTGTTTTTAGTTCACTGAACATCTGTTCTACTCTAGTTAAGGGAAACAATGCCTGACAGCTTGAGTGTGTGTCAGTAATCTTCCTTTGCCACCTGTAGAAAACACAAGGGAGACCCTCAGAAAATACTGAAAAAATATTCTGAATAAAATGCCAGGCCATGCACTAAATGTTTGCTTCTTGGATCCTTGAGGCCAGATCTTCACCTAGTGAAAATCAGTGTAGTTTCATTAAATCAATGGAGAAACATCAATTTGCACTAGCTTAGGATCTGGTCCTCCATTTCTGGACCATGTAAGGACAAATTCAGCCCTAGGGTAAGTAAGTGGGCTGTTTATAGTGGGAGTTGTGATTGGCCACACTCAGATGGACCAAAACATAGTATAAACCAAAATGCCAAAAAAACCCAACCCTCATTGATATATATTACTTATACCTTTATACAGGACTATGTAGCACTTTAAAGACTAACAAGATGGTTTATTAGGTGATGAGCTTTCGTGGGCCAGACTCACTTCCTCAGATCAAATAGTGGAAGAAAATAGTCACAACCATATATACCAAAGGATACAATTAAAAAAAAGAACACATATGAAAAGGACAAATCACATTTCAGAACAGAACGGGGATGCGGGGGGAAGGTAAATGTCTGTGAGCTAATGGTATTAGAGGTGATAATTGGGGAAGCTATTTTTTTTTGTATATATGGTTGTGACTATTTTCTTCCACTATTTGAGCTGAGGAAGTGGGTCTGGCCCACGAAAGCTCATCATCTAATAAACCATCTTGTTAGTCTTTAAAGTGCTACATAGTCCTGCATTTTGTTTCAGCTACACCAGACTAACACGGCTACATTTCTATCACTATTATACCTTTATATTATTTATGGCCATGCATGGACATTCATATAGTTAAGTGGCACTCAGATTTTACCAATTAAGTTTGTTTGCATTCTTCCCTGTCCAAAGTATTCTTTTTAGAAGTCACTTAGCTCAGTCAACCCAAATGCTTTCAGAATAAGCAGGAAATAGCCAGGTAAACATTCTACTGGAGTAGCCTTGAGAAAACACAAGCCATCATGTTGACTAGTTTTAAATAAAATAATAATTGTAATGAATAATATCTCTGCATGTTTCTTAGTTCAGGATTCAGGCACAATTATTTGCTCATGTGTTAATTCAAATGTAACAGAACTGATGCATAGATGGGACTGGTTTGTGAGGGTTCTATAAAAGCCACTAGGAACCATCTAGGTTCAGGCATGCAGTTAGCCAACTGGTGATGACATCTAAGTGTTTGCACACTCCACCAAATATTGATATAGCCAGTCACAAATGACTACCAACTGGGAAAAAAGAAAAAACGGACTGTGATTCTGACATTGAAAACATCGCTATGTCAGCCTCAGGGTGAGCTATGGGGCCGTGCAACTTTCATGCCACACATTGCTCAGGCTTGTGTCTGGTCACAGCCGAGAGATGTGAAGGTGCAACTCCCAACCAGCAGAATTCCCCCAACCGATAGGTTCCAGAGTGGGAACAACATGAGCATTCTCAAAGCCTGTGTTAAAGAGGCAAGAGAGATTTGGAGCTTCAACAGAACTGGAACAATAGCTACCAGTGAGCTGATCAGTTACGCTTAATTATTTATTGTTATTAAAAAGAGGCTGGTCACCATGGTAACTAGAGCATCTAGTGGTTTTGCATACACCGCAGATCACCAAATATCAGGGCTTTCCTCAGTGTTTCCAAAGAAATATCGTCCTCCATTTTTCATTAGAATGCTAAGCAAGTGGTGCTGTTGCATGTCAGCTATTGTTCCTAATGGCTTCAATTTATTATCAATACATTATCAAAAGTGGAAGATCTACAATTAGACTCACAGCCACAGCTGTGTTTTGAATCCACTCAAAAAAGAGAGCGATTTCAATTATTTTACATGTCTGGCTCCAGATATGACAGATTACACTAGCCTAAAAGAGTGTTCTGGGGTTCCTTGTGTAGAATAATTCAGTAGGTTTTTGTTAGTATGTCCTGCCCTTCAAAAACAGTCTCAGTACAGGTTGCCCTGCCAACAAAGTGTAACCCATAAAGTGTAATACAAAATGACTGGCTGGCCGAGGCCAAATGCACATGGAAAGATGCCTCTCCCCTACTTAGTGAGGTGTTTATAATCGTCTCTCTGCAATTTGCCTGCAAACACCCCATTTCAACATTTCAGCAGCATACGCAAGGCCCATATGGTGGTTGTAATAAAGAGGCAGGAATGGCCCAGTTCAACCACACACATTAAGCCCATGAAGGATCCAGATCAAGCATCATGGTTCTTGTGTCATAATAGAAACACTAGACACCAGAGTTTGTTAAATCTAAGACCTAGTGACTAGGGATGTATGGAGTCCGTGTAGCCACTGAAAACCTTAAATTAGCTTTATACTGCAGAGCCCACAGTGAAGCCACCAGGGAGCGAGGATGCCTGCCCCTGGAGGCTTCCCCAACACAGCACAGCCACCTCCCTGGGAGCAGTGTTGGCAGAGGCTGCCAGCCCTGCTCCCACGAAGGAGGCTTCGCTCTGGGCTCTGCAGCTGGTTCCCCGGGAGCAGGACCAGCAGCTGCTGCCAGCCCTGGTCCTGAGAAGCCAGCGTGTAACTTGTAGCAAGGGGGTCAGGCCTGCTATGGACAGGAGTTGTTCCCGTTGGCCAGAGCTGCCCCTGTTTGTGGTGGGGTGCGTGGGGCTGGAGCAGCCTCTGCCCAGGGCAGATAAGGAGCTGCTCCAGCCTCTACACTTAACCAGAAGCAGTAAGCATGACCCATTTAGGGTGATGCTTACCAGTTAGCTGGTTAACTGTTTAACCTTTCACATCCCTCTTATGACCCTCAGCTCAATCTGCCATTTTTAAACCTACAATAGCATATCTGTTCACAGAAACTCTTCTCGTGCGACTGTCCTCTCGGTTTGTAAGTGCACAACATAGTTGTAAGATCTCCCCTGCTTTGGAGACTTAGTGCAATCCGTTAAAACAGGACAACTGGGGAGACTGTAACCGTCTGGCTTTTCACCACCCAAGCCTACTGAAGTTCAGAGCTAGTCCCACTTCGGAATCAGCAACTGTCACAGTCATTAGCACTACGCATGTGGTTTGGTATTGTCAGCTGGATACACTGCCCCCAAAGAACAGTTCACATAGTGTTAGTAATGAATGATGGTTTTCAAAATGGTCAGTGTTCCAACAAACATCCCCAAGTTTGGGTACTTATTCAGACCTCTTTGGATCGTCAGCTCAGGCTATCAAATGAAACGGCCAGTAATTTCTACTAGGTTATGAATATCACTAGAATAGCATTTCTGGTGGTGCTTCTATTTCTCCTTGTGCATGAAATTCAAAAGTGCAGAAGGATGTGAAAAGTTCCAGCTGGAACTTCAGCAGTGTTCTGGTTCAGTTCAAACTGGACTTAGGTTAATTCTTACTTTATCCAGATGCTCAATTAGCTCATTTCTATGCAACACTCAGCCACTGGCTTCTTCTCAGTCTCAACAGCCTCAACAGGAGAGAGTGTCCCTGAATTTTTGCCAACTTTTTAAGCTCCCCTCCCTCAAAAACTAATCTAAATATTAGTTTAGCTTAATCACAAACAGAAGCTATTTTAGTCACTGACAAGTAGTGAGTTTGCTTTTGCATATATATTTTAAGTATAAGTTACATTATTGATTTAGAGACACAGATGAAGAAATAGTTGTGAAAGACTGAAATCTATTATTTATTCTCATGGGTGAATGGGGTCCAGTCTGAAACAGCTTTCAGAGGACTGGTATAGGGAAAGTAGATCACACAAAAATTTTGTCTTTGTTGTTTTCTAACTATTAGCGAATTTGGAGTGTGTGTGTAAATAACAGAGAAGACTGAGAGGGTGGGTTCTTGGAAACATCTAAAAACTGGGCTTCTTTAAAGGCACCGAAGTTGAGAACCCAAAATCTTTAGTGACTTATGGAAATCTTGGCCACAATGTCTTAAGAGATGGAAAGGATGGGTTTCCTTCCCTCTCCCTCTGATAAAATACCTGAGCCTAGCCAAAAGATAAGTTCAAGCCATTGTCAACACCGTTGCATCTTTCCCCATTGTTTAACAACACTGAGAGCCTTACAGAAATGTCACCATCTGCTGCTAGTGTTTTAAGCTCTGTGTCAGCTCACCCTGTTCAGAGAGGGCTTTATATCAACATGGTGTTTACAATACCCATGGTTGATGGCACACAATCTAGTCTGGGGCTCCCAACATAGGTACCTCCTAAAGGAGGTGAACCACTGTGAGCAACCATGGGAAATTTGTGCTCTATCACCCAAGTGCAGACAGGGTTATAAAGGAATGACCAGACTCTACCTGAAGACTTGGCAGTAGGGCTGCATGTCACACCTATCCACCCCACAAGTGGGGGTCAGTGATGTTAACCCTGTTTCAGCTCTTCTGCACAGCAGCCAGTGAAACTTCTGGGTGAATGAATCAGAGGCCCGTTTTTAGAGAAGGGGCTTGATCCACCACTCAAGTCATAGAGAAGATGGTTTTATCCTCCACGATGTTCAAATGCAGCAGGATATTGATCTGACAGATGTATCAAGAGAACACTTTGTTACTCCACCGGGGGGGGGGGGGGGGGGGGAGAGACACAGGGAGACATGTTCCTCTCTCATTTTTATTTCAAGGACTTGTGCCACAGCTGGATCTATTTTTCACCCGGGGTTATTCCTTTCATTTCACTTTTGAAATGTCTCATGTGAAAAACAGTTTTCAGGGAAACGATACTTTGATGCTGTTCGACATTTTGCTGTGCCGGCTGAGTGTCATTTCCAATTGGTTTGCCAAGTGAAAGAGTTTTTTGGGGCTTAGGGCCAAGCCTGAGCTATAGATACTGCTGTTTCAGGCATCACTCAAAGCAGGAAACAGCCTGCAATCACCTCCCAGGACTTCTGCCCTGCAGATTTCATAGATCTCTTGAGCTGCGCAGGTCACTTCCTTTGCAGATCGCAGCTCCCTGCTACATTGGTCAGTAGCTACCTGATTGTGGTGTGTAGGGCAATTAGAATCAGGGATATTATGACACCAGGTGAGATTAGTCAGTACCACACCTTCCCCTCTTTAATTGGAATACATATGATCGTAATTTAGTGAGCTGCCAACTCAGAACTGTTGGGTGAGCCAGAGTGACCAGAGCTGACAGCATCACACCAAGCTTCACAGAATGCATTTCCCAGATCTGACTCAGTCCTCCAAATCTACAGATCTTTAGGACAACCCTCTGGACACCAGGGAGATTGAAGGTGTGAGCCCCTGCATGAGTCAATAGCCAGGTAGGGTATGTCTAGACTGCATCCCTCTGTCGGCAGAGGGATGCAGATTAGGCAGGTCGACATTGCAGATGAGGCAGGGATTTAAATATCCCATGCCTAATTTGCATAAAAATGGCCACCACATTTTGCCAACTCAGCACTGTCAGCAAAAATGGCAGTCTAGAAGGGGATCTGTCGAGAAAGAAAGCCTTTTTCGACAGATTCTGTAAACCTCCTTGCAAGATGCAACTCCTAACAGAATGGTGCTGCAGCAAAAAGGCATCTTGTTCCAAACCTTTAAGTTGCACAGAAATACATGAACCAACATATCTAACACCACCTCAGCAACCATTCTTGGACCTGGATTCCAAACAGTTGACAAGCCATGAAACAAGTTGACCATATCCCTCCTCAGATGTTGCTCCATAGCAGAAATCTTACTGGGTCTTTGTCTTTACACAGATGCATCAACCATCTCAAACCATAGGCAAGTTGTCATTTTGCTCTTACTGCATTTTCCAACCGCTTGCAAGTCACACGTCCATGAACAGTACAACATCCATATTCTTTGTGAGGATCCTGTGGACGCTACAAAATGCATGCAGGCTGCCAAAGACCATTTATGTATGTAAGAGTCCAGAGGAATATTAGGGTGGGGGGAAGGGGAAGTATAATTAACAGGTTTAATTAATGCGGCTACATATGCAAATTGAAAAGGGAATGATCTCGGTTTGGATCCAGTTAAACACAAGGTAGAAGCATTATGAATCTGATGCAACCCAATGAAGTCAGTGGAAAGATTCCCATGAACTTCAATCGGCTCTGGAGCAGGCCCTGTGTGATCTCATCGGCTCATGCTAAGAAACTCCTGAATATTGATTAACTGATTTGTGGCTGGCACATAGAGAGACTCACTAATGCCAGCGCTGGCGGGGTAAGATAGTTAGGTTTACCTCACTCATCTTTTCTCTCTAGTATCCCAGGACCAACACAGCTACAACCACCCTGCATCTCCCTATTTGACAGTTTGTGAACTCTAATAGGGAGAAGCAAGTCCAAAGATGATCATCAAACCAAAGATGTTCTTATCCTTTTCTCTCTCCAGGCTGAGGTAGCCTAGCCACTTATTTTCAGCAGCCTGAAGGTGAAAAGGGCCTCCCATTTCTATAAAAGATGAGAAATGGGGAGTCTTGATTCAAAGCACTCAACCTCACTCATCCAAGAGCTTTCAGGACAAGGTGGGAGAGGCAATGCCAGAAGATTAGTCTCTGGTGCAGTAAGTATAGACATGGCCTCAGAGGGATCTTCTGCTGACAGGAGCATGAGAAAGGCCCAATCTCTTTCTCACAGTGGCCAGAATAACTCCATTGAAATGGATAATGTCAGATGCTCAGCTGATGTAAACCAGAATCTAGCTCATTAATGAGTTTTACTGCTGTAAAATTGCTGTAAGAGGAGATTCACACCCTATATTTTTAAATCTACAGTGGTAAAAACATAGTGCAAAACAAAGCCTAAATTTTTAGATGGAAAAATGTATAGAATCATGAATATTAAAACACAAATATGTTGTGAAATCATTGGTACAAATATCCTTGTGTTCCAGATGGTTTATTTTACAGAAAGACAATGTATATATTTGGTTTGGGTTTACAAATTTATTCATCCTACACCACTTCCTTCCAAGCAAACATTTAATCTCAGTACTCTGTGTACAATTTAAGCGTTTAAATATTTCTTGTGTGCAGAATTGAAGTTCTTAAGAGAAAATGGCAGAGGTGGATGTGAAAAAATGCTTCAGCATTAAGCTCATGATGAGAAAGAAAATTAGTTAAGGTTTGTATAATGTTTTCAAACTTGAAACCAATTATTATATCTTTTATTTTAAATTGTTCAAGAAGTGGCTTTGTATTATAAGTCTAAAGATTTACTTATGCTCAGGTATTTTTTCTTTGTAATTCAGATTCAGGCTTAGAATTAACTGTCACACGGAGGATTAGTAACTGCTGTAGTTCTCTAGTGCCTTTTCTTGACAAGACAAATCTACAGTTTCCCGCAAAGCCATTTGTGTTTCTGAATTGCAGAGTTATCTGCAAGTTCACTAATTTGTCAGTTTTATAAATCATTGCCTAAGCCAAGCCATTTCCTAAGATGTCTCTAATCACTGGATGAACATTCTTTTGGACTGTGCATAATGCCTTATAATGTTCTTTGATCACAGTAACTATAGCATTGACCAAGCTGCTTTCAAACGAGTTATTCCAAAAGGAATTTCAGTTTCATGTAGAGGTAAAACATACAATAGATCATCAGAAGCAGAGCTTACAGCATTTCAAGCATTGATAGTAAAATGGTTTAGACAAGAGTAAACCTGAGTTGGGTACCCGTGCTATCAAACCGTGCCTCACAAACTAAGCAGTACTGGACTGAGCCTATTCTTGCCTAAGAAACTTCTAATGTAAACATATGGAGTGATTCTCACACTACAATACGTAAATTCCCATTCAGGTACTCTCATCTTTTCAGGTAGGTAGAATCATAGGGTTGGAAGAGGTCTCAAGAGGTCATCAGATCCAACCTTCTGCTAAAAGCAGGACCAATAGCAAATAAATCATCCAAGCCGGAGCTTTGTCAAGCTGGACCTTAAAAACTTCTAGGGAGGTGGATTCCACCAGCTTCCTAAGTAGCCCATTCTGGTGCTTCATCACCCTCTCACCACTGCTGGAGATGAGCCACATTCATTCCGATTTAGTTAGCACTGTTATCACAGTCCCATCTGTACATGTATTGTCTCTGTCTCCTTTTCCTCTTCGGCATCTGAGGAAGCGAGTTATAGCTCTGGAACTAATACCCCAGAAAATTTGCTAGCTCATTAATTTGAGCTAGGTAAGCAAATCAGGCAACCGGAGTTGCAAATGAAGCCGCCATTTTAAAATCCCCCTTAGTTCGAACGAACTGCCTGCGGCTACATGCAGCAGTTTAAAGTTAATCCGAACTAAGTCCTTAGTTACACCTCATTCCACGAGGAGTAACAGTTAATCTGAACTAAGGACTTAGTTCAGATTAACTTTAAACTGCCGTGTGTAGCCGCAGGCAGTTCCTTCAAACTAAGGGGAATTTAAAAATGGCAGCCAGACGGGAACATGCAAATAAAGCCCAGGGTATTTAAATCCTGGGCTTCATTTGTAATTCCAGTTGCCTGATTTGCCTACCTAGCTCGATTAATGAGCTAGTGTAGACATACCCTTAGTCTTTAAAGTGTCACCCGACTCCTTGTTTTTTAAAATCCTGTGTCCTCCATGCACTTTTCTGTTCCATTCTCTATCCAACCCCACATTGTAACCGATTAATGACTGCCTCAAAACTGGGGGGCAGGGAATCACAATTCACCGTTTTAAACATGGGAGACCCAGAGATGTACAGTAATGACATATCAGATTCTGGACTATAACTCTGAAAGCATTCGGCAAAGAAAACATCACTGCCAGAGAATATAGGCTCTCACTAAGTAACAAATGACACCTGACACAGATTTATACTCGTTAAATAAAGTTTTTCAAAGTTACCATATAATTATTGTTTTGTGCAAATTAAAGTACCTTTTGCTGTTTGAGATGACACGCAAATGACACTACACCAAGGACTTCTTAGCTATTCCTCATATTGCTAAGATATGCAGCTACATTTGTCATCCGTAGAATGACTCTTTTCTAATTTACAAGTGAATTAGGCATTGCCGGGTGTCTGCTCTCTAAAGATAATTGCAAGACACTTTTCTTTGCTTTCTAGGTTTTCAATTCATGATTGCTGCAACGCATTTAATGTCAGCAAGAACTCTATACAAGAGTCTCTAAGGAGCAAGCCGGAAGGCAGTTCACACCACAATGCACCCTAATACTGCTCCTTGTTTGCTGTGAGGATTGAGACATAGAACAAATATGCAATAGGATGTGCTTAAGAACCCTTTGTGAAGGAATATGTACTTCAGGGTGTTAGTCAGAATGACCAAGTGCTTTGTTAGAGGTGTTAGAGGGAGATTCTTTGGTCAGAAGACAAGAGGGAGGCTTGATGTGAATTTTTTTTTTTAATAGTGATAGAAATGTAGCCGTGTTAGTCTGGTGTAGCTGAAACAAAATACAGGACTATGTAGCACTTTAAAGACTAACAAGACGAAAGCTCATCATCTAATAAACCATCTTGTTAGTCTTTAAAGTGCTACATAGTCCTGTATTTTTTTTAAATGAATGATTCAGATCCGTTGTCTTCCCAGTGTAGCTGAGACTACTCTGGTAAAATTACGTGTGTTACCAGGTTGTTTAATTCATGGTTATGTTGCTTAACACATCACTGGAAGGGGCTCAAATAGCACCAGTGCGGAATAGGAACCCAACCAGAACAGAAAAGGAAAAAAGGAAAACATTGGATGGGAATTGTAAAACCCCCCACTCAAGTGTTGCTTAATTTGCTCCCACTATAACTGATGAAAGTTCACCATTGGTTTCCAAGGGGTCTTTTCCTGTCTAATACCCTGAAGGAAATGTCCCTCCACAAAAGGTTCTTAAGCATATCCTATTGTATATTTGTTCTATGTCTCAATCCTCACAGCAAACAAGGAGCAGTATTAGGGTGCATTCTGGTGCGAGCTGCCTCCTGGCTTGCTCCTTAGAGACTTTTGTATAGAGTTCCTGCTGACATTAAATGTGTTGCAGGAATCATGCAAACTTAGCACTTGTGAAAATCCACATGCAATGCTCAACGTACAAGCCCAAGTGTATACTGGTCATCTGAATCACGTATCCAGGCTCAAACAAAAGACAGGACTATGCAGCACTTTAAAGACTAACAAGATGGTTTATTAGGTGATGAGCTTTCGTGGGCCAGACCCACTTCCTCAGATCAAGTGGGTCTGGCCCACGAAAGCTGATCACCTAATAAGCTACCTTGTTAGTCTTTAAAGTGCTGCATAGTCCTGTGTTTTGTTTCAGCAAGCCCAGACTAACACGGCTACATCTCTATTACTATTCTACTTACCCAGGCTCAGTGATTCGCTGGCCTCTGTTTGCTGTATGCCTATATTTTTTCCCCCACACATCTTTATATATATATTTTTAAAAACCACTAAAAGGTACAATGGCAACAGGTACACAGGCAAAGTTCTGCTCCGTTGCACTGATACAAATCTGTTGCTACTCCTCATCTATCCCTGGCCCACAGTATGGAACAATGTTTTAATTTAAAAAGGGCATCAAACATCATCAAAACACAACTAGTAACCATAAAAAGTATTTTCCTTACTAAACTAAATATTCTGTGCCATGGAGCATACTTCTTCCTCTGGTAGTGATGGTCAAAGTTCAGAGTCCTGAGATTTATTAAGATTCAAAGTTCATCTTTGAGATTAATATCTCATTAGAGCAGGCTTTTTAAATATCTTTTCCAGTATTTCCTTGGTTTTGGCTAAGCATTGAAAATAATGGAAAGCACCAGACAAGATCTAGGAGTCATTGTATATATATCCAGGAGACACGTACACAGAGTAACAACTCAATAGCACTTTACTGTGAGTAGCCGATGCTTCTAAATACCATCATTGGCATTTTATGCTCTGAAATGCAAATACTCGACCCTGAAAAATATCTCCGTCTCTTACTACAGCAGCCTGATGCTCAAATAGCATTACTGTCACCAGGGTATTGACCACATGGTGAGTCATGGTCCATCTTTATTGAAGTATGTTGTACAAACTAGGTTCTCCCTGTCATTCGCTCTCTGCATATCCACCACTTTAGCTCTTTTCTTTCAGCTTAAGAGAGTCTTTTTTGGGAGGGATGTGGGGAGAAACATGTAAAAAGCTCCCTCCACTCTGCAGTGTGTCTTCCCTGGCTCTGCCAATGGAGTATCTGAATAATCATAGCATTTGTGATGCGAATGAAAGAAACAAATGAGAAAAGCAAAAACCCTCCTTGTGTTTGTCTTGACTGCACCCTCACAGAGGAAAGAAGAACAAAGCCCTTTGCCAACAGAGGAATATAAGAGAAGCACACATCAAACAAACCCTCCCATCAGAGCAGAGAGCAAACTTCACTGCAAACAAAGCTCCTGCTCCCGCCCCCTCCCCAGCTCACACACACACACACACACACACACACACACACACACACACACGTCTGCAAGCTTGAATTGGAACAAACGTATCATGCACAAGTAAATACAAATATTTCAAGTTTAGCTAAAGCATATCACAAAAACTAGACAAAAACTTAAGAGAACAAAAAGTGAGCATGTTTTTGTAAGGCTCATAACGAAATTTGGAGATGTGCTCATGCAGTGCCTCTCACAACGTGTTTATGATCTATACTAAGGCTCCTAGGTGGCATAATAATATAAATAAATAAATATAGGAGGAGTATTTCCAGGTTATGAATAAAAAGGAAGCAAATGTTGGAGTAAATGAGTGTGTGTGATGGGACCCAGCAAGGGAAAATAGAAACTGTGGTAAGATGGTTTCATCATGGCTAATGCAGAGACCCAAATTCTTTTTTCTTCCTTGCTCCATGGCACACTTCCTGTGTGACCCAGAACAAGTCACATAAGGTACATGTACACAGCTGGGCTGAAGCTGAATAAAGCTGCACAACTTCACCTACGGCAATTGCGTAGCTTAAGTCGAAATAGCTTAATTCGGCTTTTGGCGCTGTCTACATAGCAAGAAGTCAAAGGAAGAACACTCTTCCGTTGACTTCCCTAACTCCTCCTGGAATGAAGGTTACCAGGAATCAGGGTAAGAAGTCCTCCAGCTCACTCTTATTTCAAAATAAAGGTTTGAAGTGTAGAAGCGCTCTATGTTATTTCAGAATAACATCAGTTATTCTGAAATAACGCTGATGCGTAGACATACTCTTAGGCTACGTCTACACTGGCCCCTTTTCCGGAAGGGGCATGTTAATTTCAGCTATCGTAATAGGGAAATCCGCGGGGGATTTAAATATCCCCCGCGGCATTTAAATAAAAATGTCCTCCGCTTTTTTCCGGCTTTTAGAAAAGCCGGAAAAGAGCGTCTACACTGGCCCCGATCCTTCGGAAAAAGCGCCCTTTTCCGGAGGATCTTATTCCTACTTTGAAGATGTGCTTTGAAGATTCCTACTTTGAAGTAGGAATAAGATCCTCCGGAAAAGGGCGCTTTTTCCGGAGGATCGGGGCCAGTCTAGACGCTCTTTTCCGGCTTTTCTAAAAGCCGGAAAAAAGCGGAGGACATTTTTATTTAAATGCCGCAGGGGATATTTAAATCCCCCGCGGATTTCCCTATTACGATAGCTGAAATTAACATGCCCCTTCCGGAAAAGGGGCCAGTGTAGACGTAGCCTTAGTGTTTCCATGTCACATCTGACATGAAACCTGGATGTGCACATTTTGATTTGCTCCAGCTTGAACAAAATTAATTTTTGGATGACACTAGTTTTTCCATTAAAAAAGAAAGAAAGATACAGAATCTGGTTGACCGAAATATTTAACAAATTCATGTCATTTTCCACTAATCATTTCAACCAAAACAAAGACAGACAATTTTAAAAGGGTCAGAACAAACCAGCCAGGCATCATTAAAAACATATTTTCATTTGCTGAGTTAGATTTACAAGGGATTGAGGGATTTATAGACCTAGAGGGAGAAGGACAAAGAGATACCCGCCCCATCCACTGATTAGCACAGTGGCCATGCCTTAGACTCTAGAAGACTGCAGTTTGAATCCCCACGGTGGAGTAATGACTTGTACCCGCTTCCTGCCTCCCAGTCACTCAGATCTGTGGTGGGCCTCAACCTTTCCTTCTGTCTGAACTCACATAAACAGGCATTGGAGCAGAGACTGACACCCACATGTTCCCTGTCGGTGAGCGCCCTGCCTATAGTGTCACTGGAGTATGTCTACACAGCAAAGAAAACCCCGTGGCTGGCCCATGCCAACTGACTTAGACTGCAGTGTAAGCTTCTGGATCCAGGGTCTAGGACCCTGCAGGGTGGGAGGTTCCCTGAATTCAAGCTGCAGCTGGAGCAGGTCTATACTGCAATGAAACAGCCCTGCAGCCCAATCCTGAGTCAGTTGGCACAGGCTAGTGATGGGTTTTTCTTTCTTGCAGACATCCTCTCTCTGGCTCAATGACTATGCAAGAAGAACTGCTTCAGCAAGGGAGACAGAAAGTGCCCTCCCCCAGCATACACTATTGCTGGTGGTTAGTGTACTCACCTAGGATATCTGGGTTCAATTCCCTGCCATGAAGTGGAAGCCGGAGTTGAATCTGGGTCTCCATCATTCCAGCTGAGTTCCCCAGCTGTCGGGCTGGGAGAGGGCAAGCGGAGCAGCAGCAACACCAGCTCCTCTTCTGTGATCCTTTATTTCTTTTGTGCTCATTAAAAGTATCCAAAGTAAAAATTTGAACTGAATCAAAGTGACATTTTTCAATTTGCCAATTGTTTTGAATGTGGGTTGAACTGAAGTTGTTTTTCAGAACCGCTAGGAAACCTCAGGTTTAATAGTACCATTATAAAAACAGAATACTCCAGAAACAGGAATATGTAACACTTGCATCTGAGGGAGGGAAGTATTATAAATGCCAAATACTACCAGAGAAAGAAATTAGGGCTAATTTAATTTACTGATGGTGATGCCGAAGAGAGAAAGAACATAGTGTAACCCTCATAGCTAGCCAGAATTTGAAGGATTGCTGGCTATTTAATAGGGGGTTATCATTTACTTCCATACTAGTACAAAACCACTGAGACTGTAAACATAGAACTCCCCAGTACTATTTTGGATCTGGGTATAAAACAGAAATGTTTGAGAACCCTCAGGACTACAACAATTGAGTTAATGAAGAAATGACTTTTCTTAAAGGACAATGCCTTTGAACAGATCACAATGGTTAATGCAAAGGAAATATTTATGAGACCAAATATCTGCCTTCAGTGTAATTTGAAAGTTTGTCTGGGCATGTTTTCTTTTTTAATGAAGGGAAGAAGTAAAAGAAAAAAATAGATAGCTAAAAGGATTGAAAATAAGCATCATTTTTAATTATACCTCCCAGAAAAAAAATCTATACTTAATTTTTGCTTTACATAAGATTTAATTACCTTGGAGTAGTAACATATAAGGTCACATTTTTGGTAGTTTCTTAACATTATTACATAAAGACTTCCATACATTGGGACAGAACTAAATGTTTGCACTCCTTGGATATAAATCTAGAAGGAGAGGTCAGCAAAAATTAAAAGTTTAGCCTAAGTATATTCTGGAAAAGTTACTCAGTGATCCCACAGATAGGTTGGATAAAGTGCCTGGCATAACACTGGACATGGACAGTTGGTTCAGCTCACTACTTCATGAACCTTTAACACATGGGTTCCCAAACTGGGGTGTGTGAAGAAATTCCAGGGGGGGCGCAAGGCGACCCAGCATCCCCTTCCCCCCCCCCCCCCCGATATCAAGTTTTGCTGCTCTGTTCAGTTCCTTTGGGGGGGGGCTCAACAAGTTTTTCTGCTATTGGGGGGGAAGGGGCGTGAGGGTTTTTCAAAAATGAAAAAGTGGGGTGTGATGCCAAAAAGTTTGGGAACGACTGCCTTAACATGAACCCTCACTACTTCATGAACCCTTACTTTAGGCCTCATCTACACTGGCATGTTTTATCGCCCAAACCTGCCTTTTGCTGACAAAACAGTCACAACAGCGTGACTTTTGTCAGGAAGAATACCCAGTTTTGGCAGCAAAAAACTTCCCCCAGACAATTTTGTCTTTTCCCTTTCTTTTATTGTTGACAAAGAGCCAGTGTGGACTCTGCTGTTCATTTTGTTGAGATAACTGGTTTCTACCAGTATCCCACAATGCCTGCCTTGATGCCTTGCTCAGTGATTTGTGATCCTTGCTGCCTTGCAGGCATGCACCCTTCCCCTTTTAAAGCTCCAGGAAGTATCTGACTACTGAGTGAGCCACTCCATTTGGGGAACAAAGAAAGAACAAATCATTGCAATGCTCCTGTTCTGCTACTGCAGGGGGAGGGCTGGAGAGACGGCTGTGCTGCTTTGACATTCCTTAGCATGGAGACCTCACAGAGCTACAAGGGAATCACAAGAAGCAAAGGGATCAGCTCTGCCTCACCACAACACTGCACTGCGGATTGCTTCGCTCTATCTGAAGAGGGGAGCTAGCAATGTTGCCATGAAATGTTAACAATGGGAGGCAGAAAAACTGATTTGACCGGTTTCCACTTTTGGCGATTTTTGCATGTCGATAGCACTTTTTTTTTACCAAACCTTCCCAGCTTAGACAATTTTAAAGGATTAAAATAGCTAGATTGCTACATTTCCTTCTAGCAGTAACTAAGTAGTATTCTATTACTCTTTACTGACATTCTGCTACTTAAAAGTGTTTATCAGATAACGGCCATCATAAATTATTTTAACCATCATGACTCAATTAAAGTGCTGCGACTCAAAGTAAATCTAGTTATATCGCAGCTGACTGTGAATGCTTACATTTTAAACTGCTGCACTCCCCACACAAACACACACACCACATAGCAAAACCGTGGGTGTAGTTTAGATCTAGCAAAATCACAGCAGGTAAGGGTTGGCTCAGATCCAACCTCTCCCTGCTTGTGACTATATTCCCCTTCACACAGACTGGCTGTTTCTACAGAAAGCAGAGACCATAAAGCTTTGAAGTACAGTGCCCTAAAAAATAAAATAAAAAAGTTACGGTTTCTCCACATGAACTCACTTTCATCTCAAGTGAATCTTTCCAGATGTATCTTTCTTCCTTTCATTGTCCTATGAATTCAACCATTTAAACACAACGGCAGGGAACTTCAACAACAGTACAAGAAATCCTTTACAAACATCTTAATTAACTCTCTTCTCATTTTGCCACAGATGTCACTCAACACCTTTTTGCAGAGTTCATAGAAGTGAGGCTTTTTCATAGTTCCCATGGCATACATGAATGCATATGTAGCCTATGATAAAGGATATACAACAAATATCCCAATGCAGGTACTGCAGGGACCTTAAAACGTGAACAAATAAGTCTCGCACATTAAGGGATATTTAATAAAGTCCCTGTACGCATAGTGAATCAATAGACAAAGATTCAACACTTTCATTCTCATGACATGGACAGAGTTATGACAGCACAGTTCCTATGCCTTGAGTCTACTGAGTAGATACCTTCTTTCCAAAAGCAGGGCAGGTTAATCTTGCTGTGGAGCTCAAAGCAAGAGAGCTATATTTAATCAAATGTTTCATCCCATATACTGCCTAGGAGGTTGTGGGGGAATCTCTTTCTTTTTAATTGCTAATTCGCTTAATTGAAACTTTCAGCTGCTTTTCTATTTCACTTGTGGGCATCATTATTCAAGATATATCCTCAAGCCTGGAATCAGATCCGTCAACATGGATCACTGTTCCCAGTCGAGTCCCACTGGAGGAGAAGAGCCTAGTAGCTTAAAATCCATTTTGTGCCTCATTTCTGTAGTATGTCTCATCACCCCAGTTGATAGAAGCCCTGAAGCTTTCCTCTGGGAATTTCCAAATGAGCCTCAAAATGTAACCTCTCAGTTTGCCTCCCACAAACAATATAATGAATACATCAAGACAGGAGCAGTCAGGGGGTTGTTATTCTTGTTTAATATTTATACAAGACCCCAACTGTGCAAGGCCTGTCTCACAAGCAGAGTAGAATGTAATGTACAGTGTAACAGGTTGATCTGTGATTTGAGGGGCTCTGGGACTCAGCAGCTCAGGATGAGCTTCCAGCTTAACACACTGGTCAGCATGTGTGTACAGGGCTGTTGACAGGGGAGGGCAAAGCCAGCAGCTGCCTTGGGGGCCCAGCAATTAAAAAGGGCCCAGGATCTCGAGCTGCCATTGTCATTACCATACTCCATAAATATTGGATGAAATCCTGGCAAAACTCCCATTTACTTCACTGAGGCAAAGATTTTACCCATTATTTCCATGTACGCAATATTTGGCTAACAAAGAGAATTGATAGCTTTTATGAAAAAGCTTATGTAACAGTTCCATGTTCTTCAGAAAACACTTTACTTATAAATATATTAAAGATCATGAAGTACTTTGAGCTGTACTGATGAAAAGTGCTGTATAAGAACCAGGTGTTATTGAACTCATAAAGGATTTCTGCCCCTCAAAATGAGTTAGCCCTTCAATTATTAAGAGAGTGATCCAAACAAAGGAAAGTGTATGCTGCACATAAACTATCAATATTCTTTTCTTCCTCGGTAAACTTCTCATGTTATGCCAGCACATATACACCTGCCTATCTAAGACCTAAGAATTAGTATTACTTGTTACTAGAGCTGGTGGAAAGTTTCAAATGTGACATCAAAAATATTTTGGTGGAGAACAGTTGGTGTTTGGCAGCCAGCTAACACAATAGTCAACAATTTCTGAGACATCGACATTCAACAAAATAGTGTCATAATTTTTTTCGAAAAGATGTTAACTTTTTTCTGCCTTTTTGACAAATTCTACTTATTGCATGTAAACTAAAGTTGACTTATTTCATGGTAAGGGGGGAAAAACTTGTGTGGGTCCCCATTTTTTAAAATCATTATTAAAATCTGGAATATGTCTATTAAGAAACAGTATCAAAATGTCTGACAATGAGTACCTTACTGTGTATTAGTGATAGGCTGACTTCAGAGATTTCATTCAGACAAGCATCCACATGTTTGATAGATTTATATGTACCTCGCCTGATTTGTCCAGAACCCCCAGATGTACAAATTGGGCCCATTCAACCAAAAGCAGATTTGCTCATGAGAGTTGCAATATTTCCTGTTCTGGCTGAGCTAAAACCCAATGGTGCTGGAACACTTTATAGTAGGGCACTGTCCCATCCCACACCCTAGAGCTGTGGCCAGGAGCAGGGTTGTGGCTCTGGGATAGGGGGACAGCAAGAGATAAGAGCAGAGGGTGAGGGCACGGCTGAGATAGGGGGCAGAGCCCCACGCTGGTAGCCAGACCCTCACGTAAAACATGGGGGACATTGCAGCATCTCCCCCCACACATCCCCATAATTACCACACCTATGCTGAAATACCATGGAAATACCTTCATTTGTGGAAGTGCTGCCACTTCTATCTTAAACCAGATGAAAACAAAAGTAGCAACATGATTATTTTCTTAACATGTGGTTTGGTTCATGTTTTGGTTGAATATTCAATGCAAGTGAGTAGATGTCCTTTTATCAGACTTTTTGTCCATGCCTAGCACCCAAAGGATGGTTTCTTGTAATGTGAACAAGTATAGATTCCAAAGCAATCCAAAGATTTTGCACCAATTAACCTTTTTAGGAAGGTGGCATGCTATAATAGTCTCAGTAATGAACCAAGTAGAAAGACCCATGTTGTCTTCTGGACTGTTCCACCTTGCTGAGTGAGTTTAAACAAAGTACACAACTGCTTTGTGATGCAGTTGACCCATCTGCAAGATGGGAATTGTGACCCTAAGAGCCCCTCAATGCCAGCTAGCAGAGATTATTCTTCTGTACTTCCTCTAAGACCTGACACACTCACTACACCTAACACAATGCTGTTATAGATTCATTTATCTGTAAAGAGTGCCATGTGAAGACTCAGATGAAAGCTGGCCATTAATAACAATGTGTGAGTATATGTGCAGTGTGCAACTCTATGTGCACATGGTGTGCATAGAGTTGTATGTGCATGACAGAAACATGTTCCTAAACTAAGCTTTGGGAGCAGACATGATAAACAAATAGGTACCAAACAAATGAAAAGTTTACTTGCCTGAGTCTTTAATATAAATTGAGCTCAATGATGCCAGAGACAATGGGCAGTTTATTTGTAGCTGAGGTAAGCACCAGGATGAGGAAACAGCTTGGCTTTCAGCACCCAGGGGGCACATCTACACAACAGGACTAAACTCGAAATAAACTATGCAACTTGAGCTATGTTCATTGCGTAGCTTAAGTTGAAATAGCTTATTTCGACTTTTGGCGCTGTCTATGCAGCACTTATTTTGAGATAGAGCACTCTTCCCCCGACTTCCCTTACTCCTCGTACAATGAGGGTGTAGCCCATCAAAACTCATGGGGGGGCTCTCTCCCTCCGGATCAGTGGGCGGTCAATCTGCCTCAGTTCACAGAGTCCCTGTTTTCTGGGTCTCAGGCCTGTGATCAGCCCAGTTCAATGGGTCATAAGCCAGGTAGTTAGAAGCCTAGGTCCTGGTTCGGGGAGTGAGGGGGCAGGATACAAACAGTCCCAAGATACATAGAGAGTAGCCCAGGCCCTGGTTCAGAGCAGGACAGTGGGTAAACAGTAAGGCCCAAGCCCTGGTGCAAGGCAGGATGACAAACAAACCATCAGAAATAACCAACCAACAGTAGCTAACTATACAGTTCACAATAACCAAACAGCTGGGTCTCCTTGCTTGGGGCAGAGATCCAGCAAATCCTGGCCGTTGGCCTAAATGGCAGCGGGGACGCAAGCCCACCCACTCCACTGCATCCCAGCTCAGGGCCCTAACAGCAGCAGAGCAGTTTGCTCCTGGGTCAACGGGGATCCATCCCACAACATACTGACCCCAGCTCTGGTTCAGCCAAACTATGGTCAGCTGTCCCTGGGCTATTTCCGTTTCCCCACTCCGCATCTACCTGGGTCTCCGACAGGTCTGCTGGGTTGCTGGGGCTTGACAGCCCTGATAGGTCTGCTAGCTCAGGCCAGTCCTCATCCTTTGGCAGACACCGGGGTCTGGGCCAGTCCTCAGTCTCCCGGCCAGGGAGCACAGGGTAGGCGACCGATTCCTCTAATGGCTGGGGCCTTACTGAGCTCCTGGGCTGGCTTTTTATAGTCCTGCCTTCCAGTCAAGTGAGATGGTAGGGTCAGGCTCTGCCCAAGCAGGCTCACGGAGGGGGTCTTCCTCTTCCAGATCAGTGGGCAGCCACTGCGCCCCACTACAGAGGGTGACAGGAGTCAGAATAAGAAGTCCTCCAGCTGGACATTATGTCAACATTATATTGAAATAACTGCTTGTCGTGTAGACGTGGACTCTGTTATTTCAGAATAATGACAGTTATTCTGAAATAACGCTACTGTGCAGACATAGCCAGGACCATCTCTTACAGTCCCAATGCCAGAGAATCCTCCAGATTCTGGAGACAGAAACAATGAACTTTGAAGAGTATAAAGAGAAGTGAAGAGACGTCTGATTATCCATCATTGAGTAAACAAAGAGGTCAGTGCTCTTTGCATCTTTGAACAGCGAGTCCCCAGCCATCTGGGTTGTTGATACTAAGAAATATTTGCAAAAGCGACGAGGAGTCCTGTGGCACCTTATAGACTAACTGAAGTGTAGGAGCATAAGCTTTCGTGGGCAAAGACCCACTTCGTCAGATGCATGTAGTGGAAATTTCCAGAGGCAGGAATAAATATGCAGGCCAGGATCAGGCTGGAGATGACCAGGTGGATCCAATCAAGGAGGATGAGGCCCACTTCTAGCAGCTGATCTGGAGGTGTGAATTCAGCTGCTAGAAGTGGGCCTCATCCTCCTTGATTGGATCCACCTGGTCATCTCCAGCCTGATCCTGGCCTGCATATTTATTCCTGCCTTTGGAAATTTCCACTACATGCATCTGACGAAGTGGGTCTTTGCCCACGAAAGCTTATGCTCCTACACTTCAGTTAGTCTATAAGGTGCCACAGGACTCCTCGTCGCTTTTGCAGATTCAGACTAACACGGCTACCCCTCTGATACTTAAGAAATATTTGTAAGTGAAAAAAAACCTGCTTTAGACAAAGACTGGAGCTTACTGAGTTTGTGTAGTCTCTTCGGTGTGTGTTAGTTTTCTGTTTTATTTGGAACTATTTTCTGTTTCTATTATCATTTGAATCTCTGTTCTCTACTAAAAAAATATTATTTTTTAGAAATTCATCTCAGAGTAGCTACATTGAGTGAGTTAGACATCCCCACCTGAGCCAGCAGGCTGGTGTATATGCTCTCTCTATAGAGCAGCGGATTTGGTCATTTCTGTAAATATCTGGTGACAGAGACCAGATACTGCCGCTCAATGTTTTTCCAGGGAGCTCTGGAATGAAAGGCACCATGTGTTACCTGCTAGGCAAGGAAACAACCAGCAGAGTTTGTTAGGCTGGGTAACAGACAGGAGGTACAGAGAGCTGACCCACAATTTAACAGCAGCAATTTCTCTGGCTGAAGCAGATGAGTATCAAAGTGGTTTACTGATAGAAATGTAGCCGTGTTAGTCTGGTGTAGCTGAAACAAAAACCAGGACTATGTAGCGCTTTAAAGACTAACAAGATGGTTTATTAGGTGATGAGCTTTCGTGGGCCAGACCCACTTCCTCAGATCAAATAGTGGAAGAAAATTGTCACAACTATATACAAAAGGATACAATTAAAAAAAATGAACACATATGAAAAGGACAAATCAAATTTCAGAACAGAAGGGGTTGGGGGCGGGGAGGTAAATGTCTGTGAGCTAATGATATTAGAGGTGATAATTGGGGAAGCTATCTTTGTAATGGGTAAGATAATTAGCATCTTTATTCAAACTTAGGTGTAAAGTGTCGAATTTAATCATAAATGACAGTTCAGAGGATTCTCTTTCAAGTGTAGTCTTAAAAGACCTTTGAAGCAGGACACAGGTAATCAAGTTGTTGAAACAATGTCCTTTCTGGTTGAAATGCCAAGAAACTGTTTTTTCTTTGTGATCCTGTCTAATATCTGTTTTGTGGGCATTAATCCTTTGGCGAAGTGTCTGAGACATTTGTCCAATGTACATAGGCGGACACTTTCGGCACATGATAGCATCAATTATATTTCTGGATGCGCAGGAAGAATGATCAAGAACACATATTCCTGCTTCGAAGGCCTTTTAAAACTACACTTGAAAGAGAATCCTCTGAACTGTCATTCATGCTTAAATTCGACACTTCACACCTAAATTTGAATAAAGACGCTAATTATCTTACCCATTACAAAGATAGCTTCCCCAATTATCACCTCTAATATCATTAGCTCACAGACATTTACCTCCTCCCCCTCCGCTTCTGTTCTGAAATTTGATTTGTCCTTTTCATATGTGTTCATTTTTTTAAATTGTATCCTTTGGTATATATGGTTGTGACAATTTTCTTCCACTATTTGATCTGAGGAAGTGGGTCTGGCCCACGAAAGCTCATCACCTAATATATCATCTTGTTAGTCTTTAAAGTGCTACATAGTCCTGTTTTTTGTTTAAGGTGGTTTAATGTTCTGGAAGCCCAAAGAAACCATCACAGGGACAATAAAAATCCACTTTTGGTAAAGCATGACAATGTTATGCAAAGCCCTACTTCTGCATGTTGTTCAGTGCAGTTTGCAGGATTTTGAACCTCCTGCTGAGCTTTTTCTGTATTAACTATGCAGCACTGCAACTTGACTTTGTCCCCGTTTAGAAGAGCGCTTAAGGACATGCTTAAAGCTAAGCACATGTTTACCTTGCATAAAAATCAGCATGACTTAAGCATTTGCTTCCATTCTTTGCTGGATAGGCATACCTTGGTGACTCAGGGCCAAAAGTGGGAGAACTGAATACATTTTTAAGCTAAAGCTGTAGGTTAAAAATTAGAAGTAGAAATATTTATGAATTCATTAAAAATAGATATTTAACATTCTTCTGCACGAAAACCTGTCACTTCAAAGTGGGACAGCATCAAAGAAAATTGAGGACTGTAAGGACTGAAAAGAAAAGGATGTCAATTATTTATGATTGCTATTAGAGTGGGGGTAGGCTGTCTTAAATAATTACCCAAATGCATTGTTTTTTAAGAGCTTGATTAATTAGTACATAACATGGAGTGAATGTTAATTAGATGCCTTTAGGCTGCTGTAGATATCTCAGTTGCCACATTGGTATCTTATTTTTGTTAATTGGCCTCTTCAACTGCCAGAAATAATGGTATTAGTGCAACAGGTGTCGCACTGAATAAAATGCAGAAATTGATAAGTAAACATGATAGCAAATCCAGACTGGTCATGTATTCCCTTTAAAGAAGTAACACTTGAAATCACCTGTTAATCTAATTGGACATATTTTCTAAATAGATGCCTAAATCCAATCTATAAAATATGCATGCACAGGCAAGAATGCATCATTGCATATGCGGACACTAACTTGTGCATGCAATTATCATGGATATCATTTGAAGAACAACTTTTAAAGATGACCTTCACCCTCACCTGTTCCTCTTGTACTAAAATAATTTAATTCTGCCCACATATAGCATTCTCCTGTGAGCCACTGGGCTAGATTCATCCCGCCATTGATGTGAAGGGGTATTTGCCAGAGATCAATGTGCTGACTTCATACAACACAGGAGAACATCATAATGGCTATCACGCTACAGACTTATCTTGTTCTATCTGAACAGGGGCCACTACCACAGGCTGCAAAAGAATATACAAGAAACACTATGAACTGTCTTCCTAATCCTCACTAATTAGTGATCATTCTCAGAGGGGTTGCTGTGTTAGTCTGTAACATCTAAAACAGCGAGTAGCCCTGTGGCTCCTTAGAGACTAACAAAAATACATAAGATCATGAGCTTTCGCAGGTAAAACCCACTTCATCAGAAGAGTTGGAGTGGAAATAACAGAATGTGATGTATGCCATTAAGTACCAGCAGTGCCCTTGGCCGTGTATATTGGCCAAATTGGAGAGTCAGTCTCTGCAACAAAGGACAAATGGACACAAATCAGACATCAGGATTGGTAATACACAAACCTGTACGGGAACATTCTACCTGCATGTACACTCAATTATTGATTTAAAAGCAGCCATTCTTCTACAAAGGAATTTCACGACCCCATTAGAGAGAGACTGCAGAAGTGCAATTTATCTACAGATCTGAGACCACTACCCAGGGCTTGAATAAAGACATTAACTGGTTATCACATTACAAAGGGTATGTCTACACTACAAAGTTAATTCGAACTAACGGACGTTAGTTCGAATTAACTTTGATAGGCGCTACATTAGCGCTCTGCTAGTTCGAACTTAATTCGAACTAGCGGAGCGCTTAGTTCGAACTAGGTAAACCATATTCTACGAGGACTAAGCCTAAATCGAACTTACTAGTTTGAATTAAGGGGTGTATAGCCCTTTAATTCGAACTAGTGGGAGGCTAGCCCTCCCCAGCTTTCCCTGGTGGCCACTCTGGCCAACACCAGGGAAACTCTACTGCCCCCCTCCCGGCCCCGGACCCCTTAAAGGGGCACGGGCTGGCTACGGTGCCTGTGCCATGTGCAAGCCTGCCAGCACCCAGCTAGCAGACCCTGCGCCTGGCACGGCTTGAGCCAGCCACCTGATGTCCCCCAGCCCTCCCCCTCTTCCCGGGACCAGGCTGGCGGCTCCCAGGAGCTTCCCCGGGACCGCAAGAGGCGGGCACCTGCCTGGTCTAGTGCGGACATCGTGGACCTTGTCCACGACCTCTGCACTAGGCACAGGAAAGTGGCCGTCTAGGGCAGGAGAGCTGCCAGCCTGGCCACCCAGGAGCAGGTGTGCATGAAAATCAAGGTGGTCCACTGAGACCCCCGACCCAGAGTCCTGAGCTTACAATGGCCGTACTGGGTCAGACCAAAGGTCCATCTAGCCCAGTAGCCTTTCTGCCGACAGCGGCCAACCCTAGGGACCCTGGAGGGGATGGACCAAAGACAGTGACCAAGCCATTTGTCTCATGCCATCCCTCTCCAGCCTTCCACAAACTTTGGGCAGGGACACCATTCCTACACCTTGGCTAATACCACTCCATGGACCCAACCTCCATCACTTTATCACACTTCTCTTTAAACTCTGTTCTAGTTCTAACCTTCACAGCCTCCTGCAGCAAGGAGTTCCACAGGTTGACTCTTTGCTTTGTGAAGAACAACTTTCTGTTACTAGTTTGAAGCCTGCTACCCATTCCTTTCCTTTGGTGTCCTCTAGTCCTTCTATTATGGGAACTAATGAAGAACTTTTCTTGATGCACCCTCTCCACCTCACTCATGCTTTTATAGACCTCTATCCTATCCCCCCTCAGTCTCCTCTTTTTTAACCTGAGAAGTCCCAGTCTCTTTAGCCTCTCTTCATATGGGACCTGTTCCAAACCCCTGATCATTTTAGTTGCCCTCCCCTCTCCCACCCTCTCTCTTCCCCTCTCCCACCTCCTTTTCCCAGTCTCCCCAAGTTTTGGTCAATAAAGAGAGATTCTATTTTTGACCACACGTTATCTTTATTTTGTACATCAGGAAGGGGGGCTAGGGAAGGGTAAGTGGAAGGAGGTGAGGGAGGAATGGTGTACGAGCCCCCGATGGGGAGGACTGGGCTGGCTCTGTGGGCTTCCAGGGATGGAATCTCTCCTGCAGCCTCCCAATTGCCCCCTCTCTCCAGATGGCAGCCTGCGGCAAGTGCAGCCGGTCTGATGGCCGAGTGCTGTGATGTGCCCAGTGTGGGCACTCAGGGCACTCCAAGCCAGGACTGCTTTGCAAGCAGGGCACCCCTGAGAACTGTCTGTCCGGGGTGGGGGTCGGGTCCCTTTAAGCACAGCCCTCGGCTAGCCTGAGGCAGCAGCTCCATTCTCTAAGGCTATGTCTAGACTGCAGGCTTCTTTCGAAAGAGGCCAGGTCAGAATCCTCCCCGGACCCTAAACTTCATTGCACTACAACATCCTTCTGACAACAAAAATTACTACATAACCCCAGAAGAGGGGACCTCAGTGTAAGCCCACCCAAGCACCAGGCCCAGGGGCCAAAGCTCAAGTCCGTCTGCCCTGGGCTGGGGGCGAAAGTCAAACCTTGAGGTCTTCCTCTCCTAGAGTGGGGTCGGTAACCTGAGCCCCACTGCACAGAGCTTAAGTCGAAACCTGAGCCAGAGGTGATGGGACTCAGGCGTTGGCCCTGGGCCCCAGCCAGTTTAACGCTTTGGGGTCCCAAACCACAGTTTGAGAAGCACTGCACAATACAAGTGACCAGGCAGGGAAATATGGATCTGTTTCCTCTAGCCAGAAAGGAGCATCTCTGAGGTAGGTCATCTCCTAGTGACCTGTCTGTGTTGGGGTGCGGTCACAGACGACCCCTCCAGCGTGCCCCCCGGGGTGCCACTGCCACCCACCTTCCCGCTTTCTGGGGTTCCTCACTGCTCCATCCTGCTGGGCCAGCTCCCCTGGTCTTCCCCAGCCAACGCCCCGAGCTGAAGTCCCTGCCCCCACCGAGAAGCAATACGGACACTGAACCTCTTCAGGTCCAAGGAGACTGCAGTTTAGGGCCCAGCCTCCTGAGAGAGCGCTCCCCAGATGGGATCAAACCCCAAAGAATTAGGTAAGCCCCCTTTAACAATGAAAGGGGGAATGTGCACACTGGTTGTCCCCTCCCCCCCCCCTCCCCCCCCCCAGGTAACAATCACACTGGGTTTGATAGAAAATAAAAATGGTTTTGTTAAGTTGAAGCAGTAGGATTTAAGTAGTCGTAAGTGAAAACAGGCAGAGCAAAGTAGGTTACGAATCAAAAGAAACAAAAGCACTTGGCTAATTCTACACTGAAACCTCAGTACAAACTAATCAAACTCACCCTAACACCTCTTTTCCAGCTGCCACACTGCACCAGGACTGTCTGTCTCCCCCCCCCCCCACCCCGCCCCCGCCCCGGTCTCAGGGTCCTTCCTTCAGGTGCAGCCCAGGCAAAAGACCTAGGCCTCTGCTTTCCTATTCCTTTTATTAAGGAGTTGAGGCCACTCCCTACCAACCACTGCTCAGACTGAAGGACAAACGATTGTTTAACAGTGGCTCATCTAGAAGTTGCAGGTAACACCCTCCGTGTCTCCCATTCACACATTTGAAACTCACAAAGTATTCTCCACTCCATGTGTCTAATTTTACACACACAAATGATACAAAGATACATACAACAGAGGAAGATAAACAGAACCAGCAGACCATGACATGAAGATTGATGGGTTACATGACATAATTCGCTCAAACCACCTTTGAGTTATGTATATTCATATCCATGAGTCCATTTCATAAACCATGGGGGGTGCGGGGGGGGGGGGCGCTCCGTCACACTGTCTTAATGTGAAGACTTATTTTTCTAAATAGACACATTGCTCCTTAAATATTCTCTTTACATGTGTCTCACAATCAGGGGCGGTCCATATAGGCAAACTAGGTGGTCGCCTAAGGCGCCAAGTTAAATGGGGCACCAAATGGTGGCACAATATCATTGAGGAGCTTGGAGGTGCGGGCGCCGATTGCATGGGTCACCTAACGCTCCAGTTGCCGGCAGCTAGTCTAGGGCCGCCCCTGCTCTCAATGATTCTAAGGACCAGTGGGACCCCACATGCCACCCTTCAGTGAATGATTAGGCATATATCCAATCCAACTAGGGGTTCCTCTAAAGCCCTAGGAACCCCCTGTGTCCTCAGCCAGCTGGCCCTAAGGGGCCCTGGGTTTCACTGCCTTAGAACCCTTAGCCAAATGATTCAGACAGGCACTCACCTGAGAGGACTGGGAGTTACTCCAGCGCATAGGCTGGAGCTAAGTGGATGGATGCTTACAGGGAGGCAACAGCACACTGGCCAGAAGCAGAAACTTAGTCACATAGGCTGTGTCTAGACTACATGCCTCCGTCGATGGAGGCATGTAGATTAGACAGATAGGCAAAGGGAAATGAAGCCGCGATTAAAATAATTGCGGCTTCATTTAAATTTACATGGCTGCCGCGCTGAGCCGACAAACAGCTGATCAGCTGTTTGTCCACTCAGCGCGCTAGTCTGGACGTTCCCCCTGTCGACATCAAAGCCCTTTGTCGGCAGCCCCGGTAAACCTCATCCCACGAGGAATAACGGGGCTGCCGACAAAGGGCTTTGATGTCGGCGCGGGAGCGTCCAGACTAGCGCGCTGAGCCGACAAACAGCTGATCAGCTGTTTGTCGGCTCAGCGCGGCAGCCATGTATATTTAAATGAAGCCGCGATTATTTTAATCGCGGCTTCATTTCCCTTTTTCGAATACACAAATCTACATGCCTCCGTCGACGGAGGCATGTAGTTTAGACGTACCCATAAGGAACTTCTACTGCAAAACCTCAGACACTGAGTGAGACTGGGCACCTAAAGAGCTAAGCAGCAGTCGAGCGAGAGCACCACAGATCGCAGCAGTACCGAAAAATGGGCCTTAGGCATCCAAGTAGCTTTGTGGAACCAGACCTCCCTGTACAGGCTGGAAGCCAAGTGGATAACTGGCAAGCACCTTTATGTGCCACCCTACACCTCCTCCCCCGCACCAGGCTGATTAAGGTGATAATGATTCACAGCTGTTAGCAACTTTCCCGGCTCTCTTTTTCTGAAATATTCTTTCATGTCATCTGATTCTAGCAATTTGGCTTCTTCAGCCCATACTGATGTCTTCCCATTCAGTGCAGCTTGAAAAATTGCATAGGCTTGATATCTTTGCAGTTATATAAGCAGGAATACTTTGTCTCCCATCAGCTCAGGCTTGCTTTGCTAAGTAATGAGCATTCTGGATGTCGAGTTTTAACTGCAATTAGAGCTTAATAGCATAATCATGGCTGAGATTCTGCATATTGCCAATAAGATGTTTAAAGGGTTTGTTTTATTAATATTTGAAGGATATTACGCTGCAAAAATTCTGCGCGGAGGCCAGTTTGAGGGAGGTTGTTTTAGATTTGCCTGAAAACAGGTTTCCATAGGTGCTGGAAGTAGGGTTGTTCTTGCATCCCTTGGCTGGAAGCACTGTCCATCGTATACAAGGTTTATGGTCTGGTTCAGTGGCTCTCAGCACCTCCCCTCCCACCTCCCATACACATTCTTCCAGCTCCGCTGGCTCGCCTTTTCAAATGCAAACTACATGTTCTCCATTAGGATCTGATTCATGCGGAGGTGGAGTAGGTCACTGGGAGGCGTGGATACACAGCATTTCAGAAAGTCAGGCCTCAAACTTCTCCAACCTCTGCACTCACTTATGCAAGACTAATTGCACCGTTCTGGATAGAAAAGAGCTAGTCTGCTTGGCAGTGCCCATCATTTCAGTACCTCAGCTCAGGAAAAGAGGGTAGGAAAGAAACAGGACAGAATAATGTTCGGGAATCCCACAGTGTCCCCATTTGGTAGGTGTGACAGTGATCTTACACAGTACCCTAAACTACAGGATCAAATCTTCAGCTGGGAGAAACGACCATGGATTTTAAGTGAGCTCTCACGACTGACACCAACTGAGGCCCTGTCTCCAATTTTGATGAGATGATGACCCAGCTGAAGTGGAATGGCACCATTCCCATTGACTTCTGTGGGGCCAGGATTCCAACCAGAATGGTTCGTATCACTCATGAGAGACTCCGGCTTCCACTGAAGACGCCGCCCCTCAGATTAGTCTCTGCTCCAGATGTCTTATCCCAATCAGCTGCCAAGGAAAGATGTGACACTCCCTCACCTCACCTCACCCCCTCAAGTCCATGGAAGCAGGCATGCTGACAGGAGGGGGCAAAGGGGCCAACTGCCCTAAGGGGTTCAAAGGGGCCTGGAGCTATTGTGACAGTGGTGGTGACTGGAGACCTTTAAATGGTTTTCCCGAGTGCTCCAGGCATTGCTGTAAGCTGCCTGGGAAAAACGCAGCACACTCTGGGGGCTCCACAAGCAGCAGGAGCTAGATCTGGACAAAGATGCACCAACTGGTCCATAGCTTGTGTTCAGGATGGACCGCCTTAGACTTTGCTGGAGTTGGCATGAATGAATTCAACCCAGAGACACTAGCGTTGTATACATTCTCCAATACTCCCTTCCACGGCTGGAGCATAAAAGTCCCGTCCAGGTAGGCAGCTCTTCCAGCCACTCCAGGCATCATGAACAAATTGCTTTCCTCATCTCACACATCAGCCCAGCACTTGGACCCAACTGTCAGCTACCCCCAAGTGCTGAGGGAGGTTGTGCAATCTCCGTCCATAGAGGCTTTTAAGGACAGAATAGGCAAACATGGTCAGGAATGTCTTGTTATCACGACCTGCTGACATTCCTTCCAGTCCAACACTTCTCAGATTCCTCTTTGCAGCAAAGCAAGCCCACGGCAGACCTCCCGCTCTTCAGATCTTGCTAGGCGAATAGGCCCGTGGGACATTGTATGGGCATGCCTCACCTTCACCTCTAATATTCTTCCACTAGCAAGACAGCATATTATTCACACTGCATTCACCAGGCCACCAGTACAGGATTTTCTTAAGGCCACGCACAAGGTGTGAGTCTGGTATGCTTCGGATAATTTGCTGCATCTGTCCTCAAATATGGCTAAATTTCTAGCCATGAGACTGGTTTCAGTCAAGTAGATTTCCCCCTCTTCTTTCATCCCATTGGTTCCACCCCTCAAAAAAGAAGCTGCTGCTCCTTAAGGGGTAAATAGGCCCGCCAACAGAGGTAGGGGAGAAGGCAGTTGCCCCAGGCAGCCTGGGGGTTCTGGGTGCTACCAATGCTACTGTGGCAGTGTCCTGAGCCTCTGCCCCTTTAAATCACCACTGCGCTGCCATGCAGTGTGCTCCGGATGGCTCTAAGCACGAGGGGGAGGAGGGAATGTGGGGCTGATGGCTGATTGCCCCAGAGCTACTCCTTCTGCCCTAGGCTCCTCCCCTTCTAAGAGCATAGAGCCAGGCCTCCCTCCACCCTGCCTAGGGACCCATCAGATATGTCAGCCCCCTTAGGGGTAACAAATCCTATTTCTCTTAATGCAGGGGTAGGGAAACTAAATCTCGGGGGGTGAGGGGGCAGATGCAGCCCTTAGTTTGCCTGGATCAGGCCCCCAAGACTTGGGGCTCCCTCCCAGCATTGGGGAACTCATGCTGGCACTCCAGTCCTTCTGCCATTGTCCCATTGTCCACAAAATCACCTAGCCTGCCCTCCCACCCTGGCTCTAGTGTGTGAGAGAAATGCGGGGGAGTGCCTTTCTCCTTCTCAGCTGGGAGCCAGCTTTGGGCAAGGTGAGTGAGGCAGTTGCCTTGGGCCTCATGCGTTCAGGGCCCTGCGCTGCCCAGCTCCTGACTCCGCCCACCCGACTGCTCACTCATCAGAGCCCCGCCCACTCGGCCGCTCACTCACAGTCATGCGGCTCGGGCCCCACAAACTCTTTGGCTAGGCAAGCTTGTTTTGTCCTTACAGTCCACCCTGCCTCTGACCAGAATATAGTGTTTCAGTATGTTATGCCTAATGTTTAACATATTCCTTTTCACCTAGCAATTATGAATGCATCTGAATATTTCTAATACAAAACGTAACTGGGAAACATTACGTTCTGTTAGACTAACTAAGGACAACAGCCAGAGGTTTCTTTTTAAGAAACGTAATGATTGAACAGTATTTTTCTATTATAAATCAAGGACTCATGAATAAATTGACAATTTGAGAGAAGGATTTCTGTATTTAGTACTGTTGAATGTGTTCTCGTATGATGCATGCATTCTCATACTCTAGAGCTGAGTGAACAACTTGCAAAGAAGTTTTAGCACTTTTTCTTCAGCCTACAAATACATGATACAATTTCTGGCTGTGTTAGTCAAATGTATTCACATTTTTTAAAAACAGCCAATGTCTTGCTTTATAAAAACATTCATACTTCCCCATTGTGGATATTGCATTCACATAAAACATTTCACAGTCTGACTGTGGAATCAACCAGCCGCGACACAGATCAATTCAGTCCAAAGCTTAATCCAATATGAAGTTTAAAAATCAATATTAATCTCCTGTGGATGCTTTGCTCTAAACTGCAAACATTTTAGGACAGGATTGCTTAGTTTATTGTGGTCCTGTCTAGCAGTCAACATAACATTCTGATCAATGTCTGGCTACTACCTTACAACAAATAAATATTAATATATTTACTATAGGATTTACTTCTACTTTTATCTAAGGTTCTCTCCTTATTCTAGTTCCTTTATCTTCTTTTCACTCTCCACAAAGTCCTACAATATACTTGAAACAGATCAACCACATGCTCTGCGGTCAGACCATTTCACTAAATGTTCAAAAATTGGCCTAATTAAAATCTGACTTCATTTTGCAAGTGGCTCGAAGTAAGCTAGAAAATGGGGCATTTGGTGTTGGCTGTTCAGAACTCTTAGCTCTCTCATACACCTCCTGTATATAAATGATGGAAAGAGAAAGAAAACAGACAGTTCTTTAAAAGAACTTGATTGAATAAGATTTGCTCTCAGCCATTTCCTTTTTGTTAATCACATAGATATCACTCAGGCAAACAAACAAAACATTTTTTTTAAAGACATGTCCCAATCCTCTACCCACCTCTAATGGAAACACTAATGGGTTGTTGGCTCAGCCAACTGAAAATGCACAGGAGAGACCAGATCTTCTCATGAAGATTAAACTGTAAAAGATAATTGGAAAATGACATTTGCAGTTAGTTACATTGCAGAGTGTAACCCTTCTGCCCGGTAGGCCTGGCAGTAACCAGGGCTGGGTTCAATATCTTGGGGTCAATCTCACAAAGAACCGGCTCGAGCCCCCACCCAGTGATCTGGGAAATTCACGCACCCCTGGGCGCCTCTAAGAGGCAATGCTTCCCCACTTGCAAGCACTGAGTCTGAGTGTAGGAAAAGAACATTTAATGAAACAGAGAGAGAATTCATACGGCATTAGCTTGGGGAAAACACCACAAACAGAGTTCATAACCCAAACATGAGCCAAGCTCCCACCCCAGCCAAGAATCACCCAAAGTCCATAGAATCTGACTTCCCAAAAGTCTCTGTCCCCACAAGTCTCTGTGCCACCCAGAGTCCCAAAGTTCACCGGCAGGGTTTCGCCTCCCAACCTGGGTAGAAATGGGGGTGGGGGGAAGATAGGGGGCACCTTATACAAAACTCCGCCACGCTTCACCAAGTGTCTCGTCCCACACCTCTGGACACTCCGCTAGGCACCTGTCGCCGCTGGTCGCCTGCTGCCGCTCCACGCCACGCCGCTGGTCGCCTGCTGCCGCTCCACGCCACGCCGCTGGTCACCGCTCCTCGCCTGCCGCCGCTCCACACCACGCCGCTGACGGCCGCTCCTCACCTGCCGCCGCTCCACGCCACGCTGCTGATGGCCGCTCCTCATCCGCCGTCGCTCCACACCACACCGCTGATGGCTGCTCTTCGCCTGCCACTGCTCCACACCAGGCCACTGATCGCCACCACTTTACTGGCTGCAATAGGTCTGGCTCTCAGCCAAACCAGTGATTTCAGCTCAGCGATTTCAGCTCTCAGTGATTTCAACTCTTTAGCCACCAGCTGGGCTGCCAAATGAATCCAGCTTTCACTGGACTAGTAAACAAAAAGACTCCTCAGGGAGTCTGCTTTAGGTCAGTCCTTAAAACAAAGGGGGGAAAGGTGCAGGCTGGGCCAGTCTTATAGGTCACACCTGGCAGGTGTGAAACAGGCTGACTCAAGTCCTTTAACCCTTTCCCCCAGCTCTGTCCACTCAGCTCTGGAAGGGGGGAGCCTTGTTCTTCCGAGACCTCTTACCATGATGGTGTCTCTCCTGCAAGCACTGGTGGCATGTTTTACAGTTCCCACATTTAGGGGTAGCATGATTAGTTACCCCCACAACAGTCCCAAATTATACACGATTCTCCACATTCCATTCCAGCACTGACCCTCCATCAGCCCTGGCTGTATGGGATTTACATAGCCACACCTTGGATTCTCTCCTGAGCAGTATTTACATGTCAACAGTTAACAGTTAATTACCTTGTAGAGCTAAACAACTGTAGTGGGCACACCCACCCCTCCTTTTAGCTGGCTGACAGCAAGCAGCAGTTCAGCCCCTGCTTACACAGAGTCTCTTGCTAGAAGATTATGAAGAGAATATAAACAGCACAGTCACTGTAACCAAAGGATTAGCGCTTTTAGTGCAAATTATATTGGGCCACTGTTCTTATGGAGAAAGCTGAGGGCATAGGTGGAGGGTATAAGGCTATGATATTCTGTTAAGAATCCCTATTCTAAATTTGGAGTCTGGGACTGGCACACAAACACAGTACGATGGCGAGGAGTCCTGTGGCACCTTAGAGATTAACTGAAGTGTAGGAGCATAAGCTTTCGTGGGCAAAGTCGCACTTCGTCAGATCAAATAGTGGAAGAAAATAGTCACAACCATATATACCAAAGGATACAAATGTCTGCTTTGTTTAAATACTTGTTTTACTGGAAACACTGATGTCTGCTTTGTTTAAATGGAAATTCTATGTAACTTTATATTATTCACAATTAGCACCTATCCAGGAGTCCAGGATCTTACTCTCACCACCATCACTTTGATCTGCCCATTGAGCATCCTATACAATCCTTTGTAACCCGTTGTTTGGCAGTGTTCACTGAGCTCTAATAAGCGATGTGACACTCCGACAGCGCTGTGTGTAATAAACTCTCCTGCTTGCTTCACATACGGTGTCCAGATTCTGTTCCTTCACCCCAGTCTCCTGGGGGGCTGCCTGGTCTTCAGCCCTACAGAGGCCAGGGATGCGTCACAAGCCCTCCCAGGACCAAGGAAGCTGCAGCCAAGTACTAGCCAGGCTCTGAGGCCAGCACAGCCCACCTTCCCCATGCTTGGGGGGGAAGGCAGGGGCCATGAGCCTCCCACTAGTGTGGGGCAAGTGACCTGTCCTCATAGTGGGGAGGTTGGCTCAGGCATAAGGGGTAGGGTTTGCCTCCCCCAACCTTAGGTTCTCCCATATCCCATGGCTGAGGATATAAAGCTGACTAGGTGCCTACATATTTTTAACTAAAAGAGGGTATGTCTACACTACAGCACTAATTCGAACTGACTTAGTTCGAATTAGTTAATTCGAACTAAGCTAATTCGAACTAACGGATCCAGACTAAAAAACTAGTTCGAATTAGCGTTTTGCTAATTCAAACTAGCATGTCCACACAGAGTGGACCCTGAACCGGGGTTAAGGATGGCCGGAAGCAGTGCCGGCAGGGCATCAGATGAGGACTTAGAGCGTGGAGATGCTGTCTTAGGCTAGCCGAGGGCTGTGCTTAAAGGGACCCAACCCCCACCCCGGACAGACAATTCTAAGGGGTGCCCCGCTTGCAAAGCAGTCCTGGCTTGGAGTGCCCTGAGTGCCCACACTGGGCACATCACAGCACTCGGCCATCAGACCGGCTGCACTTGCCGCAGGCTGCCATCTGGAGAGAGGGGGCAATTGGGGGGCTGCAGGAGAGCTTCCACCCCCAGAAGCCCACAGAGCCAGCCCAGTCCTCCCCATCAGGGGCTCGTACCCCATTCCTCCCTCACCTCCTTCCACTTACCCTTCCCCCCTTCCTGATGTACAAAATAAAGATAATGTGTGGTCAAAAATAGAATCTCTCTTTATTGAACAAAACTCGGGGAGACTGGGAAAAGGAGGTGGGAGAGGGGAAGAGAGAGGGTGGGAGAGGGGAGGGCAACTAAAATGATCAGAGGTTTGGAAGAGGTCCCATATGAAGAGAGGCTAAAGAGACTGGGACTTTTCAGTTTAGAAAAGAGGAGACTGAGGGGGGATAGGATAGAGGTCTGTAAAAGCATAAGTGGGGTGGAGAGCGTGCGTCAAGAAAAGTTCTTCATTAGTTCCCATAATAGAAGGACTAGAGGACACCAAAGGAAAGGAATGGGTAGCAGGCTTCAAACTAGTAACAGAAAGTTGTTCTTCACAAAGCAAAGAGTCAACCTGTGGAACTCCTTGCTGCAGGAGGCAGTGAAGGCTAGAACTAGAACATAGTTTAAAGAGAAGTGAGATCAAGTCATGGAGGTTGGGTCCATGGAGTGGTATTAGCCAGGGGGTAGGAGTGTTGTCCCTGCCCGAAGTTTGTGGAAGGCTGCAGAGGGATGGCACGAGACAAATGGCTTGGTCACTGTCTTCGGTCCATCCCCTCCAGGGACCCTAGGGTTGGCCACTGTTGGCAGACAGGCTACTGGGCTAGATGGACCTTTGATCTGACCCAGGACAGCCATTGTAAGCTCAGGGCTCAGGGTCGGGGGTCTCAGTGGACCACCTTGATTTTCATGCACACCTGCTCCTGGGTGGCCAGGCTGGCAGCTCTCCTACCCTAGACGGCCACTTTCCTGTGCCTAGTGCAGAGGTCATGGACGAGGTCCACGATGTCTGCACTAGACCAGGCAGGTGCCCGCCTCTTGCAGTCCCGGGCAAGCTCCCGGGAGCCGCCAGCCTGGTCCCGGGAAGAGGGGGAGGGCTGGGGGGCATCGGGTGGGTGGCTCAAGCTGTGTCAGGTGCAGAGTCTGCTAGCTGGGTGCTGGCAGGCTTGCACCTGGCACGGGCACCGTAGCCAGCCCGTGCCCCTTTAAGGGCTCCGGGGCCGGGAGGGGGGAAATAGAGTTTCCCTGGTGTTGGCCAGAGTGGCCACCAGGGAAAGCTGGGGAGGGCTAGCCTCCCACTAGTTCGAATTAAGGGGCTACACACCCCTTAATTCGAACTACACACCCCTTAATTCGAACTAGTAAGTTCGAACTAGGCTTAGTCCTCGGTTTACCTAGTTCGAACTAAGCGCTCCAGTAGTTCGAATTAAGTTCGAACTAATGGAGCGCTAGTGTAGCGCCTATCAAAGTTAATTCGAACTAACATCCGTTAGTTCGAATTAACTTTGTAGTGTAGACATACCCTTTGTAATGTGATAACCAGAGGGAGAGAAGTCTCACCTGCGTACAAAACCCACCACTTGCACTCCTGGGACATGGCACTGCAGGCTTTATACAATGAGAGTTTGAACCTGTACCCATCAAATCCATGGCCCAGCTCCCAGGAGAACAGCTTAATCAAGGTTTCCAATCAACAGTAAATTCATGGGCAGTCCAAAAAAGAGCAAAAATGCCCTTAAAAGCATTCACATATCAGTAAAAACACATCAAGCTTTTCAGTGGAGTTGAGGAGTCCCCGCTCCAGGGCCAGCTCTGCACCACAGGATAGGTCCAGTGCATTTGCAATTCCTGGGACATGGGCAGAGGGAGGAATTCGCCTGGTGGGGACTCCCTCTGACCTGTTGTTGGCTGTCAGGGGCTGCTCTTCACCTCCAGCTTTGAATTCTTCTTCGGTGTTACTAGCATCATCACGGTAGCATCTTTGGAGGGAGGGAGGGACAGTGCAGCACACCCTCCTGCCAGGCTTCCCACAGCTGTTAAGGGACCTATGACACCAAACAAAAACCCGACTTCTTCTGCCTCACTATTAAATACAACTTGGAATGCCCTTGAGTCAAATGTGCTACTGCTCCTCTTGTTTCTCAGTACACCACATTCCAAATTGCCAAGGAGAAAAGTGGGAGGGATACCAGGTCAGACTTTGTGCTGTTTACACAAAGAATGACATCAGGAACTTAATTGTAGCTCTCGTTATCTGCCTCAGCCCTGGCTCAGGTACCAGTTAGAGTAGCCTGGGGGCTGCTCTAATTTGCAGCAGCTGGCAACAATCCTAGGGGTAGTCCCAGCTAGGGTTAGTTTGTCTGCTGTATAGCACAGAAAGAGAATCTGGCCCATAGTGATATAAAGTCTATGATCCAATAAAACATGGCTCTTTCTCTCAATGCTTCTATCAGTTTCCTCCTTCCTCCCCGCAGTTTCTAATGCTACACTCCATCCCTTTTTAAAATTACCTTCCCTGGTAACAGAAATAAGTTCTTCTATACTTGCTGTAGAGCCTTCTCTCATAGTCTACTTTTAGGCCCCACATGCTTCTTCCTTGTGAATAACTTGACACTAAAAGAAGCATTCAGTGTTTCCGCTGCCTTTTCCAGCCAGAAAAGTTAATAGTTCTGCACTGCTCTTTCTTTGCCTAATTAAAAAAACAAAACAGGAACTCTACTGTACATATTATTGCTGTTTTCAGCTAAATAGCTTTCTGTATTCTGTATATTATCTGGCAAATGCGTGCTTCCCTTAATAATTGTAAAACAAATTTGAGAATCAAAGTGAGCTGACTAAAGCTCTAACAAAACTCGTTAACAGCTGTACTGCAATTTAGAAATAAAAAGTATGACATTGTGTGCTTGACCAGGGATTTTTGCATATTCTGTTTCTTTTTTTTATTATTATTTGAATTCATATTGTTTAAGGTTTTAAACAAAACTAAATGGTTCAAAATGCATAAATGCATCTAACTGCTTGCAAATTTTAGGGGTTGAGGTCCAAGAGGAAATACAAACTCAAACACCCCAGAATGTTGCATTTAGTCCCTGTTGGTAGAATGGGTCATACTGTAAACAATGTCTCCAAATATAGCTGGATTTGGGGGGCATTTGTAACGTAAGCCCATTTCTCATAAAGATGTCTCAGACCAGATTATTGTGCCTGACAATCCCAGTCCAGCAGGGAGTTACTATGATTCCATTTGCCCCACTATTTTTACGAACCAATATCTAGCATTGGGGGTTGTTTGGCTGCCTTTCTCCTGTCAGAGGCAGATTGGCTGCAGCGATCCACCCATTTGTCACCTCTAAACTGACTACTGCAATTGCCTGTCTTCTGGGATACATTAAAGCAGCAGCTCTAAATGACACAGCACACAGCTGTGGTTTTAAGCGAGCCAAGGCAATGGGAGCGTATCTCTGTGTTTCGTTAACTACACCAGCTCCCAGACCAGCTCTTCACTGGGTTTAAATCTCTCTAGCACCATTGATTTTAATGGCATGATATTGATTTACACCAGTAGAGAATTTGGCCCTGCTGTAGTCCTGATTTCCCATAGTATCTGAGAGATCACAACTGCTGCATACAACATTGGCACCGGAACTGGGTGTGCATATCCATATGTTGACACTCACAGATATGCAGATGTAAGACCCTCCAAATTCATGGTCTATTGTGGTCAATGACATGTGTGGTCATAAGATTTTAAAAATTATAAATTCCATCATTTCAGCTATTTAAATTGGAAATTTCACAGTATTGTAACTTTAGGATGGGGGGAGGGTGGCAAGATTATTGTGGGGGAGGGCGCTATGATATTTTTAATATTACTTGTGTGTTGGCACTGCCATCAGAATTGGGAGGCAGGAGAGTAGCAGAAGAGTGGCATGGTATGGTATTACCACTCTACATTTCTGAGCTGCTGCTGGCATGGTGCTACCGTCAGAGCTGGGTGCCCAGCCAACAGCTACTGCTCTTTGACCGCCCAGCTCTGAAGGCAGCACAGAAGTAACGGTGGCAATAATGAGAACCCCTCCCCTCTAAAATACAAAAGGACCTGGAGATCCTGGCCACCACCACTGCTGCTGCTGCAACAGTGGCCAGAGGGTGCTGCTGCTGGTGGTGGCACAATTTAAAGCGGCCCTTTAAATTGCTGCCAGAACATCATGTGGTACGTTCCGGGCAGCGCTGAGGGAGGTCTGGGGACAGTGGTGCATTCTACCCAGCTCCAGCCCTGCCCCTTCCATCCAAGGTCCCGCCCCTTCTGGGGGCATGGTGAGGCTGTCAGCCCTGCTGCTGATCACTAGACTTATCTAGAGAATGGAGTTTCCATCTACTGGGAAATTCTGTTGTTCTGACATTTGTCTTCATTCCAAAATGGAACCAACTGAGACAGAGCAAATTTTTCCTCAACACAGATTTCAGATATTCAAGTTGATAATGTCAAAAGAAAAAACTTTTCAGCCTTTGATTGTCCCCTTTGTAATTTTCCCGTAGACATAAAGTAAAAGACTTTAACTGCCATTTTCCCCTCAGACAAATCATTCTAGTTAAATTAAATCCTGTGTTTCAACAGGGAGAATGTCTTGGTCAAAAAAAAATCTACCCACTCTACTTGTGACCATGTTTATAAAGAAATTAACATTTCCTTAAACCTGACACAGGAATTAACTAGCCTGCTATGTCTTTTTTAAAAAATAGGATTATTTAGAATCATATTTAAGTTAAAAAAGACAGGGTGCTCTAGAGGACTGGACATCTGACTGGGTGTCAGGATACCTGAATTCTACATTTGGCTTTGGCATTGATTTCTTAGGTGGCTTGGACAACTCCCTTTTACTTTTTTGCCTCCCCCCCCCCCACACACACACACACTTAGTTACACTGTAAGCTCCTCTGGGCAGGTCATACGATTACAATGTCTAGCACAGAGGGATCTTGGTAAAGTCTCTAAGCATTGCTATAATGCAAATTAATAACCATAATAATGTGCTCTAATTAAGAGGATGTGATGTAGTTAAAGCTGTCTAAAGGTTCTAAATGGGCCGAATGAGTCCCTAGTGCAGGACTCACAGAAGTTAAGAAGCTGTTCTCCATCTTTAGGTGACCTAATTCAGCTTCCTAATGGGACTAATGCCCATCGATGTCACTGAGAAACAACACCAGGGATGAATTTGGCTCGTTTGTAGCTACTAGCCAATTACGCACTTCTCTTCTCTCCTCCCTGCCAGATATTTTTCTGTAATGCAATCTAAAACCAATTCCTCCTGTCCCTTTCAATAAAGTGTGAAATGGTTTTAGAGGCAATTAGCACATTGTGCATAAAGTAGGGATTAGCAGGTGTCTGTAGTAGAGCAATTTGCACCGCCCACACCTCACTCCCGGAAAATAAGCCTTTGCAATTAGTTATAGGATTTATTTTTGAAACTACCTGCTGAAGATATTAAAACAGAGAGGGCCAAAATGGATAATGAAGCCTACAGCAGAGTATACCATGTAAATGAGCTGTGAGTCAAGTAATTAATCATATCTATGAACAGACCATGGTTAAGTTTAAGGCAGAGATTATCTTGGTTATGAAACTTGATCATGGCCTGTGGTTACAAAGATACATAGCACAATTCAGACCTCCTCCAGGTCTGTGGTTTACCCCCAGTTGAAAAATAAATGGAACGTCAATTCAGAATTCTAATAGCTTTTCACAGTCCCACGGGGGCACCAAGCTAACTTTTGCTTCTCCCCGCAAGCCTGACTCGTGATCAAAAGCCACAGGACTGGCTAGACTCGGAGCAGAAGTTCTTTCAAGTCCAAGGAAGCGGCTCCTGGGACTGTATCTGATGCATGGATAACCTGACCTTAGGCAAACGTTGTGTCTGGAACTATTTTTTTTCAAACCTCTGGGTGACATTCTGAAGGGTTCCCGAGGTGTTGCCAGTCATGACAAAGAGATTAACTCTACCATTTTATTGAAAAAAGAAAATGTTAAGGATAACAGAACTGAAAAGCTGATGGCAAATGATCTTATATGTTAGAATGCAGCAACTCTGAGACCTCGCTAATGTAAATAAATGCGAGTTGTGCTGAAATTTCATCCTATGTTGAAAAATAAATACTGATGAAATATATCAGAAGAGAAGATAGTTAAAAGCAAATTAGAGAACCCAGCTAACGGTTCACAAAAGCAAGGCATCTCCACTTTTCATTGGCAACACTCAATTAGTTCATCAGTTGAGGAATTATTGTTCTATAAGGGTATTTGGATTGATTAGTATATTCTGAGCTGCTTGAATCAATGTGCACCAATTACAAGATCTTTGCCGCAAGGCATCATAGAATATTATGTACACAATAAGTATATTCTTGAAGACTCTAGGCTCCTTCTAATATTTTTCTGGGTGCTTCAAGGAACCTTTAATGTGAGCATCTAAGCATCTCCCAGGTATTTGTGGATGTATCCACCTAACAGAACTATTACATATTATTCTATTCTATAGATGAAGAGCTGAGACACAGAGATTGTCACACACAGCCAGTTTGCCCCAGAACTACCAACTGAACACAAATCCCATTGCAGTGACTTAATCCCATCCTTCTTCTCCTATGTTGCACACTTTGGTAACCTTTAGACCAAGTGTTTTCCTGAGAACAGATGGCAAAGTGCAACACCACCTGAGCCAAGAACAACAAAACGACTACGAGCTTAGTTAGGAGGATGCAGAAGGACTCTAAAGTCTTGGCTATTTTAGGACAGCACATCCAGCTTCCAGTTGGGAGATGTTACCAACCGGTTATGTTCATTCTAATCAGGACCGATGTGATTATTTGTGGGGCCTGCTTCAAATATATGGAGTGGGAATGAGACCCGCCCACCCACCCACACACATACACACACACACACACACACACACACGGTGGAGCAAAACAATGATGAAGGAAACAAATCCAAATTCACACTAAAACCATGTTCCACCACATTGACTTCATTCACACATTCTGAATAGTCAAAACACCTTTTTGACCGCTGTGCATGACACATCTCTCTCTATTTCCCACTGCAGCATGCGCATTACAGACTTGGTTATGGCACTTGGTTTAAAATGGACCTAAGTATTTCGACCTTTTTTGCGTGTGTCGTACGGAGCGTGTCACTTCTACAAAACAAATGTCTATACATTGGTATTTTAAATATAATTTTAATTTTTAATCATTATTAATTTTAATATGTGATAAAAGAAATTGTCTAAATCTCTAGCATATAAGAATCAAGCCTGGAGCAGGGACAACAATGATGTATGCACAGGGGAACTCACTGCATACACCCCACGCCATCCCTGAATTGAAAGTGTAGCCTTCACTTGAATGGTGAGGCTGGATAACCTGAAGACTAGAATTTGGAATGGCTGAGATAGTCCTTTCTCTGCCATTGGCTTTATGTGCAGCCAAAGCCCATTTAAGGTTTACAAAGCACTTTGCTATCTTGGAATGAATGGTACAATAGAAGTGTCAAGTGTTATTATACTATTTATTCTGTCCTACAATGAAATACACAAGAAAACCTCTGCTTTGAGATCTACAGATGAAAAGTACTATCTGGAGCAAGGTATTTTTATTAGTAGAGAAGAATTGTTGTACAGTTCCTTACAGTGTTGTTGGTCATCACACACAAGGTTTTGAAGGAGACAAATCTAGCATTCTAGGATTGTTCTTGTAAAGTTCTACAAAGGAATACTGTAGTTTGAACAATGTATACATTCCAACTATCAGAGAAGGGGACTTTTAGACTTTCCAGGTTCAAGAGATCAGTGCACCTAGAATGGGGTTGTATTTTTAAAAAACAAGGTGGTCATATTTAGGCCCTGTCAATTTGAGTTATTCTTTTGTTTTTTACTAATAGCATGTCAGATTTGTCAGACAATAATATAATCTTTTTCACTTTTTAAACTTCATTTGAGAGAAGATCAGAATGAAATCTGCAGACACATTTTTTCATAAGGGAAATAAGTTTTTCAAGAATGAATGCAAAATATACCCTTAAAACACCATGGCTGTGTCTACACTGAGCCACTTATTCCGGAAAGCAGCCGCTTTTCCAGAATAAGCTGCGAGCTGTCTACACTGGCCCCTTGAATTTCCGGAAAAGCACTGCTGATCTACTGTAAGAAATCAGCTGCTTTTCCGGAAAAACTATGCTGCTCCCGCTCAAGCAAAAGTCCTTTTTCCGGAAAACTGTTCCGGAAAAGGGCCAGTGTAGACAGCACAGTAGTCTTTTCCACAAAGCAGACAGTGGCCAATACCAGATGCCCCGAGGGACGGGACACAATCCTCAAGTGATCCCTCCCCTGTTACCCACTTCTGGGGAAGCAAAGGCTAGGGCCACCATTCCTGCGCATCCTGGCTAATAGCCATTAATGGACCTAACTGCCATGAATCTCTCTCACTCTTTTTTGAACCCTGTTAAAGTCCTAGCCTTCACCACATCCTTGGGCAAGGAGTTCCACAGATTGACTGTGCACTGAGTGAAGAAAAACTTCCTTCTGTTTGTTTTAAATCTGCTACCTATTAATATTTTACTTGGTGACCCCTATTTCTTATACAGTATTGTGGGAATATGTAAATAACTTTTCCTGATTAATTTTTTCCACACTAGTGAGGATTTTATAGACCTCTATCATATTCTCCCTTAGTCTCCTCTTTTCTAAGATGAAAAGTCCAAATCTTTTTAATCTCTCTTCATATGGGATCCTAATAATTTTTGTTGACCTTTTCTGAACCTTTTTCTAAAGCCAATATATCTTTTTTGAGATGAGGCGAACACATCTGTATGAAGTATTCAAGATGTGGGCATACCATGGTTTTATATAGCGTCATTAAGGTAGTTTCTGTCTTATTCTCCATCTCTTTTTTTAATGACTCCTAACATTCTATTTGCTTTTTTGACTGCCGCTGCACACTGAGTGGATGTTTTATAGAACTATCTACAATGACTACAAGATTGCTCTCGAAGAGTTGTAGCGAAATTAGCCCCCATTAGATTGTACGTATAGTTCCAATGTGCATTACTTTACATTTATCAATATTAAATTTCATTTGCCATTTTGTTGCCAAATCACTTAGTTTGGTAAGATCTTTTTGAAGCTCTTCACAGTCTGCTTTGGTCTTAATTATCTTGAGCAGTTTGGTATCATCTGTAAATTTTGCCACCTCACTGTTTACCCCTTTCTCTAGATTATTTATGAATAGGTCAAATAGAATTGGTCCCAGGACAGATCCTTGGGGGACCCCAGTAGTTACCTCTCTCCACTCTGAAAACTTACCAATTATTCCGACCCTTTTTTTTCTGTCTTTTAACCAGTTATTAGTCCATGAAAGGACCTTCCCTCTTATCCCATAACAACTTACTTTATCTAAGAGCCTTTGGTAAGGGACCTTGTCAAAAGCTTTCTGGAAATCTAAGTATACTGTATCCACTGGATCCCCCTTGTTCACATGTTTGTTGACCCCCTCAAAGAATTCTGGCAGATTAGTAAGGGATGATTTCCCTTTACAGAAACCATGTTGACTTTCCCCCAACAAATTATTTTCATCTATGTGTCTGACAATTTTATTTTTTAACTATAGTTTCAACTAATTTGCCCAGTACTGATATTAGACTTACCGGTCTGTAATTGCCAGGATCACCTCTAGAGCCTTTTTTAAATATTGGTTCACATTAGCTATCTTCCAGTCATTTGGCATGGAAGCTGATTTAAAGGATAGGCTACAAACCACAGTCAATAGTTCCGCAATTTCCCATTTCAGTTCTTTCAGAACTCTTGTGTGTATGAAGAGTCTGGTCCCAGAGAGTTTTTACTGTTCAGTTTATCAATTTGTTCCACAACCTCCTCTAGTGACACCTCAATCTGGGACAATTCCTCAGATTTGCCGCCTAAAAAGAATGGCTCAGGTTTGGGAATCTCCCCTGTAAGTTGAGCACTTGGGCAGCCACTCAGGAGAGATTCAAATGCCATTCGGCTGATTAGAAATGCGATCGAAGCCAGCAGCATGCATTTCTATTGGTGGTGCATATCCGCATCTGGCCCAGTGCATATAACAAAATTTATTCCACACATAGATGGAAAAAAGAGAAAGACGATTGTCTACCATCCTCACTTAAATGGACATGCATAATCAAAAGTGCTTTATGTATATTTAACTCCCTTTAAATGATATTTGTAAACAGCAGGAGGAAGGAGCCAACACTATGCAAGCAACCTGCTGCTTTTGAACGTGGAGTAAAATTCCCATTCTTGTCATTAGGGGCGATGTGTAAGATATGTGGTATCTTTATCTATGTCTCATCAGTATGAGGCTTCAGCAGCAATATAAGTCTCTTGATAGCACAAGGATCTCTTCAAGCTAGTTCCACCTGACAAGTAAACAAATAAAAATAAAGCCAGATGACACACAATATGGGCTTTGGAGCTCATGATAAACCTCTAGGACATGGTTAAAGATACCTTAACTGGCTGCACTGTCACAGCAGACTTCAGGATGCTTTGTTTGTTTTCCTTGAAATTCACTGTCAACTTATTGAAGACGTGGCAACGTGGGAGTAAAGAAAGGGAGCGAGCCTGACAGACATTCCGTTTCAGACAAGTTCTCTGAAGAGAAATGTACAATATTCTCATTCCAGTCACGCTGAGATTGAGAGCCTACCTGTTGGAGAACATGGCTGTCCCATAGTGTAACCCATGCACCTGATGGGTGTGGTTCACTGTCCCATATAGTGGCACTTATACCACTTACAGAAAGAGGGAGAACGAGTTTGCTCTACAGCTTTGGCTGAGAGACAGCTGGCTTTTAGCTCAAGTTGTAGAAACTCATGCAATCAGCTCCAGGGGTGCATCTAGACTGGCAAGATTTTGCACAAAAGCAGCCGCTTTTGCGCAAAAACTTGCCAGCTGTCTACACTAGCCGCTTGAATTTGCACAAGAGCACTGACTTTTTAATGTACAAAATCAGTGCTTCTTAAGCAAATACTTCCACGCTCCCGCTCGGGAAAAAGCCCTCTTGCTCAAGAATACTTGCGCAAGAGGGCCAATGTAGACAGGGAAGAACTGTTTTGCACAAGAAAGCCCCGATGGCTAAAATGGCGATTGGGTCTTTCTTGCGCAAAAGCGCATCTAGACTGGCCACGGATGCTTTTGTGCAAAAGCATCCGTGCCAATCTAGACGCGCTTTTGCGGAAATACTTTTAACGGAAAAACTTTTCCGTTAAAAGTATTTCCGCAAAATCACGCCAGTCTAGACGCAGCCCAGAGGTCCTCGGTTTGGTTCTGCCTGTCAACATTACAATAACACTGACATTGCCCCAGCATGGTGTTTTCAGTAGTTATCCCTACTGGAATTTCCTTCTCCTTGACGAATTTCTGCAGCCCGTCTGTGCTGGAGATATGGCTCCACCCGACAGCTGAATCAGTCACAAAATGGTAGGGTGGCAAAAAGTCCAAACTAAAAAGTCCCAACAAACAAAGAGGTACTTCTGTCTATTAGAGGCTTTTCTCCAGCCCATCTTCTGGGCCTTGGGCCCAGCCCATCTCCAGGCCACCTGCATGAGTCTTTCTGCCTCAGGAATAGGGCACTAGACCTTCAGGCTGGTTCCCCTGGAATACCACTCTCAGCCCCTTCTGGGCTCTGTCCCTTGCATCCTTCTCTGGTATGGTACAAAGCACTAGGCCCCCCAGGCTGGTTCCTCTGAAGTACTCAGCCTCCTTCAGACCCTACCTCAAAGAACCTACCTGCTCCCAAGGGCTCCACTCTACATGGGTAAGTGGTTCCTCTTATAAGGCCTAGAGTGGTCATTCATCTATCATCAGCCGTAACCCACCCCCTCAAGCTGGGAGGCAGTGACTTAACTGAGTCAAAGGTGTGGCTGGCCCCAACTCCTCTTACAGGACCCCGTCACCCTATGACACTGCCCATAAAGGCCAGAGCTGGTGTGACAAAGAGACTGAAAAAGATGGACACTTTTTAGGGATGGAAGAGGACAGGCTGGTTCAGAACATGGATGTGTTCATCTTGCAGCTCCATTGAAAAACAACGGCAGTTCATTCTCCCTGCTACCTTCCGCTCTCAAATATCACATGCCATGAAGGCAGCAACAGTACAAGCCCATGGCCCGCCCAGAAGAATAGAACTGGTTAAAATCCAGCTATTTCACTCTTTCCTTTCTGATATAATTGGATGAGAAAAGGTCAAAAATAATTGCTTGGGTTTTCTCATTTAGTTTTGACTTGTGTTATTTAGATGTCTGTGGTATGAAAATGTCAGTGTTCTTATAGCTAATTTCAGGACTTCCGTACCATAGGACATTTCAAAGTGTAATTTTTTTCCCCTCTGATCCCGAATGAAAATAAATGCATCACCCTTTGCCGTAAAAAATGGAATTCCCATGCCAACCAGCTCGATACAGTACTCCATGCTGCTTTGGGCCCATGATGCACCAGAGTACATCATAGGCAAGAGGATCATCCATCTTTCTAGCCCTCCAAGTTAGAATGCTACCCTAGTGCTTGTTCAGGAGGAAGTGGGAAAGTTCCTTGAACCTACTGCCCACAGGTCAGGACCTGGCCTTTGGCCTGAGCAATTAAACAACGTGGCTTCCTAGAAGTCAGCTGAGTACATCTGTTTGCATTATGCAAGGAACAGCAATAATTTTTTCTCGGGAGAGTAAGGCACATGGCACCAAGTACATAGATTTCAGAGAAGGTTTAAACCAATGGGCTGTGTCTAGACTGTCCAGTTTTTCCGGAAAATCAGCCGCTTTTCCAGAAAAACTTGCCAGCTGTCTATACTGGCTGCTTGAATTTCCACAAAAGCACTGACGATCTCATGTAAGATTGTCACTGTTCTTGTGGAAATACTATTCTGCTCCCTTTCAGGCAAAAGTCCCTTTTGCGCAAAAGGGCCAGTGTACACAGCTCAGATTTGTTTTCCGCAAAAAAGTCCCGATCGCGAAAATGGCGATCGGGGCTTTTTTGCGGAAAAGCACGTCTAGATTGGCACGGACGCTTTTTGTGGAAAAGTATCCGTGCCAATCTAGATGCTCTGTTCTGAAAATGCTTTTAACAGAAAACTTTTCCATTAAAAGCATTTCCGGAAAATCATGCCAATCTAGTCGCAGCCATGGAGTTTATGGTATCCAACTCACAGTACTACTTGCTTTGAGTACTACAGTGATTAATCAGTACTACATGATTAAGGGAGATGATTATATACTAATTTAAAATCTCATCTAGCTAGCTTTTCTATTAGGTTTGTTCACTGTACACTTGAGGGCTTGGAAGGACTTACTACTAACCCTGATTACTATAGTGTGTCTCCTGCCTTAATTCTGTACCTTCCAAGGGGGGAAACCAGATAAATTAAAGAGAACACATACTCCTGCATCCTTCCCCGTTTCGCTAACTCCCAAATTCTCATGCTGTAGGTCTGGAAGTTTCCAGGCAGTGAACAGCCTGAGGATTTTGTGCTGCACATCTCGGGTTGTTTTATTTAAATATATATTGCTTCTCCACACAGTGTCTTTAATAAAGCGGGTGCAGAAGCTCCACAGCCGCAAGAGTAATAAAAACCTGAACATTCATTAGGACTGCTCCCTTCCCTTTGTGCCGCTAGACACAATGTGATTTGATCCACCGTTACCATCAAGGAGAAAAACAAATACAGGGACAGATCCTCAGCTGGTCTATGTGGTCCCAGTGCTACCGAGTCCGCCGGACCTGCACCCATTTACAGTCACAAAGGATCTTGCCGACAGGATCTCTCAAGCAGCACAACTCAGCAAGTATTTTAAATGACTTTGAATAATGAAACTGCAGTCCAGAAAGCCCTGAACCCCAGGTTTTATTGTGCAGTGCTTTGAGCAATGGCACAGAGTCCAAAGAAACTGTTTTGTGAGGCCAACCTCTGGGGCTTTCAGGCTGTGTGGTAGGCTGGGGAGAAATGCTAGAAGAACCCCCTTGTGCAAACTTAGGGCTCAGTGCAAATCCACTAACATCAGCACAGTCAATGTCCATAGGCTTTCGATCTGGCCCTGAACCCTGAAGATATCAGACCTGACTGGGATTTTTATTTTAACCAGATGGTGTTTTCACTGAAAAATATTCATTTCTCAGAACAAAAAAAAGTTTCCAGAGAAACGTCTTAATTTGATGACACTTTTGTCAGGAAGGGTTCTGGGGTCCGGGATAGAGTTTTTGCCCAGATTCAGAAGGGACTTCAACCTCTCTCCCCCACATCTCAGGTGAGTCCCCTACCTCCCTGGATATTCTAGGCAGGTGGGCCTCTCTCTCTCCCCAAATCGCGCTCTCTCATTTTTTATGACATTTTTCAAAGTCTCAGATTCATCCCAATGCAGAATGGGAAAGCTTTTGAAACTTTGAACATTTTCCAAGAAACAGGAGAACTTTTCTCCAACTGTCTCTAGATCAGTGGTCCCCAATGCGGTGCCCACGGGCGCCGTGGCGCCCGCCGCAGCATATATGTGCGCCTGCTTAGTGACCAGGGCCGGCTCAAGCCATTCTTGCGCCCGGCACATGCGTGGCCCACACCCCCGGCAGTCCCAAAAGATTGGGGACCACTGCTCTAGATCCAAGGTTCTGAACCTTTTTCTTTCTGAGGCCATGTAACAGGTGCGAGAAGCCCTGGGAATTAGCTCAGTCCAGCCTCAAAATGCCCTCTCTTGGGGGTTTCTCACCCATTCTTACCTTTCTGTCCTTTCTCCACCACTCATCTGGACTCGTCCCTCCCAAACCACAGATGCCCTTCCTCAGGGTACGGTTCCCCAGAGGTGCCCCACGCCCTAGGGTCCTCTCTTCTCAGGGATCTCTAACTGTAACATGGTGTGACTCACCTGCACGATGCCTCCTGTTGGTCACTCTGGGAATAAGCTCTGCTCAACCCTGGAGCACCCTCTTCCGGCTGGCGTCGCACCTGCTGTTCCCTGTTTTCTGGTAATGTCTCTGCCATCTTGCATTAGAACCTGCATCACTCCCAAACCACAGCACCATTCCCTGCAGGTACTGCCTCATGGCAGTGCCCCCACACTCATGGGTCCTTCCCCTCAGGGAACCCCCAACCTCCTATACCCACCTTGCTTCAGTGACCCAACTGCCAATCGTCATCTAGCCCCTGCCTCATGGTTCAGCTGTACCCTGAAATGGTCACTCCTCATGGACAAGGGGGTTGGACCTGTTGCCTTCTGCCCTGGCTCCTTCTCTCACTAGGCCTCACCCTGGGATTTATTCAGGCTCAATCTTCCCTGGCTCGTGTGCCTTTCCACAGCACTGCTCTGTTCAAGATACCCCTGCTAGCCAGCAACTAGGTCCCTCTTCTTCCAGAGCTGGGGCACCTCCGGGTCCTGGGAGAAACATGATAATGGTGAGACACCACCAGAGGATGGTGCCCTGCACAAGAATGGAGCTAATTCCTAGAATGTCTAGTGGGAGGTGCTGGGGTGCATCCATGCTGTCACAAAGTCCGTAACAGTTCTGCAGATTCATGGGGTCCATCTCTGGCAGGCAGAACAAAGCCAATGATCTTACCTTCCGTAAACAAAGCTTAGAGACTTAGAGGAAAAATTTCACTGCAGTTAACTGGGGAGCTATTGTGGGAGTTGTCTAGCAAGCCGAGGAGTTATGTAAGACTGATGCATTCTTCTGCAGTTTCTGACTCCACTCATTTACTGTCAACAGTATTGGAGGTATTTCTAATGTGCCTTTCACTACGGCATTTCTTCTTTCCAAGCATTGTCAAAGCAAAAGTGCAAATCAAGAGCCGGCAATGCCATTACTAAAAAGTACTCGTTACAAAATCTGTTTCCCACAATTATATGTGATAACGGAGACTGTTATTTGAAAATGTGCCACTCTTCTTACAATATCTCCTCACTTGGAAATAAGAATAAAATCAATGCTTTTGTTTAGGGTGTATATTTGGGAATTTTTTTCTTGATAATCAAAGACATTTTATAGCAGCGAAGGATGCCATCATATATGGAGTCTTCAATTTAAAAAGTGACGCTTATTATTTAGCATTCTACAAACCACACACACTAGTGGCTTGAGTTCCTACAGTGACTTCAGTTCAAACTGGGGATGTCAGCGTTGCTAGTCTTGTGTGAAAGAAGACTAACTCAACACACATTAATGAAATGTTAAGCACATCAGTAGGGTCCGCAAGGATAGTTAAATAAGAATGGCCATACTGGGTCAGACCAAAGGTTCATGTAGCTGAGTATCCTGTCTTCTGAGAGTGGCCAATGCCAAATGCCCTAGATAGAATGAACAGAACAGGCAATCATCAAGTGATCCATCCCCTGTCTTCCATTCCCAGCATCTGGCAAAGAGACTAGGGACACATCCTTACCAATCCTGGCTAAACAGCCATTAATGGACCTATTCTGAAATTATCTAGCTCTTTTTGTGAACGCTGTTAAGGTCCTGGCCTTCATAACATCCTCTAGCAAGGAGTTCCACAAGTTGGCTGTGCCTTGTGTGAAGAAAAACTTCCATTTATTTTATTTCAAGCCTGCTCCTTATTCATTTCATTTGATAACCCCTACTGCTTGTGTTGTGGAAACAAGTAAATAATTTGTCCTTATTTACTTTCTCCACACCGATAGTGATTTTATAGATCTCTATCATATTCCCACTTAGTCATCTTTCCCAAGCTGAAAAGTCTCAGTCTTATTAATCTCTCCTCATATGGCAGACATTCTATACCCTAATTATTTTTGCCCCTTTCAGAACTTTTTCCAATGGCAGCATATTACAGTGCAGAAGACCAAAGCGGGGTAGATTCATATCCCTGCTTGCCACCAACTAAATGTTTCCATAGGCAAACCCATAGATTCACAGATCCATCCCTTTTCCATAATGGATGGGGATAGGAGCCAGCATTCAAAAGAGCCCATTGGACATTTTCTTAAAAGATGCAGCAGTCTGTGCTCCTTTGTGTGCTCCCACAAGACAAGTGGTAGAACTCTCCTTTCACAATAGCTGTGACGCTGCCCTTCATCTATCAACTGTAATGGCACTATAACCAACAGGGCTCCACAGAGAGTCCTAAGGAAGTTACTCTATACTCCACAGAAGTTGATAGGCACATTTATGTTCCTCTGGGGTTTGGTTGGGAAATGATATTTTAATGATATTTAAAAAATGATTCCATAGATTTTTAGAAAGGATTCTTGCAGATTATATAGGATACTTCCAAAATGTACAGCTATCAATTCTATGAAACTTTTTTTTTTTTAATGCTCCTCCACTTCTCACCCCCTCAACAGCCCTCAAATACTTTATTTCTGCCAGACAGCATTAGTGTTGTATAAACACCCCGGCTGTATGTCAAGAGACTCAGGTTCAAAATTTCCAAGGCCAAGAGGGACTATCGTGGTCATCTAACTTCCTGTATTATAACACAGGCCTATACACTTCCCCAAAATATTTCCTGGAGAGCAGCTTTATCTTTCAGCATATCTTTTAAAGAAGGATCGTGTTGCTCCCCTAAATGCATGTTTCAAGGAAACACATGCCCAACACGCATTCCTCAGCCATAAGAAGTGCACCAGAAGTTACAACATCATCAGCTAGCAGACACACCACATCAACAAACACATTCAAAGTGAATACAAGGAAATGCTTTAAAAACATCCCACGTAATTGACACCTGAAAGTCATTGCCATGAGATGCCACTGAGGCCAAATACTTAGAAGAGTATACATAATTATTAGGAATAAAAACTCCTTATGCTCCAGTGCATAAGCCAAACACTAAATGAGAAGGTGAGGCATTTATTTCCCCTGTGGACAAGTTATTCTACTGCAGGATTTCCTGGCATCTTTCTTTGAAGCATTCACTAGTGGCTACTCTCAGACGGAGGACAGGGGATTACAAAGACCTCAAGTCTAATTCAGCCTGGCAATTACAATGTTCTTATAGTTTTCATGAGGAAATGCAGTCATAGGGAATTTTGTTTGCTATCCTTGAATTATTAAGCTTCAGGGGGTAGCCGAGTTCATCGGTAACTGGAAACACTTAAAAGCAACAAATAGTCTTTAAGATGCTACTAGACTAACAAAACATGTAGATGATATCAAGAGCTTTCATGGGCATAACCCAATACTTCAGATGACTGGAGTATTAAATATACTTGAATTATTAGTGCACACACTTTGCTTTCTAACACTGCATCCAGATGAAAGTATTGGCGTTTCTCTCCTCTCCTGAAATCTCTCAAATTATTTTGTTGCTTAAAACAGAACTAATTTTCCAGTGGGGTTGGGTTTATGCATTAATCTCTTTCAAACAGCTTCCTGCAAATTGGCCTTCTTATGCAGCATGTTAGCACAACCCAAAACATGTATCAGGAAATATTTAAGACAGAGACCGCACAGGATTCAGAGAACATGAAATGTGAGACACTCACTGGCATAAACTGGTGATCAATTGCTGTGCTACACATCACTGGAAGTGTATCAATTTTGATGAATGTTTCATTAGGAAGGTTTTTCAAGTCCAGGATGGAATATCTGATAAAACTATCAAGAGCTCAGCAGTTGGGGCTCTGGAATGAGGGAAGCCAGTGTAACATGTCCCTGCTCCAAATCAGAGGTTGGACTTGAACCTGGGTCTCCTACAACCCAGGTGAATGCACCAACTGCTGGAGTACTGGCTAGTCTAGGATGTGCGCGCACACACAAAATTTCAAAAAAAATTCTAGCTTCATTCTGCATTGGAATGAAATAATAATGTTAAGCTAGATTTTTGCATGAAATTTAATTCTTGCTTTCTGGCCAGGCCTACTCAGGATGAGAATATCAAGTGTTTGTAGATCAAAGCTTAGACAGTACCAAACACAACATACTCCGTGTGTGATTCCCAGATCACACACACATGCTTGTGTTCTCTTCCAGCTAGTGCACGTTTATATCGTAATGTAACTGCGCTAGCTGAGTATAAATCCACCTGATACCAGTGGATACTTACTCAGCAGCACTGTCCATACTATCGCAGCTACTAATATTTTTACTCGTGTTTGCTCAGTGAATGTTAGTGTGAGCATGTATATGCAACCTGGGAATCACACCTCTAACCCCTAGTGTAGACACAACCTTAGATGCATCATCATGGAAGCCCTTTTGAAAGCAACACCAAAAATGATTTACTATATTTGATTGATACTAATGCAAATAAAAGTTAAAGTTTTGTGGTGGTGATTTAATTCATTTAACTTTAAAGCAAGGAAAATGCCAAACATTTTAAGAATCTGTAAAAAAGTTTACCAAAAAAACCTCCCAAGTCTTATGGGTAAAGATGCTAGAAACCAAAATTCAAACCTCCTGCATATTTTTATGGTTTAGTTAAAAACTCCTCAAGACTAGCTTTGTAATAGAAACACTGATACAACTTTAAACTATAGGAGGACCAATGCAATTAAACAGAAAAAAATATTTGATTGATACTGAAATTGAACAGTTCTCTGCTATTTTATTCAATGGTTGAGCTATTACTTGGGATCAGACTATAGAGACCTGAAATCACTACTGAAACCTTATCAAGGTACCATTTGGGAATCAATGTTACTTTTCAGTAAAACTACACAACAAGAGCCAAACCATGGTTCTACTGAAGTCAGTTGCGAAATGGCCCATTATGGCATTTGGCCAAGTGCTGATTATGAAAAGGTTTGGTTTTTTAAGCTATTGAAATGGAAATAAAGTTCAAAGAGGCCCTTCCCTCTGCTCCCGACATACCTCAAAGTCTACTGCATGGTGATGGGAGATTACAGCACAAATTGAATGCAAGACCTTTCATTTTCTATATTAAAACATATCTTCCCAAGACATCTGAAAAATGAACACATGGGGGCCGCAGGAAGAGCTAGCTTCGTTTTCACTTAATTGAATCAGTATCTGTTATGCTTTTCCCTATGTATATATAAAAAGAGCTCCCAATCGTTTTTGCTTTAAAGAAAAACGAAAGTAGAAAAAGCAGTGTAACAGACGACAGAATAAGATGGCTAGAGGCAGACTCAGGATTGCCACCCCAAGCACTGAAGCATGTGGCAGATCCCTGCCACCTATGTCTTACCCTCCCTCTCTCCTCTCCTCCCCGCACCGCAAGATGAGCTTTAAAAAAAAAAAAAAAAAAAAAAAAAAAACACAGAGCATGCTACACAATAAGTTTGCAGGGGTTTTTTTCCACGTTGGCTCTTGGTTTCTCGACCTTCAAGGTCGACTCTCTTTATGGTTTCCATCATGAACGTCTCCGCAGCCAGGGAGCTATATTTCAAAAGAAAGTTGACATTTTCATATGCTCTCTAGATTCCAGCAGAGAGGGCTGGAACGCAGCAGATATCACAAAACTCGTGATGACAAGAACTGGCCACACGGGTGGCTCCTTAGTCTTTTGGAAGCTGTAGTGCCCACAGAACGGAGACGGAAAATCATAGAGTCGTAGGACTGGGAGGGATCTCGAGAACAAGGCCTCCCCGAGGGAGGCACGGGCCTGAGGAGTCCCCCGTCCACTGCAGGCACTGCCCTGGCTCCTGCTCCACCTCTTCCAAGTTCAGTCCATGGTCTGTCCCCTTTTCCCTTCCCCCAAGCCAAGTGGCTCAGACGACAGGATCTGGCGAGGGGTGGCAGCAGAGGGCACCCTCCACCACCACGTGGACAGTGGGAGCTTGAGTGGCACGGTGGCTTGCTCCAATCCATCCCAGCCCCCTGCAAACCCTACTTCTCCGTGGTGGCAGGAACACCCTGATGCTGGGGCAGTCTGCTTCCTGCTGATGCTGAGACATCATGAGCAGCAGGGTGGGACGGCGTGGAGTGGTGTAGGCTGTTGGGTAGCTCTGGCTCCGGTGGTAGTGGTGGGGCAACCCCTGTTGCTGCCCCATGCAAAGCCCCATAATACCCCCAGTCCCTTCTGTCCATAGGATAGTAAGGGCAGCTGCTGAGGGGCCCCTAAAGTGTGCAGACAGCTGCCCCAATTCTTCCAATGGATGGGAAAACTCTACTGGAGGGGTCATCTAATCCAGTCCTCTGAACACATAGCAGGACCAAGCACCATGTAGACCATCTCTAACCAGTCTAATATGGCAGGTCTAACCTGTTCTTAAATATCTCCAGTGATGGAGATTCCGCAACCTCCTCAGCCAATTTATTCCAGTGTTTAACCACCCTGACAGTTAGGAAGTTTATCTTAATGTCCAGCCTAAACCTCCCCATGCCGCAATTTAAGCCCATTACTTCTTGTCCTATTTGCATATCGGAAAGATTCAGTTAATAATGCCTCAGATCTGGCTAGTGTTCAGTGCCCAATAGATGGGGCTAGATCACAGACAAGAGCTTAAGTCTGTGGAAAATTAGAGTAAAATATGGTGCTACATCCTCCTCTCTTCCCCCACCCCCGATAATTTTGGCAGGAGTACATGAGCTAGCTATGGGTAAGATGCTTCTCACAAGACAAGAATCCATCATCTACCCCATGGAACCTGGAAAACTAGAAATGTTTCAAGTGTTGTTATTATTAACCCTTTTCCCATTACCTCTTATTCGCACATGCCGAAAAAGGCCATCCCAGATGGCAGGAAGAAATATCAGGAACTTAGCACTTCAGAGAAAAGTCAAGCCAGTGATCAGCACGGGGCCAGCTGTGTGATTTTCTGGGTTTAACAAGCCTAGGTTTTGAACTCTCTTTCATCTTCCTTAGACCTTTTATCAGAGTACATGTTGTCCTTTTCAAGGGATAGTCACAGATTCTTCAAAACTAAGCCAGAAAACTCACATTAAATTAGACCTTGGCAGGTGTGTATGTGATAGAAAAGGAAAGATTTAAAACAAGAAAACAAATTGTCCATTTCATGCTTACAAAGGGGAAGTCAAGAAAGAATTTAAAATGGTCTAAACATACTTTGATACTGTATCTGCTGATGGTTCACATATTTACTTCTGTTGATTTGCCCCATGCAATTAGCATGTACAGAAAATAAACATAATTATACACTGGTTCCCATTCTGTCATAGGTGGAGCCTGTTCCATTTATCAACAGTAAACAAGGGAAGAGTGTACCTACATAAATCACAATCTGTGAAGAAGATATTTTGGGATATAACATTTTATTATGCTCGGTATTTCTTTAGGCGGTCACAATTATGTACAAGTATAAGGTACACATTGTGACTCTTAAAGGCAGGACACACAGAAACTCACTCATTCATATTTCTAACAAATCTGCAGATGGCCGCAAATATTTTGGGCTTTCAACTCTGGGAAAAACAACGAGTAGTCCTGTGGCACGTTAGAGACTAACCAAAATAAATAGAATCAGGAGCTTTTGTAGGTAAAATCATCTTCCTCGGATGAATTGGAGTAGAAATAATAGAAACCAAGAGATATAATAGCAGAAGTAGTACCTGTCAATTACAGGACCCGTGTTAATAAGGCTAATTAAGTGGGCTGGATGTGTCCTATACATAGCTTTTGATGTGGAAATGCAGATATTAAAGGTAGGAGAAACTGGCATTGTAATGCAACAACCAATTATTGGCTTTGCTCAAGCCCGGGGTAATGGTATCAAATCTGTAAATGACTTCCAGTTCTGCAGACTCTGAAATTCCTTTGTAGAAGAATGGCTTCTTTTAAATTCATGATTGAGTGACTAGGCAGGTAAAAATGTTCCCTTTCAGATTTATATGTGCCACCATTTCTAATGCCTGATTTGAGTCCATTTATTCTTTGTCTTAGAGACTGTCAGCTTTGGCCAATATACATGGCAGATATACATTACACTTCATCTGATAAAGTAGGCTTTACCCATGAAAGCTCAAGATATATATAGATATAGGTTCGTCTCCAAGGTGCCACAAAACTACTCATTGTTTTTAAAGTTACAGACTAACACAGGTACCCCCATGAGATTTTTTAACTCTGGGAAAGTGCATCATATTAGAAAATCTGGAAAAACGAGTGGTCCTGTAGCACCTTGGAGACTAACCCAAAAATATAGAAAGAATCATGAGCTTTTGTGAACACAACTCACTTCTTCAGATGCATCCCAAACACAGCTTTAGATGTAGAAATGCGCACTAGAAGTGTGTCCACGAAAGCTCATGATACTACCTATATTTTTGTTAGTCTCTAAGCTGCTATAGGACCACTAATTTTGTAAGATTTTTTTTTAAGTTACAGACTAACACTGCTACCCTTTTGAGACTTATTAGAAAATGTGAGCAAAATGTGCCTCATTTTCCCCTTCTGTTAAGCAAAGCCACTAATATTTATCTACTGTGCAAAGCATGGTTAGACTCTAGTATGAGATGTGAGATTAAATACAAATCAATTGTTACTGCACGTGGAATGAAATCCTGGAAACCAACTCGGAAGGGATGAACAGAATGGAATGATCAATATGAAGTAACTGGGTATAAGGATGATGTGCCATGATTTACTTGATGCATATTGCAACCTGCGCATCGCCCATAATTCGGGGGGGCGGGGGGGTGCAAATCACTTAAAATTCAGGTGAAATAAATTTTCATGCTTAGAACTTCATGAAAGTTCTAAGACTCATAATTTGCATTAAAATATTATTTTAAAAAATCCAAAGGAAGTATTGGCCTTTAAATAGAGAAGGCATCTTACCACAGCTCTGCACAATTTTATGAAATAGAATCGAGTTATACGTAACTAGAGACACATTACTGATGGTCAGTGCCCTCAGATTTGAAAAATCTCCTACCAATCCAAAGCAATGTTCCTGAAAAAGTAATTACTAAAATAACACTCTACTACTTGTGTGCTTATGATATATATGGTAAAGACGATTACCTCTTCTTCAGCAGTTGGTGATAACATTAGATTTCATTTGCAATGTCATCTGTCCATATTTTCCTAACACAGAGACAAAATGGAGATTTTTAATTAAACTGACAATGAATGAGTAGTTGAGCCTTGGGCAAAACTTTCAAAGTCACAAAACAGACTGACACATTCCCACAAAATAAGCATTATTGTGCACCCAATTTTCACAGCTGTGAAATAGCTTGGATACTATTTATTTTCCGAATGATCATTCTGAGGTTTGAATTAAGTTTTCGGTTGAGTTAGAGCAGGGGTGGGCAATAATTGTTGGTGGGGGACCACTCAAAGACTTCGGAAAGTGGTCGAGGGCTGCACTCATCCATGGTATTAATGGAGAAGGTGCAGGGTCTGGGATGGAGGTTAGGTGCAGAAGGGAGCTTGGGGTAAGGGATTGGGGTGCAGGAGGGAGTTTGGGTGAAGGAGGCAGTTGTGACCTAGGGCAGGGGACCAGCTTGCAGGGATTTGGAATGTGGCCTAGGGCGGGGGGGAGAGGGGTTGTGACCTAGGGCAGGGACTAGGGTGCAGGAGTTTGGGGTGTAACTTAGGGTAGAAGGGAATTGTGATCTGGGGGATGGGATTGGGGTACCAGATCTAGGAGGGGGTATGAGTGTTTGGGTATGTTGAGTGCAGGAGTGGGGCAGAGGGTTTGGGTCTGTTGAGTCGGGGGGGGAGGGGGCAGTGGGTTGGAAAGAGAGAGAGAGAGGGGGTTGCCAGAGGCTCTGACCAGGAGACTTACCAGCCAGCAGCTTAAAACGTTTCTCAGCCAGGCAGCCTGCTTGCCTACCCTGCACCTGCATAAGCTGCATGGCCACGTACTTGTGTGAATAACTGAGCCAGAAGGGAAGGAGCATGGTGCTTCATGTGCTGCCTGTTATTCAATCAAACAGCTCCCATTGGCCAGTTTCTGGCCAGAAGCTGGCCAACAGGATTGTGCTGGGGATGGGAATTACGTGTGAAGCCTTCCCCCCTCCTCTCCGGGTTCATAGTTTTTAAAAGAGAAATGCCCCCGCACCTGATTTTCTGAGTGCTCTGCAGGGCAAGCAGGGGAGTCTCCCTGGGGCTCCCTGCTGCATCTGCAGGCCAGATCTGGCCCAAAGTCTCCACAACAACAGCACAAAAATCTTAAGAGCCAATGATGTTCCAGGAGTCTAAGACCCATGTCCTTCCCTTATCTCTTCACAGTAATTCTGCTACCTCTGGGGCATAGGACAGTAAGCAACGGCTTTATATTACTAGCCCCATACACATTAGTAAGAAGTGAGGAAATTCCCGCCAAGGACAACAGGGGACAGACACCACCTACTCTCACAAAGAGTGGATTTTTTAAAGAATCTGAATGACTCTTGCATCATAAACTGCATGGAATGGAATGGTGTGCGCACACACACACCCCACTCACACCCCACCCCTGCTAACAGCCCTGAATGCTAGCAAGGTGGCGGCGTGGATGAGGGCTGCGCTTCTGCAGCCAGGAGAATTGCTGCAGGGACGAACCAAATGGCCACGTCATGCATCACAGTGACAAGGGAAGACCTTTCGTGGTCACAGACTTGTTGCACTTGGGAAATAAAAGCAACATCTCAAAGGACAATATTTTACATGGTGGGGAAACATGAACATAAGAATGGCCACACTCGGTCAGACCGAAGGTCCAGCTAGCCAGTAGCCTGGCTTCTGACAGTGACCAATGTCCCAGAAGGAGTGAACAGAACAATGATCCATCCTCTCGCCCGTTCCCAGCTTCTGACAAACAGAGGCTAGGGACACCATCCTGGCCAATAGCCATTGATGAACCTAACCTCCGTGAATGTATCTAGCTCTTTAACACTAGCATGTTCATATTTTTCAAGTGTCATCTGTGATACTGAAAGAAATCACAGAACAACAGTATGTGTGTGTGTGTGCGTGCGCGCGCACGCATGTGCATGTGTGTCCATTCATCCATGCTAGGAAAACAAAGAAACCCTCCAGAGTGTCGAGCTGATTAATGTGCAGCCACGGAGCAGCATATGATACCATTCCACAAGCCGCCTGAGGCAAACGCAGCGCACGGAAGCATGGCGGTGCTTTATCATCAGACCCCCCTGGGATGCTGCCAAGACCAGCTTTGCTAAGCATGATGCACAGCTCCGCCCAGCAGCCAGCTCCCTGTTGTGGGACTGTAATGAACCTTCTACCCACCCCGTGGAGTCCAGGGTCTGGAAAAGTGGCCTGTCAAACTGTAACTGGCACCTTGCTATTCTGCAATGCATCTGTAGGTGCCCGTGGGAGGGGGATCAGAAAGCTGGTCCCGTTCGATGGTAGGCGCACATCCAGTATTCCCGCCATTAGCAGCGGTCCTCAGTTAATCCCAAACAAGCGGCACCACACCAAGCTGCCAGTGTGCCTCAAAGGATCACTGACAGTATGCCAATCAACAGTGGGCAACCTGCGGCCCAAAGGCCCCCGTGTGCCTCCCTCGCCCCCAGACCTCTCGCACACTGGGGCACCGGAAGCCTGTACTTCCTACTCCTTCCCCTCTTTCCCAGCACTTTCAGGGCATCACAAGCTGCCTGATTCGTGCTCAGTCCCCCACTTCCAGAGCTGGAATGCTGTGAATCAGCTGCCATGACCTACTCATGTGGCCGGCTCACTATTCCTGGTGTCTCATCACTGAGGCACTTTCTCCAGGCCTTTTCACGACTAGGCTGCTCTCTTAGGTTGGCCAACAATGGTGCATGCTTTGGAGAACTCCTATTTAGTTCAGAGGGTCTGGATGCCTGTCCACAGAAGAACAGGCTGCTTAGTTTCTAAGCAAAGCTGTAACAAGGGGGGGGCAAGTGGGGTACTTGCCCCAGGCGCAGTACATTTAGGGGTACAAAATTAAAAATTAGCAAGTTAAAATATTATTTCATTTATATCTTTACTATCATCTATTTGCAGAGTCACTATATATGGAATTAACATGTGCAATGAATAAAATTAATACAAAAAATTATGAATTTTATCATTTCTTTGGGTGGGGAAGGGGTGCAATTCAGTAGCTGGCCACAGGCGCAGAAACCTCTGCTTTCAAGGAGCCAGTGAGCCAGAACATGAAAGGGTTAACTACAGGGTATGGGGAAGTGCGACTGTGGTGATAGGGGTCCAGCCCAGGCAGGCACTGTCCCTGTAGATTTAAAGACGTGTTTTGATGCCTCTTTTTCCTCCCTTCCTGCTGCCTGGATAGATACGGGCACAGCTGCACCAAGACTAATGAATATCATTGCGTGTAATCCTATGTTATCTTCCCTGCCTCCTTTCACACTAGGCCTGAAACAGTCAGGATCAAAGTTCCCTCTTCCCCTTGTAAGTGGCTGATTCAAGGAGTTTGCAGTGTAAAAACAGTATGCTTCAACTAAAAGTGCTGTAAACAGGGGTGGATGATATATGAATTACGTGGTTATTACTATTCATTAAATGGGGGTTCATACTACTAAATAAGGGATTAAGGGGAGTTGTAACAGATGTGCGTATTTACATACTAACTTGGATAAGCGAGTACAGATCATTTGTGGATCGCTTGGACAAGGTTTTAGGGGTCCGCAGTAGAACAAGTATTTGCAATAAAGAAACCCATCTATTCCATCTGCCTCTGGCTCACCTGTTCTTTTCTAAAACAGTGACCTAACTCCCAGGCCTGCAACCACAGATACATGTGCTTAACTCCAGTCCCATGAGCAGCCCTACTGAAATGCTGACCTGAGAAGCTAAAAGGTACCATAATTCATTGTCAACACTCTGAGCCATTAAGTCCCCTTTGGCTGAGAAAGCGGAGTTTTTATGTTGCAACATGTAGCCCAACAGGACTTAAAAAGAAAATCAATTCAGAAAACAGATTTTTCTCTGTCCTGCTATCTGGGGAGAGCTAAAGTCATGTCAGAGGGGTCAGTGTGACTTGGGATCAGTCTCTCTTAATTCACACTCTTATTGATTTGAACTAACCACCCTCTCTGCTCAATCCTGAAACCAGCAAGAGCCAGTCTCAAAGGAAGAGAAGGGTCCATGTGACGGCAGCTTGTAGATCCAGGTGACTGATCCGAATCCTGGCAGAAAGACAAGAGTGTCAAACCCAGGCAGGTAGAGAAAATAAAAGGACATTTGGGCGACTCTAACATTAACTTGTTGAGTGCTTCAGAGGGGTAGCCGAGTTAGGCTGTAGCTGGAAAAACTTAAATAGTCTAGTAGCACCCTAAAGACTATCAAAACTTGTAGATGATATCATGAGCTTTTGCAGGCAAAACCCCATTTCTTTAGATGACTGGAATATTAGAAGTCCAGATCCAAGAATAAATAAGGAAAGAGGAGAGGGGAAGGAGGAGGGGAAAAAAGAGAATGAATAGATTGTTCAAGTAGTTACAAGAGGCTGATAAGAAAAATTAGCACTTCCATCTTTTAATTGGTGGGTTAAGTTATTGGATGTAGAAAGTAGTGTGCAAGCCAGCTGATGTCTCTCTCCATTCCAATTTGATAAGAATTAAACTTGTAAATGAAGTTAAATTCTATCCCTTCCCTGTGTATTTGGTTTGTGGAATTGGCCTGAAACAATAGGGTGACTTGGAGATCTATTAATGTGTGTCATCTCGCTGAAGACTACACCTTAAAGTCCTTGGGGATCTGAAGTTAGCACTGCACCTGGCTGTGCACTGACATGACAGCATCCCTCAAAGGGAGCAAACTGAACCTGCTGCCAACTGATAACCTTAACATCTGCTTCTTCCCCTGTGCAGATGAGATTAGCTCAGCTCTGTAAAATGCCAGCTCCCTCACTGAACGGAAGGGGCCTTGTGGCAGGATGCTGTCAGTGAACAATTCTGTGCTCAAACCAGCTTTGCTTCTTGGTCTGCCAGATCCCAGGTACAGTGACAATTAGGACACGCTGCAATGCTCTTCTATGTCTTCGGCTGTTTCATTGGAAAGGAGCAGGCCGGGGAGGCAAGCGATGAGCATGTTGGAATGGAAAGGTCGATTCCGATGCCGTGAGAGCCCGTTTAGATCTAGTTTGTTTTCCATCCATTTAAGAATGTTTGTAGAGGGGCCAGTGCTCCCGTAGCTACTTATTAAACATTTAAATGAGCAAACTGGCTACTTGCACTAGAAAAAGCCCACACATTTGACACTCTTACCAAAATGCCAATGTTTCAGCTAAATGTTGGTGCTAAAAAGATAAATCAACAGAGAATGATGACAAGGTTAATTGGTTTCATTGTCCTGCTTCCCCGCTCCTGTGGTACGTCCCTCTTTCCCCGTGACTGCTCAAAAATATTTTACTTAGAGTTGGGTGGCTCACTAATCTAATTCTTTAGAAAGTGACCTAATAACCCTGCCACAGGTTCTCTGGTCTTGTGTACATTTAAAATAGGCTCTTAATACGTTTAAAAGGCAGAGCTCCAGCAGGGTTAGCTCCAGAGCTAACCCCATGGTGGCTCCCTTGCTTATTGACAGAAAATCCATCGACTAGTATATTAGTTGACTAAACTAAATTTAATATCCAAGCATAGACTGGGGCCAGGCCCCATTAATGAGATTGGTATCACCTTGCTGCCTCTGAGAATCCCCCTTTGCTTTGAGCAATGTGCTTAATGGGCAGTGTAAGAATACATGTTAATTATGACCTTGCTAGCCGTCCTTCTCTGGTTAGCAGGGAAGAACAGACTTCTAGGCCCTTAATAAAAATTTATCAGGCAACCTTGTATCTGATGTCAAGATAGAAAAAGATCAGAAGGATCCTTGGGATTCTGCATGCTCACACTGTTGCTCTTAGGAGTAATTAGAATATAGATTGTGTTATAAAGAAACTATGAGGAATGATTAAAAGTTTGTACTAATAGAAGTTTTGTACTAATATAGATTGATACCTTTGGTATGGTCAACTGTAATCCTTTTCTCATGTGTGAAACGATTGTGTAGTTCCTGGGGAGGGGGAGTGAAGGAGTTTGAAATGTGAGCATTTGGAGAAGAGGTCGTAAAACTCAGAGGCACCAAGCTACCAGCAATTGGACCCAACACAAAGCAGACCGATGGAGGACACATGGACAGTCTTTGACTGTTAAGCAAGCAAGCACCCTTTTACAAACTAGACAGCCTTGAAATAACACTGGGAAGGAAGCATCAACATACTGATGTCAGATGGCAAAGAAGAATGACTTCCACATAATCACCATTTTAACATTGGTTTAATGAAGAACTGATGCAGCAAAATGCATAGACCTGAGTGGAAGAAAAGTCCTATAAAAGACAGAGTGTCTTGCGTGAATCTCCAGGTCTCATCTTGTCAAAATCGGAGCGGCGGTCCAGTCCGAGAAAAGCCCCCGCTCCTCCCCCTCGCATTTAACTCCCCTGGCCAGTGTGTTATTGTGAGCAACAGCACAGTGGAACTCCCAACAGTCAGAATCTTAAACAATTCAAGGGGTTAGGCAGCAGCTGACCAGTGGTATTGAAATGTCACTGGTACAAAACTGGGGTACTGAAGTACCTTAATTCATGGGCTGCAGATAATGTAGGCAAGGCATTGCCTTCCCAAAACTGCCCCTGCACTGGCTCGCCAAGAAGGCTGGGGCTGTGATGCAGCTGCCCAGGAAGTCTGGAACCGCACCACCAGCTGGGAGTGTGGCTAAGGGACCTGGCGGTGTTGAGAGGCTGGGGACCATAATCTGGGGTGGGGACCTGCTGCTGAGGTTCGGCTCCACAGGTAGAAGGAGGGGGGCCGGGGCATGTCTTCCCCAGCTGGGTGTTCATCCACCACCCCCACCTAAAGCGGTGGGGACAAGTGCCTCGATCCCTTTGAGGGCCTGGGTCTCAGCCCCCCAATCTGTAAAATGGGAACAACAGAATAGAAATGCTGTGAGTTGAGTGTCACCGGAATACTGAACCAATGACCCTCCATTCTATGATGGAGAAATGAATGCCCCACGTTTGATGACCTCACCTTAGTGAGCCGGCCCAGATGATGGGTCTCTCTCTGGAGGACTCTTGGTCTCACTTTCTCTCTCAGCGGGACTAGGAAACAGAGTACAGGGAGTCAGGCTGCTCCAGGCTCTGCCAGTGATTTAGTGCCATTATCTCCAGGGGTAGGCGCTCAGCCCTTCCAAAATGGACCATATGTTTTATGAACGAAATTTACCCATGTGCAGGGGCCCACCACCATTTACGCCCTCTCATGAGATTTAAGTTATGCATAGACCATCACTATCCGAGCCTTTTATTCTGCCACGCACCACAATAATATCTGAGTTCCTTCCTTGTAAAAATCAATGGCAACTGCAACGTCTCCAGATTTCTTGGAGTCTCTGAGACATCTCCCTTTCTGGGATCAAAATTCTTTTAGGGGCAGGGTTTGCATTGGTACAGAGTCAAGCATAGAAGAGAGCTGCCAGCATCACAACTATCCTTGGTACTGCGGAAAGGCTTTACACAGGAGTGAATTTAATTGGGGGTGCCTATATGTAGAGATCCACATTTGCAAACATTAGCTCTATTCTGTTTTCCACTCAGCTAGCCCCTCTTCAAGCTGCAGCCAACAATATCTATCAGACTGACAGGGAATAAAGGTGCTGGGAAACTTACCTGCTGTTTGGAAGAGGATCCAAATTCTTCAGATGAAAGGAAATATGGAGAGTGGGGGTATGTCTACACAGCAGAGTTAACATCCGTTATTCCGAAATAACATTAAGCGCTGTCTGCACAAGGAGTCCGTTATTTCAAAATAAATTTGAAACAATGGGCTTTGTCATGATACTGGTTTTTGAGGGGAGCAGCCAGATCACTGAGGCACCCATAGGTGGGGGTGTTGGCCCCAAACATGGTATAAAAGGGGGCCATGTGGGGTGTTGAATAGAAGCTTACAGTCTGCTAATCCTATGTACGCTGGTCATGTGATTGTATAATGTCTGTGTGTGTACAGGCAGTCCCCGGGTTACATGGATCCGACTTACATCGGATCCCTACTTACAAATGGGGTGAGGCAACCTCGCACTAGCTGCTTCCCCCCAGCAGACCGGGGAGATGCGAAGCTAGTGCCCCACCCCCAGCAGACTAGGGAGACGCGGAGCAGCTTTTCTCAGCAGACACCTCAGCTTGAGAATAAAGGACTGAGGGAAGAGAGGTGTGGGAGAATAAAACTGAGCTCTGGAGAAATGTTTGGCTAGAGTTTCCCCTACAATATGTACCAGTTCCGACTTACATACAAATTCAACTTAAGAACAAACCTACAGTCCCTATCTTGTACGTAACCCGGGGACTGCCTGTAGTTAGAAGTCTGTACTCTGTGTAGATACTGAATATTTCACTGCATGTGGTTGAGCAGTGGGCAGAGCCCAGCCTATGAACATGCTAATCAGCGAAGCCCTGTGGGATAATGGCACTCAATGGGCCAAGGACACACCTAAATAATGAGTCGTGACTCATACCTAAGGGCTACCAGCAGGAACACAGGAATAAGCTGTGGGCCAGGTGACCTGCTGTAGCCAAGAAGAGACCAGGAAGGAGGGATAAATAGGCCATGTGGTGGACTCCATCTTGGTCTTCAGCTCAGCACTTCATCCCAGAGGCAGCAATGCAGGGATCGAAGAGTCAGAAAGACCTGTGGACCCATCCTGATTCTATGATGTGCAACAAGGACTTTTAAACCAGCAGCTGTAACATCTCCGCTAGAGCCTGCATTGAGAACTGGGAGATTCGATGTATGTAACGTACTATTCCTTTAACAACCTTACTCTCATGCTTTTCTTTATTGTAATAATAAACCTTTAGATATTAGATGCTAAAGGATTGGCCCAGCATGATTTGTGGGTAAGGTCCAAAGGGTAAATTGACCAGGGATCTGTGGCTGGTTTCTTGAGACCGGACAGAACTTGTTCGGGGTAGGTGGGATTGGGTGCTAGGAGCCCCCCACCTGTGTAGGAGGCCCAGGGCCATCTGGGGCACGGATATTGCTGGGGTGTCAGAGGGGTTTTGCTCATGAGGCTTCAGGCAGGCTGCTGAAGCACTCTGTGTGACTGGTTTGTGGCCAGTTTGGAGACGTCACCAGTCTGGGGGCTGTAAGGAGCCCCGGATTTGAGCGATTCGCCCTGAGAGGACGCCCTCAGCTGTGCCCAGACATGGATCGGTGTGTCATAGGCTTCTTACTCCAACTTCCTGTAAACCTCATTGTACGAGGATTAAGGAAGTCAGTGGAAGAGTGACATTCAAAATAAGTGCTGTGTAGACCACGCCAAATTTCAAAGTAAGCTACACAATTTGCATAGCACAAAAATGCATAGCTTATTTCCAGGTACGTGCTACTCTAGACATACCCCAAAGTATCACTCTACTGGGAATAGCTTTGGGGGGTAGGGAGCCAGTGTAAATACTACAGAAACAGGCTGTGGCCGTTTAGGAAACCAGGAAATAAAGTATAAAGTGGTCCCACATTATTGCAGCAAAGAGATACAGCTGATTGCAAAATTATCAGGATGCTATTTAATGAAATAGGAGACTCTGGCCACAAAGTGCATCCATCTGCTCTTCCAGCACTTCATGAGAAAAAAAATTCTCCAGTTACCCTCAAAACGCTGCTAGTCAGAGCAGGAGTTTTCCTGCAGAGGATGTAGTGTCTAATCCGCTCATTCATGCCTTTCTTGATTCCGGGGTGGATTACTTTAAGCCTTTACTATCAGACACGCCTGGTTGCTTGCTAAACGGGATACAGGTGGCATTATTCAGCACAACCATCAGCCTTGTTAACAGGACTTTATTTACAGCCTCTCCCTTGGCCGCTTCTCCCAGGGAGAGAGAATGGCTTTCCAGCACTTTTACTGCCTGGCACAGCTAGTGGGACTTGGTTTGGTTTACAGCACTGACCTTTGAACACCCCCTGGCTAAGTTTCTAACAGTCAGCCGCTGTGGCATTAGTGCCTTGCCCAGACAGCAACCATTTCAGTGAGAGATGAGCTCCCAGGTTCAGACAGGACTTTTTGGGGGGGGGGTAGGGAGGGGCTGAAAACTAATGCAAATGTAACCTGTCCCCTCCAGTGCCTAGCCCCTGCAGAGAGCTTTACAAGTCTCCTGCTGATCTGGTCCTTTAACTCTGGCAGTCAAGGCTCATGCTCATGAAATCCAAAGGTGCTGGGGGTAACAGCCTTACCTTCAGTGATGTGCCCAAGGATCACAGTGGAAGGCGGTGGCAAAGTTGGGAACTTTGAACATATTTCCTGTACCTTAACTACAACAGCACTCATATAAACCCTGCAGAGTACTACAAAAAGAAGAAAAATGCACAAGGTCCCTGACAGTGGAGATTTATAAGCTATAGTCTCCTGAGCTATGAGAAAACCTTTTCAAGTTTCTTGGGTGGAATAGCTACTTGTGGAAGTCTAGAATAAGCTTGGCAGAGAGCAGAAAAACAGATTTTCCCACCTTTTTTTAATCCAGCTCTCTGCTTTTGAGAGAGACTAGCGTTTTCTGGTAGAGTCTTAAAACCCCTTTTTAAAAGCAGCTTTGGAAATCAGATGGGCTTTGTTTTATAATTTGGACTAATGCAAATAAAAAATATTTGTATTCTGCTGCTGTGTACTCTCTAGAGCTCTTTCAAACTGCTCCTCTAGCAACTTTACAAACAAGAGAGTCATTTTCTCCTCCCCAACCAAATACTGACGACTCCTCACCGCAGTAACCCCCATAGCGCACTAGATGCTTTCCAAAGGAGGAGGAAGACAGCGTCCTTGCCTCACACTTCTAAAGGCCCCGATCCATCAATGAGCCCCACATGGGCAGCCTTCTGGCCCCCACAGAGAGCCCCACTGAAGTTAGTGCCACCAAAGCCATGCCATGAAATAGATTTAAAGACAGACCATTTCACAGTAGCTAGGAGCGTGCACCAGGGCCTGCCTATGCAGAGCTCATTGCAGGATCAGGTCTGAACTCTCTTGGTACTCACTACAGCTCCAGTCATCTTGAACTTTGCCACAAAAGGTTCCTGGCAACTCCCCTTCGGTAATTTTTGTCCCTTATCAGCAACAAGCGCAGGGCCACATTAGCTAAGACTGTGGTGCCTTCTATGAGCAGTCAACCTGTTCAGCCACCCGTGGCTACGTCACTGTCCACGTGCCATTCTCTTACTCAACTCTCCTGCATCTCTTCAGGAAGCAACTGTCCTCCTGAAGCATCAGGGGGTTAGTTAGTTAGCCGAGTTAGTCTGTTAAAGGAGAAAAAAAATAATGGAAAAAAAATAGCACTTTATAGACTAACAAAACATGTAGATGGTATCATGAGGTTTCATGAGCACAGCCCACTTCATTCATTCTACAGTACTTGCCTTTAGTTTGTCATGGTGTTGATTTCGCAGAAATTCTCTTTCCCCTCCCTGCTCACTCTGGGTTGGGATTTGAAGCACCCGTGTGGTGAAAGCAAATTGCCTGTTGCCAGAGTTTGGTTTTGGAGTATGCAATGCGCCGTGAGTATCCCTGGAGCAACACACAGCATGGGTGGACCCTTATGCCGAACGCTGGGGAAACGCATTCACTAAAAGTAGGGTCAGTTGCACAACGGCCAAGTTGAAGGGGAAACGGAGTGGAGAAGGCTCTGATCCCAGGCGTGCAAAAGGCCATTGACATGGAGAATTCCGGGAAATACTGGGAACAAGAGGGAGGGAGGAAACCTGAGAGATCAATAGGAAATATTTACTGCAACAGCTTTTGGACAGCAGCAATAGTTCTAGGAGAAATTAGCGTTACAAAGTTACTTTGAATGCAGCGTTGTTTTTGGCATCCCATCCTAGGATATTAGAGACAAAGTGAGTGAAGTAGCATCTTTTTTTTAAAATAGGCTCAGCTTCTGCTAGGTGAGAGTTCACCCTTACTCAGAGCTCCAACTAAATTTTAAAAGGTGCCCTCTAGTGGCAAAGGAAATAGCTCTAAATTCTCCCAGAGGAGAAGTAGCTGAGTGCAAAGTGTCTTTACACTTTGGATGCAAAACAAATCCTTTTTATGCTTATACTTGTATTAAAACTACTATTTCTCCTCCACAGTCAGTGTAATTATCCCATCTGCTGATTGCCCATTATTTATTAAAAAGGAATGAAAATTCTGATCCCATTCGGATTCTGATTTAGATTAGGAGAACGAAGAAGTCCTACTGGGTCATAACTGTGTGTGCGCTCAAGTTAGACAAGATAGGCACCAAGAGGACTAGTCCAGTCACTTCCCAGTTCAGTAATCACGTCTGGGTTTATGAACCCTGGAAGCAAAAAACAAAATTCCATGCCTGCTCTTTAAAGGCTTTCCTTGTATAGTCATGGGTAAATAGAGTTTATCCACTTTTCATTTGGGGAATACGAAGATTAGTTTACATTAGTTGAACCACTTTCTTTTTTACCATCACAGAACTGTCTATAATGTAAAGGGACTTCCCTGAAGCATTCTGGCCAAGCTGTGTTCAGTAGAGTCCAAAATAGGAGTGGGGGAGAGCAAAGGCTTTATCATGTATATATTCCACCAGATTCTGGGGTCATCTGGAGACTGGCTGAGCCCTAAGTGCTGTTTAAAGCTGCTCTAAGTTATGCCTAGCTGCCTCAAAGGGGCATTTCAGCCCCTGTCCAGTGCCAGAACTCAACAGCCCTCTGGTCATTCCCCCTCCCCACAGATACTTACTGCAAAGAGACACACAGAGCCCTGGTCTGCTATGCCTGCTTGCATCAGTAGGTATCAGAAGAAACAGCACAGTAGGGTGCTCCAGGTTGTCTGAAGCCCACGGTTCATATTTGGAAAGTTTCCTTCCTTAAGAGAGAACTAGCACAAGGAGGTCCTTGTCCATAACTGGTGACCCTAATATAAATAATGATGGGGGAGGGGGAGGTTTAACAAAGTCTATCATTTACAGGCAACTTTGGAGAGCCAAAAAATCCATGCGGGAGGCCCTGAAACCAAACATGTCCAGGGCCCCTTCCATTTCCTACAATGGGGTAATGTTTGGATGTGGAGGTGAAAGGAATAAGCCAGGGGATTTTGTCCTCAGTTGACAAGGCCTGTGAGGCTGTCTGTCCACCACAGGGCAAACAGCAGCACAATACACTTTCACCCATGCCACAAAAGAACGGGCAAGGATTTAACCAATTTTACGCTGCATGTGGTTTCGGTGACATGGCTTTCCTGTGATCCAAAGGGAAAAGTAAAGGCCGCAAATGGGGCTAAGCTACAAAATTCAGATCATGGGCTTGAAATGCCTCAGAGTTTGGGGTACTGAGAGCGAGGCTTTGGGTGTGGGATTCATCTCTGACACCTGTACAATGTTTATGACAGCACAGGAAGAAGAGAAGAAATGCCCCCAGGAAAGCTAGTCTCTGTTGGATTGATTTATTTCTTACCTCGTGGAACAGTGAGGATGTAAATCCACACAGGTGCTAAGTTATGGTCTCTTCTTTTCCTGGAAGCTGATATTTCAAGGTGTCACTGCTCTAGCCATTTCCATAAGTCAGCTTGGCCGCTGTGCTTCTAAAAATCAACAACAAACTACAGATAAAAATCAGTCCCAAACCAAATGCTTTCCATGCTAAGCAAACGGTGTATGCGGGTTGTCGACGAGTTAATAAATTGAGGCGATTTTTATTCTTTTTTTGTTTTGTTTTTTAAACGAGTGGCCTTCAGGCTAATGTGTACTACTGCTATTCTTCCCCCTGCCGTGCTCCTCCCCCCCCTCCCACCCCCCGCCCCATAGGAATGCAACTGTAAATGAAACTGCAATGCCACCTAGTGGATGGAGCAAAATGGAGCTGTGCTGTTTGGGATTCATTGAATCGTGAAAAAAATAACACTTTCCGTTCAGAAACGGCTAATAGAGATGAAAGCCATTTAAAAAGTACATGGGCTGAATCTTTAGCCCATTTCAGTCACTCTGACTTTCTCCAGTGACTTGAAGACATCAGGATTTGGCTCTTGCCTGTGTAGCGTGTAGGGAGGGACTGTGTACAACGCAGGGGGAAATTGGGACTGCCATCTGATAGACCCTGAGTGGGTCACCTGGATGAGTACTGACATGTTCTCTTCAATTACTACTTGCATTATACAGGCTGGACCTCCCTGGTCCGGCACTGTAGGAACCTGACTGGTCCCGGACAAGGGAATTTGCCGGAGCAGGGAGGTCTGGGGTGGGGTGCCAGCCTCCCTGTCCTGCGAGCTGCAGCAGCCCCGCCACCACTCGTGGCAGCCCTACTGGCTATGGGCTCTGCTGCCTCAAGCTCCAGCCCCCCCTTCAACTTCCCTGCCCCATCAGCTGTGAGCTCTGGTGCCCGGTGGGATTCGGTGACTCTCTGGCCCCACCAGCGGGCTCCTCTCTGAACTGCTAGCAACCTCCGCTAGTGGGGCTCTCTAGTCCCTCAACATCTGTGATCCTGCCAGACTACAGATGTTGCCAGAACAGAACTCCGGACCACAGGAATTCAACCTAGGGGCTGCAATGGAGATTGGTGTCCCCTTGAAATAGGGTGAGGAAGTCCCAGCTTTGAAGAGCTCAGTCTAAATAGACAAAACAAAGAGTGAGAGAAAGCAAGTATTACTGAGTGAAAAGTTAAACCCCAAGTGACTTAGGAACCTAACAGGCAGGTTCTCCAAAGTATTTTGTTGCCTGCAGATGCACACACTGCTCCTGCAACAGAGAAGATGCAGGGGGACAGACACATGCTATGTGTTCGTCACGTTGCTGAATGCACTACTAGACTGTGCTCAAGAGCCTATGGTGCTGAGGGCAGTGTGAAAACAGTAGGATTTCCAAACGCACCTAAGCAGGGCAGGTGTCTCACTTGCTTAGCTGCATTTGAAAATCCTTGTCTGCATCTTTACGGGCCTACAGACATTTGAAAACCCAGCCCTTAAATACCTTTTGAAAATGAAACCAAGGCCATTAAGAATCTCAACCCCATTGCCTCAGAATGAGCCATAGGCTCCCAACCAGCGTTCCCGCTAAAATCTTCAATCCTTGGGCGGATTGAATTTTCTTTTGGGCAGATTGAAATTAAGGATGTTAAGGACCAGTCAACTATAAGCAAATACTAGTCAATTCCTGCCCCCTTGCTGCCTCTATCAGATAGAGACAGAAAAAGGGGAGCGGGGAGGAGAGAAGAAGGGGTACGTCAAAGCAGCAGCACCACACAGCTGAACCAGGGATCGGCTGTGCGGCACTGCCGCTTTGAAACCCCAAGGCAGCTTTGAAACCCCAAGACTCCCCAGCTGACCCCGGGTTCTGCGCATTTCCCCAGAACCCAGGGTCAGACCCCCGCTGACCCTAGGCTCCATGGCTTTGAAATGCACAAGAGCCCCCGCTGGGGACTCCTGTACATTTCAAAGCAGGTACGCCTGTGGCAACCAGAGTCAACAGGACTTCCCACTAGCCCCAGGGTGCATGCTGAGTTCCACATTCCTCCTCTGAAATGTACAAGGGCCCCGCTCCTCCTTACAAAACAGCTCTTCCAGCCAGACTACAAACTCTAGCATCCCCCTCAAGAGGGCACACTCAGCATCCATTTGCAAACGGCGGCACAAATCAAGGCACCAGGACATGTGCTTTTGATCACTACCCATGCATACTGCTTTTTGTTCCCCCCCTGCATTTGTGTGGCCTGCCTATGCCACAAACCCCCAGAGGTAGGGACCGTATTTTTTCACTCATCCAGGAAGCGCCAGCACTCTTAGCACCATGCACTAGAATAATAATGGTGACTACTTTTGCAGTTATCAACTTGAGCTAGATTTCAACCACTGAACCCAATTGCAAAACCCCTCTGTGTTCTACCACCAAGACCTGTTGTGTATTTTTGATCAAATTCCTTAATAAAATAAGGAAGCAAGGCATTAATAAAAGATAAGCGAACCACAAAGTGCATAGCTGAGACTAATCTTTTAATGGCTGGAATGGATGTACAAATTGCTCCAATTTCTAGCTGGCATTTATCTTTTGCTCTTAAATATTAATAGCCAATTTGTACTTAATTTACTTAGCACAGGAGATGAACTACATATGTCATTAGAAGAAGAGATCAACATTGTTCAATTATATTTCCTACTGAATCAGCAAGGGAAACTTTTATATAATCAATGCAAAATAAACTCAGCATTAACTCTTCAAATTCTGGGTGTATCCAGAAAGAGTATTTTATCCTCTAGTCTAGCTTTACCTTTTTATTTCAGATTTACCTACCAAATATTTGGGTTATTTTTTATAACTTAATGAAGATAAACAAAAATTAAAATGCTGAAGTTTCTTGGGGGCTAAAGCCAGTCTGAAACAAGACTGATTTGTTTTGGATCCAATACTCCACATTTTATTTGTTTGGAACAAAAAAGAATTTTTTTTGAAATTTTCCACAAAGTTCAATTAGGAACTATCAAAATATTGGTTCAGGAATGTAAAAATATGATGTAACATATTAGCTATAATATCATGTAAGATTAGACTATATAGAGATGCTAATATTTTATTATGTTCAAAAGTTTTATCAAGTGAAAATAAAACATTTACTTTACTAAAACAAAATGTTTCAACATTATCTAAATAAAATAGGAAACATGCAAGGGTTCATTTAGACTTTTTCCTGTAGAAATTGTTGTCAAAACTGATACACTCCCATGAAACGTTTCGATTCCTATGAAACTTAACAGCATAGGGGCTGTCTCACCAGAAGTGAGAGAGTTCAATTACTAAATATCTAGGAGGTTAAAGTGGCCATCCTTCTACAAAAGAAGTTCAAAAACTTGTTACAAAGAAAGAGAGACAGCTGAACTGGAATTCATTGGCAAATTCAACACTCCACTTAGGATCTCAACTAGTTAACGCATTACAAAGTCCATCTCAACTAGTTAACGCATTACAAAGTCAATTTACCCTATCTAGATACTCACATCTCCACGCCAAGCACTAGGAGAGACCCACTATCTCCCTGACTTAATTAGCTTAATTAACACAAGAATCTTCTTCCTTACATATACTCCTTTCGTAATTTCCAATAGAATTCATCTGACGAAGTGGGTTTTACCCACCAAAGCTGATGTTCTAATAAATCTGTTAGTCTAACAAGCTACGTCTATACAGCAGCACTATTTCTTCATAATTGATATTATTCCAAATAATAGAGAACGCATCTACACTAAAAGCCTTTATTTCAAAGTAATGGTAAGGTGGAAGACTTCTTACTTCGACTCCCGTAACCCTCATTTTATGAGTAAGGGAAGTTGGAAAAAGATTGCTCTTTCTTGGACTTCCTGTAGACAGCACCATAAGCCGAAAAAAGCAATTTCAACTTAAGCTACGCAATTGATGTAGTTCAAGTTGCATAGCTTATTTTGGCTTTAGCCCTGCTATGTAGACATGCCCTTAAGTGCCATAGGACTCCTCCCTGTTGTTGCAGATACAGACTAACATAGCTACTCCTCTGAAACCTCTCACTGGTACTTCAATGAGTCTTCTCCATACTACAGAGCTAATATAAGAAATCTAGAAGATGCCAAATACATTGCTCCCATAATTAGGCAACAATTATATTTAGGGATATAGGGTATACTAAACTATACAAAAGGCAAGGCTGTAAAAAGCTTTCCATAGATAAACAGCAAACTGCTTAGCTCTGCATTTCTTAAATTGTGGGTCCCGACCCCGTGAGGGGTCGCAAGCAACTTTGGGGGGGGGGGGTTTGCAGTATCACAAAGTTTGAGAACCCCTGGCTAGCTGAAAGAAAAAAATCTCACTCAATGGCTTAGCAGCCCTTTCTTATGCTCATCTAAACCCTGCACAAAGGAAGGCAGGAAAGTTAGCGCGGGTATGACTAGCACTACTCTTCTTCTGTCTGGGTGACTTGAAAAGGGATGAGACATGAATGTGGGGGGAAGAAAGGAGGGTTCTGTTAGTTAGAAGATAGAATTTGAACCTGACAAACATGACAGAGATAGGTCCAATAAAATCAATGCAATTAAGGCTTAATTTTTGCTTAACGCTATTTTGCTGAATGCTATGTATGCAGTAGCACCAGTGAGCCTCAGCCATGGATCAGGGCCAGATTTTCAAAGATAATTAGATGCCTGAAGTTGCAGACAAATGCCAGTTGGGACTTTTAAATGAGCCTAACTGCTATTGGAAGTTAGATACTTGGATAATTTTGGAAATCCTGCTAAGTACCTATCTGCATCTTTCACCACCTAAATAGGCGTAGAAAATCAGGTTTCAGGGCCCTATTGTTCTATGCACACTGGGATGAGAAAGGCAGTTCCTGCCTCCAATAGGGTTGCCAGATGGTTTCAACAAAAATACTTGACACACTTGACATTACATCACAATCTACCGTCAAAGTCAGACAGGACTCACAGGTTCGTCAGACCGCTCTGTTTATTAGCAAAGCTGCTCTGCTAAATGCACCCAGAAAATGTGAGCACCCCACAGGGTTCAAACTCCTTGATTTATACAGTCAAAAGAAAGCCAAGTTAACAGGATTAAAAGAGGGGCAAAACTTCACATGATTAGTGTGAGGCTAGTCAAGTATCTTCATTTCCACATCAAGCACACAGCAATCTCCTGTCCATATCTCCCTGGTTATCTCAATTGCTTTCTCCCTAACACCTAATGTTCCTTTTCCTATTAACTCAGGCCCACCTGGCTAGCACTCTGATCTGCATACCTACGAACAACATGAACATACTTTTCTTCTTCCCGTTCAGAGACAAACAGTATTCCTTCAACTTATTCAATTATTACAGCATAATTCATCTTTCTACTTTCCCACTACATTACATCTTATTTGGAAAATACCAGACAGTTCTGTTTTCTCAATTTGTTTCCCGAACAGAAAGCTCAAATACTGGACTGTCCGGTTCAAAACTGGACACCTGGCAACCCTAGCCTTCAAAGACCTGACTATTAGAGACTAGTGCAATATACATTAATAGTTCTCTGTAGAAGATTCAGGCTATTCCTATACCTTAAATCAGAGTTGGGCAAAATACGGCCCGGGGGATGGAACCAGCCCACCAAGCCTCTGGATCCAGCCCATGGACCACCCTGCTGGGACCCTCAAGCACACAGCTTCAGCTGTTTAAACCAGTCTGTGCGGCTCTCTACTCTGCAGGGTGGGGGAGGCTTCATGTGATCTTCCCACCCCCACCCCAATCCTCAACTCCTACAGGCTGGAAACAACCAGCCAATAGGAGCTGAGACACTGGCCTGAGGGATGGGGGCAGCGCCAGCCTCTTCCCCTTCCTGGAGCTGAGAGCCATGTGGAGGGAGCAGCCTGCAGTTTCAAGTGATCTGGTGCTGCAGCAGGCAGGGAGCCCAGCCTGCCTTGGGGGTATTGCAGGGCTGCTGGCCAGGAGACGCTTAAGTGCCTCCCAGCCAGAGCCTGCCTCTGGCACCCCTGCCCCTCCTGCACCCTAACTCTCTCTTCCAGGTCACCATCAAAACACTCTACACTCCCCTACTGCCAGTCAACTTCCTCACAGACTCTGTACCCCCTCTTTCTTTCCTCCCCCAGGCCAGAATCCTCTCCTGCATCCAAACAGTCTTCTAGACCCCATTCCCCCACACCCAAACCCTCTGCAGTCTGCATTCCCTTTTCCCAGGTCACAGTTCCCTCCCAGACTTTGCACCTCCTCCTAGAGTCCCTCCCCCAGGCCAGAATACTCTCCTGTACCCATTCTCCCTCCTTGTCCCTCACAGACCTCTCACAATCTCCTGCACCCCAGACCTTTACCCCTTGAGCCCTTCTGCACCCAACCTCCCACCTAGATCCCCATCTCTTCCACAGGAAAGTGCAGCCCTTCACCACTTTCCAAAATCTTAGAGCGCCCCCTCCCCCAATCAAAAATTATTGCCCACTCCTGCCTTAAATGCTATAGCTGCACCACTACAGCAGTACTGAGTCGAGAGGCTCTCCTGAGCAGAGCTAGTAATCCATCTCCCTAAGAGGCAATAGCTGGGTTGACAGAATTCTGGTGTCCATCTGGCACTTATCCATACTAGTAGGTAGATTGGTATAACTACATCTCTCAGAGACGTGGAGACACAGCTAAACCAGTTACGCTCCTAGTGTAGACCTGGCCTCAAATCCAAGAATATTAGGAACAACATCTCAAAGTATTCAGACCTGCTACACTTTGCATAGACTGCATTAACAAGCCAGATGAAACATTTCTAAAGTAGAAAGCAATGAGCATTTAAAAAGGTCTTTAAACCTCACACGTGCACTAGAGAAGATTGGTAGGCCTTTAAATCTGAAGTCCTGAACTCCAGCTATGCCTTGAAATGGTTTCTCCTCTCCTTGCTCCTACACTTTATGAACACAGCTATTTCTGCTTTATTTTTACCCTTCCCTCTTCTCTGAACAATTGAGAGATTCCACCCCTGCCATATCAAAGGATCACTTTAATAATTCACTTTAAAACATTTATCACCTATTAATAGATTGTAAATTTTGCAAAGCTGACTACAGAATTTAGCCATATAGTTGCCACTAGTTTTGATAAGATTGCATAGCTAAATCCACCCGTTCATTGGATTTTAAAATCTCACTCACTGTCTTTATATGATCTGTAAATTATGTGGCAGGGTAACTCCACTCCCGGGTCCCAGCTCAGGCCTTCATTGGGCAGTCTGCATACTGCATTACTAGCCCTTGGCTGGGTTTAAGCTCTAATCCCTCAGCCACAAAGGGCACTGAGGCCAGTGCCCCGGCTCAGCCTGGGCTGCTGAAACAGTCCTTTCCAGCTCTCAGCTGGGTTCTCAGGCTGCCTGGAAAAGGTGGGCCTAAAATTCCTCTTTGGGACTCAATCCCACTTTGCTCTCTCTGGCAATGTTCCTGTTACCTTCGTCTGCTCAGGTGTCCTCTCACTTCACTCTCTCTCCCCTCCCTGTAAGGAGGGCTTCCTTTTAAAAATTCCACAGCAGCCTCAGGTGAGATCTGCTGGCCCTGATTAACAGCAGCCCTATCTCCTTGCCTCCTGATTGACCAGGGCTCTTGCTGCCTTTCTCTCTCTCAGTTGTAGTCCTCCAGCCTGACCCTGTCACAATTACCCAGAAGAATTTGAGGTACTGTTAATAAATCAAATGGAATTGCTGGTACTTCCCCCACCTTTTAAAGCATTCCGTGCTCTTCAGTTGAAAGACACTAAACATACCTAGGAGTATAAAAAGTCTTAGGCTGCGTGGAAGAGGGTGATATTGTTTTCAGGTCCTTCAACTGGGATGCATCCCTGTATTTTTGGCCTGGATTGAGCAGATGTTACTCACCTTCCGGTTAGCAGAATTCTTACCGATGGAATGAAGTCCTGGAGCTTCACTTTAAAGAGATGCCACAAGGTCATTCCCTTTTGTTCATTCTTTACCCTTGCTACAGAATGCCTGTATGCCTGGCTCAAAGAATTTATGCTAATAGGGAAATAAATTATGTTAGGGGGAGAAATACTGATCACTGTATGCATATGATCCAAATATCTTAATACGTTGCTCCTCATGGTTTTAAAGAATCAACTTTTCGGCACCCTCTGTGGCTTCATTCTAAAGGAAAAGTTGCCAAAGGTTTCTCTCAAAGAGACTTGACTGACTATTCAACTTCTGGCATATATTTTGGAGTTTATGCAAAGCCAACCCACAACCCTTCAATAAAACACCCTTCTCTGGTTCAACCTCTATACAAAAAGCTTATTGAACCACCTCAGCCTCTCTTCATATTTTAGACTTGATAGCATTTAAAATGAACATCCTTCCTTGTTTAAAAGACCGTGTTCAGGCCTTTCAGGAATGACTTTTGAGCAATTAAGAGATTGCAAAGTGACTTATCGCAATTGGTGTCGGAAGAGAATGGAGAGAAAAACCAACAGAGGAATCGCTGCATCCCCCCCCCCCCCAAAAAAAAAAAACCAATCACCACCACCAAAACTACCACTAGTGAGTTTTAACTTTCCAGATTTATTGGACTACATATTATATTGGTACAAGAATGAGGCAAAACATTGGATGATTATAGAGCAAGTCTAGACTGCTAGAATATATTTCTTATTTACAGCTTAACTTCTCAAATATGCTTCTTTCTTCCTTCTGCCACAATTCTTCATTTCCTGCAGGGGAGATATATTTCCTAGTTTGAGAATTGGGGTATCTTTTAGGGATGTAAGTGACTAGTCAAGTAGTCCATTACCTGAGAACTGTCTTAAAAGCAGCCCGTGTCCATGGCAGGCCCCTGGCAGGTCTGGAGAAGCCCCTTACCTGTGGCAGGCAAGGAGCTGCTCCAGCCCCTACCAATTAGCCTTTCATAGCCCTAATTCTAGGTACAAAATTGGGAATTGCATCCACAAAAATGAGCCATATTTATCTGTAGATTTGCAGGACTCTACACTCATGTCAATGAGTTAGGGATTGTTAACATATTACATTCCAGAGGCTACTAACACAAGGTCTCTGATACAAGAGAACACCACATGATTCCACTCAAAGATCCTTTTAAATCAACATGACAAGATTTTATTAGAAGCAAAACTGAATTTTTGCTTAATTCAGAGATAAAGGGTTCAATCTAACATCTTTGGTTTTAAATTACTGGGAAGATGTTATTTTATGTGTAAATGCATTTATATAAGGTTATCACTGATAAACATTACGTTTTTTATACAAGCCATTAACAATAATTGCATTTTAGTTCCCATCTAAGCCTATTGTTAAATCCTTTTAAACCTTGCCCACAAGTTAATGTAGCTAGAGGCCTCTTACACACAAAATCAGTTGTGGATAAAAATGCAATTGTTTTGCACTCAGAGTGAAAGAAACACCCTTTGAGTAAAAATCTGCTATGTATATATTTACATTAAAGTCCTATACGGGCTTATTCATGGATTTGCTGGGCATAAGCTTCCATGGGCTGCAACCTACTTTGTCAGGTACATTGACTTCTATGGGTTATTGACCAAAGCAAAAACAAAAGGCTGAACAACTATATCTGAACTAAAGATGTAAAAGACTAGTCGACTATCCAATAAGCATTTGCTTATCGGATAGTACGTTGACTAGTCGACATTCTCCCCCTCCCTTTGCTGCCTCTAGGAGACAGAAGTAGCAAGGGAAGGTGGAGAAGGGGTACTTCAAAGTGGCATTTCAAAGGGGCAACCGCTGCACAGCTGATCCATGGATCAGCTGTGCGGCGGGCTGCCCCTTTGAAACGCCACCTCTTCGCCTTTCCCAGCTGATCCTGGGTTCTGGGGAAATGTCACAGGGAGGAAGGTGGAAGTGCCTATCAACTAGTCGACTAGTCAATGGAAATTCCATCAACTAGTCAATTAACCACATTATTACATCTTTAATCTGAACCACTAGCTTTAGGTACAAGTTTTATTCTTATTTTGAGCTACTTCATCCATCCCTTCGGATCAATGGTCTACATTCAGCGTAATATGATGTAAATAGGTTTACAGCAAAACTCCCAGGTGAGCTGCCAGGGTATCAGACGAGACTTCAGACAGTGTTGATGTTTGAACACAGGTTACTTATGCATATGACAAAACGTGCAGGTGTATGCCTAGCACTCAGATGAAAAGGAGCTGATCATAACATTCCAAAGGATGCAAGGTCTACGCAAGAGGAACAGAATGGCTGTGGGATCCTTTGCACACTGCCTCAACATTTAATAATATAGATTTGAGCCACTGAGCACTATGCAGAAAAGTATCATTTAGTCCATCTCTTTGCCAACATGGGGTTGCTCCCAACAGGGCACGGTGCTTTGGTCCAGCCTAGTTTTAAAAGTCTCAAGGGATAAGATTCATGGCATTATCTGGAAAAATTAATTCAAATAAAAGGGTTTTTTTGATGCTCTCAGGGTAAATGTATCTTTTCTTATTAGTTTCTCCTTATTCCTTATGCCACCCTCCATTATTTTCCTCCTCACACAAGTATAGGAATGGCTACACCAGCTCAGACATTAGTCTATCTAGCCTAGTATCTCATTCTGATGATTACTAGTACCTGCTGTAGGCAGTTAGGGAAAAATTAGTGCCCAGGATTAGTAATCTGTATTAGGAATCTCCCCAATCTCCTATCCAAAGTGCTAAAACATTCCTTTCCTTGAGTTCATTATACCTGTAAAGACAGACCTATATGTTTAATTAAGAAAAGATTTGGTGGGGAAAGAAGTTGGAGAATTGTTTATTTTACCACTTTTTTTAAATTGACAAAAAGCTGTTCAGTGTCATGCTAGCACAAAACATTTAAATTAGTTTATTAAAATAAGACTACAGTACGCCTCTGTGCTTTTTAAGGATGGATACAGTAAGACATGTAATAAGGCAAAAAAGTGTAGTAGTTTCAAATTAACATAGGCAGAACTCAAATACAGACACACAGTAACTATATTTTACAACACCATACACGAGAAACAGGATAAGGAGGAAATATCTTTTATTGGACCAACATCTGTTGGAGAAAAAGACAAGTTTTCGAGTAACAGAACTTCTTCAGTTGTCAAACTTCAGTGTCAAAGCTAAATGCAAAATTGAACAAATAGTTAAACAGAAGCAGCTGGCAGGTATTCTAAGAGATTATTCAAGATGAAGTGGCCAGATTAACACCTCTTTAGTCACAGGACAGAAAGGAGGGTTAGCCATAAAGCCAGTGTATTTATTAAGACCATACTTTTTCACGTATGCACTTCAACAGAATTTGGTCCAATAAAAAGATATTACCTCACCCACCTTCTCTCTAACATCGTGAGACAGACAATACATAAGGACTTTCCAATGTAATTTTTGTTTTGAATAGTATGATTCTGATACTCCTTTACAGAGCAAGCAATTAGTTAATGCCCAATTGCACTTTTGAACTAAAGGTAGCAGAATAATGCCCCATACTATCAAAGACAAGGGATGTATGCATAATATGCAGCCACTGGTAGGGATTAAATATGCTAACAAATGTACAGCTTCTGAAAAAAAAGGAAGGGGAGCTCTACACTTTAAAACAAATACAATGTACAGGACAGCATGTGGAAAGATTTGATATCATGCTTATACTTTATTGATAAACCCTTATCTTGCAAAGACTCAAGCACCAGAGTAACTAGGATCCTGAGAATAAAGTAACTTGTATGAGTAAGTATTGTGGCATTTCAAGTCCAGATAAAAAAATATGAACTCTGAATCCTTTCTATATATCAGCCAAGGAGGCTTGAGAGTTTAAAGATACTAGAGGCCCAGACCCAGCGTAAACATTTTGTAGTGTTATGGACAGTCAATTGTTTAATCTATACATTAACTTCAGGGAAAAGCATAACCAATACATGCCCTATCTACACATGCCTATAGAGATACATATAATGGCAGAAAGCAAAAACCTCTGTCAGCACATTCATAATACAACATTTCCCTCTATGCTGTGGTTTTCAAATTGCAGCTTCGTAGGGTTATAGAAGCATATTCCTCTCTGCTTACTGTAGGAACTAATGTTTATTCACATCCATGTTCTCACCCCCAACTTTATAACTAACAGGAATTTTAATAATCTAATCCACATATCATCAATTGTGATACCTAGCGAATACATTCTGGTGACCATACTGGTCCCTGGACTCCATATCAATTTAAATTAGGCAGAACATTTTCATTAAAGCTAATCAAGCTTCAACTGCTTCATATTGCTTTTTTGTTCATTTAGTTATCATGCAGCCCTCACTATCTTATATACTTCAGATTTACTGAAGTGCAGTAAATGGAGAAGTTTTTTTATTTACAAACACCTCCCCGCTTGATCTTAAATGGATGCCCACAACTACCTTAATAATTGCTAAGCAGAGAACACATCCGATTAACAAATAGTTCACATTAACTAGGATGACAGGAACCTGTATTCTAAACAGCTGTCCGACTTTCCTAGAAAGTCCTATATTTCAGCCACTACTTGGTTCATCCCTATAGAAGTACATAAAAATAAAAGCAATTTGACCAGCTTTTATCTCTAAATGTAAGTTGGGTTCAGAATTTCTTTTAAATGCTCTAAAGTATCTGATTAGTGACAGAACACATGCACAATAGTCCTCTCGCAAAAGAGAAGCAATAATATTTAAAAAAAACATACTCTGAAATTGTCAATATTAATAGCATTTAATCAGTAGTTATACAACTTTTTTATTAACAAATGTGCAGTAAAAATAAGTTACTCCTAATGCTGCAAATTACTCAAACTGTATGCAGCAGTTCTACGCCGGAGTAACTGTGCAATGTCTTTGTGATACAAGTGATACACTAATTCCCATTATTACAGATGATTAAATTAATCACACATTTGATAACCCTAGTGCTTGTTTTACCTGCAAACATAGGGTAGAGGAGTTAAGTGAAACACTACCCTGAGTGAAATGGTTGATTTCTCACAGGAAGGAAAAAAAAAGAAAAAGCGCAAAGCAATCCAAATCAGAATACAGATCAATAAACCAGCTCCACACCTGATTGATTTATTGCTTCAGTTAGTACAAGTTGTACCTCCCTTAGCTGGGACTCCCTGGTCTAACACTGACCACAGATGCTCTTGGACCACAGAACCCAGAACAGGGAGGTCTGGCAGCAGGGCAGGAGTGCTGTAGGGGGCATTGACGACTCAGCCGGGAGCCCCAGTGTGGAGGCTAGGGGGAATGGGCGGCACAGCTGGGAGCTCTGGTCCTGGCTGCAGAGCTCCAGTCTTGGCTGTGCAGCTCCAGCCTCAGCCGCAGAGCTAGGAAGCTGCGGAGCTCCAGCGCCAGGCAGTATGGAGCTCCAGCCTCAAAGCCAGTTGGTGCCCAGCTCTGGCCTCAGCCGTAGAACAAGGCAGTTGCAGAGCTCCAGCCCTGGTGCTCCGACCCCAGCAACAGCAGGGCCAGCAGCATCTAGAGAGCCCTGGAAGGCTGGGGCGGCAGCAGCAGGAGCAGGCTAGCACCCTAACCTGGTGGCCTGGGTCAGGAGAGGAGGGACCTCCTCTGGTCCAGCAAATCCCCTTGTTTGGGACCAGTCAGGTCTTGAAGGTGCCGCACCAGTGAGGTCCATCCTGAATCAGCTAAGTGAAACTGAACTGCAGGATTAGGGCTTGCAGTCAGATATGTACCCCCTGGAGTATCCAACTGAAGTCCACAGATCCCCATATGGGCACAGAGGACCAATCCCAAGGATCAGATTATTTAAAAAAAAAATAGAACCCCTAATACTAATTTTAATTCCCAATTGGACTAAAACCAAAAATGAAAATTTACCACATTTTCCTGTTTCCAGAGGATGCTATTATCCAAACAATTTAAAACTGCTCACTTTATAACTCAGCCATAGAAAACAGAATGGGGACATCTACTTCAGTTTAAAAGGGATTAGAAAGGTCAGTTCTAGAAGATTGCAATGTTATTGTTGAAAATTTTAGAGCCAAAATTAAAATAATTTCACAAAATAAAATATCAACCAACAGGTAACAGCATAAGAAAGAAGCCTTCTCGGTTTGCTGGCTATCCTTAAATTTTCTGTTCAAAACAAACAACTGTCAACTGCATTAGCTAAACAATATTTTTTTATTAAATACAAAACTTATGTGGTTAGAATACATTCATGTTTTAGACAAATTAATTCCCTATTTCTATTAGGAGTAAAGGACAGCAAGTCCTAATAAAAGTGTGCTACTATCACATTCTACTATGACAACAGTGTTTAGTGCAATTTATTATTGCATTATGCAGTCCCGATAGCACTGGTTTGCAACTCAATTGATTGTTATTCTCAAGATTTTGGCATTTATTCTAGATGCTAATAATTATGAAAAACTATGGCTTTTTCCATCAAGTATGACTATCTATGCAAATCTTTATAAACCATGAATTTTAAACAAACTAGAGAGGAATGGGATGACAAATTTTCTGAAGTAATAGTTTTCACAGTTTTTTTCTCCCATAAGTAGTGTTTCCACTAAAATCAAGATCTCAGGGCTAGCTATAAATCACTAAGATCTGCATTTGTGCATCTATCCCAGTCATTAGTCTTTAAAAGTAATTATGTAAAATGTAACACTGATAAATTTTAACTTTTTATTTTAAAATCTAGTTTTAATTTCATTTTTTTTTTCTGCAAACATGACTAATCGCTTGCATCCAAAGTGTCACCTGTGTATTATTGTATTACCACAGGGTTGGGACCATCAGAAATCCATAAATGCACACGTAAGGCACGGTCTTTCTAATGGTTCAAGTCAAATAAGGCCTTATCAAATAAGGACACCTTACGTTCTGAAGGACTAGCAAATGCCCTCAGGTTTGACAATCTCAGAACCTGTCTTGTCTCCTTGGCAAACAAGAGCTACAGCACAGTGAAACTGAGGACGAATTCCAGTAGTTTTTGCCGGTTGCGCTGAGGTAGGAAAGTACTGCTCAGTTCCAAAAAAGTCTCTCTCTTCTGTTTGGTCTCCTTGAAAACCTAAAGGGAAGGATGAAGACATGCCTCTTCATTAACATAGTCAACCAGAATTGCTTATTTGTAATGAAGAATGTACAACAGTTTATGATCTATCCTCATGAGAACCTTGGACCTACAATACACATTCAAGCATTGAAACCATGTAGTTGCTGAAAGTTGTAACAGATGAGAATCATCTCCGGAATCCCTACTTCACTCTAGTACATCATAAGGATATTATTATTATTAAATACAAAGCACGTAGACTAGTGATTGGCATCCTGTGGCCCCTCCGCGTAATCTGACATGCAGGCAGAGGAGCAGCAGCAACATGCTAGCTGTCGCTTCCCACATCTCCCAAAGGCCAAGAGCAGAGAACCACTAATAGCCACTGATCGCTGTGGGAGGCAATGTCTGTGCACAGGCAACATCAGCAAAATGTCTCAGGACTTGCACTCAGATTACCACCACTGATGTAAAGAATTCTGTCAGCCAGGATTTCATGCATGTGATAAAGAACAATTGCTTACTAGAATCAACTGGAAAGATTTACCTTCCTAGCATCATCATGACTGACACTTTTAAGCACTTGGGTATTGTTGGGATTTGAAGTAGCATGGAGGAAGAAGAGCGATTATGCCAGATACAAGATGTAATTTGGAAGAGGTCTGAAAAGACCAATCATTTTGGGTGAGATTATTTACAAGTATATTCTTAAGTGTAGAAACATTAACATTTAATGGGAACAGAAGTGTTCAAAATGATGAGACAATTTGACAACAAATGATAAATATCAGCTTTGAATTAACACATCAGGACTAGTTGTATCCATGGGCATACATCAGATGTATGAGAAATGACCTGAAAAAGTACACCACATGGAATTATCAGACTAATAATAAGGGGAAACAATGTGATTAAAGAGAAGAAAAACAAACTTTTCAATGTCTAGTTTCAAAAACAAAAAACAGAATTAAATAATATGAGCAGATGCAAGTAACAGATGTCAGCTACTTCTACTACCCTAGCAGCACTGTATATTAAAATAAATACTCTGTAATTGATAAACAGATTAAGGCAGCATCCCAAAGCACATTTAACAAACTGTAGAAATTTGCGTTCATTCTAATAGCCAGCTTAATACTCAACAAGTCATGCCAAAGGCATTCAGTAACCCTTATCCAAAAACATTCTGTGCTTTGTATCTTTCAACCTAAAAAGGTACTATTCAGTATGATCATAAAAAAATAAGTTGCTTTGAAAAAATGAAGGGATATAATTAAAAACAAAACCAAACGTATCAAGGTGCTAGTGACAGTATGGAAAGGCAAGTTTCATCCAGTTATGTAAGGAAACATCTCTATCTTCATGGCATTGTTCTGATATTTCAGGTTCATTGGGACATGGCTGCCATTGCTGTTAGGAACATAGTTATCCAGGAGTGGCTGAGGAATTCTGTTGGTCCCTGTGACAGTCCTGGAGAGTCCGCATCTGCGGTGCCTTTCTGTTCATTCACGGTTTGGACAGCATGCTTAATTGTATGGCTGTTAATGCAGGCAAGATCTCCTGGAGGGCTTGGAAAGTTATGGCAAATAATGAGCCATCCTTGTCAATTTCTTTTAGCAGTGGGAAGTGCAATGCTACCCTTCCTCTGAAGCCCTAAACCTCAAAGCCAGGTAGCCACTTACAAAGCACAACAGGAAGACACATGTAGAAATATTTACTTGGAAAAAATTAGCAAAGATTGATATTGTACAGCATTCATGCACTATTCAAAGTTTGCCTTTGAGTAGCTCACATTAAAAGAGCCTCGCCAGTTTCAGTTGAAGAGCAGAAACCTTTCCATTCAAAACACTTACCCCAATATCCTTAAAGACCTTCAGTGTATTTTTCACAAGACAATAGGTGGCACACTCAGCTATGAGGAGGGGGGAAAAAAAAAACATGTATTTCAGGTCAAAGATAATACACTGTGTGCTAGGAAGAATAAGAGATATGCATCAATAACTGAAATATTGGCTCTGCTTTATCCAGAGCCAAACTGCTCAACATACCATACACTGCAACACTCCTCTCTGTCCTGTTTATTAGGTACTTGTGTAACTTCTGCAGGTATTCTGTTTCTGACACAGGGCCACTGAAGTTGTGGATAAAGATAGCAGCTGAACTGTAGGCCTCGAGTAAAGGCCCTAGTAATCTTTGCAGGAAGGTAATGTACTGCTGATGTTCTTGGGATTGGTTCACCTAAGTTAGAGCAGCATAAATGAAAATGAATGAAGCTTGCAGAAGTGAACGATGACCAGCTACATAGTAAAAGTTTAAACACTGGAAACAATCATTCGAAGGAACAGGAGGAGGGGCATATATTACAATAGTGTATTATTATAGAAAAGCAAAAGTGGTCTGACATGAAAAATTGCTCTACAAATCACACTTTCACTAGTTTTTCCCCAGGACATTAACAGTGAAGCATGTTTTCATCACTTAAAAGATCATATTGCTTTGCAATAAATGGCACAATCGTAATTCATTCTTTTACAGAGATGACCATCAGTTTCCAAATGAGTACTTAAAAATCCCAAAACAAACGTCACCACTCTGTCAACCAACAAACCAAAACAACCACAAAACTGGTAAATTTGCTTTCCAAGAAGAAACAATGCAATTCAACTTCTAGCAACGAAACTAAAGGCTGACCACACAAGGAGACTATACTTTGTGTATCAAGAAATCATATCTTCTGACATGACTTGGGTCCCAAATTAAAAATGTACACACATATAAACCACTGTATACAAAGGAACAGTACATCACATCTGTGGGTAGCTTTATAAACAATACCTTTAGATAGCAATCCCTCTGCTCTTCTCCAAAGTCACTATCTTCATCTTCTTCATCACTTCTCCAAGACAAGGGCTCAGGAAGCTTTTTACCCCACTGCTGCTCTGTAAGGCTAGGGCTAATATCCTCCTGATCGTCTTGCTTAAAATCAGAAGGGAGAAGAAAAAAAGGTAAGCACCCAGAAAAACAAATGCAGGTGATAGCCAGATATCACAGCTTAGTGATAATGCAGTAGGGCTCACAATGAGCATGAGCCAGCTGAGATCCAATCCAGACAAGACTGAAGTAAGTAGACAGAAACAAACCAGAAGAATTGGTAAAGTTTGTTTCTCCTCTCTTGACTGGGTAACTTTGCCTATCACATGACAGAGGCAGTCTTGAGTAAGGGAGCCTTGTAGGATCCTCTCTCAGGAAGAGCTGAGAAGTGTTCATTTCACTAGGAAACACAAACTGGTCTTTGTAGAAAATGAAGTATCATCGGTCTAATCTTATTATAATTGATGGTTTAAATCAAGAAACAAAGTCAATGACAACGGAAAAATGGAGTAAAGTGATACAGTGTGTTAGGAAAGTTTCAAGAGGCAGCATACATCAAAGAAAAGTTTCATCACCCATTTCACTAGGAGGTTCATTTTTTGGGATGTGGATTTCACTACAGTGATCTACAACTTTGTGAACTCAAGGATGAATTACTGAATTTGTTTTGTATACTGCTGTACTGGAAAACTAAATGAAAATTTCAAGCTAGTACAGAATTCAGCAGCAGGTTTAAGTGCTACTTAACTCTGTTAACCATGCTTATTGCACTTGTTTCCACGCTCACGCAGTGGTTGAAGATTCAAAGAGTTTGATTTAATAAAATAAGTGATTTGTCCTGAGTCTCTGAGATAACACTGGTCTCCTTGTGTTGCATCATTCCAGCAATTAATAGCACTCAGTTTAACTTTGGAGGGGCGGCTGTCAATGCATTTCTAGGGAAGTGTCCTTCATGCAAACTCACTTCTCATTTGCAGTAAGAGGCTGCAAAGCATGATGCAAAATATGTTCTTCCACAGGCTTTCAAGGGGCACATGTTGGCGAGAGTGTCAATGAGATGGCATCTATTCTGCCATCACAACGGGCTTAAGGAGAGCTCATTTGTCTCTGGCTTATTTCTTGTAAAATGTTAGTCTGTAATATAGATGTGCACATGGGAAAGGATACCGACATGTTTAGAAATCTAAACATTATTTAAAATGGCAAAAAAAATTATATATGTTAAATTAGCTACAATAAGAAGGACACTGAGGTTTACAGTTAGATCAAACCATGTTACCAGAAATGATCTGGAAGTGCTATAGCATAACCCCATGTTCTACATGTTTTCATTCCCAGATCTGTATCACTCTGAGGCTGTGTCTACATTGGCACCCTTTTCCGGAAAAGGGATGCTAATGAGACTTCGGAATTGCAAATGCCGCGGGGGATTTAAATATCCCCCGCGGCATTTGCATGAACATGGCTGCCGCTTTTTTCTGGCTCGGGGTTTTGCCAGAGAAAAGCGCCAGTCTAGTCGGGATCTTGTGGAAAATAAACCCTTTGAAAGTAGGAATAAGGGATCTTCCAGAAAAGGGTTTTTCCCCACAAGATCCCGTCTAGACTGGCGCTTTTCTCCGGCAAAACCCCGAGCCGGAAAAAAGCGGCAGCCATGTTCATGCAAATGCTGCGGGGGATATTTAAATCCCCCGTGGCATTTGCAATTCCGAAGTCTCATTAGCATCCCTCTTCCGGAAAAGGGTGCCAATGTAGACACAGCCTCAGAGTGATACAGATCTGGGAATGAAAACATGTAGAACATGGGGTTATGCTATAGCACTTCCAGATCATTTCCTTTTCTGGAAAAGGGTGCCAATGTAGAGACAGCCTGAATGTCTTACACTTTTAATAAGAGAAATGTACCATTACCCAATGAGTATTTTATTTGCTCTGGGGAGGTCGTCCTGATTGAGTAAGGGGTTTTATTTTTATATTAAAATTCTCAAACTCTCTTTAGCTAAATTAAATGGCAGTGGCTAAGGTATACTCTTAACTGAGTCAGCTGCATATGTAGAAACATTCATTTTACTTAGCTGTGGATAGACAGCCTTTGGTGATAGGAGTTACTCTGGTACATGACGGAAGAGTATTCAGTTATTTTTCAGACTAGAAAGAGAAAACGAAGCAACAAAACTTCAGTGTGACTAATAACAGAGAAAGACCCAAAGAGTCCATTATTGCCACCAGGGCTGGCACTTTATAAAGATATGAACATTCTTCAAGGCTTGTGTGGGATCAATATATTATAACTATAATTAAGACAGAAATGACTGTCTTCTGAAATTGACTGAAGGCATGAGAGTGACATGGGCAGACCATGTTAACTGGTACTGAAATTGTTTCAAAGCAAGGATTAGGGATGGCCATGATCAGATAGCATAGGAGTAACGGAAGGAGGAATGTATCTGGTATACCAAGGAACCAGTCTCACCAAAATGAATTCTATCAAGCTAATGCTCCCTTTGCAGGTGCATAAGAAACTCAATCTACTACAGAGAAGCAACAAGGCTCTATTCACTGTACCTGGGGATTGAGGTGTGTCAGAAATGCTCCATCTATCAGATCCATGTATTGATGAAGGAGACATTTAGGAGGAATCTTCCAAGAAGGGACACATTGTTGGTAAAATATATCTTCAGAAGAATTACAGTCAGAGAGAGGGTTTACTTTACATAGACTCCCTCATATCTTGGTGAACATAATCAAGAGTGTGAGTGCTTAAGATTCCGTACATTGCTGTGTGAGATTCAAAGAAGGGGCTTACAAAGAAATCAAGTGGAAATGCTGTTCAGTCATCAGGCAGGTAGCATGGGAAAGCTGGGTAGCATGGCTGAGAAGTTGAAGTGAAAACATGACTGACTCAGATGACGCCTCCCTCAACTAGGAGAGAACTAACTATTAAAATCTGACATCAGTTTTACTAGTCTGAAACAGAGTCACTGAAGTTAGAATAAATATTAAGTAGCTGTTCAACACTAAAAAGGGATTTGAGTTTCACTTACTCACAATCACACGTGGGTAAGACACACAGTAGAGAATTGCTTCAAGAACTCACAAATGTGAAGCAGGTGGACTAAAACTCTGTAAGAATCCTTATGCTAGGAGATAGGATTCATTTCATTTTTATCGTGTTGCTGTCTGGCAGGATTCAAACAATCGCATAATAGAGACAGAATACAAAACGTTTCCTTTCATGCCATCCAAGAGAGATGCAGACAGGTCTTAGGAAAAAATGAAGTATCATCAGTCTAATCTTACTGTAATCAGGATTTTTTATTTTAAATCAAGTAATAAAGTCAATGACAACAGAAAAATGCACTAAAGAGATACTATGTGTTGAGAGTTTTAGACCGACAGAGTGGACCATTCAAACAATGGGAAAAGAGAAACTTCGAAAAACCAACAAAGTTCCAATTAACATGAGTCAGAGACCTAAATGTGCAACTTTCAGCAGTAAAAAAATAAATTAAAAATATAAAAAAATAAAAATCAGTTAATGCAGTAGCCAGACACAACTGACAGACTTCAATTAATCACACACATTGTTCTGAGGTTAAGTTGAAAAAAAAATGTATCCCAAATGTCCTAAACAGGGAAACTGTGATTATTCCCCACAGTTGTCTGCCACTAATGATGTATATTTTAAAATTGAATTAAACATGAAGTCTATCGCTGTTTCACCCTGGTTTATTAAAGATACACACACTGTATACTTGACTTGCTGTGTGTCTCAAAATTAGACAAGATAGCAATCAGAAGCACACAGAGAAATGAGTTAAAAGGATGCAAAATGCATCAAAGGAGAAAACATCAGTATGTACGCAACTGACATGAACAGCGGTATAGCCTGGAGACAATACTGTACTTGAAATAAATCTTGCAGAAAGTGGTGGTGAGATTGTATTAGAAAAACTGTACAGAGTATCTGAGAGATTAGGAAATAGCCCTATTTGTTTGTCCATTCAATTCAGATGAAGTAAGGTAGATAAACATAACCTAATAGTTCTGGTCGTGGAAAGTACCTGAAAATGAGTAAGGTATTTTAAATATCAGCTTATGCAGTAACAGAATCATACAAGCCTATGCAAAAGAAATAGGAAATACTGCAACAGTATCATTTGATTCCTTAATATCAGAGGACTGAACAAAGTTCTGTTTCCCTGGCATTCACATACTGCAATGATGGATCTAATATAAGATCCAAAATAGATCATGTCTTGGAATGTACAAGTGTCAGAGAATAAGGAAGTTTTATACGGCAAATAGATATATATAAAATATTCAGAAATGAGACAATCAAGTCAAGGAAACAAACAAGCATTATATATGACCTATAAGCCACTTCCAGCCCAGTTATTGATGGCAAAGACGGGGAGACAGATGATACATGTTTATAACGAAGCCCCTAAGACAAAACATATGCTTTGAGAGGCAGACACACAACAGACATTTATGCCATTATACACACCTATTTTTTTCCTGGAATCTGGAACATTAAGTAAATAAGAATAGGATTCAGAGGACAAGAAATGCTTCATGCAGAGAATGCATTGTAAAACATGATCATATGCTAACATTTCATGTACAAATCTAGATAACATGTCCAGAAAAAAAAAGAGTTTTAGAACTAGGAAAATCTCTCTCTAGAAAACAAGAAGTGAATTCTACCTATTTAACTACTATTTAAAAGGGAACTTGTGGTATCCCAAGAGCTGCAACAGAGTGGAGTTGAACAAGAATCACAAAGCACGGGATGTGGATCTAGTTTACCTTCAAACAGGAGAAATTAAAGAAGGAAGCAGCCAAATATGTGTAACCATCTTATTTTTTCTGCTACTTTACCATTTATAATTGTCATGGAGCTGTGTAGGATTCTGACAGAAAAAAATGCAACAATACATTCATCTTTTTACTTCTCAATGGAGGGGGGAGGGTGTGCATGCACATGCACACATTAACAGATTCCCTGATGGGCACAAATATGGAAGACAAATTATTGCCTCCATTCTTAGCCCAGTCTTGCTGTATTTGCTGCAGCAAGATACTTTGCACTTCCCCAATTACAGAGACCAGAAAGAGAACCTGTTGCAAGTTAGAGCAAGCCTCAGGCCTGCATCACCTATAGATTACCACAGATGAGGGCAATTCCCAGTTACCCCAACAGTGCAGTTTTATGTTCCCTTTGTGTAGCTGTACTTTGTGCAGGGAATTAAGGATGAGCTATATCACATAGTCACTGAAATTACAAGGACTTAAATATTAAAAGCTATCACTACAGGCCACTTTAAGAGTTGGCGTAAAAGTCACCATAAGCAGCATTAGCTTGCTGGGATGCTGGTCCCATGAAGTGATTCTGACAAAGTATAGTACTTTGTGCTTTAAAATAAAAGAATAAAGAGATTTCAGTTTAGGATTTCCTTAGTTGTTATGCTCTTCAAGTGAAAAAGTCTCAGTTTACATATTTGGAATAAGTCCCATAGTAAGTAAAAAGCAAAAGATTCCATAACTGCAAGCAAAGCGGAGAACAAAAAAAATTGTAATCATCTTACCTCCGCCACCAAAAGAATGCCATATTGTATAAATCTTTCAACTGCCTCATGGCAAACTTGGTACAACATCTGACAGGGCTGAACAAAAATAAAAAGATAAAAAATTGAATCCTTTATATGTTCTTTCACCCTAATCAACCAGTGTTTTTGTTTAGACATAGCATTGCCCCCTTTAAGCAAGTTCCTCAATTCTTATTCATGCTCTCACTCCATTAGTGCACGTTCTTTTTTTTTCATTTGCACTGGTACACTTGAAAACAAATCCATCAATGGGATGTTTCAAACGCTTAGTCCAGTCTAATTTTAGATATGAAAAATCTTTTCACTGGCCAGGAGAGAGAGACCAGGTGACCTCCCTAAAATTTTATATCTAATTATAATTATTTTGTTAAATGAATAACTGGTAATCATTGGTCAGTTTGGGATGAAATCTTAATACATATAAAAACTGCAAAACCTATTCCCCAAATTCTCCTACACTTTAAAGAAACTCCCGATAGAAGCTTAAATCGAAACTGACCTATTTTTAATGGTTATAATCTGATGTCAATGTGCACAAGTTTGAGGTTAATGATTGTTTATTTTTCTTAAATGCAGAAGGAGCATAAATGTACAGCTGGTCCCCAAGTTACAAACGAGTTACGTACCAAACATTAGGTCATAACTCGATCCATTGGTAAGTCGGATTACATTCACTTACATACTGCCACGTTGTATAGGAGGTTGGTCATAAATATGAACAGTCGTAAATCGATGCGTTCATAACTCGGGGACCGGCTGTATTGATCAGCTCTATTCTTCAAACTACAGTACAGCCCAGACAAGATATCAAACATAATTTATCCTCCACTCAAACATCAAGAAAGGGCTAGGAAACTCCAGCAAAGTTTCCCCCATCAGAAACAAACGTATTAGACGAGGACATGTATTTCTAATATTCTGAGTGGACACTTATTGAAAAAGGAAAAATATTGTTGTTGTTTTTGAAAATGAGTAGTTTATTTATCAATACAATATTAAAATTGAAGTGTTTGGTACAGTTCTTTTATTGGTCTACAGTTGAAATAAGGCATGTCAGGCCCTGGATAAGATCACCGATAAATATTTGGTGACGTGCAGCAAGATTACTGGGGTATTCTTTAATTTGGCAAATGCCTTTGAAATCTGGAGACCTGCTTTCAGATTGGACTCCAGTCACACGTGCAAAGAATTTGGTGATCTTGATTTGGTAGTTCATGTTTGTTTCAATCAGGGCTGGGCAAGATGTGGCCCGGGTACTGGATCCGGACTGCCTACTGCAACTGGCTGCTTTCTATTAACATATCTTGCTTCCCATGCCACAGAATTTCCAGGAGGTGACTCAGGCAGCAAGATCCCACTTAAAGGGCTCACGGCTCCACCCCAGCAGAGGCCAAGACCATGAGCCCTTTAAACAGCTACAGTAAGCCTGGGCAGCTGCCCGGCAATGCAGTTGCGGCAGGTCCAGAATCTGCAAGTTCTTTGCTGTGTTTTTAATTCAAAGCCTCTGGCCCCAGACAACTCTGGTGGGAGGCTAGTCCCCAGCCCCACCCTTTCTGCCCCAGGCCCCGCACCTTTGAGAGGGATGGAGCCCTTCTATGAGCATGTACCAAAATGCATTAAGTGGTCCACCTGCAAAAATTATTGCCCACCCCATTGGTTCAGCTGGGCTGGCGGTGGGAGGTGGCCAGGAACTAGCATGTGGCTCAGCTAGGATGCCTGAAGATGGGAGGATAGAGGCTTATGAGCTGAGAAGCCTGGCACATGGTCAGCTGGGCTGCAAAGGTCCGGGAGCTGGTGAACGGCTCAGCTGGGCTGCAGACGGGAGTTGGTACGCCACTCAGCTGGGCTGCGGGGGGAGCCAGTAAGCTCGGGCGAGGGGGAGGGAACAGGAGGTGGAGCTGGCAACAGTGGAGCTAGAAATGACCTCCACTAATCCAGGAAAATCCCTCATCTGGGACCAGTCAGGTCTCGAAGGAGCCGGACAAGAGTGGTCCAACCTGTACATTAAGACCACACCAGTAAATTAGAAACAAAGTTCAATTTTTAAAAAATGTCCATTCCATTTAGAACGACCAAGACCGACATTACTGGAATGGAGTTGGAATTATGGACAATACGCTAGGAAGCGCTTCACTCACCAAAGATATAGCACCTTCGTTGGAAAGCAGGTGGCACAAGCTAGCAGCTTTACGGACCAGTTGTTCTTGGCTAATCATGTTGGGAGAAATGCCGTTGATGCCATTTCTATACTTTTTACTCTGCACTGCGTGCAGACTGCAGGCTACAGCAGAAATATGAATGCAATGGTTGTTAATTTTCCTACAGAGCTTTTTAAGAAGGGAGACTTAGGCTTACTAACAGGAAAGGTATATGAGCTTAAAAACTGACAATCATTACAACATAGAACTGAAAACTATTAAATGACTAAAGCTACGTCATCCCATATACATGAACCACAATGGTGCACAAATGAAGGAAACAGATTTTAAAAGATAATGAAGCTACTAAAAATAAAAGATTACACCACAATGTGCAAAATTCTCAACTGTAATTCAGAGCCAACCATTAATAAGAATTAAAAATAGTCAAGATGTGCTCTACCCCTGGGAAAAAATACAGAAGAGGGAGTAGTCATCAGATGTGTGTTCAGTTACATGTTATCTAACATGCCTAAACTGAACAGTCGTGTAACTGCATCCACTTCTAACAGTTACACGACTATTCAATGGTCCCCGAAGGCTGAGCTGGCAGCCAGCATGCTCCCAGCTCCCGGTCACCCCATGCTGCCGCCACCTCTATACCAGTGGCAGTAGTGCGGGGTGGCAGGCGGAGCTAGTCAGCGAGAGGAGCCTTTTTAATCTTCTCCGCAGCGGTAGCTCCTTTCCGCAGGGAACTCAGACCCCTCCCACAGACAGGGGCTGTTACCACGGAGCAGCTTGCTGTGGAAAAATGCTCCTTTGCAGCAGCCTCCCCGTCCCTCTTCCGTCTCCCCCCCCCCCCCCCCATCAGAGGCAGCAGCTTGGGAGGAGTGGTACGTGGCACTGGAGAGCCAGTGTTGTGGGAGCCAACTTTTAAGCCAGATCCCGCCAGCACTGCTAACTGCCCCGCCCCTACTGCCTCTGTAGGAGGCAGCAAGAGTGGGGACAGGCGGGTCTGTGGAGCCAGCATGCACAGATAGTCAGCTTAAAAGCCAGCTGCCAGTGTGTATCAGCTCCTGCCTGCCTCCTCACCCACTGTACTGCTGCTTCTCGATCAGGTGGATCTGGTGCTCGTAGGGAAATGGCTTAACTCCTGCTCTCCATGAGCACCAACTCCCACCTCCCCCACCTTGCTGCCTCTGGTTGGGGGGGGGGGGGGGGAGAGAAATGCATGTAGTTGACAAGATTAACAGATAAACCCAAGCATATTGGTTAATCATGCAGTCGTCACCATGTTGACATCCCTAGTTCAGTTAATGCAAAACTAAAATAAAATCTTATTTTAATATTCAAGACAGGCATATCTGCCATGTTGGATCAGAGCATGGGTACATAAAATTAGGTACTCTGTTTCTAGCAGTGGTCAATGCTTAGAGACTGCCAAGGAGAATGATTTATTCGGCTTGTGTAATAGTGAACATGGGATACAGGACAGGTGGAATTATTTTCCCAGATAGCTTAATTGTTTGAAAGTTGATTATTTCTTTGCAAATGGTTTTACTCCCCCCCGCCCCGGAGGGGAGGGAGGAATGTGGGAGAGTTTAAACCAGGTTAAACCAGGGGTGGAGAACTTTTTTTGGGGTCAGGGGCTGCTGCTGACCCACAGAAAAATCAGTCAGGGGCTGCATACGAGAAGCAAAACAAATCAATAACAAAACCAAAAAACCCTCACTGATTTGGCCCCTGACTGAGAAGAACGACACTCCTCACATTCTCCTCGCACACCAGAACCTGGGGGGCCCAGGCTAGTAGTTTGTGTGCTTCAGCCCCGCTGTAGGGTGGGGCGGGGAGCCCTGGAGCACCACTGCAGGTTCCCCACTAGTGGGAGGGAACCCTGAACCTTGGGGGCCGCATCCAGCCCTGAGGGCTGAGGTTCGCCACCTGAATTTAAACAAAAGCCTCTATACAAACACATCTTCTCTTGCTAAAATCTAGTACATACCAATAATGGCCTCTTTGATGAAGACATGCAGTACACCATTGCTGTAGAAGTTGAGCTCAAAAACAGCAGGAATAGTTGTGCTGGGAGTGATGAAGAACTCATTATTTTGGTTAGTGTTTGTAATATTTACACAGTTTCCCAACAGGTGGATGGCATGCATGACAACATCTTCAGAATTTCCCGAAAATCCTAAGTCAAAGTCACGGGCCAAGACCTCTTCCTTCATGGAGAAGAAGTCTTCCACCAGCTTGGAAAGATCAACTCCCTGAAGACAAGAGTCGCAAAATGAAATAATGTAAACCTCATGCAAAACAAAATGTTAAGAGAACAATTAAACTTAACCTGTAATCTCAAAACACAAGTAAACAAGTCAAATATACAATTAATTTTGAAAAATCCAAAGCACAAATTATCACATGAACAATTTTCTTCTTGCAAAGCAGACTTTACCAAAGTAATCCATGACTTTGTCACCTCCAATTGGACTGCTGCAAAATACTCTACGGGGGTTACATCTTAAAACAACCCAAAAACTATAGCTAGTGCAGGATAGGACGGCTTTGTGTGCTTAACGGTACATCTCACAACCTATAAAGCCCTAGCAGGTTTGGAACCTGTGTACTTTAGACATCTCATTCCCTCATCTGCCATCGTGTCATATCACTAGAGATATTTTTACCAGCAGACCTTTTGTTTAATTGGTAGGAGGCTTGAGGAAGAGCATTTCTTAACTTGAAATTAATTCCCTTCTCAGTTTACCAAAAGCCCATATTTGCTGAGCTTCAGATCATGTTGCAAAGCACAAGAACTGGGGGTCACCAAATGAAATTAATAGGGAGCAGATTGAAAACAAACTAAAGGACGTTTTTCTTCATGCAGCGCCCAGTCAACCTGTGAAACTCCTTGCCAGAGGATGTTGTGAAGACCAGGAATTTAACAGGGTTCAAGAAAGAACTAGATAAATTCATGGAGGTTTGGTCCATCAATGGCTATTAGACGGGATGGGTAGGAATGGTGTCCCTAGCCTCTGTTTGTCAGAGGCTGGAAATGGATAACAGGAGCGGGATCATGTAATGATTACCTATTCTGTTCACTCCCTCTGGGGCATCTGGCATTGGCCACTGTTTGAAGACAGGACACCGGGCTAGATAGACCTTTGGTCAGAATCAGTATGGCCATTTCACATGAACGGATTTAACTGGAAAGTTACAGTACCCTAGTTTGGGGGGGGGGGGGGATTTATATTTTAGCCATTTCTTCTAATGTCTATGTTTTATTATTTAATTTCCTAACATCACTCCTAAAGGCATTCTGCACCAAAAAAATTAAAAATTCTGCACACAGTATTTTAAAATGTGCAGAATTGTACTTGTCAAATAAATGTGGAGGCTCCAGTATTTCATCGGGGAGCACAGGCCCCTGCCTCACAGAAGCGGGAGATCACTCTGCAGCTTCCCACCCACCCACTTCCCTCCCCCAGGACACAGATTTGGAAGTAAGGCTGCACCCAACTCAGACAGTGCAAGGACCAGTGGAAACATGCTAAGGCCCTGCCCCTCCATACGCAGTGCACTAGGTGTGGGTAGGCAATCTCAGCAAGGCAAGATCCAAGTGTGGAAAGATCCACGTACGGGTTGAGAGGGTTCTGTGTGGGACAGAGTGTGGGTAGCTCAGCTGGAGATCCAGGAGGAGGAAGCAAGGGGGGAGGGAGATCTGGATTCACAGGGGCTTACTAGGGGCAACAGTAATGGGATTCTTCAGGAGAGTGCAGATGAAGGTGAGTGGAGCTTGGCAAGGATTTGGGTGTGGGAAAGCTAAATGGGAAATCCAGATACTGAAGTAGTGAGGCTTCATGGAGTGGGGTCTGGTTGCAGATGGCTCATGGGGATGCTCCAGGTACAGGGGAAGTGGAGGTCATTGGGGAGGTTCTAAATGAAGGAAGGTGAGATTCTAAGTGCAGACGATATGGGTCTGATGGAATCTAGATGCATGGGGATTGGGTGCATGGGGAAAGCAACCCCCTGTACTTTGCTCCTCAGCTACAGAGATGCCTCCCGCTGTAGTTGAGGAGCAATGGGTGCAGGGAGTAGGGGAATTGGCAGTGCCTTCTGCATCTGGAGGAGAAATCTGAGGGGGGGTGGAGCCTGACCCAGCCTCAGCTGCTGTGCAGGGTAAAGGGGAAGTCTTGTCCTCCCCAATGCAGCCAGTACCAGTAGCTGAACCCAGTGCACAGGAGGAGTCACCAGCCAAATCACCCACAGCCCGTCAGTGATTTACATCTTTGCTAGCTGCCCTAGGTACCAAAACATACTGCTGAGGAGGGCTGCGTGACCACTGTTGTGGCTTTCCTTTGCTTCCCTGTCACAAAGTCACTTTCATGCAAGAAAGCAAAGAACTCTGCAGGAGGCATCGATTCTGTGCATGCACAGAGGTTCAGAATTCCCTTAGGAGCAAAACATGCATCCTAGAGCTCTGGATGAATGAGGAGCAGGGATGTAAAATACTATTTAAATGCGTGGAGGCGGGGGGGCAAAGCAGTCCCCGCCACTTCCCCGGCAGCCGCACTCAGGGAGTGGGGATGCTGCTGGATCAGCCTCTGTCTGTGGCCAACCCCTCTCCACAGCAGCGTCTGTCTGTAGAGAACTTGGACCCCCCCCCCCCCCCCCCCCCCACCGGATAGGGGCTGCCGCCATCCTGCTCTGCTGCCTCACATACAGCGACAACAGCACTGAGTGTCAGAGGGTTCCCCAGGAAAGGAGCCAGGAGTGCATTGGCTGCCAGCCCCACCTCCAGGGACTATAGAATAGTCAAATAACTGATAAGAATTCACACGGTTATCGACTATTCGATTACCAGAGAGCTAACATCCCAACTCCTTAGTGAGGAGGGGGAGATTTTAGACAGAATGTGAAAGAGGGAGGGGATAACAATGAATAACTGTATCTTTCTTTAGGAGTGACACATTAAAATGTCAGTTACACATTAGTATCATTCCATTACAAAATAGGAAAGAAAATTTTATTTGAAAATAAACATAGTAGTTCAGCAGTTGTCCACCTGCAATTTATTTGAAACAACTGAGATTAAAAAAAAAAACCACAGAACAAGGAACAAAATTATTGCTTTTAAAAAATCTCTAGTAAGTGTTGAAATTAACATGGGATGAAAGGTTTGTGGCTTTTTTTTATTATTATTCTGTTTTTAGGAAAAGTTTACTTTTTCTTCATTGATAACTAGAACTGGAAGGTTTTTATATATACACCAGGAAAAGTCAGGAAACAGATTTAATCATATACATACAAGTCACTGAAAAAAAAAAGCGTCAATTGATAATAAAAATGTTCAGGTAAGCAAAGGAAGAAAAATGCTACTTGCGAACTTATTTAAGGGTATTTACTTTGTCAACATTACATGCCAAATATTCAATCTGAGTTTTAATTTTATAACATTTTAACTTTTTGAATCTCAACATCAGTCATTAATTACTGGCTTACCTCTCACTGTAACACACTACAGTATTGCATCATTATAAAAATTTTAAAAATTAAAAATCTAAGTAATTTTAAAAACATATCTGCCAAAATTACATAAAAAATTAAATTCTGCCTCAAGCCTAATGATAATTGAAATCAGAGTAGCGCACGTTTCACCATTAACTAGGATACCTATTATAATCAGCTAGCGGAAATCTCTTCCAAATATTTCTTTAATGCAATATTAAAGCACACACTTTTCTCATGGCTGGAATTTTGTAATTCTTCATGAAAACAGCACATGACTATTTCAGCAGCAATACAGCCTTACCTCCCTGTGTCGGTAGAGCAGCAAACAGGCAACTATGTGTGTTGACATCACAGCACATGACTTGTTAGCAGCTAGAAGCAAACAAAACAAAGCTATGCCAGGATATTGTTGTGCTTCTGAAAAACTCTACAAATCATTCATATGGCATAAAATGACAATAGCATTAATTTAATAATTACACTTGGCCCTAACATTTTTGACAAGCGGCAATGTACTCTAAGAGACTCAAAGGACAAGAAGCCAGGAATTCTAGAGTTCCAACATACCCTGTCATTGACTTGCTGCATGATCTTTGGCAAGTCTCCCCAATTCTCAGTACCTCAGTTTCTTCATGTGTAACAAGGGATTATCACATGAACCTAGCTAGCAAAAGTACTATGTTGGTTACTTATTTAATATTTTTTGTAGTATTTTAGATGTATGAAACATCAACTAACCAAAGTCATTTTAATCAATAAGCCTGATAGAATATGTTTGGGACAAACTCTGTCAAACATACGCAATTAAGTACCATTATCTATAGCTATATCTTAATTCACATTTCAGATTTGGTGCCTGAACTGCATTTCATATACCTTACACAACCAGACAATGGCTGGAAAGGAAGATACACCAAACCCAGTAATTTTTTAAAATCATGGTACATTCAACATCTCTACATCCATGGACAATTTTCTACTCATCGCCAAAAGGGATACAAACGCTGAACAGTTTAGTCAAACATTTACAGCAAGGGAAGTCAACAGATGAACCAGGGGCCAAGTCCACCAGACACTCTTGAACAGCCGACAAACTCGTTTTATTTACTTATTACCGTTATTGTTTGTGTTTACATACTACCTTTATTATTATAGTACTTTCTCTGGTTCTGGAATTTGACTACAGGCAGTCCCCGACTTACGCGGATCCAACTTATGTCGGATCCGCAGTTACGAACGGGGCTGCCCCAGAGTACACGGACTGCGGGACCTCGCGGTCCTGCCGCCCCTGTACTCTGGGACTTTCTCTGCGTCTCCCTGGTCTGCAGACCAGGAAGACGCAGAGCAAAGCCGCGGGGGGGCTCGGGCAGCAGGGCACCCCAGACTCCCCGCGGCTGTCCCGCTGCCGGCGTCCTCAGAGGCTTTGCTCCCAGTCTCCCTGGTCTGCTGGTCTCCAGCAGACCAGGGAGACTGGGAGCAAAGCCGCGGAGGACCCAGGCGGCGGGACCGCGGTGCGTCTCGGTCCGCCGCCCGTGTCTTCCTGGTCTGCTGGGGTGGGGGGGGGGGGTGCAGCTAGTACGCCCCCCCCCCCCTCCCAGCAGACTAGGCTTTTCTCCAGACGCCTGTGGCAGAGCAGCTGGGGTGCTGCCAGTTGGTCCCGCAACGCCGCTCTGGGCGCTACTGGTCCAACCCAGCAGCACCCCAGCTGCTCTGGTCCTGATTCAGCCGCTGCTGGTCAGTTTCAGCAGCGGCTGAATCAGGACGCCTGGGGCAGAGCAGATGGGGTGCTGCTGGGTTGGTCCAGTAGTGCCGAGGAGTGGCGCTACTGGAGCAACCCAGAAGCACCCCAGCTGCTCTGCCCCAGGCGTCCTGATTTAGCCGCTGCTGAAACTGACCAGCGCTGACTACAGGAAGCCCGAGGCAGAGTTGCTCTGCCCCGGGCTTCCTGGAATCAGCTGCTGATCAGTTTCAGCAGCAGCTGACTTGGGGACGCTTGGGGTTCTTAAGTTGATTCTGTATGTAAGTCAGAACTGGCGGTCAGTTTCAGCAGCAGCTGAATCTGGACGCCAGTTCCAACTTACATACAGATTCAACTTAAGAACAAACCTACAGTCCCTATCTTGTACGTAACCCGGGGACTGCCTGTATATCTTGACCAAGAATTTGACAAAAAGCAACTGACTATCCCTTGTACGGAGAGATTTCGGCAAATGCAGTAATGTGCCTGAACCGCTATTACTTGCTGCTTGAACTTTAGCGACCAAGCTAACAGGCCCAAAATAGGCTTAGACAGCATGACCAAGTCAGGGAGGGCAAAGAAGGGGAGTTTGGGTGCCACAGAGAAGGCAGCTTGACCCCGCGTCCTTCCTGAGGCCCAAATCTCTAATGAAGTCGCTGAGCTATACAGTAAGAAAAACAGGAAGTTAGTCTAAATGCCCTAAGACATATATCTGTCAGGGTCCCCGAGTATGGAGTCTCTGAAAAAGAAAAAACGCATCTGGTGAAAGCGATGATCAGAAGAAACCCTCTTGCCTAACCTTTAAAAAGTGCTTGCCTAACAAGTTTGAGAGTGACATGTTATTGTAATACTAATGGATAAATAGGGAAGGAAAGTTTGAGTTGGGGGGACAATTTTGGGAACAGTTGGAGGGATGCCTCGAGGACTCTTCACTTCTGGACGCATCTTTGCTCTCACTTGCAGATGGAAGACTGGCTATCGGAAGTCTGATCGGTGTCACTCGAGAGCCACACTCAACTTCGGTAATTATCGAGGGTGGGGGTGTTTTACTAACCTGTTGCGGACGTGTGTAAGTGTTTGAGACGAAGTAAAGTTTAGCTTTAAGTGAAAGCACTCTGGTGTTGTTCTGTTTGTACCATCCATCTATCGGTCGGACGACCGTGTCTCCCCTGAATTATTTCCTGACACCACCTCGCAGAGAGTAAAAGTTACCGAGAGGTTTGGGTTGAAAGAACACCCTGACTTATGGAAGTAATCAATTCTTTCATATGCATTGATAGGCTTGTATGCTGGGATGCTCATTTACAGCATAGCAAAAAATAAGCATGTCGTAAAGCAGTGGTTCTCAAGCTGTGGGTCAGGAACCCAAAGTGAGCTGCAACCCCATTTGAATGGGGTTGTGAGGGCTGACAGACTTTCCGAAGGATAAGCCTGAGCCCCACTACTTGGAGTCAAAGACAAAGCCTGAAGGTTTCAGCCCTGGGTAGCAAGGCTCAAGTTACAAGCCTCTTGCCTGCATCTTCAGCTCTTGCTCCCCCAGCCCCAGCTCAGGGCAGTGCGCTCTGGCTTTGTCTCTCCCCACCTCCCAGGACAGTAGGGCTCAGCCAGACTCAGTACCTCCTCCTATTGTCTGAAGGAGGTCATGGTGCAATGAAATTTGAGAATGACGGCTGTAAACAGACAATTAAAAAATGAATGAGATTATAAGTGTTTTAGTAAATTAAATTCTTATCTGAAAAGAAATCACCATCAGCCAAGTAAAAATTATATCAAATAGTAAATTAGTTAATGCTTATAAGACCAAGATGTACAGTCAGTACGTATGATTGATTCTATACTTACTGAACAATATATGCTCAGCCAAGTTGGCGATCAACTGTCTTCTAAAGGGCTCGGTGGATAAATCCCTAGAATCACCCAATGCAGCCTCTGAAACTTCATCCACCATATCATTAGGCCTGAAGATAGCATGAAAATTCTTTGTGAAAACATCCAAGTCTTGTTCAACGTGATCATTTACATTACAGTGAACTATAATGCGCACACACACAAAAATCAATCTAACAAAGATACAAAAAAATTTGCTAAGCATTACAAGTCCCATAAAGTTTTCGATAAACAGCTTTGCTACACATATTCCAGACTCTGTCTCCATGTTGTATTACATGTTCCTAGATCTACCAGGAAAAGCAACACAAAGCATTTACTTTGTTCTTTGACTGTTCACGACTTCTCCATTACACGAGATATGCCCCCACAACCCCTTTGCTTCAATGAATACAGTCAACAAAAAGCATATTATGCAAACCTTTTTAGAAGATAGTTTTCAGTCCAGCTATTTTGCATATCAAAGCAAGGATAGGCATGGCATGACAAGGCTTGAAAGATAAACGACTTACTCACAACTTCTCTTTACAGGAATCAAGTAGCACCACACAGGCTTAGACAAGTCATGCACATTACTCAACTCACATACAAAACCATCTAAAATTCAGAAATATCTCCATAACACAGTTTCACAGTTTGAGCACATAGTAATTAGCAGATGGGAGTTCACGGGCAATCGTATAACACTGAATCAGAAATCAGTGAGTGAATGAATCTTAGACTCATTAGAAATAATGTTTGGATTATGTGGGAGATACATGGGAGATAGTTACGTTCTTAAGAATAACTACCAGGCATTACTGGAAACATATATTAATCCAAAAATACTACCAAAAAGGTTCCAGAAAAACATCCTACCGTGAAGGAAGTATAGCTGGTAGCAGAGCTTGCTCTAAGGACAGAATGGCAGGCATAGGTTTTTGACTTTGGCTGTCTAGGTATTCCTGTAAATATAATATTTATTTGTACATTTTCCTACTAACTGTAGAATCCAACAGCTAATTTTGCTGTCCTTATTGTGTGAATCCACAAAGAGAGAGAAAGCAAGCATGAAAGAATAAGTTAATTCAAAAGTGATTTTAAAACACCTAGGAAAAAAACCACCAACCAAAAAAATAAAGGTGAGATAGTGGGAAGATCACTAGAGTTTCTTCACTGGTGTGTAGGTGGTGCCAACTCTGTCTAGAGTTAGCATGGGGTAGAGGGGAAGCTTCCTGATAAACAGAATTTAGCTTGAGAGAAATACTGCAATTAAACACACACACTTACACGAGGTTTCCTTGCTCCACTTTGATAGAAACTCCCTGAGGGATAGATCCGGAACCATTTAAAGTGAATGTGAGATTTTTCTATGGATAGTCTTACACTGCTCTTCTCCTGAACCCCAGCAAATGGGGCATCTCCGCAGATGAACAACATGACAGAAATTCTGACAGTGACAAACTATAGCTTGCACTGACTGCATACTTACAAATGTCTTATAGCAATATATAAACACACTGGATCAACATTATTTCCATTAAGAAACTCAGAAAAAAGATATCTAATTAATTTAACAGTGTCTAGGCTCCACAAATCCAGACTGAGTAGCATTAATTACGTTTGGGATACTAAAATTAGGGTTGTTTCTCAAACTGAAATTTTGTTCATTTTTATACTGTGGCAGATCTACAGTCATACCTCCTGGGTCCTGCACTTCCTGGCGGATTTTTAGTACGTCTCAGAGGCTCACAGTGACCCTCCCACTGTACCTTGTCTCTCCCGAGGGTGAGAGTCCTCACTTAATGATCCAATTCACCACAGGCAAGTCACTAGCTTCGGGGAGGTTCTAGACTCTTCCTTTCCCCAGTGGCAGCCCACTGGGCATGGGGAACGTTAGGGGGAGCCCGGTCCTGTCCATTTACTCCAGGTTCTGACACAGGGCCCTCGATATCGGCCACTAGTGGGGATCTCGCCCTTACCCCACCTAATAGTAGCCTTTCACTGGTCCACTTCCACAACCACTCCCATAGTACTTTTCCCTCGCACCTTGGTGAGAACTTCTCCCAGTTGTAACATTCAGTCCTCCTTCACACTGTACTTCCTCCTCTCTGGTCTGTTAGTCCTCTACATCCCCTCCCTATCTAAGGGGAAACCTTTTATAATGGTCTTAACTAGCTGCAGGTGTCTAATTAGCCTGATGCTGCAGGCCGGCTCTTAATGAACCTCAGGTACCTGCCTGAGCAGCAGTCTCTGGCAGTTTATGCAGGGAACACAAATCCACTCACCCAAACTACCAGTGTACCTACCCTCCACCAACCTCCTGAAGCCCACTGCCTGTGGTCTGCCACAACACATATTGCTTGCTGTATAAGACCTAAAGATAAAAAACTATTTCTCAGTCAACTATTGTACAAGAAATACATTTCCAATTACTGTGTTTTAAAAATTTTGTAAGCGCCTTGAATATTTTAAATAGAGAGGCAGGGTAAAAATATTTTAAAGAAATTAATATAGCCATAACCAGTTAGATGCATCATGGGGAAATTTTACTTTCTTCTATTATTGATCACTACTAGAATAAAGAAAATGGCTTTAAATCCAATGACTGGTCTGACACTATGTTACAGCACTCAAATTTGTACTGACTTCATATTATGGATCAACACATTATCAATCTTCTTCAAGGGTATCAAATAGTGATTTTTTTTAAAACAACTTCCTACCTTTTTTAAACAGTTGAGAGACTGAAAGCAATACTTCTCTATTAACAACTTTGCTTGTCATTTCCTGCATTTTAAATCAGCTAAAACTCATAAGAATTTAAGTGTTTCTATAGATATAAATCTTACTTTTAAGGAAAATGGTTGTGCAAAGTCTACTCTGACACATCCATAATTCTTCCGTAGCATTCTGAAGACTCCTCTGGCTACACTCCAAAGACTTTCATTCTTCTTAGGTTTCCCCTGCAAAACATTGAAAAGCAAAACTAATGTTCATTTGCATTTAAAAGCTCATTAGTATTTAAAGGAAGCATAACCACAGTTACAATAAGTCCAATTCTTTTGACATGCACTGTAGCTTTAAAAGTCAAAGAATAGAGCCATCACAAAAGCCTAAGGAATCAGATGGCTTTTATCCTTATTTGTATTTGTTAAATGATTAATTTGTATCTAGTGATATACAAGACTCAAATATCAAAACAGTCCTTGACCTACAGAGCTTTTACGATTCAGATTATTTTGCATTTTTAATGCTAGCACAAAAAAGAGATACATTTTTACTCAACATAAACAGAAAATCCCTTGGGTAAGATTATAAATTTTCAGTTGCTTCTTACCAGCTGTTCATTGTTATAGTGACCTTCAATGATGCGATCATAGGAGATTCCCACAGGTATAATTAATATGTCAGGGGTAGCATTTGTGAAGAGAGCATCTACCACCACAGATAAAAGACCTGCTCTGGCACAGGATGTTTTTCCACTCCGAGAGCGCGTGCCTTCCAGGAAGATCTCCAAAAATTGCTGTTGTCTAAGCAACTCCTCTACATGCTAAAGGGAGAGTAACAGAAAAACAAAACGTCTAATGATACAGACATAGGTGGATAGAAATGCACTGTTCCACAACAACAGAATAAAGTGGAATTATCTATGACAACATTTCTCAAATTTGGGCCTGCAGACCCCTGGAAGGTCTGCAAGAGTATTCCAGGGGGTTCTCAAACTCTGCTGATCAAATCCTTTCCCTCCCTCTTCTTTCTCCTCCCCCTCACTCCCAGTGCTTTGCGCTGGGGAACAGCAGGTGCAGGGAGGGATGGAGAAGAGCATAGATGGAAGTGCACTCAGGGACAGGCAGCAGAAGGCAGAGCAGGGGTAGTGTAAGGCTGGGAAGAGGGACAGGATATTGGGGGAGAGAGAGGAATGCGGGGGGGGGTGAGATTTGAGACTAGGCAGAGGAGACTTGAGGGGTCCACACAAAAAACTGTAATTCAAAATGACATCCTCAGTTTGCTAAAGTTTGAGAACTGTTGATCCAGGAGACCAACACAATAATTAGTGTTTCACACTAACAGGTAATTAGTGTTTCACACAATCAAATTCTGACCCCAGTTACACCAATGTATATCCAAAGTAATACCACTAACTTTAAAATGTCACTTCAGCCACAAAACTAAAAAGAAGCAACCTAACAATGATTAAGTATTTTAAAGACCTTTAAATTATTCTCTTCTCTTGATTTCGCCATATGGCCCATGTTCTACATTGCAAGAATATCTTTATTTTTGAATTTTGAATAGTGCCAAGCAACAAAGTCAGTAGGGTTACTCTCAGGAGCTCCCACACACTTGTACATGTATGGCAGGGTGACATGAAAGTGTGCTGGAAATGATGCACCAAAATGCTTTTAAAACATATTTTGGTTTCAAACAGCCACTCCTTGCACTGAAGCATATCATGCAATGCCTGAAAGCAACACATACTGTCCTGGGCACTTTCAGCCATTTCAGTGAGCACCATGCAATGACCAGCATGGTAGATTTATTAGGCAGTGTGTTGAGTGCCCTGCATACTGTACTCTCAGGTGGTGCACAGCTGGCTAGCTTTTTGCTGGGCCTAGGCTTCAGCCTCCAGCAAACCACAGAGCTCTAGCTACCAGGGCGAGTTTACAAAGTTCTGAAACACAGCTCTAGAGCTTCTCCCATCTGAAAAAAAAAGCCAATTCAAAAGCCACCACAAAAACTACAACTGTAGGGAGCCCTGAGATAAGAGTCCCCACACAGGGAACTGCTGCAGGAGTAAAGAAGGGAGGATTTTTGGCCAGATCCAGAGACAAAAGCCCTAACAGGCTACCAGCAGCTGCTCACAATCTTGCCTCACTGCGCCGGGCCGGACAGCTCCCCCGTGGAACCCGGCAAGCACTAAGGTTGCCAGGCTGCCTCCGAATTGAGCTGAACAGCCCAGGATTTTCACCTCTTGGCCGGGAAAAAAAAAAATCAGAAAATACCAGACATTTTAGCTGTCCAGTGTTTTCTGAATTTTTTTTTACCGGACAGGAGGTGAAAATACCGGACACCTGGCAACCCTATCACTTTCTAAAATCTTTGAGTGGTCCCCCGTCAAAAATTATTGCCCACCCCTACACTATAGCATATTAAGAAAGCATTTGAAACATGTAATTGTTTCTTGTACTTTGGGCTATTGGCTATTCTATTCTAGAGTGGTCTTTTTTTACTACAATTTTTTAAATGTCTTGATTTCATGCCATATCGGAATTTAAACAAACAGCAAAATCTCCAGGTTTTTCACATAACGGAATGCTTGCTTACAACAACATTTTAGGTTTCTTTGGGGATTCATTTTATCTTACAGTCCCCAAATACTTAAATTAAACCTCACCGAGGCCTACAATAAATTTACGTGTGGTACTTCAAACACCAAATATGCCAAAACGTGTGCAACTTCTGAGAAGTAATCAAGGAGAATACCAGCAGATACATACTTTTGTAGCAATTTTTTATGATAGCTAGAAAATGTTTTGACACCAGAGTCCCATAGATTGGTTGTTTCAGTTTGGGCTTCTTTCCATGTAGCTTGTGATATGTGTGTTCATTGTCTGTAACACTGTTACTTTTCTGATGTATTAGAAAATATTAGGTCATTTTTTCAAAGAATTAAGAACATGAACAAATACAATTTGAAGCTGCTGCTCTAGATTTACCTTAGAGTAAGCAAAATCAGAATTAGTCCTGGCAGGCCTAATTTTATTAGTAATTTACACTGAGGGTAATCTAATACTCTCTAACAGGGATCACATAGGGTAAAACTTTGACCTTGACAGGTACTGAACACCCTCAACTCTTGTGTACTTTATGATTCAGGACCACCTTCAGCACAGAATTTAGATTTTGCCTCTAATGTAACACACATGTACTAAAGTCAAGATGATAAACCATTTAACTTTCTCAACAAGCAATGCTGCTCAAATTACTGATGTTAAAGAGAACAAATGTATGTTTTTCTAACATACATGATGCTTTCATACCCTTCTCTTAAAATGATTATATTTTGCATTTTCAAATTAAGATAAGACATACCACATAGAGCAAAGCTCTATAAAGAACATCTTTACGTCCATTCGGGTTCTCATCCAATCTCCTCCGAATGAAAAAGCCTCCCAGCTTGCGAATCAACGTGCTACAAACCAACAAATGATTTTATTCAAATATGAAAAAAAGAGTACAATGTATAAATCACCCAATAGCTTCAGGAAAATATTAGAGGAGATGGAACGATGTGCATCTCTCAGCCGTTCTCCTTCAAACCAAAGAGAAAGAACTTTCTAGTGATTAGAGCACTACTTTAGGACTCAGATTCAATACCCTACTCGACCAGACCTATACAATGGGATTAACACTACTTCCCTACTTCGCAGGGGTGTTGGGAGGATAAAATGTTACAAATTTTAAGGCTCTCAAATTCTGTAGTGATGAGGCCATATAGATACCTGAGAATTCTAGTACCCACATGACTGCCAAATTTCAAAAGCTTATATAAGTGTTCTCAACCTTTCAGATTTTTCACTACTTATAACTAGAGATGGACTAAAACTCAACCCTTCAATTTCAAATCTTTTGAATTCATGGAAGAAATCCCTGGAACTGAAACTACTCCTGCGTTCATCTCAGATTTGATTTAGCCAAATGGGGCCTAAATTCCCGTTCTTAGAACTGATTAAAGATGATGATCTTGTGAGTGAATCACAAGCTTTCAGCACTGCCATATCTTAATCAAGATCCTAGCATAAATATTAAGAAGCATGTAAATTGTTAATCGTGTAGTGGATGTTGTCCACTACACGATTAATCAAGAAGGGGGTAGCACTGCTACCGGTGAATCCCAGCTCTTGCTAGGTCAGGCATAGAGATGTTAAATATCAGTTAATTGAATAGTCAATTAACCTCATGAATTCTTACCGGTTAGTCGACTCTTCTATGGTCCCTGGGCAGCCCCTGTACAAGGGGCAGGCGTCTGAGCTCCAAGACCTGGTACGAGTCCAAACTGTGCTCAGCTGCCTGCACGCCTGGCTCCTAATATACTTTAAATGCAGAGCATCAGCAAGGGGTAGGTCCAGGACCCAGTGCAAGCCAGGACTGAGCTTGGCTGCTGGCCAGCCTGCTACAAAATTTACTGTCAAGAGGTGGGGGGAAATGAGTGTAGTCTATAGCATTAATCTAGAAGCTTTTGTTTATCGGTTAACCGACTATACTGTACTATAACATCCCTAGTCAGGCAACTATCCCACTGCGACTCTTCACGACAAGCACTTGTACTGCAGACACACAAGAGGGTTTGATGCAGGGTCCCAGCACAAAGAGCTGGTGCACGGGCAGCCTGGCTCAGTCCTGGCTCATGCCAGAACCCATCATCAACCCTCACTGGGGCTCTACACTACAAACACCAGGGCTATGTCTACACTCGCGGCTTCTTGCGCAAGTACGGCTGTTCTTGTGCAAGAATCTGCAGAGCGTTCACACTGCGCTCCCGCCCTTGCACAAGTAAATTTACAGTACGGCGTGGTAAGAGGGGGCTCCTTGCACAAGAGCTATGCTCTTTTTTAACAGGTATAAGCCCTCTTGCACAGGAGCTCTTGCGCAAGAGGGCAGTGTTGACGCTTGGCAGGGATTTCTTGCGCAAGAAAGCCCTATGGCTAAAATGGCCATCAGAGCTTTCTTGCGCAAGAGAGCGTCCACTCTGCCATGGACGCTCTTGCGCAAAAGCACAGCTCGCACGTGGCGCTGTGGACGTTTTCTTGCGCAAGACTTCTTGCACAAGAACACTAGCGGAAGATGTTCTTGTGCAAGAAGCTGCCAGTGTAGACATAGCCCAAGAGTCCATTTGAGGGTTGATGCTGGTTCCCAGCATAAGCCAGGATGAAGCCAGCCTCCTAGCCAGCCCGCTAAAATGTTTACTTGCCAGGGTGTGGGGGGAAGTGTTGCATGTAGCCAGTGGCATTAACTGATAAGCACTCACTTGTTGGTTAATCGTTTAGTTGACTACACTATTACATCCCTAGATCCTAGCCTCTTCCAATCAAATCCCTGGAACAACACTGTCTAGATACAAAGTGTGCTATATTATTTATTTTAACCCCTTATGCAACATATCAATTCCAATATTTTAATCCTTTGATACCGTTATCCATACTGTCATAAATACACCAGTGCCAATGTGTGCATAAATTGTGTACTAGCAAGGGTTAGCTAATCACTGCCTGCAAAGCACTACTTTTAAATAAGAAAACTAACAGTTATATTCAATATATTACTAACCAACATAGCTAGTTTTTGCTCACGATACCAAGTGAAAAATCTAACTTAAGGTGCAACCTTTTCTAATAATAAAAAAACCCACACACAACGATCTTATCTGTAAGGAAATAAAATATGGAGCCATTAGACTGCCAATTCCAAGATCCTAATGCAGAGCCAGATGAGAGTCACCAGCTGTTAGAATCCAATAGGATTAGAATCTGTATCAATCACACGGTTCGACACTCAACACAATTTACAAAGATGAATGCTACAGTATTTAACTTAAACTGACCTCAGTGTTCAAAGTTCTATGTGGTCTTGCTTTACTCTACAGCTAATTGCATCCACTTAATTTCCGCCAAATCCCAATGAGTCTCCTGAGAGTAAAGACTGAGAGCAAAGGCTCTTAAACCTGTGCTATACTCCCATTTATCAAGATTTCTTACTGAATCGTTGTGAGGAAAGGGGTACGTTAACTTTAAGTCTCAACCAAGGTTCCCTGTAAGCTGCATGGCAGCACGGCCCTGTAGCTGCTTAATCAGCCCCATCCAGAGAGGTAGCTCTGTACACAGAGCCTTGAGCCCCCGGGAAAGTGGGGCTGTTTAATCAGCTGTGGAGTTATGCTGCTGCACAGTTTAGTGGGAACCTTTGTCTCAGCACAATATTCCTCCTTTTCCCATTTGCTTTACACAGAATCTCTCTAAAGGATTTTGCAAGACTCGCACTTGAATAAGACCAAATAAGACCAAAGTAAAGCTAGATAGGACCAAAGTAAATTCCAAAGGTATGACCACAATGACTAAATTACCTGACAACAAATCTATGCAGTTTGGGGCACATCCTCAGCTGGGGTGGAGGTATGACAACATACACCACTTTGGCTTTATTTCTAAGAGTAAACTGAAGTGTAGGTCCACAAAGTATGCTTACCTGAAGATGGGGATATTGAGGTTATTCCCTGCAGCAATGTACGGTGCTTTGATGTTATGGCAGAAAAGAATGAATGTAAGTAGCAGATAATCAATGTGAGATTTGTGAACAGGCAAGAAGATAAGAGGCAAATTCATCTATTTCGCAGAAAGAGAAAAATGATAAAACAAAATTAATGGGATACTGTGGGTGAATTTTGTTTTTTAAACATTTTTTTATCCACTAACACTTTAGATTAAGAAAACTGAAGCAATGTCAGAGTTTACACTTTGCCACTTATTTGTTTACTAAGTGAGAACACATGAGGTAATCTGGTTGCCATACACCAGCAGTGTTTCAATTTTAGGCACTCCAGGCAGCAGCAGAATGCTACTAGCAGGGACTTCAAATTTACAGCATCAATGCAGGTATAGGTTGAACCTCTCTAGTCCAGCATTCTCTGCTCCAGCAACATCCATCATCCCAGAATGATTTCAGTTAGATGGATGTCCACTTATGGGTGTGGCCAAATGTCCAGCAGTCCCATAAAGTTTGTTTACAGCCACTAATCCTAACTGTGTTCTGTGTTGTTATTTAGATCTAATTTACCCCTAAATGTCCTCTAACAGCCCAGTAAGCAGTGTAAGTGTTGGTAATGCTGCTAGGCAGTATTGACCTCCCGTGGCCAAGAAAATTCTCTGGTTCACAATTGGTCAGGTCCTGAGGGTGCTGAACTAGAAAGGTTCAATCTGTATCAGAAAATTATTTGAGATCTGCCAATATTTTCACTGTCACTGGAACGAGGTTGTTGACTTCTTTTAAAAGGCAATGTTCTGAGGTATTGCACCCAAAATGCTAACAGGGTAACTGATTATATAAGAAACAAAACTGCCATTTTATTCTCACTGAATACTAGCTATCTACCCAGTACTGCACAATATCACCAAATACTCTGAGTTATGTTCCTTAGAAACCAATGCTGTCTTTCTCTCAATTCAGTGCAATTATTTATTATAGTACCTTTCTGCTGAAAGTAGAAGAAAATTCAGGATTTTGGGAGGCATAAACCAAATGGGAGGCATAAACCAAATGGTAGACTCTGAAAGTGTGCTTATAATAAATAGGCAAGCAGTAAGTGAGGCTCTTTGCAGACAAATATGAAGACCAGATTATTGCCTGAAGTCTAAATATATGTGTATGCATTTTTTAAAAGTTTGTTAATTTATTATTGTGTGGTTGTATCAGCATGGGGTAAAAAAGAAAGCCATTCTACAACATGTTATATAAGACATTACACTCAAAATTACCTAGAAATTCAAGAAAAAAACAGAACTTGGCCTGGTCTTTTAGGGTCTTGGGAACACAGAGCATCATATTTGCAGTATTTAGAATTATCTAATAGAGATCAGGTTTACTGAATCATATGTTCCCAGAAATGGAGAGAAGAAGATCTGAATCAGGACCTGATTCTGACCTCATTTAGAATGGCCTAACTCCAGGGTGGGCAATAATTTTTGATGGGGGGGAGGAGGCACCACACCAAGGTTTTGGAAATTGGTCGAGGGCTGAACTCTCCTATGGTATTAATGGAGGAGGTGCGGGGTCTGGGATGGAGATTGGGTGCAGAAGGGAGCTTTGGGTAAGGCATTGGGGTTCAGGAGGGAGAGGGAGTTTGGGTGAAAGAGGCAGTTGTGACCCAGGGCAAGGTACCAGCGTGTAGGGATTTGGAATGTGACCTAGAGCAGGAGGGGTTTGTGACCTAGGGCAGGGACTAGGGTGCAGGAGTTTGGGGTGTAACCTAGAGTAGAAGGGAATTGTGATCTGGGGGAGGGGATTCAGGTGCCAGATACCGAGGGTTTGGTATGTTGGGTGCAGGAGAGCGATGTGGACAGTGGGATGAAGAGAGAGGGGCTGGGGTCCCAAAGGCTCTGGCCAGATGATTTACCAGTGAGCAGCCCAACCAGCCTGCCTGCCTACAAAGCTACATGCTTGCAGAGATTAAAATGTTTCTCCGCCAGCCAGCCTGCCTGCCCTGCACCTCCACAGGCTACATGGCCATGGCAGGAGTATTACCTGAAGCCTTTCTCCATCCCCTCCGGGCTCACAGTTTTTAAAGAGAAACAGCCTCACAGCCGCTTTTCTGAGCAGTCTGTGGGGCAAGCAGAGGAACCTGCCTGGGTCTCCCTGCTGCATGTGCAGGCCAGATTCAGTAGCTTGGCGGGCGAGATGTGGCCTGCAGGCCATATTTTGCCCAGACCTGGCATAACTACACTGACTACAATAGAATAATTCCTGATTTACACCAGCATAACTAATATCAGATGTTTCTCCAAGTTGTAAGGGTTTATGTAATTTTATTACCTTGGTGGCTGCTTTGACCATCTCCAGTTGTCCTTTATGGATCTGAATGTTCCAAAAGAAGCTGTTAAATAATTTCAGCAACACCCAACCAGTCAACCTAAGGGTGAAAAACATTAAACCCAAGAGAAGCCTTAAGTTTCATTCAAAAGTTGCCTTCCTGTTGTATTACTTTTATAGCTAATACTTGCACAGAGAGATGTAGAGGTCTCAACACCAGATCAGAAAGCTGCTGGGGCATAACTATGGAGAATTCCTTTCAAACATCCCTAGTAATCAGATTAAACACTGAAGCATAACATTTCATTATTCCCATTTAAAGATTGAGAACTGAAGACAAATACTGTTACATAGATTATGGACAATGATATCCTATGTTACTGCAGCAAGATGTTTAAGCTGATTTAGGCAAGAACAAGAGAGAACACCCTTGAGCTGATTGCAAGGAGTTTAACTGTACTTCCCCCTCCCCCAAATTATTTAACTTTATAGCATACTATTTGTGACTTGGACAGCCCACAGATTCTTCATGTTCAAATGTGCAAGCATGATTGAGCTTCATATTTTAAGGCTAAAACCTATGACCCTCATGTTTTGGGGTCAGCAATAAAATAGGAATTTTTAGGCAGGAAGTCACTACTATTTTTATATACAAGGGCAGAGATTGGAGGTCCTTCCCTTGATCCTAGACAACCTTAACCATAATTTGGTGAGCTATTTTTATTACCTGATCAAAGCAGGTGAGACGTTTGCTACCATTTCCTGGAGAATCCTCCTAGCTTTTTTCTTCACTTTGCTGATAGCCTTGGAGTCTGTTTGTGTAACTGCAGCACTTAGCACAGAAGCTTCCTCTACAATGGCCTTCTGCACTCTGATTTAAAAATAATACATGAGACAGCTCTGTAATAAATGAGTTCCACCTATTGGCTGTTTCTAGAAGGAATGAAGTAGGGCAGTTATATGGTATAACTATGGTAGTAAGTTACATAGATGGAAGAACAGACACATCAATATCCTTTGTGTTTTATCTGCCATGAACTGGTAAACTGATGAGAGCTGGTCAATGATTTGCAGAAAGGTATTAACATTTATAAATACAGATGCAAAATATAATTTACTGGCTATCAAAGTAGGGTTACCGGATGATTTCAAAAATATACTGGACACACTTTATCTCAGATGGGGGTGGGGAGCGGGGCTGGCCAGGAGAAATCCCGGGGTGGCGGTGGTGGGGAACATCCGGCAGAAAGCAGGACGGACAGGGAGGGAATTGGGGGGAGCAGGGTGGGCCAGGGGAGAACCGGCTGGTGGGTAGCGGGGCTGGCCGGGGGAAGGAAAAGGCCGACAGGAAGCAGGGCTGGCCGGGAGGGGGCTGGGGGGAGCGGAGTTGGCTCGGGGGGGGGGGGGGGGGGAGACCGGCCAGCAGGGAGAGGGGCTGGCCGGGGTAAGGAACAGACTAGCAGGAAGCAGGGCTGGGGATGGGAGGGAGCAGGGGTGGTTGGGGGGGGGGGGGGAACCGACCAGCAGAGAGCAGGGATGGCCAGGACGGGGTCAGAGGAGGGGGGGGAAGGGCGTGGCCCGGGTGCATGCAGATTCCAGGGTGCTGCCCGTCCCACGCATGGGTGAGTCCGGCCCCAGGGATCCCATCCCGCCCCAGCTCTGCCCCTACCCCCCTCCTCTCTACTGTATAGTTACATACTGCCTGGCTGGTAGACACGTAAATGAATTAGAAAACTGAATTAGAATTAGAACTTGTCTCAATTTGTTTCCTGGACAGAAAGTGCATATATCGGACTGTCCGGTTCAAAACCAGACACCTGACACCCTATATCAAAGTTGGGATTGGTCCTGCCTTGGGCAGGGGCTGGACTTGATGACCTCCTAAGGCCTCTTCCAGCTCTACAATTCTATGAAAGTTAACCCTTGACAGAGTACAACTAGTGATGGAACTGAATACTTTTCTCCCTTTCTAAGAACACATCTACAGAAAATAAAATTTTAGAAGCAAGGACCAGCGCTCTCAGATCAATTGCTGAGGTTTGAAGCATTCCTTAAAATTGTGTATATATTCCTGGATACAGTAAAATCCTTTTTATCCAGCACTTTACCAACCAGCAAGCTCAATAAAATGGCATTTCTGATCTGCACAGAAAGTCTGACTTAGTGTGGGGCCAGCAGGGAGTTGGAGCATAAGAGGGGCTACAGGGAGTGCTATAGGAGGGAGTTTGGGTCCAGGGGAGGCTTGGGCTCCAGATGGGAGGGGGCACTCATCTCTCACAAGTGGCTCCCCACCCCTGCTGGTGGAGGGATGGCCAGGTACTCTCCAGGCTTGCTGTCCCTACCCACACCCCATCCCTGAGTGCTGACTTTGCAGTGCTCAGCCCATTGGCCAGGAAGAGCAGACAATGGGAGCTGCAGGAGAAGGTGCCTGCTGATGGAGGCAGCATGCCTACTACCAGCAGAGCCACTTGGCCACCCCTCTGCCAAAAGCAGCAGGGATGAGGAGCTGCTTGCAGGGGAATGTCACCTTCCTATTACATTTAAAGTGTTAACTTATGATCCCCTCTGCTGATCACCCACTATTAGCTATATAGATCTGCTATAACTAAGTTATGCTATACAGATCTACTATGAACTAAACAGCAAAAACTGCAAAGGACTCCACAGCAGTTTATTATACCTAGGGCTTGTCCACGTAAGATGTTAAAGTGAACCTACAGAACATCAGCTTGCCTTGCACTAATGTCCCATGTAGAAAAGCCCTTACGTTCATAGCATCTGTAAGAGCCGTCACGCCAAAAGATATGAAAGCTGATGTGTAACCTCCTCCCCCCACTCATAACTGTTTTATACAAAGATTATGTGGCTTAAATTCAATGGGCTGCCATAGAGATACTGTACAATTTGGAGCTCCCTTGTCAGGCACCCTAAGGACCAGGGATGTGGTTGGGCCAGAGATTCCTAGATCAGAGATTCAACCTGTACCTTCTATTTTTCTAAACATTTTAGCTTTCAGAATTTGCTGTGTTCATTCTTTGATTAAATGTAACAGTATGAATGAAATTAGAAACAGACATAAAACCACAAGATTGGTTTATTTAGCACACCTTACCTGCTGCTATTCAACACATTTTCTGTCACATTGCTGGCAAACATACTCTTATGCACATCTCGTTCTTGCACAAAAAGAACATAACAGAGGCGTCTTGCCAGCCACCCTCTGTACCTACAACATAAGAAAATAAATTACCAAAATGTGTCTGAAAAACAGTCAGCTTTTAAAAGAATAATTTTATTTTTAAACATTTGTGTACCTCTAATAAAAGGTCACAACGGTAGGTAAAATTCTTTGAAAAAAAGTGACCTAATAGCTTTTGTATTTTCTAATACATCAGAAAATTAACATTGTTACAGACAAAACAAATATTATCACAAGCTGCATGGGAAGAAGCCCAAACCAAAACAACCATTCACTGGGACTCTGGTGTCATAACATTTATCAGAATCATAAAAAAAAGCTACAAAAGAACATATCTGCTGGTATTCTCCTTGGTTACATCTCAGAACTTGCATATGTTTTGGCTGTCTGCCAGATCCAACTACCCCAATTCATGCAGTGCCAAGTTTAAAAAAAACCAACTGAGACCTTGCTGTGAGCAACAGAAATCCAACTAACATTTGTCAGCTTTTTATAAAAAGATCACGCTGCGGTTTCTCAAAGCCGCTTGAGTCAGGTGTCAATGCGCAACTGGAATTCAACTGAATTTGGACGCAACACCCATAAGTGCCTTAAAAAACAGGACTATGTAGCACTTTAAAGACTAACAAGATGGTTTATTAGGTGATGAGCTTTCGTGGGCCACACCCACGAAAGCTCATCACCTAATAAACCATCTTGTTAGTCTTTAAAGTGCTACCTAGTCCTGTCTTTTGTTTCAGCTACACCAGACTAACACGGCTACATTTCTATCACTATTAGAAAATCTTAGCTTAGATTGTCCATACTTCTGGGACAATCAAACTGCAGTTGAAAGTGTGACTGCAGCACAAATAAGCCTGCTCCAGTTCAAGCTCACCAAGTACTCTTAGTATGAATTCAGACTGCTGGCTTGTACCAGGGTGCATGGTGCTGTGTATTCACCACCACTGTTTTTGCACCAATTCGAGTAAAACTAGCATAGGTACATATATCTACACTGCAACTAAACCGTCACATGTGTAGACAAACCTGGTCTCTCTCTTTTCTTCCCCTAAAATATTTTCAAAGACTTCTTCTTACATTTTACATACATCGGCTCTGATCCTGCCAAAATTTATATAAAATAACTACATACTATGGGCCCCTTGCATTGCAAGCATTTATTTACAGGATAGTACTTAAAGTCCTTCCTCTCTTCTTCTACTTCCTAATTCCTTTCCCTTCACACAGATCAACAAATCTCTCTCTTGTAGAATAGCTATCATATATTAATACTACATGCAAATAACTCCATGTGCTGAGCATTCATGGCTCCTATCATCAGCTGCTCAGCACTTTTCTCTATCAAGCCCCACATGTCTCAAACTAGGCACAAAAAAAAACCTGAGAAACACAGTCAGTGGTCATCTTTAAGTAGCATGCTTGACAACACATAAGGCCACTATTGTAGAGGAAGACACAGAATCCAGTCTCTAGAGCGGCATTCAACTTAACTACAAAATCATCTATCTTTTTGCAATTCTTTGACTCATTGACCCTCATCTTGGAGGCTGGGCTCTTCTAACCCGCCACATTCATTACACAGCCTTGATCCACTCTTTGGGCACCATCCGAATAATTAGAGCCCTGCATGGAAACAAAATGTCTATCCACATCCATATCCACAAAAATGAGCTGCAGAGATCTACAATGACATCTGTGTTTGTGGATATCCGATGATATAAAGCGGCTATCTGCAAACTTTCAGGATTCTATCTACAAAATGTATATCTGCACCCATATCCACAAAAATGAAGTGCAGATATCTGCGGATGCAGACACCTGCAGATATAAAGTGGATATCCATTGATTTGCAGAGCTCTACGTATAATTAAAGACTGTATCCTACGAATTAGATAGAAGAGGCAAAATTAAAATTGCATGGGAAACCTAACCTGGCCCTCCCCAACTCAGAAGACACCATCTTTACAACTAAATAACATTATTTTAAAATTGGATTCTATTATTTTAAATTTGGATTCTAATGTCTTAGACTTGGGGGTTTGAGTTTGCTTTTGGTTTATTCTCAATAAAGAAAAATGGTTAGGAAGGCAAATTCAGTTACATGAAACTATAATAATCCTGCCTCTTTATGCATCATCAGAAGGGTATGAAGCATGCACCTTTGCTACAAGAGTGACTGAACTACACATTTGCAGGAGAAGGCTGGTAACTTGAGAAATAGGGAGTGAGGTCTGGGGGAAGGTCAAGGGGATCCTAGCCTCTCTCTTCACCCCTTTCTTCCAGGTAAAAAGGGGGAACTCCTTCCTGACGCGGTGCCACTTCCCTCCTCCTCAAAAAAGGAAGGATGTGAGCAACAGGAGCTATGTGCTGAGCTGTGAGGGAAGCCTTCTGACCAACTCCCAGAAAGACTGATGGATACTGGGGTTGCCTGGTTCTCTGGTACCACCATGAGACAGGCCACAAAATTAGACTATGAATTTCTTCATTTGCCATTGTGCCTAAACTTTGCTTAAGAGGATAAATGGTGATTTTCACAAAATTCTCAGTCAAAATTTAATGGAATTTCATAGGACAAAGAAAAGGCGCTTCTCTGACAAATTTCAAAATCCTTTTTCAAGGTATGGATGTGTTCGCCTTCCAAAAACAGAACTTTTTTTCCTCAGCTATTTGGCAACCCAATTTTTATGGATTTTCACCGCTGTGGATTAAACTATAGGTAGACATCAATATTAGTCTAGCATCCTTCAAATCAGATTGGCTGAGAAGTCCATTTCCGTACGATACTAAATTTAAAGGGAAATGCTACACTGTCAAAGGAAGCGATGAGGAGTCCTGTGGCACCTTATAGACTAACTGAAGTGTAGGAGCATAAGCTTTCGTGGGCAAAGACCCACTTCGTCAGATACATGCATCTGACGAAGTGGGTCTTTGCCCACGAAAGCTTATGCTCCTACACTTCAGTTAGTCTATAAGGTGCCACAGGACTCCTCATCGCTTTTGCAGATTCAGACTAACACGGCTACCCCTCTGATACTGTCAAAGGAAGAGGATCTGAAACAAAATGATGCATCAGTTGTTACTGGATAGTGTTCATTCAAGAGTTCCAAGAAAACTTATAGTCATAGGCTGAACTACAAACAAAAATATGCATTATTAAAATCAGTTAATATAGTCACTGTTCACTAGCAGTTACAAAAATCACTTTTTTATTTTGAAAATGAGCTAGTATGGTATGAAGTCACTGAGAAATTAAATATGGAACCTCCAAAAAAACCACTTACACATTTACTACTACTACACTGTGAGGTAAACATATTTTGTTGTTTAAAGAAAAAAGTTCAATGCTTCAGTTAGTCTTACATTACTCTTTTACAGAAGCTTGAGCTATTGAGACCACTTTTTTAAAATTTATTTTATTTTAAACGTCATTTCAGACATTTTTCAGTATTCTAGACCACTGGTTACATACTCAAAAAATAATCAATTATATCAATAGACAATAGGCTCCAGTATTTGCCTCCAGGCCTTCCTTTTCTCTCAAGCACAACACAAAACAGTCTTTCTTTCACTCAGACATTTTGGCTCATTTCCCCTGGTCTACTAGCCTGCCCCTGTTTGTTCTGAATCTACAATGAATACTACAGAATCTTATGTTAATTATCATAAAAGGAGAATCAGCTTTGCAGGCAGCATAACACAAACATTTGCATTTAATTCAAAATGAGGGTGAGGTTACCCCAGGACATAAAATGATAAAAATTGAATTAAAATGTGTTATCCAGTTAAACACCTTAAACATGCATCCCAAAGAGCTACACTATGCTATCAAGGAAGGACAAGCTCACAGGATACTCCTATTATACTACGTACAACAATAGTGGCCAAAGCGTGAGCTGTGGCCAAATTGTTTGGCAAATTCAACAATGCAGCATTCAGTCACACAGTTAACCTAAGGATGCAGCAGTCACTTCCATCTTTAATCTACTCCTACTCTTGTCTTTAATGCAGCCATGCATGCCTACCCATCCAGATCAATATTTATGGGGCATGCACACTGGGACTCTCAAGCGAATTCAAGTGTAAGGAAATTGAAATCTGCTCTTATACAGGCAGTCCCCGGGTTACGTACAAGATAGGGACTATAGGTTTGTTCTTAAGTTGAATCTGTATGTAAGTCGGAACTGGCGTCAGCCGCTGCTGAAACTCGTCAGTTTCAACAGTGGCTGAATCTGGACGCCAGTTCTGACTTACATACGGATTCAACTTAATAAACCCAGGCGTCCCCAAGTCAGCTGCTGCTCAAACTGATCAGCGGCTGATTCCAGGAAGCCCAGGGCAGAGCAACTCTGCCTCGGGCTTCCTGTAGTCAGCCCCTGGTCAGTTTCAGCAGTGGCTGACTTGGGGACGCCTGGGGCAGAGCAGCTGGGGTGCTGCTGCGTTACTCCAGGAGCGCCGCTCCTTGGCGCTACTGGAGCAACCCAGCAGCACCCCAGCTGCTCTGCCCCAGGCGTCCTGATTCAGCCACTGCTGAAACTGACCAGCAGCGGCTGAATCAGGACGCTGGGGCATAGCAGCTGGGGTGCTGCCGGGTTGGTACAGTAGCGCCGAGGAGCGGCGCTGCGGGACCAACCCGGCAACGCCCCAGCTGCTCTACCCCAGGCGTAGGCAAGAAAAGCCTGGTCTGCTGGGGGAGGAGAGGAGGGGCACTAGCTGACCAGGGAGACGCGGGTGGCGGGACCGCCCGCGTCCTCCACGGCTTTGCTCCCCGTCTCCCTGGTCTGCTGACCAGGGAGACGGGGAGTAAAGCCGCGGAGCATGCCCGCAGCAGGACAGCCCAGACGCGCCCGGGCTGTCCCGCTGCGGGCGTGCTCCGCGGCTTTGCTCCGCGTCTCCCTAGTCTGCTGGGGGGCGTTCCCCCCCCCAGCAGACCAGGGAGACGTGGAGCAGCTTTTCTCGCCCCGGAGGACGGGGGCGGCGGGACTGCAGCGCATCTGGGCGTCCCGTCGCTCCAGTCCTCCGGGGCGAGAAAAGCCCCGTTCGTAACTGCGGATCCGACATAAGTCGGATCCGCGTAACTCGGGGACTGCCTGTACAAACTTGGTGCCACTTCACAAGCCTTGTATGCAGCCCATGTGGCTAGACAACTCTAAAGTATACAAGAAGTTTACACACACTGTCTGTAGTTAACAGCGTGCCATGATAGACTACAGATTTTATTGCTGCAATAAATTCAGTGGGGATATTAGCTATCAGGTAAATGAATAGTCTTGTACCCTCATGAAATCTTAGCAGCTACATGACTGTTCCATAGCCCCCAGGGGCAGGGCTGGAAGCCATTGCGTTCCAAACCCGGGAGCCTCCTGAAATCTGGTGGCAGGCAGAGCCAGTCTGTAAGGGGAGCCTGTTTAAAAAAACAGCTTCTCGTGCAGACCAGCTGCTTATCAGAGGCAGCAGCCCCATCCATGGGGGGTTCGAGTTCTCCGCAATACAGAGGCTGCTTCGCTGCATGAGTCCCTGTCCACGGGGAGCTCAGACACCTCCCCCACCACCACATGGACAGGGACTGATGCCACGGAGCAACCTCTGTCTGAGGCAGGCCTTGGCTCACTGCCGAGAAGCTACTCTGAGCCTCTGTCAGCGGGGAGCTCGGACCCTGCCCCCCCCACAGACAGGGGCTGCCTTGTAGCATTCCCCCACCCTCATGCTGCTGCCTCTGATATAGGCAGCAGTGCTTGGAGGGGTGGCAGGTGGCACTGGGGAGCTGGTGCTGGGAGGAACCAACTTTTAAGCCAGATGCCTGCAACACTGGCTCCTTCATCCCCCCCTACTCCCTCTGTAGGAGACGGGGGGTGGGGGTGGGTCCACAGAGCTGGATCCCCATGCTTATTGGCTCCATCCTGTCCCCCTAACCCTCCACACTGCTGCCTATCAGAAGCAGTGGCATGGGATGCGGGGGAGCAGGCAGATCCGGTGCTCACAGTCAGGGCTCGACAAATAATGTATTCTACTTGCCCGTGGCAAGTACATTACACCCCGGAAGAGCCAGCACGGAGCGATCTGCACATGAGCAGAACCGCGCAGCTGGTGAGTGGGGCTCGCCACAGCTTGGTGAGCCCTGCTCATGGTAAGCCAACTTTTAAGCCAGCTCCTCACAGGCACTGGCTCCCACCCCCCTCACAAAGGCAGCAAAGAATGGGGTACATGTAGTTGACAAGATTAACCAATAAACCCAGGCTTAACAGTTAATCGTGTAGTTGTCTACACATGCTGACATCCCCTAAAATTCAGCACTGATTCAAGCATTCAATTCCTTAAGAAGCTGTTAAATCTTTCTTGGCGGTTTCTCTGCCAAGAGATCCAGCAAGACAAAGAAAAGATGATAAGTTATACTGGAAATAGTTTAACATACCTTGTGTAAAAACAAGGAGTCCAGTGGCACCTTAAAGAATAACAGATTTATTTGGACATAACCTTTTGAGAGTAAAAACCACTTTATTTGATGCATGGAACACATCCACTCCATGCTTTTCACAAAGAGATTTTTATTAACAAAAGCTCATGCCCAAATAGTCTTTAAGGTGCCACTGGATTCCTCACTGTTTTTGTATATACAGATTAATATGACTACCCTTCTAAGACTTACCTTGTGTGTGTTTCATTGATATAGATGACATTGCGTAGGCCCAAAGAAGGGATACTTGCATTGAAAAGCTTATCCTACCAAAACAAAATGAGAGAAAAGATGAATATCAGAAAATGATATGAGCCTGGGTACAAAGTAAATCCATGTCCATACACAGAAAGACAATAACCCTCACTTTTTAGCCTGGGGCACATTGCCAAATAGTGAAAATCATAGAAAAACAAAATACTAGTTTGGATTGAACAAACCTATCTAATCACTTAAATGGGAAAACAATCAGGGTTACAGAATACTAGAAGATTTACTTGGCATTGCTCAGGCACTTAATTCAATTAATTTGGTGGGGGATAAAATGAAAATGTACGTGCTTCACTTAAACCATTCTTCTGGGGTGAGGCTGGGCATAAGGGGTTCACGGTATGCAGGCCACTCCAGTAAGAGTGGACTACCTCAGCCCTGTTTCAACACAGCAGCTTGGGTTCAAGTGAGAAGCAGTTCTCTATGGACACTGCAGTTCTAGTGCACACAGTTGGGAGAGGGATTCATGTCCCCGAGCTGGGAAACAGATCTACATTCATCTACCCCATGTGCTCCTCAGCCAGAATAAAGAATGCAGCAAACTGTACCCTTTCCCTCTGATGAAGGGGAACAGCCAGCAACATTCCCATACTAAAAGGGGTAAAAGACTCTGATCTGGGGCAGTCGAAGGGGTGGAGGGAGAGCCCCCAGCCAGCTTCTTTTCACCTTCCTGGTGATTCAGTCTCTTTTCTGAATGGTTTTATGAGAAGCAAACCCATTCCAAGCACATCCCATTGTCCTGGTACAACTAAACCCTGACCTTGCTTTAAGTTATAAGAGGAAGCTGCATACCGAATTTGGTGGTCCTAGCTCTTACTGTTTAGGAGGAGTTCTTGAATAGACAGACTCACTCCCTCAAATATATAGTAGACTAGCTACAAGACAGATGCAGGTCATGATCTGAGTATGTACACTCATCTGATGCATAACACAAACAATGGATTTTTTTCTGGTGGGAAGTAGGATGTTAATGGGTAAGTGGGAGCCAGCAGCCCCGCACAGGGTAGGAAGCTGCAGCCACGTGGGTCTGGGAGCTGCTGGGCTGGAGCATCTCCTGTCCGGGAGCCTCCCTGCCTGCCCTTGTTTAATCAGTTAACCAGTTAAACTGAACATTTAATCAGTTAACTGATGAAATGGGATTTTACATCCCTAGTGGGAAGGTCTAAGTGCAATACCTGTTAGAGTTTAGGCCCAGAGTGTATCTACAAAGCCAGAATACAGTATTAAGAGCAAAATACATTATCCAGCATTTGTGCAAAGACAAATAATGAAGTGATGTTTCAGACTGGAATCTGAGGTCAGATTCAGACCTGGTCTAAGCAGATGCAACATAGAGATACACAATATAAATGTCATGGCAGTCAAATCCTCTGGATCAAGTACACCATGTGCGAAAGGAGGTTTATAGTTAATACTGTCGCCCATTTCTACAGTAAAGAACTGAAGGTGATCCTCCCTAAAATCTAGGCATTGGCTAAAGTACAAAACCTAAATTCCTGCGATCTACTATACAAAAGAAATAAAGCACATGAATCAATAAGGTCCTAGGAAGGGAGAACTCATGTTAGAAAGCTTTGTCAATGTGGCTGAAACAGGGATGGAAAAAAACTTGGCTAAGAACAACATGAGGCAAAGGAGTGGAAGTATTGCTTAGTGGCTATAGCACTAGACTGGGACTCTGGAAACCTGGGTTCTCTCTCCCGCTATACCAACAGCCTCTTTGGAGAAGTCACTTCACTGCTCTATGCCTCAGTTTCCTCATCCATAAAGTGATTATAATGATATTGACCTCTTTTTTAAAGCACTAAGATCTGATGAAAAGTCTATAAAAATATCTATATATTTTATACAGCTATTTCCCTTCTAGAAAATTAAGTATCAAGTATATTGTACAAGCATGCTCTGAGATTATCTGAAGAATGTCTGATGCCACAGACATCCTTCAAGGTATTGTGACAATACAATTTGCAAAGGACATAATGCACACTGCTGCAGAGAATAGGGATTTCATGTGTAATTGACTACACACTTAACCAATAAACCTAGGATTATTGATTAATCCTATCGATTACACGCACTCTTCCCCCCGTCACCGCTGCCTCAGTATCAGAGGCAGCTAAGAATGGGGGGAGGAGGGAGCTAGTGTCCGTGCGGAGCAGTGCTGAGGGTGAGGGAGCACAGGCAGGAGCCGTATACACAAGAAGCCAGCTTTCAAGCAGGCTCCTCATGCATACCAACTCCTGCAGAGGAACCTGCCTCCCCTTGCTGCCTGCTAAAGAGGCGGGGCAGAGGGGAGTGGAACCAGTGCTCTGGGGAAAACGGGTTAAAAGCCAGCTCTCCCTGAGCACCAGTTCTGCCTGCTCCCTCCCACACTGCTGCCTCTATCAGCTCCCCTTGTGAACTGGCTCCCACCTGCCACTGTGTGCTGCAGACAGCAGCTCTGACATTATGCAATGTGGGTAGCTATCCCACAGTTCCTGTCGCCCCTTTGCCTTCTGAGTTAGGCTTCAAGTGCCTGATGGGAACAAAACAGCAAGACAGAGTAGTACGTGATTGTGGGTATATGTTGTCAAAGCACAGAGGCAGCAGTACAAGATGGCAGGGGGCTCCCCGGGCGTGGGGCTGAGAACACACTAGCTGCTAGCCTGGCCCCCAGAGACTATCGAATAATCATGTAACTGCTAAGATTTGATGTGGTTAAACAATTATTAAATTAATCCCTATTTAACATTCCTAGCAGAAAACTCCCCTGAAATCATATATAGCATACGAAGCCAACCTCAAAAAAATCACTGGATCATTGTCAATTGATGTAGTATTCTCCTCTTCCTTTTCAAATTTAACTTTAAACAGACATTCTCATCTGAAAACTGACTGTAAAAACAGCAATGAAATATTCTGTATGTATTCCATCACATTAACCATCATCTCCTTAGTCATGCCTATCTAACCTCCCTCAAATGTTGCCCTCATTTCTATCTAGCCAACCCTGTGGTTTTAGAGAGGAAGCATAGGTACAACTAATGGCATAGTTAAAAGAAAATGGGGTTAAGTGGCCCTATAAATGACCCATTAACAACAAGTTTGATGCTTGAGACAGAAAAAAAAAGTTTGCTCTCAGTATTAAGCTGGCTCCAAAGTTAAATCCAATCAAAAATGGTTTTTAAATGGCAAGTTATAAAAGCATTGCAAAAGCATATGAGGTGCAAATCCCTTAAGCATATGCAAGTCCTTATATTTTTCCAAATATCATACCAAAGATAGTTCTTCACAGTCCATTTGGAGTTTTATCCCCTGCATTGATTTGTTGTTGTTGCCCATTCCTACTCTGGTGGCAGGAATTAACAGATGCAAAAATGTTCTTTTGTCACTGAATGCAACAAATTCTTACTTTAGTCAAACACAAGTTACCAGCCTCACTACAAGGGCAACTGGGTAAAATGTAAGAGCCAAGAGAAGCTCAGACTAAAATCAAATAATCTACTATGCCTTTCTCGATCTAAGTTCTGTGAATCTACAAAATATAATTACATAAAAATGAAAAGTCTCAGAGGGGTAGCTATGTTAGTCTGTGTCTGCAAAAACAATGAAGCAGTACATATCTGTCAACTAAAAATGGGCCATTTCATATAAGCATGCTTTCAAAAGCTCATTCACTAGTTTAAAAGTTTAGCAGAACACTTTTTAAAGCCATCTTGCAGACCATCTGTTACTTGAGTATCTTGATTGAAAACATCACAAACATTATCACTATTGGCATTTCTTGTTGTCAGGCTCAACAGAGAAGCCAAGAATTATCTGGGTCTGAAAACTCAATTGTCTTCTCAAACCTAAACTTGGTTCCTTCAGGTCAATGGTGAAGCATATTGCTGGGAGAGTACAAACAGCTTTCAAGACCAATAGCCAGACTAATTATTCTAGGGATATAGAGGGGATGTTAAGATTGTGTTTTTTGAAGATGAATACCTTTCTTTAGCATTAAATTTACATTGATAACACCTTTGTAAATGACACTGCACAGCAAAAGAGTTTTTCCACAAAACTCTCAAATACTATTTCTCACACAGAATGTAGTACAGGGAATTCTGCATTGGAAGGCAGACAAGACATCACAAAAGGTCTTTTCACATCTCCAAATTTTATGATCATGTTTTGAGAAAGGTAATTCAAACTACTAAGCAAACAAAAGAGAAGTAACAATTCATCTCTCTGTACAGATTAATAACATCGTGACCTTAATTCTGAAAATGAATAAACTAGTGAAACTCCAATACATTGTAATCACATGTTTCAACTTCTTATAGTCAAATATAATCCAATTCATAATCTTCTTACCCGGCTTTGGGGAGTACACATGTAGCAACAGCGTCCCACAAATGGCCTTTTTCTGCTCAGCAGTGTCTCTTTCCAATTTAAAGTCGCAGATCGGAAGACAGTAGGCCTCGAATTGCACTCTCCCTAGGAAACACAAAAATGACACACAAAAAATGATACAATTATCCACTACTGAGAAAATATTTTAAAGATACTACCAGATATATTTTTCAACCTAAGGCCAATAGAAATGTTTCCATTATTTTTTTCCTAAAATTCCAACTGATACACACCAAAAACCACCTTACATTCCACAGCAGCATTACATCCCTAACACTGCATTATTGTCCTGATGCCTGAAAAGCTGAAAATGAAATTGGCATTAAGCTAACTAGAAACAGATGAGAAATTAACAAGTGTAATAAGTTAACAGAATGTACAATGAACAGTACATCAGATTTCATTTTAATAATGTAGGGTTGTTGCACTTCAATTACTCATTGGCCAATGCCCTTTTAAAGTTGTAAGATGACAATGCCTAAAAACTTCACCAACTCGACACTACAGTGTTTATAGGTTGTGTGTCAACAGCCATATGCAAAAATAACTACTGTACTATACAAACGCCTACTTCCTTAGGCTGATTTTTAAAAATTCACAAGTACAGCAAATCAGTAACAAGAAGATCAGAACTCCATGTAATTCTTAACTACAGCATAATTCCCATTGAAATCAATAGTAACATTATTTGCCTGTGGATGCTGGCTCAGGACCACTGTGCTCAACTGAATTACAAAATCTTCTGCTATAACTTTGATTTAAAAAAGGGCAACCATAGAATTCCAAAGGAGAAAACAACATAAGCCCAAAAATATTAAACATGACACATGAGATTGGAGCAAAGCAAATTGTCAGTGGTACCTTCCAAGTAGTATGTATAAGTGTTAGAAATCCTAAATAGGTATTATCATACACTAAGCTAGAAAAATCACATAATCAGAAACAACCAGGTAGTGAAAACCAAGGCAGGAGTTCATATTAAAAATTGAAATATTCATTGGGCAATAACATGAATTGGCTAATATTCCTTCCCAATAGTTTTCTTTCAGAAATGAAACAAACATTTAGATGTTATACTTTCATCACCCCCATCTATTAACAATACCACCATCAAACTCAAAACCTTAATGTCAAAACCCTCACATTTAGGCCCTTGCTACTTTCTCTACAAAATCCTTTTCTTCCTGTCTTGTGCATGCCAGTATCCCCATTCTCCCATAATCTTGTCTCAATTACTGCCGCCTGCCCCCTCCCATCCTCTCCACTTCTAGCTGGATCCAAAACACAATTGCCAAAATCAACATCCTTTCTCTCAACTCTGACCATGTTTTCAACTTTTCTTCTGTATCAAGTTCCAAGTTCAAAACTTCTCATCTTTAGAGCACGACAATTCCACCCTGCCTACATTGCTACATCATCTCCTCCTACAACAATGCTGCTCCTTATGCTCCTCCCAATCTAATCTCTTCACTGTCCCTTTCATATATTCCAAGTCTTAAGTCCTTTTGCAGAACAGCCTGTGCAACTGCAACTACCTCTCTAATAATGTTCACCAAACTCCCTGCAGCTCTTATAAGAAACCATTTCAATAGCTATATAAAATTATTAATAAATATATCACAAGGCTCTGGGGATATTAACACTATTTCTTCTAAGCCTGATAAAATGAAGGTGTTCTATTACCCAGCAATACCGGTCTCACCCATAGCATTATACTCTTTGTTCACCACCAATTTCTAAGTCAAGTATTGGAAGAAACTGTATAATGTACATAAGAGACTTATCCTCAATCTTCAAGAAAAGAAAAGAAAAAGTAAATTTCATCTTATACATATTAAGTAAAGGAAAATAAAAAATCTTGAGGACTAACATGCATATTTTTACTTACCCATTCTTCACTAGAGTGCTTACATCTAGTGACAGCATATTCTGCTGAAGAGGACAAATAGGAAACATCTATTGTTCCAAGGGACAAAGCAGCCTCATCCATGACACACCACAAATCTAAGACCACAGGCTAAAAGGCAAAATGTGTATTTTTGTGAAGAGTAATTAACAATTATAAATAATTCATAATAAACTAGTTTCCTGTATCATCACATCTCTCATGAAGTTCTAGAGTGATTCTCTCAGGGATTGGTACAAGCAGCTGTATCAACACAGTAAATGAGCTAAACAGCGCAAACAGCATGCCTAGATGAAAAGACCCATTAACTCCCTGTGCGCATTCCCTTGTACTAACCCAAAGGATACCTTTGCCCTAGAAGCTGTTCATACTCTTCTTATATTGTATGATGTCACTCTTTTATCAACTGTCTCTCAGGGACATCTTTTGTACATAAAGTGTTTCAGAAGTGCTTTCTTCTTGCAACATCAGCCAGTGTATTCCATGTTTCTGAGCTAGACTAAGTGTCCAAACAAGATTTAAAAAGCCTTGGGGCAAGATTCATATTGTATGTGCCTATAAAATTCCACACATTACTGGCACATAAACAATATTCACACAGGTCTATGTTGCATGTGGAAAAGCCTGTATTAAGATAATCCTTTTTAAATGGAATATTCCATCATAAACATAATACGTTACTATCACTCCATGAAAGAATAACAACAAAAGCTTTAAAAGAAGAGCGTTACTGTAAGCATTTGTATGAGGTCAGTCATTTTGACATCAAATATCAGTATTAAGTATGAATTGTGAGTTATATTTCATAAGATATCAATTTATACTCAACATACAGAGTAGGAAAAGTGAATGCTGATTCTTTCATTTATTATCACAGAGAAATATTTTAAAGCTCTGATCCTGCAAATGCATATAGGAGTACTCTCCACTAAACTCAATGGGCATGTTCTTGCATATAAACATTGGTAGGATCAAATACTAAAATCACTCATCTAAAATTTTACTTCATTTAATCTCAATCCCAGGCAAACAACCAGCCTCAGCAGAGACAAATGGACTGGATAAAATGTGAAGTTCCCTTTAGCTGTACAATTCCACGATTCTGGACCTATCGTGCAAGCACTCTATGCACAAAATACTCAACTTAAATGAAAATTTTGAATGTAGGGATTTTATAGGATTAGGTCCTTTGACCCCAATCCTGTAAATATTTATACAATGCTCAACTTTACACATTGTGAATACAAAAAGTTACATAGCAATAAATTTTTGCAGGTTCAAAGCCTTTATTGGCCTTTTGCTTTACTGGCTCTTAAGCACACTAATACTCTAAGGAGCCCATAAATACAAATACAATTATCAGCCATATTCAGAAAGACATGTCCCCTAACTCACTTATGGGTCTCGTGGGCCACATTTGTGTGCATACACAACCAATTGAAGTCATATAATGGAAATAAAAAGCTATTTAAGCAATGAGAATTTCATACATAAATCTACAGAGAAAAAAAATCTTCCAGCATTCCTATTAAAAACCTTATCCTCTGAATGAGCACAGAGTAAAATTACACAGCCGATCAAAAGATCTGCCAAAAATAAAAGTACAAATGCCGAGCACCAATATGTGGTGCAGAACATTCCTGAGCAATCGAGGGGCAAACTGCCAAGAGGAACGGGGCTGAGGCTCACACAAAGGCAATGGAGGAGGAGGAGCAGACCATACTGGCAAAGAAAGGGCACTGTCCTGCTGAAGCTCCCATGGAGCAGGAGAGCAGATAGGACCGAATCAACAAGGTGCAAGAAAGGTTTGTGGTTTCATTGGCGAGAGCAAAAATGTGTGTGAAAGGGCAAAGAGAAGCCAGTCTCCAGAAGGCTCCCAGCCTCTGCTCCCGACCTTCAATACAGAATCTAGTTTGAACCTCTGCAGTCAGGGTTTGCTGCATCCCATGACAGCCCTTCAGAACAGCCAGCCGCAGCCACGCACACTGCCCTCCCCTGCCCCCACACTCTCCCCCACCACTGTCCCCCCACACTAGTCCTTGGTGCAGCACCCCCACCTCTGCACCCCCACACTCACTATTCCCCCTGCCCCCCACTATTCCCCCTACACACACACACTCACTATTCCCCCTACACACCCACACACTCACTATTCCCCCTGCCCCCCCACTATTCCCCCTGCCCCCCCACTATTTCCCCTACACACCCACACACTCACTATTCCCCCTACACACCCACACACTCACTATTCCCCCTGCCCCCCCACTATTCCCCCTACACACACACACTCACTATTCCCCCTGCCCCCCACTATTCCCCCTACACACACACACACTCACTATTCCCCCTGCCCCCCCACTAGTCCCCCTACACACCCACACACACTCACTATTCCCCCTACACACACACACTCACTATTCCCCCTGCACCCCGGGACAACCCTGCCCCCCTCTCACCCACAGGGACTCCCGCCGGTGCTGTGGGTGAGGAACCCCCCGCCTGCCCCTCTGCTACTCACGGGCCCGAGCGCCGGCTCCTGCGCGCGCTCCCGGCAGCGGCCGGCACAAGGACACGCGCCCGCTGAGGCGGCGCCGGCGGCCTGACGCAATTCCTGAGCGCCCGTCGCCATGGTGCCCCGCGGGCACGCGGCCCCTCCCCCCCCCCCGCGCCGCTCTCCCCGCCCCCGCTCACACAGTGTCACGCAACCCAGCCCCGTCCCCCCCCCCCCGCACTGGTCCCCCCGCCCCAACCGCGCACAGCCCCCCCCTCACTGCACCGCCCCCCAACCGCGCAGACCCCCCCATTGCACCCCCCATGTCCCAACTGCGCACAGACCCTCCATCCCTCACTGCACCTTCCCCCCCACCCCACATCCCAGACCCGCACAGACCTCCGCCCCTCATTGCACTTACAGGCAGTCCCCGAGTTACGCGGATCTGCAGTTATGAACGGGGCTTTTCTCGCCCCGGAGGACGGGAGCGGCAGGACGCCCAGATGCGCCACGGTCCGCCGCCCCCGTCCTCCGGGGCGAGAAAAGCTGCTCCCCGTCTCCCTGGTCTGCAAGGAGATGGGGAGCAAAGCCTTGGAGCATGCCCGCAGCAGGACAGCCCGGGCGCGCTTGAGCTGTCCCCCTGCGGGCGTGCTCCACGGCTTTGCTCCCCGTCTCCCGACCAGCAGACCAGGGAGACGGGGAGCAAAGCCGCGGAGCACGCCCACGGGGGACAGCCCAGGCGCTCTTGGGCTGTCCCGCTGCGGGCATGCTCCGCGGCTTTGCTCCCCGTCTCCCTGGTCTGACCAGCAGACCAGGGAGATGGGGAGCAAAGCCTCGGAGCACGCCAGCAGTGGGACAGCCGCAGCACGCCTGGACTGTCCCGCTGCCCGCGTGCTCTGCGGCTTTGCTCCACATCTCCCAGGTCAGCAGACCAGGGAGACGAAGCAAAGCTGTGGAGGACTTGGGCGGTCCTGCCACCCCCGTCTCCCTGGTCTGCTGGGGGGGGGGGGGTGCAGCTAGTGCCCCCCCCCAGCAGACCAGCCTTTTCTTGCCTACCCCTGGGGTAGAGCAGCTGGGGGCTGCTGGGTTGGTCCCGCAGCGCCGCTCCGGACCAACCCAGCAGCACCCCAGCTGCTCTGCCCCAGGCGTCCTGATTCAGCCGCTGCTGGTCAGTTTCAGCAGCGGCTGAATCAGGACGCCTGGGGCAGAGCAGCTGGGGTGCTGCTGGGTTGCTCCAGTAGCGCCGAGGAGCCGCGCTACTGGAGCAACCCAGCAGCACCCCAGCTGCTCTGCCCCAGGCATCCCCAAGTCAGCCGCTGCTGAAAGTGACCAGGGGCTGACTACAGGAAGCCCGAGGCAATGTTGCTCTGCCCCAGGCTTCCTGGAATCAGCTGCTGATCAGTTTCAGCAGCAGCTGACTTGGGAACGCCTGGGTTTCTTAAGTTGAATCTGTATGTAAGTCAGAACTGGCATCCAGATTCAGTCGCGGTTGAAACTGATCAGTTTCAGCAGCAGCTGACGCCAGTTCCGACTTACATACAGATTCAACTTAAGAACAAACCTACAGTCCCTATCTTGTATGTAACCGGGGACTGCCTGTAGTTTCTGTAGCCTAGCTCTGCATCAATCTCTTACCCCACCATTAACTCCCCTTCCCATCACATCACCTCTATATGTACACCACTCTCACATCATGGTATTTACCATCCTCCCCCCCAGCTGCCGACCGTCTCATTGTTCAGGCTATTTAACACTAATTTCCTATTGCCTATCTAGAATCAACTCCATACCTACTGTCCACCATATTCCGCATCCCGTTATCCATGCTGCTCAGCAACAGTCCTCCATCCTCCTAATCATTAACAGCACCAACCCCATCCACCATCCTCTCTCTTACCTTAAAGCAACCACCCCAAACTCTATACCCACTCTCAAGCCCGCTCTTCAGCATCCTAATATCCAGCACTGACCTCTCCTGCTCAGCACTAAAACCCATACCCTCCCACCTTGTCTATTTAGTTGGTAAGATCTTTGTGGCAGGCACTGTCTCTTACTCTGTTTCTACCGTGCCAACCACAATAGGGTTCCATTTTCATTTGGGACCCCTAGGTGCCTCTGTAACAAGAATGCATACTAATTATAGGAAAATCTAATTATAATATTGCTGGCTCTAAAATGGTTAGTTGTTTCTTCATTGTTCTTTATAACATATGTAAAATAAAGTTCAAATCAACAGTAAATGACTAAATAGGCAGCTTCCCTCCCCTCATCCCCAATTCCCCCTTTCTTAGAAAGTATCTCAATAGGCAATTTCCAAAAGGAAATAGAAGTTTAATGGCAGTTGAAAAAGAAATAGTGTGCTTTTAGTAATAGTATTATTGTTACACTACTGCCTTGAGGCCTAACCAAGATCAGAGCCTGCTCCACCATGTTTGGCTTGATACAAGTACAAGTTGCACCTCTAAAATCCATAATTCTCTGTTCCAGCAACATCTGTGGTCATGCCGGACCATGGATGTTCCAGGATTAGAGAGTAAAAGCGCTCTGCAGGAGGGTGGGGACCCAGGAGCTGGTGTACTGCTGAGTCAGACTGCAGAGGAGAGCAGGAGCCAGCACATGGCTCAACTGGGCTGCGGGGGAAGCCCTTGGGGAGCATCGACAAGCCAGGGAGAGGGGGCAGCAGTGTCCTGTAATGACCTCCCCTGGTCCAGAAAAATCCCTCATCTAGGTCCCGAGGGTGCTGAACCAGGGAGATCCAACCTGTACATAACAAGAGACAATTTATGGCTCAGTTTTCAGAGATGTTGAACACTCAGTGCTCCCACTGATTTGCTTAATTCTTCTGAAAAGGCCATTCATGACACACAAACTATAACAGACAATTATTGATGAGGTAACAGATTACAAATAATCTTTTAGTTTGATCAGTATTTTAAAGAATGGTTCTATGTTAATAGAATAGCATGGCTGATTATTGCTTAATTTATATATTTGAGGAATCATGAGAAATCTTGCATCACCTGGATGGGGTAATATTTTCCATGTGCTAATTTTAATCACAAACTATAATTTGAGGCAATGATGTAATTGTTTAATCCCTAAAGCATATATTGCTGAAACATAGGCAGGATTATGATAATTGTGCTTCCAAATCAGGATTGCATGTACAAGGTATGTGATATGGTGTTCATTTGTTTTCAATGATTTACAGAGAGCTGGATTTATCTTAAAAATGAAAAAATCAGATGAAATTCAAGACAAATGGCAGAGAGGAAAAATAACTTAGCTTTAATGAATGTTTATTGAGGTTGCTAGACACAAATCGATCCTGAACCAGTAATTCTTTCTGGATTTGAAAGTACTGGATTAGAGACACCAACTCCCTTTCTCCTAGTCTGAGCTAAATATCCATGGAAGGAATTGCTACTACATTAAAATCTGAAGGTCAGAGTCTTCACAGCCTTGCCCTGTGCAAGGTGGGCATAAAGTACTACCAAATCAAAATAACAGCGTTTTTCACCCGCTTTGTACAGGTTTAAATAACTTCATGGTGCATGAGAACCAGATCCTGCTACCAACATACCATAGCTGACAAAAATGATACTAACTTTGTCAGATTTACTTTAGCAAAAATATCCATCGATAATACCATCACCTGCTTACTTAAGCAGTCATGCCCTCCCACATCTGAAAACCGACAGGAGAATATCAGTGTTGTGTTACTGTTTATACCTAATAGAGAATCTCCTTTAGCTTATGCAACAGAGGTGCTTCATTTGTATCCAGGTTTCACTTTAAGATTCAGCAAGAAGAGGGTTGTTGTTTTTCTCTTGCTGTTGCAATGCTGTCTATGCAAAAGACTAGAACAAAAGAAAACCTGTTTTTCAAGCTGCAAATGCATACTATGAATACGTAAGAAACATGTTATATTAAAAAGGAAGTATCTGTGGCCATGAAAACATTGTAACTCAGCTAAGGATAAGTCTGTAGAAGGAAATGTTTATGGCCTTCAAGAGATCAAAATAATATAGAAATGGGAAGTTCTCTGGCCCTAATTAGGACACGCATGTTTCCAATAGTGAATTAGCATACTGAATGTTTCCCATATAGCCAGTTCTATAATTATCACTACCTATATATTCAAAAGTGACTAGTGATTTTGGGTCTCTCTTTTTCGGGTGGCCCACTTGAGACCAAATCTGGCAACAGTAGGGAGGGCTTGGCTCTGGGTTCCCGGAAGGAGCAGGGCCTTGGCAGAAGGGACAGTGCTAAGGGCAGCCAGGATTCATTGCCCCTTGGACTGCACTACACCTCACCCAACCAGCCCTCAGTATCGCCCAGATCATCGCCCATGTGGGGCACCAGTGACATTTTAAAGGACCCACGATTCGGGCTGCTGCTGCTTGATGCCTGCCAAAGTAGCAGTGCCAGCAATCTGGAGCCCCAAGCCCTCGGGCTTCTGCCCCCTTTTCCTTCTCCCTCCCCCCCTTCCATCAGCAGCCCTCCTTGAGACACTGTGACGGAGCCTAATTTTTACAATGTTGAACACTCTATGGAACTCAGGTTCTTGGAAAATACTTCAAATATTGGGCATCAAAATCATTAGTCACTTTTGGAAAATAAGACCGTAAGATTACTGAGCTTGGATGTATATAGGTTGGACCGCCCTGGTACCATGATTGAGGGGATTTGCTGGATCAGGGGAGATCCCTCCACTCATGGCCTGTGCTGAACACTGCTCCCCCAACGGCTCCAGCCTGGCCCCGCTGCCTCCTGGCTGGCTGTGGCTCCCTGGACCAGAGCTCTCTAGCTGCCATTTTACTTGGCAGCCACTGGGACCAGAGCTCCATGGCTGGAGCTCCCAAAACGTGGCTGGAGCTCTACAGCCACTGCTGGCCCCCCGCCACTGCCCAGCCACTGGGGTCAGAACTTCCTGTTGCACTGCCTTCCCCTTCCCCCTCAACATGGGGCTCCTGGCTGAGTTGCCAGCCCTCCTGCTGTGCTCCTGCCCCAGGGCCAGACTTCTCTATACCTGGGCTGTGTGGTCCAGGAACATCTGTGGTTCTGCCAGACCACGGATGTTGCTGGACCAGAGTGTCCCAGTTAAGGGAGATACAACTTGGACCAACTTTTCGATGGGAGGATTTCAGCAAGAATGGGACAATGGATTGGATTTTGTTGTAACTATACCCACTTAACTCAAAATCCGGTGGTGAATCCTTGTTATGTGTCTCCTGAGGCACATTGTGCATAGAAGAATGGAACAACTGAGGAGTTACATGCATATAACTGACATTGATAGCTAACCCCAGCGGCTCTCGTAATTCAATTTTGATTGCTACATTGTCAACATAGATAGGTTCATGCCCTTCAGGTTACACTTAGGCTGTGTCTACACTGGGCCACTTATTCCGGAAAATCAGCCGCTTTTCCGGAATAAGCTGCGAGCTGTCTACACTGGCCCTTGAATTTCCGGAAAAGCAACGATGCTCTACTGTACAAAATCAGCCGCTATTCCGGAAAAACTATTCTGCTCCCACTCGGGCATAAGTCCTTATTCCAGAACACTGTTCCGGAAAAGGGCCAGTGTAGACAGCCCAGTAGTCTTTTCCGCAAAAAAGCCCCGATCACGAAAATGGCGATCGGGGCTCTTTTCCGGAAAAGCGCGTCTACATTGGCCACAGACGCTTTTCCGGAAAAAGGGCTTTTCCGGAAAAGCAGCCTGCCAATGTAGATGCTCCTTTTCCGGAAAAACTGAAAACAGAATAGTATTCCGTTTTAAGCATTTCCGGAAATTCATGCCAGTGTAGACACAGCCTTACAGTACTACTGCCTCGTTGATTACTGTGGGATGGCACAGGACATATGGTAAGAGAGAGAAGAGTTTGCCCCTTTGATTCTGTGGGCCATATTCAAAGTAGAGTTTAAGTGAATCTAAAGGAGTTTATGATGCTATAAAGTGCAGCATCCCCTTGCCCACCCAAAATGTATTAACTAGTTTAAACTCCTTTAATGTATCTTGATTCCGTCTATGCTAGATGCTAACTAATTCTTTAGATAAACATACACACTTGCATTCACCAATTTATACTCCTTTACACATTGTCTCTTAATTTGGACCAATAACACTAACTGCAAGGAAAAAGAAATTGTGACTTATATACCAAGAAATCAGAAGAGAGGGTGTAGCAGGATGAGAAATGTATTTGGGAGGGATTTAAGAATGTAGATATGAAATAAGGCCACAGCACTTTCCTATCACACATCTTTCTACTGACCCTTTGGCACGTGTAGACCCCTTATACTCATCTCACTATCTGACTTCTTATCGTGACCAGTATGTCTTAATAATATGAGGCTATGTTCATACTAGGGATGTCAACAAATAGTTGACTAGACAATTAACCAATAAGCCTACGTTTATTGGCTAATCTAGTTGACTACTCACATTTCCCCAGTCCCTCCTGCTGCCTCTGAATCAGAGGCAGCAAGCAGGGGGAAGCAGAAGCTAGTGCTGGGGGGAACCACCTTAAAAGCCGGTTGAGGCAGCACTGTGGAGGCAGCAGTGCAAGGCGGGGAGGGCAGGGGAGGCTGCTGTGAAGCAGCCTCTGCCCACAGCGGGCCCTGGCTGCCTCTGTCTGCAGAGCAGCCTCTGTCCATTATGAGGTTGGGCCTACCATGGACAAGGGCTGCTACCGGAGGACAGAGGCTGCTTTGCGGCAACTTCTCCCACCCCTTCTCTCCCAGCAGCCTCTGTCCGGGGGGAGCTCAGAACCAATTTACCACTCTTACTCATGTTGAAGAGCAACTTGCTTTTCAAATAATCTTGCTGTTTTTAATGGAATTACATACAGAGTGGGGAAGCCATACATGTGATTAAAGCTAACAGAATAGGTCTCTAAATCAGAGATATGTTTTAAAAAATGGTTCAACAACTGGATTATGTTGAAAGCCATTTGACTATCCAATTTTTAAGAAAATGTGTTAGTAAAGGAATTAATTTTTATCCATATTTATCTAAGCATTTCCAAACTTGATATAATTTAACTGTTTTAACTAGTTGATATGTAGTTTTGTAGATTACATGACCTAGCAGCTCAGTATACTGTTCCACCAGTCACAAGCATATAACTGCAATTCTGATTATTCTTTTCATTTCACACAGTATTCACTGACATGGCATGAGGCCAGAGACAGCTTTTGGTTTTACTCATAATCTTGGAGAAACTCTTCTGTCTTCAGTAACATTATTCCAAATTTACTCTGGTCTTGTCATCCCAACCATGCTACATTGGCACAGCTGCATGGAGGTAGCACGGCTGGTGAAGCCATGCCATGTCAACAGGAGAGTGCTCTCTTGTCAACAAAATTACTTCATCTCAACCAGAGGCAAAAGCTATATTGGCAGAAGACACCATTTTAAATCAAGGTAACTTACATAATTCAAGGGGGTATTTTTTCACACAGATAAGACACAAATTATATCGATGTAACAGTAGTGTAGACAAGCCCCCTGAGAATGCAGTCTCACTCATGAAGTGTAACATATATGCTAGTTTACATATTACTGTTTTTAAGAAGAATTACCATGTATTTTAGAAAATCTATTTAGTAGACCCTGGAGACGGTTCTTCTTTTGTTTACATTTTTATTAGACCAGTATAACTTCTCTGACTTCAACAAAATTACTTCTGGTTTACAATAAGATAAGTAGCAAGAAAATCAGGAGCACAGTCCTCTCAGCTTTAATGGTTTTATCTTCATTTTTGAGTCATATGATGTAGTGTGCATTCCCCGTATAGTTTATTGGGGGAAGTAGTTAATCTATTTTGTCCCAGTGGGAAAGAATAGTAATTAAAAACTTTCCTTCAGGGTATCAGAAAAAAAAAATAGAAAAAAAAACACTCAAGTGTAGTTTATTCTGTATAATAGCTTTCCAAAGAAAGACTCGGTGTGCATTAGTGGTATGATTTTTAAACTATTTTCCAACTTTTGATAATATTATTGCATTACCTGAAAGCAATCCTATTACTTATCTGTACGAGTGTTGAAACTAGTCCTTCGGAAAAATAAGTTCAGGAAAACCTTTTCGTACGACTGGATAGACTTGTTTTAAAACCTCAGTCTTAATAGTAAAATCTCATCAGTATTCAAAGCTTGTCATTTGGGGGTTGTTGTTGTCGTCTCACACAAAGGGGGAACATTTTGGAATGCCCCTAAAGTCATGGACTTTCAGGGCGGCATCATTTCCAAAAATTCAAATATAGTTGTCTTTTGATATGATCAGAGACTCTAACCCACTTCTACTAAAGTCAGTGGTAGTCTTGCCATTAATTTCAATGGGAGCAGGAACAGGAGCAGACTTATTTTTTCCCCTTCTTCTTAAAAGATCTGCCATATTTTTTTCCCCTTCTTCTTAAGGGAATATATTTTCTATGCCAGTGAGTCCAGGAAGATAATTTGCATATATGACAAACTGGCAACCCTCTTGCTTTGTTTGACTATTTTGCAAGATGCTTCGTTAATCTAGCAGTTTTCAAAGGAGAATAAAGATGGGATAATGGGTATATTTTTTATCCTTTTAAAATTGATTAGGCCCCAATTTAGAAATGTAAGATTAGATTGAGCATTAAAACTTCCAAAACTGTACAAAACTATCATCTTTTTGAGAAAGAAACACTTTTCTTCAAGTCTGCATGCGTTATCTGCTCCTAGCTAGTTTTTACCAATTCCCATGATGTTGCTTTCACTAACAGAGACATGTTTACAAAAGAATGCAATGTATCTTGTTTAAAAAGACACTTTCAAACCTTGGAGTGCTACAAAAGTTTGGAAACCAAAAACTATGTGGTGAGGGAGTAAAGATATGTACAAAGCGCCGTTGTTTTCAGTGACTCAAGAATTATAAACATTAAAAGAGATGCAATTTGGCAGTGGCAAGCTTCAATGTCAATGTTATTACTTTTGTATATAATGTATGAGGAACATTTGAAAATGGCAAGAGTCCATAAAATTGACAGATAAGGCTGTAAGCAATAATGGTTCAGCTATCCCCTATATCTCATTTTAAGACAGATGATTCCATTGCATCTATTTCACCTCCCATATCTTGAGAACTAATATAAAATTTATTACAAGTACAGTGACTCTCTCTTGTGTAGCATAGCACATGGAGTTTTTTCCCCATCTAGCTATCATCTTTGTTACTGTAATCTTGAAACAATAAAGGTCATGTTAGCTATAAATCCATTCCTAGATTTTCCCTGTATTTGTTATTCACTTTGCTTTAGCACAAAAAATGCTTTTGTTCTAATAGAAAACATAAGTGAATTAAAACCAGTAGAACTGCGATGAGAGTATGGCAAGCTGTTAAACTTGCAATCACAGCACCATTAAGCAGTTACAGCAGAAGCATTTTAAAATGCCCTCACTTTTCCATATGACTTTCTTGGGATGGTTTGAATGAGTGCCAGTGATTGACAGCACTTAAACTAATGCTATCCCACAGAATAGATGGAGCCCTTAGTGCAAAAATGCAAAATTCCCTGCACTCCCTGCCACCTTCACCCTGATCTGGAGAGGCATCTCACTTAAGGACAAGAAGGGAATAGTTTACTGTATATAATTCAGACTTTGACCTTCTTTGCTTAAATGCCCTGCAAAGATGTCAGTGTTACTCATGACTTTTTTTAAATCTGAAAAAGTGTTTACAAGAAAGTGAGCTGAGAACACCCTTGCATTTTGGCCATTGGTTAGCTTTGGGTAGGGACAGAATCGTATTCATCTGCTCCTTTGTATGTCAATTTGTAAATCAATGAAAGAGCAGCACATACTAGGATGCTGTGGGGTATTATGGATAAGGCTGGTTTTGTGTCAGTGTTCACAGATGTCTCAGGTTCCCCTGACTTCTTTGTTTTCTTTTTCAGGGCCCCTTGCCCACTACCTGTTGCCAAGCCCCCTGCAGTGGGACGTGCAAAGATCCATTTCTTCCCGTTCCAATTGCCTGGCCTCCCTCCAAGACATGAAGAGCTGCTTTCTTTCCCTCTGGGGAAACCCTTATTGGGAACAGAAGAGGAAGAAGCATGAGACAGGCAGTGCAGATCATTCTGGAAACAAAAAAAAAAAAAAAAAATCACAGAGATGAGTCACAAATCCACAATTTTATCAAAATTTGCCCAGCTTCATCTACACCTCATTTCAATAGGTGCTATGGCATAGCACAACCAAGACTATAGAGAGGCACTCAAGTCATTCACCAGGAGTGTGGGAGAGGGGGCTCTATTTCTCCAGTGCCATGCTAATGTGGGCTTGCTTTTGTCCGTCAGGTGTTTTACAATAATTCAAACAGTCTGACCTGCAGCCTGAAAGTTAGGGTCTGCTGCCAGTCAGGTCTGTTTTCAGAAAGGAGATGGTTAATTTTCTGGAAGTATTTGGTAAAAGTTATGGACTCTTAAGGCATTCTAAATGATCTGATTCAGGCATAATAATTTTAGTGCAGACCATTCTAGATTTTATAATCCTCAGATGTCCCAGTCAGAGCATTATAACTCCCACAATATCCAATACCATATTGCATCTTCTATGCTGTAAATAACATGAGATAGCTGCAAAAGCCAAGAGATACAAAGAGTTTTAAATGTTAACTAGCTGCTTCACAAAACACTTTGATTAGGGATGGATTTCTGTATGCATCCTTGAGACCTAGACTAGTATAGGAGGACCATATACTCCTCCTTGCCTCTCCTCAACCTTTCCTTCCTATACCAAACTCTTCCCACAGAGAGCAGAATGCACTGGGTCTTAAGTGCATTTAAATGCACAGCAAGTTTAGAAATACTTTTTCCCCTGCAAGAAGGGAATTAGCTAGACCCTAAAATGAACCTACCTCCTTAAAGTCAGTTCTTTTGGGAAATACTGAGACATGATTGACAACTAATTAGAGCTGATTCAGTAGGAACAAATTAATTTTTCCATAGCACTAGAGAGATGATTCCTGTGACATGCTACATCAGTATTTCCATTAAAAACTTCTACTTTCAGAGATTTACAACTGGAAAAAAAATCTGTTCCACTCAACATACAACAGGCCTTACATTGAGCTTATGGACGTGGTATATATTGGGAGCAATTCCCTGACAGTTGCATCAGTTTTACATCAGGGTAAATGCTGATCAGGATTAGATCAAACCTCTGAGATTCTGAGTTTTATTAACATTTTAAAATTCTCTTTCTTCTAGGTAAAGGAAAGGGGGACTAGTTAATTTCAGACACCAATTTTGCATTCTATAATTTATTAAGAAATTGTTTTGTTGTAGTTGGTAAATTTTCCAAGTTACAATTCCATTGCCCAAACTCTGTATGTCTACACTACAGAGTTTTGTTGGAAAAAAGGCCATTTTCCTGACAAAACTTGAGGAACATCCACACTGCAAGGGCCCAAATATTCTAGGACCATCACAGCTTCTGCTCAAAGTCAATTCCATGTTGTCTTTTGACATTCTGCCTCCCCTTCCCGTCCCTTTCCCCTCCCCTCCCTCAACACACACACACTGATCCTGCTCCATAAAATGAATATGGAATGAATGTTACAAAGAAAGCTAGCACTGTGGGTGGCATACAAAACCCACCAACCTCATGACCTTTTACTGTGAAATCTTATTCTCATTTTATCTCATCATCTCCTCCCGTGTTCTTCTTAGGTTTTATCCAGTCTAAGCTAAGAACATTGCAATGAAATCCTGGGTCCACCAAAGTCAATAGCAAAACTCTTGTTGATGTCAAAGGACTCAGGAGCTCACCTTTGGTGTTTGATTCCTCTGTACAGCACCGTACTCCTTTATGGCTATGTCTGAGTGATAATCTGATAGCTATAAATCCTCTGTGACCAGTTTCGAACTCATACATCTATTCCCAATTAGCATAGCTCTGAAACATTTGTCTTCTATAAAGTATTTCATTAAAGTCATTACATAAACCATTTATCTTTGTAACCTGGTTAAGATAGCTCAAAGAAACTGTAGTATAGGGATTGTTATGCAATAGACATTCAGAATAAAGAATCAGCTATGCCAGATCACATAAACTCTGCTGTAAACAGAAAAGTCAAGGCACTAGGCAGGATCTTGAGTAACAGTTGCAAGTAACAACAAGAAGCAGTAGCCCTGGATGGAACAAGAGGTGCTGAGGGTGGTGCCTTCTGGCTTACAGCAATAATAACAAACACCAAAAACATGGTTTCCAACATCAGCATGCCTGGCAAAAAGTGACTTTTAAGTACCAAGAGATAGAAAAGGTGTTTTGTGCTAAATGTCTTTCAAGATACACGCCACTGGTACCACAGAGGGTAACGTCGATGAAGATGATAGATTGAGCCTTCCAAAGACTAATAAATATTTCTTATCAGAAATAATGGTTCAAAGAGAACAAGCAAGAGAAACTTATCTTCTTTCAATTCTTAATTTGCAACTCATCCTTCTTTATCAAGTTTAGGGTGGCACATAATTTCTCTATCTGTCCCCTTCATATTCTCTTTTCAGTTTGATCAAAAAATATTAAACAGTCTCGCAGACAGCAACGTTTTATTTTAACCTTTATGCCCTTAGAAGATGTTGACATTCAACTTTTTACTGAAGTATACATGCATAATACAATGGCATATGTGTATTCTTTCCAATCTTTTGTTCTAAAACAATCATAATTAACAAAAAGATAAAATATCCATGATACCCAAAATATATTTCACACTCAATCCTGCTAATACTTATGTTCTTGACTTGAGCAATTTCATAAATGTTTATAGAATCAGGAACTTGGATTGCAACTTTCTTGAAATTAATATGTATTTATAAATTATTTTATCACTCTGAAGTGAATGCTCAGGAAAATTCACTTATATCCTTTAACTGAGTATTACTGAAGAAATGATAAAAAATGTTATCGATTATAACTTAATGAATGAGTTAAATCTAAACACAAATATTAATGCAGATTTGTGTGCCTAAATGTATGCACCTAAATCCATGTGGATAAACCTAAAATAGTAACCTAATTTTCAGAGATGTTGAACTCTCAGATTTCTCGTTAATTTCAAAATATAGAAAATTTTGGCCTCTTTTCTAGAGAAACACTAGTTGTAATAAAAGACACCACTCAGAAAAATCTGTACTGCATTATTTATAAATATTGCACAGTGGCATAGATTTTATGGGCCAGATTTTTATCTGATTTATACGAGTATAAATTGGAATGACACTACTCATTTCAAAGGAAACATTCCAAATGTATAGGTGCATGAGATCAACCCGGTCCTCCAGCCTTTACAAGAAAAATCACACAAGTCTGACATGAAATATTGCACCATACATGATAAGACAAGTATTTGTTTTGGAAGGACGCTCAAATTGCTCAGTTAGATCAAATACAACATTTAGAAGGGAGACTGTTATTTTAACATCACAGTTAATACACCAGGTTGGTGAGCAGTTAGTTATATTCATGCTTTTTCAAGTCATGTAACATATTCAAAAATAAATCAAATTATTTTTTTCTTGTTTGGAAAAGAGCTTTTCTTTTACTCAGACATATTACATGCAACTCCCTAGCAAGAATGACAGCCAGAAGAAGCAGCAAAAGTTGTAATATTAGATGAAAGAGAACAGGCAGAGAAGCTCAGAAGGCAACAAAATGCTGTACAAAGACAAGTCTGGCTATTTGAAACCGTTCCTCTCCTTTTCAAGGCAACAGCAGTACTGGGAAAGGAAAGCCACTGATTTTTTTTTCACAGCCTGGTATCTGACTGTCTAACTTTGCTTCTAATCGTCTTGTCTATTTTTAGGAAATCTTTCATTCCTCACTTTCATAACTCTCTCTCTCTCCCCCACAAGTTTCCGTTCCTGAAGTCACTTGACTCACTAATTTAATAGACCCATCAAATCACTTAAAAGGTCCTAAGTAAAACAAAGATAAGTTTTAAACATTACCTGAAATCTTGACCCCCACCTCTCCCCGGTCCTGAATCACCTTTTTTCCCCTCTCTCAAGAGACAGAAAAAGCATTCCCACTCTGCTTTCCTTCCTGCCCAGATAACAAGCTGACCACGAAATATTCCAATTGCTCTAGTCTCAGCAGGTAAAAAAATATCAAGCACGAGTGACCTATTGCTGTCATTTAAAATACTCTGCTTCTGTTCCTCATGCCTCGTCTATAGACCTACCCTCATTAGTGCATTGAAGAGTCAATGTCACTGACTTTTGTTCATTCATACTCAGTCTGAAAGGGCAAATAGCTTTATACATACACTAATGCTTAAAAAGAAACTCATAAAAATGGTACTCGTGCCTATAGCTTATAAGACACCCAAAGAGTCATACCCTATTGTATAACCCTAAATACATTCACATAATAAGGCAAAATCATCTTGCAAAGATCACTGTTGGTTATACAATTTAATTATATCATGGATGGCGGTATTCATTTGTTTTTGTCCTTGAGGGAGAATATTCTTTTGGGTGATGGATGTTTTCAACTCCCAAAAGCAAGAGACACAGCAAAAGTTTACATTTTGAAAAATAGACTCTTTTATGGGATCATGCAGTTCTTCAGGTTATATTTGCGTTATTCATAAGGGATGAACTAAAGTAACAAAAGCGACGAGGCGTCCTGTGGCACCTTATAGACTAACTGAAGTGTAGGAGCATAAGCTTACGTGGGCAAAGACCCACTTCGTCAGATGCATGCATCTGACAAAGTGGGTCTTTGCCCACGAAAGCTTATGCTCCTACACTTCAGTTAGTCTATAAGGTGCCACAGGACTCCTCGTCGCTTTTGCAGATTCAGACTAACACGGCTACCCCTCTGATAAAGTAACAAAAGTAGTCAAAATATTCTGTGCTCCACCAGACATGTTTTAGACTCCTAAATTAACTGGCTATATTAACTGTTATGTGAACAGACATCTTTAATTTAAAAACATTGTTCTATTCAATGCTTAACATTTTTTTAAATATTTATTTGGCATCTAGCCTGCAGTTCAGGAAAGCACTTAAATCAGGGCAGCTTGTTTATGGGTTCACGGCTTTAGTTGCATCCACAGAAACCAAGATTCGAAGGTCGCAATGCCAAGTTGCAATGCCTGGAGCATGGAGCCTGGCCCATCCCTAGTGGACAGGAACAACCACTGTGGGGTGCACAGGGCAGATGTATTCTAGCAATTCCCTTTTCCATGCCAGGCTGAAATTAAGGTTTTGGGAGTACAATGGAAGTGGCTGCTGCCAACTTTCAGTGCCCCCTCAACAGTTTAGTGACCCATTGAATTGGGAGTCTATATCTGCCCAGACTTAAAACACATCTGTAGATGCATTGATATCAATGGGATATAGCTTTTACTGGATGAGGGGCCTCCCTAAATGGGAGGTTTTGCCTCAGGTTAGGCCTGGTCTAATGCAATTTTTCATACAAGTAAAGGCACAACAGTGGTTGTGGTACAACTGTGTTGATGCATTACACCGATGTGAAGATGTTGTATATCTGTATAGCTTATTCTCCTGCTCCACACTAGTGGTGTTGTTCCACTTTAACGCAGGAACGCTTTGTTGGTATAGAATGCAGGTATTGCATTCCTAGTGTAGATGTAGCCAAAGGATCAGTGATGCCAGGAAAGTTTGTCCTTATTTAGTGTTTCCTGACTTTCTGTCTGTTGGATTTTGAGCTGCATCTGCAACTCGCTTTCTTAAATTTAGATTTAACTGAACTGCTTGTTGCATTAAGGTTTTATCTGAGTAGGTCACAAACCCAACTGCAAACCCTTTGCTTTTACCCAAGCTTGGGACCAGCACTATTGCCGACATTAGTAGAGTGTACTTAGCCATTATTAATTTAAAGCAGCATTGTTAGCCCATGCTAGTAATAGTTCAGAAAACCCTAAGTCTGACATATCTCAGTGAAAGCTGAAAGGAAGATGAATGATTAAAGGTCTAGAGAACATGACCTATGAGGGAAGACTGAAGGAATTGGGTTTGTTTAGTTTAGAAAAAGAGAAGATTGAGGAGGGACATGATAGCCGTTTTCAGGTATCTAAAAGGGTGTCATAAGGAGGAGGGAGAAAACTTGTTCATCTTGGCCTCTGGGGATAGAACAAGAAGCAATGGGCTTAAACTGCAGCAAGGGAGGTTTAGGTTGGACATTAGGAAAAAGTTCCTAACTGTCAGGGTAGTCAGACACTGGAATAAATTTCCCAGGGAGGTTGTGGAATCTTCATCTCTGGAGATATTTAAGAGTAGGTTAGATAAATGTATATCAGGGATGGTTTAGACAGTATTTGGTCCTGCCATGAGGGCAGAGGACTAGACTCGATGACCTCTCGAGGTCCCTTCCAGTCCTAGTATTCTATGATTCTATGATTATGCTACCTAATATCACAGCAAAGACCCTGCTAGTTTAGAAGCCAGTGAACAACCACCATTCCACAAACAAGACACCATTCCTCAAACAAGACATGTCAAATGGACAATAATCCAAATATCTGCACCAAACACATGCAGCAGGTGACAGTGAAAAGGATACATTCTATAAGCATGAACAACGAGAAGTCTTGTGGCACCTTAAAGGCTAACAGATTAATTTCAGCATAAGCTTTCCTCTGAGAAAGTGGGTCCTTGCCTATGAAAGCTGATGCCCAAATATATCTGTTAGTCTCTAAGGCACCACAGGACTCCTTGCTGCATTTGCAGATACAGACTAACATGGCTACCCCTCTGATTCTATAAGCATGTGCAGTACTTACTGCACATGTCCCTTTGCCATTCCAGAGGACATGTATCCATGCTGGTGACAGGATCTGCTTGATAACAATCCAAAGCAGTATAGGCCAACATGTTCATTTTCATCATCTGAGTCAGATGCCACCAGCAAAAGCCTGAATTCTTTTTTCATGGATTGGATTCTGCACTTTCCACATCAGAGTTTTGCTCTTTTAAGAATTCTGAAAGTGTGTTCCATACCTCATCCCACTCAGATTTTGGAAGGCACTTCAGATTCATAAAACTTGGGTGGAGTGCTGTACCTATCCTATATCAGAGGGGTAGCCATGTTAGTCTGAATCTGCAAGAACAACAAATCCTGTGGCACCTTATAGACTAACAGATTTATTGAAGCATAAGCTTTCGTGGGCAAAGATGTGTCATGCATCTGACGAAGTGGGTCTTTGCCCATGAAAGCTCATGCTCCAATAAATCTGTTAGTCTATAAGGTGCCACAGGACTTCTCGTTGTACCTATCCTAGAAATCTCACATTGTGTTATGTCAAATTTGCAACGAATGTGTTCTTAAAATGAATAATATATGCTGGATCATCATCTGAGACTATTATAACTTACATGGCAGAATGTGGGTAAAACAGAGTAGGAGACACATAATTCTCCCTGAAGGAGTTGAATCACAAATTTAATTAACACATTATTTTTAATGAGTGTAATTAGCATAGAAACATATCCTCTGGAAGGGTAGCTGAAGTATTCAAATGCTTAACATATCCGGCTACAAAAGAGCTCTTTCTCAAAAAGGCATGTGTGGACAGGGAAAAGGGAGTTCTTTTGGAAGAAGAGGAAAGAGGAAAAGCACAGGTGCCGTGGTGGTCATTCCGTTCATAGCAATCACAGCTTACATGCATCCATTCAGTCTGGACACTCTCTTTTGAAAATCAGATCACTTTTTCGATACACGTTTGCAGTATGGATGCTCTTTTTTGGAAGACATTTTTCCGGAAGATCTCTTCCAAAAAAAGCTTCTTCCAAAAGAAGCCTGTAGTCTAGACGTACCCTCGGTGAAGAATAATTTCCATTCTCCATGCATTCTTCTGATGTAGTCCTTTGAATTTAGTCAAACAGGATACCTTCCTAACCATGTACCCTTCCCATAGATTTTGCGATCTTGCCATTGATTTTGCAATTTTAATTACTGGTGGCTCAGTATGCAAATCGACTTACATTCTGAAGCACTCATTGCCCAGTGACCAAACAGAGATAAGCATCTATCTCCTTCTCTCCTCCCACACCCGCCGCCTGAATAGAGCCTGCCCGAAGCATATCACTTCCTGGTGACCTGCTTTAACATCAATGGTTTAAGAACAAGAGTGCCATTATAGATACCTAATTTCTTAAATGTTATCCGTGCAGCAGTCTGCAGTGATTATGACAACCAGTGGGTCATTGGCTCTCAACAGAGACGTTACATGCCACAGTTCGGTGACTTATTCTCCATAAACGTCACCCAGAGAGTCCTGTAAAGCCTTTTCCCTCTGCCAGTTGCCACAAAATAAGTTCCTGGGTTACTCCACTAAAGAGCAGAGATACTTACTTTCTAGGGTGTGGTCATGTCTAATTAATTGCTGTTTGTAAAAGTCTTCAGGCTGGTTGGATGACAGTCTCTATAAGAGAGATGTAGGTAGTACAATCTGCAGTAAACCGTCCTGCTTGGTAATGCTGACATTAGTGGAAACATTGTGCTGCAAGGCTGACTTTTGTCTCCAAGTACTTATTACAGGAGTAGGAAAACCCCCTCTTCACAAATATGTCCATGAAAAAAGAGGCTTTTTACGTGGAGTTATGTCCATCTTTTCTCCAACCCTTCGGAAAATCTTCCATATAAACTATGTGTAGCTGGAACTCAACAAGGCATGGGGATATAGTTGGGTGAAAAGGATGCAGAACTGTAGAAGAGAAGTGGGCAAATCAGTAGGGTTTCTGGCATTCATTTTTGTGCATTCACATGGTCTTGGAGGAGAGTCTGAATTAAGCCACAGATAGTGATGTACTGGTAGTCTGGACTTGAGGAAGGCATGCTTTTACTTGGCATACTCTGTCCAAGGTATGTTAAGAGGGTTCCACCTTCCCAATGAACACTTTAATCTTCTGCAGATGCTTTGCGGTCCATGAGATATCCCTACAGGTCCAAGGGCCATCCCATGCCAGAGAATCATGGAATTCACACTCCTGATCTGCTGTCAGAAGTTAAAATAGGACATACCCAATCCACACAGCTGCATTTAAAGAGTAGTTTGTCAGTTTTCCAAAGGAACCAGATTCCCATGTCTTTCTTGCAAGAACATTGCAGTTCTTTATAGGTTACACACAGATACTTAATAAACCACCCCTTCACGGTAAACAGCCACAAGGGTGTAGTACATTTAGGAAAGATGCTATCATTTACTCTCCACATAATACGTAGCCCTGATGAGTCATAAACCATTCATAATTATGAAGGATATGTTCCTCCCGAGTGACAGAAATAAGTTGGCAGACAATGTTCCTCCCTGTCAATGGGCCAGGAAAAGTATTAGGAAAATTGAACCAAAACAGTGAAATACCTGGTATGGACATATGACCTGGGACTGCTTGATATTTACACCAGGCCTACTTCCGGTGCTTACGGTCTGACTCCCAACTTCAGTAGATGTATGTGTGTGAGAACATTAGTAGAGTTGCTGAGGTCTCATTGGCAGCGGGGGAGGAAGGAAAGAAGGTAATTGCTCAGGCCCAGAGATGCAAAGAGGCCCGGCGTTCCCTGTGGCTGCCACCATTACTGCAGCAGCAGCAGTAGAAAGAGCCCCAGGCTCCTTTGAATTGCCACCAGAGCTCTGCTCTGTGCAGCTCTGAGGGCTTGGGGGGGGGAGGGGAGAGCAGGGGAGGGGCATATCACAGTCTGGGCGGAGCTAAGGGCTGTCTGTCCTTGGCCCTTCTGTCCAAGGCCCCTCTCCCTTCAAGGGCAGGGAGCTGGATCCCCCACACCTTACCCCGGGCCCACAGTGGCTGTCAGCCCCACTAGCAGTGATGAGCCACCAAATGGGCTAATTGCCTCAAGTAAAAACTTGCCTGGACCCTGTAGATGCATAGGTCAGCTGCTCTGTGTAGCTACACTACTTTTATCACACTAGATTGGTAAGGACTAGCATAAGCAAGATAAAACCATAATGATGATAAGGTGATGTTTCAAAATTCCCTAGTGCAGCAACGGCCACCATGGTATGTCAGTGTGAAATGTTGAATGTTGGAAAAATCATGAGACTACGAGATCCCCATTCCCATGCCAGTTAGTCAACAATTCTGTGTGAACTTTTCTAGAAATATTTTCCATCAGCTTCAGTTGGAATCTTCTGGTCCTTTGTTCACTGCGAGTTTTAAGTGACTTCCAAAAGTATCTTCAACACAGTGACACAACCTTAATTATGCTGCTAACAGAGACATTCCTACAACAACAACAGCATTGCCAGCTTGCAAACCGGCCAACAGAAAGAAAAGGCCTATAAAGGAAAGTGCTCAGGTCAGCTGCTGATCCAAGGAGGAATAAGTAGAGAAGACAGGCTATTTAGCATAGGACAGCAAAAACCTGTGATATTGCCATGCTTAATTATAGACAAGGGCAGAAAAGTGCTAGGTAATAATGGACTTACAGCTGGGTCCCTTTCACTATGCCTTTCACAAAGTTTACATGCATCATATTTCCTTTTCCTGTCAGTATCTTTACTGGTAATGTGTCCTGTGAAAGCATCATGTCTGGAGTATCAATAACTATTGTTATAGGTTATGCATCCAAAAAACTTGTGCTGGCTTTATCATTAAAAGACAGTAAAGGCAGCTGATGTTTGTTTGTTTGTTTCGTTTTGTCGAAAACTAAACCAAATTATAGCCTATTGTACTCATAAAGTAATGAACACATGTTGGCATCAGTAAATTGGTTGGGATGTACTAAAATATAATACCTGAAGGAAAGGTGTTGGATTATTAGAAATAAATCTAGAATTTACCTGGAGTACTCAAAGCTGTAGGAGGGAAAATGTTCCACACAAAGTCCATGGCTTCAAATTGTTAAACAAGTGAAAAATATGATTAGTTTAAAGCAACCCAACCCTACTCATTTGTTTTGGATAATGTTCCCTATCACCTTGAGGTGATATTACAGAATAATATAATTTACTCAGAGTTGTGATGACAGTATGTGTCAATGTACTGCCACTAAAGGGACTTGCTGCATTAGAAGCAAGCATTATTCATGCAAGCAGTGGAGCAGGAATGGGAATTAGTTACAGAAATGTTGTTTTGCAATGCTGGAGTTTTAATACTGTTTTAATGTCAGAGCTAAATTGCTGTGTACATTTTGTCTACACAGCCATAGAAGTAGAATATTCAGGCATTTATAACTTTTTAATTTGTAAATGTTAATTTTCCAAATTTAGAAAAAAAATCCAAAAGCGGAGTGCTCATTAAAACCTAATCATATATCTCAGGTTTATAGAAAAAAAACTTAAAAAACAATGAATAGTTCTGCAGCACCTTAGAGACTAACAAAAAATGTAGATAGTATCATAAGCTTTCATGGATACAACCCACATCTACATTTTTTGTTAGTCTCTCAGGTGCTACAGGACTATTTGTTGTTTTTTAAGATTTTTCTATTACAGACTAACATGGCTACCCTTCTGCTGTTTTATAGGATACATTTTAAGTAGTTTGAAAGTCCACAGTTGGTCTCCCTGTCTTCTATCATATATGTCAGAACCTAAGGGTGTGTCTACACTGCAACCTTAGCTTGGAATAAGCTACGCAATTGAGTTAATTTCAAAATAGCTTATTTCATAATTTGGTGCTGTCTACACAGCACCAAATTTCAAAATAAACCATTATTTCAAAATGTCCCTTACTCCTCATGGAATGAGGTTAACAGGAACGTCAGAATAGCATCAGAATATTTTGAAATAACGGGCTTGCTCAAAAGATATGGAATAGCTACTTTGGGATACCAGAAGTATCCCGAAATAGCACCACAGTATAAACCTAACAGAACAACTTTTAATATGTATGTACCTAGGTTTTGTATGTTTACAAATGGCTAACAATCATAATTATTTGGACTTAAGCTGTGTCCATGAAGTTTCCTCACTCTTTATGTTGTACAGAGATCACAGACCCAATATAGCCATTTTTTAAGTTATCAGATTTTAAACCCTGACAGAATGATGTAATTTCTACTAACCAGTGGAAATCTAATTCTATGACATCAAAAGCCAAGCTACAGAGGATTATGCCCTCAGGCCAGCCAAAGCATTTAAGCACAAATCATGATTAAGTGCTTATCTGAGTAGGACAAACTGGAGAAATGGTCTGAGGCAAATAGGATGAAATTCAACAAGGACAAATGCAAAGCACCCCACTTCAGAAGAAGTAATCAGTTGCATACATAAAAAACAGGAAGTGACGGCCTAGGAAGCAGTTCTGTAGAAAGGGATCTGGGTGTCATAGTGGACCATGAGCTAAATATGAGTCAACACTCTGACACTGTTCCAAAAAAAAAAAAAAAAAGCAAACCTCAATCTGGGATGTATTAGCAGGAGTGTTGTGAGCAAGACACAAGAAGTCATTGTTCCCCTCTACTCTGCACTGATTAGGCCTCCGCTGGAGTACTGTGTCCAGTTCTGGGAGCCACATTTCAGGAAAGATGTAGACAAACTGGAGAAGGTCCAGAGAGGAGCAACAAAAATGATTAAAGGTCTAGAGAACATGGCCTATCAGGGAAGAATGGAAGAACTGGGTTTGTTTAGTCTGGAAAAAAGACTGAGAGAGGACATGATAACAGCTTTCAAGTATCGAGGATATTATAAGGAGGAGGGTGAAAAATTGTTCTTCTTAACTCTTGATGACAAAACAAGGAGCAATGGGCTTAAATTGCACCAAGGGAGATTTAGGTTTAGAGGGACTGGAACAATTTGTATAGTGGTGCTGAGAACCATTGAACCTAACTGTAAAGCTGGTGTATGATGGAAATCACTTCGAGCCAGGGCTCCTGTAGCACCCCTAAACTCAGCACCTATGTTTAGGCTGGGCATTAGGGAAAACTTCACGTCAGGGTGGTTATGCACAGCAATAAATTGCCTCGGGAGGTTGTGGAATCTTATGAGTTGCTGGCTGCCCTTCTGCAAAATGATCAGATGATGGAATACGTGTCTATATCACTGACGAATTTGCAGCAGAACAGGTTGATAAAGAAAAGCCTGTAATGGGTTCTGATTACAAATGGTTTCATAAATGATTTTATGGGCAGCCAACAGTAGAAGCGGATCATAAGCTATGTAATAGAAGCCATTGTGCAAACCACTGGCTAGATTTCATTAGATAGCATTGACATTGCAAAAACACTTATTAAATACACTACGTAGTCCTGGAAAGATGTTTATTGCAGTAGGGACACTTTCGAGGGTGCTTGCAAATGCAAAGATTTGCAAGAATAGGAGGCTGTTCAGCCTTCAGCACCCCCTTATGTCCCAGTGTGGCTTGATACCATCCTGCCTCAGTTCCCTTTTTTGTGTTTCTTGCATACACTCCACACAGGGTTTATTTTTATCCAGTAATGTCCCTTCCTTTCTCCAGAGTCAAATTTATTGTCATAAAACAAAAAACAATGCCCAGTCCAGGTCTTCTCTTTTCCCCTCTCAAGTCTGATCTCTGCAGTATTTCTGTGTGTTGGCTGGTGCTTTTCCGACCTTCCTGGAATCTGATCTTTCTGTACCCTCCACCATCTTCAACCGTCTCTTTCACATCCAAACCTTTCCCCTTACCTTCCTGAGCTGAGAGAAGTTGCACATGACAACTCTTTACAGACTGCAGGAATCATTCTCTGTGTCTGCACCTTTCTGCCTGACTTCCAAGCACCTCCATGTAAGCCTCAGTTGAGCAGCATATAAAGAATCTTAATGTACACTGGTCCCTGTTTCCTCTTAAAGGGGCTAGTCATCCTGCGATAGGTGTATGTACTAACTCAGAGATTACCCCATTCCCAAAACAATACTGGCCAAACTCAAATGAGAAACCCAAAATGACTTGACCTTACAAGAGCTCGAGAATGAAGCTCAAGATGAAACGAATGAAAAAACAAAGGATACTTCCAAGTCCCTACATCCTGCTGGGATTATCAAGATGAAATTGCTGCACATGATGGACTCATGTCATGATCCCATGCAGCGTGAGCTCAGAAATACAAAGCATCATCCCCAGTGGATATTGGGATATGGAAGAACAGAGCCCAAGATCACCTGCCCTACCCAATTCATAGAGCTGGAAGAGACCTTAGAAGGCCATCAAGTCCAGCCCCCTAACCAAGGCAGGACCAATCCCAATTAAATCAACCCACCCAGGGCTTTGTCAAGCCGAGACTTACATACCTCTAGGGATGGAGACTTCACTACTTTCCTAGGTAACCCATTCCAGTGCTTCACCACCCTCCTAGTGAAATAGTTTTTCCTAATCATCCTCGCCCAAGGTTGGTGTTTGGCTAAATATTTTTGTTTGTAATTGACCTATTACCCTGTAACTCCATGCATTGTATAGCTACTGTGTAAATCAGTCTCCTCGCTCCAGGAATGTAGGTAAATTAATAACTGATAAGGGCCTGCAATTTACAAGTGACTCGTGTTGGCAATTTCAGTTCAGCAGATCGATATTTAACATTCTAAGACCATGGCAATATATCTGACAATACTTTATTAAGAGCACCAGGTTAAATACTTACAAGCAGGAGGACATGAAAATGCTTAGAGCCAAGCCAACATCTAGCAAGCTTCTTGAGCCAAAGACAATTAACCTTGAAGCAGTCACAAGAGAACTATTACTGGAATGTAAGAAGGGAAGAAATTCAACGGCAAGAACAACTGTTGTCTAGATTACGGGCGGGGAAGAATATTAGCTTTCAAATACACATAGTAGACAGCCTGCCAAGCCAACAGCTATACTGTCCATGTCAAGATCACTTAGCTAGAGACTCAGACGATAAGTGGGCAGACGGAGCCAGAAGGGTCACATGCCCCAAACATCATGGGAGAGGCATGCAAGGAGCCAGCAGCTGGCAGGGCTAGAGCTCAGAATCCCGGCTGCCACCTAAGGCTGTACTGCCAGCCCCACGCCTGCAGTCCTGGTTGCCACCCAGGGCTTGGATGTTAGTTCTACACCTACCTCCAGATATTTATTTATTTATTTAAAGTTTTTTGCCTCGCCTCTCTATTTAAAATATTCAAGCCGACTTACAAAAATTTTTAAACACAGTACAAATATATATAAAAATGTAAAATATGAGACCCCAGAGAGACATAAAACCTACTAAAAAATATCGAGAAGAGGAACGTACACATATAGACTCAAACACCAATAAAAGCACGAGTAAAAAGGGTGGCTTTAGCCTGATACCGAAACAATACTAGCGTTGGCGCCAGGCGAATATCCCGAGGAAGAAAATTCCACAGCCTGGGAGCAAGAGCTGAGAAGGCTCTGTTCTGCATTGATGTTAATCTTATCTCCATCAGTTGGAGAACACATTAGCAGAGCCTCCCCAGCTGACCTCAATCCCTGGCCAGGTTCCTATGGAAGAAGATAGTCTTTCAGATACTCCAGACCCAACTCATTTAGGGCTTTATAAGGCATAACCAAAACCTTCAATTGTGCCCGGAAGCCAGTGCAGCTGCCAGAGCACTGGCATAATGTGCTCCATATAAAGGGTATTAGTCAAAACTCGAGCAGCCGCATTCTGGACCAGTTGAAGTTTCCGAAGGCTCTTTAGAGGCAGCCCCACATAAAACGCATTACAGTAATCCAGTCGGGATGTAACGAGAGCATGGATCACTGTGGCCAAGTCATGCTTGTTCAGGAAGGGTCGCAGCTGGTGGATCAGACGAAGTAGCCCTAAAGATATGGCTTCCATCCTTGTCTGCATCCCTCCTCACAGTGACATGGCCCTGTTCTTGGCCACAGCAAGGAGGGCTGGGGATTGGGGGAAGGGGCAGGACATAGCATGGGCAAAAAAAGGAGGGGTGGGACAGGGCCTGGGGCAGATGAAGGGGTTATTCAAGTCCCCGCACGGCCCAACGGATAGTCCTGCCCCCCTGTGTCCCTCCCAGCCTTAGGGAGATGGTGGAATGTCCATCCTTAGAGGTTTTTAAGGGCAGGCTAGACAAAGCCCTGGCTGGAATGATTTAGTTGTTGGTCTTGGCTTCAGCAGGAGGTTGTACTAGATGACCTCCTGAGGCCTCTTCCAACCCTGATCATCTATGATTCTATGAATAAAAATCTCATTTGACAAAAGACCCATTTTCTCACTTCTGCTGGTGACTCAGACCTTGATACTGTCTCAAAGAACATATCTTCAGTACAGATCCACATCACTCCTTACAAAACGGCACAGACATTTCACAATGATATTCATGACCAGCATGACCCCAGCTTTCATTTAAGACCTCACTGTACATTCTTTGATTAACCAAAATGTACCACCTGATTCAGGTGCCCATAATGCCTTTGCCAGTTGTCATCAAGGAGTTCTCGGCTCACAGTATTAAATACCACTGTGTAAGTCTGTAGCAGTGACACGTGTTTAAATGCTCCCCAAAGACAGAATTCATGCATAAATACTCCCTCACCAACATTACAGGGTTGATTCACATCTCTATAATTAGGTGCTCAAATAAGAGAAGCTCTCAGATCCAAAACCAAACTACATAAACAAATTTATTCTTTGTTGCACAGGCACATGTAAGACTTTGAATGAGGGCCCACATCCCTATATGTGTTCGCTGGGCTATATTTTACCACTCTTTCAAATGGAACAACTCCACTGATGTTTATCATTAGCCAGTTGGACCTCCCATGTTATTTCATTTTTCCTAGTCACGTGTTTCCTTTTGATTCCTTCTCCTTTCACTATTTTTCAAAAACTGATGAAATTGCATGGAAAAAATTATATCAATGCTCTCAGAGTTAAGGCTACACAGGTCAGCAAGTCAGGAAGATGAGAGAAAGCTATCTGTCACACAAGACTAGGAGAGTGATAACATTCGATACAGACAGCCCCTGATGATCTTAGAAGCTCTGCATTGAAAATAAAGGGTAAAGTATCCCAAACCAGAGAAAATTAGTCAGAAGTACTTGCGTTGCCTCTCCTGACCACATGGGTTAAGCTCTGCCAATCAGAAAACCAGCATACAACTTGTGTAACTTGTGACTTGTTACTGTGTGACTCATGAAAAATTTCAAGTTTGAAAAATTTTACAAACAAACCTTTTCTTCTAGAAAAATTTTGCCCAGCTATGATAAGGATGCCTATCATGGTGGGGGAGAAGGGGGTAAGTTAAAGCAGGGAGCTGAGGCTGCTGTAGTTTTCACTCCCCCACTAGTCACTTAGGCTGTGTCTAATAAGCCGGAGAAAAGCGCCAGTCTAGACGCGATTCTCTGGAAAATAAGCCCTTTTCCAGAGGATTTCTTATTCCTACTTTCAAGGAATAGGAATAAGAAAGTAGGAATAAGAAATCCTCCGGAAAAGGGCTTATTTTCCGGAGAATCGCGTCTAGACTGGCGCTTTTCTCCGGCTTATCCCCGAGCCGGAAAAAAGCGGCAGCCATGTAAATGCAAATGCCGCAGGGATATTTAAATCCCCCGCGGATTTGCAATTCCGAAGTGTCTAATCTGCATCCCTTTTCTGGAAAAGGGGTGCAGTGTAGACACAGCCTTAGGGTATGTCTACACTGACACCCTAGTTCGAACTAGGGTGGCTAATGTAGGCATTCGAACTTGCAAATGAAGCCCAGGATTTAAATATCCTGGGCTTCATTTGCATGTTCCTGGGCGGGCACCATTTTTAAATGCCCGTAGTTTGAACTACCTGCCCGCGGCTACACGCAGCACGGACTAGGTAGTTCGAATTAAAGGTCCTAATTCGAACTACCGTTATTCCTCCTGCAAGTAGGGTATGTCGGAGGAAGAGCGTTCTTCTTCGGACTTCCTGCTGTGTAGACAGTGCCAAAAGCCAAAATAAGCTATTTCGACTTAAGTTACGCAACTGACATAGCTCAAAGGTTGTGTAGCTTAGTTCAGCTTTAGCCCTGCTGTGTAGACATACCCTCAGTGGCTGTTTATGCCAACACTAGATTGCTTTAACACATCTTGCCCGTTGACATGTTTCTAGATTGGCCTTTTCCAGATATTCCACCACCAGTACCACCTCTTCCTTACCAATCCTGCTGAGTGACTATGCCATATAGATTCCTCGGGTATGTCTAGACTATATGGCTCCGTCAACAGAGCCATGTAAACTAGTTTACCTGGCATAGGCAAAGAAGCTGGGATTTAAATAATCCCCGCTTCATTAAAATAAACATGGCCACCGCGCTGTGCCGGATCAGCTGATCAGATTTCTGGCCAAGGCCAGATGCAGGATGTACAAGAAAAATCTCACAAGAAAGCTTATTTCCAGAAGATTCCCAGCTCATTTCTGTAGAACCAAGAAGTTCAGATAGTTCATGTAAACATCTGGGACAAATTAATTCCAAATATATCTTCAACATCAATGGCTTACAGCAGGAATGAATCTTGGCAGATAAAGTTCTTGAGTGCTTTTCTAAATCAAGCTCCAAATCTTTTTCGTTTCTCCCATTATTAATTTCAAGTCTTCCAAACACTATCACCAGCATTTTTTTATGATTAAAACACTAGCAGCACTTCTGATGTAATATGAAGTCCAATCTTACCTTCTGTTTGCATCTAAAACTTTCATTTCAGATCGAGTTTTGAATAAGCAAGGAAAAATGGAATATGTTTACTAAAAATGCAACATACCTACAAATAATACAAACACACATACATGACAAGAAGAAAAAACAAAAATACAATGGAAAAACTGCCTAAAAATCAAAGGAACTCCTTGCAGTCCTCGTTTATTAAATTCACTCAGTTTGTAAGAAGCATTGGAGAGAAAAGAAAAGCATAACGAAGACGGGAGGAATTGGTGTTTGGATCTATAGTTTTGCTTGTGCAACTACACATTAATATAAATGTGTCTCATATGTAAATGGTTCTTTATTTCCTGCATTTTCTCCCATTTCTCTCAATGTATCATTCAATCTCTCAAAAGAAGCTAATTCTCCCATGCACCGACAGCAATCTTTTCAAAGGGGTAGATCTGGATTCCACCACCTGCACAGCTGTACATACATATTCACACACAGAACAGCTCATGCAATTCACTTTTGTTTGATTGTGATTATTCTTTTCCCCAGCTGAAAGCAAGTGAGCTATTTTCATTGCACATCTAATATCCAAGAATTACATCTGTGAATCTAAATAGTACTATTACTCGAGTACCTTTATAATTGTGGTTACTGAAAATTATACCTATACAGCTGATGTTACCATGTCTATGCACAGAAACCAGATACAGGTTGGATCTCCCAGGTCTGGTACCCTTGGGATGTGATCAGTTCCAGATGAGGGATTTTGCCGGACCAGGAGAGGTAATTTCTGGCTCCCCTGCCGCTGCCCTCCCCTGTAGACCTAGCCCAGCCACTGAACTCCCAGCCGGCTCCCTCCTTCCCTGCCTCCCACCACTAGCCCCGATGCCCTGCCAGCCCCACCGGGCAGCCCCACTCTGGTGTGCTGGACCCCACCCCTGCTGGGCAGCTCTGCTTGCCTGCAGGGCTCACAACTACCAGCCCTCCCCTGGGACAATCTGATCCTGGAACATCCATGGTCCGGTCCAGAGTGTCCCTGGTTAGAGAGGTTCAACCTGTACTGACACTATGGAGGTTGGATAAGTCTTTATAATTAAAACAGCATGAATTCTATAGTTATCTTGGGTTTATTTTTCAAAAACCACATTGTTTAAAAGTATCACCACCACAACAAAATCATCAACCCACATTTTTATCATATCCTTTAGAAGTGTATCACTGGGCACTTTATACTAAAAGATGCTTAGGTCCCCATCCTGTAAACGCTTACACGTGTGTTTAATTTTACACATATGAGTAGCCCTAGCATACTTTGTTTGCTAGCAGAACAGTCAGAATGATATGCACTAGTAACTAGTTACTCCATCCATTGTCAGTTTTCCCCCAAGCACTATTAACCAGCTGCATTGATGGTCAAACACTTTTCATCACATACAAAATTTCAGAATGCTTCCTGTCAACATTTCCTTAGGAGGTGGTGAAGCACTGGAACGGGTTATCTAGTGAGGAGCTGGAATCTTCATTCCTAGAGGTTTTTAAGTCTCGGCTTGACAAATCCCTGGCTGGGATGATTAGTTGGGATTGGTCCTGCTTTTAGCAGGGGGTTGGACTCAATGACGTCCTGAGACCTTTTCCAACCCTATGATTCTATGATTTATGATTTCCATGTACACACTTTCCAGATTTCCTCTCCCATGTATCCTCCACAATCCACTACTGTCACACACACCATCTTATCCCAGTCCTGCCCTCCACTTTCCTCACCATGCACAATGTCCCCCACCAGCCTGCCCTCCCTGTTGAGCTGACGGAAGAGGTAATTTTTGAAGAGAAACATTTAAAAGGAATGAAACTGAAAGTCCATCTGTCAGCACTGGCCATGAAAACATTGTGTTTCAGAGAATTCCATGACAAAAATGCCCTTCTTTCAAGCCACCATTGTGTGTGTACACACATGGGCTGTGTCTAGACTGCATCCCTTTTCCGTAAAAGGGATGCAAATTAGACACATCGTAATTGCAAATGAAGCGGGGATTTAAATCCCCCCCACTTCATTTGCATAAAAATGTCTGCCGCTTTTTTCCGGCTCGGAGCTTTGCCAGAAAAAAGCACCAGTCTAGACGCAGATCTTTCGGAAAATAAAGCCTTTTCCGAAAGATCCCTTATTCCTTATTTTAAGAGGAATAAGGGATCTTTCGGAAAAGGCTTTATTTTCCGAAAGATCCCCATCTAGACTGATACTTTTTTCTGGCAAAGCTCCAAGCCAGAAAAAAGTGGCAGCCATTTTTATGCAAATGAAGCGGGGGGGATTTAAATCCCCACTTCATTTGCAATTGTGATGTGTCTAATTTGCATCCCTTTTACGGAAAGGGGATGCAGTCTAGACACAGCCATGTAGTTTTGACCAGTTTGGGAAAGACCAAGGTTCAAGGCCTTACTTTGCCTGAGTCGGTACACAGATTTGAACCTGCACCTCCCAGCAGTGGCGTAGCGAAGCGGGGAGGGGCAGTTGCCCCCAGGTGCCATCCTGGGGGGGGGTCACCAATGTAGTCCCCCTCCGCTCCTCCTGTCATCCCTTGGCTCGCCTGCTCCTCCTCTGCCCACCACCATCGGCTGCAGCCACCTCTTCTCCGCCTTTCTACCCCCAGCCCGTCTCTCCTCCATCTCAGCTGGCAGGCTAGTGCGTAGGGGGGCCCCGCCCCAAACTGGAGGGGGCTGGAGAAGAGACAGTACAAACTCCCCCCAGGCTCAGGCTCAGGCTCAGCCGTGCACCAGGTTTGGGGCCCTACCACACGGTGGTGGAGGGATGAGGAGGAAGGGCACAAATTTTGCTTTTGCCCCCGGGCACATAACACCCTCGCTACACCTCTGCCTCCTAGGTAAGTATTCCAACCACCAAGTTGCTGACTCTTCTGGGGTGGGTCTCGCTCTATCTTTTCTGCTGCATAGCCCAGTGGTTATGGTCTTGATCCTGAATATCTACATCTCTAGGTGACATCCAGCACCACTGGGCTATTGGCTCGCTCTCTCTCTTACCCCAGAATGTCCATCTTGGATCTGAGTCTCCTCGCCTAACAAAAGAGTTTTGCTAAAACAGAAACATTCCCAGAACATGGCTTGGTTTTGACAAACTGACATTTTTGACCCAGAAAAGAGCTTCCTTCCACAATTTCCAATCAACTGTAGTACAAGGGTTGGTCAACGTTGCACTGAAAACCAACAAGCAGGTAAACTGCATCTCAGCAGCAGCTCTGTAAGAGTGTGGTGCCACCTAGACATCCAAGCTGGGACGTGCAGGGGGGAAGGAAACAGAGGGAAGGAGAAGAAGTGCAGGTTTAAAGAAAGAAAAGATACCAGTGACTGAGGGGTGGGAAGCAGAAGTGTCCCAGGTGCCAAGATTGTCTTGCTCTGGAGTCAGAAGAAACCCATGAGGCAATGTGGCATCTTGTAAGTGAAGAAGAGTTGTCGCCCTGGCCTTTCCCCTTTAACGCCTTAAAAGGTGCAGAGATAATGAGTGGTCAAATGGGCTTCATTAGTTGATGCAGCAGGAAGACAGAGCTGGAGGAAAGAGACCTTGACTGAGCATGCAGAGACGCCAGGGCTGCATGCTTGAGTGGCCTGTGCCCCACCAGACTACTTCACCTCTTGACACCCGGCCCTCGTCTTCCAGTACCATTCATCACGCTCCAGAGGGCTCCCGGACCATTGCAGCTCTGCTCACTGCCTTCTATGGGAGGTAGTGCCAGCAGTAAAACCAGGAGGCTGGTGTGTGGAGTGTCTTTCTCATGGGGACAGGCCCAGATCTGAGAGAACAAAAGGGAGAAGTTCTGAGCTTGGCCTACGTCTGCTTGTCCTCCCAACTCAGCCCCCAGCATTCCTCACAATGACTTTTGTTCATGCTGCTAGGGCGGCTAGACCATTTAGCTTGGTGAAAGGCCTCCATCCGCTCACATCCCCTCTGCACTGCAGGGAAGCCTTGGAAGAGGAATCTCTGTGGCAGAAAGCAGCAGTGACAGTAGGTTTTGCATCACTGCCCAGAAAGGAGGAGGTCCCATACAGAGGAGCTTGTCCCCTCCTGTCTCCCCTGACTCCCAAGGAAGGCAGAGTTCAGCTCCAGCCCAGCAGCAGCCTAGGGGAGTAGGGTGGCAGACTCAGACATGGCCGAAGCTGCAAAGCAGACAGAGCTCAGAGCTTGTGTGTTTTCCCCATTAAAGCTGAAGACCGGCCTACAATACTCCTTCAGCTGTTCCCTGTCCTAATGCAGCTGCATCAGCTGAGAGTTACAATTATGAAGTTTGCTGCATAGACACAGGCCTGGTGGGGCAGAGCGGGGGGGATGGAAAGTGGCTTTATAGGTGAGAGGGAGGAGTAAGAAGTGTTTTGAATGTCAGCACCAATTGTCTAAATATGGTCTGCAGACCACACACCTGCATACCAGGCAAGAGGGGATCATAAACACCTTAAGAAGCGGAGAGGTTTTAGACTGTAGTTGCTCAAGCACAGAGTCCAATTAACTTAAATACAGCAGCAAAATGTTTCTAAAGTTTGCTCAGGGATAGATTTAAACAGGAATGGGGGTGAGAGGGAATAAAGGTTGCTTATGCCTTGAATTGACCCAGTGCTAAAATCTATCACTACAAACATTTCAGATTCAAGGTTCCTTCACTGGTCAAATTGTCACTGATGACTCGTACTGCCGTACCTGCCTAGCTTTCCCCTTAGCTATTAGTTCGCACAGTGCTGTTATTTGCAGTGAGTTCTATGTTCCTTTTATGTTATTTTAAATGCTCGGGTCCAGATTCTACACTGAAAGGACCCATGCCAATGTAACTGAGGTTAGAATTGGGTCTGTGGCGTTAGGTACACTTTGTTGCAACAAATTAATGAGATTCTGTTCCACTTAGGAATTTTAATGGAAGAACAGAACTGTGATAAGTGTCAGAGACGGTAAAACGTTATCTCCTTGAGACAGGGAGCGATAAGGAATGGCTTTTTTTTTTTTTTTTGATGTGCCGTAATTGCAAAAATTCAGTTTAGATGACCACAATGTTCCCTTGCTCTCTTGGATTAAAATTACAGTCATTCGGGCACTAAAATGCCAAATGCCGTCCTCTGTGCAGTTCCATCTCTGCCACCGTGACACCCCGCAAAAAGAGAGCAGTGCTGATGGTGAAATATAATCCATGCATATTTTCTTTTTTTTAATATTACCTGGTTACACATGTGAGGAGACCTTCTCTGCTGGTCCCTTGGGAAGAATACAGCCAATTGCTGCTGAGATAAAAAAGAAGGGCAAAGGCAGCTATAAACTAGCCTTGCACCATCACAATTTTGGGCTGACATGGGTGTCTCTCAAGGAGGACCTGTGCAGCCCAGAATCTCTGTTATGCTCAGTGCTTCTGAACTTCCCACAATTAATCCCTCCCTCCCCACCAGCATGCCTCTGATTTCAGGGGTTAGGGATGGAGGAGATGAAGGGCAGCCTAAGGCTGCTTATGGCAATCTGCTGCAAAGCCCACACTGTGGGAAGTCTTTGGATGGTTACTGGCTAATGAATGAGAATGCAGAGTAGATTAGTGTGACATTTTTCAATCTGAAACTTGCACAGCGAGTGAACTGATGCATTTCATGAATGTGGGTCAAATTCACTGAATAGTTGCAGTAAAAAGAAAATCCTATGTCCTCATGCTGTCTGCACAGGCTCAGGGCTGTGTCTGCCTACCACGCAGGGCAGACACCCAAACTGGTGGTCAGTTCTCTAATTGATTTCACCATGCCAGTGACACATATGAACTTCTGGATTACTGTAACAGTCTTACCATGGGGCCACAGAGGGTTCCCTTAAACTCTCCCTATCTTGCTCCCCTTGCACACTGCACTTAAGTGATAAATGGCCACAGATACCAAAAGTTACAAAATATTACGGTTGCTTCCGGTCCTAAGTCACCAGTCATTTACTCCAAATCAATAGGTACTGTAGAACTTACAGAAACAATGCCTGTAACCAATTCTGGCTGAATCCTGAATGAACATGCAGTCACTCAGCTGCAGTGGTACAATTGTGCCACCATCAGCAGTGGAGGCATGGCCATGATTTCTGAGGGTGACAGAGATGTGGTAATTTGTCAATTCAATATTTCTTTAAGGGCAGATCCAGGGGTGACTCATGGGGGACTCTGCTTCAGCTTAGAATCTCCTGCTCTGTGAAAGTTCAAACACCAAGGAGATGGCAAATTGTCCTATAAAGCACTCTGAGGCCAGGCCCACAGTAGACCTGGAAGATCAACTTAAGGTATGCAACTCCAGCTACGTAAATAATGTAGCTGGAGTCGACATAGCTGGAATCCAGTGGGAGGTCGATGGAACCAAACGCCTCTGTCAGGTTCCCTTATGCCTCAAAAATCGAGGAGTACCAGTAGCAACCAGAGCTGCCTTCAGCACTAAATCAAATGTCAAAAGATCAATCTCCAGCATGGCAAGTGGAGACGTGGCCTGAGACCCTAGAATAGAAGGCACTGTAGAACTGCAAACTATCGTTAGAATTAATTGGTTATAACTTGAACTGAATTGCATCCTTGATAAAAGTTGGCCTGAAATCTAGTGGATTTTCATGGGACTCAGAGAAGAAGTGAATCTTTAGGAGGAAGATGAATGCATTGAGGGCAACTGCTTGATGGACTGGGATGGGGAGCATAATCCATGCAGGGGGTTGGAGTGGAAAATTTGCGGATGTAGGGGTCGGGGAGAATGAGATGAAGAGTGCATTGAGCCTGGCATGAATGACAGAACAACAGGATAAATGGAATTATGTCTTTTATGTTGTCCAGAGGTCTTGGTAAAATAACCTTCAGAAACTCTGGCCTAATCTTTAAACAAACATGGAATTTTGCCCTTTAGCTCACTCCACTAATGGGTTTACCTAAGCCTCAAATTCATATTATTTACCTTTCATGGCCAACCATTATGGACTTTTAAAAAACCACAATTATATTTATAGCCCAGCACTTAAAAAGCACAGCCCATGCACAACGGAACAAAGCCTGAATTACTTCCTGCGTTTTCAGGGCCCAATCCAGCTGAAGTCAATAGCAGTTCATTGACCACTGGATCCATTCCCACATGATCTCAAATCAGCTTCATACAAAGCCATTTCTTGTTTGCACTGGTGTTGCACAAACACTAATCAGTGGCTTCAAAATCATGAGGTTTAAAAAAAAATCATGTGGAGTCTTGTTTATTTGCCTTCCAGCTTTTGAACCTATAGGGTTCGTGTTTTTATGCACAAGAGCTAGAAACTCACTTTATTTAAAAACAAACTAAAAGCAGAAAATCTGTTGAAGTCACAGGATGTTGAGACCTACAGCTAAAAGGGAAAAAAAATCAAGTTTTGCAAAGCTCACCATCAGCTGGTGAGAGATTGCAACACTAGCTAGTAGAGCTTGTCAGAGCACTGCACATTAACCAGACTGGGCCTTGACTTATGCCTCCTGCCACAAGGCCCAGTTATTGAAGGACAACTTGGATTATACTTGGAATTCGGACCATTCTGTGGGAGCCTTCCGCAGCACCCAGCAACGAGTTCACGTTCTCAAACAGCAGCACATGCTAGTCAGAGGCCCCTGTAAGGACCCAGTCCAAGTGTCTTCACATTGCTTTGAAACAGGCACCTCCCATCTGATGGGTAGAGATGCCACCTCTCCAGGATTGTCTCCAGGAATTAATGATTAATCTTGAATGAAAGATTCTGTCCTGTGATTAAACCTCCAGGAATATGTCCATAAGAACGGCCGTCCAGGGTCAGACCAGAGGTCCATCTGTCCCAGAGTCCTGTCTGCCGAGAGTGGCCAAGCCAGGTGCTCCAGGGGGAGTGAAAGGAACAGGGAATCATCATATGATCCCTCCCTTGTCACCCATTTCCAGCCTCTGCCAAACAGAAGCTAGAGACACCCTTTCTACCCATCCTGGCTAATAGCCCCAGAAGCAGCCAGCAGCACGTTCCCAGCCAATGAGAGTGCAGAGACAGTGCTCAGGCAGGGGCAGAGCATAGAGTCCTGTGCGCTCCCCCTGCCTCACCAAGGAGTCGGGCCTGTTTCCAGCAACTTCTGGGGCGCAGCACAGTCTGTGGTGCCAGGACAGGCAGGCAGCTGCCTTAGCCCCCCCCCCCCCCCCCACGGCTCACCTGACCCCCTTGCAGTGCTCAAAATGCCACCCCCCAGTACAGGGGCATGACCCGTAGTTTGAAAACCCCTGCACTAATGGTTCATTTGATTTTTCCATTGGTATAAACAGGAAAGATCGTAGATTGGATGCTTTTGCTCTCCCCATAACCCCTGCGTCCTGCTCCCCATGACTCCCAGAGCTAATGTAGGTGGCAGAAGATGGGACGCACATTCAGTGTGTCCGTCTGGGTGTTTCCATTCTCCTCAGCTAGTCAGGATGTGGCCACTTACAGATGTTTCTTCTTCCACTGGGTTCTGAAAATTCCCCAGCCCCTATTCCTGACTCTGAGCCAGGCCGAGCTTGCATTGTTCACCCAGTCTCTGTATCAGAATGGTGGATTTGTCAGGCGGGCATGTTAGCCAATGAGGCTCTAGGGAACAGCACTATGCAAGTCTTTCAGTGTCTGTCATCTCTGCCACAGGCCCTGATCTTTTCACACTGTGGGAGAATTTTTAGTGGGAGGGGAGGAGGAAGGGAGACTGGGCTATTTGTGTCATTCGCTCTGTTAACTGATTTTCTCCGATTGGCAGCCAGCACCGTCACCGGATCTCCTGCTCCAGTAATGGTCTTTTTCTGGAGAGTGTCCCGGTAGCACTGGAATGTGGCAGCAGATATGGCAACCGGACTGTAATGCCTCTCACTCCGCAGCAGAGAAGCCAGGAAGCCTTTCAGGGGAAAGGTGTAGTGTCATTTTAGCCCATCTGGGTTCATTACGTTTCAGAGGAGGCAGGGGAGACTGGTGCCTGCCAGCAGAGGGAAGGGGGAGGAGGGGAATGCATGGAGAGCCACCCACAGGGACAGGGAGGGGGAATGTAGGGACACCCCATTTAGGAATTAAAGTTTTGGTGGCGGCATAGGAGGTCGTGCTCCACCTGAGTGAGAAGAGAATGGAATTGCAAACCCCAGCTTTTATGCTCTGCAGCCATGTTTCTCAAACTGTGCTCCTTGGAGCCCCAGGGCTCCGCGAGACTGACAAACTGGAAACATCGATAGGTACAACACGTACAATCAGTGGACCGCTGGGGCTCCACATAAATGTTTACATGTAAAGGGCTCTGGAGCCCCAAAAGTTTGAGAACCACTGCTCTGGAGCAACAGAGCAGGAGAAACAGTGAGTTGGCAGTACAGAGTGTAAAAGAAAATATGAAAAGCCACCTCTAACTTTGTGGTGGGGTAAACAAATAGGTATTTGGATTATTGCTTTTGGAGATGAATAGTCTTTGATTTTTCATCCAAGATCTCAAAGCAACATACAAGTATGAAAATAAGCCTTCCCTGGGCTAACTACTCTCTGAAATAAGGTCTACTAGCGTGCATAAAAATCACATGATCAGGCTGTCAGGTTCAGTACCTGCAAGATACAGATTCCTAATTCCTGTTGAAATCAATGGAAGTTAGAAGCTTAAATACCTTTGAGGATCTGGGCCCCCAGTTTTTAAATGGTCTTCTATCTGTTAGGCAAAACACCACTGAAACTAGTATGTACTTCAGCATGTGGCCCAATTTGTCTACAGTGTGCTTTGAAAGATGTTGTTTTGAGCACCATCACTATGAAGTGGTATCTGGTTATAGGCCAGATCTAATTCCCACTGAAATCAGCTAGTCCGGTTCTATTGACTCCAGTTAGAATTAGATTAGACCCCAAAAGATCATTGCTTGTAGATATGAGCATTCATCAGCTTTATTGTCTTTTCTAGTATGTATAATAAAATTCAGATGTCCCAGTATTCATTCCAGTTTTCAACAGCATAGACCTCCATCATGTAACAACCAGACAGTAAGTGTTTGCATAGCTCTCAGTCAAAGGAAAGGACCAAAGCAAAAGAGACAAGCTGCCCTTTTAGGTTAGGTTCACAATAAAGCTTTCATTTATTCCTCGTTGAGATTTTTACTGATACGTAGATTGTTCAAATGTTGCGATGGGCTTAAGTGAAAGAGATGGGTTGGGCAATGGGTCTCAGTGGTATACTTTGCTATTTAATGAGCTTTTATTTTATAAATCATTCGGAGAAATACAAACCTCCCCCAGGTCTTAACCTTTTATCAGTGCAGGTATCAAATACCGGTTGTTCTAAGTACATTTTGTGCAGAACTTTTTTCTTATGCAAATGCAAACATCTATAGACCAGTTTTCACAGTAGTCGAATTTATTTTGTGGACTTCATTCTGTTTCACCTAAAAGGGGTATCAGGTAGCTGAAGGCTTTTTTCCCCCCATGAGGAGATTGCAGGAGATTAATTTTCTTCTTAAAATTATTGAGAGAAATCCATCTGGGTGCAATTCCACTGAAGTTAGCCAGATTATTTGAGGGGTGAATTTCTTTTTTCATCACCCTGCTTCAAATCAAAAAGCAAAGCACCATTATATAGGTAATCTTCACGTGTTTTAAGTATTTCTGTTAATGCTATAGGATGATTGACCAAAAATTTGAGGTACGGCTAGACTGTGAGGATCTATCAGAAAAAGATATGCAAAATGCGCATTGCATTTTGCGTATCTTTTTCCAATACTTTTGTCAGAAGAGGCTTTTCTGAAATTTGGTCCATCTAGACTGGGCCAAATTTCAGAAAAAAACCCTCTTTCGAAAGCCCACTTCTTTCTCATGGAATGAGGATTACAGGGGCTTCTGAAAGAGCGCATTTACTCTTCCGCAAAAAAAAAAAAAAAGCAGAAGAGCAAATGCATTCTCTGGAAGTGGCGGAGTATCCCTAAGTGGCAGGTATCCCAAAACCCCCCTGCAATCTAGCCATACCCATAGATGCTTCTGTCTTTTTCAGTCAGGGCATTTGATCAAAACTCAGTTAAATCTCTTGAGTCAAAATCAGCCCAAATCCAGCTCCACTGAAGTGAATGGATTTGCACTTGGTCAACCATAGCAAGGCTGAATTTGGTTCCCCAAGTCTGAAGAATTAGGAAGAGCGAACTTGCAAGGACTGGCTTTTTCACGAGATCCTTCCTGTTGTGTTTGGGCTGTATGTACTCTGTTTCGTGATGTTTTGACACTTATGTTTCCAGTCCGGGGGGGGGGGGGGGGGGCGCAGAAGAATGACAACAAAAAACTAACCACACTCTCTCTCAGTCACATACACACACACACACACACACATACTCCATTTGATTTTGGTTCAAGAAAATCAGTAGATTTTGGATTTGAGCCTTATAAACTGAGAAAGAGAGACAACAAATCTGGAGTTTCAATATTACTAATTCTAGGATTTCTAGTCAGGGCAAGGCCCATCCATAACTGGCTCAAATCAGCTGACTCATGCTCTTTAGCTCTTGTATACTAGACTACTCTTCAACTCAGTTGCAGTGACAGTGGACGAGGATCAAGAGGCCTGAGCTTGCATGTTACATGTGTAAATTATTTCATTTAAATCAGTGGATAATGATTTACAGAACTGGGACTATGAGGGCAAAGAAACCGCATATTTAACATACTCTGCTCTAGGCTTGCAGTTTTTATGCACTAAATGTTACAGAGTCAGGCTCATGGCTTATTGTTTGAAATATGGAATATTGTTAGGGCCAGTATTCCACTATTTTTATTTTAAATATCATGGGCCAAGTTGTACCCTCAGTTGGAAATGAAATCGGTGGAGAGTTGGGCTTAAAAAATTCATATAATAAAATGGCCCCCACATTTTTTATGAAGAAAACAGTCTTTATAGATCTATAATTCCACATCAGAGAGACAAGGTGGATGAGGTAGTATCTTTTATTGTACCTATTTCTGTTGGCAAGGGAGACAATGTTTTGAGGTCATACAAAGCTAAAAATAAGATTCAAATTCTTGTCTCTCACCAGCAATGCTGATCCAATAAAAATATTACCTCATTCACCTTGTTCCTCTCATATTGTGGGATCAACAAAGCTACAACACTGCATAGTAGAATTCCACATAACTTTTTCTATCTTTTTAAACCAAATTCCCCTCCATTGCACCCGGGACAAACTGTGGTATTTGTGACTAAGTCACCTCCTTATGAATAAGAAGGAGAAAAAATGCCAGGAGTAAAAATTACTTATCAATAAGAGAAAAGGGAGCTAAACATCTCATTACAAATACTAATGCACATTCAAAACTTCTGTAATACCGAGTCACCATTAAGGAATGACTTTAGCTGTATACATTTTATTGGGCAAATCTAGGATGGGAGCTTTTTTTTTTTTTAGTAAATATTATGAAAAGTTCAAAATGTCTAAGTTTTTTATATTTTGCAGAATTCAAAACAGCAATTTTCCCCATTTTTGCAAAATTCTTAATTGACATTTTTTTATACCATTATCAAAACATTTTGCTTTCTGAAAATTAGGTTTTCAGACAGCTTAAATATTTCAATCAACGTTTTGATAGTTTCTAGAGGTTTCTGATACAAATCTTTGACAAAAACTTTAATTAAAAAAGTCCTAGAAAGTTTTGCAAACAAAAAAGTGGTGTTTCATTTGCAAACCAATAAAAGGAGTGTCTATTCCATCATTCAAACAATAAACCACAAGCCACAGTCTGCAACCTTTAGTCACATACAAATTGCAAGACTAGACCAATTGTCCTGTTGGGCCTAATTCAGTAAATTATTACCCATTGATTCAAATGAAATTATTTGCATGTAATAGATATGCAAGATAAAGCCATTGACTCTCATCCTTTTTTTCAGGGGCATAATTTTCATTTTGAATGACAGAATGTTTTTTTTAATTTAGCTATTCTGCTTTTGAAAACTTTCAAACAGTTCTAAGCTACCTCACGAGACACCTGCACCCTCTGAAGTCCCCAAACACAGTGAAAATGCCAACTTCCTACTATGTAGGAGGGCTATGTGGAAGATTCAGCACCTCCTAGTATATGACCTGGGAAAGGAGAGAGGGTGGGTGAGCTACAGTCATGATCATTGAGTATCTGTATGGTCTACTTTCTCTAAACATCCTGCCACAGGCAAGCAATGAATTACATGTGCCGCTATACACATAGGCTGCGTCTGCACTGGCATGATTTTCCGAAAATGCTTTTAACGGAAAACTTGCAGATAACGTATAGAATATTGTCTTCTGTGTCTATCTGAATGCCATTAGAAGGTGGGCTTTACAAAATGCCCAAAGGAGATAGGTCCTAAATCTCAAAGATTTTGGTAAGAGTTGGGCATGTCGGGTCCATGACCAGGATTTGGCGGTCAGACTTAGTGGTCAGAACAGAAAGGTGCCCAAGCCAGGGATCACAGACAGACTCAAAATTCAGGGTCAGAACTGAAGTCAACAATCTATGTCAGAGCTCAAGATAGGCCCAAAGTCAGAGGTCAGAAATCAGAGCCAAGCATTGGACCTGGTGACCTGGTAAGGCAAGAGCAAGGCTGGGCCAAGCAAGCACAGGGAATGCTTGGAGCCGTCAGTGAACTGCTGCTGCCGCTGATCTTAAGAGCCCATCTGCAGACCCTTCCAACCAGTTAGGAGATGTATCCAATCAGGCAGCCTGCTAAAGGCCAGCTGCTCTTACTAAATTGCCTTGAGAGTGGGTCTGCTGCAGGCCCTGCTTCCTGGCACATAGTTCTGTTGTGCTTATTTGAAATTCCCACCCAATGGGCATCCAGAATCTTTTAAGCCAGCAGGTATCAACCAGCAAGCAACTGATTTTCTTCCAATAAAAAAAAAAATTCCATATGCCATCTTCCACGTTAAGGTTAAAACAAATTTGTTGCAACTTTCTTACTATTACCAGAATTTGCTTTGAGGACCACAATAAAGAGGTTTTAAACTCAGTCAGGTAGCATTAGTAATGTCTAATCTAGAGCAGGGGATCTGAGCATTCAGTGCTGGCATTTTGTGCAATTCTTTTTGGCCACCGTACCCTATTGGAGAATACTGGTGGATCAAGATTTAACCAAAGATGGGTCCCTTTCACAAGATGGCCTATATAAAGTGACGATAATGCCAGCTGGATTCATTTGAAAGAAGGGCGTCTTGAGAAGAGCAGATACACAGCTAACAGAATAAAACAGGGAGCATGAATACCTGAATCTTTTGCCTGTTCTTGTCTTGTAGGTATTACACTCTGTAAACTTCTTATAGGTACATAGGATATTTTTAAAGGGATTATCACTTAGATATATAATAGAAATGTTCTGTATATTAGTAGAAAACAGGCTGATTGAAAATGGTTTTGTGTTGAAAATACTAATTCTATGGAAAAAATGGTTTCTCTATCTAGACACATTATTGGTAAATGATACTTGTTATTTCTGTCTGCTGAGCAATGGTTGTAAACTAGAAGAATTACTTACAATTGCCTAGTATGGTAAAATACAAGTATTACGGCTATGATCCTGCAAGCTGTTCTGTGCTGGGACATACAGAGCAACTTGCAGGTCTGAGGTCTGTGACTGAACTCTCAAAACTATTCATTCATATTGCTATTTTGCAAACTCAAAGGCTGACATGAAAGAAGAAATCCTGTTCACTCAAACAGCTTTGCATGAGAGAGTGAGGGATATATTGCAGGATAACAACCAGCTTGACTGAACATGGGAATAGTTTATCTATTTGTCTAAAAAGTCTGTATTTTTACTCATCTCTGAATTTCTTCTTCCTTCTAAATTGGCTCTTCTCTCTTTTCTTCTGATTTGCTTGATTTTGTTTTTCCTACTGCCCTTCCCCTTCATATTCATAGTCTAATTTTGATTCACCAATGTTTGTAGCTTTTTTTGTTGTTGTTGCTTCTGTAACTTTTACAGGAACAAAAATAATTCTAGTTACTAAACTAAGATGTTAAAATTGGCAATAATGACCCAAAGAGGTAGAAATGTTCAATAAATATTCCTGAGCTGCATTTGCAATCCGGCAAAGTGATGGATCAAAAGCCCCAAATGATTTTTCCAGCAGTGACTAAAGAGTATGTTAAATGGCATCTACAATTTTATGTGTGCACTTAATGGAATTTCATAGACTTTTTTTTAAATCAACATTTAAAAAAATTGTTACGATCCAGCAGCATTTTAAAAAGCAAACTCTGCTTTTGTTACCAGCATATTCGGACCCTTGGAAGAAATGGTGATTGTTGCTATTTATCTGCTGGACATCTTGGTTCAAGTCTTTGCAGCCCCTTGCAATCCAAACAAAGCAGGTAAAATAACTTCAGTTTCCTTTTCTAAATAAGAGTTTCTCTCAGAGTTTAAGGCAGCCAAATGGTTTCTGATTAGGTAGCAATGAAATCTCTATTTTGATGGATTTAAAGTTTGGTGAATCTAAAGGCTCTGAAGTGTTTAATTCTGGCACCACTTTGATTGGTCTTTCTTTAGTCTCAACTATAACAGAAAACAAACTAAGGCGCAGTTATAATACAGACAGTGAAGCATGTGTGTGTCTCTGCAGGATCAGGCACTAAAACAGCACTGAAAATAGAAATGAACATAAAACATTTGCACCTCTCAAGGGCAACATCCTGCAGATCCTTTCCTTGTAATCAGGTGTTACTCACGCGAGCACTTCTATTGACTCAAGAGAGACTACTTGTATGCATAAGAGTATGTAAGGCACAACTGGAGGAGTATATTGGGAGGTGAGGAGTAACTTTCTAAACCTTCACTGAATTCAGCATGGGAGCCCAATTGATTTTGTGCTTGATCAGAGCCTTGGCTTGCAACTTACTTGTTCTCTAATTTTTTTGAATTAAAAATGTATCCAGTAGCCCTTAGAACCTGAAGTTTCCCTTTATCTGAATGTCCACCATGTTTGTGTCAACAAAATGGAACAGCAGGAATCATTTCTATGAGCTATTGAGGAATTTTAGCTTTACTCGTGTGAGTAGGCTGACTGAATTCGGTAGTACGTGCAAAGTTACTTGTCGAGTGTGTGCACATGCAGGATCAGAGCAAAGTCACTGGGAGGATCAGACCGGGAGTATTGAAAGCTCATGGATAAAAAGGTGGAAGTTATGAGTATCTCCACTACTACTTTTTCAATCCTGCCTTTCCTGTGCTAAGCAGAGCCTACGGATATACCATGAATTAAGGATCAAGCCCTACATATCCCATAGGAAGCAGTGTTCTTTGGTTTGGGGGGTTTTCAAAGATATTTCATTTCTGTAACTGGCCGTCTAATCTCAATCCTTAGTCCACTCATAGTTAGGCTAGTTTTACCTTTCATATAATCAAATTCATGCAACCTTATTCTATGTAAATAAGATGCATTATGTCTGCAAGACCAAGTACACGGCCCATTCGCTCTGATGTGTCATATCTGTACTTTGTTTATCTTTTGCTCGCTGCATTTTGGCTTGAAATGTGACAACTATGTTTACATTGGCACTGTATCTATGGTGATGGGTATTAAAGTAAGAACTTTTAGCAATAATACAGCCTGGATCTAAAGTTACTATGAATAGATGTAGGTTTGCTAAAGACAACAGACTCACTTATTCATTTTCAATGAATCTCAGAGTCAGTCTGTAACTTTAAAAACTATGAGCAGTCCTGAGGCACCTTAAGGTACGTCTAGACTACAGGTTTTTGTCGACAGAGGCTTTGTCGACATATACTGTCGACAAAACCTCTGTCGACAAAGAGCGTCTAGACTACAGCCAGTTCTGTTGATAACGCAAGCTACTTTTTCGACAGAGAATCTAGACCCTCTCTTTTGAAAAAGCACAGTGTGGATGCAATAATGCCTTTTATCGACAGAACTCTTTCGACAAAAGGCATTATTCCTCGTAGAATGAGGTTTACTGCCGTTGACAAAACTGCTGCGTTATGTCGACTTACTGTATAGTTTTGTCGAGAAAAGTCCACTTTTGTCGACAAAACCCTGTAGTCTAGACACACCCTTAGAGACTAAAAACAATATAGGGTACGTCTAGACTTCACGCCTCTTTCGAAAGAGAGTGTCTAGACTGCAACCACTTCTTTCAAAAAAGCGAGCCACTTTTTCTAAAGAGAGCACCCAGGCAGTCTGGAAGCTTTCTTCCAAAAAAGCCCTGTTTGCATTGAAGAATGCCTTTTTTTGAAAGTGCGCTTTCAAAAAAAGGCTTTCTTCCTCGTAAAATGAGGTTTATCTTGCTTGAAAAAAATCACCGTGTTCTTTCTATTTAATTTTAAAAGAACGCAGTGGCAGTCTGGACACAGGGGAAGTTTTTTTTGAAAAAAGGCCACTTTTTTTTTGGAAAAAACCTGTAGTCTAGACACACCCTAAGGTGCCACAGGACTGCTTGTTATTTTCAACGAAGTCAATGGTGATATGCTAATTGACACCAGTTAAAGATCTGAGCCCATAACATTAACATAATCTAATACAATATTATCAGAGTATGATTTCACTTCATTTTTCTTTGTTCTTTGATCCTTTAATAAAATTTACACAAAGGGTGAAATTCTGGTCCCTCTAAAGTCAAAAGCAAAATTCACACCAATTTCAGTGGGAACAGAATTCCACCCAGAGAGTTTAGATATTATTGTTCGTTCTAAGGATTTGGGACCTAAAAGGGTTTATCCAGGCAAGTCCCAGTAGATATAAATCCAATAGGATTCAAATTCCTATAGGCCCCAAACCTGCTTCCTTTAAACTTAGTAGATAAACTTTCATTGACATCAGTGGATTAGATTCTTAATCCAGTTTGAGGTAAAGAAATGTCCAAATATAAACTCCAGATTCAAACACTACCCACAATGTGCATACTTAGATCAGTCTCAGCATGAAAGTGCAACTTAGAATATCTATATTTTTTTTTCCTTTTAGATGTCATTTTGGTGTATTGCTATCCTAAAACCATCATTACAAAAATTCCCGAATGCCCGTATGGATGGGAGGTTAATCAATTGGCTCTTGGAGGCGTTTGCTACAATGGGGTTCATGATTCAGGATACTATCAATTCACGATCCCAGATTTATCACCCAAAAACAAATCCTACTGTGGAACTCAATCAGAGGTTAGTACGTCCAGGGTAAAAATTCACCTCCCAGGAGCTGGCAGCTACATAGTACATTATGGGTCCATTTCAACGCTCACAGAAGTTGGTAGAAAGATTCCACTGAACAGTCATGGGCTTTGGGTCAGGCTCTATGTGCTGTAATTGAGAAGGTGTAAACTCTGAAGATGTGTTCAAGGCTCGTTGGCATTTATGCAGGAAATTGGATAGTCCTGCATCCCTGACACAGCCAAAATGCACATGGGATTAGGTTCACATTCATTTAATCTCTGTAGGCGCACTAACTTTACACTCTTTCCATGATGTGTGTGCAGCTCTCAGCAAGTGGAGCCTCAGTGCATTAACAGACTACAATACAAACGCATAAAGGACCAGAATATAGTATTTTGCTGATCATTTATGTCGTGAGAATTGTGTTTTCCTGTTTCAAATATTAGTCAGAGCTTTCTTGTTATATCACACATTCACTGCAGCCATTTCTCTCCTTGTCACCCTGCAGTTCAAAAACCCCATCTATCACTTCTACAACTCCATCGTCTCCAACGACAGCTCTGTCATTGTGAAGAGCCAGCCTGTGAATTACTCGTTCACCTGCACTTACCATGCAAACTACTTGGTCAACCAGGCAGCCTTCGACCAAAGGTAACTCCACCAGGAGGTTTGGAATACCCCATTTTCTGCTCACGGCTGGCTCCATTATCAATAACATATGTTTCAGTCATACGAAATTTTCTCAATTTTCTAGAGTGGCGACAGTCCATGTGAAGAATGGGAGCGCCGGTTCATTTGAAAGTCAGTTATCTCTCAACTTCTACTCTGTAAGTTCTCTTTATCATGGAGTAGTTAGTCTAAGCCTACGCACTGAGCAGATTCCACTGACTTCATGGGAGTGCTTCTTTATTTCCATCAGCCTCCGTGAGAAAGGAATCCAGCCATAAGAGCCAGGGGACAAGGAGCACAGCTCCCCTGATTTGTATGGTAATGAACATGCTGTAAGAGGGTCCTTATTTCTGATAAAATAGTAAGGATCAGCCTGCATAGAATGGAGTAGCTCAGGCACTATTTTTAAAACATGTGACGTCCCTTAATGGCACAGATTTTGCTGGCTGGAGGCATGTTTCTCTCTCACATGGCTACAGATTTCACTGGTGTCAGAAGAAACAGCCAAACTTTGCTTCTAGCCTAAACAAAGTACCGTGTGAATCCAAACACTGCCAGTCTCACTAAATATAGAAGCTCCTTTCATGCCCCCTGAAATGTGCTTAGCTGTTCTCTGATGAGATGGCTGTTTAGTGTTCCCTTCAGATCTTTAGTTCACACTGGATTTGATTTCCTAAATTTATCCCATGCCAGCAAGTTTTTTTTAAGGTTCTACCACCTTTTTGTTTGGAGGTGGGAGGGGGTTGGGGTGTCTGTATTGGTAGAGCAGCAAGTGAGACCCTGCATCTATTCCCATCAAATCATAGGGGAAGTGGAGGATAGTTAGTTTACATGAATAAAATGCAACACTAATTACTAGTCATGATATTGAGCCAAATCCTGAGGCCCAGCTGTGGAAGGCTTTGTCTATGGATCCTCTGCAGGGCTTGAATGGATGGAATCTTCCCCTAGAGGAAAATCTCAGTTTTGGTGGAATTTTCCATCAGCAAAAATAGGAACAAGGTATTTTATTTTGGATTGGCTTTGCTTTCGGCCTCCACCTGAGCTGCCATTGTGCCTCGGTGGAGTTGTCATTCCGGGTCACTCATTCCTCCATTTCTCCAAGTGGGCCCAGTTTCCACACCAGACTCCCTCGCTCATGAGACACCACAGTTTCTTTCCTCCACATTGCTGGGCTACTGTCACACAGCCAGGACGCGGGTGGTCCGATTTAGCAGTCAGAACAGGAGTCAGTCCGAGTCAGGTCTAAGAAGGCCAGAGGGCAGACGGAGAGCCAGATATCAGGAGAGAGGCAAAGTCAGAAGCCGGAATCTGGGGTTTACATGCAGGGGCTGAAGCAGGGACAGGCAGGCAGGCGGTGTTGTGTCTCAGAAAGCTCCCTCACATGGCTTTCTGGCTTAAGTACCGGTGCCAGCCAATCAGTGTGCTGTGAGAAGCTGTCACTCAGGTTGTGTTGGGAGGTACTTCCTACTGAGTCCAGCATCAAGGGGCCTCTCACAGGAGCTTAGCCTAAGCCTCTTGTGGTGATCTGATGGCATGAGTGGTTTAGGACCCCCATGATCCCAAGTTTTAGCCTGGCAGGTTCTTACAGCTATTGTGGTGCATCATGTAACAGGGTTAGACCCAAGTGTAATACGGAGGGACATATGCTGTACAGAGAGCGGAGCTCATAAGGAAAAACAATGGAATGAGGAACCCAGAACCACAATTCCCACAGGGCTCATAGATAAACATTAAGAAGAAAGGACATGAAACATCATGTTTTGATTGAAACAGAACATTTCCAAAAATAATTATTTTTGGAACTTTTCATTCAGTGAAAAACTTTGATATTTTATTGTCGTCCCATTTCAAAGATGAAAAGAAAGGTCAAACTATCAAAACTTCCTGTGGAAGGGAAACTGTTTTGTGATCAGTTCCATTCTCTACATTATTCAAGCAGCTCTCGTTTGGAGCACAATATCGCTTTATGTATCCTTCCACCTCAGCTCATCACTCTCTTGGGGATGCCAAATGGCTCCGAATGAAACCAAAAAGAATAAGGGGCATCAATTTCATAACCATTTGCCTGAAAGTGCTGTGATTGGCCCATGGGCCCTTTGTGTGCACACACACTCGGTAACCCCATGCCCACACAAACATTTTCTTTGGCACAGTTTGGTGTGGGCAGCTACGAAAGTCATCATGAAATAATCCAGGGGATGGAGCTAAAAGAAAAATCAATGCAGAGCGGTACCGCTGAGGAAAACCAGCCTCACAAGTGCAGCCCATTGCAGTGTTAGGACTAAATGCTCAAAGCAAGTGTGGCTTCAGTGTTACTTAGAGCCTCCCTCGATTTCTTGGCAGAGCATGTCACAGCATTTACACTGGCATTGTAAAAAAAAAAGCAGGTTGAATTAGGCTCGTGCCTGTCTTCTGCCTTTAAGTATGTTCGTCACCTCAGGCCAACGATAACAAATATCTCCTCAAGCATCCTCAGGACAGTTAGTGTTACTCTGTGCTGTTAAAAAAAAATGCTCTAGAAAATTCTGCTTTCTCCCAGAAGAGGGCAGCATGTGGCCCTAGATTTTCCCTTCCAAGTGTTAATCCCTGATGACTGTGCTAAGGCTCTCAAAATAGAAAGCACCTGCTCTTTTACAAAGCACATGTCAATAGGTTGCTCCTGGGGCAATGCCAAAGCAGCAGATGTGATGGAGCGAGTACCTTTGACGCTAGGGCCAGGAGTGCACGCTTCAGTAGTCCATGGCAGGAGGGATTTGGGTTGACTGAATTCTTCTGGGTCCTCCTGGGCAGCCCACAGTGGAGTAGGAATCCCCCCCATCCCTGCCGTCATTTATACAGATGCAGCATACTCTTCTGCTTCCACTCAGACCCTACCAGCATTTCACGAGGCTGGGTAGCAGAAGGAACTGCACTGTGATGTGTTTCCTCAGCCACCAAGTCAGGCAGGCTCAATTAATTCCATCCTGCCCTCGGTATGGGTCCCTTGTTATAATATAATGGAGATTGCCTATCTCCTAGAACTGGAAGGGACCTTGAAAGGTCATCAAGGCCAGTCCCCTGCCTACACAGCAGGACCAAGTACCATCCCTGATGAATTTTTGCCCCAAATTCCTAAATGGCCTCCACAAGGATTAAACTCACAACCCTGGGTTTAGCAGGCCAATGCTCAAACCACTGAGCTATCCCTCCTCCCCCCCTTGTTCCTCACCTTCTCTTGGCCGTCTCTGCAGGCAGCAGGTCTCACAGAGCCGGTGAGGACTGGCACATCCAGTTTCCGCACTCCCCATCTACCCATTCTTTGGTCTGCCACAAGGCTAAGTGGTTCTTTATGTCATGGACCATCCCACGGTCGTTAGCCTGGGTGAAGTTTTTAGGTTTAAATTCAAGGCAGGCAGACTATTGTGTCTCTCAAAGCGTACGGCTACAAGAGGCTGCTGTAATGACTCCAGGCTTTTTTTGTCCGGAGGAGTGTGAGAAAATCACTGCCTGAGAATGAGCAAGTCAGGAAACAAAGGCAGGGGAGGAATTGATGAATGATGGCTCTGTGAAGCTTGGGGATTGTGTCTCTCTCTAGCTAACCAGCGAGATAGCACTCTGGACTGTGCACCACACTTCTGTTCACACTGTTTCAGTCTCTTACGAGCTTTCTTTTGCTACAGTGCAATGAGAAACCGGGCCGCTCAGAACCTATGAAGAGACGCTTTGTCTGGATGCCAGCCCCCAAGCCTTGTCAGCTCAGTAAAAACGGATTTTGCAACTCAGACTGTCTTTTGCAGAAGCTGCTTCTTTCTTGCTGGACGTAAACAGAAGGCAGGGCCTGTGGTCAGGAAGGGCAAAGGGAGCAACTGCCCCAGGGCCTGGAGATTCAAAGAGGCCCCAACAGGGTGGCGAGTATCATAGGCAAGAGAAGGAGTTGCCTTCCCAGACTGTCAGCATGGCCCCAATCACACTCCACCCCCAGAATGCCTGCTGTAGGCATACTGGGGGTGGAGCACTGCTGCCCCCAAGCACCCCCCTCCTTATCTGTGCTCCAGGGCTGGGAGACAGGGGCCATGAGCCACCTTCCCTCCCTGGTGCTCCGGGGCCAGGGAGATTGGGGCTGCGCATTCTCCTCCCTCTCTGTGGTGCTGGGGGGCTAGGGCTTGAGCAGAAGGGCCGGGGTTGTGAGTGGGGTTGGGGGGCTTGTCTAACCACCCATGGGCCCCAAGGCCTTTGAATCACTGCTGGAGCACCATGCAGCACACTACGGAGCCCCGGGGGTGGGGTCCAGATGGCGCTGGAGTGGGTGCATGGGCTGGACAGCACTGAGGGCTGGCTGGCCTGGCCCTGCTCTTCTGCATGAGGCCCCACCCCTTCTGGGGGCACAGAGCCACCTCCCTCCCACCAACTGTGCCCAGAGACTCAGCCAGTCTTTGAGCTTGCCCGACAGAAGATAGAGGGCTGGCCCCGCTCTGGCAAAAGGGAGATTTGAGCCACCCTGCAGCTCGCCTTGGCAATTTAAGCCTTAATCATGTCAGTGACTAACAGTGTTCCCTCTAATTTTTTCATCCATGTAGGGAATAAATTTTGTTATGCGCACTGAGGCATGTGCAAATGTGCACCACCAATGCAAACACATATTGCTGGCTATGGGCGTTCAGTTAATCCACTGGGCAGCATTGCAATTTCTCCTGGGTAGCCGTCCAAGTGCTCAGCTTACAGGGATCACTGGTGACTAAATAGTGTTAGTGTCAGATCAGAGAAATGCTGCTAGCAAGTATGGATGGATACAGCGATATGTAAAGCTAATTGTCTTTCACCCCACCTGAGAATCTCCTGAGCAAGATAATCCAGACTTTTGCTCTCCATTTCTCTGTGGCAGGCTATCTTACACGGTCACACGCCTTGGCATGGGAAGGGTCATTAATGCACACTCTCTCTTTCTCTCAAAGAATGCCAAGTTTTCCAGTAAAAAAGAAGCCCCCTTTGTCGTTGAAACCTCAGAAATTGGCTCTGATGTATTTGCTGGAGTGGAAGCCAAGGGGTTAAGTAACAGGTAGGAAAAGTATTGATTGATAACTGGGAATTGTCTCCCACGCACAGCTGATTGCTGATGGCTGTGTATTGGTTGGTGTTGTCACAGGTTTAAAGTGATTCTGAACAACTGCTGGGTAACACCTTCATCGGAATATTTCTACCAAATCCAGTGGCCACTGATCACAAAAGGGTAGGTAACTGCAGGAGGGAGGCCTAATGGGGTGCAATTTGGATGGGTCACATGAACATCAGGCTGGGGGTTTTCAGGTCCTGTTTGTTCTGGTTGGCACAGCAGGAAATGGTGTGTGTAGAGTAATATGGAGGGTGGGTCTGAGGAATCAGATTTGTGGTTTGAGTAGCAACTTAGGAGTTATGATGCACATCGTCCAGGACACATTAGTAGGTGAGAACTTGTTACCCAAAGGACTATCTTGTCAAATCATCCAAAGATGCCAAAAAGCAAGAGGTTCAAAGGGGTAACCGATTTAGTCTGTAACTGGAAAAACTTCAAAAAAAACCCATAGTCTAGTAGCACCTTAGAGACTAACAAAACATGTATACGGCTACGGCTACACTAGCAGCTTCTTGCACAAGAACTCTTTTGCGGAAGAGTTCTTGTGCAAAAACTCTTCCAGTAGAGAGCGTCTACACTGGCATGTGCTTTTGCGCAAAAGCATCCATGCCAGTGTAGACGCTCTTGCGCAAGAAAGCTCTGATGGCCATTTTAACCATAGGGCTTTCTTGCGCAAGAAATTCATGTTGCCTGTCTACACTGGCCTCTTGCGCAAGAACAGTTGCGCAAAAGGGCTTATTCCTGAACGGGAGCGTCAGAGTTCTGGTGCAAGAAGCCCTGATTTCATACATTAGAATGTCAGTTTACTTGCTCAAGAACACGTGGCCAGTGTAGACAGGCAGCAGGTTTTGGCGCAAGAGCGGCCACTTTTGCGCAAGATCGCGCCAGTGTAGACACAGCTACAGATAGTATCATGAGCTTTCATGGGCACAACCCACTTCTTCAGACGATTGGAGCATTAAAAGTCCAGATCCAAGAATAATACTCCAGTCATCTGAAGAAGCGCCCATGAAAGCTCACGATACCAAAAGCAAGAGGGTTGCTTGAAGAAGCTGTATGAACGGGACAACGGTCTGCTTTCACTTTTTTTGGAAAAAAGAAGATTAAGGGGGGACATGATAGCGGTTTTCAAATATCTAAAAGGGTGTCACAAGGAGGAAGGAGAAAATTTGTTCCTCTTGGTTACTGAGGACAGGACAAGGAGTAATGGGCTTAAAGTGCAGCAGGGGAGGTTTAGATTGGACATTAGGAAAAAAATTCCTAACTGTCAGGGTGGTCAAATATTGGAATAAATTGCCAAGGGAGGTGGTGGAATCTCCCTCTCTGGAGATATTTAAGAACAGGTTAGATAGACATCTGTCAGGGATGGTGTAGGCGGAGCTTGGTCCTGCCTTGAGGGCAGGGGGCTGGACTCGATGACCTCTCGAGGTCCCTTCCAGTCCTATGATTCTATGACACCCAAACACCCCACTTATTCCCCCTGCATGTTACAATGATACAGCTGAGAGCAGAATGACCATCAAGGTGAGCTTAAGCACAGCATTAGGAATGCCAGTCTCAGGTAAAGGGAGTACCCTGATGGGGTTCCTGAGGTTAAAGAAAGTGGAAGATCAGAAATCTAAGGTCGTTAGGCCTTGCAACTGTGTCTGTTCTCATGACGTTCTCTAATGTGCCCTTAAGGTGTGCCACGGACAACTCTATCTTAGTGCATGAAAATGGGAAAAACCACCGGGCCACCTTCCAGTTCAATGCCTTCCGGTTCCAAAACATCCCCAAACTATCCAAAGTCTGGCTGCACTGTGAGACACACGTCTGTGACAGTGAAAAGTTTGCCTGCCCTGTGGTAAGTCCCTCTTCTGAGAATTAGAGATGGGCCCAAGCTACAAAATTCAAATCCAGGGTCGTCAGCTCCCAGTAAAGTGTTTGGGATCTGGGGGTCTGTTCCATTTTTGTTTTATTTTTGTTTTTTTCCCCTCTCAAGTAAAGTTTCTTCCTTGTATGTCCACTAGAGGGAGCCAAAACAATGCACTTTTAAGAGTTGTCACTGGAGTCTAGCAGTACATGTTGTCCTTATATTGAATGGGCTGATGTCTGGATTTCATGCTTGATTAAATGTGTTGGTTCAAATTCGGGGTTTTTGATGGAAAAAGTTCAGGGAAAGATTTTATAGAACTTTTTTCGGGATCTACAACCAGCCAGAGAGCTGAGTGACACAAGTCACCACCATTTTGAAAGAAACAGTAAAACACCACACACAAAAATCACATGAAACAAAAAACTGGACTATGTAGCACTTTAAAGACTAACAAGATGGTTTATTAGGTGATGAGCTTTCGTGGGCCAGACCCACTTCCTCAGATCAAATTGTGGAAGAAAATTGGCACAACTATATATACCACAGGATACAATCAAAAAAAATTTCTTCCACTATTTGATCTGAAGAAGCAGGTCTGGCCCACGAAAGCTCATCATCTAATAAACCATCTTGTTAGTCTTTAAAGTGCTACATAGTCCTGTCTTTTGTTTCATATACACCAGACTAACACGGCTACATTTCTATCACCAAAAAAACCACATGCATTTTTCAAAAGACATTCACTGGGCTTTCCAGCCAGCTCTGTGAAACTTTGGTAGCCTTACCCATGATCTGCAACTAAAGCCAGGGAACAATCTCCTACCAGTTCTCTGAGTGTTCCACCTATGAAACCAGAAGTGAACAAAATCATGTATGAAAAGAAAGCAAACGAAGCCCCCCCGGCAATGAGCTGGCCTGGAATGGAACCTGATCAAGCACTAGGCTGGGGGTTCCTGCACTTCCAAGTATTCCTGCTATCAGTCTCCAGCTGCCACAGATCTGCAGCTGGTCTTAGGATGTGTGCACCAATTGGGAAACCTCCACGGGGCTCTAGGAGTCTAACAGCTGCAGAGCCCAATCTGAGCAGGAAACCTGCACCCCGTCTGCTGCAGATAAGCTTCCACCAAGGTGGTGGCTCTGTGGTTACCAACAGTGCATTTTGCTGGAAGCCAAAGTCACCCTGTGCAGCTTGTGTGAAAACAAACAACTTCGGTGATCTTCAAGAGTCAGGGAACTGGCAGTGCACGCTGTTGGCAGTGCACTGGTTAGACCAAATCAGGAGTGACGGAAGGTACTGTGCTCCATATTTGGTGGTCTACAGGAAATCAATTTGGTGGTCTCAGGCCTCTCCCCAACAGACAGGAATCATAACTGGCAATAACTGTAGTAGCAGCAGCCTCAGAGACTTCCTTAGGGAGTAGCCACGGAAGGCTTGAACAAATGGAGATCAGCTCCGCTTTGCCCTCTTGAGGGGGTTTCTCTAAGCTACTGTGGAAAGAGCAGGTTGGCCCAGGACATCCAAGATTAGACAAGGACATCCAACAGAGGCTGCTGTCATTTCAGCTCCTTAAAGTGGCAGCAAATTAAACAGTCATTTTTCAACGACCGCTGCCTATGGCCCACTCGAGTCCACTCCAGGATTCTCAGAGAATACATAACGAGGATTCTCTTTGAAAAATGAGCATTGTTCCTGCTCTGCCCCTTGCAGGAGTGACACAAGGCGCTGGCTATTGCAGTCTGTTGGGTTTCGATTTAAAATCCAACGTACAGAGGCTAACTGAGATTAAAACAAAGTAAAACTACAGGTCTTTCTTCCCCTCCCCCCAATAAATGCCTCTCTGTTCTTTGGAGACATGTGAAAAACGAAAACGACGCACCGAGCAAACCGGAGGAGTGCTAATGGCGGAACTTGCAGTGCGTAGTAAGTGTGGATGCTTTCTATTTGGAAAAGTTTCTCTCTCTTGCGAAGAGAACAGCCAGTCATTCTCCATGCAGGGATGACAGTAAGAGAGGGGGGTAATGCTTCCATAGAAAGACAGAGAATGGAGATTAGCAGCAGTTAAAAAACTCTTTAGACTTTGGTGATTACTTGGAAGGGTTAAATTTTGCTACAGCTGCTGTAGAAGGGCCAGTTTCTAACAGAGAAAGCGCCCATGGAGTTCAGCGACTATAACGCTGGAATACACGTGCCGCTCGGGTTAAGGGGCTTCATGCAGGGATATTCCACTGGGGTGGAGAGGCAGGGAATTCTCTCTAGGTCTGCAGTGTGCCAATGGAACTGTGCTCCAGGTGTTTCTAAAGCCCAGCCTCTTGGCTGGTGGATCAGCACAGCTGTGGTTCCAATGGCTGCTCCTTTTGGCAGTATCCCACCTCCCCAAACACACACACCCTCATCTGTCCACCTGTAAAACTTCATTGGCACCACAGCCTACTTCTCCCTAGAGGACAGTGCAGAAGTTAGCACTTTTAGGACTGTGGGATCCAGCCCTTACATGCAAATCTTTTGGAGGGTGGATTCTTCAAACACGATGGGCCTAATTTTCGTTTACACTAAAGGTCCTTTACGCTATGGTGGCAGTTATATCAGCACCATCTTTATAGCCCCTTTCTGCTACCTGGGCAGTATAAAGAGGCCGTAGTGTAAATAACAATTCTACTCCCACTTACACTGGTATAACTTCACTGACTTCAGGGCTCTTGTTCCTAGATGCACACTTACATCAACATAAGCAAGAGGAAAAACAAGCCCTGGAGATGAGAGTAGAGGATTAGGCTTGTCCAGGGTCACATTCACAGAGCAGATGTTAAAGCCATGAGAGAAAATACTGATCAAAATGTGATCTATATACCTGCATGTTGTCTGTTCTGTTCTGCTGAATCACACAGCTGTATTTTGCCTTACCTTGCGCATGCCACTCAATTGTTCTTTTCTCATATTATACAGGCGGAGGTCTGGCAACACACTACAACTTCTCAGGTAAAGAACAAAATACAACACCAAAAATACCCATCCTAGAAAGCAGCCATGCATATCAATCCATATACTTTTTAACAAAATCATAAATCTACTAAATAGCAAATGGAGTTACTATAGAAGAAAGAATTTAACATCCATTTTTATTTCACAACATTTATGGGGCTTCCTTTTTATAATAATAGAGGTACCTTGCACAGTGAAACGAGATCTGTCAGTTTCACTTTCTGTCTAGTGCCAATTTCACTCTTATTTCCATGCACTTGCCCTGTGGTGCTATGTTTTGGATTGCCATCACTGCAGAAGAATGTTTAAATGCAGAACCCAAACCGTGTTTTCACCAACTTACAAAAAATGCCATCAACACACATTTCTATTCCTGGTAGGATTCATAAAACACATTTTAAAAGTCTAAATATTAAGCCTAACATGCTGACCGAGACACTATAGGGAGCTCAGATGCCAGGGTGAGGAGCACAGGATAAGAACCCAAAGAGAATTTAAGATATTTGAAGGGTTCATTTGAGTACTTACCTTACTCCTTGTGATTTCCTTCCAGCTGTTCTCAGTCATCTAATCTTCACGCTTGGAATCAGTGCTGTTTTGCTGTGAGTCACAGCCGAGCTGCAGTTCTTAACACATTCTACTGATCCCCTCTCCCCACTTTGTAACTGTACTTTACTATGAAAACAATTTATTTTACTCACGGGGGAGGGGGAAAACTGTATTGTTTTACAGGAAAAATAAACCATGGCTTGATTTTTGTTTCTGTAATAATGGGGAACAATTACACTGATCTTCCTTTCCCCCAACCGCTGCAGTAATTTTATAAAAGTGAAAGGCAACAGCTTACAGGTGCTGTTCACTTCTCTCCTTTGACCTGTGTGGCGTGAAACAGGTCTGGTTTCCCTTCTACAAGAGACACAGGGACATGCTAACTCATCACTTCCCAAAGCTCCCTCCTCTTCAGAAGCAAGCAAAGAAGAAGCCCATTCGTTACAACCTCCTTCCACCTGGTCTTATTAAAGGTCCAGCTCAGCTTAGGATTTGATCCTGCAAGGTGCTGAGTATTCAGGCATGCTCCAATGAAGCACTTTAAGCGCATGTTCAATCCCATTGAAGTCAATAGGAATATTTGTGAGCTTAAATCTTCACTGAGCCAGGCCCAAATGCTCTGTGCCAGAAAGGATGGAGCCCTGACACATCTCATGCACCTCACCTTTATCTAGCCCTTTGTGTCCATCAGGAGCCCCACACAAAGGGAAATGTTGGATTAACTTGTACCTAGAAGTACTTTAGACAGAAAACCTGGCTCTGTGGAAAAGCATAGCAATATCATCCACCATGGCTGCATACATACCGATGCCACTGTTGTTAGCAAGGTTCATGGGCATGATCACAGCACCAAAAGCACAAATCCTCACTCCTGGAACTAGAGAAGTATTTACAATGCAGGCTCCTTGGGGCAGGAACTCTCCCTGTGGATAGCCACGCAGCAATCAGAAGGTGTGATGGAAGCACATGTAGGCATACCCAAGTTAGATGTGAGCAAGCTATCGCAGGAGAGTGGCAGCATGGGGGTAGCTGCTTCAGTACGTATGGAGTCTTCCAGGAAGCCTTGAAACTAGGGGGCTTTTTTCAAAGTGAGCTAGAGTGAGCAAATCTAGCTTCAGATCATCTACACCTGCTGCAAAAGCACCTCCTGACCATAGTGTTCAGCACCTGGTACAGAGAGGCCCTGATTGCAGTTACGACCCCAAGATACTATCAATACAAATTATAATAGTAACAATTTTTAACCATCCGTATGGTGCAAGGACTTATCACCTCTGGGGCCACCCACCAGAGTAGGGGTGGCCAACCCATTTAACAAAGAAAGCTGAAACAGTGGCGGAAAAAATACAAAGAGCCGCACCAGCATTGTCAAGCAAAAAAAGGAAAGCCCCCCCCCCCCGAATTGTCAAGCAAAAAACAAACAAACAAACAAAAAACCCAGGAGGCTGCCCCTTTAAGGAGCAAGCAAGTGTAGGCTTTTTGGCTACACCAGGCTCCCGTCAACAGCCGCCATCTTGGGTGCCATTTTGAATCGCCGACCCGGTGGCCGTTGGGGGAGGGGACACAGCAGCGGCTTCATGAGCCACACTTTTGGGGGAAAGAGCCGCATGTAACTCGCGAACCATGGGTTGGCCACAGCTGCCCTAGACGGGCACATGGCCAGTTTCTGCTGGGGGCAGGGGAAGAGTGTCTCTATGGGAAGTGATGGAAGACCCATTTCTTGACACATTTAAATCTAGATTGACGCTTGCAAGTATCCAGAAAGGAGCATTCTTTTAACAGGTCTTTCCATCTTCTATTTATATATACAATGATCAGCCACTCATCTACTGGCCCACTGGAAGAATATATATAATGATGAAATAGACTAAAATGAATACACTCGGTAGAATGTGTTTTTATTTGCCTGCATTAATCCCAGTACCTGGAGTACACATATTTATATAGACAGTACAGAAAGTACATCACAGAAACAAGAACATAGACATTAATAGACTGGATCAGACCTGAGATCCACCTAGACCAGTATCCTGTCTCCAACAGTGACCAGATGCTCCAGCCAAAAGGACAAAAAATCTCATGGTAGAGAGAAGTGGGGCAATCTGCCTGACATGCCAGTCAGCCCCAAATCCCTAATAGTCAGAGTTTGGTTTAAAGCCTGAAGCATCAGATTCTGTCTCCTTTCCAATATACTTTGTTTGCACTAACTATCCTACCTCTGTTCTTTCTTAGCTATGTAACCAACCTGTCCCTCTTTGAACCTTGCTAAATTCCCAGAAAAGCTGCCTCCTTTTCAAGCTGCCATTTTAATGTGCTTGCCTTTTCTCCATTTCATTTATTGAGATCATTGCTACTGATGCTGTAATATTCTGTTATGATTCCTCCATTCTTCTGCCCCACTCCCTCCCAGCTGCAACTGTTTGCAGGGGCGGCCCGTGGCTATAGGCGGACTCGGCCACTGCTTAGGGCGCCGCCTTCAACGGGGTGCCCAGGGTGCCCAATGATGACGTCAATCCATTGACGGCCCTACAGGCGGGGGTGCCGATCGCGCGTTCCGCCTGGGGCGCCAGCTGCCACAGCCCTCCTCAAACTACTCCTGACTGTTTGATATGTCTTGTCTGACTCTAGAGCTACATCTACACTGAAGAGTTTTTGTGCAAAACCAGCCGTTTTCATACAAAAAACTCGCGGAGCATCCACACTATACGCGCGTTTTGTGCAAGAAAAAATACAGTCAGTAGACAGGGCTTTTTGCACAAGAGTTATTCTTCTTTCTATGAAGAATAAGCCTTTTTGCACAAGAGCTCTTGCGCAAAAAGGAGTGTGTGGACGGACAAGAGGGGTTTCTTCCACAAGAAACCCCTATTGGAAAAAGCACAGGTTCTTTGATGGCCATTCTGTGACCATCAGAGCTTTCTTGTGCAAGAGCATCCATGGCAGTATGGATGCTCTCTTGTGCAAAAGCATGTCAGTGTGAATGCGCTCCTGCATGAGAACTTTTTGCGGAAGATCTCTTCCGCAAAAAGTTCTTGAGCAAGAAGTCAGCAGTGTAAACATAGCCTAGGTTCTTTGGGGGCAGGAGCAGTCACAAACTATGTAATCATACAAAGCCTACCACAATGAGGCCCATGTGCTGGTTGAGGCCTCTAGCTGTGAACAAAATTAGATTGCAACAATAGTTGTTAATAATTCATTTGCACTTATATTTAGTCACTAAAAATAACATGCAATTTCAGTGTTAACCTGTTACATAGACTACGGCAGCACATGAAAGTCAACACTGCTAAAACTAATGCGGGGGGACTCTGAAATAATTCCAATAAAATATGTTTCAAATTTATTGCCTTATTCTTTGCTAACCTGAATTGAGTCTCACTCCCACATGTTCCCGGCAGCTCAGTGTGTCACAGAATTCCCACAGTCCCTGTCGGCTATGGAACCAAGTGTCTGAGTGCCAATAACTCCCACTGGATTTAGCCGATGCCACCAGCTGCATATGGCCATAACACAAGCTACAAAGTTTGGATCCTGATCTGAACTTGGATCTGTCATTCCCCAAAGTTCAGAAGTGATTTGGGTTTGGGCTTGTGAATGCATGTACGGATCCATGTACAGATCCTTAGGGAGTGTCAGCTAAGGCAATCCCTATCCCAAAGGGGGCAACTCAGCCTGCCTGGAGCAGCAGGCAGGAAGGTTCAGGAAGTTCGGGCTGCAATAGGGACCCAGCTGCTATTCTCAGGGAACCCAGGAGTGTTCTGAACGACCAAGGAAAGATCTGTACATTATTTAGTGAGGCCTGTAATGCAGAGAAATGAAACTGCACTTCATCTTCATTTTGCTCATCCACAATGTACATGGTTGTTACTTTCCCCATGAAATGCCCAACTAATTGCTATTTGCATTATTAGCATCTGAGGGTTCAATCTGGAACATGGCTGGAGGCAAGAGATTTTAGCCCGTGTTGTTCACAACAAACTATTTACGAGAGATCACCTTTCAACAGGATAGAAGACTGAGGCCCACTGTGGTTGGTGGGGCAGGAAGACGTTTGTCTTGAATGCTGGTCTCCACATCAGTCAGTGCACGGTTGAACTACCACGTAAGTCTTCCATTCAGACCATGTTGCAGTGAAATGGCCTCAGTTTGCACTGTGATCAAAAGCCCCAGCAATGAGTTCCTCCTACTGCAATGAGAAGGTGATGGTCATCCGGAGTGTCAAGAACCACAGGAGGAAGTGGCACAGTACGATTCAATTTTCAGAGCAGAGGAAATGTGGATTTCTCTTATATGGGTGACTGACAAAGTCAGGCCTGATCCATCAAGCAACCCGCCTGCTGACTCAGTTTCCCCTTTTGGGGGGTTCTCAAAAACTGCACCCAGTTCTGGTCTACACTAGGGCTTTATTTAGACATAATTCCTCTCCCCTTAGATCGAATTTATAAGTGCACCATCCACACTACCAGACCTGTTATTTCGAAGTAACGGGCTGCTTATTTCAACATCTGTATTCCTGATTTCCTCAAGGAATAATGTTAATTTCAAAAGAGTTATTTTGAAATAGTGGTAGTGTGGACGCGCCGGTGCTGCTATTTGAAATACCTACTCCCCAGAGTCATTTGAACTAATTTCTCCCCAGTGCTTCCTGGGGCTCTAAGTCGAAGCATTAACAGAGCCTTCCTTGGACTAATTTTGAGGCTTCTCCATAGCAAGGACACACTATTTCGATTTTGTTATTTCAGGAGTTATTAAATCAATTTTAGTTATTTTGAAATAGTTTCCTAGTGTGGGCATACCCCCAGTGCGTCTAATAATACCCCTTCTTGGGGCCTGCATTTATTAAGACATCAACACTATCATAAAAAAGCAACGAGTAGGTTTGCTTTAGCTGCTATTATTTCTCCTGTCTCCCAACTCCAGTTTGTTAAGCCCCTCACTGGGTTTCTTTCCCAAACCCCAGCTCCTCCTGCCTGAGGTGTTCTCAAGTCTCTTCACTGGATGGTTGTTACTTCTCTTAAGATGTCTGCTCCTGCTGCTACTGCAGGTTGCTTCCAGCCAAGTCTCCACTCTGGCTGATGAGTGGAACCTTTTTCCTGCTCGTTATCCTCAGATTCTCTGATCTCAGAGGTTTGGACCTCAGTTCTCTCTCTTAGCTCCCCACGTCGCTTTGAACTGGACACCTCTTTCAGGTTCTCTGTGGATTTGCCTGGAGAGCCCTCTCCCAGACCTGACCTAGCTCCTGGCCACCTTCTCTCAGAGGGAGCAGGCTCTTCCCTAGGAAGCTGTGCCAACCGACCACTATCATGTGATGCCTGGTTACTTGACCCAAGCATTGGCTGACGCTCAAACTCATCACCAGACACCTGGTGACAAAGGAAAGGCAGGGCTGAGTCCATATCCTTAAAGGGCCAGCCCATCTTTCCTCCAGAAAGATCCCAAACTGTTTGACAGATGGACGAAAAAACGGTACCAATTCTACTGTCCAGGTGTGGGAGTTTCGCTCACCAAAGCCAAGAAAGGTTTGGGCCACATCAGCACTTTAGGACTGGGCTCTTCACATGTTATAAGAATTAATTTACCTCAGTCCACGCCTGGATAGAATGTGACATAGAAGAGCACAGCCACCTCACCTAGGAATTTAGGATAGTTCTAATTCTTCATTACAGCTTAGCTGTACTCAGCCGTTGTGGAGATTAACAGTCACAGTGGCTCCCTCATTTAAGAACTGCCTGTTCTTGGTAAAATGGACCTTACATCAGAGGAGGATTAGGTATAGCAGAGCTCTGCTTTGCTATGCTTCTTCCTCTCCCCAATTCACCCACTTCCCTTCATTCCCCTTGCTCTGCATGGGAAAGGGAAACCGGTGTACCCAAGTGGAGAGCTCTCTCGAACAGGGAGGATTCTTCACTGGCAATTTGTGATCACTAGGAGTCACCAGTACAATACAAAAAGGCCCTTTGCGGATCAGAAGATCTGGCCTTTGGGGGTTTATATCTCAACCAAAACACAAAAGTATTTTGAGAAGAAAAATGCCAGTCTCCACATCCTTAATGTGCCACAGCACAGCAAATGTTTCCTACAAAACTGTCTGAGTGTTTTGCTTCCTAACTAATGGTATAAAGCTTTGGAAAAGCACACGTGTTGTCTCTCCACCATGTTTTTGGGAGCTTTGCATTTGAATGCATTATGAACTTACAAGTGGTGAAAATGTTTTTCTCCCCACAAACACTACACTGCACAGGATTGCAACATATTCTCTGTCTTGCCTTCTAGTTCACTACTGAGGGATCCTAAATAGGAAGATATAGAACTGCATCCCCTTTGGAAGGGCATTTCCTGTGCGTATTTATAGGATTTGCCAAGGTTTTAATGCATCAAATTAAATAACCCTTACATGGGAAAGGCAGTCAGCCAAATGAATCGCTCATATAAATCTTACTTATATCATCTGTTTATGACAGAATTGAATTTTGCCCAGTGAATATGCAAAGAACAGTTTGATTCCCTCTGCTTCTTATGTACCAAAGGTCATATCCAGCATTGATTTCAATGGAGAATTTCTCATCAGTTTTAATGGAGATGTCTTCGGGTGCATCTGCAACAACTGCCATTTTCGTCATGATCAGGGATTGAGAGTTAAAGTACAGTTTTAGAATTGGGAGCTTTAAGAGACTCAGATGCTGTGCACACGGGCCATGTGATGGTGGGTGCGTTCTGATGGAATCAAACCTGGGACCTTTGGAGCTTAGTGCATGCACCTCAACTGCATGAGCTAAAAGCCAAGTGACTCTTAGCTTAGACTGTTGAACAAACTCATTATTGTCTCTGGGGCTACATCTATACTCTGAGTTTTCTTCAACAGACCCACATGTTAGATCACTTCTCCAATCCTTCAACTGTATAACTACATTATCAGCATGGATTTAACACTGTTCCCTACAGAAATCTTACCAGTGTCTTACCTGCAAAGTGTCCTTCGACAAGCTTATAAATTGTCACTGAGCTCCGGGAGAGACAAGTGAAGGCCATCTTTTCCTTTTAACCAAAACGTTCTGTGCTCTCCTTTCCCCTGACAACAGAAAGAAATGAAAGTGGAGTTGCACAAAGAAATCTGGGGGCAAGGGGGAAGAAAACCCACAGTGATGGTAAGTACAGCTGGCCCAAACTAGGAATTTCTGGGTGCTGAGAAAATTTGAAATTTCAGAATTAGGTTTGGTTCCAAATTTTTCAAAGTGTCCCCCAACCTGGGGCTCTTGGGCTATGTCTAGACTGCAGGCTTCTTTCGAAAGAGGCTCTTTCAAAAGCATCTTTCGAAAGAGCCTCTTTCGAAAGATCGCGTCTAGACTGCAGGCGGATCTTTCGAAAGAGCAATCCGCTTTTTCGAAAGAGAGCACCCAGCGAGTCTGGATGCTCTCTTTCGAGGAAGCCCTATTTACATTGAAGAACGCCTTCTTTCGAAAGAGGAACTTTCGAAAGAAGGCGTTCTTCCTCGTGAAACGAGGTTTACCGCCATCGAAAGAAAAGCCGCGTTCTTTCGAAATAATTTCGAAAGAACGCGGCTTGAGTCTGGATGCAGGGGAAGTTTTTTCGGGAAAAGGCTACTTTTCCCGAAAAAACCCCTGAGTCTGGACACAGCCTTGGGGAAGGAACCATTTGGGAAATGTCCACATGTGGGGTTTTCAAAATGAAATAGATGCCCTGAAACCACAGCCACCCAGAGGCATTTTGTCACACAGGATGGCAAACCTTTTCCGTGTCCCCCATACTGAAAAAGTACCATAAAATCTCCAAAAGCTAAAACATAATTAAACCAACTGCCTCCCTGTCTCCAGGGATTTAGCACCCTCAAACGCAATGACCAAGTGCCCTTCAATGCTGGTGCCCAAGCCAGCCGTCCCGACTTCCCCCCTTTGGGTATGTCTACACAGCATCTGACATTATTCCGAAATGAGAAAGAGTGCATCTACACAGCAAGCCATTATTTCGAAATAATGACGACTCACGGTAACCCTCATTTCATGAGGAATAAGGGAAGTCGAAGGAAGAATGTTCACCCTTCACCTTCCTGCTGTGTAGACAGCGCCTACAGCCAAATGAAGCTATTGCGATCTAAGCTACGCAATTGACAATACTGAAGTTGGGTATCTTGATTCGACTTCTGCCCTGCTGTGTCGACGTGCCCTCTAAGAGCAGCTCTGCCTGAAACCTTGGCTGCTGTTGATTGAAATTCCTACTGCACTCATGAAACTGACACAAATGCCTAGACTCCCAGTGTCTGTGGCTGCAGGACAAGCCCCCCATGGGAACAGCTCTGAGGCAGGAGACCCCAGGCCTTCCAGACTCCCTGATCAGCTGGGTCCTAGGGCTGTCCACGTGGAAGCTAAGGGTTCCCTGGCCCTAGAGCAGTCTGCATAGCAGAGCTGCCCCAGAGCCATGGACCCTGGAACACCAATTAGTTTGGTCAAATATTCTTGATTGGGAAATGGGTATTTTCCAATGAAACTGATCCATTGGAAAACTTCTGGCAAGTTTTACTGTGACCTGGGAGCAGAAACTTCTCTTGGTTATAGTTTGGTACAGAGGCCAGCACGAGGAGGCCACAGACCTTTACTCAAGGCACTCTAGCAACATAAGTCATAAAGCCGTGGTGTCCAACGCACAAGCCACGTGTCACATGTGGCTATTTGGCCGGCTGAGTGTGGCTAGTTGGCTCACAACATTATTTACATTTTCAGAATAATGTTACAGCACTAGCCACTATTGTGGCTACTGCTTCAGAACGGGTTGGACACCACGGTAACAAAGCACTGTAATATCAACATAGAGCATGACGGTAAGGACAACGCCCAGAATCCACGGGTGTGAGGTGCTAAAAGGGCTGCGAGAACACGACTTCACAGCATGGAGTCCTATTTAGGCAGATGGTTATCATAATAGAGGTGTCTGATCTAAGTCCATAAAAGGCTAAAAGGAGGTTAGGTCCATAAAAGGCTATTAGCCAGGGGATAAAATGGTGTCCTTGGCCTCTGTTTGTCAGAGGCTAGAGAGGAATGGCAGGAGACAAATCGCTTGATCATTGTCTTCGGTCCACCCTCTCTGGGGCACCTGGTGCTGGCCACTGTCAGCAGACAGGATACTGGGCTAGATGGACCTTTCGTCTGACTCAGTACGGCCGTTCTTATGTGCTTATGTCACTCCATAGTACCGAACACCTCTGTATGTGTGGTGTTTATACATGCATGCATTAATATCAGTTCATATCCATGTTCTGTGAATCTGCTTCCATTGTACATCCTTGCAAATTCCCCCATTAGTATATGAAATCTACCTCCTTGGCATGATAGGCTCCCATCTGCACTCTCAACGTTCATACCTTTACTGTTATGGTCCCTCTTTCTTGCAAGTCATACCCGCCGATGGATTGCAAGGCATTAGCGGTGGTGGTGGAGACATGGATTCGGAGAGCTACAGCAAAATACATTGGTTTAGTTGTGTTAGAAAGGTGCATGGCTGGCTGGGGAGGAGTAATTAGTTAATGAGGCAGGATCAATCTGTGTAGAAGTTAATGTTTAGCGTCCATAAGGTGGCATTTCATTTCTGGCCTGAATCTTTCCTCCTGTTCAGAAGGGTTTGTAATTAAGATTTTGGTTTTTAGTCTGACTCCATTTAAAATGAAGTCACTTGACAGTGATGGTCTCCAGGGCAAAAGCAAGGTGTTTATTATATAAACCTCAAACTTGCTCTTTTAATATTTGGTCTTATAATGTCCATAGCTATCTACATCTTTGCAGTTATCACTATGCTGCACAATGTGGTCATTCACAGCCCCCTGGCATCATCAGGAGAAGAAATGAGCAAGCAAAGGTTTCTCTGTGTAGAAGGTCTATGACACACGGTCATGTGTGTCTGAGGGCAGTAACAAACATAAAAAATACCGTGTTCATTTTAGGTTCTTCAAAGATTAGACCTTCCAACTGGTTGTGAACAATGTGGACAGAGCAATGATCTGGAACTCAGGAGAATCTGGGGTATATTCCTAACTCTGGCCCACGTCAGTTGGGTGCCCTGGGTCAAGTCACTTCACCTCTCCATCCTTTATTTTGCCCCACAGTAAAATGAGGATAATGATTCTGATCTCCTTTGTAAAGTGCTCTGAGATCTGGTGATAACAAAGCCTTATATAAGAATTAGTTGTTGTTATCTGAAATGATCTTAGATGTAAGAACCCTAGAGTTCATCAGAGTGGTCCATCACAGCATTGCATGGCAAAGTTTTGACACAAACAAGTTAAAAAAAGTGTCATGCAGGATGACTACAAACTCATCATAAATGATACCTACGCAAACTGGTGCTTTCCATCCTTGAAGCCATGTTAACAGTGTCTCCAAACAGACAGTACCGTGGCATTGTGATTCCCACCACGCCTGCCACAACAGGTCCTAAAGTACAAAACAAAGTACAAACCATGAAGCTATCAAATCAGAAAGTGTCGTGCAAAGCAATTTTGCCTCGCACTCAGACTCCTAGCCAGCCATTGGAGAAGCAGTTTAAATGAGAGAGTGTCCGTCTCCTACGTGGATCCCAAGCCTGGGTACGTGTAACCCCTCAGTTCTAATCCCCTCTCTGATACCAACTAACATTTTTGATGTTCGCAACTCATGACTTTTAGTCTCAGTTTTCACAACAGCGAACACAGCAATGTTCCCTAGCTAATCTGACTGCTGCTATAAAAACGATTTTGTGTACAAATATGTTCTAACTGGGATGAGTCGCTTAATCTCACGAGGCATCTGTACAATGGGGATAGTAACAGTGACCTCTTTGAAAGGCTCTTTGTGATCAATGGAGGGAAAAAGAGCTAGGATTTATTTAAAGATCATAGAAATGCTTAGTTGTGTTATTAGAGATGAAACTCATCCGAATGCTTTCATTTTAATACAATTATTTCCCTCTTTTATTTTAACATTTACAATTCTCACTGAAACACCATGAGAAAAGAACATAGAAATTGCCATGCAGGAGCAAACCAGTGGTCCATGTATGCAACAACATCTGGACTCTACCAATACCAGATGTTTCAGACTATGAGTTCTATAGCAGCAGGGAGTTGTGTAATAAGCTGCCCATAGGAGAGATTTCTTCCTGACCTCTGTTTGAGAACCTAGGCCTCCCTCACCCCAGGTGACTGCCCTGCCCAGTAAGCTAAAATGGTAAAGGGGATGTGGCCTCCTCTTCCATTTTTGCAGATGAAACGAATCTGCAAATTTGTGTCCAGTTTGTGAGTATGTTTCATGTTGTTCAAAACCGTTTTTTTCAGCAAATAAAGCATTCATCTGAGACACGTTGCTCTGCTCTAGGAATTAGATCCTATTCACTCTAATAGGAGGCCGCATGATAGTTTTAGGCCAATATTTGTGGGATGACCAGTCCTACCACTGAAATGCACTTCGAAATGATTTTGCTGGAATGTGCTGCATTGAGTTTCGCCACAAACGCATCTGTTAGCATAGACTCCAAGCTATGGTTGAACAGGAAACAGAAAGCACCAACGGGGAACGCAGGTGTCATTCTTTAGATGAGTACTGCAGAAGCCCAACACTAATAGAATCATTATAAAGTGATTTACATAGCACTGCACACGTACGCAGTGATTTACAAACACAGATAAGAGTGTTGTAAGTAGTTCTAAGAGTTGTAAATTCATGTTTTACAGTTCTATAGCACCTTTCAGCCAAGGATCTCAAAGCATTTAAAATAAAAACTAATTAATCTCCCCAGCATTCTGTCAGGTCACTGAATGTTAATATTGCCACCTTGCTGATTGGGAAACTGAGGATGGAATTGTTACAGAAGTTGCCAAGGCCAGACAGCAAGTCATGGCTGAGGTGTGAAGAGAATCCGGAATACCCAGCTCCCTGACTCATGGGCTACGTCTAAACTGGCATGACTTTCCAGAAATGCTTTTAACGGAAAAGTTTTCCGTTAAAAGCATTTTCGGAAAAGAGCATCTAGATTGGCAGGATGCTTTTCCGCATAAGCACTTTTTGCAGAAAAGTGTCCATGGCCAATCTAGACGCGGTTTTCCGCAAAAAAGCCCCGATCGCCATTTTCGCAATCGGGGCTTTTTTGCGGAAAACAGTACTATGCTGTCTACACTGGCCCTTTTGCGCAAAAGTCTTTTGGAAAAAGACTTTTGCCCAAACAGGAGCAGCATAGTTTTTCCGGAAAAGCACTGATGATTTTACAGTAGATCGTCATTACTTTTCCGGAAAATCAAGCGGCCAGTGTAGACAGCTGGCAAGTTTTTCCACAAAATCAGACGATTTTGCGGAAAAACTTGCCAGTCTAGACACAGCCATGCTGTAACAGCTCAGTATGTGCTACAGCGAGTTAAGGATGAATCCCATGCCCAAGATTAAAACAAACATTTAGCTACTAGTTCTCCAGGCAAAAATCCAAATTACGGTTAAGGAGAATCTTGGCTGAATTAGGAGTGGAGGACAAATCTCTAATCACTCTCCAATCTCCTCTTAATCTGATGCTTGACTCATCCAGAGGTGAATTATGCATTGATGCAAACATGTGAATTATGCATTTGTGGCTCAGTTTCTAGGGACCGAGAACAAACCTCGGTATTGGAAGCAGACGAGACTCATGCTATTTACCGGTGTTAATGCCAATCCGCAGTTTCAGCTTATCTTTGGGCATGTGCCCTATCTTGAAAGGGACCACTGCATTGAGGAAGTGCAAAGACATGGTGGCGATTTCCTCCACGTGCTTCATTCCATTGCGGATGGGGAGGCCACTGGCAACCATGTAGGCATCGCCAATTGTTTCAACCTGTAGCAAAGAAAACAAAAAGCACTTAGGCATCTGAGTCACAGGGCAAACAATAGCCAGCCTTAGAGACCACGCAAACGAGTGGACTTAGCTTAAAAGAGGGAGTTAAAATTGTCTACATTTTAGTCATGGTTCTGCCATTGTGTTGCAGAATGATCCTGGGCAAGTGACTTGGAGTCTGATTTAAAGTAATTTGACATGGAAGGAAAGAAACCCACTGACTTTGATAAGCCTTGGCTTAGTTTCTTCACATCTGTGCCTGTTCACACTTGGGTTAAACTTAGTAAACAGCTTGCCTCATTGGAGGATCCGTAGATAGGTAGCTGTCATTTTGAAGATAAACCTTTGAAGATACCTACTGTAGAATTTAAGTGCTAAATAGGATTTGGAGAAAGATAGTCAGCATGGGGAGAAATGGATTCAATGACTTCGAGGTCCTATCCAGCCCTTTGTATATGTTGGCAACTGTTCATGGAGTCCAGAACTGCTGAGCTCCATTTCCCTTGCAACAGGATGGTCGTAGCAACCTAAAGACCAGATGTGTCTTTTTTTTAATTGAAAATGGATGAGTTACGTTTGGAGAATGCTTTAAGAATCATTGCTTTAAGGTGCTCTGCAGCTGGCTTTGTGGTTAATGCTATGATTGTTGGGTACAATCAACTCTCCTACCTTCCTATACATGTACCACACCTGAGCGCCTTTTTTGCAAGCTCGCTCCAAAACACTAAGTCTGTCCCTCTTTTCCAATGATCGGACCAATTGCTGGGGCATCCTTTGTGACACAGAGTCGCTAGTCTAAAGGGCCTATGTTCAACCAATTTAATCATCTTCCCCGGCCACCATTCATCCATCAGATGCTTAGACCTCTCTTTTGCTATCAAACAGGGCGGCATTCAGATAGACAGCTTAGAGGGAGGGAAGTTCTGTGAGTCACTTCCCATTCCCACTCACACACATGTACAGAATTTTATTCATGACTGCTCTCAAACATCAACAATTGGAACAATTTACCCAGGACCATGGTGGATTCTCCATCAAGGCTGGTTGTTTTTCTAAATGCTCCATTCTATGAGTTATTTGGTGGAAATTCTTTGACCTACACTATACAGGAGGTCAGACTAGATGTTTCCTTCTGGACTTGGAATCCATTAATCAAGACACTGAGCTAACATCAGTGATGTTAATGGGGCTTTGGATGCATGTAGCTACAGACTGACTCAGTGAGGGCTCTCTCTCCAGGAAACTCCCCTCGACTTCGATAGACGTTCTGCCAACACACTGCTTGCCGGACGGGGCCCAGCAATGGCGCTGCCCGATGAGCAGGCAGCAGCGTGTCTCACCTTGTATACATCGTAGGTTTTAATGATGTTATCAAACAGGCTGTACAGGTCATTCAGGAGACTGACCACTTGCAGGGGGTTGCTGAGGGAACACAAAGTGGTGAACCCAACGATATCAGAGAAGAAGATGGTCACAGACTCAAAACTCTCAGGCTCCACGGACTTCCCCGCAATGAGCTGCTCTCTGATGAAGCTGGGACAAGAGGAGAAAATGATCTTTTTCCTCAGGTTTGTTTGATCTCTCTCTCTCTGTTCCCTAGCCCCCCACCTCAGAATAAATCCATTTGGCCTTGACATCCTGCGCCTTTGGGAAATACAAATGGTCCATTTAAAGCACTTTCAAGACTGCCTTAAAAATTCCCAAACCAGGATTCACCCTGGGTTTATATCAGCTTCCACTTTGGCAAAAGGTCTCCAGATTAGACCCTCTACTGGAGGAAAGAAGATGCCACAGAGAAAAATGGCCACAACCTCCCATTTGCCAGAGGGGCATGGGAGGGTGAAGGTCAGTGGAGCACTAGATGGTGTGAGCACTACATGATGTTGGCTAGCATGGATTCAGGCCATCCCCACAAAATATCTGTCAAGGAGGAAGGGAGCTGGCATGCTGAGACCACAACCTATGTTGAACAATTCAGGCTCATTGTTTCACTTCTGCTCCTCATGTCTGGTGTACCCAGAGACAGTCCTTTGTCTTACACCAGCAATTCTCAAAACCGTGGGTCAGGACCTGAAAGAGGGTCACAACCCCTTTGTAATGAGATCATTGGGACTGGCTTAGAACTGCTGGAGCTGGAGGCCAAAGCATGAGCCCCATTGCCAAAAGCCAACGACATCAGCCCTGAGCAGCAGGGCTCAGGTTATAGGCCTGGGGTGGAAGCCCTTAGGTTTCTGCTTTGCTAGGCAGTGTGGCTTGGGCTTTGGCTCTGGCTCCCCCACCCAAGGTAGCAGGGCTTGGCTGATTCATTCTCCCTCCTGGAGCTGTGTAATAATGTTTGTTGTCAGAAGGGGGTGACAGTGCAATGAAATTTGAAAATTCTTGTCTCAGACTGTCAGCTCCTGGGGTGGGGTGGGGGGAGAACCGCCTTTTGGTTCTGTGCTTGTATAACATCTACCACAGTGGGTCCTGGTCCCTGACTGTAGCTTCTAGGCACTATCATAATATAATTAATAATCATTAATAAATAATTAACATTAAATAGTTAAAGCCCGAGGCAACAATCCATTTGTTTTCTACTAGAATGAGACCTTTTCTCCAAAGCTGTGCGCATGTGAGCTACTGTTGAGCTTGCGATTACTTCAGAAGAGACTGTGCGGCCAGCGCTTAAGTTACTGAAGTGCTTTGCAAAGCATCCTGGGAAACACCATGCATTCAAGGCTCCGTCTTGCACCAATTTCTATGGTCAACAAACTTGTGAACATACAAAGGTTGTTTGATTACCTGGGCAGCATAGCTGACAAAAGTTTATCTGTCTTTTTCTTCTCTGCTACCAACTGGGCTGTCCTTTCTTCCACCACTTCCTCCAAGTGATTGGCATACGTTTCCAGCTTATTTACCATGTTATCCAAGATGCCTATGTGGCTAATGGAATTGTTCAAACAAATACAGTATCTATTTTTTAAATTTGCATAATGGCATGAAATAATACAAAGTATTGATGGGAACTGTATTCCACTTCCATTTCCACTCAAAGATCCACTCCAGCATCTAGAGTTCATTGAGGAGAAATGACTTATGATACTTGGCTACTCCTCACTAGGGCCTCTCATGACATGGAGACTAGACATGCTACAGATAGTGTTAGTACTGAACTAATGCTTTCACAGAGTGTATCTAGACTACATGGCTCCATCGACGGAACCATGTAAAGTAGTTTACTAGACATAGTCAATGAAGCGAGGATTTAAATAATCAGCTGATTGTCGGCACAGTGCGGCGGCCATTTTTATTTTAATGAAGAGGGGATTATTTAAATCCCTGCTTCATTGACTATGTCGAGTAAACTACTTTACATGGCTCCGTTGACGGAGCCATGAAGTCTAGACAAATCCACATAGTATTTGGGAGCTCTGGCTGACAGAAGGCACAATTTTGAGATGGATCATCAAATCCAAGTCCCTTGCAAGACTCAAAGTGATATCTGTCATTATGGCCAAATTCTTCTGTAGGTAATTGTATGCTAAGTATTTAAAGATACCATCAACTAAAATATATTTTTCTCTGATGGGTTTTTTACATATCTATTACCTGTATCACTTAAGATACTATAAGTGAAAGATTAGAGCATAAAAATTCCTCTTTTTTCAAATTCCTACTTTGATAAAACTCTGCATAACATTAGTTTAATGATTCCTCCTGTATAGCCCACAATTTCCACCATAAGGGACTTTTTCTCAAGAAAGCAAAGAAAAACATGTAACCAATAGAAAAAATGGGATTTCAAAAAGGTAAATATTGATAGAGTGGAGCTGCAGTCCTTGGAATCAACTTCAAAAGCTTTTCTAAAACTGGCTAGCTGTTAGGTTCACTGCATCCATGTAAACCATGCCCCACTGCCCAAGAGACCCCTGAATTGTGCTTTTAGCTGGACATTATTCATACAATCACAGAAATATTTGGCTGGCCAGGCCCTGAGAGGGCGTCTAGTCCAGCTGTTTGTGATGAGGCATGACTAGTCTAGATCCTCCCGGACAGGTGTTTGTCCGACTTCCAGTGACGGTACTCCACAACCTTGCTTGGAAGCCTAGCCCAGAACTTTGCTATCCTTATAGGTCCAAAAGGTGAGCTATTGGGGAAAACCTACATCTTCATCTCCCTGGTCTAACCTGTCCTGCAGTGGTGCTGTGGGCTGTTAAAAAGGTGCCACGTCCCATCTCTGATGCAGACACATTTCAGCGCTATGTGAGCAATCCCCACATATTGGAGACCATTCCTATAACACTTGGGGAGCCCACTGGATGAAAACCACAATGTAGATCTGGAATAATTCTCAGACAGACAAATAAGACTCACCCTTCGGGGCTTGCATCTCTTAACCCTCTCTTCACAGAGGAGAATGTTGGCCTTCTCCCTGGATCTTCATCCCAACAAGTCCTAAGCATGGCAATGATCCTTTCGCTGCATTTCTCTGTCGACAGGGATGGTCGCAGTGGGACCAGCACAGTGGGGTCCCGGAGTCGGTTTATTATCTCTGCAAATGTGATCAATCAGGATTTGAGTTGATTAATTATTTTAGGGGAGGGGGATTATGTCAATGGTTTTCCAACTACGGGTCACGACTCAGCGCTGGGCGGTGGAATGTCGGGGGTTGGGTCCCATTGTCGGGGGATCAGGGGGTGCTAAGGCAGCTCCTTGCCTGTCCTGCATTGCAGACTGTGCTGTGCCCCTCCTGCCACAGCCTTGACCCACCCCCAAGCTGAAGCCCCCTTCTACACCCCAAAGCTCTCCTCCTTAGCCCCACCCTGGAGCCCAGACTTTAGTCAAATTATGTTGGGTCGTGAGCATCAATAATTTTCTTCAGCTGGGTCATGAGGAAAAAAGTTTAAAAACGGCTGGATTAGGTGTCCCTAACTTTGGAGCAAATTATCCAGGTCCTTAATACAGGAGGTTGAAGGGAGAAAAAAACACCAACAAAGAATGAATGGAGCTTCCCTTTCTCTTATGCACCTCACAGAAGGGTCAGAGCAAATCACAGTCTTTCATCTGGACAAGCTTAGGGTCTGCTTCTTCTATCCAAAGCGTGCAGCTGCCCAGTTTCCAAGAAGGAGTGGCCTGTCTCGTCCCACAGTTGTGTTCACACACAGGGTGTGTCTAGACTACAGGGCTTTATTGACAAAAGTGGACTTTTGTTGACAAAACTATACCTGCGTCTACACTGCCGCTGAGTTCTCTTGACATAACGTCGACAGAACTCGGCAGTTTTGTTGACAGCTGTAAACCTCATTCCACGAGGAATAACGCCTTCTGTCAACAGAGTTCTGTCAACAAAAGGCATTATTGCATCTACAATGTCCTTTGTGTCCACACTATCATGTCGACAAAGTGGCTTGCTTTGTCGACAGAACTGGATGTGGTCTAGACGCTCTTTGTCGACAGAAGCTTTGTCGACAGTATCTGTGGGTCTAAACGTACTCACATTGAAGTGCTAGGGGAAACTATCTCTAGAGCTACAAGCTAAATCTTGGCTCTATAAGAGAGATGTATCTCCTCCTAGACACAAGGATTTCAGAGCTGTAGCTGTTGTAACTTGGCACATGCCATATGTAGCTCCAACATGTCAATGGTGTGGTATTTAAATTGGGCCAAACTTCAGCTGAGTAATTACTACACTTCACTGTGACGCACTTACACACAGAGTCAGAGAAAAAGGTGCAGTAGAGCCTTATTATCGGAGCAGTCTACAGGACGTGGAATTTATTCAGATCAATAGAAGGTCAAACAAGATAGAGGATTTCCTATGAGTAATGTCCCTCAAGGAAATACTATATGCGGACTATAGGAGTTTGCGAGAGAAGTCATCTGCTGCTGTATTTGAAACAAAGCCAAACATAAAGCAATTGCTTTTTTCAGTTGTAAAGAAGGCAGCAATGAAAAATAGTGACAGGAAATCAATAACGAGTTAGCAAAGCACTATGAAGCACTTGCTCAGATTAAATTCTAAATTCTGAGGATTTATTAGGCAAAATTGCAAAATCATTTAAACATACATACAGTTAAGCCTGTGCGCCTTCCCAAAAGACCAAAGTTGTCTATGCTCAAAAAGCAGATAGTTCAGTGATACAAGTGACTATCCTCATTCACAGTGTACAAAAAGTCCCTTGCCTACAAACCATGTGGGTACTCTGTGATTCTCAACTCAGAATAGCTAACCTGCTCTCGCTACTCTGGCTAAAATAACATTAAAGATATGTCTCAGAGGGGGAGCCCTGTTAGTCTGTAGCTGCAAAAACAAGGAGTCATGTGGCACCTTAAAGATTTATTTGGGCATAAGCTTTTGCAGGTAAAAACCACTTCCTCAGATGCATTGGAGTTAAAATTACAGAGGCAGGGATACCCAAAGAAAAGAGCTACTTATCCAGTGTAGGAATAGTGTTACCAAGGCCAATTCGGTCAGGGTGGATGTAGCTGAGCCCACACACGGAGTCCCTTCATTCACAGTGGTCCTACACTGGATAACTCCATGTTTTGATACACTAGTACCGATATCTATATCCCTGCCTCTGTAAATTACCACTCCAATGCTTCTGATGGCCTGGTTTTTACCCACAAAAGCTTATGCCCAAATAAATCTCAGAGAGGTTGCCATGTTAGTCTGTAACTTTAAAAACAACGAGTAATCTTGTAGCACCTAAGGGTATGTGTACACTACGCGCTTATTTTGAAATAAACTATTTCAGAATAACAGCTCCCAAAATGGCTGTTTCTAAATAGCTCAGCCACACTACAACTGGCCATCGAAATAGCGCAGAGATATGTTGAAATAGCGCGTCCACTCTGATTGGCGGCTGAATTGCATTTAAGCCCCTCCGCACTGAAGCACTTAAAGCAGACAGGGCATCCGGACAGAGCTCACTTCCTGGAGCTGCTGCCTGAGGCTCGTGCTTAAAGGGGCTCCCCTCGATAGCCTTGTCTCAGCCTCCTCTCCATTGCCTATTTCCTTGCGGGACAGCAAACTCTTCTCACTGGTTTCCCTTGTGGAGGCCACAGCACTGCAGCCATGGAGCCAGACCTGCTGGAAAGCAGTTGCCAGCTCTTAGACCTCCTGCCCCACCTCCTGGCACAGTTCCTGCAGGCTGCCCACGTGGCTCTGCAGGAATAGAACCCCCAGATCTCTCTGGGGCACCTCCTCACCTCTCTCCATGGGCTGCACAGGCAGCACAGGCCCTCCTGCCCTCTCCTGCACACTGGGCACTGCCGCTTCTGGCAACGGGACACCAGTAGGCCAGGGCCTTTGAACAGCTGCGCATGGCTGCCATCTGGCAAGCCCATCAGGGGGCTGTGTGCATCCTGGGGGCCCTGAGGGAGAGTTTCAGACAAGACCGACTATGACACTCTGCCCAGGGCCTCCCCACAAGGGTCATCTGCATTGCCTCTCTGTGCCTTTCCTCCCACACCCTTCCCTTCCCCTGCCCCCTCGTCCCACCTTCCCCTGTAAACCAAAGAAACCAGACTTTTTGCTTTGGAATAAGAAACTCTCTGTGATATTTATTTGGGGGAAATATAACTGAGGTGGGACTGGGAAAATAATATGGGAAGCGGGGGGAGGAGGGAAGAGAGGCTCAGGGATGGAGCTGGGACTGGTGCCTACCTCGGGTGGAAGGCCCTTGGTGGCCGCAGTGGGGATAGGAGGAGAAGCTGGAGAGGCAGAGGCAGGGACAGGAGCGGGAGTGGGAGGGAACTTGGGAAGGAGAAGGTGCGGGGAGGTGGATGCTGAACCGCTCAATCACGGTGACCAGGTGGTCGACGGCAGCGGTTTATGCTGTGCAGATGCTGCAGTTCTGTTGGGACCGCTCCCACCAGCCAACCACTGCTCCTGCCTCTCAAAACATCGCTGCAGGGCGCACAGGCAGGCGATGTGTTTCCCCTCCAGGTCATCCTGGGGTCGTCTGCAGTAGTGAGATCGGGAGGCTGGCCCGGGAAGTGGGGGACCCGCCTCACGCGCAGCTGGTCCAGCTGTGATGAAAAGTGAGAAGGGCAGTCACCCCAGGAGATACTGTGCATGAAGCCCAGACCTCATCTCTGAGCCGACACTGAAAGGTCTCGGTTCAGATGATGGCGATGTGCTTTGAGCAAAGCCACCTGTGGCCTGCAGGGTCACGGACGTCCCAGGGAGCCTCATTGCTCCCACATCCTGGGACAAGCAGGCATGGGAAGGTGCCCGCCAGGCAGGAGTGGGGTAATGGGGTAGCTCACCTTCCCTCTATGCTGTGCACATGCCAGGGCTGGCAATGGCAGCTTCCCACAGGGAGAGGACTTCTGCCTGCTGGAGGAGGCGGGGAGGGTGCTGGGGGACGTGTGTGTGTGAATGGCAGACACTGTTTGCTGGGGAGGGTACTCCTGGGGTCCCCTTCTCTTCCTTCCTCCCAGCAGGTTCCCAAGCAGGGGCTTTGTCCTCCGCCTTGCTGCATTTGCCCGGGAGCAGATGCTGTCCCGAGAGTGCAGGTGTGTGCCCATGCGCGGTACTTCTGTCTGTTTCCCTGACCCCCTTCTCCTTAGTGGTGGCTTGTGGTGGGAAGGTGTCCCACCACAGAGTCGCAAGAAAAGCAGGTCTGTGCTGGAACCCTGTGAGAAAGAGTGACTGGTTCCTTTGTGGCAGCCTCATGCGGCTATCTATCTGGACTGGTGCTCCACGTGCACCCACGTGCACAGGCTGCTGTGCAATTCCCCAGGCTGAGATGGCCATGCGAGGAGTGTGCAGCCCTTCATCGCCCACCCATGTATTTAGGGAAAGTAATGGAACTCACCTCATAGGCCTTCCCCGGCTTTGTCCGAACCCTGGGAGACATCCCGGAAGGGGGGTACCGGCTCCAGAGACAGGATAAGTTCCTGGCTGGCAGTCATGATGTCAGTGCTGGCCTCCTTCTTCTCCATCTCCTCCTCGTCCACAGCCCCGCCCTCTGGGACGCTCACAATGGATATCTCCAGACCAGAGTCCATGACAAGTGGGGGGAGAGGGACCGATCCCCCTCTCAGGATGCGGTGCAGCTGCTCATAAAAGAAGCATAACTGGTTGCTGCCCCAGAGTGGGGATTCAGCTCCCTGGCCATCGTGTGGGCTTGCTTAAGGTTTTTTCATTTTCATGCACACCTGCTCCTGGGTGCACGTGGCCCTTCTGGCCCAGGCTAGTGGCCATCCAGCCTTAAGCATCTGAATTCCTGCATGTGGTGTGGCGATACTTGGAGGTTAGCCTCCTCTCCCCAGACCTCAATGAGCAGGGCTTGACGAGCGCTGCTCGCCAGCCACGCGGTTTGGCACACTGTGTATGCGCCGATCGCGCTGCAGCACCATGCCGGGCTAAAATCTACTCGCCACGGGCGAGCAGATTGCCCTAATTGTCGAGCCCTGTCGATGAGATCCAGGATCTCCGCACTAGACCAGGAAGGGGCTCTCCTCTTCCGTCCCCGGGCAGAAGCTTCAGAGCTAGCTGCCGGCTCGCTTGCAGCTGTGGAGGGCTCAGTGGGAGTTCAGGGGTCACAGATGGCATCAGGGAAAGCAGTGACAGGATGCTGGTGTGTGGCGCAGGGCTGTCAGGACCTTCCTTGTGCCACAAACCCTTTCTCCTGTGACTGCACCTTTAAAGCATGCACAAGAAGGGAAACTATAGAGTTCTGAGGGGTGTGGACAGAGTGGCTACCAAGGCAACTGTGAGAATCCTTGGAGGCCATTTGTTTCGAAATAATCACAGCTGCACTGTACACACACACACACCCTATTTTGAAATAGGCATTATTCCTCATTCAATGAGGGTTTAATATTCCAGAATGGAATATTGCTGTATAGACTCTCACCTCATTATTTCAAAATAACGCTGCCGTGTAGATGTGCCCTTAGGGACTAACAAAAATATATAGAATCATGAGCTTTCTTGGGTAAAACCCACTTCATCAGTCTTTAAGGTGCCACAGAACTCCTCGTTATTAAAGATATGGCAGCTCTTGTTAAAGCTGGGATTGAACTCTAGCTGCTAACTGAATTAGCTATTTCCAGTCATCTGAAGAAGTGGGTTATGCCCATGAAAGCTCATGATACCATCGACATGTTTTGTTAGTCTATAAAGTGCTACCAGAATATTTGTTGTTTTTTAACTTTTTCCTGTTCCAGACTAACTTGGCAACCCCTCTGAAGATTTTAATTGCAAGTTCGCTAACACTGGTCACAGGTCATTTGAATTTAAAAACGTCACCTTGTATTTGCAGGAAAGACGCGTCCGAAATGAAGTTACTCCAAAAATGTGCTCACAGAGAGAAGCCCACCTGGAAATATAGTACAAAGTGAAGAACAAAGCTCTACCTTCTGCTTCCTTGTTCAGGTCTTGGAACGGCCCATCCTCATTGTTATAAATCAGCTCCCTCATAATTATAGCAAAACTGTAGACGTCCCCCTTTTGAGTCCCATGGAATGGGAATTCCCCCATCCTGAGCAGTTCTGGGGCTGTCCAATAGAGATCTACAAGGCAAAATAGGAAACAGCAGGGAAGTCTGTGCTCTAGCTGGGTCAAACTCATCACAGGCAAGGAACAGGCTTGGCCACCTTTTAAAATGCTGAACGTGATACAGGGGTAAAAAAAAGACAGGACTATGTGAGTAAAGCAAAGGGGGAAATCCCCAGCGAGCTGTAGCCCAGAGTGGGCTGAGTAATTGTTATGGGGTTTGTTTGTCTACATGTGGGAAATAAAACTCAGCCTAGAAAGAGACTCAAAGTGAGTTAGTGAGGCTTTGGTGGGCTGGAGAGAAGCCAGCACCTTACAGATGGTATTGGCATGACTCCTCACCGCTGTGGCTCTTGTAGTTAGCATCCTGTTCAGATGCATGAGGCTGCTAACATCTCAAAGTTATTTATCTCACAGTTATTATTTTAGCCATTTGCAGACACAGGCAAATTTCACAGCATCACTGCACTTGAGTCACATTTTCAAGCTGCTTTTTTTTGTGTGCAAAAATAAAGGTTAGAATTGTGGTTTTTCTCTTTTTTAGAAATAAATAAAGGCAGCAATTCTTCTGTAATCAAATGATTCCAGAAACTGGGGCTCTGGACACAGGTCTATAAGCACATAAGAACAGCCACACTGGGTCAGACCAAAGACCCATTTAGCCCAGTATCCTGTCTTCCAACAGTAGCCAATGCTAGGTGCTTCTGGTAATAAAGTGACCCATCCTCTGTCCATTCCCAGCTTCTGGAAGAGGGTAAGCTTCTGGTAGAGCCATTGATGGACCTATCATCCATGAATTTATCTAGCTCATTTTTTAAACCTATTATAATCTTGGCCTTCACCACATCCTCTAGCAAGGAGTTCCACAGGTTGCTTAGGTACTGAGGGAAAAAATATTTCATTTGTTTTAAGCATTCTATTATTTTGTTTGGTGATCCCTAGTTCTTGTGTTATGAGAAGTAAATAATACATCCTTATTTATTTTCTCCACACCAGTCATTATTTTATAGTCCTCCATCATATTCTCCTTTGGTCAACTCTTTTTTAATCTGAAAAGTGCCAGTTTTATTAATCTCTCCTCTCAGAAGCTGTTCCACATCTCTAGTAATTTTTGTTGCCCCTTTCTGAACCTTTTCCAGTTCCAATATATCTTTTTTGAAAAGAGGTGATCACATCTGCACACAGTATTCAAGATGTGAGTATACCAGGGATTTATGTAGAGGCAAATATGATATTTTCTGTCTTATTTTCTATCCCTTTCTTAGTGATTCCAACATTCTGTTTGCTTTTTTGACTGCTGCTGCACATTGAGTGGATGTTTTCACAGAATTATCCGCAATGACTCTAAGAGCTCTTTCTTGAGTACTAATAGCTAATTTAGACCCCATCATTTTATAGATGTAGTTGGGATTATGTTTTCCAATGTACATTACTAAGCATTTATCAACACTGCTACATATTTCTAGAGTTTACGCCTTAATCCAACCCCAGCTACAAACCAAGAATTATCACCAAAATTATCTTGCAAACATTTTCAACAAATAAATTAAAGAAAATCATAAACTATGCAGAGACAAATATTGAACAAAAGAAAGACAAAAACTGATCAGTTAAAAGTATCTGCTGTGATCTATTCACTCACTGATATGCAATATCCCTGGAATTAAAAAAGAGAAACTCTCTATAATTTCCAAAACTGGGTGGAAATCACCAATATTCAAAGAGGTAGTTGTAGATAAAATGTGTGTGAAGACAATTATTAGTAAAAGCATCCTCTACTGGAATCCATGCATCCTTGTGTTTTGGTGCATCCTTTGTGCTTGTAATCCTTGCACAATCCTCTTACCTGCATAGTTGGTGTTTTTCTCAGTAATTACTCGATATTTTTTTCCATACTTAAATTCCCATAATCCAAACCCACACAGCTTCACTTGCATGCGACTATCCACCAAACAGTTTGTAGGTTTCAGATTTCCATGGGAGTTCAAAGGGCTTCTGTGAAGAAACAACATTCCCTGCAAAAATAGGAACAGAATGACTATAAAATGGCAGCTATCTCCGCACCAGCAGGATGACAGGATCCTGTTTGGGCTGTCAGTGCAACAAATGGCAAATGCAACCAGCTCTTGGCTCAGCTAATTCTGGTTAGAAACATCAGGGCTTTCATCCCAAAATCTCACTGGGTCTATACGAGTATTTTCCCCCCCATTATATTGTCTAAGCTATTTGCAGCAATAGTCTGCTTTGGTCAAACCCAACCAGAAACCTGCTTAGTTATACCCACACTTTGCTGGGTAGCTGCATTTTTCTCTCACTGTCCTCATTCCCTTCCCTAGCCCCTTGTTTTGTTGTTGCATTCGCCCATGGCATCTGGTCTTACATTAGGCCCTGATCCCGGACATTGTTTCTACACGGACAATTCCTTTTTCCCACCTGGAATCTCTGACCTCTCTACCGAGATCCCTTGGGTACTTACATAGTCCTTGTGAGAAACTGACCGTATCAAGCTGTGACGTAGTGGGGGAACCTGGCTGGTTTCTATGCTGCTGGCTCTGGGGTAACCCCCACTGGCTGCCGTGGGTACCACGACCCAGCAAAACAGGATGAGTCACTATGCAAACCAGTATGGCCAGACACCCCCCATGGAGAGGAACAAAGGAAGGTGGAATGCTGCCCTGGCTGGGGGGCAGGGCTGGAAGAGTGTTGGTGAGTTGCTGTCTGTGAGCATGGAGGAGACAGCCTAGGGAGAGGGGCTGGAGTTTAGGGGCCCAGTCTCCCCCCAACTCAAGGGGGCCTGAGGCATCCTAGCCCAGCTCTGTGACCAGATTACATCTGTGCTGTGCTGTATCCTGGAGAGGCAATAAACTTCCTCTATTCCACCGGCTGGTGCAGTCTGTTTGTGCCATTTTGGGGTGCAGGAGACGGGGGACCCCCAACGCGCCGTCACACTGTATCAAGCAAATCCAGAAGAGCCGACAACCTTGTCAGGCCCCTGAGAAAGGCAGGGGGAGAAAGGGGTGGCTCCACGCTCCCAGAGGGGGCGGAGCCTTGGGTGGAAGGGGCGGGGTTGGGGGCAGCCAGCCTTCAGCGCCACCTGGAGTACACCATGCTGCCTCCCCAGGCCGCACCAAGCATCAATGCTCCAGCAGCAACTGAAAAGGCCCAGGGCTCTGGCTGCCATCGCTGCTGTAGTAGCAGCGGCTGGGAGCCGCTGGCCCTTTTGAATGACCCTGAGGCAGTTGCCCTCTTTGCAACCCCATTGACAGGCCCGTGCAACGCTCTTGAGCAATCTGATGGAATTAAAATACATTTTCCTTAAATCTTCAGGGGGGTTGTTTGATACCTTTGAGGTGCAGCGTATGAAAAATGCAAGTGTGCTATTGTGGAATTTTATGCAAGCCCTCTAAGGGTATGTCTACTCTGCAGAGCTTTTTTCGGAAACACGGCCGTTTTTCAAAAAAACCCTTCACTTACGTCCACACTGCAGTTGTGTTCTTTTTGGGGAAAAAAATCAAAAGAACAGAGGGGTTTTTCCAACATTGATAAACCTCTTTCTCCAAGGAAGAAGCCTTTTTCCGAAAGAGCTCTTTCAGAAAAAGGCATGTGTGGATGGGGAAGAGGGAGTTCTTTCAAAAGAAGAGGAAAGAGGAAAAAGCACAGGTGCCTCGGTGGCCACTCCGTCCATAGTCATCACAGCTGAAATGTGAGATAGCGTCCATTCAGTGTGGACACTATCTTTCAAAAAAGCAGATCACTTGTTCAATGCACTTTTGCTGTGTGGCACTTTATAGACTAACAGATTTATTGGAGCATAAGCTTCCGTAGGCAAAGACCCATTTTTTCAGATGCAACAAACTTGGCTACCATGCTGATACTTTTGCTGTGTGGAAGCTCTCTTTCGGAAGTTGTTTTTCCAGAAGATCTCTTCCAGAAAAGCTTCTTCTGAAAAAAACCTGCCGTCTAGACATAGCGGCTGTGTCTACACGGGCATGAATTTCCGGAACTGCTTAAAACGGAATAACTATTCCGTTTTCAGTTTTTCCGGAAAAGGAGCATCTACATTGGCAGGCTGCTTTTCCGGAAAAGCCCTTTTTCCGGAAAAGCATCTGTGGCCAATGTAGACACGCTTTTCTGGAAAAGAGCCCCGATCGCCATTTTTGCAATCAGGGCTTTTTTCTGGAAAAGACTACTGGGCTGTCTACACTGGCCCTTTTCCGGAACAGTGTTCCGGAATAAGGACTTATGCCCGAGCGGGAGCAGAATAGTTTTTCCGGAATAGTGGCTGATTTTGTACAGTAGAGCATCATTGCTTTTCCGGAAATTCAAGGGCCAGTGTAGACAGCTCGCAGCTTATTCCGGAAAAGCGGCTGATTTTCCGGAATAAGTGGCCCAGTGTAGACACAGCCAGCCTGAGTAACCATCTCTGAAGACAAAACAAGCAGGCCTGCTCAGGCAGTCTGTCTCTGCTGGGAATGACGGAGGGCAGTCATGGGACCTCAGCCTGGAAATACCCTAATCAGGAGAGAGAAAGACACCTCTTCGCCCAAAAAAGGTGATGGTCAGGGGACCTGGAAGCCTGAGAGTGCTGGATTATAGCAGAGAAATACACTCAGAGCGGTTGCTCTGAACTGTGACATTCCCCATCATAAAAGTATGTGAGCACCTCACCTTCATTATCATGCGTATCCTGACAACATCCTTGTGAGGTAAGGGAGTACAATCCTCCTATAGGGATTGGGCACTGAGAACCAGACTTAGGCCAAGATTTTTACAGATATTTAGGCATTGTGGCACTCAATATCACAATGCCTAACTGATTTAGGAGCCTGTCTTGTATTCTGAAGGGATGTAGGCAAATCCCATTGGAAGTCCTTGAGTGCCTAAATCACTTTTGAAAGCATCTTATGCCTTTGGCTGTGGCAGCATGGCCATACGCCTTCCTGCTCTCCTTGGGATGATGAGCAGCTGCGCAAGGAAACGGGCCCTTCACTTCCACAAACTGGACAAAGTAAAGTAGCTAAATCTATGAAAAGCTGGGTGAATAAAGCCAGAATACAAAAGTGGTTAAGGCCATGTCCTCACTAAATGGAAGATCGACACAGCCGTGATCAATCTTCCGGAGTTTGATTGAGCAAGTCTAGTTAAAACTCACTACATTGAATTCACAGGGTACCACTGTAGTCACCGGTACTCCTGCTTCTGCAAGTGGGAACAGTGGGAAAAATCATAATGAATGCAGCTGGAGTTGTGTATCTTGATTCGACCTTCCCTCCTAGTGTAGACCTGCCCTAATTGAGTCACAGGTCATACACTAGGGCTCTTCAAATAACTGACCAACAAATACCAGGATCGGAAACAACCTTTTGTTTCATCTGGTAATCTTTCCCCCTTTCTCCTTTGGAGGATAGGGTCATAATTCAAAATGGTCTGGACAAACTAGAGAAATGGACTGAGGTAAATAGGATGACATTTAATAAGGGCAAATGCAAAGGACCTGACTTAGGAAGGAACATTCAATTGCACATATACAGAATGGGAAGCGACGGTCTAGTATGGAGAACTGCAGAAAGGGACCTAGGGGTCATAGTGGGCCACAAGCTAACCATGAGTCATCAGTGTGACACTGTTGCAAAAAAGGCAAACGTGATTCTGGGATGCATTCACAGCAGTGTTTTGAACAAGACACGAGAAGTCGTTCTTCCACTCTACACAACACACACAAACCAGAATCGGGCTTTAACAAAATCAGAATGGTAAGTGCTGCCACTCATCATTATCTCTTGCCCCTCCCTCCCTTTAGCAGCTTCTACTAGTTTTCAAGCAAGGATTTTTGCTTTTGGAAAATATAGAACAACTCTAGAAATGAAAAGAGAAACACGTTATTGTTATTCCTCTTGTTCGTATTGCAGTACTGTCTAGAACGGGGGGTAGGGGGTGGACAAACTACAGCCAGCAGGTCAAATCCAGCCTGTCGGACCCCTCAGCTTGGTCCCTGAGCTCCCAATGGGGAGTGGGGTCGGAACAGCCTTGCTGAGAGGAACCAGACCAATTCCTGAGCAGCTTGGTGAGCATGGGCAGCTAGCCCCCCCACCCCCTTCTACCCACCTCCTCTCCAGCTTAAGCTCCCCCAGTGCCTAGGCAGTGCGGTCACTGCCCCACCAGCCCTGATGCTCCAGATGGCATGATTGCAGCTCTGGCTGGACGGTGCTGCTGCAGCCTTGATGCTCCAGGTGGCGTGGTTGGGAGGCAAGGAACAGGGGGATTGGTTAGGGACAGGGATCCCAGGGGATCAAGGGGAGGGAGGTTGGATAAGGGGCGACAATGGAGCCACACCTGGCTGTTTGGAGAGGCACAGCCTCCCCCAGCCTTCCCTACCCAGCCCTGCATACAATTTCCATACCCAACGAGGCCATCAGGCCAAAAAGTTTACCCACCTCTGGTCTAGAGATGGGTAACATTGACCCATCTCTCCACCTAGGTTAGGCTTCCTTTGTGCCTAGTGTAGTATGCAGTGAATGGCAAGGCCAGCCCTGAAGAACGTACCATGTCGAGCCATTTTCTCAAAACTTTAGAACTTTTTACGCTTTAAACTCCTGCCCCCCCCCCTTTTTGTATCTGTAACAAACGCTTAATTGGCGGCGGGGGGGCGGGGGGTTGTTTGATGATGTAAGCAGAGGTCACTGCAACAGAACTCCAGCTTAATGAAATATATACACAATAAAATTAGAGTAAGTTATAATGATCTCATCCTCATCCTCCTCTTAAAGGCACTCCCAGCCCTCCCATCCAGCTCTGGCTGGCTAGTATATTGTTCTGATGGACATCTCGGAAATGGTCAAAGCCTAGTGCAATAAGCATTTCTGGAATCCACCACTTTTTAAATAAGGGAAAAAAAGCAGTCATGTATCCAAGTGCAAAAAGCTGGACATCATACCCAAAGGACTGAAAGTGAATATTAGTCTTTAAAGTGCTACATGACTGCTTGCTTGCTTGCTTGCTTGCTTGTTTGTTTGTTTGTTTGTTTGTTTGTTTGTTTGTTTGTTTGTTTGACCAAGATCAGACTAACACGGCTGCCTCTCTGTTACTTTTAAAATAAGGGTATCCATCAGAAACCAGTTCAATGTCATACTCACATTGACTATATCATAGGCAAAAGAAAGTTTGAATATCCAGTCCAATTCAATATCAGAGTTCCTCAAAATGTCCTGAAAAACAAAAACAGTCAAAATGACACAGGACTGACTCTCATCAGATTGAGAATCAGTGAGCGCTTAGAACTGAACTCTATTTGCTCTGTGGACATTTACTGGAAACAGAAAGTTGATTTCCCAATACAGGTATATCGGTCTCCAAATCAGCAGTTCCTGAAAAAATTCTGTACATATCACTAGGGGGCAAGTGGCAATAACAAACCTGATTCAATATTTGCATGTGAATCCTGTAGCACATGTTGAACAATACTCTGTGTGAATAAAATGTTTCTTAGTAAATAGGATGTCCTACTACTCATTGCCTTTGTGGTGCAGTGTCTCTGTTTTGGGCTAGTCTGCTTCCCATATTTAGTATTCACAAAATGGCTGCACATAAGAACCGAACACTAAACCAATGAAGACTCATAGCAATAGGAAGTGACATGTGCACTGAAATCCTAGCAATTGGATTCCAGGAAGCTCCTGATATCAACAGAGCAAGAGTAGGAAACAAAAGCAGCTGACAAACAAAACGGGAGTGGGGAGAAATCAGTCCCTGCTGGTCTGAGTGGAGCTCAGCACATCTCCTTGGCAAGCTCTGTTATAAGTTGACTTTAAGGGCTGTTGACATAAATGCTGCTGGTGTTCTCACCTTTAGGCTTCCTTTCTTGCAGTACTCTGTAATAATACAGATATTTGGAACATCCGTGCACACGCCAAAGAAGTTCACCAGATTCTCATGCCTCAACTCGCGCATCTGAAAGGAAATGAGGCCTTGTTAAATGAGTTTGTTTACATGACAAAACCACCCCTGAGGTATTCAATTAGTCATTATTAATTACAACAACCCTACAAGTTCGAAATTAAAAAGCCATTAGCTCATCCTTGCCCAAACCTGTCTCATTCAGGAATGTCTCTACAATGTATTTTCTATTCCCCAGGCCAGTTTGGCCTCAGATGATCCTTTTGGAGTGCAATTACCCCGCCACACGAGAAAGGGTTTCACGATCTGGCCCAGAATCTCTCCTAAAAAGGTCAGTCCCTTCTGCCGCTCAGTTGAGTCCTATTTGTTGTTGCTCTTCTTCTGCAGCTTGTCAATTCCTTTCTGATATAGTGGTGCCCCAATCCAAAATGCAAGACAGCAATGAAGTCTAAGTAGACTTCAGTCGTCTTCCAAATTCAACACCACCCAAATATTGTAGGCTCTGAATGTGAATTTCAACTTGCGAAGGACAGGGGGATCCACTGCCTGATGCAGCAGCATTTACAGTATGTTTGCACTTCATTTCAGTCTGGCCTGTGAGGATCGGGTTGAGGTTGAACCTTACCATCTGAATTTCACGAAGGACTGACTGTTTCCATATCCAGGCATCTGTTTGGTTCTCAATGTATCTGAGTGCCACCAGAGCTCCCTAAAACAAAGATTCAGAAAGGTGGAATGCAACATACCATATTTTAACACAGAACGGTCACGCCTACACTAGGAAACGATTTCAAAACAACTAAAATCGATTTAGTAATTCCCGAAATAACAACAATTGAAATAGCATGTCCTCACTACAGGGAAGCCTCCAAATTATTCCAAGGCAGGCTCTATTAATGTGGACACGCTACCTCAACTTTGAGCCCCAGGAAGCACTGGGGAGTGGTTAGTTTGAATGACTCTGGGGAGTCGTTATTTCGAAATAGCAGCAGTGTAGCATCCATACTACCGCTATTTCAAAATAACTATTTCTAAATTAGCGTTATTCCCTGAGAAAAGCAGGAGTACAGATTTCAAAATAAGCAGCCTGTTATTTCAAAATAATGGGCTTGGCAGTGTGGACTCTCCACTTATTAAATCAACCTCAGGGAGGTTATTTTGAAATAAAGCCCTAGTGTAGATCAGCAAAGGTTCAGAATATGTTTGGAAAGGTCACAAAGGCAGCCATGGGAAACCATAGCATGTGCTTGGAAGTTTAAAACTGCAATGTGTTATATGACAGGATCCTTCCCAGTACAGACATGCAGCCATAAAAGATGACTAATAGGAGCCCCACTATGCAAGGTATTGGATTCCTGACTTGTCCAATGACAGACAAGTTTGAAATTGCATTTTAAATTAATGTTTAGGGGCTCTGAAGGGAAAAATGCCAAATTTAAATTGGGAAACCAGCTGGCTGTAACAAAGCATGATAGCAAGCTAACGATCTTGGGCTAACAATCGAACTACCAATGGCTGTCACAGATGATACAGTCCAGAAGTAGTTTTAGTTGAGGCTCTCTTGCATAACATGCTGCCCACTGGAGTTAAATCAGTATGGCATATGTTTTCAGAATGACTTTATGCCAAGGAAGCAGTGTATTCATGCTGGAAATGCCATGAACTGTAATGCTTCATAGCACAGAGACTATCTTACATAGACAACAGATTAAGACTCAGAAGATGTTTCATGCTTTTGGAAGACCAGTTATACTATCCAAAAATGGACTCCCTCTGTGTCAGAATTTCATATGGGACTTTTCTCCAATCTGCCATTTTTGGCAAAGCAAAGCTGAACATTTATCAGCAACTTTAGTCAATTAGCTCCATTGGTTTCACAGTCCTACCTGTGAATGCTGAGAACTACTGTAGCTTTTATTCTTTTGGCCCGGTTGTGCCCTAGTCACCTGTACAGAGAAGTCAAGCCACATAAAGGAAACCAAAGGGACACAGTTAACAAAACAGAGCAGAACGTACTCTGCCATGAAGCTCATCTAATCTGTCTTTGTAGTCATACCTGGTAAAGGCCTATTGTGGCATAAAATAAATCTTTCCCCAGCTTGTCCTTGAACCCAGATCGCCAACTGCTTGAAAATATCAAACTGGATCCCACACTTTCTTGTCCTTTGGACACTGGTGTGCCTGTGTGTGATAGCTCAATATTATCCTTTAGGAGAAAGCACAAGATATGTGATATTGTAAAAAATTCATAAACAACCTAGGTAAAATTTGACGAGCCTAAGACTTGTCCATATTGACAAACTGAGAAAGAAACCCAGGAATAAGTTTTCCTGCAGTGCCTATCATAAATGATAAGAATAGAACAAAGAAAATTAAAAGTAAGATGCCATCAAAACCTGGTGTGAAAAGAAATCTCGTAAGCTCGCGCTTCACTGCTATACAGAGGATAGGACCCATATAAGTTGAAATGGCAACCCTTTTTCCCCCATAAAAAAAATGCAGATTTGTGTTGACCAACACAATTCACAAATTCAGATCAATTTTGGCTACCTGTTCCAGTCAAAAGAAATTCAAAAATATCCAGACAATTTATTATGGAATTTCTGAAACAAAGCATTTTGACTTTTAGTTTTGGAAAAATGTCTCATTTTGGCATTTCTCTCAATGTTACTTTTAATAAAACCATTAACATTTTTTTAAATGCAAGTGTTTTGACTTTTTCCGTTCTCTGAAAAAGATCAACAATAATTTCCAATCAACCTGAAATGAATATTTTACATTGTTCTGTTCAGTTAGCAAACTGAAAAAAAATATCAGTACAGGTTGGACCTCCCTTGTCTGGCACCCTGGGGACCTAACCGTTATTGGCCACTGTCGGCAGACAGGATACTGGGCTAGATGGTCCTTTGGTTTGACCCAGTGTGGCTGTTCTTATGTTCTTATCTTGATTTGCTGGACCAGCGAGCTCCCTCTCCTCATGGCTCATGCTGCCCTGCTGACACCAGACTAGGGCACCCTGGCTCTGCTGCTGCTCCTGCCTCGGGGCTTTCTAGCTGCTGCCAGCCCCGCTGTTGTCAGGGCTGAAGCAGCACAGCTGGAGTTCTGCAGCAGGGGCCAGAGCTCCACAGTCGCTCGCCTCCATGGCCAGGGTTCCACGGCCCCAGCAGGGGCTGGAGAGAAAGCTGGGGCTAGAACTTCCCACTATGCCGCCTCCCACCAACACTGGGCTCCCAGCTGAGTCACCGGTCCCCCCTACGATGCTGCCCCTCCGCCAGACCTCCCTGTTCCTGGCCTTTGTGGTCGTGCAGGACCATGGATGTTGCCGGACCAGAGAGTCCTGGGTAAAGGAGGTACAACCTGCACACAACGCTCTATATTTATGCCCTTAGGCAGGGGTCAGCAACGTACGGCCCACGTGCCATAAGTGGCATGCAAGATGACATTGAGGCTGCAGCACCAGCTCTGGGGGGCAGACGCGGAGGTGAAGAAAGCAAACTCAGCACCCCCTGACATGGGCCGCAGAGCTACACATGGAGGAGCACCGCCCCGCCCCCCTCCATAGAAAAATCCTGCCCGTTGCTAGGCGTCCACCTCGGTTGCTCCTGTGGGGCAGGCTGCAAATTGGGCTGCGCGGGGCCTGGTTGGGCGGGGCGGGCTCTCATGGTGCGTGAGCAGCAGCCCCCTTCCCTGGCAGCAGGTTAGGCTGCGCCGCACCCAGCAGTAGTAGGAGGCGTCGGCACTGGGGCTGAGGACCCTGCACACGTAGGACGTAGATGGGGACTCAGGGTCCTTCAGGGCATGGCACTCACATGGACTCAGTCTGGGGCCATGCAGATCCGTAAACAAGTCAGTAATTTAACACTGGGCACACCACTTCTGAAAGGTTGCCGACCTCTGCCCTAAGGGGTTACGGCCACACCGAGGGGTGACACAGGATAATATGAGCCCTCACCAAACAGTTTTCAACTAAGGTGTAAGTAGAATTGCTGTGCTGAATGGGCTGCTCCTCTGGATAGCGGTGAATTACAGCCATTAGTGCTGAAAAACATTTTAAAAATATTTGGGGAAAAGTGAAACTGAAATAACACTGCCAGTAAAGGATCAACAACCGTTCAGATCCACATAGTAAAAGGATCCAGTCCTGTATTGAGCATCTACTACTGCAAAGCAATCACTCCAGATTCCATGGTTTGACACACTAACTTTTTTTTTTAACTGCAAAGTGCTCAAGCGCATGCCTAACTTCAAGCATGAGAGCAGGCCTATGGATTTAAATGAGGCTACTTACTCATTTAAAGTTAAGGACATGTGTATGTACTTGTTCTAAGTAGATGCCTACAACTTCGGGACACAAGCACGGTTTATTACTAAAATGATGACCAATTTTTGGATTCCTGCTCGCAGAGTATAATTTATCACAGGGGTGATTCTTCGTAGTTCAAGATCTTGTTCTACCTTATGATCGTTAAGCATAATAATATCATCGTGGTTGATTTTCCACCAGCTGTCATCTCTTTGTTTTTGGAGCTTCTTTCCCTGGATCTTTAAAAACACCACTAAGCTGGCAGCTCCCGAGGCTGTTACCAACAGAACGACCATCAGGACAGTCACTGGCGTACCTGTTAAACACATGATTCCCATCATCACCAGCTACAGAGAGGTGGAGAAAAATCTTGATGGCACAACCAAACTAGAGATTATGGTATTTCAGGTGTGACTTGTCTTCTTGCTTTATACTGACATTATATGTCTGGTCCTTGGCTCCAAACAGGACTTTGCACCACTCTGGCAGCATAAAACTTCTGGGACACCAGGTTAGTTGACTCCTTGTGGAGCATTATGAGAATTAATGCTCTCCTAGCCTTTCCTACATGACCACCCTCCTACTGACTTTCAGAGATGCTGATTATTCCTGCTCATACTAGCTTCAACGGGAGATGTCAGTGCTCACTGCTTCTGAAAATCAGCTCCAAGTGTCAGTATTTGGGAATCCCAAAAATGGAAAAGAACAAAAATTTGCAAATATCTTTCAAAACGATTACCCTTCATTTCCCAAAATTACCTAAATAAGGATGTAGTAATGCCACCTACATAACAGTCTGGCTGTGTCTAGACTGCATCCCTTTTCCGTAAAAGGGATGCAAATTATACACATCGCAATTGCAAATGAAGCGGGATTAAATCCCCCCCGCATCATTTGCATAAAAATGGCTGCCGCTCTTTTCCGGCTCGAAGCTTTGCTGGAAAAAAGCGCCAGTCTAGACACGGATCTTTCCAAAAATAAAGCCTTTTGGGAATAAGGGATCTTTCGGAAAAGGCTTTATTTTCCGAAAGATCCGCGTCTAGACTGGCTTCAAGCCGGAAAAGAGCGGCAGCCATTTTTATGCAAATGATGCGGGGAGGATTTAAATCCCCGCTTCATTTGCAATTGCGATGTGTCTAATTTGCATCCCTTTTACAGAAAAGGGATGCAGTCTAGACACAACCTCTGATTTTCAAAAGTGCTGTGCACCCAGTAGCTCCGCTTATTTAAGTCCATATGGATTTAGGTGCGTAAATTAAAGTATCCGGTTTTGAAAATCTTATCCCCAAGTCTCTGCCTCATTCTGCCTCCATTTCCCTATAAAATGAAGATGGCATACTGCAGGCACACTCTCAAATTTCTCCTTTTCTGCAGTACTGTGAGATTTCATTAATTAATGTTTGTAAATATAAAACCATGGTACACCCACATCTTGAATACTGCATACGTATGTGGTTGCCTCATCTCAAAAGATATATTGGCATTGGAAAAGGTTCAGAAAAGGACAACAACAACGATTAGGGGTTTGGAATGGGTACCATATGAAGAAAGATTAAAAAGTCTTGGACTTTTCAGCTTAGAAAAGAGGAGACCTCTATGCTAGAGGTCAATAAAATCATGACTGGTGTGGGAAAAGTGAATAAGAAAAAGTTATTTATTTATTCCCACAATAAAAGTACTAGGGGTCACTAAATGAAATGAATATGCTGCAGGTTTAAAACAAACAAAAGGAAGTTTTTCTTCACTCGGCACACAGTCAACCTGTGGAACTCCTTGCGAGAGGATGTGGTGAAGACTTTAACAGGGTTAAAAAGAGCTAGAGAGATTCATGGAAGTTAGCTCCATCAATGACTATTAGCCAGGAATTAGTATGAATGGTGTCACTAGTCTCTGTCTGGAAATGAGTGACAGGGGAGGGATCACGTGAGGATTACCTGTTGTGTTCCTTCCCTCTGGGGCATCTGGTATTGGCCACTCTTGGCAGACAGAATACTGGGCTAGATGGACATTTGGTCTGACCCAGTATGGCTGTTCTTATGTAAAAAGCTTCTCTGTCCTTTGAATGAAAAATGCTAAAGAATAGCAACGAATTTGTCTCTTTCCCCTTCCCACATGCCAAGAATGCTGATCTCATTAAGTCTGACCGTACTCACTTAAAGCTGAAGTTTCACACTGTTCATTATGAAACCCACAGTATGGTCCGTCTTTAGGAGGAAAGCCAGCCTGCCAGTCGATGTAGGCGATTTCCCTGGTTGGGCTATAGATGGAGACAGATAAATGTAAGTGTCCATTTTGATGACCTTACGAAAAAGCCTTATATTTTGATCAAAAATGTGAGATTCCCTGCAGGGATTTTGGAAATAAAATGAACACATTGTTCAATATAGAATTATACAAACATAGAGCTGGAAGGATCTTCTGCTCTGACTCCCTGGAATGAGTTCAATGTACTCGAGAGCACCCTGACAGATGTTTGTCTAACCTTCCTGTAAACAATTCTCTTTTTAAAAAAATCCCTGCTAATTATCAACATGTTGCAATCCTGGGCCTGCCAATGGACAGACTGACAACTGATTATTTCTCAGAAAACTGACTGCTCTCCGGTGATACTGTCTGCTTGTGTTAGACATTTTCATATTGACAAAGTTTGCCCTAATAGAAAAAGCAAATGGAAACATAGATGCATGCTTCCCATACTGAGATAACATGCTATATGTGTATGCATGTAACGTCAGTGCACGGCCAGTTCTGAAGAAAAGAGGCCACTTTCGTATGAGTTCAATATCAAGGCGTACACAATAAGACGAGGTCATACACAATAAGACGAAAATATAAAACATATGCTACTTACATAAGGCTCTCTCATTTGTTATAACTAAGCTCTACAAAGTTACATCTGCAGCAGTTCCAGGAAGAATTAACGCTGTAAGGCAGTGCCCTCAGAAAATATGTGGGATCAGCCACTGAGCAGACATGTTCACGACCACTGAATTCACCCCTTGTGCAGAGAGGTTCTAACGAGGCCTATGTAGCACAAGCCCAATGTTGAGGGCTAAAATACAACTTCAAGGCCTTCTGCAAGCTCTCTGAACAGGGTGACTTATCACACATACACTACTTTCAATATTGCATTTTCATTTTAAAATTTTACCAACAGTACCTGATTGTTCTTCTCACAACATCATAATTGAGAATAGGAACAAACTGTGATGAGTTGCCAGCTTTCTGCAGATCATATATAGAGTAATCCATCCACCTCTGACCTGCTTCATCAATATACATCGGACCAGTAACCCCTACACAAATATAAAAACATTCATTGCATAGCAGGTAGGAACAAAAATGTCTCCCTCATCTCAACACAGCTGGGCTTTTTTTAGTTCAGAGGTAATTCCATGTTACTTCTTTAGCACTTTACTCTTCACTCCCTAGAAACAAATCAGAACTGAGTCCTTTTCCTTTCTTGAGATGCTTAGGTATCATGATGGCAGCTGAAATGTTTCTAGCCATGAGAGCAAGAGCTGACTGTAACATAGTGGATGAAATCCTTAACGCTCTGGAGTCTATGGGATTTTTGTCATTGAATTCAAGGGGTCATAATTTTATGCAGCTTGTTTAGTATAGAGGGATTCTTTCTGGATTATATGATTCTGTTCACAGTTGTTCTGCAACCCCTTTATGCTGGTACTGCTTACACCAGTGTTTCCCTATTTTATTTAGCCACGGAACCCTTTTAAACGCAAAAGAATTTTGCGGAACCCCTAATAACAGTCTAATATATGGAGGTTCCACAGAACACCATTTGGGAAACACTGGCTTATACAAAGGGGCCACAAAGCAGCTGTAATGACCAGCAGGCAAATACCCTCCATCCAGTATATGGGACAGCCCTGCCAGATGCAGAATGGGCTGTGTACACCTCCTCTCCAAGGAGACACTGTGAGATAATTCAAGGAGGAGATGGTGTGATTCAAGGACCTCTTAATACCCACTAGTAAGGGGGCGTAGAGGCATCTCATGGGACTAGTTATGTGCATTCTAGTCCACCAAAGAGCATCAGGTGAGGTTTCAAATGAAAGCCAGCCTTACACTGGTCAGCAATGTCATTGGGAAATACAGGTGTGTGTGAGAAATTATGCACACAGATGCTGCAAATATATGTTATGTCTGTATTACAGAATTACTCACCATCAAGGGTGAAAATTATGTTAACCTTCAGACAAGAGATTTAAAAAAAAAGTGTATTTCTATCAGGATATAAATGAAGCAGGCACTCTAAGCTAACATGATGGATGCTCATTGATCACATCCATAGTCCAACATTAACAAAGAGCTGTGAAGGAAAAGAGCACAAAGAGAAAGAAAAAAACCAAGCCACAGTTATCCCATCCAAGAGAAAAAGACAATGAACTTTGGGGGGTATTTCTAGAAGTCAAAGAAGAGGTCTTGGTATCCTGGTAGGGAAGTTGAAGGACAGTGCCTTCGCTTCATTTAAAAAAGGGGATTTCTGACAGGTTTGGCTGAAAAGCACTGGAGAGAACTTTGGGAGAGAGAGGCTTTAGACAAGAGAGTAACTTGTGAGTTAAGTTTAGTCTCTAGAAAGTGTTATTATTTTGCTGGATCTTTCCATAACTTTCACTCACCTTGATGTGAACCTTTGATAATAAACATATTCTTGGCTTCGCTGCAAATATCTCTGTGCTTAGTTGTTAAGCAAGGTGCTGATCCTGAGTTACACCTTTAAACCTGGTGTACGCACAATTCCCTTGGAACAGCAGAACTGGTAGTCCAGTGGGTAAGCACTGTCAGGAGCTGGCTCTCACAGGGGAATGCTTGAAAGGGGTTTGGGGACTGGGCTGCTCCCATTATTAAACAAAAAGGCCAAGTGTATATAGGCTGGCCCATCCCAGTGGAGAGCACATGGCTAGCTAAAAACACATAAGGAGCCTTCTGGGTGAGCCTGTCTGAGCTATAGTGCAGCCCAAAGAAAGAGGGCTGTGGGGCTCTGGAACCAAAGGGGGAAAGTGTATGAAGACAAGAGCCTGGGAACTGCTGGGCCAGGGAAGCCTGCTTGAATTGCAGCACTGCCCCACGCAGGAGAGCTGTGCAACTTCTTAACCAAGAGGGAAGGAGCTGTACCTTCAGGAGGAGGCCTGAGAGAGACTCTGAAGAGAAGCCGGGGGCTGTGGTGGGACTGGCAGAGCTGCCCACCTCAGAGGAACAGGAGGGGAACCAAGAACCTGATTCACAACAAGAGTGAACTGGAGCTGAAGAGGCATAAGATGAACCTCCAAATAATCCAACATTTTCCCAGCCAACATTTTTCTAGTTATGCAGCATTTCAAAGAGGACCTCCAATAACAGTCTATCAAGTGTTCGACTCCTGTCCTCTGGCACCCATGCCTTGTTGTGGCAGGACACCTTGGGTGCTCCAGGGACGCCCAGAAGTAAGTAAGCTTCAGGGATCCGTTTTCCATAGAAGATGACACCCTGCTAACTATAATGCTGGTCAATATTTTTCAAAGCTAAAAATTTCAAAGCAATTTTGGAAACAGGCAGGCTACATCTAGACTAGCATGATTTTCCGCAAATGCCTTTAACGGAAAAGTTTTCCGTTAAAAGCATTTGCGAAACAGAGCATCTAAATTGGCATGGACACTTTTCCGCAAAAGCAATTTTGCGGAAAAGCGTCCGTGGTCAATCTAGACGCGCTTTTGCGCAAAAAAGCCCCAATCGCCATTTTTGCGATCGGACCTTTTTTGCGCAAAACAAATCTGAGCTGTCTACACTGGCCCTTTTGCGCAAAAGTTTTGCGCAAAAGGGACTTTTGCCCGAACGAGAGCAGCATAGTATTTCCGCAAAAAGCACTGATTTCTTACAGTAGGAAGTCAGTGCTTTTGCGGAAATTCAAGCGGCCAGTGTAGACAGCTGGCAAGTTTTCCTGGAAAAACGGCTGATTTTCCGGAAAAACTGGCCAGTCTAGACACATGCAGTTTATAGAGACAAAAACCATTAATGCAGCTCTGGGTTTTTAGTGCCCACCTAAACTGCTGCTTTACTGTCTAGGTAGGAAGTGTTTCTAACCCCCAGCACAATAATTCTTTCTTACCACTTGGGCAAAAGGGGAACATTGGAAGTACACTTTAGCCCATACTAAAACTCTATTTTGTTTGTTTTGAATGACACACCTGGAATCACTACAAGCTGGTTTTTTGCTAAGGCATAAAAAGAAAAGGAAAAAAAAAAGAATGGCTACAAGCAAGCTACCATTTTAGCAAACAAAAAGTAGGATGATATTTCTAGCTCTCTTGAGTTCCATAACAGAGTACAATCCAGTGCGTCAAAGACTTGCAACACTTCTACAATTCATCAGCATTTTAAAATGGTTTTTAAAAAAGGATTAAGTTGAGCTAAGAGCTTACCTTGCACACCTCCCAGATCAAGTGAAGAAAATCTTCTCTCACAGACAACAAGAAATGTGCTAATTCACAAGAAGCTTAAAGTCACATGACTGACCAAATTTCTCCTTCAACAGCTTACCATATAAATCGGTTTTATTGTAGCCTCTCAAGGTGTTGACAAGGGCCCGTCCATCACTGATTTCCTTCCCTTCTTTTATCATTTCTCTTATGGACCGGGCATAGAGCAGGACTGCATCATGTAGGTAGGCAGAGTAGGCACTCACCTGAAAAGGGCAACATAGAAAAGCAATGTTTCAGCTTCACAGATAAAGAACTTGGACAGATGGGCCTTCTCCCTGGGGAAATGGACGTAGAGTTTGTTTGGAAAAATTGCTGGATCATTTTCATATAAACCTTATCAGACTGATTCTATATTTTGGGACAAAGTCAAGAGTGAATTTCTAAGCCAAATTGAACCTTGGAGAAGGCAAGTGCAATTTCCCATTGGTGCTGTGTCTACATTCACACTACAGATCTGAACTTGATCCCCTGTATCAAAAAGCAACCTGAATCACTGTCTGGACAGAGCAGCATGAGAGTGAAGGAAAACCTCCACAGAAATGTTCCAAGTCACTGCTTGGCAATATCCTCACCACCCACTGAGGAAAAATAAATAAATTGGGAGAGGCATGTATGTTTCCGATCTCAGGCCACATTACTCAAGTAAGTACCCTGGTGGAACCCACAGAACTACACCTGTGAGCTGCACAAGAGGGAGATGACCCTTGGAATGAATTGAATACTTGGTTTTAGTGGCCGTTGGTATGAGTTTCAGCATGTCTGGCAAGTAGAGAGGACCATATCAAACCTCCTGTTCTGAAGAAAGTGAGCTGTAAAAGGGCCGTCCCTTTAGTTTTTCATGGACCTGCTTCACAAAGTCTGAATACATAGAGTATCCGCCATAAGGGCTGAGGCCGATCAGAAACACTGACTTGTAGGCTTCTAGCACACTGCTGTTCTTCTCGTTACTGAGAGTCCCTTTCAAAAAATTGTCCTGAAAGAGAAAGAGAAGTCGAGAGTATAGTAGCTTAAAATACAGTGTTCTTAGTTCAAAGCGCAGTTTGGGCCTATACTGCAATCTCCTAACCCACATGGTGGTGCAGAGTCAGGGCCAACTTTAGTATGTTAGTTGACATAGCTTTCTTAATACAACACTTTTAGTGTCAAGTCTCTGTTGGTGACCATTTCAAGACTAAAAAAAAAAAGAGTGCTAATATTAAACCAATTTTGGCAATACTCACTCAGTTGCCTCTCACCTCAAACTGCTGCAAAACGAAGAACACAAATTTCCCATTCACCAGCCCTAGATTTCTGGCCTCCAGCATAATAGACGTGACATCCGAAAAGCTGCAGATTAAAACAATAACTGCAAAAGGAAAAGGTGTACTTAGACATTTGCTCCTCAACCATTCACCAATTTTTTTTAAATGAACACATTAAGAGCTGTCAGTCAACACTAGGAAGACTTTTAAAAGATGAGTTAAATTACATGGTTCATGATTACACGTTGAGCATATTTATTGCTAGACTTTAACGCGTATGGACCAATGTCAGTGGATAGCTCTTGTGTAAATGAAACATGCCTGACTTGTTGGGTCTTTCAGTGATAGCTAGAAACTAAACTAACACAGTCTTTACTCACTGCTTACTCATGTGAGTAGTCCCACTGAAGTCAATAGAATTTATCCTATGAAAAAGGGTTGCTTTTAGGAATAAGGGTTGCCAAAGTCACAGGTTTCTCTCTGCTACACAGTGGAGAGGTAGAAAAATCTGCTGTAATTCACTCCAGAAAAAAACTAAATAAATCCACTGTGTATCTCAGAACATCCTGAGTGCTGCATTCCTGTCAACAGACATATGAAGGCAACCAAAGGAAGCCACATCTGCATAAAACATCTGTACACATAGGTCATGGGCAAGTGGCAACTTGAGATGGTCCGTACATTTCCTCACAAAGACTGTTTTTTGTTGATAAGGATTTCAGTGAAACATTTTTAAAATTGAAAAAAATGTTTTGATTTTGAATTTAAAAAAATCTTGAGAAGAAAAAAGAAAGTGAATTTTATATTTTGAAATTCTGGATTCCTCCCCTCTCTCATTCTCTACTCCTAGTATTCTGACCTTTAATTAATTTGTATCTGTTGGAAAACAGTAACAAAATGTTATCTCTGACAGTAAGAGAAAGTCACAATTTCACTTCTAAGTGTTAACGGTAGTAGTGTCACTTTTAAACATCTACTCCCATCCCACAACTTCCCCACAATTCTTGCTGTTTCCCAGATGGGGGGAGGAAATTGAGAAACATCAAGAAAGTGTGTATTAAGGAAACCCTTACCCACAGGTTTTGAGTTTCCTGTGGCAAACACAGGATTTCCCAAGAGGGAAATTTCATAAAAGTATTGTGCGTGGTGTGTGTGTCAGTTGTCCAGCCAGCTCTAGTGAGGACATCTGAAGAAGTCCAGCACATGGAAATCTGGGGGCGAATGCTAAAAATGCAATACAGTAAGGAAATATTGTTTCCAAATGGAGTTATTTGTGTCTGTGTGGTGCCTAAGGGAAACAAACAGGTTGAGTGTCCCATTATACTAAACGTTGTAGGTCTGTTGCACGATGCAAGTGTCACTAATACTGATAAAATACTGAGTCTTACTATATACACAAATCACATCCCACAGTTGTCTGTTGGACTAGGTGTTCTGAAGCAACTAGTGGGCCTGGCAATTCGAATTTTGCATTAAGAATACTTTTCTCCTGAATAGGTGAAAGTCAGCATGTTGAAGCATGCATCCTCCACAGGTTTCCTATTGCCCTTCACACTGCTGATCCTCATATCAATGAGTTTTCTGACCACGACTCCGGTTCCCTCCAGCTCTTTAAGACACACGAGTGATCTCTTCCTGCTTGGTACTGATTTGCACTGGCATGGCCCTAACAAGTCAGATGAATCTCTGTACGGGAACAGAGATATTCTGGACCTCTTCTGATCCTTTGCTGAATTCCTCTGACTTATGCAACTCAAAAAAAGGGGCAGCAGTTTCTATGCCGCCTTGTATTCTTTTCTTCTGAAGTGCTAACTTTACAGTCTTAGGCATTTGTAGGAGGGATTTAGGTCACAGCCTATTGTACTGTCAGTTTCACACATGGATATTTTCTATGTAATAAGAAAGTAGTACTAATCTTCAGTAAGTAGAGGAAAAATCCATATGCTGCATTTTGTCAGTGTCGCCTAGTTACAAAGGGGAAATCAGAACACACTTTCCAGATGCTGTCAGCAGGAACTCTGTCGAAGATCAGCTTCTCATGAGCCTAACAGTGAACAGAGATGACCCAGCTGGGATCTGTAACCAGCATTACAATTGTGCACAGCAATTATATTCAGCTTCCTTGGTTCTCTGATATAACCTGCTCATTTGAGTTATCTTTCTTCATTTCTCATTAAAGGCTATGTGCTAATAAGGGAAGAGTGTGGAGGCCATAGATGAGGAAAGCTTTCTGTAATCAGGCTTTTCAAAACACAAGCAGAAAAAAAATCTTACTGTAGCTACAAGCAATGAGCAAATCATGTAGCAAATATGTAGTGGTGAAATCATTCTGATTTACTGAAGTGTTTGAATATTGACGTTCCAATGAGCACATGAGCATTTTATATCAGAATTCTGCACTGCCACAGCAAGCCACCTTTCAAACCAGACCAGGTTTCTGTATAAAAAGGAACAGAAGAACCTTGATCACAGTTAATGTAATAAAAGTCATCCATTGCTTTAGAGGACATTTTTAAACATTCTCGTTTTTTAAGTTTCATGATGTTTTTCAAGCTCCCCTCCTCCCCCAAAAGTTGTGATTCAAAACATTCTTTTAGTAAAATATCATTTTTAAAACACAAATTTTCTCAAAGCCCCTTATTTTTAATGAAAACCCAATTTTGTTTTGCTTTTTAACAGAAAATATTTGGGGTTTGTCTTGCTGTTTTGTAAAAAAAATGGTTGATGGAATATTGTGGATCAGGTCTCATTGACAAGTCAATGAGTTTGTTCTGGACAGGTTGTCGTCTTCTCTCCTCTGTGTCTAGATCTGAAAAATCCGTATGTCCATTATCAGTGGTTTTCGTGACTCCAGAAAGCTGATGTGTGTAACTGTGCCTCCCGGGAGCAGCGACTAGTAGTACAGCATTTAGGATGGGTGTGATGGGGAGGACACATTGTCAATTGAATAGCAGAGATGGGGCTTCCCCCATTTCTATGAGCAACCGCAGCAACTGGTGTAATTCAAATGCTTTATGTAATTCGGGCCTACATTAATCTCTATGTTCACCTGAGTGTTGCAGTTCTAGATCCCTAATGACCACAGTGATTCCCCATCCTTGATGCACCATGTGGGTATGGCCCTAGGGAGAGACCACAGTGTGTTACGGCAAATGTGAATCCAGCCAGGCAGCTGGGCCGATAAGTGAGAACAGAGCCTGCAAGGGACCTCGGACTACAGCTCCCCATGAGGCACTGGAGTGGATTAGGACATAGATCAGTGCTGACCTGGATCGAAATGTTTCTTTCATTCACGTAGACAGAAAAATGTCATTTCAATAAAACCCCGCTTTCTTGCAGGAAAATGTTTTGCTTCAAACTTTTTAACTGGCCATTGTCATTCCCTGTTCAAAACCACATTTAACCCTTGGACTGCTGGAGAGAGCTGGAGCTAAACCCTTAAGATGTCTATTTTAATGGGGGCATATCAGCTGCCAAAGGGCTAGTTTAGCAGAAGTCTTTCAAACCATTTAACAAACTACAGTGATAGCTTTGTTATCCACCACTCTGTTAACCGGAAAACTTTGCACCCGTCTCACTGGCTGTTGCAGGGCTTCTGAATGCCGGCATTGCCGGCTGGTAGCATCTGCAGGCGCTTCCTCTCGCTCACCCTGCGTCGAACTTCCAGGAGCCGGATCTGCTAGTAGGGGGCAAGGGCAAAGCAATAAGCTTTGTTTTCTGGCTTGTTTAATTAACTGACAACACTCCCCATGAGTGCCAGATAACAAAGCTATCACTGTAACTAGTTTAACTAGGTAACCAAACCTGCAAATTATTGTTGGTCCATTTGTGTGTTATACACTAGTTTTAGACCCCCCTTTTCTGCAGCAGTGGATAGTTACCACAGTGCAATTCATTTCAAACTGAAATGAGATTAATATTGCATACTGTCAGGGGAATTCTTTTGTTTGCTGCCCTTATGGAGTGATGACTGCAGTAATTGAATTAACAAGGATGCTGAAGGGGGAAAAAATCTCCAGTTCCATTAAAAACAACTCAACATCTGAATCACACTTTAGGGCAGGGAGTGTTTCCTCTTTGTATAGCAAATCACAATTAAGTCAGCATTGCTGGCTTCCAGTCTCCACTCACACTAACCCAATCTTGCTGCTACACTTTCACCCACAAGATAATGTTTCCTAGTTATAGTGTGTAAGTGTTTTACTCCATAGCTAGTGAGAACCTATCAATCATCCTCTATGTCACTCATAGCTGAGCTTTTGAGTGTGTGTGTGTGTGTGTGTGTGTGTCAGAAATCATTCTAAAGTAATAATACAGAATAGACAGCAAGAAGTAGTCCATTCAAGCATAAAACCAAGTAAGCCCCATGCACCAATATGCATCTCATAACCTCTGACCTCCATCATGAGACAAGGGCAAAATTCTGATTAAGCCGGGTTGATTTGACTATTGCCTTCCTATTGACATGCTATTGCACTGAGTTGATATATACTCGGAAGGGGGAGGAGGGGTTATGAGTATATCTTTTCTCTAAGTGCACCAGTAATATAATTGCTTTAATATGGAATGCCATAGTTTGCTTTCCAGTTTAAGTCCCCATGTAACTAAGGGTTTCTGCACTGCCCGCTAAGCCTGGGTCTATGGGACCCAGGCTAGTGGATTTGACATTTCCAAACTTGTGCTTGAGCATCCATACTGGATTGTAAAACTGGGTTTAAAATTGCTGGAATCTGGTCTCACCGCCATGCTAGAGCATCTGTACTGCACTACAAAGACTTTCTGACCTGGGTCTGCTGCTTGACACGCGTTCACACTGCAAAATTACTGGAGCTGAGTCTCAGAGGGTTTTGGGCTTTGACTTCCCCCACCCCGCAGAGTCTTAGCACTTAGGCATTGAATGCTTACTGACCCAAGTCAGACTGGTTTGTTTGTGGTGGAAAGAGAGGCTTGGTTGGATCCAAGATCGAGTAAGAGCCTGATCTTAGTACATATCATTTAGTATCCTAATTACAATATGTTTAATAAAAATATACCAGATATGCTTCCAGAATGATAAGTAATTTGTTGCATTCATCTGTATTTGGCAAAGTTCTACAGTTAGACTCTTTAAAGCCAGCCAATATAAAACACTTTTAAACTGGAACTTACTTCTGGCAACAGATGATATGTATTTGAGGTTTTCTCGGTGGAGACTTGGGTCTTGTGTGTTGTATCTGACTTTAGCAGTGATCGTGATATTGACTTTGAGTTGGTTTTCGACAGACCTCCAGAGTCCATCAATTTTCTCCCAGGTGGAAGTATCAGATGATCCTCCAAATAATCCAACATATTTCCAGCCAAAATACTGCAGGCTTTCACGTAAAACTTCCCCTATCCTTTGCAGAGGGGACACAACTTTGACATAGGTGTCGTACAGAACTTCATTATCCAAATTTGCACTCTGGCCAGCAAATCCAAACCAGGGGATATTCCAATGAGAAGCCAACAAACCAGTAACCTAGAAGGCAACAAAAAGGGCTTTTTCAAGCATCATGTTATTTAATGCAAGTATTTAAAATGACAAGGCTAGACAGATAAGTAGCAGTGAATTGTGTTGATTAACAAGATACATTGGCATCTACTTCTCTCACACACCAGTTTTATGTAGTCACTTCATGAATTTCAACTGAGTTACTGAACTTCTGTTGTATTGTTATAGAACAATGTCGCTATATAGCTGAAGTACTAGTGTATCCTGTGTAAAGTCCAATATTTGAGGTTTAATGGACCAAATTAATCTCTGCTTAATTCCATTGATTTCAACATTCCAAATTCTTCCCTGACCCATCAAAGACTCCCATCAAACGATACCCATCCTAGAGCTCAATTCATGATTCAAATCAAGATTGAGGACATTCCCATTGCTGGTTGTTTCAACAAGGAGACTTATTTTGGTCCATTAAAAAAACATAGAAATCATTTTCAAAATTCAGGACAACAAAAGGTCAGTAATGATTATGCAAGTGACACAAAGTCACGCTGGGCTGGTTACTTACATAAATCACGTTGTATTGCTTTTGTTCCACACAGGCTATTTGAAATCAGTGCATAGTCAGGATTTATATTCACTTTGCTTGAGAATTTACAGTACTAAACCTAGAGTGCTTGGAAGTTCTTAGAATGCAAACATGAGAATACCAAAACAATGGTCAAACCAAAGTTCACTTTCAAATTCAAATGAGTACACGGACATCTATCTTTCCGCAAGGTCTATTCTGTGGTAAGAATAATGTGAGAAGAAACATTCAGTGGCGCCAAGTTGACATTTTGTTAATATTAAAGGAGTCCCAGTGATATAGGGATCAGTGTAAAAGTCCAGGTGGGTTTCTCAACTGCTAAGGTCACCCATACCATTGATAACAAGACATAATGGGGCATAATATGTTCTCTGGTGAACATCTCATGTGATTCTGGCTGCTAGCAGCAGTCAGCCAGGAAGTTCTTCTGCTCTTCTCTCTACCCACTAAGTCAAAGACAACATCCCAAGTGACACAAATACAAATCCACAAGTGTAGCCTCCGTGTAGGCTTTATAAGTCACTTCTCAAAGAGCGCTCCAGCATGTCCCCATTGCTGAACTGTTCACATGGACCCGTGATTTAAATGATTGGGCAGCTGAAACTGCACAAACCTTCCGGCAGGGTGGGGGATTCACAGCTATTATATCTGAATTGGATACATGGGATGAAATTCACCCCTGAACAGAGGAAAAGAAAAAAGACTATTTTGCCTTATATGTCCCATGACACAAGCTCTCCTTTGGCCCACTGCAAAAATGCACAGCCTTATTAAATAGTTTACACTGAGTCTCCATATGCTGTATCTTTACTGAGCAGTGCTCATTTCCCAAATCTTATCCCATGCCTTCGTGGCCGTGTATCTCTTTGCATATTTTCCCCAGTAACAACAGGAATTTAAATATTTGAACAAGCTAGGTACCACTTAAAACAGAGGGGTGTTCCCTGTAAGCTGTGTGCTTGTGCAGCCACTTGAGTGTGATTTAAATGCCACCCAGATGATTAGCAGAGTGTCCACAGCTAGGTTTGTTTGTTTCCACTGGTGGTGCATACTCACACATGCATTGGGGGGTGCACATAAAAATTGTTTTCTGCACATGGATGGAAAGGATTAGAGAGAACACTGCAGCAAAGCACCTTAAAAGGGAAACCTTATCCCTCCAAATACTCCTGAGAGTTTTCACCCTGCATCTATTAACATTCTATGGGTATGTTTACTCAGCAGGGCTAAAGTCGAATTAAAGTGTGCAACTTCAGCTATGTTAATTGCGCAGCTGAAGTTGAAATAGCTTCATTCCACCTTTGGTGCTGTCTACACAGCAGGAAGTCGAAGGCAAAACGTTCTTCATTTGATTTCCCTTACTTTCTCGTGAAACAAAGCTTACAGGAGTCAGAGTAAGAAGTCTTCCAGCTTGCCATTATTTTGAAATAAAGGTTTGTATTTTAGATGGGCTCTTTGTTATTTCAGAATAATGTCAGTTATTCCGAAATAATGCTGCTGTGTAGACATAGCCTATGTAAGTATCACTATAGTAGCTTTGGTAAAAGCTGCAGCGTTCCCACCAGAATTTCAATGTAACCCACTTTCACATGCTCCCTGTTGGTTGTGAAATCCACTTTTTCTACTGAAACATGTCTTTATTATTTGTATTAGTATTGAACACTAATGGCCCCAGCAAAACTCAGGGCCTCATTATGCCAGGCGTGGTACCTACCCACAGTAAGATAATGCTACCTTGAAGAATTCACCCTGTATTTGTTACAAGGTACAACAAATGAGTGTGAAAAACAAGAGGGGGAACATAGGCGAGAAGGAAAGACAAAAGTAATGCAGTTGGAGCAGATGGTGTCCGCCTCTGAGTGGCACCAGGTGGCCCAAAATTTCATACTTTGCCTTAGCAAGGAGATGTATGTTCCAATAACTCAGAAATGGCAGAACAGAAATACTCCAAGCTTAGAAAGCAGCTAGTCTTCTGTGAGTTACTTGTCTTAGTCTTGGGATTGGTTAGTCATGGAGAAATTAAAAATAAAACAATTGTACAGTGCTTATAAGCAATTACAAAATCACCTCTAAGCATGCTTTATGGGCATCTATGAGGCCGATTACACTGATACCCTGCCCTCTGTGATATGATGCAAGGGGGGAGAGAACGGCACATCCTCTTTGGCTAGGGGTCCAGCAAGCTAAGCACAGACGTGAACTGCTGCTGCAGCTGCTCCAGAGAATAGCAAGAGTCTTCAAAATACAGGCCTATAGCACAGCATGACATGTGACTGTTAAGGTAACACAGCAGACTTTCACATGAATTGCTACTCAGGATTTCTGGGGCACATTTACAAGCCCCCAGCCCTGCCACTCCAAAACTCAGCCTGGGATCTGAAAGTCCAGCTGAGTCTTTATGTCTCCAGTAACAGCCTCAAAGAGACCCCTTGGCCATCTCAGTGTGCACAAGGCTGCCTTCTGTGACACTGGTCTGAACTGATACGGACTCTGATCTGCAACTCAGAGCAGCATTTAGCCCTGCGAGGAAGAGCTTAGCTGACAATGCTGTTGCAAGTAAGCGAGCCAGAATGTAACTAGGCTTGCCAGATGGTTTTAACAAAAATACCGGGCACACTGGACATGACATCACAATCTATATTACATCTTATTTCAAAAATACCAGACATTTATATTTTCTCATTTATATTTTCTCAATTTGTTTCCTGAACAGAAAGCTCAAATAGTTCAAAGTTCAAAACCAGACACCTGGCAACCCTAAATGCAGCTTACTTTCCAAAAGCTGAGGCAGCTACAATGTTTACAGAAATAACACACTCAACTCATGTGTATCACCAAACCAGGCAGAGGCTCCCAGCTGTGACAAATTCCTTCCTTGTGCTTCCTGCTATTCCTCATTCCCAGGACATGGATACTCAGGCAGTAAACTCCAACCCTGATCTTCTTGCTGCCCTAGGCCTGGCAAAACCTCTAATCTACCTCCTACTACCTTACCAGGTGATTCTTGAGTGAGTCTCTCCCTTCTCCCACAAACTTTAAAAGGCTTTTCAGGCCCAAATGGACCATGACAGGCCCAGCCATGCCCCAATGACCCATCATCAACTCAAACCAGGTTCCCTGGGGACTAGCACATTATCTAGGGTTTATTGGGGATGGGTGGGAGTCCAGAGAACCTTCTCATACGCCTCGTAAGTCTCAGAGAGGATGATGGGCCACTCCAAGTGTCAGGCTCATGGGTGGACAAGGAGTGTCCATGATGGATGTCCTAAATCTCACCAAGGCAGGTACATGGGCCTAAGGCTTGTCCAGGGCCTGAACAGGTCGGTCCTCCAGAGAAAAAGTTACACTCATTTATCTTGCTCTCTCCAGCTAGTCTTCCATGCCTCCACCTACCCCCAAACTGTGCAGGAGAAAGACTTCCTTTCACAGTCTTCAGGAGATTTGCAGAGAGAGGCAATCGAATGAGAACAAAGAGCTGGGTGGAAAGGAGTCGACAAAGTCCCCCCGTCGCCCCGCACACACACACATATGTATCTTTTCCTTGGAGCTTGCAGTGAGCAAGTTGTGTTTTTCATGGGCTACCATTTTCCTATCCCACTGACAATCCTCCCCAGGAATAAGATTATATTTTGGCTATGTCTAGACAAGGAAAACAACCTATTTAAAAATACTTGTTGGCTAATACAAGTACACTCCTCTAGGGTTTACCGCATCCAACACAGACAACATTTAATACAACCTGCTCTGCCTCCCTTAGGTGCAAACTCTTCTTTAAAATTATGTTAATTAACATGTTCTAAAATACAAACTATTTTCCTAATCAAGTCATGGCTCTTGAAGTCTCCCTGCAAAGAAAGGGGATAGAGCTAGAAGGAAGGAGCTTTTTAAACAGAGGCCTATCATCTGATGTGCTATACGAAGATCACTGTGGCCGACAGTCCCCAGTAAGGTTGCCTATTAAAGGTTACTAACTTTTTACATGGGCACTGAACACCATTTTAGTCTTGGTGTGTGCTTCTAATTTCACAGTGCTGTCATAAAAAAAAAATCCCTTAACTACATTGTTTTGAGTTTCATAGCATGCTTCCATCTTGGACCCAACATCTAATCTACCAGTTTCAATGCCAATGCAGCTTTGCTGTGCTGTTTACAAGGAGGGATGAAAATTTAAAGGAAAGTAGGTTGCAAACATAACTAGTCAGAGTAGGAAGAGTACAGGCAGTCCCCGGGTTACGTACAAGATAGGGACTGTAGGTTTGTTCTTAAGTTGAATTTGTATGTAAGTCGGAACTGGTACATATTGTACGGGAAACTCTAGCCAAACATTTCTCCAGAGCTCAGTTTTATTCTCCCACACCTCACTTCCCTCGGTCCTTTATTCTCAAGCTGAGGTGTCTGCTGAGAAAAGCCGCTCCGCGTCTCCCTGATCTGCTGGGGGAGGGGGGAGGCGCTAGCTTCATGTCTCCCTAGTCTGCTGGGGGGAAGCTAGTGCGGGGTTGCCTCACCCCGTTTGTAAGTAGGGATCCGATGTAAGTCGGATCCATGTAACCTGGGGACTGCCTGTAGTTAGTAACTGAAGCTAGAGAACTGGATTTCAGGCTGTCCCCTATGAGCGCTCCGTGTCTAGGCTGCATAAACAGATCAGGAGAAGGCAGTATAGACAAGCAAACTATTATTATTAAGAAAGAGTGTAGCTATCACACGTATAAGAGGCGTGTGAGTAAGCACACTGTGTAGTGAAGAGAAAGAGTGACTCTAACAATAGTGTTTCCGGGAGATTACATGAGCAACTACGGATACGCGACTGAAAGTGATTGAAGATAAGAACTTTTGTGGTGAGCTCTGTCTCACGGCAGCTGTGTTTCACAGACTGAAATGCACATGCTGAAGGCTGCAGGGGTGAATATGAGGCAAAGGAGCTTCCAGAAAGGGAGAAGAGATACGAATCAGCTAGCCTAGGTGAGTCCGCGTTGAGAGTGTTAACGGGAAACCATGAATGAAGTTGCATTGGCATTTAATTTTGGAGCACTAATGAGGTACTAAAAGATTAGGGGAAAGCAAAGTAACATAGCAATATTGAGCAAAAGTAAGAGGGGCAATCCCTCCTAATGACAGTGTCGTTAAATCTAATTTCTAAGCTTAATAAAATACTGAAGCAAATATGAAGAGAGAATAATCACTAAAAGCAAATGATGCCAGGAAGTATATGTATCCCACATTCCTAAGAAATGAATCTTTCCAGACAAGATTCATTACTTTTCCAAAACACAGAATTGCAACTAGTAGCTAAAAGAGGCACAGTAGGGATGCAATATATCTGGCTGTTAGTAAAATATTTGCTAAAGTGTCTTGCAAAAGAGTACGCTTAAAAAATCATTTAAATCGTTTTGGGTATCAGCACTATTTTGGGATCACAGCTCGATGAATGGGGGAAAAAGACACATGGTAAAGTAGTTAAGTCATAGGATTTAGGAGATCTATTCCCAGCTCTATTGTGGGACAACGGAAAAATCATTTCTTATTTCTGTGACTCTGTTTCCCCTTCCATTCCTTGGCTGTTTAGGCATGTTGGGTTAGGGATGGCGTCACACTGCAGCGGTACAGCAACGAGCACAATGGAGTCCTAATCTCACTTATTAACGTAAGTAAGTAAGTCAAGTTAATTACAAACAGCCATGTAAGGGAATTCTATGGCTGGGTGCCATGGCCAAGTTCTTTGCATCCCTGGTGCTGGAGCCTCCATTGTCTAATCCCGGTGGTTGCAAGAGATGCTGCCTTGAGCCGACTCCGCTATGCCTGCCACAATCCAATCCCCAGATCCTGGAGCAAGGAGTGATAGGAAGCAGTGAGAAGATGCAGTGTGCATTTGTGCCCAGGAGTGAACACCACAGTACAATGAGCCGGAACCGATCCTCTTACTAGATCCACTCCAAACACGAGCCGAGCACAACTTTCATGATTTTTTTCTATTACTAGACGTTATCTGCTGGATATTTTTTTCACCCCCATGTTTCAGCCTGCAGGCTTCCCCCTGGCGGGGCTGCTTTGGCCATCAAGCTGTTTGGATTGGACATGCAGATCATATTCTGGTCTCTGAGAGGATGGATACAATTCCCGTGAATTCCAGTGGGGAGTCCAGCAATTTCAAAACACATTCCTGTCAGGAAACTCATCCCTAGACCAGCGGTTTTCAAACTTTTTTTCTCATGACCCAGTTGAAGAAAATTGTTGATGCCAGAGACCCAACATAATCTGACTAGAGTGGGGGCTCCAGGGTGGGGCTGAGGATGAGAGCTTGGGGTGCAGGAGGGGGCTCCGGCTTTGAGGGGTGAGGGCTGGGACAGGAGGGGCTTACCTTGAGCGGCTCCTGGTCAGCAGTGCAGCGGGGGTGCTAAGGCAGGTTTCCTGCCTCTCCTGGCACTGCAGACCAGGCTGCGCCCCAAAAGCAGCCAGCAGCAGGTTCCCAGCCAATGGGAATGTGGAGTTAGTGCTCAGGACAGGCAGTGTGTGCACTGTCATAGCCCCACCTAGGTTTCTGGGGGCACAGCACCATCTGCGGTGCCAGGACAGGCAGGTAGCTGCATTAGCCCCCCCACTGCTCATCTGATCCCCCTGCAGCCATGAGACCCAGGGCCTGACATTCCACCGCCCCGTGCTGTGTTGCAAGTCATAGTTTAAAAACCACTGCACTGGACCACACGTGGCAAGTCATTGCGAAACTGCTGAGAGCGCAGCCACCGCAAACCCACGTGCAAATTCAAAGGCACGTTCGTAAATCACCGTGTGAACCATCGGCAGGGCTACCTGAGGAGTGTGTCACAGACAGAGGGGAAGGCAGGGAGGCAGAAGAATGGTGGTGGTGATGGGGGAGGGAGCAAAGAGAGAAGAGAATCCTGTTTCTGGCAGTAGTAGACTCACTGCTGACAGCGGCTATTAGTGACAGGAAGCCCTACAGCAGGCATAGGGAATCTTTTTGGGGGGCGGGGGCGGCTGACCCACAGAAAAAATCAGTCAGGAGCTGCACACAGGTGACAAGCAAAAAAGCCACCCCTCACTGGGGTAGCCCCAGCTGAGGAGAAAGACACTCCCCAAATTCCTCTCACACACCAGAGCTTACAGGACTCAGGATAGTCGATTTTGTGGGCTGGTGGGGGCACAGGAGTGCTAATGTGGGCTCCCCAATGTTGCGGGGGAGGAGGGCCCTGAGCCTCGCAGGCTGGATCCAAGCAAGCTAGGGGCATCATCTAGCCCCCAGGCCTTAGGTTCCTCCTCACCCGCCCCGCCCTCCAGCCCTAAAGCAATGATGAGCAGTGCTTGTCTGTAAGCATAGGCCAGGATGAGCCAGGCTCGGCACTGTGAGCTATGGTCAATACATGCTTAGGACAGGGCTATGGTGTGTTGGGGGAGCTCTCGAAGATTCCTCTCAGTGGGGATGCTCCAGTATAATTTCTGTCTAGTACCTCAACCCCACTAAGGCCTGCCTGGAGAGAGGGGATGCACAGCACGGATCCAGAATGGGAGGATGCAATTAAAATCTAGCTCCCCTTTAATTAAAGTGAATTTTAATTAAAATTAAAACCTTGTCTCCTTACCCACCATGGGAGTCAAAGTGCTACGCACAGAAGCCAAGGGTTACAGGGTTCCTTGGACTCTCAAGCCTTCGCTGTCACAGGAGGCGGCTTCCCCTCTTTGGGCACTGTGCTCCTCCCGCTCCCAGATTTCCAGCTTCAGCGCCCTCCCGGCTGTATGAATATTCGTTATGACAGTGCGTCGAAGGGCACCCGTTCAGGATCAGATCCTGTTGTACAAAAGCAGCAAGGAGTCCTGTGGCCCCTCATAGACTAACAGAAGTGTTGGAGCAAAGACCCACTTCATCAGATGCATGGAGAGACTGTCCCTCCCAGAACAGGTGAAGGCAGGATGCAGAGGATAGATGAGACAAACAGAGGCTACGCCTACAGAGCTTCCCTCTTCCGCAAAAGCCTATGCAAATGAAGCACAGATTAGCATATTGTTGCACTTCATTTGCATAATTAATCAGGAGCCGTTTTTGCGCCAAAAGGCACCATCTACACAGCGCCTTTTTGTGTAAAAAGCCCCTCCTGCACAAGAGCCATTCTTTCTGAAAAAATGAGAACGTGCAAGAGGAGGCTTTTGCGCAAAAACCTCATGCACAAAAATGGCGCCTAATAAATTATGCAAATGAAGCGCAGCAATATGCTAATCCGTGCTTCATTTGCATAGGCTTTTGCAGAAGAGGGGAAGCTGTGTAGATGTAGCCAGAGAACGGGGGCCAAAGTGGGAGGAGGAGCTGAGTTTTTGTATATTAAGCACAGCTCACCACCTGCCTAGCCAGCTCCTCTGTGGCTCCCTATTTCCCTCTCTACTTGCCTCTTTCCTATGGATCTTGGTAGGGGCCATCTGCTTGCCCAGTCCTCCTAACTGTGGGTCCTGTACCCAACCCTTTTCCCCACATGAACCCATGCCCTCTAACAGCCTTCCCAGCTCTCCATGAGAGATCCACCTCTCCCTTACTTCACCCAGCTCCTTCCCCATTGTGATGCCCCCCACATCCTCCCTTGCACACGCTTCCCTCCTACTGCACAGGAGCAAACCCCACCCCACTGCAGGGTTCCCTGTAAGCTCAGCACTTGGGCAGCCACCCAGGAGAGATGAAAATGATGCCTGATTAGCAGAGCATCCACAACCAGCAGCACGTGTTTCTACTGGTGGTGCACATTCTCATGCCTCGGTGTACATAACAAAATTTATTCTGCACATGGATGGAAAAAATTAGCAGGAACACTGCTCCACTGGAGTTTCCCTCTTCAACCTCTCTGCTTCCACCTTTACTCCTGCTTATTTGAAATGTTTTGCAATGAGGGGATTGATATGGTCTGAAAGTCATTCTCTCATGTAAACAAGCCCTAGATTTGTTGCAGGGACAGGACTGAAATCATGTATTTTGAAAAGGAAGGGTCAGGAAGCATCAGCAAATCAGAATCAGAAGGGAAGGGTTGAGATTAGGGATTGATAGGGTGTCTGAATGGGGACTAGCAAGGTCAGGGAAAGCTAGATGACCCTGGCTCCCTCTTCAATACAAACATGCTTCCAAGCTGCCGGTGGCCCCTTTGAAACTGGCTGCTCTCGCTGTGGCCAGCCGAGGCAACTGACCCTAGAAGCATCTTTCTGAGACACTTGGCTGCTGTCTTTGGCCATGGCAAGACCCCTGAGCCTTGGGAGCACATGTTGTGCCCTCAGAGACCACAACGAATCTCCAGGCCAAGAGACATGAAGCTAACTGGTATAAATGGGGACAGAAAGCTTAAAAAAAAAAGGGGGGGGGGGAGGGAGACAGGACACAGAGAAATGACAGAATAAAGTAGATCTGGTAGCATCTGCATGAGGGGCAGAGGGCAAAGGGCCTCAATTTACCATTAGTCACCAGCACAAGGAAATTACTTGTTACATTGATGAACAGTCATAAGGTGAGCAGAATGGTGTATTGAAGCTAGCTGGGACAACCCACTAAATGTACATGAGGGAAAAATCCTGCAGCAATGGCATGGAAATCTGACCAGGAGAGACCTTTCGAAGCTCCAATTCTATAATTAGAAGCAGAAATATTGGCGGGGGGCGGGGTTATTCCCACCATATAATGGATCCTGCTTATTGAACTTTGATATGGAAAAGTTCTATGGGTAGTCCAAGACCCAAATTGTTTCATTGCCCTGCAGTGTGCGAACTGTAGCTCTAATTACAGTACAAACAAACCTTCACTCCCCCCAAGAGATAACAAATATCTCAAAACAAAACTAGTTCTGATGGGACTGGCAGGAAAAAGATTCAGATGCACACTTGACCATTTGGATTCTAATCCAAACAGAACCAAAACTTCGGGCCTTTTAGAGGTTTTCATCCATCATCATCCATCAACAAGCCAGTCACCTTCTTCACATTCTTACTAAAAGTCCTTAGGTTGTCTCCAGCAGATTTTAAAGAACAATTTTATCCACACAAAAAAATCCTCCCTATTTAACATCACTGAGATTTGGCTTTCTTCACATGAAACTCACTGGCTGTAAAAGAAGTTTTGACTTACACAAAGAAGTCTGTTAACTAGCCAATTACAGTTAAGTGGCTTCATAAGCAAAACAGCTAAGATTTTCAGGGTTGCCAGTAGAAATTCTCATACAACCCCTTTAGGCAACTTTTAACAAAGCTCGTGGGAACAATTTAATATAGGCACTTTAACAATGGACAGTCGCATATCATTTTTCTTTCCTGAGATAAGTTGCTGAGGGGAAAAAGATGTTAGAAAACCAGGATTTATCTGATAGACACAAGGTCCTACACTTCGAAGAGGTGCTATTTATTATGAAGTACTATATCACTTTTTTTCCTTTCCAAGATTTTCATCGACATTCAGTTTTCCACTCAGCACTTCCTCCAAGGGATCAAATACTTTCATTTTATTTATTCTCTTGATTTATATACAATGCCCTAAGTTCTAAACATACATGTGAATCAAAATACATGAGACATATAGACCAGACAACTAAAATGCCCCTTGCCCATCAGAACAACATTCTCCATTGCGTGTGGTATGATTTTAATTGAAAATGCTAATTAACCTAACCCTTATTCGCCAGAGCATTTAGCAATCTAGTCTTTCAGGAGCAGTCTTACTTTGGACTTGGTGCTACAAGTCAACACATCCCTCCACAAAAACCTATGAAAGGAGACCAGTCCATGCTGAAAGCCAGCAATCTGAGGCTATATCAAGGATGAGGAAAGCAAGATCTATAGTTGAGGAGATTTCAGGGGAAACACCTTCTCAGCTTCCATTTTCTATAGGCAGCTGCTAACTCAAGGACCAGCACTGAATTCACACGAGGCTCAAGAAGATCTTTAAGATAGCCTTTTTAGAGATGTATAGGTCAAATACAACTTCCTGAATTGGTCAGCTCATAATGAAAGCAGAAATACAAACAGAGCACAGAGTAGGAGGGCCGGAAGAGAAAAGTAGCAGGAAATCATCCTTTACCTCAGCTGCTTCTGAGCAAACAGGTCCAAACAGAGCTGAAACATTCTCCTTCAGAACCTGACTGATGAAAGCATTCACGGATTTCTTGGCATTACAGCCACAATCAGCATAAACAAAATCCAAGGTGTAGTTACCCAGGTAAGAGCGGTCCGAATTGACTTTATCAATGGCAATCTGGATAGCTGAGCCTAGCTTTTGGGCACTAAGTGGGTGGGAAGCATTCCAAGGAGCTTGCAATGCCACAGTAAGCTGAGACGTTTCCAATCCATGACCTAAAGCATTAGCAAAGACCACAGCAATAAGTATTGTGGTGTGGATAGGAATCACATTCAGAACAAGCCTGAGGAGGTAACAAGGACCTATTCTGAGCTCCATGCTGTCCCTTTTCTAGCAGCACATCAGCAGTTTGGAAGACTGCACTTTCCTTCTGCTCTTAGTGCTACTTATACTACTGGCTCTAATGACAGCACTAGCTCTGTTGCCGGCCGGTGATATGATTTTAATTAAAAACGCTAATTAACTGAACCTTTATTCTCCAGAGCATTTTGCAATCTAGTCTTTCAGAGGAGCCTTACTTTGGGCTTGGCGCTGCAAGTCAAGTCTGTTCAAATATTCTGCAGGTTTTCATTTAGTGCATTTTAAGAACATATCGTAACAACGAGACTAAGTCAGACCAATGGTCCATCTAGCCCAGTCCCTTGTCTTCCAGTGCCAGGTGCTGCTGAGAGAATGAACAGAACAGGCAATCAAGTGATCCAGCCGGTAGTCCACTCCCAGCTTCTGGCAAACAGAGACCAAGGATGCTCAGAGCATGAGGATTGTATCTCTGCCTGTCCTGACTAATAGCCATTGATGGATCTGCCCTCCGTGAACTTATCTAGGTCTTTTCCCAACCCTGTTATAGTTTTGGCCTTCACAACATCCCCTAGCAACAAGTTCTACAGGCTGACTGTGCATCATGTGAAGTAGCACTTCCCTATGTTTGTTTTAAAAGGGACAGCATGGATCTCAGACTCAGCCCTTGTTATATACAGGCAGTCCCCGGGTTACATGGATCCGACTTACATCTGATCCCTACTTACAAACGGGGTGAGGCAACCCCGCACTAGCTGCTTCCCCCCAGCAGACCAGGGAGACGTGAAGCTAGCGCCCCTCCCAGCAGACCAGGGAGACGCGGAGTGGCTTTTCTCAGCAGACACCTCAGCTTGAGAATAAAGGACTGAGGGAAGTGAGGTGTGGGAGAATAAAACTGAGCTTTGGAGAAATGTTTGGCTAGAGTTTCCCCTACAATATGAACCAGTTCCGACTTACATACAAATTCAACTTAAGAACAAACCTACAGTCCCTATCTTGTACGTAACCCGGGGACTGCCTGTACTTAGGCTCATGCTGAATTTGATTCCTATCCACAATGCTACAGGAATAACGCGTATGGCTTTCTCTTACATGCTGGCCTATCAAAACAAAAGTGTACGCCTTGCATTGCATAAATCTGTATGTGAGTGAGAGAGGGGGGAAGTACATAATACTACCATCAAGAGATAAACACACTCACTGAGGAATGGTGTGTCCTTACCTTGCTTTTTCATCGCCCTGTTTTATTGTGACAGCTGTTGTGCCAAGTCAAATGCAGATTGTACCATCTTTGGTCAGGAACCTCCTCTTCGGCTTGTGAAATAGTTAGGGATGTTAAAATGCATTTATTTTAGTAAACATGTAACATACATGCTGCTGCTTCTGATACAAACACAGCAGCCCGGGATAGGGGCTGCATGTAACCGTGGAGGTTAACCGATGAGACCAGGCTTTTCACTTAACTGTTTACACGATCACATTCCTAGAAGCAGGTACCACAGCTATGGGCACTCAGTCAGAAATGAAGAATTTTACAAGTGAATTGAGTTGGTTAGGGGCAAGCATGGGGAGGGAGGGGAAATCCTTGCAAATTTCCCTCGCTGCCTTCATTTTATAATGACAATGTCAATATACATAGAATTTTTTTTAAGCAGCCCTAGGAATGAATTAACATGCATCATTGGGGAAACCATTTATAACTAAAATGTAGATGTTTCCCTACAATGTCAGCAAGACAACTGAGCATTTGGAGACTCTCCCCTCCCCACACACACACACTTTTTTTTTGTGCTAACAAGAAAACACTGTGTGTGTGTTCGTGTTCGTGTTCTGTGCTAAGGGAGGACTAAAACTGATTTGATAAATATGAAGAGTAAAGGTCCGAACAGCTCAGATGGTTGGGAAGTGCAAACTTCCTCATCTGACCTAGCTGTGAACTACATGACCCATCTCCAGGCATGAAAGGATATGGAGATGAAGCGGTAGACCTCACTTTTCCCTTTTATATGCCCCAGAGGGTGTGAAGGGGCATTGTGATGCAGAAGGTGTCATTTTTATGAAGAGATACAAAATTAATGTTTGGGCTCTACAGTTTGGTCATGAAAACTTGATGTAATCAAGAGCCCACAGACAGTCAGATATTTTGACAACAGGGGTCACACAAATACCTAGACAGTGAGTTGCTTCCTTTAGTTCATTCTGCCTGCTATACTCTGGCATGTCCTGGGCTTTTAACTACATTCTGTAGAGCGGTTTGGAGTTCCATCCACTGCAGTCAAGTTATGACTTTACTTGCTTCTGTGCATAAAACATTTTTTATGAAGTAACAGATGCTCACATAACAGCTCGAGTGGTTATGTATGCTCACACAAAATAAGGATCTCTTTTATTTGGATAAGCAGCTGATATTATACAGAGACCCAAAACAGATTAGAACTGAAAAAGGAAAACTCTTGTTCCAATACTCTGTGTTTCACACAGAAAACTAATCAGACTTGATCTTGGGAAAACTTCCTCATATCCATCCAATACCCTGGAGCAATGGTCCCCAACCTTTAGAGGCTCCCGGGCGCCCGGGGGTGGGGCCACTCGTGCGCCGGGCACCCGGAGGGTGGGGCCACTCACACACCGGGTGCCCGGGGGCGTGGCCGGGCGTCCTGGGGCACGCCAGGGGCAGGGATGCTCTTGCACCCGGCGCCGGCATGTGCCCCAGGCCCGGGGCCGCCTGAGCGCCTTTTGCCGTGGGCCCGGGGGCCAGTGCTGCTGCCCGAGCCACGCGCCTAGGGCTGGCACCGGCGCCACTCGCCCGCATGTGCCCTGGGGCTGGGGCCGCCTGAGCGCCACGCACCAGGCTCCAGTGCGTGTCACGCGCCTGGGGCTGGCGCCTCCAATGCGCCGCACGCCGGGGGCAGGGCCGGCCCAGGTTGTCGGCAGATGCACACAAATGCCCCAGCAGGCGCCATGGCGCCCGCGGGCACCGCGTTGGGGACCACTTCCCAGGAGCATACAGCATTGAGACATATCAGAGTAAATCACTATTCCCACATTTGCCACCATAGCTGTGTCTAGACTGCATCCCTTTTTCATAAAAGGGATGCAAATTAGACACATCGCAATTGCAAATGAAGCGGGGATTTAAATCCTCCTCCCCCGCTTCATTAGCATAAAAATGGCTGCCACTTTTTTCTGACTCGGAGCTTTGCCGGAAAAAAGCGCCAGTCTAGACGCGGATCTTTCCAAAAATAAAGCATTTTCCGAAAGATCCTTTATCCCTTATTTTAAGAGGGATAAGGGATCTTTCGGAAAAGGCTTTATTTTCGGAAAGATCCGCGTCTAGACTGGCACTTTTTTCCGGCAAAGCTCCGAGCCGGAAAAAAGCAGCAGAGCAGCCATTTTTATGCTAATGAAGCGGGGGGGATAAATCCCCGCTTCATTTGCAATTGCGATGTGTCTAATTTGCATCCCTTTTACGAAAAAGGGATGCAGTCTAGACACAGCCCAAGTGACAATAAGCATAACAAAAATACCTACAACTTTACAATAACAAACGGTGTTCTGGATGCAGTCATAAGACTTCTGAGGAAATACACAAGTTTGGTTTTTAACCTTGCTAATCTCATTTAAAACCATTCCATTTATACACTAATCTTTCCCCACCTCACCACTCTACTGTTTTCAACACTGTCCCTAGCATTTCCCAAATTTGTCAGCCACACGGCTTAGAAACATGGGCTTTATCCAGCAGTGTTAGAAAAAGATAACCTGATGAGTTCCAAACAAACATCTAAGCTACAATGCACCAAGAATTCTTTTAACAGGTTCATCACAAAGAGCTTGTCTTCATTCCACAGTGGATCAACGCTGTAGCCATCGACCCACTGGGGATCGATTTATCGTCTCTGCTTAGCCTGAATAATTCATGAATTTTAATGAAAGCCTGAATAATTCATGACTTTTAATGAAATAATTTTAAGGCATCCAATCTGGGGTTAAGGTCCCTTAAGTACCTTGTAAATCCCTCCTTGTATAAAAATAGGCTCTGAATAGGCTCTGAAATCCACATTTAGGCACTTAAATACAAGGGATATCAATGAATTTTGCTGCCAGCATCCCTGAAAAGAGGGACAATTTTATTTTGGTGCTTCAGTGTGGATTTAGAAGCCTGATTTTAAGACTAAGGAAATAATTTCCATTGTTTCACGATAGCATGCCAGGGTAACCTCAGTCTTTTGAAAGCAGATTCCTGGGGTTACAGATTAGAGGTAGCTTTGAAAGGACATAAAGACTGTTTCCAAGTTCCCTGAAATAAATGGGCTCTAAGTGAAGTGCTGGGCACTCTCACTGGGCCAAATCTTGAACTTCTTAGATTCTATCCATTCTTTATCCAGGCAAAACCCTGATTGTCAAGAGTTTAGCCTAAGTAAGGACTGAAATGAGATTACTTCAGTGGCAGTTTTAAGCACTTTTCAAGCATTGGCAAATACTGCAAAACCCTTCTGTGTCTGTGCTGGTTACAAAAAGTTGGGCAGTTATGGCAGGTTTCTCTGTTCACATCAGTTTTGCCGTGCTATGATTTTGCTGATACGCTGGAGAATGAGGTCCTTAAGTTAGAGATGGACCCAAACCAAAGCCTCAGATCCAAACATCCCAGAACTTTGAATGCTGATCTGGATCTAAACTTCAAGACGAGGTTTACTTTAGATGGGCCAGCCCTTGATGTCGATGTGTATGACAATGGAGATTGTTGCAGGTGACTGGGACATTTGTCCTAGACAATGTACAAGTGATAAGCCACAGAAACATTCCGAATGGCCTTTAAACTTTCCTCATCAAAATATTACACACGTCAGATATTGCTGCCTTGAACACTATCTTTTTTATCAGTGAATAGTCCCAAAGTCCATAGAATCCGTTTGCTTCTACTTTAATTTTCAGTTGAGTGGTCAATAACCAAAGTCCCTTTCAAAAATAGTTATACCTGCCCATACTGGGCATGTCAAGATTCTCTCACATGCTTTCTGCTAACAGCAGGGAAAGGTTAATATGCTAAAATATCCAGCAGCACAGAAGAACTAAAATGCGAATTATAGTTGCTTAGCACATTTTAGGATTTAGTCCCTGATTAGTGAGAGCCAAAAGGATCACAGCAACATGTCCAAGCCGCAGGGGAACACCCAAGCTGCTTTTGTGGAAAAACTTGCCAGCTGTCTACACTGGCCGCTTGAATTTCCACAAGAACACTGACGTCCTACTGTCTGAAATCAGTGCTTCTTGCGGAAATGCTATGCTGCTCCCGTTCGGGCAAAAGCCCTCTTGCGCAAATGCTTTTGCGCAAGAGGGCCAGTGTAGACAATGCGGTATCGTTTTGCGCAAAAAACCCTGATTGCGAAAATGGCGATCAGGGCGTTTTTGTGCAAAACCGCATCTAGATAGGCACGGACGCTTTTCCGCAAAAAGTGCTTTTGCGGAAAAGCGTCCGTGCCAATCTAGACGCTCTTTTCCGCAAATGCTTTTCATGGAAAACTTTTCTGTTAAAAGCATTTGCGGAAAATCATGCCAGTCTAGACATAGCCCCAATGAAAAAGAGAGACCAGTTAAGTTCAGAGGAATGGCTGAGATGTCTCAGGATATGCAGTGATCCTCCTCATCTGGAAAGCAGGCATGCTGCAATTGCTGTAAATCAGGATCTGAACACATCTTTTCGGAGCAGCTTTGCCTGTCTGCTTTCGCCAGCCTCCCTCGCAGCATTAAGCTCTCCCGGCGTAGATTCCCACATGGAGATTCTTTGCTATGAACATCAGTGGATCAAACGTGTGCAGACCTGCAGTGTAAATGACTTGGGCAGATTAATTATATGTCTGTCTTTTTATGAGGCAGCTTTGATGTAGCAACAATATTACTTGTTATAAACTATTGGCACTGAATTAATATTACTACCAATCAAGAAGTTATCACTTATTTAAGCTGATTAAGGGTTAATCTTTTATTGTTTAATAGTGGACTGCATTTTAACCCATATCACAAGACTAATAAAGAAAAGGCTAAAGCAATGTGCTTTCTTGCCTATTAAGTGTATATATAAGAGTACGGGATTAAACTTTAGTCATACGCACCAACTAGAGATCTAAAGGTCATTACATCCTGCAGCTGATCAGAACATTTTTGCCAAATATGTTTTTTCATCAAAATATGCTGTTTCATTGAAGCCAAAACATTTTGCAGAGACCAACTGATCACGACACCGTTCGCACCAAGAAGTTTTCCGCAATCCAGAGGGGAATCTCTTGTCACTTCCAGACAGAGTCACAATTTGCAAACCTGGCCGTTTTCATCTGACAACAGTGATTCCACACAATTCCATCTCACAAAATATGTTGAAAGGTTTTGGTTTCATTTCAATGTGAAACTGAAAAAAAAGGGGGAGGGGGCGCAAAATCTCAAGTGTCAAAACCAGAGGTGTCGGGAAGACAGTTCTACTCAGCAAGGATGGGACTGGGTCTGGAAGTATTTCCTTTCAAAAATACACTTTTACAGTAAACACTCTACAAGATGCATACATTGCCCATCACCTGTATGACAGCTGAATGAATACTGGAGAACATTCAGTTGGATTTTTAGATGAAGTTTCCTCAGAGGTGTTCTGAACCCTTTAGGCCTGAGGTGGGCAATAATTTTTGACTGGGGGCTACTTCAGACATTTTTTAAGTGGCCCCAGACTGCCCCGGAAGGGGCAGGGCCTCAGGTGGAAGGGGTGGGGCCTCAGGTGGAAGGGGCGGGGCCAGGACACTTCCATGCTTCTCCACCTACAGACCCTGATTAAGGTGGGGGAGCAGGCAAAGTCTTTGCTCCCCCCAAGAGAACCTCTAGCTGTTCAGAACAGCTGGCAGTTCCCTCTAGGTACCCATGCTCCTGGCGGTGGGAGGAGACTTCACGTGCTCCCCCACTGCTGCCCCTAGGTCAATCAGGACCTGGGGAGGGGGAGCGTGTGAAGTCTCTTGCTCCCTACCCCCGCCCTGCAAGGGAGCACCTTGCTTAGGGTCAACTGCCATCTGAGCAGCAGCTGACAGTTAACTTTAAGTGCTGAGCCCCTTGCAGGGTGGGAGGAGACTTCACACACTCCCTCCGCCCACAAGCCCTGATTGGCCTGGGGGCGGAGGGAGCATGTAAAATCTCCTCCCACCCTGCCCCCATCTTGCCAGGAGCATACGGTGCTTAGAAGCCTCCCTCCCTGCCCCACCCTGCAAGGAATGCGTGGCTCTTAGAAGCACCGTGTGCTCCTGGCACGGCAGGAGGAGACTTCACGCACTCCCCCTGCACCCAGGCCACTCAGGGTCTTGCTTAACCCTAACCCTGCCTTAGGGTCTTGCTCCTCTGTCAATCAAACGGTGGCGTTTTCACAGAGGGCCAGTTTCCAAGTTGTTTCCACAAGTCTTCGATACATTTGAATGCTTATGCTTATTTAAATATTCAAGGTGGATTGGGTCCAACCAAGAAACATAAATAAAATCATGTGACTTATACCAACAATTGCACCTAATCAAAGGGAAAATATGGAAAGTTGAATACATGAAAAGAACTATGTGCCATCAACCCAGAGAGTTAAAACAAAATGGCAAAAATAACATAGTAATTTTGAAGAAACAACTTTTCAAAAATCATCATCTGCTCAGATATTTCACAAGTCGAAATGAAGAGCAAAGCCACTATATAAATTATAGGTTACAATTACAAGTCATCTGGTCAGCTCTAATCAGCTGAGGTCAATGCCTCATGGTTCCTGCCACTTACACTTTATTTCATGGTTCAGTGCTCTCGGGGAGAGACTCTGGTATTAAAATAATGTCAGTTCAAAATGGCACTTCTGCACCTAAACCTATGGCAGGAACAGGATACTCGTACATTGAGAGCATAGCTCCCAAAATACCATCCCAAAGGTTTTATTAGATGTATGACCTAGGGAAACGGCTTTCAAAGAGCCCAATTGGCTTAGAAGTCCAAGTCCCTCTTGGACACTTGATAAGACCCACTGATTTTCCATAAGACATGGGCTTCTTAAGGCCCCATCTTTCTCTAACGGTCCAAGTCCAATGCTCAGCTGCCATAGGCTAGGTCCCCTTGGGAGCATCTTTACCATGCAGAGAGCAGTCTAAACCCTCACCCCTACACACAGCTAAAGGCCAACCCTGAGGCCTAGCTTAGCCTAAAGCCCCAGAGGTCCTAAGAGATTCTCAGACTGGGCAGGGGAACGCCTACCCTGGGAACAGGGCCTGATCCTGTAAATATGCTCTGAGTGCACCAAAACCCTTGTATCTGTCAGACTCTTCAGCATGAGGTTTAGATGAGGCCTTAGATAGATGGGGTGGCTGCCCAACACCGGCCCAGAAGACAATTGAGGGAAACACAGAGCAAGTGTGAGCAAGGTATCAGGTGTGATTGGGAGACAGAGCGATGGCTTTAGCAGAGCGAGCTAAGTGCTGACCTGACTTAGGTGCCTAACTCCAGGAGAACGATCCAGAGCAGAGGAGGCTCCTATGTCCCTCTCCTTCGCCTGCCATTTCACTCCTGGCTACAGAGCTGAATTGAAGAATTTCGGGGTCCTGTGTACTATTGCAACTGGGGGCTTTCCCTGCCCCTGGGGTTAGGGTCAGGTCCTGCCCCAGGGGACTGGGAGACCTCAGGGAGGTTGGATCCTTAGGGGGCAGTCCAATTCTTCTCCCTGGAGGGTGGGAGTTGCCAGGGAATCAGATCTTCACCACAGTGGATTGAGCGCCTAGAGGACTGGGCCCAGTGAGGTGTTGTAGAGTGAGGCCTTGTCCTGCATGGCTGACCCAGTTCCCTGTTCTGGCCTTTTGGTGGGTCCTTGGCCCCATGACATTTCCCCCTTCCTGACCTCTGGATTGCCCCCATCCAAGTCATTCGGGGTCCTTTGGAAGCCCTGTGCAAAACCAGGCCAATCTGGTTTCCCCTTCAGCTGGATGGCTTCTGAGGTCCCTACCTCAATATTTATCTGTTCCAGTGCATTGTATGGGGAGCCTGGGTGATCAACTCAGGGCTCAGGATTCCCCTAAGCAGCAGGCCACATCAGGGCTAGGCATTGTAGCTCTGATTGGAGCAATGCCTACATTCCCTTGAGGATCTGGGTTTAAAATGGACTTAGAATCCTTAGGCACTTTTGAAAATGCTAAATTAGTGTGTCATAGGTCACCTGTTGAGTGCTTTTGAGTTCAGCTGTTGTCCGGAGGGCACAAACACTCATTCAGGAGCAATGTAGCTTACATACAATACACTAAAACAGCTCAGCATTGCAGGATTTAGACATAGAAGCTTTTTAGTGTTTGCAACAATGTCTGTTTAATCCTCCTTTCAAAAGGGAAACCAGTTGATAATTGCTAACTTTTGAGATAGTAATTCACCAACACATTTGCTCCACTCAAGGTTGAACCTGTGTGATTAAGGGATGACAAATCCACAAGTCAGAAATGCCTAGGTTTCCTGGGCCATGTTGCCAGTGAACTAATCAATGGTGTACATTGATCATAAAACAGGTGTTAGTAGGTGTAAGGTCATAATAAGGGAATATAACTTGCAGTGATTTGGCCTTCAGTGGATTTTCAAAAGCCAAAGGTGAAAGGGTGCTGTACGAAAAGTAATTATCAAGTAAGTATAAGATCAAGCGTATGTGTAGGGAGGAGGCATGGGTATCTTCTTGTTAGTACTTTTTCTGCTATATATTTTCTCCCTACATCTCACACCTCCAGCTGGTGTAAAGTAACTCTAATGAAGCTATGCCGATTTATAGTGACTGAAGATCCTACCAGTTAATTGCTATGCACAAACATGAAATACTATATATCTGTTAGTTGCAGGGGGGTATCAGAGGCAAAATAGTGATATGTTATGCAGTTATGCCCCTACTGAATTCGGCTGTAGACTGCCAAAGGTGGGTTCCAGTCCTGCCTCCTCTCCGCCCACCCTGGGAGCAGCTGGACAGCCAACACAGACTGCTCCATAAGGGATCTGCTGAACGTGAGAATTGTACCTGCTTGCATGAGGTACAAATTGGATCTATATTTGTTTCCTTCCTGCTCAAAAACTTCTATGCATCTTTTTCCTATTACAATTCCCCAGAGCTGGAGTCACTCAGCTTTTAGGAGAAACCTCTCCAAGGTCTATTGTGGGATTTTGGATTAAGAATACACCAAGCCCTGATGAAAAGGATCCATAAGGGTTCACCAATTCAGATTCAGATGACCAAGACTGCAGCCAGGACATAATTAACATAGAATCACAGAATACTAGAACTGGAGAGGTCATCAAGTCTAGTCCCCTGCCTTCATGACAAGAACAAGCACCATTCCTGATATACATTTGTCTAACCTGTTCTTAAATATCTCCAATGATGGAGATTTCACAATCTCCCTAGGCAGTTAGTTTATTCCAGTGCTTAACCACTCTGACAGTTAAGTTTTTCCTAATGTCCTGCCTAATCCTCCTTTGATGCTCGCAAGAAGTCTACTGCTTCTTGTCCTATCATCAGAGGTTAGAAGGAATAATTTTTCTCCCTCCTCCTTGTTTTTTTAGGTAGTGGAAGGCTGCTATCATGTCCCCTTTCAGGCGTCTGTTTTCAAAACCAAACAAATCCAGTTCTTTCAGTCTTCCCTAATAGGTCATATTTTCTAGACTTTTAATCATTTTTGTTGCTCTTCTCTGGACCCTCTCCAATTTCTCCACATATTTCCTGAAATGTGCCCAGAATTAGACACAATACTCAAGTTGAGGCCTAATCAGTACAGAGTAGAGTGAAAGAATTACTTCTTGGCTGTGTCTACACTGGGCCACTTATTCTGGAAAAGCAGCCGCTTTTCCGGAATAAGCTGCGAGCTGTCTACGCTGGCCGCTTGCTTTTCCAGAAAAGCAATGATGATCTAATGTAAAATCGTCATTGTTTTTCCGGAAAAACTATGCTGCTCCCGTTCAGGCAAAAGTCCTTTTCCGGAAAAACTGTTCTGGAAAAGGGCCAGTGTAGACAGCACAGTAGTCTTTTCCACAAAAAAGCCCCGATCACGAAAATGACGATCGGGGCTTTTTTGCGGAAAAGCGCGTCTACATTGGCACGGACGCTTTTCCGGAAAAAGTGCTTTTCCGGAAAAGCATCCTGCCAATGTAGACGTGCTTTTCCGGAAATACTTATAACGGAAAAACTGTTCCGTTTTAAGCATTTCCAGAAAAGGGTGCCAGTGTAGACGCAGCCCTTCTGTCTCACAACGCTCCTGTTAATGTATCCCAGAATCATGTTTGCGCTTTTTTTTTTGCAATAGTGTTACACTGTTGACTCATATTTAGTTTGTGATCTACTATGACACACTAGATAACTTTCTACAGTACTCCTTCCTAGAAAACTAGCAATACTAGTCTCACCCAGGATTTGAACTCAAGACCTCTCACACCCACAGCAAGAATCAGACCCCTAGTCCAACAAGCCAAGCCTGCCATGAAATGTGAAAACTGTACCACTGTAACAGGTATTCCCTGTGAGCTGCGCACTTGTGCAGCCACTCAAGAGAAATTTAAATGCCACCCAGCTGATTAGCAGAATGCCCACACCTGGGTTTTGTGTTTCTACTGGTGGTGCACATTCACACATGTTTCAGTGCACATCAAAAAAAATGTTCACACATGGATGGAAAAGATTACAGGGAACATTGATTGTAACCCATCAAAAAATTCTGCTCCAGTAATGGCTTCCCATGTTACATAGTGCATTGTTGTTTCAGGAGCCAGCTCCAAAATCACTGGCTGCGTGGGGCCCCTGCTCCAGCTGGGATTTGGCCGGTCGTGTTTCAGACCATTAGAGGTAAATCCTGAATTCAGGTCATGACTCAAGTAAGCAAACTAGGTTCTGACAAATGCACAGAGATGGTAGTAGGCCCATTCGCCAGGCTGAGAAGCAACTGCACAGACCATCTATCCATAAAGTACACAAGGACCATCACCCATCACCATAATGTCCAAGGACCTAACCACTGTTAATGGATGTATCCTCACAGCACACCTGGGAGGTAAGGCAGTGGCATTACCCCATATTACAGGGAAACTATGAACCCGGCTTGCACCCTAACCACTGAACCGTGCTTCCTAGCTACAATCCAGTGATCAAAGTGACCCACTTGCATAGCCCCCTGTGCAGGTGGGGAAAGATAAGAAGCTTCACCAAGCAGCAAGCCCTTGGACCCTATCATGCCCATAGGCCTCCATTTCTTTCGCACTGCTGCCTGGGGAGTCCCTAGGATAGAACACCCTGCTAAAGAAGATTAGCAAAGCTGCACATGGAATCTGCACCTCTGCTCAGAATTTGTCCCTCCCCATAATGTCTTATAAAGCCCCTTCTCTAATGAGGCTGTAAAGAGATGGGCTGCATCTAGACTGGCATGATTTTGCAGAAATACTTTTAACAGGAAAGTTTTTCCGTTAAAAGTATTTCTGCAAAAGCGCATCTAGATTGGCACAGATGCTTTTGCGCAAAAGCATCCGTGGCCAGTCTAGACATGATTTTGCTCAAGAAAGCCCCAATCGCCATTTTAACCATCGGGGCTTTTTTGCTCAAAACAGTTCTTCCCTGTCTACACTTGCAAGTATTCTTGCACAAGAGGGCTTTTTCTTGCACAAGCAGGAGCGTGAAAGTAGTTTCCCAAGAAGCAAATTCAAGTGGCCAGTGTAAATAGCTGGCAAGTTTTTGCACAAAAGCAGTTGCTTTTGTGCAAAATCTTGCCAGTCTAGATGCACCTATTGGGTATTATAATCAGGTTGTCCATCACAAGCACTTGGAGGCTCCTATTCCAAACCAAGCCACCTTTATGACATATTCCAAGTCCTCAAAACAAATGAAAGCCTGTGGAAAGCCCAAAGCACGCAGCTTTCTCTGGGCTGGTGTTAGCATTGCAAGGTGTGCTGTTCCTCCATAAAGCTGTTGCATAAGCGTCGTGATTAACCTTTTGTTCAAATTGACATTGCTTACTGGCTGAAATTACTGCCCATATTTAATCAGGGACAATTCCTGCCTTTGAACCTGTCGCAATGCAGGTTCAAAGGTTACCTAGGTGCTCTGCCCTGGGTTTATTAAAGCAGCATTGTGGATGATTTCAGGTACAGACTTGCCACAGACACAGTCTGGGGAAAAAGAACAAGCCTTATGCAGCCGCTTGGAACTGTACAGCAACCTGAGTAGGACATAAAACCTTGCACAACGGGAGACAAAAGGTAAGCCCTGTAACATTCTTTCTCCTCAGAAAAAAAAGGTGATTTTAAATTCCTTTGTGGAAGAGTTGTAAAATAGATATTGAAGTAATAACTGACCCCATTCTCCATGCAAACACACAGCTCCCTTCACAACCTACAATCCCTGAGGGATTACTGGTATGTTTAGATTTCTTAGGGCTGCTGAGGTTAGGAGAAGCATGCTATCACAGCCATGCTACATGCTGGAGGAAAAGCCATGAAATGAGCTTGCTCTTACTATTGCAGTCTTGAATGGGAATCCCAACTCTACTACGGGCTAAAGCCACATTTTCATGTTTGATGCCTTTATCGGTTCAATGGCCCAGTATGCAACTTGCCAGCATCCTGCTGTTCAGACCGAAGGTTATCATTGACCTCCATGCAGTCAAACCCCATTCCTCCCATTTCTGTGGTTTACGTGATCAGAAATGACAGATGTTGAAATTGACTGACAAATGCATGGATCAGATTATCTGAAGAGATACCCAGCATCCAGTCCAGTGAGACCCACGACCTTTGACTCAGGTTCTTACATGCTATCATAGAAATGAGTAATCCATCTTCCTTTATTTTATTTTATTTTCATTTTGAGAGAGTATGACCCATGGGTGCTTTTCCAAATTGACAGTAGCAAACAGCTTCCTACAGTACATGCTCAGCTTTTGTAGACCCCTGTGAATATGAAGATCTCCAAGAACTTGACAAAGTATCATTATACTAAGTGAGCAGTGAGGAGAACTGAGGCACAAAAGTGAAGTGTTTTGCAAAAACTCAACTAGCAAATGAGAGGCAGAGTTGGGAAGAGAACTGGGAACTCCTGAACCTCACACTGCTCTCTTTCAACAATGGAATAAGTATTTTCAATAATAAAACAAAGTCCTTATGGCACTGTCTGTATTCATATACTGAAGTAATACAACCTTATTCCTATCTGCTTGTATACATATAAAGCAGTGATAAGAGCCATATATGAAATCCTTTGTGGAAGGTGTTTTTTCTTTAAACACACAAGCATAGATTTACACAGCAGCAGCATGTTTTTACACCACATTGAGAATGCAATGAGGGCAGAGAAGTAATCTTTTTGTTTCCAAGAGATGAGATGGGTCTAAATCAAGCTCTTTCCCCAACATTCCCTCTCAGAAGATCAGCCCACTCACTCAAATTTAGGAAAGTCCTACTCCAGATCTGGATTCACATCTAAACACTGGGGTGGGCGTGGCAACAGAGCAGTGAACTGTAGACTAAGAGTATTTCCTCAGGGTTTATTTGCAGTCTCTGCTGTTTGCTTTAGGTAAGTAGGTAACTTTGCCACCTTTGGACAATTGCCCTGTTTCCTTGTGTAAAACCTCAAGCAGAGCACTCCACAACATACACACTTCCATTTGGGGAAGGCCATCAGTAACAGCTATTCTCTCAACACAGTTTGTGCCACTGATTTGAGTTACTTATCTGCGGGTGTAAGTACAGGCAGGATTTTACTTTCCTTATTAAGCCCATTAAGAAGGAGAGACTGAGATGTGTGCCACTCTTTCCCTTTGAAAAAATATCTTAACTGAAGTCAATGAGTCTTATTTCTACTTTTCTGAGAGCTGGATTTGGCTCAGACAATGCTTGTTTTTTAATCTGGAAAGTAATCAGGCCTGATTTTTCCCATTTGAGCATGTATACCTGTGTACCAACTAAACTTAGGGAACAGCGAGCACTAGGCAAAGCTAAACATGGCCAGATTTCCTTCAGAAAACTACATTTCTTTAGTATCTTCCATCCAAAGCTTTTGACAAATATTTGTGAATTTAATCCTCAACTCCTATTGAGATCTGCAGCTATTTTTAGCCTACAAGGGGAAACTGTTAGACAAGTTAAGTTACTTGCTCAGTCACACAGCAAGTCCATGAGAGAAGCAATTCCCTGCTCTGTGCTTTAACCACAAAACCTACCTCCTACCCAAGAATGGAAAGATTAACCATAGCCTACAACTGCACTGTTTTACATCTCATGCAGCCCCATTGATGTCATTGGGTTTGTAAGAGATAGAGATGGGAACAGCTATCCTTTCCCTATCCAAGTACACAAAGCTTGTCTATTAAGATGGTACTTACAATAGTGATTTATTTTAAGTACCTAGAGCTAGAGTCACAGCTGGGGTAAATCAACAGCACAGCACTGAATCCAGCATCTGATTTCTGGGCTTCAAGGAAGAAACACAAGCAGAGTGCAGCACAACCACCAAACCTACAGCAAAGAAGAAGCTGTCCTCTTCCTTTACCTTTGGGGGAGGAAAAAGAAAAGTTAAGTTACCTGCTCAGTCAAACAATAATAAGAGGCATCTACAAGCTTTTAAAAAAGGACCCCCCCCCCCAAGGATTTCTCAGTCTACAAAAGGGGGCATCCTCTAAATACAGAAAACTATTAATATAGCTGGGCTTTTATTAGCAAAAACAAAATAAAAAATTACAATTAACCTCTCAAGATTTGACCCTTAAAGACTCCCTCAGAGCCCTACAAGCACAGCTTTTCCCCTGTAATTATCTGGGAACCACTATTGTCCTGTAGCCCAGGCTCGCTCTTTTATAAGATCCTTTCCCAGCATGCTCTTCTGATTACTAGTTATTTAAACCTGGCAGAGTTAGTAACTAGCAGTCTTGAGGTGAGGATTGTGGTGTTCTATAGGTGGCTAATAAGTAGCAGTGCTGGTTTCTGGAGGTATGTTTTAACATTATCTTTTGTTTTTGAGTTTAGTTTTTTTCTATTGTTGGTATTTTCTTTGTATCTTCACTGAAGGTTTCAATTTATAGGGATGTGTTGATTTCTTTTATTATGACAAAGTTAATGTTTACTTACAGATGTGTAACTTTAAAAATGTAGGCTTCTTATAGTGAAGAGCATCTGGCTCTAATGAGACTGCTTATCCCAAAGCTATGTAGTTACTTAAAGCTGACAAACTACACTGAGCAGCTTAAGGGAGCTGATAATCTAGGGACACTTCAGCTTGGCAAATGTGTGAGAAGTAAAAAGGCTTTAGGAAACACAAATCTGAGTCTGAATAATTGATATTATTGCCTTGTTTTTTGGATCACTCTAAACAAAATGTCTAACAACTCTCCCTAACAATACTTTCTAACTTGGGACTTCTTATTTGAGGATTCCTGATAAAAAGATAATTCAGATGTGACTTTCCTGTTTACAACTAGAACACTAAAATTCTATAGAATACTCATAATACTTGAATAACTTTCTACTCTGTAAGAAGTTCTAATTTATTTGTGCTAAGTACTAATTAAGACTTGTTTAAGGTTTAACTAATATATAGGTATCAACCAAGAAAGAGCTATTCCTTTGAACTAGTATTAGGGACTATCTGCAAAAGTGATAGTCCTGTGGCACCTCATAGGTTGACCAATTTATTGGTACACTTCATCAGATGAACCTTCTAGGGAAATATTGTGTTATGGTGATCAGAAGACCTAGGTTTTGTTCCTGACTTGTTCATAAAGTCTCAAATAGAATGTCTACTTAGCACCTTACATATCTTTCTCTACATGAGTATAGCTAATAACCACCTTAATGAAGCACTTGGCACTGCTATAGCCAAGCCAAAAAGCTTTGGGATGTGAAATTAAAAGGATCCTTAGCCTACTTTTGGTGGGCAACATTACTTGGAATGGCCTTAATTACTCAAGACCCAGAAATCCTCCTTACCCTAAAAGCAATAGCACTGTTAATAAACTTCCAAATGGGGAATAATCTCCTGAGGCTTTGATCCTCGTAGGAGAAAAGACCAAAGTAATGAGTTCTCAGTAACAATCCATGTGGTGTTTGAAGCTAACTACAAGGAGGTAGTGTGATACTCAACTCTCCATTTGAGTCAAATGATAACTCATAAATTTCTGAATGCCTTCAAGATTTCTTTTCCCTTTTGGAAACCAAGTTTACTAAACCTCTGCACTGAATCCTGAGGAAAGCAATTAATGTAACATGTAGATTCCTTGCCCCACTGTCGTCTCCTCCCTCCCCCCTAATTTATGTTAGGGCAATTCCAAAAAATGTTAACTGTGTTCTTACTGACTCACTTGCAAGGCAAATTTGGACCACCTTATACTTAGCAAACATGTTGCGCTTCATATGTTTAAAAAATGCCCAACTAATTAATTTTACTCTAAAAAAATGAGTAGTCCTGTGGCACCTTAGATGAACAAATATGTAACATAGAATCAGGAGCTTTTGTGGGCAAAACACACTTCATCAGATGATGAGCTGGAGTCCTCCCAGAAAAGCTGATGGGTTTCATAGAGCTGGAAGAGACATCAGGAAGTCATCAGGTCCAGCACCCTGCACAAGGCAGGACCAATCCCAAATAAATCAACACAGCCGGGGCTTTGTCAAGCCAAAACTGAAAAACCGCTAGGGATGGAGATTCCACCGCCTCCTTAGGTAACCCATTCCAGTGCTTCACCACCCTCCTAGTGAAATAGTCTTTACTGATAGCCTATCTAGACCTCTCCCACTGTCACTTGAGACCATTGCTCCTAGTTCTGTCACTACTGTGAACAGCCTTCTTCCCACATGACAGTTGGGGAAAACAGAGCACATAGGCTAAATGGCATGCTGAGGACAGCAGATGAAACTAACAATTGTTAATCTCAAGCCTTGTATTTCTCCATCCAAGCCATTCTGCTTCTGGACTGTCCTAAGTGACAGGGTTTCATTATCCACCCGACTAGATCCAGTCACTCATCCTAATTTCCTGGAGCAGGATGGAGTCCTAACAGGGTTGAAGGAACACAAGGGTAACTTGCAAGTCAACTCTTACTTGAGCATGAAGCTTGCCTGACTCCCTGAAAGGGCCCCACTGCTGTCATTTGAGGGAGCAAGTAATTATGATGGGTACCCATTTCGGAGGTAACCAACAGTGAACGTGAGACAGGTGGCCTCCTCTAGGAAGAACCCTGTGAAGTGGCCACAGTGAATAAAACTGATCAACATCTCGCTGATACTGTGCCCAATACCGCTACATGGTGTCCAGGTTTAGTCATGGTCTCTGAACTCAATCTCTTTTATGTTGTATTCACAGTCCTCTAAATTGTATTGCTTCACCAGTCCCTGACATGTTCATCTATACCACAGGAATCAACCCATTGGTAGACCATTCCTCAGACACCTAAGCTCTGATCTTACAGACATTAACCCTTCCCTCTACATGACTAAAGATCATTCTGACCACCTGCATTGCCCTCAGTTAGCTTTCTCTTCCCACCCCACTTTGTGGCTTTTAGTCTAGGATTAAAAACCCAAGTCAAACCACAATTTGTGAGTGGAAGGTTGCAGCTTTATTCCTTCTAACTCTGTGGAAAGCCTTTAAGCAGGAGGGTGTGTGTGCCATAAAAATGGTAACCCACAGCCTTGAGCACAGCAGTGCAACTGGTACCACTGATAAAACCTTTCTGATAAAAGGGCAGCCTTTGCCCTCCGAGTCTGGTGCACGGTATCCCTGACCATTGATCAGGCCAGTCAGGCATGTACTTTAGCTGTCTAGCAGACTATTGCTCAAGACCATGAACAGGCACCAATACCCTGCACCCCTCAGTCTGGTCCACAGTAGTAAGTGGAATTTGAGCAGCTGAGGCCAGTGACCTTCAGGTGCTTCAGAATGTGGCCCATCATTCTTGACCTTCCACTGACATGAATGGTCCAGCTACTCACAGGACCTCTTCTCTTGAAGGGGAATTCTTTTGGCTTAACTCCAGGCTTACAGTATTGACAGTCTCACTGCTTGGCAGTATGTTCCTGGTGTCCCTGATCTAGATCTGACTGGTAATACCATAGCCCTGATCCTGGTAGGGGTGGGCATCTGATTTCTTCTGCTCCAGATATACAGATAAGAGTGTGTATGTAGAAATTCATTCTCCTGATACCCTAGGGCTACATCAACACTGTCCTCTCTTGTGCAAAAGCAAACGTGGCAAAGCGTGGAATATTGCTGCACCTCATTTGCATAATTGAGGCTGTTTTTGCACAAGAGGCTTTTGTGCAAAAAGGAGCAATCTACACTGCTCCTCTTTGCTCAAAACCCCCCCTCCTGCACAAGCCATTCTTCCTGAAAAGTGAAAACAGCTCTTATGCAGGGAGAGAGGATTTTGCGTAAGGAGCAGTGTAGATGGCTCCTCTTTGCACAAGCCTCTTGTACAAAAATTGAGCCCCATTAATTATGCAAATGAGGTGCACCAATATTCCATGCTTTGCCTCATTAGCATTTTTTTGCACAAGAGGGCAGTGTAGACGTAGCCTAGGAAAACAGTGAAACCATAATTCTTATGCACTTGGGACACATGCCTTGGTTTGGCATTGGGGATAACAACTGAGAATCCCTGAACACTAGCAGTGTGGTAGGCAAATGGGAGCGGGAAACTCCAAAAAGGCTATAATCCTATTTGTGGTTCCTGGGAGATGGGGAAAATGGTTTAGAGATTCTTCTACCTCAATAATCCCAGTGACCTATTTATTAGGTGTGCTGCAAGGGATTTATAGCCTTCTGTACAACTCCTCCATGGTGGTGGTCGTAGTGGTGGGAGGGGTGTTTTCTTCAGACAAAGATGTAGGTATTGGTTGATCCTGTTTGGGTCCCTCCCCATCTTACTCCTTCTCTAATAATGCTGGACAAAGATCAGAGACAATCTGGCTCTGCCTCTGACTATTAGTGAGGGGAGTAACCAATTGCTCAGTGAATCAATTCTTTATTTTTTGTTTGCATAGTAAATGACAGGTGAATCAGGTTAGTGTACTGACTAACCAGGGTGTAAGGCCAAGCAACTTAGACTCTAAAGAATGAAACTAGAATACACTTGGCAATCTGTGCTGAGTAAAAGATTTCTGTGGTGGTAAATCGGTGATAGGTCAGTTTTCAAGTGGCATCTTGCAGAGGTTGATAGTAAGCAAGTGCTCATTGGGAGGCATGTCGTGAAGACAGGGAGCAGGTGTTCTAGCTTCCCAGTCAGATAAAATCTGTAGCAGCGCACGTTAGTCAAACATGCTAGAGGGCAGAACCACAGAACACTGGCCAATTGACTTTACCTCCCCTGTCAATGGGTTTCTGGGGTCAGATTTAGGCTTGGTACCTGCTAGAGAAGCCCTTGCTGCTTTGCTCTATATTGGCCTGGAACAAGCTGGGGAGCAGCAATGTGTTAATCAGTCTCCGGTTGCCCCTGAAGTGCCCTGCTGTTTCATTACTTAGATATGCAACCCACAACTGTGGCTCCAGTTTAGTACTAGTCCAATGTGTGAAGTACTATCCTGTAGTACTGGTGGAGCTAGCAGTCCCACTTAGTTAACTTAAAAAACGCACATAATGGGATGTGTTATTTAAACCACAGCCCAAATAGCTTCAGTTTGGCTGAAATCTTGCATGCTGGATTCTGCTTCAAGGCAACATTTTTGGAAGGATCAGCTAAAACTTTTTTCCTTAAGTATGAACAGACTCTCTAGCTTGTTCCTTAACTCTTTGTGCACTTCTAATTCTCTCTCTCTCCTCCCCACGCTCTGGAGCAGGGACTGCTCATTTAGTAGCAGTGGCATTGGTGGTAGGGACCAAAAATGGTATAGCCCTTTAAAAATAGGATCAAATTTGACCAAGTTGTGATCTTTTGCAGAAATTGTAGCTGGCACATACTCAGACTCCTTAGAACTTCACAGTTTAGATGGAAACTTCAGCCTCCAGATGCCCTGGCTTACCTGGATGTGGCACCTAAAGCTCAGGGCTTCCTGGATGTGGCACCTAAAGCTCAGGGCTTCTCATCAATTGGGGAGCCCATGCTGGTGCTCCAGCTCCCCACCATGGGGCTGGAGCACTCCATCTACTAGCTGGAATCCCCTCCGCTGCACCCTTCCCCCGGCTCTGATCCACAAGGAGAGTGGGGGGAGTGTTGTCATCTTCCTTCCCAGTTAGGGGCCACATCAATGAGGCTTTTTTGGCTTCTCACTGTGTAGCCCCTAACTTTTTTTTTTCTGTGGGTCAGTGGTCCCTGATCCAAAAAAGGTTCCCTATCCCTGGTTTAGGCTCTGAACAGTCTGTACTGAGCATGCTCTTGCTTGGGGCTACACAAGATTTTCCTTGCTTTTTGCAGTTGCAGGTTGTTCCAGGTCATGTTGGATCTAGGCACAGGAACTGAGACTGTTGGCATGGTCTCTATAGTGTAGACCTAGCCTGTTGATATGGTCTTGATAGTGTAGACACAGCCTACACAACACAATTTCTTCCCCCAATTTGAGAGCACAATTATGTCACCAGAAGCGGTCTTGCACCAGCATGTGCCTACACTAGGTGGAGGGTAAGTTGTAATGGCAATGTTAGTCAGTTATGTAGCTTTCTTCATACTGACTATAGGTCTCTTGCTTGCATCCACCCCCTCCTCCTGATTTTGAGGTAGGGAAGAAAACTGCCTAAACTAAGAGGGATAAGAGCTAAACCCAGAAGCAAAAGTAGGGGAGTAAATTTAGGAGAAGCAACCTAGAAGACTCTGTCCTAAAGCTTAGGAAATAGCTTAGTTTTTGTCCTGCCATAGGCCAGTTATGGGAGAGGGGGAAGAATGAGACTTGACACCCTCTTGTGAGGGAGGGAACTAGAACAAGGAGCCAAGAAGAGAAACTAGGATGTGACTATGGGAGGATCAGGGTGGGAGTGCGAGCCTGGAGCTGCAAGGCAACTTGGTCTAGTGGGGGTAAGGGACTGATGAGAAGTTTGATTGGAGAGGGGATTCCCTAGATGGGACTAAGGCTTGGGAAAGGCAAGAAAGAAGGGCTCAAGATCAGGCAAATGAGCAGGTGTCCCCTGCTAGATGCACTTTAAGCCTGGAATGAAAATAGAATTGAGTTGCACCATTGCTCTGATTTCAGCAAATACCTAAAACCCACTGAAGTGTCCCCTCCTCTCCATGTAGTGCTAGTCCAGAGGATGCCTGTCTACTACTGCTATTTGTATTCCACTACCTCAGTATACAATAGTGATAGAGATGTAGCCGTGTTAGTCTGGGGTAGCTGAAGCAAAATGCAGGACAATGTAGCACTTTAAAGACTAACAAGATGGTTTATTAGATGATGAGCTTTCGTGGGCCAGACCCACTTCCTCAGATCAAATAGTGGAAGAAAGTAGTCACAACCATATATACCAAAGGATACAATTAAAAATGAACAAATATGAAAAGGACAAATCACATTGCAGAACAGGAGGGGGATGCAGGGGGGGGGAAGGAAGGTAAGTGTCTGTGAATTGATATTAGAGGTAGGGAGAGTGGGATGTTTGTGAGTTAATGGTATTAGAGGTGATAATTGGGGAAGCTAGCTTGGTAATGGGTGAGAGTTCAAATGTTTGTTGAGTCCTTTTTGGAAAGTGTTCAGAGGATTCCCTTTCAAGTGCAGATGTAAAAGGTCTTTGTAGCAGAATGCAGGTGGTTAAGTCATTGAGAGAGTGTCCTTTCTGGTTAAAATGGCAAGAAACTGTTTTTTCTTTGTGATCTTGTCTGATATCTGTTTTGTGGGCATTAATCCTTTGGCGAAGTGTCTGAGATGTTTGTCCAATGTACATAGCAGACGGACACTTTCGGCACATGATAGCATAAATTATATTTCTGGATGCGCAGGAATATGTGTTCTTGATCTTATAACTCACTTGGTTAGGGTTAGGTCCAATAATGGTATCAGCAGAATGAATATGTGGACAAAGCTGGCATTTTACCTCAGTATAGTGACTCTAAAGGTTCTGACTCTGCTGATGGCCCATGTGGGTGTCCATATGATGCCACAGAATGGAGTTTGACTTCTCTGGCTTGTATGTAACTTAATGGCTTACAAACACTACTTACACAAGAGTGTTATGAACTCTCATGTAAGAGGAATAAGTTAAGAGCAACATTGCTTATTAGTAAGAATGCATTTTGCCAGGGATGTTTGTTTCAGAGGAAGGTAATCATGGGCTATGAGCAAAGAAACTGGATGCCAGTTGTGGTGATCCAGCAGGCTGACTTCATAGATTTCTTAAAAGTGGTATTCCTACCAACAGCTCCCAAATACTGCTGTCTTGGCATCAATACCAGCCTGTCCTCCAACTTCCTCTTATTGGATTGGCTCCCATCAACCAGCACGTTGGCCACTTCTGGGGGTTTCTTTGATCTTGCTTCCTTGTGAAATCTTTGGGGTTTGAAACAATCTTTGTATCTAAAGCTACTATAGAAGACTTCTCATAGCAGATGTAGTCAAGATGAGTAACATCTGCTGTTAGCATGAGGCTGTCACCTCAGTGACTTGGAGTAATGGGACACGGAAAAAGAGAAGACCAGTATGGTGTAGAGAAAGTTAAAACGCAGTTAAGACACAGAGTACAGCTCCTTAGTGCTACATGTAGCTCAATGTATGTTAATAGGCATATAAGGTTAAGCATTACAAAAGTGCAACCTCCTCCATGTACTTCCGTGTGTCAAATATTGAAGGCCTTGGTTTATTTCCCCCTAAAAGCTAGGGTGGTAATTCTCATTCCTGTACAATAACTCTGATCTTTGCAATCCTTCAGTCCCCAGGAAACTGGACTAAATCCTTCTGTTAAAAGCCATGTAATCCACTGGCATCAGTAGGGTTATATAGGCATAACAAGAACAGAAGCTTGTGCTACAACAAGCAGAAGAGCCAAAGTGCCTTAACTGAAGCGAAGGTGTCAGATTGAACAGCCAAAAATTCAGAAGGTGTATGCCTTCCCTTTTTTCTCTAAATTAGAAACATAAATGGTCTCCCCTCACCCCTGCCCCAGCCAAGTTTTGCTGAGTTGCAAACAATGCAGGGCCATTGTCCATGAGGATGACTTATGACTCAAACTAAAACTTTCAAAGGTGTCAAGGATGACTTATGACTCTAACTTTCAAAGGTGACTAGTGATTCAGAGTACTACTCTGAAAATAAATCTGCATATCCTGGCTCTAAGTGGCAACCACTAACTGAAAGCAGTAGCTGCTTAGTGTGTGTGGAGAATTAAGTTAATCAAGGCATGATTAAAGGGGTCTAAAATGAACCATCTGGCTTCATGGTATCTCAACAGTCTTATTGACTGGTCCTTTGAACCATATAGCAATCCACTATTGTCCTGTGTCCAGACTTAATAGTGGAAGGTCCTTTCTGATTTAAAAACTAAGCTGGCAAAGTACACTAAACCAAGTTTGCATAAAGCTACACTTTAGCTACATGGCTACAAGACTCATTTCAAATGTACTGTGCCAAAGGAATCCTATTACCTGGAAAACTGGAGTAATGGAGATAGGCCATTTAGTGTTTGAAATATAAACATGACTAGGAATAGCAAACATTAGTCCCACACAGGTCTTGTTTACTACAGTAGCCTGTGTTCCTGTTACCAACCATGTGCTTGTTTCAAAAAATCTTAACACTCAACAGAACTGACTTAACCATTTAGTTCAGGAAAGACACTATGGGGCTTTGGCTCCTTCTAATTAGCCTTTGTTTTCACTCCTAAATAAGTCTGTACATGCATGAGAACTAACACCTCTAGTAGATGTGAACTAGCATGTGATAAGAACATGGGGTCAAACTGATGTGGTGTGACTCAGTTGACATCCTGGGGTTTAATGCCAGGCATTTTCAACAGAGCCTCAGTTACAAATGCCTTGACTAGGCTGTTCAAAACTCTGAAATGATTGTAACTGTGAGCTGAGTTATGCTGGCTTTTTAGAAAGGTAACAATTGAACATTGACTTACACAGCTTTGAAACTTTTTCTATTAATGAGGGAAGTTTCTCCTTTCGCTTAGTTTATATTTAACACACAGTACTGTACTGCATTTGTGGCTTCTCTTTGCTGCCACCTGTGTACTTCTGATTTTGAAGTGTGGTTGAGTCACTTTGCAATTCTAGTGCAAGTCTGAAGTTCTCTAGCACAAGCTTAAGATTGCAGTTGCTTGTTTCCAAATTCTTAACTCAACAGAGTAACTTTTCAGCAGAGCTAGTCTGGGGAGGCCTTTCCAGCTTGTAGGAAACTGACACTTGTCTCAAACAGGACAAGATCATAACCAATATAAACATGTAACTTGATATCTGGATCAAGCCACCTGTATCCATGGGGCAGTATTCATTCATAAGCCAAGCATCCCTTAGCGTAACTGAAGTATGAACATAATATTGGCTTCAATTTCAAAGTCCTTGTTCTAGCCTGACTTTCACTCCATTAATCTCAATAGTACATGTAGAAGTGTGTGTTTTGCAGCCTAGTCCTCCTCTTTCAGGTGCCTGTCCTTCCTCCTCCACAAGAGACCTAAGAAGCTCATAGGCTTGAAGTACAAAAGGGCACTTGATACTGACTTGGTGTACATACTGCTTTCTCTACAAAGAGTACAGACCTTATTTTTAAATGTATCTTGTTACTGTTCCATGTAGCCCAGCTTAGTCTCTAATGCCACACACTTAGGAAAGACTTGGCTAAAAGTTACTCGTTAACTTAGTGAAGAAAATACATCTGGGAAAAGGAAACAGCCCTGCCCATAATCAGAAAACATTCTTGGCTCCTGAGGTGAGGACTCAACTGGTGTTCAGTGGATGGAGTAGGGTTACTGAAGAGGATCCACAAAATTGCTTTGTTTGGTGTAAACTGCATATTGGAAAATCGTGTCCAACTTCACACTACTAGACACCCATAGAACCTGTCTGAACACATTATGTCTTAACCTTCATTAAGGCTTCAGTGTTTAATGTGAATAATTCTGATAAACCTTCTGTTTCTCTGCTCAGGTCAACCATCCTGGTGGTACTAATCCAGCACCATGATTTGGATACTTCAGGTCTTGTTCTCACCACTCCCAACACCAGCATTGATTGGCCTTTTTATTCTTGGAGCAATAGTCATCTTGTGGGTGATAACTAGACCAAAGGCCATTACTCCTCCTATTGACTTGGATAAACAGTCAGTAGGAATTCAGGTAACACTTACTTTGCTCATTAATAAAATGCTTAATTCTTATTGACTTCAATGGGCTCTAGGCACTTTTTTGCCTTGTGTGAGTGTATTTTTATTATTGCCTTTTATAGAGCTGAAATAGAAGTGAGATCAGGACTCTAAAATTCCCTGAGTTGGAGGTCTGGTCAGACTTCTGGCTGCCTAAATGTTAAGGGAGTAGGAACAGAAGCCCTTCAGAAAAATCTTAGTCCACTATCCCTTTAATATTTGTGCCCTTTAATGGGAGGCAAACAGTTGCTTGTCTTGTCACCCTTAGAACCTTCTAGATTGCTTGAGTAGGAGCAGTAGCAATTATTTGTTAACCTTTAGTCTGACCTGTTTGAGAACTGACATTCAGATTTTACCAGTTGAGTAACACTCTGGCCATCTGATTATCATGGAAGATGAAGTAAGGGCATGTCTTCACTATAGTGGGATTGATGGGCAGTCATCAATCCAGCAGAGGTCAACTTATCACATCAGGTGTAGATGCAATAAATCTAACACTGACCAGTCTCCTATTGACTTAGTTCTCCATCAAAACAAGGGTTAGGAGTCAACTGTCAATGTACCCAGTAAGAAGACATAAATATGTTTTTAGCCACATTCATGTAACTTATGTGAACATTAGCTAATATGGCCTTAAGTTCAGGAGGAAATTAAGACTCTTAACTGATCTTACGTGCTAATCTCCCCTTCAAGAGGGCTGGTGGGGGACAGGGTACTCCTACAACTGGTCTTCAGTTCACTGACTTAAGAATATGTGCCCTGACCCTAGGGAGGTGCCAGAAGAAGTACTTTCTTGCCAGAGACTCAACTGCTTGCTTATTACTATGAAGATGCCAAAACTATGTATGAGTCCTTCCAGAGAGGACTTCATGTGTCTGGTAAGTAGGATCTTACTGAAGTTGGCTTTAAGTACTTCCCATTGGTCACCATTTTTGCTACATAGACTTAAAGCCACAAGGAATGATATTGTTTAGTCCAACTAAACTCTCTTCTGGACCTAAGTAAAGCTTTGTACTATGCATTCATGAAATTCAACTGGAAGGGTTAAGTCAGACTTTAGTGCAAGCTAGACTGGGCTTTAAGAAGCAATCCCAGGCATCTTATAGTAAGCCATGAAATAAAGGAATAATCAATAGCCTTACAGATTGATGAGTACCCAAACTAGGTTTTCTACATCTTCAAATGGATCTCAAGATGCCAATAATTCTTAACTGACTAGATGAGATTCTGTCATTGTAATTTTGTTTTCAATAGAACATAGCTTTTTGTTCAGTTTCATTCCACAGTCCAAAACAATGACACTTTCATCACTTTAAGTGTGGCATTGGCCAAATAAGATGAATCAAGGAATTTTCTGATATTCAACAATCAGTATTTTTAGATGCCCTGTTTGGTGTTGTACCTTCTCAATATTTGACCACTACTTGAGGCGAGATGCAAAACCTGTCACAGCAGCCTATGGCTCATCACTAAAGCCTTAGGAGAAAATTCAAGGGAATGATTCTTACCAATACTGAACAAACTACTCCACTGCAAAAGGTACAAGTGAAGTGTGAACTATTCATATGCAACTAAACTCTGAAGAAAAGCACTTCCAGTCACAACTAAAAAATGAACCATGTGTGCTAGCTGAGCAGGAAATACATAGTGCAAAGTGTAGGTAATGCTACTCACTAGGCTCAAGGCACTAAGACTGCAGGTTGATAGTAACAGCGGATGGGAGCTAGTATATTGTAGACATACCCATTTTCATGCTCAATCAGAAAGGCATCTTTGCTGGAAGGTGACTTCCAGGCTTGCAGCTGAAGATCAGAAGTTCAAATTTAAATTTCTTTAAATCCTAGTATAAAGGAAAGAACCTGAACTCTAAAACAGAGGATGTCATTACTGAGACCAGATATCTGATTGCCAACTCTGCTGGAAGAGTGCACCAGTAGTTAAACACTTGCCTAGAATGATATAGATTCAATATGTAATTGGTGTGCCGTCACTAGCTCAAAGTTACTTGAGTTAGCCAATTTTATCTGCAAACTTCTGAAGTCCCCTAGACAAGAGGTGCAGTGGCCATAATGGTCAGATGTCTCTTCAAAAATAAACTTGCACCCCAATGGCTATTTGTGGTTTTACTAGACTAACAATCATGTAGATGGTGGTATGAGCTTTTGTGGGCAAAAATCTCTTCAGCTGCTGGGTATTAAGTCCAGATTCAAGAATAAATAAGGGAAGCGGGGGCAGGAGGAAGAAGTGAATAGGTAGTACAAATAGTTACAAAAGTCTGAGCCATTTGCGACTTCATTAAAGGTGGAAGATACTGTGATTGAACCAGGATATAGGTTCTGACTATTTACACAAACTAAATTTCTGAATGAAGTTAATTTAACAATGTTTTCCTTGATTATGATGGAGGCATGTTGCATGGTTACTGGGAAGAATTTGTTTTATTCTTTCTAGTAACCACACAACACCCCTCCATCATACTTATCCAGGAACCCACCCCTGTAGTCAGCCCTGGTGCCACTCTGCCCACAGATCTATACCAGCAATTTCATCACTAGACCCAAGAACATTGGCTACCAAATCAGAGGCTCATTTAACTGTACATCCACTGTGATCTATGCCAGCTTGGTATATTGGCCAAACTGGACAGTTTCTACCAGAAATCCAATTGTCTAATTGTGTCCATTAATCCTATCTGAAAAGGCAACAAAACTGTTGGAGAACATGTTAATCTTCCTGGACACTCATTAATGGATCTCCAAGTTGCTGTTTTGTTTTTCAGGCCAATTCCACAAGCCAAATACACAGAAGGATTAGAACTTAAACTTGAGAATGAAGTCAACTTCTATGCAAATGGTCTGAACCACCTTTAATGACTTAACACCTCCATTGTTTGGTTGGTTAATGGTTCTTAACAGCCTCTTGTAACTTTTTGTACCATCTACTCACTATCTTTTTTTTTTTTTCTGCCCCTCCCTTTTTCCCTTATTTATTTGTGGGTCTGGGTATATTAAACTCTGGTCATCTGAAGTGGGTTTTTCCCACAAGCTCATGATACCATCTACATGTTTTGTTAGCCTTTAAGGTGCTACTACTAGACTACTTGTTGTGTGTTAGTCTGTAAAAGGAAAAACTTAGCTCCACTGTCCCTCTGAGGCTTTTTTTTAAATAGTCATGTGAATGGCCAGCAGAGCTGGATGGTATCATTACCGTTTCCTGTCTAGGAAAATGAAAACTCTTAAGCCAGGAAAATGGTAAATAAGTAGTGAACACTAAATTCATAATGCATTTGTTTATGGGGAGAGTGGTGGCGTGCAGTGTAGATAAACACTTGTTTATCTATACGTTTTTGGTTCTCTCCTACCCTTGAAGATCAAATGGCAGCCAGAAGCCACTTGAAATTATCAGTAGTTGGACAGATCAAGAGTGTTCTAAAGATATATTTGCCAGAGATGTTACAAAAACTTCTAGTAAAACTGATTTCCTTCTCCTCCCCATCTCATGTACTTTGATTCCTCTATTTTTTAAGTACCTCAAGCACGGTCTCAGTTTTGGCTGGGCTTGGTTGATTCCTACCAGACTTTCCTTTTTCTTTCAAAAAAGTGTATGCCCCTAGAAAAGTTTCTAGAACATTAGTTACCCTTTGCCTGTTGCACATGCTATGCAGTCAGAAGTACTACAAGAACATTAATCCTAACAGCCTGCAGAAGAGGTCAAAGATGCATGTCTAAAATCTAGCACAGTACTTAGCCACATGAGCACCAGTAATTCCACAAGATTTGATCCAACAAGGCACTCAATCTCTTCACAAACACTCATTAAAAGTGCTTCAATAGAAAACTTGCATGTAAACCTTCATAACACGCTTTACCAACATTTTTCTTAGAAAATGGACCATGCTTGGGGTACAGGAAACCGAAACAGCCATATCAGTGGTTGACTTACAAACAGGTTAGTTCTGTTCTTTTTTTATATACTCTCCAAAAAATGGATAATGGCAGAGATGAGCATAAACTACTCCCTCTGTTCCTGCAGGTGTCAGACAGAGCTGAATATTTGGGATCAGGACTCTTGTTCAAAGGATGTAAACCATCACCAGATCAATTTATTGGCATATTTGCTCAAAATAGACCAGAGGTAAGCAAATCGAATCCTAGCTATGGGCAACTGTTCAGCACTCATGAATCTAAATTCAATTTAATATAAGGATTGGGTTGGGCCCAAGTGGCAATAGGAAAACAGTTAATCAGCTCTCCTACTGGCCTCAGGCTTTATCTGTTTTCTAATCCACTTATAGTCCCCTCATCCGGGTGGCTTTTGGCTCACCTAGCAGAGCTGCTTAGGATTAACTATGAAGATCTGGGTTCTGGATGCCCTACATACAGTTAGTATGTACAAAGTCTCACTAGATGTATGTGTGAGGGACTTCTCTACAGGCTTCTCTAACAATCCTTCGTCTCTGGGTCACAAACTTGAGGTAGCTGCTTCTCTAAATGCTATTTCTTGTTGCTTCCTATTTTATGCAGTGGATCATTTCCGAGTATGCCTGCTACACTTACTCAATGGTTGCTGTTCCGCTGTATGACACTCTGGGGCCAGATGCCATTATATTTATTATTAACAAAGGTAAAACTCTTATGTCCTCCTCACAGTTATGCTCTTTCCTTCTTTTCCTCAAGTCTAATACTAATTTTCTGCTTTAGAATGGCTAGACCTACACGCAGTAACAAACCTAGACTGCTTCATTTTGCTCTGCAAGTCCTTAAATCCTCTGCACAGGCTTCAATGCAAGCAAGACTTGGCTACAGACACTATCAAATGCCCACCCCATAAGTTTAGATCATCTGAGCAATACGCCTTCCACCACATTCCTTTAGCAAAGCCTTGTATTAAATTTTAAGGAATGAGAAAATTGGGAGGAACTGGGTCTTCTAAATCTTGACAAACTACCTACGAAACAGTCTCCAACTAGAAAAAGCAGACTACTGGTCTTGCCGCCAAACAGAGGATAGTGAAAATAATTAAAACTAAGGCCCAATCCTATCAACCCTTACGTATGCACTTTGATTTGGTTTGCCTGAAGTCCTAGGGACTAACTATGAAGACAAAAATGTCAACCTAATGAGGGTGAGTAAAATGAGAGCACACCCTCTTCTCAATTCGAAACTTCCCTTTGACTTTTTTTCCACTAGTCTGTCTTACCTTGTCAGAACTTTCTTAGATTTAGGTGAACAAATGCAGGGCTTTGACAAACAATCAATTTGTAAAATCATTACCAGTCAAGCTAACCAACAGGTTCTGTCTCCAGGGACAACAGAGCAGTAACTTAATTAGATTCATTTAAGTCTGAACATGTCACTTGCTCATTAAGTATTCCATTGCTGTCTTAACACCACATGCACTTAAACACTAGCTTTCTGAAAATGCAGAATACTTGAGGCCAATACTCCTTGATATACCAGGTTAAAATGTAACCCCCTAAGCTTTTTAAATGCCATAATCAACTCTGAAGTTCAAGGCCAAAACTTTAGAAGCTCAGGATTGACCATTTTGAATGACATGAAAAACTCACCCAAATTAGGCATGTTAAAGCTTAATTAGTAAACACCACCCTTAACGGTAGCGGGAGCAGTCCTTGTCCACACCAAACAAAGGGGTGAGGGATGCAGGCAGGGGGCCATGGTGTGATTGGGGCTGCACCAGCCACCTTAATTGGCTAAACTTCCAGTTTAGCCAGCTAACCAAATGAACAGGGTTTTACATTGCTACTGTACGTCTTAGTACCTGGAAAGAAAATAATTAGTAACCCACTTCTAGGTATACAACACCCTTTTTGGGGGTGGGGGGAGGAGGGAGTACACTTGTCCCCCCCTAAAGTCAAATCTAGCTTTTGTATGGCTCAATTAGTGTAGGTCCCTATTTGTAACAATAGTCATTGAGGGTCTGTAGACACTTGCATAGTTATTTTGGAATAATGGCTGTTGTTCCCAAATAGCGATGCAGGCATCTACACAGCAATTCCATTATTTCAAAATAACAAACTGCTTATTCCAGCTTCTGTAGACCTCATTCTACAAAGAATAGCACCTATTTCAAAACAAGGCATGTGTAGTTGCTCCACATCAATTTCAAAATAGCCCCTCACTAGGGCCATTCTAAGTTATTCCTCCTGGGGCTCTAAATCAAGAGCTTATTCCAAAACACACATCTATGCTGCAGGGAAGCCTCAATTAGCCTGAGGCAGGCTACCCTAATTTAGCTTATTTTGAAATCATTGCAGTATAGATGTAGCCTGAGTGCAGAACACTTACTAGTTAACTTTAACTGCTGGCTCTTGCAACTTTTCAAATGAGAATTTGACATGGCCAGAAACCATGATTGGAGGTTGAAAAATTAACTGATTCCAATGTGGGTGAAATTGTGGTGCCTACAAAACCAACAGGATTCACCTTCTAAGTGTGGGCTTTCTTTTCCTCTCTGCCCTGTAGCTGATATCTCCATTGTGATCTGCGACAAACCTGAAAAGGCACTAGTCTTGCTTGAGAGCTGTGAGCAAGGGAAGATACCAGGTCTGAAGACCATCATTCTGATGGATCTCTTTGATAGCGAGCTCAAAGATAGAGGCATGAAAGGAGAAGTGGAGATCCTGTCAATTCAGGAAGTTGAGGTATGTGAACCCGTCACTGAAGGCCTATTTGACTATAGGGGAGAGGGTGATACAGTAACTGGGCAGGAAAAGGACTTTGCTAACCATGCTTCTTGAAGACTTGATTTCAAGCAAGTCCAATGTCACTGTTTGAGAGCATCAAACCAAATGCTCAATGGCATGAACAAACAATGTAATAGAGCAATGCACAACATACACTGGACAAACTAACTAGAGTGTCTAGTCTTTTATCAATGACTCAATGAATCATGTACACCTATTAAGAGCTGCAATTTTTAGTTGTATTACAAGGTCTCGTGTTTAAACTGGCATGCTGACTTGGTGTAAAGTCAGATGTCTAACTTGGATAAAACAGCAACACTGGGATTAATTTGTGGTCTCAACTGACACAGACTTCAGAATAAGCAACTTAGTCCAGACCAAAATGGTAAACTCTACAAAAACTGTCAGAATGGACAGAACTTCTGCAGCTCTTGATCCTTGTTCAGCTAAGGCACATACTCCTGAGCTTCTAGGGAGCTTAAGGAAGACTAATTGGAAGTTCCTTGCCCAGAGCTTGCTCTCTGCAGAAGCTTTGGAGCTATTACTTCTAAAACAGAGCATGACTAGAGCTGGCAGACTTGCTGGTCCTCTGGATAAGAGACATCTCTGATATAATCACTCCAATATAGCCCTGTAGCTTGCCTTCCAAAAGTGGCCAGTGCCAGATGCTATGGGGAGGAGGGGGGAGACCAGAACAGGGCGAATTTTTCAAATGGTGGTTTCTGAGCACTGGCAGTGAGAGGCATAAACATTCAGAGCATGGGCTTATATCCCTGACCATCTTGATTAATGGTCATTGATGGCCTATCCTTGATGACCATATCTAACTTTTTTCTGTACCTATTTACACTCCTGGCAACAAGGCTGACTGCATTTTGAAGTATCTGTTTGTTGGAGGCTTTTAAATCTACTTCACACAAACCAGAGGCCATCCAATTGAGGGGTGCATAACACTTCCAGCTATTGATGGCTTCTGTGCTGTCCTTCAGTCTCTCTTGCAAGTTAAACAGACTGTTTAACTTATCCTCCTATGGAAGCCTTTGCATATCCTTAACTTTTTTTGTTTCTGTTCTTGGTACTTAAATTCTAATGTGGTGTGACTTCTTGATGCAGAAACCAGAATCTGACCCTGTACTCAGGTCTGGGTGTACATGGATATCTTTCTCACGGATATTTTCTAATGTATCCTTTCCTTGGGTAGGGGCCATTAGACACTGTTAGTGTGGGTGGCCTTTAGTGCAATTGTACTTTGTTTTCTGAAGACAACTGCTCAATCCACAATGACTTGCAGATCTGAGTGGTGACAACTCATGCAGACCCATTCTGTGTGTATATACATAGTTGGAATTTTTCTGCTGTGCACTTAACATGTGCTCACTTGGTTCAGGGAGATACTTTGGAGCCAGCTTTGTACTGAACTCCTGATTGGAGGGCTCTGCAGTAAGTGCTATAGAACTGCAAGAGGGCTTTGCATGTTGAGGAGGTGTGTGCACCTGGACACGCAAAATGCACACCATCTAAACACGGCTGATGGGCATGTGACTTTTAAACTTGCTGACATTGCATTGACTTTCTGACTCTAACAATAGCTTTTTTTATCTATCGTGATCACAGGAGCTGGGCAAGAACAACTTAAAAGAGCCTGTTGTAAGTCTCAAACTAATACTCTATCTTTGAAAGCACTGCTAAACCTGCCTCTTTGAAGAGGCCTTTTTGTAAGAATGAATCAGCAATGACTCCTTCCTTTCTACCTCAAACCTTACTAAAATAGAGCTGAGCCCAAACAGCTTTCTTGCTGAAGAAATGTCAGGCTTGGTTACTGGCTCCTCCTTATTTGGAAAGTGGTTAGTTGCTCCAGTAATGGAGCAAGATTTTAAAAAAGCTTTCTGGATTAAGGAATTAACACTGCTTCTCTTGTCATCTTAGCCTCCTAAACCTGAGGACCTTAGCATTGTCTGTTTCACCAGTGGAACAACAGGTGAGTAGTATCAGTCACGCAATGAGACTTTTGGGCTATGTCTACACTGGCATGACCTTGTGCCAGAAATATGCAAATGAGGCTGTGGAATATTGCTGAGCCTCATTTGCATATCTAATGAGCTGCCATTTTTGCAGAAGAGGCTCTTGGACCTGAAGGAGCATCTACACTGCCCCTTCTTGCACAAACTCTTGCACAATGCTGCTATGCTGATTATTTTCTGGAATAAGGGCATTGTGCAAGAAAAACCCTCTTGAGCAGAAGGAGCAGTGTAGATGCTCCGGGCACAAGAGCCTCTTTTGCAAAAGTGGTGGCTTATTAGAGATACAAATGAGGCTCAGCAATATTCCACGCTTAGCCTCATTTGCATATTTCTGGCACAAGATCATGCCAGTGTAGACCTAGCCTTGGTGTATTAATTTTCTTGTCCTGGATCAGGGGAGATTGAGGGAGGGAAGGGACTCTGGAAACAAGTCATCCAAAGCAAAAGACTGACTTCTATGATAACCAACCAGTGTGGTGGTACTGGTTATCAGATGAGCCTGTCTTGTGTTCAACTGTAACAAATAAATCCAGGCAGCTTCATACAACTGCACTAAAACTAAGGGGGGGGGGGGGGGGGAAGCTGCTAAAGAGAGCAGACATAATCCAGGAATCTCTTTTTTTGTTAAATCCATGCAACCCTACTCCAACAGTGTAAGAATTTGGCTCCCCATCTCTGGCATGTTATCCCTTAAATGCACAAATCCATGCCTCCACTTGAAACATGCCTAGCTGGAGGGAAAACTACACCTCGGGCTTAGGTGCCAGTAGGCACATTTGTAATAGGTGTAATATTCTTTGTGTAAATCTTAAATCCTATTTTGAGACCAAGTTACATGTGCAAACATGACTTGAATCCAATACTGCAAACAATTGCTGAGGGCTTGGAAATGTACAAGTGACTTTGCCAAGCAAACTGTAAAACTTGCCAAATGCCTAGTGGTTCTGGCTGCCATCAGTTTGTTCTTCCTCATGATCTTTGGTAGGTGATCCAAAAGGAGCCATGCTCACACATGAAAACGTTGTTGCAAATGCGTCTGCTTTCCTTAAAAGTACTGAGGTAAGATGTTGCTTGCATGTTTGTTTGAATTTGTTTCCTCCTTTGGCAGATCAGGCTTGAAGTGACTAATGTGGAGCTGGGTGACTGACAGAGTAGCCTACAACTATTCAGGACCTGTTGAGTTAATCATGATAACTTGGGAGGATTCTGAAATGAACACCTCCATTTGTAGACCAGGCCAAGATCATGAACCTCACTCCTGTCCAAAGCCAGGATGAATGTTTCTAAAGAAACTAGGAGCTAGACTTGAGAATAAATCAAGTCCCAACAAAAATTGTGAAATGTCTGAAGTTTGGCTGTTCAGAACTTCCCATCCTGGGCCCTTTCCTGTGGTTTGCCTCTAGGAGATAGACAAGCCCCTAGAAGAAGCCAAGAGAATCTTGTTTTCCCCAAAACTCATTGTCAAGATTGCTCAACTTGGCTCCAGACCAGGCTGGGAAAATGTACTTTCAGACAGGGAATACCAAGTGGTGGCCAACTTCCATAATCTCTAAAGCTATGGTGTCCAGGTTCTGAGCTAGCACACTCAACCAGCCAAATAAATACATGGTGCTAATGTGTTGCATACCATGGCTCTAAAGGATCACTCTGGACCTGGGGGGTATGGCAGTGTGTGAAATACCCAAGTTTTGACAACTCCTGTTCCAACCTACTCTGGGATTTTGGAGATATTAAATTACCTGTTTCAATAGAGCAGATTCGTAGCTGTGGTTGTTCTTGAATTATACTGTAGCATGACTGTCCTGTCTCAATGTTTCCCTGTAGAGTACATTTGACTGCAAGACTACAGATATCTCAGTATCGTATCTTCCTCTGGCTCACATGTTTGAGAGAGTAGTACAGGTAAGAGTAAGCCAAGCCCCCAAGCAAACCAGTAGAACAATTTAAGTATAAACTGGAGGGAGGGCCATGATGTAGCAATTAGGTTCATGCAGCCAATGATATCTTACAAATGTTAGGGATATTGAATCTTGCTTCTAAAGACTATTGCATACAGGAAACATTTGGCACTAAGAAAATGCCAGAAGTTGAAGACTAAGTGGTTTCATCCTGGGCAACAACATTGTACAAAGGAAGCTGTATACTACAAATGAGACACTTGCCTAGCCTTAAAACGCATGCTGTTTTGACACCCAGCTATGTGGTGTTGACAATTACCTTGGACAGGAACTTGTAAGACCAGGGCCATGCTCCATGTGTGTGTTTTGTTTGTTTCTTCTAGACCATCATGTACTCCAGTGGAGCAAGAGTGGGCTTCTTTCAAGGAGACATTAGAATGCTAACAGATGACATGAAAACCTTGAAGCCAACTATGTTTCCAGCAGTACCAAGACTGCTCAACAGGCTCTATGACAAGGTACTCAAAGCTGCTGCTCCCTAGATGCATCGGGGGGGGGGGGGTTAAAGTTAACTGCCAATTGTTTGCTGTACATCTAACACAACTTGGCACCAACTTGCTCAAAGGCCTGCTTTAAACTAAATGTACTGAATACCCATCAGGTTTTGGGGGTGGGCGCAATTTCCTGATGCTACAGTAATGTAAATACCTCTGACCTTTCCCATGAAAACTTAATTCCAACATGGTTCTTCAGATGTTCTGCCAGAGTGTTCATAGTTGCTCTTGGCAAACACTAACACTTAGCAGTTGCTGTAAAGAGCTCCATGACAATCTGCATGGCCCAAACTTTGCTTTGGAGGCAGGTCCTTAAGTTTTATGACAGAGAACCAGTAGGCAAAGTGAGGAATATATTGGTGCCACTGTCTCTAAAGGGATGAAGATGGCACTGGAGGATAAATCTAGCACCCCTTTTTTTTCTCAAGAGATGTAGTTCTCCCCCATCATGCAGACCTACTGTCAAACTCACTGAACAGAACTTCCTCTCCCACAGATACAAAGTAGTGCACAGAACCCATTGAAAAAGACTCTGCTAAACTTTGCTGTGGATAGAAAACTGGCAGATGTGAAGCAGGGCGTTCTCCGAAATGACAGCATCTGGGACAAAATGATTTTTAAGAAGGTCCAGGTATGTCTCAAGGATACATAGAATCTGAGCAACAGAAAATATTCATTGAGCTCCCAAGCCCAAAGAAGGGAATTAGACTCTGTTTATCTCTGCCAGCTCAAGCAGCATGGTAAGCCAAATAAGACTCCTCATAGTCTCCATTTGACGAATGCTGTGTGCTCTTGAAATCCAAAGCAAGAGCATTCAAGTCTGACATGAGCTCAAGCCAGGCTCCATAGAACATCTGCAGATTGGGTCCAGAATGGGAACCATGTATATTGTGTACAATTCATCTCAAGGGCCTTCTTAAACACTTTTCCAGCAATAGCTCAACTGAATGTACCATAACTAATTTCATTGTACAAATGCATCTTAGAGGGGCTATGTTCCAGTTGGATAGAAGTATCTGGAAAAATACTTTGCAACTGAACCTAGTCAAAAGGCAGAGTTGTACTAAAACTGAACCTTCTAGAAGGTAAAAGCGCTGCTCCTCACTCTGAATTCTTATTAAAATTTACCTTTTATCTAGAAGCTTCCAATCCTTGGTGACTGCTCCTTACAGTAGTGTAAGAGTAAGATATGATACAATATATAGGCTGTTTACACTGGTGCAATCTCGTGCAAAAGCCACTGCTCCTGCACAAAAACTTGCTGCTTGTCTACACTGGCTGCACGTTCTTGCACAAGTAACTGACATTCTAATGTGCAAGAAGCCCTGACTTTACACCAGAACTGGAGCTCCTGCTCAGGAATAAGCCCTTTTGTGCAGCTGTTCTTGCACAAGAGGCCCGTGTAGACAGGCAACATGAATTTCTTGCACAAGAAAGCCCTATGGTTAAAATGGCCATCTGAGCTTTCTTGTGCAAGAGCGTCTACACTGGCATAGATGCTCTTGTACAAAAGCACATGCCAGTGTAGATGCTCTTACACAACTACTTTAATACAAGAACTCTTGTGCTTAAGTTTTTGCGCAAGATCACACCAGTGTAGATGTAGTCTGAGTATCGTGTGTGTATGGCCTGGTTCTTACAGGGAACAACTACGGGTTCAACAAAATTGGAGCAGTGGTGACCATGATGGGGAGGGAATGATCTAGAAGCTGAAGTACGAGATGGAGTGCTAACGAGATGGAGTGCTAAGCCTTATCATTGGCTGTCTATGTAAATGGACAACTGCCAAGTATTCTACCTCCACTGGGCTAGCTCAGATGTTGCATGTATCCATCTCAATACTAATTGACTTTTCAGACTGACCTGAGATGCTTGCCAAGTTAGCAGGGGATGTGAAGCGTTGCTGATCTCTAAGCTACACATGGTGGCCTCGCAATAATTCCTCTACAGCCAAGTGGGATGCTAACTAGTCCTTTTGAGATGCTTGATGCTTTCACCCACGGACAGTTCTATCAAGCCTTCCAATCTGTCTGTGACCTCTCACTTCAGTGACTGGCACACAGGCCTTAGTCCTCCAATAGCAGTACTCCGTTTTGTTCAAGTGCTATGCTTCCTTGAAGGCTTGTGTGACATGACTTGCTATGTGCTCGTGGCAATCCTCTCTGAAGGAGAAGGGAGGAAGAAATCAAGGGGCATGCCTTGATTCAAGTCACAGGTTCTCATACATGGCTCCAGTCAGCATGTTTAACAGTATCTCGATTTAGTCACAAATCTTAACTCTACATCTAAGAGCCTGATCTATCTCTTTTCACTTCTTCTTGCAGGAGTCCATGGGTGGGAAGGTGCGTATAATGGTAACAGCAGCTGCACCTATATCTCCCCCTGTCCTGACACTTCTCAGAGGAGCACTGGGATGCCAGGTGAGCCATACCTGAACCATGGAATAAGGGGGACACTCTGCTGATGCTACTAAACTTGATTATTTCCCTGACCTGACACTGGTCCAGACTGAGTGTACTGGGGGACTATTTTTGTATTGTCTCTGCACGTGTGGGCATGCAGCTAAGACCAATGCAATAGCATTTTACATGGCTGAAAAGTCTTACACCAAAACACCTCATTCTAGAACAGACTTTCTTAGTGACTCATCACACAACTCTTCTCCCGTCTTACGTATCCACAATTTTTCTAGTTGGATCCAACCTTCTACAATCTTCAGAGTTGAGTACTACATAGTAAGGGTTTCTTCCTGAAGTGTGGGGGGGGAGGGGGAAGCGGGGGGCAGGAGGAGGTGGAGTTGCTTGGTAGGCTGACTCTGCCAGATGCTTCAAGTAACCAAATCTGAAGATGAACTCCCTGATGTGCAGGCAAGTCCAAATAGATAGGCAAGGGTAGAGAAGAACAGCCCGTTAAATGACTGAGTTTAAATCTTATAGCTGTACAATCCTACTAAGATCTGCAGGCCTTTGTATCTGTTTACCAAGAGGAAGCTTGCAACCTCCAGGCTATGCATTAGTATAGTAGGGAGAGAACATGGCTCTTACGCTAAACTGCTTGGAGTCATCTCCAACAGATATTCTCTGCAATCTGTTCAATGAACAGAGCACACCACCGTACCAGGAGCCTTCTAGCAACTTTCCCTGTTAGTTGATGATCAAGCACTGTTATGCAGGGCTCTCTGGACAAGACCTCTGCACTGGAGGGAACTGGAAAGACATCTGGACAACTCCACTTGATTGGTTTTCTCCCTAATCTGTTTCCTTTTCAATAAGTTTTGGCTGCCACTTGGGCCATTAAGAGGGAGGCCTGTGGTAGGAATTCTGCCTTTATGTGAAGGGCTCAACCTTATCCATAGTAAAAACCAATTATATCAGAACAGCAGGGAATTGGATCTAAATTCTACCATAGTCCTACACTAACTTTTAATAGTGTTATGAATGCTGGAGGTGGCAAATGACTTCATAGTGTCATGTAAAAGTGCATCTCAACATGCTACAGGTGCACATTGCTTACAACCATACAGCAGTGACCTTACAAGGACTCCAATAATAAGGGCGAGTGTTCCCATCCTTTTCAGATTTTTGAAGCCTATGGTCAGACAGAATGCTCAGCAGGTTGCACCTTCACAGTGCCTGGAGACTGGACAACAGGTATGTCAGATAGAAAGTAGCCCCTGAAGTTGCCACAAGTATATGGCATCTTGATACCAGAAGGCCAATACGGGTTGGGCACCTAAATGTCCTAGTAGTCTTTAGCACAGATCTCCTCCTTTTCTCCCCCATCCCTCCCTGTAGTGTGCTAATGGTTTTCTTTTCTGAGTAAGGGTTTGCTAGCCTGAATAGCATCTGTGCATGTGATGAATGAACTTACTGATCAGGTAGCTTAGTACAGTCCTGGGGGGGGGGGGGGAAACCAATGTGGTGTTGGGGCACATTAGGTTCTAATGGACAAAGCACACATGCATGTTTCCCTTGCTCACACTTAACCCAGAAGTTAATCAATGCACTGTGGGGAGGCGATGTTACAGTTTTTAGGTGGTGGATGTTTTATATGCTGTGCCTAACCCATTTTGTATCTATGTGGAGAAAACAGCGCTTTATTGCAACTGCTCATATTAACTAAATATTTGTAAACTTAAAATACTGAGACTAAGTGACAGTCTCAGGAGAGGGCTAGACCCATTTTGGATCACTTAATTGCAATGAATTGATACTATTAGGCTGAAGTCATCTACCAGAACACAGTAAAATTTCAAATGCAACTGAAGGGGGAAAGTGGGGGAAGAAGCAGGGTAGAAATTCTCATGCACTGGCTACTTGTTGTGGTAGAGGGAACAAACTAACTTTGGCACTTGGTAGTGTCACAGGATTTTAAACCACTTGCAAGGACTTATCTCCCCATCTATGAAATTTCACTTATAGATTTCAGATTCCTATGGCTCCAACATAAAACACAACCTGAAGGCTAAAATGCTCTTCACCTGTAATCAAGATTTGACTTGCTTTCCACTGCTGAAACAGCAATCTGATCAGGAATGCTTAACGTGCACTATAGACAGTACGAAAAGAGTGGTGCAATATTGCCCCTCTTCCCTGCTCCAATTCCAGTTTCCCACTAAAGTAGAAAGGGACTCTAAATGGACACTCAAATATCTTTGATGAAAAGTCACCTGTGGATTGAGAGGCTTGGGATCCCACTAACGTCTACTGAAACATCTCTTCCTGCAGGGCATGTTGGAGCCCCTCTACCTTGCAATATCATAAAACTAGAAGATGTGGCTGATATGAACTACTTCTCTTCCAATAACGAAGGAGAGGTAGGTAAACCCGTCTCAGGAGTGGTGCTGTGTGGATTGGCACAATGCTACAGATGGAGCATGTAACGACGCATTCTTGTTTGCCTGCTGTAGGTCTGTATTAAAGGAACAAATGTCTTCAAGGGTTACTTGAAAGATCCTGCGAGAACAGCAGAAGCTCTTGATGATGATGGCTGGCTTCACACTGGAGACATTGGAAAATGGATGCCAGTAAGTTTCCCTGGTTTAATAGATGCTACAGGAGGAACTCTTCCCTAGCTGGCTGGCAAGCCTTTGGGAAGCAATGAACAAAACTAAACTGCCCAGCCATCCTGAGAATTGGAATAACTGAGGTGTGCATGGGCAAGGTGGGGGTGGCTGGCTTCTGAAATCAACTCCACTGAAGTTGAGGTACCAATTGGGGAAGTTAAAGATGCAGTTGTCAGACAAGCAGCATGATTCAGGGCAACATATTAAACCATTGAAGCTGACTTAGGCTGTCTCTAGAAGTAAGCCTTCACTTGGGGGAGGAGGGGTGACTAAGTACTAGGCAACTAAGACCAAATCATCACTGTAGAATGGAACCCTGAAGATCATTGACAGAAAGAAGAACATCTTTAAGCTAGCACAAGGGGAGTACATTGCGCCAGAGAAGATTGAAAACATCTACATCAGAAGTGCTTCTGTAGCCCAAGTGTTTGTACATGGGGACAGTTTACAGGTAAGCAGACTTTTTTCCCTGTCTGTCCTACTCACTAAATAGGAAATGAGTGCATTCCCTTGAACTAGGCCTTTGGAGCATGACCTGGAGTACCCCAGACTCCCCTGTTCTAAGGCTGGTTCTTTGTACAAATTGCGGTCTCCCCTCATGCCTCTGGGCTTAGTGAGTGCGTATAGGTGGCCTGTGATGTCAGTAAATCTGGTGGACCATTGTAGCTCTAAAGTCTGTGTACCTGCTGCCCAGGCTGTCTCTTGCTAGGCTTCCCCACTGTAGGGCAGGGAATCTTCACTTTTGCAGTGTTTGGTAGGATGGTGTCTAGCTCTTTTTATTGTCTCGAAGTAGGTTGGGAAGAGTAAGAACCAACTTCTGGGTATTTGGTTCTGTGTGGGGGTTTGAGTGGTGAGAACTTGCCTGAGTGATGATGCTACAGCTGAGAATTCACTGATTTCAATGAGAGCCTCTAGACTAATACTGAAAGCTATTAACCAGTTTGATTTTAATGTTTAGGAGAAATAGGTGCCTATAAACTGGATGGCTATAAACTCTTATTGAAATTGTTCAATGAGAGCAGACACTCCTGGCTTGCTTTAAGCAAAACAAATTAAAATGGTAAGCAGTCTGGTGTATTTAATCCTCTTTCCAGAGGACGTGCACAATTGTACCATAGATCTTTACACTTTACAAGCAACAAGCTAGAGGACCTTTGGCTTCAATGTACAGGAGACCAATCTCATGCTCTTAACTAGGCACTTTCCCTTTCTGAAAGGCATACATCTGATCAGAGAATCTGCCCGTCACCAATATGGACAATAGGAAAAATCTGTACTTTTCTGTAAAGTCTCTTTTGGGTTGAACGTCACAGTATGACTGCTGTCAGGGCTGGATTACCCAATAGGCAGACTAAGCCCATGCTTAGGGCATTAGCAAATCAGGGGAACCAGAAAAGAGTATGGTACAGTATTTTTATCTTGAATTACATGGGGGGGGGGGCCGAAGGGGAGAACCACCATAATCTTTTCAGTGCTTAGGACCTCTAAAGTTCTTAATCCGGCCCTGACTGCTGTACTCAGTCAGTGGCATGTTGAACAGGATTACATGAAACTCTTGGTGCACCTCCTACATCTTGACTCTTTCCACAGCCCTCTCTGGTGGGTGTAGTGGTTCCTGACCCCGAGGTACTGCCAAACTTTGCAGCAAAACTTGGAATAAAAGGTTCATATGAAGAAATGTGCACCAATTCAGTAAGTGGCTTTTATCTTACCTATCAGATCCTCTGGATAGGTTGACTTGAGCTGCAGAAACTGCCTTAATGTGGCACCAGGATATTTCTCATGAGCTCTGTTTTAAGCTTCAGTTTAAAATACTAGTTAGTCCTTGAGTCTCAGTTTTTTAAGCATGTTGAACTTCCTGAAGGCTCTTCCAAAGAGGATGGGGAGAGGCTAGTCTCAGTAGTGACAGATGGCAGAACAAGGAGCAATGGTCTCAAGTTAGTGGGGGAGGTCTAAGTTGGATATTAGGGGGAAAACTATTTCACTGAGAGGGTGGTGAAGCACTGGAATGGGTTACCTAGGGAGCTGGTGGAATCTCCATCCCTAGAGACTTTTAAGTCTTGGCTTGACCCAGCCCTGGCTGGGTTGATTTAGTTCTGCTTTGGGCAGGGGGCTGGACTTGACCTCCTCAAGTCTCTTCCAGCTCTGATTCTGTCCTGGAATAAACACTTGATCAAGAGGTTGCAAGCCCTGCATTCTAATCAGCCTGCCATTGCTACAGAGGCTTCACGCTGCCAATCTAGAGAAGCATGGAGAATGCTCTGCTTTCCCTAGAGATGGCTAATGTTCAGAGGACTTCGAACAAAAAGCCCTTAGACTCAAACCCTAAGCATAACCTCAACAATCAATATCCCAGCCAAGGATTTAGAAAGGGAGGTAGTTCTAATGCTCCTGCTTTTGTGTTGCAACATGGCTGTCATCAACTTGGTCTCTTCTAGGTATTGAAAAAAGCAATTTTAGAAGAGCTGGTCAAAGTAGGAAAAGAAGCAGGCCTTAAGTCCTTTGAACAAGTGAGTATAGAGGATTATGAACAATTCCATAACTTTTCTGTAATGGTGTTAGAACAAACAGGCCTCTGGCAGCCACTGAAGTATGCATTGCTACAGCTTATGCTATTCTAGGAACTTCCATCAACTAGTCAAGCAAGGGAGCCACAGCTAACCTTGGGAGCTAACCTTGCTGCAGCTCTGCTTTTAGAAAGCAGAGGCATAGTCTCTGGGACTGGGTGTGAGCTGGGAATCAGCCAATTGCCAGCTCATGCCTGGTCCCTGCTACCTCCTGCAGAGACCCTACTCCGGGGGACTAACTTTTGAGCTACAGTTTCTCCCACCCCCTTGCTGCCTCAGAGGCAGCGCAAAAAGGGGCAGAAGCAACTAGTTGAGGGACTAGTTAAGCATACGCTTTTTGTATAATTGAGTAGTCGCTTACGTTCCTGTGCTATTCCTGAACCTGTGCTATTCCTGAACCTAACAGTCAACTCCATGATAAATTGAAGAGCCATTTTGAATTGCTATATTATAGTTTCTTATCACCTCCAATGTGGACAATGAATTAGCTAACAGTGTAACTGTCTGGCTCTTTCTACACGCAGGTTAAAGACATCCACATTCATCCAGAGATGTTCTCAATTGAAAATGGACTTCTGACCCCAACACTGAAAGCAAAGAGAGCAGACCTCTGTAAATACTTTAAGACCCAACTTGAAGCCCTCTATGCAAATATGCAATAACATATTGGGATTTCTGTGGAATACCAAAGCACTCCCCAGGACACTAGTTCAACTGAGAACAAGACTGAACATAGGCGCAAGAGGAACTTTAACAGAAAAGTGACGTGTGTCAATTTACACCATAGACTTTGTCAAAACAATGACCGTAAGCTATGGTGTTCCAGTCACCTCAACTCTGGCATAGGCACAAGATTCCAAGAAACTTGGCAGCTCTTGCTTTGAGACTGAAGCGCACAACTCTCTAAAATGGTGGCTATGAAGCAAATGGGCAGATCTGATTAAATTCCATCCTTGGTCAAAGTAGTTGTTTGCTGTCCATAACATCGAGTTAGTAATGGTGAAATTGTCATTGGCTGGAAGACTGTTCACCATGCCTCCAGCATGGGCTGAAGCCTGAAGCTTTTGTACTATGTTTTCAGCTGTCTTCTAGTAACTGTCAAGCAATAAATTTTAATTGCACATTGAAAAACTATCCTATAGGAGTGATCATTTCTGTACATGGAGTAGCCTAGCAAATTGAGTCACTACTATCCTAGTAGTAGAATAACTTTGCAGACTGCTTTGAGGAAGAAATCTTTGCCCTAAGGCTTCCTGCACACAAGTCCACATGTCTCCCAATGGTGAGACACTTTCCATCAGATAAGTTGAGTAAACCTGTTCTCTTGTCTATTGTCTGCCATAGAATAGTCAGTATTACTACTGGAGGTTCCAGCAACAAGCCCTGTCTTTCAGCTAAGTCCACCAGACATGTTCTTTCAAGCTCTCTAATACTTTAATGAAGTTTTGGTAGTACTAACACAACTGTACATCTAAATCTCCATGTCCACATGTCTAGTAATCTACCAGGATAGACTAAATAGGAAGAGACATGCAACAGAAAATACCATATTGCCTCTATATAAAATCCATGGTCTGTACATCAGCCCACAGGAATCAAGATTTGAGGTCACCCTTTCATAAAACAGTCAGGGCTCTGGAATGGCTTGTTTTGAGGTCAGATTGATAAGACTGGGACTCTAAGGAGGGATATGATTGAAGTTTGTTGAAATATTGACTGGTGGGCAAAGTAAAGAGACAAGCATGTACTTCCCATAAGACAAACAAGGTCAAACAATAGGCAGCAGGTATAAAACAGACAATATTCCTTCACATGTGGTCAACCTGTAGAACTCCTTGCCAGAGGATTGTTGTAGAGGCCATGAATTTAACTGGGCTCAGAGCTAGATAAATTCATGGAGGATAGGTCTGCTGGGGACTTGTACATTTCAAAGCAGGCACCCATGTGCAGCCCAGTCAGCAGGACTTCCTGCTGACCCCAGGCCATAAACAGTTCCGCATTCCTCATTTGAATTATAGAAGAGCCCCAGAGGGGGCTTTTGGGCACTTTTACATTCCTTCTTTGAAATGTACACCAATTAGTTGATGGCAATCCCATTGACTAGTCAAATAACCACACTTTAACATCACTATCTGAAAGTAGCCATATAAACAATCAAGCTTGGGCTGGAGTCCTTTGACTGGACTTCAAAGAGAAGGGCGGCTTCCTCCCAAGCCAACAGGATCAGTACTAGCTCTTCTGGGATTGCTATGGAGCAAAGACTAAGCTTGGAGCTGCAGTACTTTGTGGTGTTCCCACAGGTGTACAGATAAGCCCTATGAGGCTAGCTAGTCTTGCTAATCACTGATTAATCTAGATACCTGATGTTGGTCAGGTGGTCAGTCTGATGTGCCTAACTTAAACCACAATTTGCTACTTTCATGTTGGGTTGTCACTCAGGAAGCACTAACGTAGTTGAGTCACAGGATGTTGGTGATGCTGTGTTAGTGGCATTTAAGGTGCACAATCATGCTGGGGCGTGGACAATCAAGTAGTCCCTGCATGGAGAGCTTGCTGGTTTTCTCCAACACCTTCTCCCCACAGTAACTGAGTGCCTTAGAGCAGTATTTCCTAACTTAATTTGGCCATGGAACCTTTTTCCTTTTAAGAACTTTAAGGAACCCCTAGGAATGCTAGAGTAAAACTTGTGAAGCAATAAAGCCCTGCTGAAAGTGTGGAGCAAAAAAAAGCCCAGCTTGAATTGGTCAAGCAAAGATATGATTCCCACCCCATAAGTGGATTTGGGAGTACCACATTCTTGCAGAACCCTTACTCTTGCTTTGCAGAATTCCAGGGTTTTGCAGAGCAACTGGGAAACAGTGCCTTAACGGCTCACAAGAGACTCTATGATGAGCTGTACTTCAATTCCAGGGACCATTCTAAGGGTGCATGTACACAACATGGTTAATACAAGCATCTACACATGAATTGTTTCAAAGTTACACACAGCTTACTCCATTACTGAAAACCTCATTCCATGAGGCATAACCCCTATTCTGAAACAGCAGCAATGGAGTCAAGTATCAGAGGGGTAGCCGTGTTAGTCTGAATCTGCAAAAGCGACAAGGAGTCCTGTGGCACCTTATAGACTAACTGAAGTGTAGGAGCATAAGCTTTCGTGGGCAAAGACCCACTTTGTCAGATGCATGTCAATGGAGCATCCACACCTCAGCTGTTTTGGGGGAAAAAAGCTATTTCAACAGAGCTCCTCCCCAGAGCCATTCAGAGGAATTACTCCCTAGAGCTCTAAGTGGAGGTAGTGTATGCACATTAGGGGAGTCTGCTTTGGACTATTTTTGAGGCTTCTCTGTAGTGTATATGTGCTATTTCAGAGTATTTCTTCCAGACTAGCTTATCCCAAAAAAGGGTATGTCTACACATGCACTTAAGTGTAGGTGTATTCAAGTCTGGACAAAATATCCTGCTTCAATAGTTGTGGTGGCTTCTGCACTAGAGATTCCTGGGCTACTGACTCAGTGCTTTTTGGGCCGGTAGAGGACTTTCACTTTTTAACTGTTGCAAGATGGATCATTCTTTCCCAAAATGCTATTTCTGTTGGTGTGGAGATTTCACCTACTTATCCTTTCCAAAATGGAATGATCCTCATGCCTCCATCATAAGACTTAAAGGCAAACTTCCCTGCAACATAATTACCTGCTATCTTGCTTCCTATTTCTTTAGAAGTAGCCAGTACTGGTCACTGCTAGATGAGTAATTGGACTCAACTACCAGTCCAGTGCCATGTAGCCTTGTTTGTGGTGTAGGTTTTCTGCTGACAACTGATTTAGTTCATGTCAACTACTCAGATTTCAGAAACCTGTCTTCAAAATAGGCACTCTTTCCCGTGAGCCTCACCTCCAGCCCCTTGCATATTCATGTTAGAGTCCTTGCCAAAGCCATTTTCAAAATCTTGGTACTTGCTGCCCACAAAGGATGCTGAAATCTGAACTTAACTTTGCATTGCAGCAGGTGCCTGGCTTCATCTTCTGAACTGCCCCCAACCTCTGCATATAAGTTATTTACTCCATTAGGGCTAGGGGAGATGGGGCATAAAAAAAATGTTTTGCTAGACCAGGAGCAGCTGGTAAGCTCTTTCTGTAAAGTTAAACCAAGCTTAACCTAGATCTGAGAATTCCTTGAGTTTACTTTGAACTCACACACTCCTAGTCACACTTTGCAGGACTAATTTTCAATGTAAAGGCTATCTTTAAGATGGATCAAATATGCTTGAAACACTATACCAAAACTTATTAGGTGCTCTGTAGGAATGCTAATGGGAGGTGTAATGTTCCTAGCCTTTTAAAAAGCTTAATAAAAAGTGGAAAAGGTACATACTTTGTTTCTATTAAGGAAAAGGGCAAACTCTTTCCCTTCCACCATTCCATAGAATGCTTGACTGAAGTTGTTCTAAGCTTAGATAAGTCTCAGCATCAGCTCATGTCTCTTTAGGAACAAATTAATTGTATGGGAAAATGACTCCACTACACAACTGCAGCACCCCACTTCAGGGAAGTTAAGTAGGTGCCTACAACTGTTTCCTATCTCAACTATACATGAAGGTTTACACTCCAGGCTTTTTTTACAAAAACTTGCAGAGCATCTACACTGCATGCACATTCTTGCACAAGAAGCCCTGTTTTCTGATGCAAGAGCTCTTCCACAAGAAGGCAATATAGACTGGCATCAGGGGTTTCTTGCACAAGAAAGCCCCATGGCTAAAATGGCCATTAGAGCTTTCTTCTGCAAGAGCGTCGACACTGCCAGGGACACTCCTGTGCAAAAGCACATGGCAATGTGGATGCACTCTTGTGGAAGATCTTTTGCACAAGAAGCCTGCAGTGTAGACATAGCTGAAAAGTTTGACAGCCTTTGCTAACATTACAGGAATTAAGGCACTTTATGTAGTTAGGCTAATGCCACTGCATACTTCTATGCATCATGTCATTAGCACCCTTCAAATACATTACTTAATCATTAAAACAAAACCTAGCACCTCACAGGTGTGAGGTAATATTGCAGCAGCAGACATGCTCTTAAATTTTGTTTCTACTGTATGGTGGCCTGGCTCTGCCAACATCTTTGACTAAGTACTTCCCCCCCGGGTGACTAAGGGGAAGATGGGAGAACTATCTGAGCACTTATCCCCCAGCAAATGCTTTGACTAGAAGCTCAAAAAGCCCCTTTCTGGCTTTACAAAGATTCTTACAAGGGGAACTTAGTGGAAGTTAGAGGTAGCTTAGGCTGTGAATATAGAATGTGATTTATTCTGTTCTTGTTACATGTATTAAAGTACTACCAAGTTGATTTTTTTTCAACTGCATTCTTAGTAAAAAGAATGGTGATCATTCGCACCAGGCACAGTTTGCCCTGCAGGCTGATAAACAGGTGTCGCACACAGGGCAGCAATTCCTGCCTGAGACTGAAGGAATCATGAAATTCCATCCTGAGCAAAATAAGGGCCAGAGAACCCTGTGGTGGGTGCTTGGACCAGAGAGGTTCTATTACTTCTATAACTGTGCCATTAAATAAGTGGACTATGCTCCCTTATCAGAATGTACATCAGACACTGCCTGCAATTAGTAGGAGATAATATTTTAATTCTTGCTCTTCTTATCTATAACCTCCATTACTGCAAGCTTTTCTCCAGTTCAGATCTTTTCCCATTTCTGCACCTGTAAATTGATCAGTGTGACATTTTAAACATTTAAATGCAGTTATACAGAATACACATTGTTTATTTGTGATTGACAAAGGTCACATTATTAAAAGTCACAGGTAGCAAATCTTACACTTGCATTGGAATTCAAAGTTTGCTCCATAGCTTTCAGGGGTGTTTGGGGCACAGGACCAAGATATATATAAAAGGAAAAGCAGCATGCATTAGCCATAGATGCCATTGTGGAAAAATTTAAAAAAAACCCTTCAGTCTACAATTAAAAAAAATCATTTAAACAGTAAAGAAAACACAATCAAATCTGTCCTAAGGTGGAAAAACCTTTGTATCCCAAATGTGGAATGGCTTCTTCAGTTATAAAAAAATATGCAAACTATGGCACTAGGGTACCCATTAATTGTGAGAGTCACTTTCACACCGTATATTTCCTGCTTAAATCCAAAGTAATATACAGTAGATTTCAAGTAAAGGACTGTGGCCTGAAAGGAACATTCCCATTTGTTCATAAAGATGACAAGAAGGCTATCTATTTTTCTTCTCTCCATCCAATGGTTGATCCATTTCAGAGTCATGTGGACATTTTTCCACACATTTCCTTGGAAACCAGCCTCTGACTCTCATTCCATCTACTGGAAAGAAAAAAAAAGTACTAATTAGCTACAATTTAGCATTTCCCAGGAATCCTATGTATTCATACTAATGGATAAACAATGTGTAACTTTCAGAATGCAGGACATTTCTCATTCTGATGACTGATTTAGGATCAGTGTTTGAGAAAAATTACTGGTGTTAACTACCAGACCATTTATAGCCCTATCTAGTGTAACGTCTTTCAAGAAAGGCACACAGATAAGTCATGACTGTGTGTATCATTTCTTATTTCCAATCTGAGTAGCCAACATGCAACTTAATTTCCATCCTGAAGCTGGTGTTGCTGATAAAAAAATACTTAAATTCTAAGTGCAGATGGGGGTAGGTATAGCAAGAACACAGAACTGTCTGACATGTCTTGTTAGAAATGAATTTTCTGTAGAATTAGAGAAATTTCATGGTATTTATAGTTACAGTTCATAAAACATGGACTTAAAATCAGCTGTGATTCAGGTATAGGAACAAGCTCCAGAAGTTGGAGCTGGCTATTTTGCATTCAGTAATTTTTTTTAGTTTAAGTTTTACAAATCATTGACATCTAAATATCCAACAAAATGGGAATCATGACAATACTAAGGGTTATTTGAGTTTTTTTGAGAAACAAGCAGGGATCTGTTCACCAAATCTCTATTGAATAAGATTTAACCAAATTTCAAAGTGAGCTCTTTATACTGTCAAGTATATGTTTCTGTAGAGTTTATTAAAACTTAATAAAGCCTGAAGTTTCACTCATTTATAAAATCTGGTGCATCTATCAAATGCTAATATTCCAAAAAAATTGGATTGGTTTGTTGGATGTTTTTTAAAATGTCAATTATATACTCTAAGGCTTCACATTTACGATTTGCCATATTTTAGTTTAGGGAATTAATTCTGACTTATGGTTTTTACACTTGCACAATGCATCAACCTAGGTGATACCGCTAAAACACACACATGATTTGCTTCCCGAAGAATAATTAAAAATAATTGCTTTTTACCATCAGAGTCAAGAACTTTGTCTCCATACATCCAGTGCCTGAAAGAGGTGCAAATATATTCATTAGAGAGTAGGGCTAATTTACCACAAGCTTCTCTCAATCACATTTAAATGTAAAATGCCACTAACTTTAAGCCTCGAGTAGCAAATATCAGATCCCCTTTACGTAGTGCAATTCTTGGTTCTTCAGTGCATGGGGTTGTGAAGAATGTTTTAACACCTTTAGTCACAGGGCAGCAGGCACCACCGTAATCTTCTACTGCTCGGTAGTGCACCTGCCAATTTAAACAGATCACAGTAGTATTGTAATGCAAGAAGTGACTCCTTTGCTTTCATGCTCACTTTTCCATTTGCCTTAATTTCATACCAAAGATCAATTCAAGCATACTGAGAAATATGATGTCAAAAGTCTATGTTAACGGTATAAGAAATAAAAGATCAGAGTCATCCTTATCTTGTACTGCTGTGGATGCATTTGTGTGCCAAAGGTATAGGGTATTTGATTCTCCTGCTTCTCAAATTTGATCTAGCGGCATTTAATGTAAAATTAGGCCAAGATTTGATTTAATTAGGATTGCAGCTCTCTGTTTTTATGAGAAATAGGGATGTGAACAGGTAACAGGTTACCAGGTAAGCATAACCCTTAATAGGTGATTACCAGGTAATGGTTAACTGTTCTTTGGGAGCGGCTGCCCATAGCTGCTCCAGCCCACATGGAGCCTTGCACTGGGCCAGAAGTGGCAGTGGGTGGGGAGGGCAGCTGCCAAGCTCCTAACCTGAAAGAGCTTCATATAGGACTGGAAGCAGCACTGGGGTGGAGTGGGGTAGGGTAGGTGGGGCAGGGGAAGGAACCATTCCCAGGGACTGGAAGCAGCTGGACTGGAGCAGCCTTTCCCACCCCCCCACTTTACCCTTGTTTAAATCAGTTAACCAGTTAAACTTAACATTTAACCAACTAATTAACTAAACAGGGTTTATATCCTAATGAGAAATCTAAATTTGCATTTCCAAAGTGTTAAACTGGATGAGTAGTAAGTTCCATTTTACCAAGAACTAGTATATCAATAATAATTTACATTTATTGACACAGGAAACATCTTAGACTTCAAGTAACACAGAAATACTTACACTTCTCATTCGCTTGTCTGTTTTTTGTTTCAATTGCTCTATCTGCAAAAGAGTATAAACAGGAGCTTAGGGCAGCATTTAGTATGCAAGCACTTCCCATGTTAATTACAAACAAAATAGCACCCTGACGTTTATTTATGGACACTTGGCCTTAAAAGCTTTATCTATGGGATAAAGCTGGAGCTATTGAGAGCAGGAACCTTTACAGACTTTCTCTTATCAGTACTGTATCCAAGGACCTGTCTGTTCCTGTGAAAATAACCATAAAATCTTAATGGGTCACCAAATTGAGCATCTCCTCTTAATTGGCACCATTGAAACGTGGCCATCTATTGGTTAACCCATGCATAAAATTCCCGTTCATTAGCTAGCAGATTATAATACTGACACACAAGAACTAAAAAGTCTTTTCCCAAACCCATTTTCATTCAGCATACAAAAGATATTTAAAGAATTTAGTGTAAAATTAGATAAGATTAAATAGGATTGCAGCTCTCTGGTTCTATGACAAATAGAAATGTGAACAAGTAACTGGTTAACCAGTTACTCGGTAAGCATCACCCTTAATGGATTACACTTATTGGAAAATCAAGATGCCTGCTTTTGCTTTAGTGTATACAAGGAGTTCATATTCTATGTAAGCTCTTATACATATTCATCCCCACAGCATCTGATAAATTCCAGATTCTCAAGCAGATTAAAAAAGGGATCATTTGGATTGCAATCCTGCTTTATTTATTGGACTCATTTTAAGCACTCCTTTCCCCTCTTCCAGGTCTGAAAAAATTATTCAAGAGTGGGCCATATTACTTTGGAACTATAAGACCCTCTTGCTTTACCTACACCTATTCTGAGTAAATATTGGAGAGCTTAGCTTTTATTGTCTGTGCGGAGGCAAAAAAATGTTTAATATCAAACAACATAGATCTTCTGTCACTTTTGATAACTGTCTTAGCAGATTTCTAGGAGGAAGTTTGAATCCTTGAAGTGGTCCCTTCAGAAAAGGGTAGAGGCAGTAGAGGGGAGAGGTGTACAGGAGGTTTATATTGCTGTTATCCCTGATGTAACTATTTTAGTGAATAAAATACTGTCAATCACTATCAATTCATTACCAGTCACAAAGACTCAATTTACAATTTATTCCATTATGTTAAAACAAGACTTCCATATTAAAAATGTCATAGCAAAAAGAATAAGTTACAACTATGAATAGAAGCCAGCAGTGAAAGAGCAAATTACTCTGCAGATATTGCTTCCTATGACTGGCAGTTTAAATGAGGATAAGATGATATATATAAAGAGATGCTTATTTGGTCAGATTATAAAATTTAAAAACCTCACACCTTTTGTTAAGTGATGCCGAGTAGATCAAATCTTACATAAAAAGTATGAAGAAAGAAGATGAATTGTGGTATTATGCTGCACTGAAATCACTATATACAGTTATACTGATAATAGGTACACATGGCAAAAGTTAAGCATTTAGGGTACCTCTACACAGCAACATTATTTCGGAATAACTGATGTTATTACAAAATAACAAACAGCGTGTCTACTCTACAAACTTTTATTTTGAAATAATGTTGAGCTAGAAGACTTCTTACAACTTCTCACGGTAGCCCACATTTTACGAGGAGTAAGGGAAATTGAAGGAAGAGTGTTTTTCCTTCGACTTCCTGCTGTGTACACAGCGCCTAAAGCCAAGTTAAGCTATTTCAACTTAAGATATGCAATTGACAGAGCTGAAGTTGCATAGCTTAATTCAACTTTAGCTCTGCTGTGTAGACGTACCCTTATTTACCAAATACAGTACTTATTTATCAGAAAATTGAGCTCTTTTAAATGTTTGATATATTTGTACACTAGACACCCTATTTCCATATCCATTCTCTCTGACCAAACTGTTCAACTGGAAACTCCACAGATATCTGAAAGGAATGTACTGGAATTATGAGGAAAATTACACATACACAATGTAGACAGGCACTGGTAACTACGCTGAAATGGTCCATTTAACATTTCAGTTAACCTCAGGCTTCCCATGGAGAGGCATGCAGGCACATCCTCTGTTTGCGGGGAACTCGGGCATCCCATAGATGGGGGATGTAGGTGGCAGCTAGTCTGCGTGCGAAGCCAGTTTATAAACTGGCCCCTGACTGCCACCGAGTGACAGGGAGAGGGCTGGGAGCCAGCCCCGCCACTAGGGACTATCAAATAATCGTGTAACGGCTAAGATTTGATGCGGTTACATAATTACTAAATTGATATCTAACATCCCGAATATATTGGCACTTAACAGCAAACATGAAGTAGTATGATGGGTGGGGTGTGACTCTATAACTTAGGGGAGTGCCCAGTTACCCCCATATTCCTTATTTGTATATAACTGTGATATCAGATATAAAGCATGTCATGTGATGTCTCAGGAAAGGTTATGAACTGCTCAAACTCACAGTGCTGTCTAAGTAGGTATCTCTTTAGCACATTTGAAGTTACGAGACTGAGTCCTACATTTCACTAAAACATGATGTAAATTGGGAAATCAGCAAGATATTAGTTCCCCAGAGACAACAGCAAAGAGAGTAACCAACACCCAACTGGGGTTGCTAAGCACTGTCCAGCAAGGGAGCTGCAATTCAATGACTTACCTGCATGAGGCCACACGAGGGGACTTGGCTGGTGCTTTTCTCTGTGTGGTTCATGAGTGGCTCTGAGGGGATTCATGCACACTAGATGGGTGGGTTGTGCTGAGGGATAACAGCACCTGGAAGGGCTTGCTGCTTGTCACTAGCAAAACATTGTGGGAGACAGCTCAGACTGGAGAGATATGGGGGTACAGCAATCCCATGGTCTCAGGCTGCACCCTGGGGATCCTGTCACAATGGGCATTTACAATTCTTAGACAAAATTACACATTTTGAATCTACTATATTACAGATAGGAAAGGTCTGACAGAGCTTGTTTTCATTGTCTCTGTGATATTTTCTGTCCTATTTTGTGTGGGGTTATTTAAAAAAACAATTTATAACCTGTGTGTGGCCGTGCATGGGGGTATACAAGTAAAAACCAGTGGCGAGACCTGGGAAGAATACTTACTGTCAAAGTATACTGATGGCAGCCTTCTTTTACTGGCCAATCAAGGCCATCTCCCTCAGGAATCCCTGACCACGTGAATACTTGCTTGAAGTTCTTCCATTTACTTCCCAGGTCGTAAGGAAAAACAAAGATCTCTCCCCTTTGGTAATATTGGATTCTGTCTTTGGCCTGCACACAGAAAAACACTTGCATGACAGAGCCTGATGCCTCACAGGGAAAGAACAGAACCGGGCAATTACTGAGAGAATCATCCCCTGATATCCATTCCCAGCCTCTGGTAGTAGGGCAGAGCACTGCCTCCTGCTTGGCTCCAAGACTCTCCCACTAGGCATAGTTACCAGCTTGTCCCTTTGCATGCAATCAGGGGGTTGCACCGGCCCCCTTCTTGGGCCTGTGTTTTTTGGCCTCTCAGGCCACTTCTCCAACAGGTTTCCCAGCTGTTTCCTGAGGCTTTCAGCAGCAGCACTTTTCTCTTTCCCACTTTTCACTTCCCTTTCTATAAGGCCCAGGTGCCTTCCCTTAAAGCTCAACTGGGCAGCAGGTAATATGTCACAGGAGCAATAGACCTTACACACTCTCTTAAAGTAGCTAGTTACCCTGTGACACACAGCAATAAGGTCAGTTAGATACATCGCTGATAGATATAAGCAATATTTTAGACCACGGTGTGGGCTAGTTTTAAAAAGGCTGATGTCTGGCCAATATTCAAAATTTGGAACAATGTGTTGCTAACTTAAAGAGTTGGTGGACATTTTAATATCATAATTTATGAGGCAGTTACGGTTTGGTGGTATCTGAAATAATGTTAACACTCAAGAGATTTCATATATGTGTATGTTCTGAACTCTCTTTTATTACCTAATTACATATTTAATTCTTTAAGTAATAGTGACATCTAGTGGTACAGTCATAGAAAGATAAATATATTTATAGTCCTGGGGGAATTCTGCAATTATTGCACTTGGAGCCATGGTGAAACTGCAGAATTCCCCCAAGACTGATATTTAACACTGCTCAGTTCGGGAATTTTAAACACTTTTTCGGTATGTGTACAGTTTTCAACAGGAACATATCACTCTACTTTATGGGACTTGTACAATCAATCTGTCCTTGCAGAGACTCTTTGTACATGCAAGCATGCAGTGGTTCTCGGTTTCATTTTAATAGGAAGCTGTCATGCTTGGAGCTTCGTTTTTGTTTATACTGTGGTTGAGCTGAAAGACTCAAATTAGGAGGAAGGCCCAGTTGTGCTAGCTCTGAGGAGGCATATAGGGTCTTATTGTGCTAAGTACTGTGGTAACACACAGACCCAGTCCTAAGGGGCCTGCGGTCCAATTTAAGACAAACAGTAACAAGTGAATGTGACAAACAACAAGAAGAGGGGAAAGACAATGACAACAGATCAGTTAAGTGCACAGGTTGGTAGTTCTGAATATTTATATATATTTTTTTAAGTATCAGCACTGCATTTTAGCTGCTGTTAGTTGGCTGATTTTTTCTTAAGTGTTACAGAAAAAGTGGGTATCAAGGCGAGATTTAAAGCAAGTGAAGGTAATGACTTTATGGATTAGTTTAGGACAGTGGTTCCCAATCTTTTGGGGCTGCCAGGTGCCCAGGGGTGGTGGCCACGCATGCGCTGGGCGCCCGGGGTGCAAGAATGGCTCAGGCTGGCCCTGGTCACTAATTGAGTGCACATAAATGCCCTGGCAGGCGCCATGGCACCCACGGGCACCGCATTGGAGACCACTGATTTAGGGAGTGCTTTCTATGCTGAATAAAGTGGTCATTCAAGCAAATACAAAAATTATTGTTTTAACCCATCTCTTACATAGTGACAAAAGTGACACAGTTGCTAGGATGGGTGAGGGCGTATGACAACAAAAGTGGCAAGCCTGAATAAAGAGATAACTGAGGAAGGCCCTCTTTAGTTCCAGATAAAGAGCCACACAATTCAGGTAGCATAACTATCCCAAAGGGAAATAACTCATTTTCCAGGTTCAGCTCTATGCCCTAAATGAAAGATATTGTGAGAGGGTTTATTTTCAATTTTGATATATGTTTCAGTGACGCTTGGATAGAACTGTGTTTTGTAGGCAAGCTTAAATCTGTGGTAAATTGAAACAATGTTTTACAGGGAAAAATACCTTTTAAAGTCAAAGAGATAAAATAATAAAAAATTGATCAATATAGCATGCAGTAGTGTCATGGAAGAATATACAGGATGTACTGGAATTAAAGCCTACCTTATCTTCAATCCATGATTCAATAGAAGTTTTATTCCTCAGAATGACTTTCATCTGAAAAAAGTAAAAGCATCAGAGGAAACTGGCATAGGCTATTAGGGATGCAAGCTACTAGAGATGCACATGCTTATCGGACAGTCGACTAGTGACTTGAATAGTCGCTTCCCTCCTTCTGGCTTTCTCTGATAGGGATAGCAAGGGGAGGGAGGGAGCAGGAGCCGGTGCTAGAGGGAGCCGACTTAAAAGCCGGTTCCCTCCCAGTACCATCTCCATGGAGAGGGTGGGGGGGCAGAGGCACAGTGGGGGACCGGGTGGTCCCCGTGTTGCACTTGTGCTTTTTAAAAGGCAGAGCAACAGCAGGATTAGCTCCCGGGGCCAGGAGCTAACCCCGCTGTGGCTCTGCAGTCCCCTCCCCTCAACTAATCAACGGAAATTCCATCGACTAGTCGATTAGCTGATTAAACATCATTTAACATCCCTAATAGGCTACATGTAGAAAGTACAAACAGCACTTCATTTAATATTATCAGTCATTCCAACACCTTAGGAAAATATTTAAGTTAAAAATGTATGGCAATTTACAAAATATTACAAATGTCAAAACTCAGCATGAATAAAATGTTTTCTATCCCCACCCTTTTAGGGCAGGAGTGGGTAATAATTTTTGGTAGTGGGCCACACTGAGATTTTGGAAAGTGGTCAAGGACCACACTTTTCTGTAGAAGGGTTGTGGGGTCTAGGGTGGAGGTTGGGTGCAGAAGGGCGCAAGGGGTAAGGGATTGGGGTGCAGGAGACAGTGTGAGGACAGAGGAAGTTTGGGTGTAGGAGGAGGTTGTGACTTGGGTCAGCGGATTGGGGTGTAGGGTGAGGGAAGGAGTATGGGTGCAGGAGAGGATTCTGGCCTGTGGGAGGGGCTCTAAAAGGGGGTGTAAAATTTGGGAGGGAATTGTGACCTGGGAGAAGGGGAAAAGGGGGTGCAGACTGCAGAGGGTCTGGATGGTGACCTGGGACATATTGCCTTTTCCCTTAAAAAATCCTATGTGCTTCTTATAAGCATAACAGCACCACTCCTAGTAGAGGACCTCAAAGCACTTGAGAAGACAAGAAATTAATCTCAGAGCATCCATTATTTATCCCCTTTTCAAGGATGGGGACACTGAGACAGAGCAAGGTTAGCGGCTTGCTTTTTTGGGGAACAGAACCCAGGAATTCTGAGTCCCAAACCATTTCTATCCATTAGATTACACTCCCTAAATTCTTCAATGAAAGACAGAAAATGATAGAATAAGGGGAAAAATGAAAGAAATGAAAGAGTGCAAAAAGAAAAGTTAAAAGAAAAGAAAAGTCACGCAGAAACAAAGAGTTGGAAAAACTGTTTTCATTTTAATGCTAAATTATGTTATCCTCTTCCATTAGGAATCATTAAAAAGGGATAGAATATAATACACTAAACATCTTAATAATACAACTATGTAAAGCTGTACTACACCCAACCCTTGAATGATGTATGAAGGTCTAGCTGCCCCATATCAAAAATACATATGTTAGATATGGAAAAGCTACAGATAAGAGTAACAAAATCTCTCTCCGTAACAAAATAATCAGGAGTCATCCATGAACGCTCTGGATGTCCTTAAAAGCCTGACTCCCAGATGCTAGACTAGATGACCGGGAATTGATCACTTGATAACTGCCCTGTTTTGTTCATTCCCTTTGAGGCATTTTACACTGGCCACTGTCAGAAGATGGGATACTGGGCTAAATGGACAGTGGTCTGACCCAGTAAAGCCATTCTTTTGTTCACCAACTTATATCAGGAGCCACCCCAGTAAATGTCACAGCCTGTAGCTGTTAACAAAAGCTTTAAAACTCACCTGGATAATAAACAACATACCAACTGCTATGGTTGTTCCTAATGCCAGTCCCAACGCAAATAAAGATGCAGCAAATGCAGACAATCCAAAAGGAATAATAGGAAGTGGGTCTCTTTTTGCTGCACTCATATCAATCTTTACAGAATTCCACCCAAAAGATATCTATTAATGGCAAAGATGATTAAATTGCTGTTATTTTCCAATTCTTGGGGAGGGAAAAAAACAAGTTACCAATAAGAAACCTGACTTCAAGCCTCTGCCAAGGTTGATAATGCAGTTAACAGTGATTTCTAAAAAGATACATTGGTAGAGTTTCTCAATTTTTCCCAAAAGTTGGTTCTTTGCCAGAAGTAGGTCTTTATTAAAGTAAAAGCATATACTCCACAAGAACTACAATCTCTACCCTGTGGACTCTATAGCAAACTGGTCCTGAATTTTTCAGAGGGGTAGCCAAGTTAGTCTGTAACAGGAAAAATGTAAAAAAACCAACACACAGTCTAGTAGCACTTTAAAGACTAACAAAACATAGATGGTATCACGAGCTTTCGTGGGCAAAACCCACTTCTTCAGATGACTGGAGTATAATGAGTCCAGATCCAAGGATAAATAAGGGAAGGGGGGGGAGGGGAAGGAGAGAGGAGGAAGAAAAAGAGAGACAGTGAGTAGATAAAACTTAAAAAACAACCATTAGTCTAGTAGCACTTCAAAGACTAACAAAACATGTAGATGGTGAGTAGATAGTTCAGGTAGTTACAGGAGTCTGTTAAGAAGCATTAGCACCCCCTAACCTCAAACAAAATTCTTTCCAATAACCACACAACACAGCTACATAATCATCCTGGAAGCCATCTCTGCAACCAGCCCTGCTGCCAACTCTGCACACACATTTATACTAATGATTTCATCACTGGACCCAATGACATCAGCCACCAAATCAAAGGCTCATTTAACTGCATAGCCACTAATGTGAACTATGCCATCAAATGCCAGCAATGCACCACTGTAATGTATATTGGCCAAACTGGACAATCTCTACGAGAAAGAATTAATGGACACAAATCAGATATCCGAAAAGGCAACACACAAAAAACTGCTGGAGAACACTTTACTGTTCCTGGACACTCATTAATGGATCTTCAAGTCGCAGTTTTGTTTCAGACCAATTCCACAAGCCAAATACACAGAGAAGGACTGGAATTTAACTTCATTCACAAGTTTAATTCTTAGGCTAATGGTCTCAACAGGGATACTGGATGGCTCACATACTTTCTTCCATCTTTTAATAACTTAAGAACCATTAGTACCTCCGTTGGTTGGTTAACAGACTCCTGTAACTACTTGAACTATCTACATAAGAACGGCCGTACTGGGTCAAACCAAAGGTCCATCTAGCCCAGCAGCCTGTCTGCCGACAGTGGCCAACACCAGGTGCCCCAGAGAGGGTGGACTGAAGACAATGATCAAGTGATTTGTCTCCTGCCATCCTTCTCCAGCCTCTGACAAACAGAGGTCAGGGACACCATTTTGTATCCCCTGGCTAATAGTCTTTTATAGACCTAACCTCCATGAAATTATCTAGCTTCTCTTTAAACTCTGTTATAGTCTTAGCCTTCACAGCCTCCTCTGGCAAGGAGTTCCACACAGCGTGTAGTCAACCTGTGAAGAAGAACTTTCTTTTATTAGTTTTAAATCTGCTACCCATTAACTTCATTTGGTGTCCTCTAGTTCTTCTATTATAGGAACTAATAAATAACTTTTCTTTATTCGCCCTCTCCACACCACTCATGATTTTATATACCTCTATCATATCCCCCCTCAGTCTCCTCTTTTCGAAACTGAAAAGTCCCAGTCGTTTTAACTCGTTCCAACCCCTAATCATTTTAGTTGCCCTTTTCTGAACCCTTTCCAAGGCCAAAATATCTTTTTTGAGGTGAGGAGACCACATCTGTACACGGTATTCAAGATGTGGGCATACCATAGTTTTATACAGAGACAGTAAGATATAATGTGTCCTATTTTCTATCCCTTTCTTAATAATTCCTAGCATCCTATTTGCCTTTTTGACTGCTGCTGCACACTGTGTGGAAGTTTTCAGAGAACTATCCATGATAACTCCAAGATCTCTTTCCTGATTTGTCATAGCCAAATTAGCCCCCATCATACTGTACGTATAGTTGGGGTTATTTTTCCCAATGTGCATTACTTTACACTTATCCACATTAAATTTCATTTGCCATTTTGGTGAGATCTTCTTGGAGTCCCTCACAGTCTGCTTCTGTCTTGACTATCCTGAACAGTTTGGTATCATCTGCAAACTTTACCACCTCACTGCTTACCCCTTTCTCCAGATCATTTATGAATAAGTTGAACACGACTGGTCCCAGGACTGACCCTTGGGGGACACCACTAGTTACCCCTCTCCATTCTGAAAATTTACCATTTATTCCTATCCTTTGTTTCCTGTCTTTTAACCAGTTCTCAGTCCAAGAAAGAACCTTCCCTCTTATCCCATGGCCATGTAATTTACACAAGAGCCTTTGGTGAGGGACCTTGTCAAAGGCTTTCTGAAAATCTAAGTTTACTATATCTACTGGATCCCCCTTGTCTGCATGTTTGTTAACCCCTTCAAAGAACTCTACGGCTGTGTCTACACTGGCCACATAACCCGTAATAGCTATGGAAATGAGAGAAGTCAGAATAGGGAAATGCGCGGGGGATTTAAAAATCCCCCGCGGGATTTTAATAAACATGGCCGCCGCTTTTTTCCGGCTTGGGGAAAAGCCGGAAAAGAGCGTCCACACTGGCGCGATCCTCCGGAATAAAGCCCTATTCCGGAGGATCTCTTATTCCTACTTGCCATTCCTACTTGCCCTATTCTGGAGGATCGCGCCAGTCTGGATGCTCTTTTCCGGCTTTTCCCCAAGCCGGAAAAAAGCGGCGGCCATGTTTATTTAAATCCCGCGGGGGATATTTAAATCCCCCGTGCATTTCCCTATTCTGACTTCTCTCATTTCCATAGCTATTATGGGTTATGTGGCCAGTGTAGACACAGCCTAACAGATTAGTAAGACAGGATTTCCCTTTACAGAAACCATGTTGACTTTTGTCCAACAAATTATGTTCTTCTATATGTCTCACAATTTTATTCTTTACTATTGTTTCCACTAAATTTGACCGGTACTGAAGTTAGACTTACCAGTCTGTAATTGCCAGGATCGCCTCTAGAGCCTTTTTAAATAATGGTGTCACGTTAGCTACCTTCCAGTCATTAGGTACAGAAGCCGATTTAAAGGATAGGTTACAAACCACAGATAATAGTTCAGCAATTTCCCATTTGAGTTCTTTTAGAACCCTTGGATGAATGCCATACGGTCCCGGAGATTTGTTAACATTAAGTTTTTCTATTTGTTCCAAAACCTCCTCTAATGACACTTCAATCCGGGACAGTTCCTCAGATTCATCACCCACAAAGGACGGTGCAGATTCAGGAATCTCCCCAACGTTCTCAGCCGTGAAGACTGAAGCAAAGAAATCATTAGTTTCTCCGCAATGGCTATATCGTCCTTGCTTGCTCCTTTTATAGCTCGATCATCTAGGGGACCCACAGGTTTTTTAGTAGGCTTCCTGCTTCTAATGTACTTAAAAAACATTTTTTATTTCTTTTTGAGTTTTTGGCTAGCTGTTCCTCAAAATCTTTTTTTGCTTTTCTTATTACATTTTTACATTTGATTTAACAGTGTTTATGTTCCTTTCTATTTATCTCACTAGGATTGGACTTCTACTTCTTAAAAGATGCCTTTTTGTCCCTCACTGCTTCTTTTACATGGTGGTTAAGCCACGGTGACTCTTTTTTAGGTCTCTTGCTGTTTTTTAATTTGGGGTATACATTTAGGTTGGACCTCTATTATGGTGTCTTTAAAAAGTTTCCATGCAGCTTGCAGGGATTTGGATCTAGTCACTGTGCCTTTTAATTTCTGTTTAACTAACCTCCTCATTTTTGTGTAATTCCCCTTTTTGAAATTAAATGCCAGAGTGCTGGACTGCTGAGGTGTTCTTCCTACCACAGGAATGTTACCATCTACATGTTTTGTTAGTCTTTGAAGTGCTACTAGACTAATTGTTGTTTTTTAAGTTTTATCTAGTCATTCTCTCTCTTTTTCTTTCTCCGCACCCCTTTTTCTACCCCCCTCTCCTTCCCTTCCCTTATTTTCCCTTGAATCTGGACTCATTATCCTCCAGTCATCTGAAGAAGTAGGTTTTGCCCATGAAAGCCCATCATACCATCCACATGCTGTTAGTCTTTAAAGTGCTACTAGACTATTTGTTGTTTGTTAAGTTTGTCCTAAATTCTGCAGCAAATTCCCTTACTCTGTAGCACATTAGCAGAAACTCTTTGATAGTTTCAGATAGAAAATGTGTAGACAGCATAATGCTTGTTTATAATATCACACAGATCTGCATCCACAGATCTAAGAAAATAACCTAAATTGATGAAGTCACACACGGACCTCTCCATTCTATTGCTTTGGGTTATCTGCAAATGCAGCAGAGATCATTTTGCCAGTTACACTGAACTGGTATTTTTCAGTTTTTCTTCACAACCACACAAGCTGGAATCACCGTGTTTTAAAATGAAAGTTTAGGATTGGAAACATAATTCTGTGAAGAGGCAAGAATTCTATGTCAAATATATTTTATTTTTTGTTGGAATGTCTCTTGATCAGTTAAATTGTTTTAGGTTATTTTTTGTCTTAGATTGTTTCTGGGGCCATTTCTTCACTCCGGGGAAGATTGATGCTGCCACAAACAATCTACTGGAGTTTGATTTAGCGTGTCTAGTTAACTAGATCCACTAAATCAAACTCAGAGGGAGTCCCCATCAGCAGCTGGTACTCCTGCTCCTGCGAGGCATATGGGAAGCTGACAAGAGTGTTTGCTCCCATAGGGCTCCCGATTTGGGGACAGTAGAGAAACTCGAATCAAGATACGTCAACACCAACTACGTAATTAACGTAGCTGGAGAGGCATATCTTGATCCAAACATCCCGTTTAGAGCCCTGTCCTGAGATAATCAATCTACTCTGTACATGAACGCAAGGGAAAGATCTGACTTCTGGAAACAGGCAGAAAAAGCAAAGGATACTTAACCTGGTCAGCATCCAAAGCATATAGCAAAAAAACTAACCCCCAAAAGTGTTACCCAGAAATTGTCTCCAGTCAATAAAGAAACACAGTGGAAGGAAAACCACAGCCACTGTGAGGAATGACAGAAAAAAAGGACAGATTATATGGGTCTGGGGCACCTTTTGTTCCAGAGATAAAGTTAACCATCTGCTTTAAACAATACCTGGAACATTCAAACATGTTTTCTTACCCTGTTATAAAGCTGAGTGTACATGGTCATAATAAAAATGAAAGAAGCATGGATACATCCAAGTGGGGCTAAAAGGAGAAACAGAGTGAAGGATGCGTGATTCTGATACCCACAACAATTATTGATCCATGGACAATGATGGTCCATCTTCATCACACACCTAAGAATTAAAAAAAAATAATACTGTTCTCATTCAAGAACTCTAGTGATATTTCTAGGATGTTAGCAGTACTTAAATAAAAAACAGAAACTACATTTCTGGCAACCTTCCCTCCATATATTTAAGTCTACTTGAGTTTCCTCTAAAACTGCCTAGAACCATAGAAGTTAGAGAAGGTGAAGTTTTATTTAATCATCTAGCTCTGTGGTTCTCAAATTTCAGGTACCCCCTACCCCACCCTTTCACGGAGGCCTTACCCCTATCTTGCCCCTAATCCCAGACATCACACCACGTTTGCTCCATACCCCTTCCCTCTGTTGCTCTCTCCCATTGGGTGGGGGAAAAGGGTTGGGTCGTGAGGGAGTGAGAGCTCCGGATGGGGGCATGGGCTCTGGGTGGGGCCAGTGATGGGGGGCTTGGGAGGCATCTTGGAGCTGGGGTAGGAGGAAGGAGTATGGGGGTCCCAGCAATGCATACTGCAGTTCCCAAAAGCAGCCACCAGATCTCTGCAGCCCTTGGATGCATGGACAGCTAGGGAAGTTCCACCTGCTACTCTCATGCCCACAGGTACTGCCCTCACAGCTCCCACTATTTGCGATTCCCAGACAATGGGAGCTGCAGAGCCAGCACTTGGGCAGGAGAGGGGGGAGCAGCACATAGAGCCTCTCCAGCCACTCATGAACCTATGGGCTGCAGGGATCTGGTGGCCTCTTCCATTTGGAACCATGCAGGTGGGGAGCCTGCCTTAACTCCAGGAGTGGGAGGAGTTGAGGGAGGGAGGAAGTGGAGAGAGAAGTTGATCAGCAGGGCTCATGGATCCCCAGGGTCTGTGAACACCAATTTGAGAAATACTGATCCGGTGGTCATATTTTTTAACAACAGTCTGATAGAATCTCCACCCTTCCTCCCAGTCCTGACTCCCTTCTTTCTACATGACAGCTACAATTTTGGATTATATGAAAAGTTATTATTAGGAGAGTACAAAATGAAAATAAACCAATTTCAAACCAATAGGCGTAGCTGTTCAGTTAGATCCACTACTCTGTAACTTTAATTCCCCTCCCTAGGTATGTATTAGATTTGTGTGTTGCCTAAAGTTTCCACATTTCTAATCTGCCATTTGGTTCCATCCTCATGTGTACTTTAAGGATGTTAAGGACTAGCTGACTATCCGATAAGCAAATGCTTACCAGATAGTCAGCTGACTAGTCGATTCTCCCCCTTGCTGCCTCTATCAGATAGAGGCAGCAAAGGGGGAGTGGCGGAAGGGGTACTTCAAAGTGGCAGCACTGCACAGCTGAGCTGGGGATCAGCTATGCGGCGCTACCGCTTTGAATTCCCAAGGCGGTATTTCAAAGTGGCAGCTGCCACACAGCTGATCCCCAGCTCATCTGTGTGGCGCTGCCCCTTTAAAACAGCGAAGCACTGTGGAGCCCAGGGTCAGCTGGGGACTCCCCAGCTAACCCTGGATTCCCAGTGACATTTCCACAGAACCCAGGGTAAACTGGGGAGTCCCCAAGCTGATCCCAGGTTCAGCTGAAATGTCACGCGGAGCCCTGGATCAGCTTGGGAGTCCTTAGCTGACCCCAAGTTCCATGGCATTGCCCCTTTGAAATGCCGAGGCGGCGTTTTAAAGAGGCAGTGCTGAACAGCTGAGCAGAGGATCAGCTGTGCGGCGCTGCCCCCTTTGAAACATTTCAGCGGAACCTGGGATCAGCTGGGGAGTCCTCAGTTGACCCCAGGATCCATGCAGCATGCATCACAGCATGGAGGCCGGGGTCAGCAGGGAACTCTGCGTACCCTGCTGATCCTGGACTCCATGGCTTTGAAATGCACAAGAACCCTTGCTGGGGACTCCTGTACATTTCAAAGCAGGCATGCCCGCAAGCAGCTCTGAGTCAGCGGGACCTCCCGCTGGCCACAGGCTGCATGTCGAGTTCCACATTCCTCCTTTGAAATGTACAAGAGACCCAGCGGGGACTCTTGTACATTTCAAAGGAGGAATGCAGAATTGCCTATTGACTAGCCAAGTAGTCAATAGAAATTCCATCGACTACTCAACTAGTCAATTAACCGCAAATTAACATCCTTAATAACTTGCTACTTCTCTAATGTGGATCATATTTGAATTCACACCAAATACTAAGGATGTTAAGAGGCGTGTAATCCACTAACTGTGTAGTTGATAAAATTTTTATCAACTACACAATTAGTCGATAAGGGAAGGCTCTCTCAGCGCTGGCTCACGCCAGGTCCAGGAGCTTCCCCTGCAGCGCCTCTGCAGTTTAAATGTAGTAAGAGCTGGACATGCAGGCAGCCTGTCTCCTCCTAACTGCAGAGGCACAGCGGGGGTAGGTCCAGTGTGAGTCAAGAGTGAGCCAGGATTGCTCAGTTCCAGCTCTTGCCAGGTCCAGCAGACCCTGACCGCAGGTGGTCCCAGTGGAGAGCTGAGACTCCTGTGAACAGGGGTTGCTGCCAGCATAGTCTCTGTCTGCAGCCAATCCGAGCTGTTGCTGACAGGGGCTGTTTCACAACAGCAAGCCCCTATCCGTGGGGTCAGAGGGGGTGAAGGAATCCCAGCTCCCCACCTCAACCCCCCGTGAACAGGGTGCTGCCGGAGCAGACTCAGCTGATGGAGAACTTGGGCCTGCCACGTGCAGAGGGTGCTTCACGGTAGCCTCCCTTCCCCACCCCACGCTGCTGCCTCTGCTGGGGGGAACTGGCTTTTAAGCCGGCTCCCCCCAGCACCAGCTTCTGCTTCCCCCACCTCCCTTATTGACTCTGATACTGAGGCAGCAAGGAGCAGAGGGAGTGAGGGGGGAGAGTAGTGAAGTAGTCAACTCGACTACTCGCTTACACCCCTACCAAATACCTGGATATGAAAGTAAATAGCTAAAGGATACATAGCTCCCCTCCCCTTCATTTTTTTTTTGGTTTTCATTTAAAGGGACAAACTTAATCACTAAATTAGAATTACTTTCACAATATTTTGTTTCTAATACAATGGATTTTTCTGCTCATTGGCAGATGTTTAGAAGACGGTCTGAAAAACCAAAGGGGAAAAACATTTTCTTTGGTATGTTTCAGCTTGGGGTTAACTGTAAGTACAGTAGCTATAAAATTTGCATAAGGAAATGTGTTTTTTCTTTAATTAGCATCCCTTTAAGTTTACTTTTAAAGCTTCTAGAAAACCTGCACATACAAGTCACATCTCCCTCCTCCCCTTCATTTTTTTTTCTGATAACTAGTTTGAAATAATGGATCTAGTCTATTTTCTGCTGCTAGTTCCCTTACCTTACAAAAGCTCAGCATTTGCACTCAAGCTATGAACAAGTTCAGTATGCTATACTGATAGCCTAAATTCTTCAAATATGTGGTTATATGAAAGGTTAACTGTTAACAGAACAACATAGTTAAAGCAAATATTACATAACTTCTATCATCTCTTTCAAAATCAACAGTTCTTGGAAAAAACAGTAACTTGTAGATAGGAGTCTAATTTTACATTTTTAAAAAAGGAAGCATATACTGATGTATATACAAATTATAGTGCTGCTGTTCCTCAGTTTCAGATTCCTTACTTCTTGTAATGACACAATGATGGAGCAGAAATAAATCTATGAGAATGAAGTAACTTCCTTCTTCTACGTTCTCAAATGGTTTTCAGATCAGGCACTGCTGAACTAAACAAGAGAACTGTATATACATACTGTACAGCAGATCGCTAATAGGGATGTAAAAAGTCATTTAAAAATGTAACTCTAACTGCTAAAAATCCTAGTGGTTATAGGGTTACCCGCTCTGTGGACCCTGTAGCAAGCTTTATACTGCAGAGCCCGCAGCGAACCCTCCCTGGGAGTGGGGCTGGCAAGGACTGCCGGCCCTGCTCCTGGGGAGGCTTTTCTGTAGGATCTGAAGTATACAGCAAATCTGGTTCCTGGACCTCCTCCTAGCGAGGTTTTGCAGCTGCAACAAAGCTGGCTCCCCAAGAGTGGGGCAAGCAACTCCTGCTGGCCTGTTCTCAGGGAGCCAGTGTTTAACCTGAAGTGAGGCCAGGCCAGGCCTGCCATGGAGAGGGGCTGCTTCAGCCGGCTGGCCAGAGCAGTCCCTGTCTGTGGTGAGCCCTGCTAGACTGGAGCAGCCCCCTACCCACAGTAGCCCAGCTGCTACAGGTTAACCATTTACACCTCCAACAACTAGAAGTGTTTGTGCATCTTTTCACACCATATTCTCTTCCAGTGAAGCTATTTGCGGTTTAACAAAACTATTTAAACTCAAAACAAAGCAACTGAAAGATTTATCAAGTGCCAGTTCACAGTCACTTAGAAAGTTTATACTATAGGTTTATTATGCTGAACCAGGAGGCTTTTGGATATGCTTACAATAAGTTCAGTTCTTGCTTCCTAAAAAGATGTCACAAGCTTCCAGCCCAAGATTTCCATTTACTTTTTATCCAGGTATAAAAATGGAAGAATTGGGCCTTTGTTGAAATCAACATTCTTTATCTAAAAAGTAGAGGTGTGAGTTTGAGGTGGTCAACCAAGAGATGGATATTTACTAAGTGCTTTTGTCTTCCCACCTCACTACACAGATAATTTATTATTTAAAACATTCTTAGGGGGAACTACTATTCAGAATTTTAAAAATAAGCATATCTAAAGATAATGGTTTTAAGCCCATATGCTCTCTATTGTCAAAACAGTAAGGGAAATCCATTTCCTCCTTCAAGCAATGTAGTCCAATATTGGAAATTAGCATAGTGTTTTGAACATGGAATTACCTGCACAGTGCAATACACCAAATAAATAATAATAATCCACCATTAAAAAATAAGTTGCTTTAAGACCAGGAAAAAAAAGGAACACAAAGAAAACTGTACCTGTTACATTTTCGGCAGTGGTGTGAACGTGGTGCTTTGTATGACTGGCACACTTTACAGTACTGGAGATACATGCAGTCCTGAGATTTTTCCTTTAAGCACAAGAAGATGCATATGAGAAACAACACAATTCCAATAGCAGAGTAAGCACTAGCCTAAGTGTAGTAGCCTAAGCAATTTTATAATGCTTTTGTGCTTTGCTTTGTCTGGGTGTGATTTATCTTCACCCTTTTTAAATGGCAGAAAGGCGTAGGAGAGAAATCAGCAAAACTTCTAGCTACTATTCCAATTAACTCTTTTTAATTGCGGGGCCTTACAAAAGAAATACATTTCCATCTGAAAAATTTAGGCCCTCAGCCTGAAAGTTACTCTGCACAAGCAGCCCCTGTACAGGTCAACCTTTGTGGAATAACTGGCAGGGTTGACTCCTTAGAAATTTGCTTCTATTTATGCATCTATTTTTCTCTTTCTTCTCTCAGCCTTGGACCTAATTGTACTCCAGAGGAAGTTAAAGCAGCCTTAGGGCTGCTCTAATTTATGCCAACAGGCTATGGCCCTTAAAGATATTTGATGTTACCAGTGATCAAGAACACAAAGATTTCTAGCCAACCTCCTTGTCAACCCAATATGCTCTCTACAGCAGTAGGAGGGGCCAGAAGACTGGGGTGGCATACAGTCAGTGATTTCCCTGTTTAAAGTGGAATGCCCAGCTACCCTTAGGACAGCCTTAGGTTCCCTCCCTCATCTTTCTATTGCAAAGCACTGTAAAGCCAGAACCATTACCATCCCACTGGCATACTGGTGAAAAAGATTCTGGCCGACTGCTTTCAAATGTACTGCTGCTCTTCCATTGTGTGTGAATACTTTTTGAATTAGCTCGAGGAGATTGTTAAAACTGACAGCGCAAGAAATGCAACCTCCTACGCTTACAAAAGTGTTGAGAAATGGCCCATGGAGCTGCATCCAGCCCTCTTGATGTATCCATATGGCCCACACGACATTCATATTTGCCAGAACCTTTTTTTTTTTTTTAAATTAAAGCTTGGCTTACTAGTGCTCACAACGGTATATAATTTTGCAAATGGGAACCAAGTGTAATAGATACAGTGACATCTGTGTGCATGCACAAACAGCCTGAAACAATGGCTCAAAGGGGAGAATACCACCATTCTCTATTAATCTGATTGGAGTACCAACAATAAACCACCACCACCACCACCGAGTCAACATTAATTATTTAACCACTGTTCATTTTAGTGGATGAAATGGGGACAAAAGGCAGAAGTGACACACAATGGATTGGAAACTGGGAGTTGATGGAGGGAAGGAAATTCAGAGCTAAGAACACAGAAGAGGACAAAAACAGAAAGGCTGATGGTGAAGGAAGAGGAACAAGAGGCAGAGCTAGTGGATGCCCAAAGGATAGATTTTCTCATTGAGCTTTATGAAAAGAAAGCACTGAACAAACAATAACCAAATATTTAATTACTACATAAAACCATATTCTCCTCCTTGTACAAACCTTCTACTGACATCAAAGGACGTATTTTGACAAGTATACGGATCTTGAACCAACCCACTGACCATACTGCAACAGAATCCAGCCCTTTCCTTCTAATGAGTTTGACATCCTGGTTTACGACATGCTACTTTCACAGAATTACTTAAACTGTACTGACAAAGCAAGCGAGGTTTGAATATAATTTCTGAATTACTGAACTATTAACAAAGATCAATATTAAGATTTCATCATGAAAATTAACTATTAGTGAAAGTTTACTGTATTTCCTTACTGGTTTCCATCCTAAAGGAACATATCCAGGGCCAATAAACATGGCATTGAAGTAATTGTAAAGAATCATGACAGTCCAGTTTATGAGCATGATGAAATTTACACTTCCTCCCGTCGTGTCCAAAGGCCAATACCACAGAACAGCATCTATCATAGCCATAGTAGAACATATTGCTATCACACCGAGGGCTATGATGGGGCCCCAGTGACAAAGTCTCTTCAGTTCCTGGAGATTCTCAAACTTGATAACTGAACACAGTGCACCCATTTTGAAGAAGAGTACTTGTCCTACTTCAAATAGTATTCAATGTTCCTAATTTTCCTATTTTTGATTACAGTTTTCCATTTGTCATAAGTTTTCATCTTCAATAATGGTCATCCCTACAAATACCAGATAGTTAATTGTGATCAAGACATTTCTAATGTTTGGAAGAGTCATCAGTTGTAGGAGCAATTCACATCCATCTCAGGAGGACAACTTGGTTCTATCCTCGACCTAGAAACACAAAAACAGGAGAATTTCTAAATCAAGGAAAACAAAACAGGCTCTGTAAGTCAACTGCAATAAAAGAGTTCAATGCACAGTCCAGGAAGTTGTGTTGTCACTTAAACTAGGTTCTTGTGAAATGATTCGTTTCACACTGCTTGGCTTGTATTCTGATATTAATAAAAACAGACCTAGATCCTTGCATAGGTGCCTTTTTATACTTTTTTTTAAACGAAATAAAACAGTGCAGAAATATCAGTTAAAAATCATGAAAGACCACATCAGGAGAACTGGAAATTCTTGCTAAAACCGCATGGCAGGGTTCTTAACTCAGTCCCTGTACAACAGGAGGCCAGCAGCCGGCTGACAGTATTTCCACTGTGGGAAAGCGCTCTTGGAAGAGCCAGAGAGGCTCTGCGACTATATGCAGCGGCGGCAGCAGCCGAAACGAGGAGGTGGCCCCTCCCCACGCCCTGAGAGTTTTACTCTCGTCAGGTCAGGCTACCGGGAGAAGACATCGAGCCCCGGTCCCGGTCCCACAGTCAGTGTCTGCTCGGCCCCCACCCCTAGCGCATGGGGCCCCTGCAGCCTCCTGCCTGGGCTCCCCTCCCGCGCGCCAGCAGGGCAGCGCTCTGAGCCCGGCCCGGGCAGGAGTCCCACTAGGGCCTGGCCTCGCCTCCCCACCGCTCCCCCTGCAGCGGCCCCTCCCCCACCGCCTTGGATCCCCCTGGGACCTCCCCACCAGGCTCCAGATTCAGCCTTCCCCTCCCCCCCCCCGCTCACCTCAGCCCGTGTAGCCGCCCTTCCGCCAGGCCCCTCCCCAGCTCACCTCAGCCCCTCCGACATCCCCGGCCGAGCCATGCCCCGCGGCGCGCCCCTCTGCCAGCACTTCCGGGAGGCGCGCGCCTGTGACCCGGAAACAAACGCGTCTCTTCCGCCCTCGCTTCATGTTTGTCCGGGCCTGGCGGTTTCTCTCAGAAGTGGGTCCCCCCGGAAACCTGCTGCCGGGGGTTGAATCGGCGCCGCTCGTGGGGGCGCGTATCCCCCCCCACCAGGGGAGTTTTAGCGGACAGACACTGGGCGGAGGTGGCGAACGGGCCCTGGGCTAGGGCGGGACTCGGCTCTTCCTAGTCACCGGAGGCTCCTGCGCAGGGCCCGGAGGGCAGCGCGAGGGAGTGAGGGGGGGAGAGGAGGGAAGATCTGGGCGGCTTGGAGCTCTCAAGGGACGGCGGCAGAACCGAGTCCCGGCCGGAACCATCGGCGGCGGCTGCCGATTCCGAGGGGGAGGCTTTTGGCTGCGACACAACGCGGAAGCCTCTTGGCCGAGAGCAGCTGAGCCCGGCTTGTGGTCCCCGGCCGCCACCATGTCCTCCGACTTCGAGGGCTACGAGCAGGACTTCGCGGTGCTGACAGCGGAGGTCACGGGCCGGATCGGGAAGGTGCCCAAGCTGCTGGGCGGTGCGTGCGGGGGCTGCGAGCCGCGGGGCGGGGGGTAAAATCCGTCACGTGGCTAATTGGACAAACCTCTCGGTTCGTCTCCTAAGCGGTTAACGGGCGAGAAGCCGCCTCCCCGGCTCACGTCTGCTCTGCCCCCCCCCCCCCCGGCTGCAGGTGGGGAGCTGCTCCTGCCTGGACCTGTTCTCCCTACCTGGTGATCTCCACTTGTTAAGAGTGGGGCTTACTGGTTAATAGTCACATCCCTGGGGGGGGAGCAGGGGAAGGCTGGGGGGGGGGGGTGCTGGGGTCGGAGATAGGGGGGGGCTGGTGCAGGGGTTTGGAGCGGGTGCTGAGGTGAGGAGCAAAGGAGGGCTGGTGCCGAGACAGAGATGTTGGCCTCCACTGAGAAGAGGAAGGGGAGGGGCCCTGCTTAGGTGCTACTTTCAGTGCCAGGGCGAGTGTGCTGGACATCTTGGTATCTAGAGGTTGTTGAGATGGTCTGGAGGGGGGTGATATACGAATCACTTTCTACCACTAGCTAGCTGGGGGTTCATACTAGGCCCCACTTCAGTCTTGCTTTGGAGTGTCCTGTCCTCCTTTCCACCTCATGCCAGCTAATAAGGTGGAGATACAGGTGAAACATCTTCAGTGGGTGGAAGTCTGAGCAGCAGCAGATGTTCTGGAACGCAGTCTGTAGGGGTCAGGAAGTGAACAGTAGCTCATTTTGCTCTCAATTCACAAGTGGGAAGGTATTTCCATAACCATGGACACATGCATTTTTTTAAGGCTAGCAGAGACCATTGAGGGCCCTGTTATTTCATCTTCTCTGTAACAAAGTGTAACTTTATTCTTGATATAGAATGTTTTGTTCAACAAGACTTTGCTCGGTGTTTGTACAGCATCTAGCACAATAGGATCCTAATCTGTGAAGTGATGCTATCACAGTACAAGAAGTTGATTTGATTTTTTCTAATTTTCTAACTAATTGGAGGATGATTGGAGAAATACATTAGGAAATAAAAGCTGATGACTTCATCTTTTTTGTTAAAGTTCCTTGGTGTTTAAGAATTCTGTCCCTCTTAGGGTGTGAATCAAGAATATACAAGTGATAGTCTGACTGCTTGAGATAAAAGACACTATCCCCTGACTAATAATGCTTTTCTAGAACTCTAGCATATAGGTGCTAAAACCATTACATATTCTCAACACTGTCTGTTGTCTGAGTTCTAATACATCTCCCCTGGCATGCTGCGTATTTGTAGGCAAACAATCTCTTGACCTCTTTCTCAGTTTTCTTTGGGTGTGCTTTTTTCTGAATTGAGAGAGGGAATCTTGCTTGCCTTCTTCATGTGGGCGTTTGTGAGGATTAATTATTTCAAGACTTGAAAAATATATTTGCTAGTTGTGAGAGCAGTGGGGGCTGAATCTGTCATTTTTTTTTTTGCCAGATTCAACTTTGATTTAAAATCCATTTTATAAAAGAATTGTTGAATCTGTGAAGACCTGTGCTACATATAAACTGGTTCAGCATTATTTTCCTGAGAACTGCAGACAGCTCTCTTATCATTGTGATGTCTTTGCAGGGCTATGGTGGTGATAGGTACATCATAAGAATTGGAGAAAACAGAGTAAGATGGGAGTAAAATACAATTAAAAACATATCGTCTTAAGCAAGTATAAACCTGAACACATTCATGGGGCAGATTTCTTCTTTAGTCACTTCTCAGGGTAAAACTACACTCTAAAATGACTTAATTTTCATATTCTTTCTATTTGAACAATTGACATTTATTCCCAGAAGATTAATGTATTTCTCTAGCCATTCTCCAATGACATTACAAAAATCAAAGCAAGTTGTTCTAAACTTCAATTTTCTTGGTGAAATATTACTGTTTACAATCTAAAATTAAGGATAGAAGATTAACATAGAAAACTTTTAAGATTTAGGGCTTTTGTTGGTAAACCATAATTAAGAAGTTGCAGAGCAAGCTTGTTGAAAGCCATGTGCTACCGATATTTATAATGGAGACCATTTTACACGGTTTCTGGATTAATAATCAGAAACTGCTAATTTCTTACTAATTTTCCTGTTAAGATGAGATGACCATAATCTAGTATACTTACATTCTTTTGACATCACTTGCACTGTCCATGTAAATGTCTTGTATGCATTGTGAGATCCTTATTACTGTGCTGATTGTGTGTGCACAGAAGTGAGATACCGTTGACTTTTATCTGCATATGGTTAGCAGTGGAGGCGATAGACATCTTGTCAGTTTCATTTTCAAACTGAACTTCCAAAAACATTCTTTTTTTTTTTTTTCAAACTGCTGTTAGGCAGCATGGAGAAAGCATTGCTGAGAGGGATGATTCTGACCATTGTTAATACAAACAGGGTGCTCCAGATATATTGACAATTGTTCAGGTGGCTTTGGAGGAGATGTCGCCATAGGAACCATCATGATGCTGTCTGGATGCCGATGGAAGAATAAAACATTGAAACCTGGCAATTATATCTACGAGACATTTTCCTGAATTGGCTTCACTCATTAGAGCACCACTTCTGGACTCAGCCTGCACTGACAGATGGAACAGGATACTGTTGCAGAGCTGACTAGTGCAGTTACTGCAGAACATTAGGATGCAATGGGACGCTTTCCTGGAAAATTGCAGAGGCCTTATTCTAAAGCTGCAGCCTAGGACCCACAACATCTTTCTCTGTGTGGAACAGCATGTGGTCCTCACCCGCTGGAAGCCTCAACACCCTGGATAGCTACTGTCAGAAGCTGACCAATTTGGTGTTGATACATCTGCTGCATCGTAGTCATGGAAGTGTATGCTGTTATTAAGAGGATGCTACTCACTTGGGTAATAAAGCTTGGAGATGATGATGTGTTGAAGACAATTGAGGACTTGTAATACTTGTGGTTTCCATATTGCATAAGGACTACTGATGGAATTCACATGCCTGTTTGTTCCTTATCCCAACATCAGGCAGTGGAGTTCATCAACAGAAAGCGGGAAGTTATCCATGACTATATAAGGCCTTCTCAGTACTCATGGCAGGTTTGTTAACCATAACTAGTCTGGAAAGTGCCACAGCATCAGGATCTTTAGAAACCTAAACATGAACTTTGTCTTCCAAAACCACTATGCACTTTAATGGTATTGTAATTGTATCTGTTATATTAGTTGCCCCACTTCACCCTTCACCTCCATGGTTTGTTAATTCTTTTTCCAGGGTTAACCAGTTACTTGGTAAGCATTAGGCTTACTTGGTAACTGGTTGGACTGACAGCTGCACCATGCTGGAGCAGCCCTGGATACATCAGGCCAGCTGGCCAGATCCCAGTCGTTTCATTGTGGGCAGGTGGGGCCCTGTCTGTGCTTGAGTGGCCCAGGCATGCAGGGCCCTAAATGCAACCCACCAAAGGTTAAATGGTGGAATTGTTAACTGGTTAAAAGATTAAAATTATAACAGATATTTACATCCTTATTCTGGACACTTGTATAGAGAAAAGAGTTGCTTAACCATTCTCTGAGTTTAACTCGAATATAGACCTCCTGAGGTTATAACCTTAGTATAACATAGTAACTGGAGTAGGCATTTTGGAGACTGCTGGGAATGTGGAAGCATCTCCTGAAAAGTCTGATGCTTCAGAGGAAGATGTGCCTTTTGCACAATATCTGAGAGCAAGGGAGAGCCACTCCAAAGGGTGGAAATTGAGACATTAATAAGATTGAACAGCTGAAATGGACGGGAAACACTACCCATACGAGTTGCATTCAGAAGCCAGCATTGTCTTGTAATGCGTGCACTAGGATGGTAATGTGTACGCAGTTAACCTGTAAGCCTGGGCTCATCGATTTAACCCTCACGGTTTTATTTATATATATATATATATATATATATAATATGACACGCACATGCACACACCCCTGCCCCCCCCCCCCACACACACCCTAGAGGCGGGGGGAAGGGAGAGGCGAGAGCCAGCGTGCTTGGGGATCTGCTCCTGTAGAGCCACCTGGGTATCTCTGCCCTGTGCTGCTGCCTCCCTCTGATGAGGGGCATGCAAGAGCCGGCTTAAAAGCTGGTTCCTTGTGTGTCCTCCCTTCCCCCCCCCCCCCCCCCCGCTACGTAACATCCCTAGTGTGCACCAAACTAGATTGCTGTCTTTGTCTAAACAAACATTTAAAAACTGGCTGATCAGTACAAAGTGCTGTATAAAATAAATAGAATTTTGCAGCATGAATGTATGTGCTTCAGTGGGTTGAAGAATGTTATGTCCTACAATTACTGAGTGCTTGAGATGCCTTAGAACAGGGTTGGGGAACCTTTTTTGGGTCGGGGGCCACTGACCCACAAAAAAAAATCAGTCAGGGGGCCTCACACAAGCGAGAAACTGAGCCTCAGTTTGCTGGATCCAGGCAAGCTAGGGGCTGAATCTGGGCCCTGGGCCTGAGGTTTCCCTTCCCTGTCTTAGAATCTATGCAGTGTGAAATGACTAAACTGAAGTGTTCGGTCTACCTCGATTAACTTCACATGTATTAAAATCAAACGTAATTCATGGACATGATCAAATTGTGAGCTTAAGTACATTTTTGATTGGTACGTTCCTTGATAAGTGTTTGGCTACAACACAGTTGCACTGGTGTAATGTGTCTTTTTTATTTTTCTTTGCATGACCACCACCTTGCAGTTCTAAAAGGGGAGGCCGAGGTAGCTGAGGATAGCCAACATCAAGGCACATGGGGAAGGGACGTGACCACATACTTTTCTATATGCACAGGATGGAATATGTTTGGGTGGCAGACTGGCTGAAGGAGGGGAAATTGATTTTCAAACTCCTGCTTGGCACTGATTTGGGCATGTGATGAGTGCTGGAGAAAAGCAGAGTGAGCAGAGGACAGCAGGTGCTGTACAAGAGTGGAATGTGACTGCCCTTTAGTGATAAAATCCTTTAGATACGATGGTGTGCAACCAGTCCCTGGAAGACACAAGCCTGTTTGGGGTTAGGGGGATATGGCCAGAGGACAAATAATTATAGACCACTAAATTTCTGGAATGAAGTGCCTTCCCCAGAATTGTCACTGTTGTTGGGTTTTTTTTGGTTGGGTTGTGTGGGTCTTTTGGTTGGTTGGTTTGCTTTGTTTTTGTTGTTTTTGGTCTAGGTTTCATGGGACATCATCTTACACTCCTGTTTTTTGTTTGGTTTTATATGAGCGCCACACAGGCTTTTTTTGTTTGTTTGTTTGTTTTTTAAATGTGTGTATCCTCACAACAGCCCTATAAAGTAGGAAAGTGGTTTTTACAAAGGGGAAACCGAAGCACCAAGTGACTTTAGTGAGTATTGACATGGCAAAAAAAGACCTGTGTCAGAGAGTCTCCAAGCCTGGGTCAGCTGTCTTGGGCTGGACAGCTAAGGATAGCAGAGTGGATTGTTCAGGCTGGAACTGGGATCCGATACCCTTCCCTTCAATGAGTTTCAGGTCCTGGGCTCCAGCCTGAGTCCAAACATCTACAGTGCTATTTTTAGCCTCACAACATGCGCCCCAGTCCTTTGACCTGGGTTCTGAGACTCTCTGCCCAGGAACTCTCTCAAAGTCATGCAGGAAGCCTGCAGTGGAGCAGAAGCTGAATCCAGATCTTGGACTACCCACTAGGTATGTAGAAGTGTACACATGGAAATAGCTAACTGATGAGCCTTGGCTCATGGGTTAACCTTCACAGTTCCATGCACACACGCACTCCCACACTTCTGCCTCTGTATCAGGCAAGGGGCAGGTGGTACCACATGATGAAGCAAGAAAAGATCATTTGTGGATGCAAGCCAATTCATGCTGAAAAACCTAAAGCTGTACTGTAAAAACTGTTTTGCAAACAAAAAGCCTCTGACATCATTGTACGGAGGAAATGTTGGAGTTAATTAGCGTTCTGTTTTTTTGATCGGCTATGATAACCAGCCAGGACAGTCCTATTTTTCTGCAATGGTGACAATGAAAGAGTGCTTTAGAATGAGACTGGCCGGGGAGAGGAAGTTTGGGAGTTTTGCCATTAGTTTAGTTGGACCTGGGTTGTCACTGCTTAGTAGAGTTTTGCCTAATGTTAGAGACTTGCTGAAAACTAGAAAGGCCTTCTGCTGTAGTGGTTGTTTCTGAAGACTGGCTGGGATGTCCTTTTCAGGGAATCTGGCATGCTGACTTCTCTAAAGGAGACACTGATGTCATCTGTAGCAGTGTGGATAGTTCTTAACTGGCTTTTGCCTTTTTAAATTTTGTGTTATGGATTTAATTAACGCTTTATTGTACAGTTGATACATTAGCTTTGCATGCATGCCTGTGTCATGTTGCTGTGTAGTGGATGATCCACTCCTGTGTAGTTATTAGTAATACTAGTAACAAGTAGTGTTAGTAACTTAGCTCTGGTGTCAAAAGCCTCTTGACTCTCACCTTCCTCCTCATTACCTGCCTCCTTACTTCCTGCCTGTTCCGGAGCACAGGGCAGCAGCTGGCTTTCCAGGAATGGTACTGGGAGCAGCGTGTAACCATTTGGCTCATGCATGTTGGTTACTCATTTAAATGGCTACACTCTTACATCCCTGGAATGAACTTGTGTTCACACTCTGTGTACCATTGTAATCAACTTTGCACAAGACTTGTCACGTAAGGCATTTGAAAACTCAAAAATTGCTGATAAATAATATGGCAAAATCTGTCTACCCACATGATGTGTAAAGTTATGAACTGTAATGCTCTGTACAAGAAAGTTTCATGCTTTATATCATTAACACTTAGACTTTGAATAAGATTTATGAAAACTATGTATCATGTAAGGTGTCAATGGAAAAGTTATGGTTTGTTAAGCATGGTTAACTGTTTATATGCATGTATAATCTTTGTATATGAAGTTTATGAATATTGGCTGTATGCTGGTATCTTAAATCTGTGTTAGTATTCCTGGATGACACCATCTAGATAAATGTACATCACGCACGGACAGCTATGTACTGATGGCCCATCAAGTGCACACAGCTCACACAAGGGGCCATAGAAAAAATTCATCTGGCCCAGATAGCTCTTCTTGAGGATGCCTCAGACAGCAAGGGGCCAATGGCCACCCAATGTAAATTGGCAAACTGTGATATGCTTGTGTGACCCTGAACTCCATCTTGAGCTGGTAACTTTCTGCACACTGAGACTATGGACTTCATTTGGGACAGTATGTTTACATATCAATGGTAGAAGATGTAAAAGACACCTGATACATCTCCATGTTGCCTCTTTCCTTCCCTAATTGCCTGAACTATGACTTTACAACTGAAAAGAGCATCTTAAACGATAGACTGGAGAGACCTTCCAATCTTTAGGAATTTACCAGAGACACTTTACAAGCCAGAGTCTGTTCCACCACTGCTATAAACCTGATATAAGGACTTTGAAATCATTTGTATGCATATGATCTATTAATCATTTATAACTTCTTTTACTAATAAATACTAGTATATTGAGGACTGGCTGACAGCGTGATATTTGGGCAAGATCTTATGATTCATATTGCCTTATGTGTTCGATCCTCTGGGATTAGGAAGAACTTCACATGATTAATAAGGTTTTCATTAACCCCTCAACGTATTAGACTTGTTTATAGATGAGAGACAAGGCATGGATTGGATAAGGGGGATTGTCTGGTTTCTGGTTAGCTAATATGGAGCTGCAGACACTGTTTTGTTCCCAGTTTTGGGAATTGTCTGGTTCTTGCAATCTGCCCTGAGTGCAGCATTTGCAGTATGGTCCATCCCAGGTACCCAGTCACATGGACATACACTGAAATCAGGAGTGGAGTGTGTTACTCATATAAGAGTGGGGAGTGGTTAAACAAGTTAACCAAGACAAAGGGCTAGTGCCCCAGTCAGGGGTCATCAATGTAGTAATAGGCACTTTTTTTTTTTTTTTTTTTTTTTGCGCCACAAGGAGGGGAAGGGACAAAGATCTGCATCTTTTCAAAGAAACAACATGGAATGTCCTTCAAGCAGGAAATGCATTTGAAGGAGGGATTAAAAACTATTAAAAGGAGGGACAAACACCATAAGGTGGTACTCTTCCTCTGCTCCTCCCCCTTCCCTTCCCCTCCACTCCCCTCCCCACTCCACCATTCATCTTACTCATTTAACCTGAAGAGACAAGAAAGAATCATTGAACTCTGGGAGAGATTGGTCAATAAGTGTTAGGACCGTGTGATAAACTTTACTTTACTTTGGCACTAAAGTTTTAAGCATTTCTGGATTTTATGTCTCTTTGCTTGTACTCACAATCTGTCTCTCTATAGTTAATACATTTGTTTTATTTTTTTTCATCTAATCCAGTGTTTTTAAGTTGAAGTGTCTGGGTAACTCCACTTAGATGGTAATTGTGTGTATATTTTTACCTTAAAGAAATAATGGAGTGTAACAAACAGGGTTGGCACTCACCTCGCACAAGCGCTCCTGTTTTGCCGAGTGCAGGTTCTTGCACTCCCTCCATCTTAAAAGCCTTGCTGCTGTTCAGCCCTCTGGCTAACTCTTTGTGTGATAACAAACCCCTTCTGGGTTACTCCTCTAACAGGGACTCATCCCAGTGTCCTCTGTAGAGTCTCTCTGTTTGATGCCGTTCCTTCAGTTTGTTGTCCCACTCTGAACGAGAGTGGTGCCTCAAGGGCTTCCCCTCCTGGAGACAACTCCTCGGCCCTTAGCTCAGGGCTACCTTCAAGTCCATCAGTCTTTCAGGAGCTCTCCAGTGGGAGCTGTCCCTGCTTCTGCCAGCCAGCCACCTCTGACCTTCTCCCTTCCAGGACTGGGCTGTAACTTGAGCTGCCTCTAGTCCTGCAGCTTCTTTTGTAGTCCCATTTGGCTCTTGATTGGCTGGTTTCTTCCTACCCACTTTAGCTGCCTGGATGATTTCTCTATAGCCCTTGTGACTTTAGGGACTAGCCCCGTTACGTGGACTTAATATTTTTGTACTGCCCAGGAGAATGTTGGACAGTACGTGACAAACATTTCTGGGATAAAACTAGACTGGGAGTGTGTATAACCAAGGCTAATGAAGGCCAGAGTGTAACGCAAGTGTGGCTGGCAAGCTGCAGCCACTCTCTCACCCTCAGGGTGTGACTTGCATGCTGCAAGGCTGTTTGAGAGTGGTCCTGGTGGGAGCTACTATCAGCGGCATCAAAATTGCAGGGCAATAGTGACACTGGACTGGGTTGCATTATGGTATGTCACAATTACATTAAGTTTACACCAGAAATAATCCTTTGTGTCAGATACTCAGGACTGGCACAAATAATATGTGTGTTTTTGTTTATACATTGGAAAGAGCAAACTTCTATTTCTCTCTTCATAATTCTATTTTAGATGAGAAGAAGCAGATGGTTGCTAATGTGGAGAAGCAGCTAGAAGAAGCAAGAGAGCTGGTATGTCACAGAATTTACTATGTTATATGAAAGTTCCGATGGAACAAATAAATACAATACCATTAATGTAATGTTCAACAGATGTTTAGAAATGTTCTATCTATAATACAAGCAGGAATTGTATCAAATGTTAGAGGGTGTGAAGTTTTTTTGTTGGGGTGTGTGTGTGGTGGTGGGGGTTTTTTTTTTGGGGGGGAGGGGTATCTGGGCAGGTTGGACCTCCCTGGTTTGGTTCCTTTTGGACCTGAGCAGTCTCAGACCAGGGAGTTTGCCGGACCATTAGAGGTCAGAGCTTCCCCTGTTGGTTGCCCGGCTCCCGTGCTCCTCTCTTTCGGACCTTTGCCCGGCTGCTGGCCCCCATAACGCTTTCCTGGTATTGCTCCCCACACTGCTGCCCACTCACTGCCCCAGCCAGGACCACTTGGCCGCTGCCGGCCCCACTGCTGCAGGGTGTTACCAGGGGTTCCCAGCTGGGGCCGTTCGGCACCCCTTGCCCTTCTGCTGCCAGGTATTCCCCAGCCAGGGCGCCCAGATGCTCTGCTGCTTGGGCCGGCTTCACTGCCACTCGGGATTCCAGCTGCCCATCTCTGCTGGCCCCATTTCAGCTCGAGGGTTCCCCAGCAGAGTGCCTGGTCACTCCGGCCCTGCTGCCACCAGGGGTTTGCCAGGATTCCTGGTTGGGTCCATCCAGCCGCAGATAGCCCCACTGCTGCCAGGGGTTCTCCAGATGGGGTGGGAGCTTCAAAGATGCCACCTGGCCCAGCTGGGGCTCCCCAGCCCCTGTGTTGCTCCCACCTTTGGTGCAGCAACATCCGTGGCCCTGCCGGACGATGGATGCTGGCACCATTGGAAGATCTTAAAATGCTATGGGAATTCTAATTAATATGAACTGCCTAATACTCCTGTGAAGTAGATTACCCATTTATTACACAAGAGATTAACTGAGGCACAGAGCTGTTAAGTGAGGTGCCCGAGATCTTATTGTGACTTGATGATGATACTGGATGTGGATCATAGAAGAAATTGCCTAGATACCACATATACTTGATTCAAAGTGTTCTGCAGAGACACCATCTTCCAATAAACCGTTGTGGGGTTTCAAAGTATTCCCGTTCTTGACAGTCATATTTCTTACAAATTCTGCACTATTTTTATCATAAAAAGGAAAATACCAATGTTAGAAAATTAAACAATGGATTTCAGGTGGTAAATATCCAAATGCGTGGCTTGTGTGTGCCCAGAATTTCAGAGCAGTTATTTATTGTTTGTATTCCTGCAGCAAGTTATGTAAAGGGGAGGGGGAATAAAGAGGGAAAAAGAGAGAAATTCTGCTTGTGATGACATCCACGGATGCAAGACTACGTAAGAATATACATGCTTTTTCTAATGTTTAAGTTGATATCAAAATGAGGGGAATGTAATCTTAGTGTTTCATCAAAGTATGACCTTTTTCCTCTTAATATGTTGCACCTTGTGGAAGAGGTTTGGAGCATTTCAACTGAAAATGTATACAAGTCTTACTGCATATTCCTTGCCTATAGGTTAAGGGCTGAGTTCTGCTTTTGACTGTGTACATGTGATTTCCACTAACTTTATTGGAGGGCCCGTACTTGCTTCTGATGGCTGAAATTTACCCTTATTCTCACGAATTCTCAAGCCAGGAAAAGTCAGGGAAGCACCTAATTGTTTGGACTATTTTCCCCATTGCTAATCTTCCCCAGTTTTTATAAGCCTCTTGGTTGAATTCTAGTAATTACTCAGTAAGGCGCTTCTTCATCGAAAGAGAAATACATTTTTCTTTTGGCAAGTATGGCAAGATACAAGTGTTATGGTTCCTCTTTGCCTAAATGTCTGGGTTGTAGTTGAAGTTGTGGCTGAGACGATAATGAGATTTGGCTGCTATTCAACTCCAATTGAGGTTGTTTTTTTTAGTTCACTTGTGGGGGGTTTGGTCTCCCTGTTACAACTGGATTGAGTTTGATCTGCAGGTTTCTAAAATATAGTTTGAGCATTAGGCTCTGAAGATGAACTTAGTGATTCATTCCTAATCTTTTTTTTGGCATCACAGAAACTTGGTGGGATAATACACATTGTTGGGATGGAAGGGTATAGCTTGCTCAGGAAGGATAGACAGGGAAAAAAGGGAGGAGGTGTTGCCTTATATGTACACACTTGGACTGAGGTGGAGATGGACATCAGAGACGGAAGTGTTGAGAGTCTCTTGGTTAGGCTTAAAGGGGTAAAAAAACAAGGGTGATATCGTGTTAGGAGTCTACTACAGGCCACCTATCCAGGTGGAAGAGGTGGATGAGGCTTTTTTTAAACAACTAACAAAATCATCCAAAGCCCAAGATTTGGTGGTGACGGGGGACTTCAACTATCCAGATATATGTTGGGAAAATAACACAGCGGGGCACAGATTATCCAATAAGTTCTTGGACTGCATTGCAGACAACTTTTTATTTCAGAAGGTTGAAAAAGCTACCGGTTGAAAAGCTGTTCTAGGTTTGATTTTAACAAATAGGGAGGAACTGGTTGAGAATTTGAAAGTGGAAGGCAGTTTGGGTGAAAGTGATCATGAAATCATAGAGTTCACAATTCTAAGGAAGGGTAGAAGGGAGAACAGCAAAATAGAGACAATGGATTTCAGGAAGGTGGATTTTGGTAAGCTCAGAGTTGATGGGTAAGGAAGGTCCCATGGGAATCAAGACTGAGGGGAAAAACAACTGAGGAGAGTTGGCAGTTTTTCAAAGGGACGTTATTAAGGACCCAAAAGCGAGCTATACCGCTGCATAGGAAAGATAGAAAATATGGCAAAAGACCACCTTGGCTTTACCAGGAGATCTTGCATGATCTAAAAATAAGAAGAGTCATATAAAAAATGGAAAGTAGGACAAATTACAAAGGATGAATATAGGCAAATAACACAGGAATGCAGGGGCAAGATTAGAAAGGCAAAGGCACAAAAGGAGCTCAAACTAGCTACAGGAATAAAGGGAAACAAGAAGATGTTTTTATAAATACATTAGAAGCAAGAGGAAGACCAAGGACAGGGTAAGCCCACTGCTCAGTGAGGAGGGAGAAACAGTAACAGGAAACTTGAAAATGGCAGAGATGCTTAATGACTTATTTGTTTCGGTTTTCCCCAAGAAGTCTGATGAAGGAATGCCTAACATAGTGAATGCTAGTGGAAAGGGAGTAGGTTTAGAAGATAGAATAAAAAAAGGACAAGTTAAAAATCACTTAGAAAAGTTAGATGTCTGCAAGTCACCAGGGCCTTTTGAAATGCATCCTAGAATACTCAAGGAGCTGATAGAGGAGAATAGCCTCTAGCTATCATCTTTGGAAAATCATGGGGGACAGGAGAGATTCCAGAAGACTGGAAAAGGGCAAATATAGTGCCCATCTATAAAAAGGGAAATAAGAACAACCCAGGAAACTACAGACCAGTTTAACTTCTGTGCCAGGAAAGATAATGGAGCAAGTAATTCAGGAAATCATCTGCAAACACTTGGAAGGTGGTAAGGTGATAGGGAACAGCTAGGATGGACTTGTAAAGAACAAATCATGTCAAACCAATCTGGTAGCTTTCTTTGATAGGTTAACGAGTCTTGTGGATAAGGGAGAAGAGGTGGATGTGGTATACCTAGACTTTAGTAAGGCATTTGATACTGTCTCGCATGATATTTTTATCAATAAACTAGGCAAATACAACTTAGGTGGGTGCATAACTGGCTGGATAACCGTACTAAGAGAGTAGTTATTAATGGTTCACAATCTTGCTGGAAAGGTATACCCAGAGGGGTTTCGCAGGGGTCTATTTTGGGACTGGCTCTGTTTAATATCTTCATCAACGATTTAGATATTGGCATAGAAAGTACGCTTATTAAGTTTGCAGATGATACCAAGCTTGGAGGGGTTGCAACTGCTTTGAAGCATAGGGTTAGAATTCAAAATGATCTGGACAAACTGGAGAAATGGTCTGAGGTAAACAGGATGAAGTTTAATAAGGAGAAATGCAAAGTGCTCCACTTAGGAAGGAACAATCAGTTTCACACATACAGAATATGAAGCGACGGTCTAGGAAGGAGTACGACAGAAAGAGATCTAGGGGTTATAGTGGACCGCAAGCTGAATGAGTCAACAGTGTGATGCTCTTGCAAAAAAGCAAACATGATTCTGGGATGCCTTAACAGGTATGTTGTGAGCAAGACATGAGAAGTCATTCTTCCGCTCTACTCTGCTCTGGTTAGACCTCAGTTGGAGTATTGTTTCAAGTTCTGGGCACCGCATTTCAAGAAAGACGTGGAGAAATTGGAGAGGGTCCAGAGAAGAGCAACAAGAATGATGAAAGGTCTAGAGAACATGACTTATGAAGGAAGACTGAAAGAATTGGGTTTGTTTAGTTTAGAAAAGAGAGATTGAGGGGGGACATGATAGCAGTTTTCAGGTACCTAAAAGGGTGTCATAAGGAGGGGGAGAAAATTTGTTCATCTTGGCTCTGAGGAGAGAACAAGAAGCAATGGGCTTAAACTGCAGCAAGGGAGGTTTAGGTTGGACATTAGGAACCTTACTGTCAAGGTGGTCAAACACTGGAATAAATTGCCCAGGGAGGTTGTGGAATCCCCATCTCTGGAGATATTTAAGAGTAGGTTAGATAAATGTCTATCAGGGATGGTCTTGGTCAGTACTTGGTCCTGCCATGAGGGCAGGGGACTGGACTCGATGACCTCTCAAGTTCCCTTCCAGTCCTGGTATTCTATGATTCTATGAAGTGATTATTCCAGTTCCCCAGTTAGTGCTTCTTATGAGCACTAATACTGAGTTCTGTCTAAACTGTATGGCTGTGTCTACACTGGCATGAATTTCTGGAAATGCTTAAAACGGAATACTATTCCGTTTTCAGTTTTTCCGGAAAAGGAGCATCTACATTGGCAGGCTGCTTTTCCAGAAAAGCCCTTTTTCTGGAAAAGCGTCTGTGGCCAATGTAGATGTACTTTTCCGGAAAAGAGCCCTGATCGCCATTTTCACGATCGGGGCTTTTTTCCGGAAAAGACTACTGGGCTGTCTACACTGGCCCTTTTCCGGAACAGTGTTCCGGAATAAGGACTTATGCCCGAGTGGGAGCAGAATAGTTTTTCCGGAATAGCAGCTGATTTTGTACAGTAGAGCGTCGTTGCTTTTCCGGAAATTCAAGGGCCAGTGTAGACAGCTCGCAGCTTATTCCGGAAAAGCGGCTGATTTTCCGGAATAAGTGGCCCAGTGTAGACACAGCCCAAGTGCTCCAGTGATGAGACTTTTTGTTCTATATCCTATATAGTTTAATGATATTGTGGAAATGCTTTTTTTATGCTTGAGCATGGAGGTACAAGCAAATATGTAGTGGTCATTTATCTAGCAGGAGCCTTTGTTCCACAGTCAGATCCTACCTGTAGCTAGAACCATGGGCAGGGAGTTTGGAGATTTGGGGTCAGTACATGACTCGGCCATAAATTTTCTCTGTGGTCCTGAGAAAGTTACTAAAAATCAGTCTCTCTCCTTGTTCAAAAATAGGGATTTTATTTCCTTGCCTCATGTTCCAAAGCTAAATTAAATGATATTTAGGTTTGATATTATGATAATTGGAGCAATGCAAATATGTAACAGACCTTCTGTCTTCCCTTCTCTCTCTCACAGTATTGGTACAAGGCAGTTACAAATTTTTCGTATTTGGTTTTCTTGGCCAAGTAATTCTCTGCCATTGCTTGTTGAAAATGAGCAGAAATTGACTTAATAGCTTTTTTTTTATTCTCCTTGTGTTATAATAAATACAAATTTGAGAAATCTTCTCCCTCCCCCCGATTTAAAAAGAAAATCCTCCTTTAACGTTCTCATCCTAATGATCTTCATTTAATTAATGTGCTTCATCTTGCTTTCATGCTTTTTGTTTTTAGATCTCATTGCTAATACTACCAGACAGGTACTTAATGCAATTATTGGCTTTAAGCAATTACCTAACATGTCAATGATTAATGCCACATTTTTCTTTTAACAGTCATTGTGAACAAAAATTGCTAGTAACAACTGATTTGAAAAGTTTCCTTTTTAAACTAAAGGCTACAATAGAAAAGCAAAACAAACCACTGACATAAATTGCTACCACGTGTACTCTTGGTATACAGATTTGCTAAGTTGTATTTTCTAGTGAAAACATTGTCATTGGGCAAAATTTTTCTGGTTTAATTCACTTTATTTTGGTTTGTTCTTGGTAACAGAATTTGTTGGCAATACCTGAAGTTATTGGAAGCCTAAGAGTTAATTGTGTTAACACATGTTTTTGGCTTTTTAACTGTGCCAGAGCACAATGCCAATGCTGGAATTTAGTTGATTTAGGCTATATAGTTTTTCAGCCTCTTACACTCCTTTAACAAGTATGTGATCTAAAATTATTGATAGCTGAAGTAAAATATTGTAATTTTAACTACTGTACCTATCTGTAGCACCTGAATGCTATTTGATGGTGTTTATGCTTTCCAAATATCAAGATAGTCCAGTTTTGGTACCACATGACAGGTAAGATGTGGGCAAGTTAGGAAGAGTCCAGAAGAGAACAACAGAAATATGTCAGCTTTTTGAAAACTTTTATCATGACAAAAGGTTAAATTGGGCATGTTTGCTCTGGAGAAGTTTGAAGAGAAACCTTATAAATCTTCGAATGGGTTCAGGGATTATCAGTTGTTTTGTCCTACTTTCAGGAGACACAGAAGTAATGAACTTAATCTGGAGCAAGGGATATTTAAATTAGATGAGTGCTTTTCAACCTTTCATGTTTGTGGACCAATTTATAAGCTTTGAATGGAGTTGTGGATCCTTTTAGAAATTTTAGACATAGTCTGTCAAGCTCCAGGAGATCATAGGCCACAGATTGAAAACCACAAGGATACATATTAGGAAAAGCTCCTAGCCTCTGGAATAGGATTCCAAGGGAGGCTGTGGGATCGCCATAATTGGAGATTTTCAGGAAAAGATGGGACAAACCCCTACCAGGGGATGGTTTAGGTTATTTGATATGCCTCAGATCAGATTTGATGACTTAGAAGTTTCCTTCTAGACCTACATTTCTGTGATATGTGAGAATGAAGAGGTTCTCTTTGCGAAGCACAAGAGATAGAATGTATGTTAGTACTTCATTTATGTATGCACCTTATTTCTGTAGATATAACCTGATTGGATAGTAAACAGATCTCATGTTTAATAAAGTTGTGTTTCAGCGAAGGCCAAAGTACAGGTTGAACCTCTTCCTCTAGCACCGTGTAGCCTGGCATGATTTAGTTACTCACATGTTGACTTTTCATGATTGTGCCCAAGTTTCCTTTGGTCTCATAAAGCAGTGGTTCCCAACCTTTTTTAATACCGTGGACTGGCAAATCCATTTGCAAACTTTTGGTGGACTGGTAACTTTGATTTGAATACTTGCATATTCACTATGCAAAAACCATTTGTATATTCATTATGCAAAAACCATTTGCATAAAATCAAAGCCCCAGCTCCGAGAGGTGCCACAAACAGCCCCCTCTGCCTTGCCTCCAAGGGAGCATGCACCTATCCAACATGCAAATGCCACACGCATTTGCTGCCCATCCCAAACCACATTTAAGGAACTGCAGCTAATGTCTACATCATGAGTTTTTTGTGGCTGAAAAGTTGTGATATCTTATGCCTCTCCGGGACAGGCGCAAAAAGAAATGTCAGAAAATATGCTAATGATATCTTGCAACTTATGCTATTGAGTCCCTCAGCATATTTTCTGCTCAAAAACTCAGTGTAGACAAAGCCTGTGAGATCATCATATGGTAGAAGGAGAGGGATGGTGTTTTCAAACCCTGCATCGGATCTAGCTGGGAGCCAAACACTCAGTCCGAGACAAGGAGAGAAAAATACACACAGATTTTATCTTGAAAGTTTTGCATGGGAAGGTTTCTTATCTGCCCAGCCAGCTCCCTCCATTGACACCAGTCTTGCTCCTGCCCTGCCATAAAGGAGCAGGCAAGGTGGGGGTGGACACAGCACTGCTTAGAAAACGGGGATCCTCCTTTGCCAAGACACACAGTTCGAGTCTGGAGCTGGGAGAGCAGAGTCAACAGGAGGAGAGGGAGGGGGCAGGGAGAGAGGCAATGGGATTTATAAAGGAGCTTCAGGTGCTTAACAGCAAGGAGCCAGCTGAGTCCCCTTCGCGCGAGAGAGGAGGGGAAAGAAGCCCAATGCAAGAACACAGAGAGGGGAGAAGTAGAAGGGAACGCAGGTTGGGCGCCCTTGCTGCTCTGTGCCCATCTTTGCATGAGGCAGGGGAAGGTCCAGTCCCAGACCAGCTCTACGGCTTGAGCTCAAGGCTTTCTGTGTTGCATGTTTTCGTGCCGCCTTGTGTGTGCTGCCTCCCCTTAAGGGCACCCAAACCTTTGGTACCCTGAATTTTCAGGAGTCCTATGCACCAACGTGTGTTTTGAATGCCTAAAGATGTCCCAGGAATCCTTGGACATCCTTATGCTGGTGATTGGGTGTGATCTCTCAACCCTTGTTTTCTCATGGAGGCCAAGATGGCACATCTTTTTCCACGCCTCATAGCCATTCCATCGCACAGCTAATTTACATACACAGTCACCCTCACCTGAGGGTGAGATGGTTTGTAGTGAGCTGTGGGGGAACTACTGGCTGGCAGAATCAACATTTGGAATTTTATTCTGCCCATATTGTCCAAGTAGCTGGCAGCCAAACACTCAAATGAGATCTGTAACCTTCCCTCAATATGCTGTTTAATCCCCTCCTTAAAGTCCCCTGAAAGTAATGATGAAGGAAGCATAGAAGTTAAGGATTATTGCAGAAATGTGTTGGGATTGAAAAACAAATGGATGTTGTATGAAGGAAAGAGAAAGCAACTTCAGCTTTGAACCAGGGACTGTTTGCATGTTAGGCAAACATGATAACCACTACACCCCAGAAACCAGTTGCTGGTGTGTTTTGGGCCCTTTTCTAAAGCTTTCTGTGTAGCCAGGGCACCAGACAGTTTCCCTTTGGAAAACAAAAAAAACAGAGGGTCATCTGATAAGTAGTAATATTTTATGTGGTACCAAAATGATGAGGAATTTAATTTATGCTCAAAAAAGCACACGTGCAAAGAGCTGCCAAAAATAAACATTCACTGGGCAGATATTATCCAGAATGTAAACCTGGGTCATTTCTCCAAAGAGGTTGCTGGTAGAGAATCTGATGGATGTGAACATAAGAACGAACGGAGAGGGAGAAGGATCAGTCTCAGAAAATTACTGTCTTCCAAAGGCAGCTGATATGTCACCAACTCAAGTGATCCAAAGTAGCACAATCCTATCAGCCCAAAGACTCACATTTAACTCAATTGATTCGAATCAAGACCTTATTAACCAGAAATGTATCTTGGTCTGCACAGTGCATTTAGTGATAATTACTGTGGCCGGGATAGGATTTCAGAGATGCTATATAGGCTACTGAGAGCTGCTTACACTAAACTCTCAATAAACACAACGAACTTTGGTGAGGGCTGTGTGGGAGTGGTATAAGATTTTGTTCCAAGTAAATAATCAGTGGCAGAGAACTCAGATCATGGTAATTTTATAACTAAAATTCTGATAACTAAAGAACACATGCTAAGATTTGTACCAGAAATAGGAAGGAATATTGTGCTATGTGGTCTTCTAAGCTTACTGTGATCTAGTCCTAAAATTTGTTAGCCAATGGGTGAGTAGGTTAAATTGAAACACATGTGACTCAAGGGATCTAGCTGTATTTTCCAAATGTCTAAATTTATAATCTGTTATTAAATAAGAGCAGACAGTAATACTGCTGTTCTGGGAAAGATTCTGAACAGCTGTCCCAATCTGTTGCACTGACAGTCTCTCCTGGGATTATAAGTTGTATACCTTTGCTTTAGCTTCCATTGCAGTATGATTGAACAAATAATAGTAGGGTGAGATATACTCTTTAAGTTTACCTGTTAGGATTTTTTATGCTTTTCAAGAATAAATGTTGAAATCTAGCTCGGCTCAGTTTCCTTGGAAGACCAATATAATACCTGTGTAAGAAAATATATTAAAACAAGGGATCGTTAACAAGGAGCAATGTTTACAATATTTAATATGAAATCAAACAACCATGTATTAATTAGTAATACAAGAATTAAAAAAAAAATTAAGATCAGAGTTTTAGAAATCTGCAGCACTCCAAAAATATCTGTTAAAAGAATCTTTTTCTTTTTTACCTTAAGCCATTAACACCTATGTAAACATTATTAGACATCTTCAGAGGGGTAGCTGAGTTACTCTGAAACAGGAAAAACTTATAACAGCCAATGGTCTGGTAGCACTTTAAAGATTAACAAAACATGTAGATGGTATCTTGAGCTTTCGTGGGCACAACCCACTTCTTTGGATGACTGGAGTGTTGGGTCTCCAGAACCAAGAACATCCAACACTCCAGTCATCTGAAGAAGTGGGCTGTGCCCACAAAAGCTCATGATACCATCTACATTTTTTTGTAAGTCTTTAAAGTGCTTCCAGACTACTTGTTTTTATTTGAAATGTAATCATGCAAATGTCCTGGCACATACCCACCCCATGCAGCCTCTTCCCTCCTCCCAACCTATCTAGAGAAAAAGGACTGCAGCAAGTGAGTCAGGCTCTCCCCCAAAAGCCCCCCCCCCCATTTCTACCTCACTGCACAGATGCCAGCACCCACCACTAACAAATCACTGGGTACAAGCTTCTCTCTGCTGTTAGACTTTACTACTACTATTTAGTGCTTCTCACTGCATCTCAGATTGCTTCTCAGTCTTTTTTTTAATATGTTTATCCATAGCACCCCTGCAAAGTTGGCAGGTTTTTAGAAACCCTATTTTTACAGAAAGGTAACTGATGCACAGAAAGGCTAAGTGATTTGCCCACGGTGATATAAGAAGTCTTTGGTGGGGCTGAAAATTTAAATTTGAGTCTCCTAAGTCCTAGGCTAGAACCACTGGACCAAATAACTGGTAAAATAGAATTGGTCAAAATCCCTTTGAAAAAAAGTTGCTTGACAGATAGAAATTCACTTCGAGGTGTTAATGATTATAGTCTGGGAAAGCTACTCCAAAACTAGAGAAACAAGACCAGCTTAAAATTGAAACAGCAATATAGTCAATCACATTGCACCCTCTAGAACAGGTGACTGTAAAATGACTCCCCAGATCATTGCCACTTCTACTGTTCAAAATTTCCTGACAAAATCCATTTAAAATTACAAAAAATCTGCAAAGTGGGATATTTCTTACCTTGCTGCGGGAAGTAAACCTCATGTCCTCTTAAATGAAGTGAGGGAGAAAACTCAACAATTCCTTATCCTTAGAACTTTGCTGGTCCTTAAATCTCCCAAAGAACAAAGATTGCTGTTGAAAACTTTTGTCAGCAAATGAAGGAGATTCAAACCCCCACTCCTAATGACACATTATTAAATAAGAAGCTCAAAGGGGCAAATATGTCTCCATGGCTAATGAAATAGATTTATGTGGGAAAATAATATTAGAGGCTTAAAAATAGGGATTAACTAGGTTACTGGCTAGTTATAACATTTAACTTATAGATGAGCAGAGCAAGACCATTTGCAGGGTTACTCCTCTTTGCATGCTTCACAGCCTCTTCAAACAGATTCAAAGTCTGATGAATCAGTTTCTTACAGGAACCCTATTTAAAATTGAGAGAAATAGTTACTGAAATCCAAATCCTAGGAGTAACTTTTAAGGGGAGCTGTATTCCATCACAGCTTTGATAAATGTTTTGATGGAATCCCTGTCAGGCCCATCTAGTCAATCCTCTTCCTTTTCTAGGGTCTGTCAAAAAATAAAAATAAAAAATGAAACACTGAGCCACTAACTTTGTGATGAGGCCTAAATGTCCCAGGACAGTGATAGTCAGTTCTCCTTGGTAGCACATAGGTCTTGAGCAAAAGGGTCTGAGGCCAAGCAGTTTGGTTTCATGTGAATAACACATTATTGTTTAACAAGATTTTCTTGGTGGTCACTTTTTTTGTTTGCTTCTTTATTAAAAAGAACAATGATTCTTTTTAGTTGCATTTCTTAGGTATTTTCCCCTTTGATCTTTTTTATCTGAACATATACAGACATGAACTGTCTACTGAAACTGGTAGTGTACAAGCCATTTAAATTAAACTACTAAACTTTTAGTTTTGGAAAGTCGGGTCTAAAACAATGAATAATATAGAAGTAAAACTAGCTTTCTATAGCTATCCCTTGTAAAATCCTTGAAATAGAAGCTTGAGATTCTGCCTAAATGAAAGACATTTCTCTCCCATGCCACACTGTTATGGCTGAGATCAGTGCGAAATGAGTAAATATTGCTCAGTTTGTCTATTAATATAATGGAAAGATGTTTTTTGCCTTTCTTAAAGGTGAACTAAAAGTAGTATTTTAAAAAGCAGATAATGAATTCTTTACTGTGGCAAAATAGCATTCCTAAAGAGGCATTCCTAAAGCATTCCTAAAGAAGGCTGCGTGGTCCCATAATTAGAGATAATAACTAGCAGCTGCACCATTTCTGGGTTCTCATTACTTCTGATTCACTCTTTGTGCAGTTTCCTTGAGTGTTAGCCCACTTATTAAGAGGGAGGAAAAAGTAACGAGAAGATCATACTGAAAACTAGAGGTTGTCACTGAAATTTCATATTCAAATGTGAATAAAATGTTCTAAATCCAGACTCGTCTACTGAACTGGCTTGAATTTTTGAGGGTTAGCACCCTTGGTTCCCACTGAACCTGACCGCCCAAAGCTCTGTACCCCAAACTCATTTAGGTGCAAGGATTTTTTTTGTATGCCTACCTCTAGTCAACCAGTTGAGAAAAGATTGGCCATGGAATACTACAAAGTATATAAATCATCACAAGCATAACCATCCGTAATGGTTGATGATAAAGAACTTTAATTTGTACGTGCAGTTTCATCAAAGTCTCCAAAGTGTCCTAAAAAATACCTGTACAGCATCTCTTGTTGGGTAGGTGCTATATTATACCCATGTACAGAACCCAAAATAGAGGGGCAAAGATGATTAGTAACTTGTCACACAATCAGCTAGTGGCAATTATAATGGCATTCAGGAGGCCTCAATCCAGTCACTAGTTATGTCATTTTGTTTTCTTAACCCAGTACTAAAGTGTCTAGTCATAACTGGCTTTTATACTGCAATATAAAATCTGGGCTATTCTCAAAAAGTAGTCATTGGTGTTTGTGGGCAACTTAAATAACTTCTCGTCAGAGAAACAAGGATGTAAATGGACATAAAATGAACTTAAGTTTCTTTCTCCTGTTTTTGAATTACTAGCTTGAACAGATGGAACTTGAAGTTCGAGAGATCCCACCCCAAAGCCGAGGAATGTACAGCAGCAGAATGAGGAGCTACAAACAAGAAATGGGAAAACTTGAAGCAGATTTTGTGAGTTTATTTAGATGTGATAAAAGATGGCATTTAAGAAGAAACTTACCTTAGTGTTACTGTGCAGCATGAAGTAACCACATTCTTCCATTTCCCTGACACACTCCAGGTGGGCAAGCTTTGGGGGTGGCGGTGGGGAGGGGGTAGAGAGTATCCTTAATTCATGCAAGGATGGAAAGAACTCTCATCTCCCTGTCCACAAATGCAAGAATATTTGTGCAGAATTCTTCTATGGGGAGGAACCTCACTAGCTACTTGCTAGTGTATAGTCCTAGCTAAACTGTGCAGACCCCTTGCTCCTACTTTCGTGTATACATACAGGCATGTACACACATTGCTTCTCTCTCTAGCCACGTTCTTCTAACCCGACTTCTTGGCAAGGATTGAGTAACAGACCATCGTTGTTCTACTGGGAGAAGTAACTTAATTTTACACTTAATTTTTAAACTTATGAGACTAGTATGAAGTACTTTATTATCCCTTATAAACTACACTTTTCAGATTAAATGAAATCACTGCATTACTCCCTATTCATGATTTATTTTCCTTTGTTTGGCTAGTCATTAGCTATTTTGCAAATTTGTTATCCTCTGTGAGTTTTAGGTACCAAATGCAAGCTAGCAAGGTTCTCCTGTCTGCTGCTTGTGTTACAGCTTGCAAGCCATTGGTCCTATTTGCTGGAAATAGTGAACAGATGTGTACACACACAATTGCTTCTGAAAGGGCTGGCTGAACACTTCAAAGCCATCTACTATTTCTTTCTGGATATAAATATTACGTGAGACTCAAGTTCATCTCCTCTGAAGTGAATTTTGTCCAAGAAAGATCATGATACTGTAAATATGTTTTTTTTTGTTAGTCTCAGAGGTGCCACAGAGGTGCCACAGGGCTACTCATTTTTAATGTGACACTATAGGGCACCCAGCTTAAAATTCCATAGTATCCTAAGGTTGGAGCACCAAGCTCCAACAGCATGCAATCTAGAGTTGGGGAGAATGAACTTCATTGTCTGTGTTGAGAACCCCCTACTTCCCTTTTGCCTTTTCCCTGTCATGCTCTTAACAGCTAACAGAAGGAAAATTGGCCTTACCATCTTCACAGGGAGAATTTGGAATTAGGTAAAGATGAGGGCACAGTGAGAAAGGACTATCCAATGAAATAATGAAACTGGGTTGCTTGGGGGAAGAGAAGGAATGAAAGCAGGGCCTGTAATAGAGCAACAGAAAATAAATGATGGTAGAGCATGGGTTGAGGATGAGGAAATGCAAACAGCGCAGGGAGAGAAAAGAAAATAGAACAGCTTGAAGTAACTGGAAAATAACAAGTAAGATATTTACTAGAAAAATGGAAGAAAAAAGGAAAGGCTGTAAAAGACAATGAAAACAGCAATAGTCATGATTAGAAGAAATTATGTTGAGAGCCGAACTGTTCAGTTCACTGTCATGCCACTGAGGCTAAGGTGACACAAGCATTCTAGTAAGCAAGGTGGCATTCTAATTCTTTTTTTAGAAGCTGATAGTTTGCACAAATTTTCACTTAAGCAGGTGAGATTATTTCAAATTTACTCTTTACCCAAAGGTGAAGTTTCTGGAAAGTGGTTAGGCTGTGCATTCCAGGCGGCAAGAGGGGGAAATAGGCTATACATTCTTTTAGCTTTTTTGATCTGCACTAAGGGCATAGTGACTGGGGGAAATTATTTGAAAAATTGCATTGAAATGAAAATGTCTTTTCAATGCTCTGATGAAAATCACCTTGACTGAGCTGTGATCTGTTGGTTGTAAGTGTAGTTCACAGCCTAATAAGAGTGTTAGATGACATTTGGAAAATGTGGTTGAAAGTACATGTCTTCTGAAAGAAGTTTTAATTGGGAATGCTGTTGGCAGTTCATGATCACCTTACAGACTCCTATTTTTTGAGGCTTGCTGCTCTTCCAGAAGTAAAATACACACATGAGCTGGCAGACTTAGACATGGTTCTTACGCAATCTGGATCCCATTTATGTTGGCTACTCCTGCTCTTCCTTACTGTGTGAAGGAAAGTGAAGTTGTAAGTAAGCATTTCTCAATCTAGAGCCTAGTATTTCATTTTGAGACTAAACACAGGGGCTTAGACAATTTTTGTCTTAAAAAAACCCAACAACAACCCAGAGATCTTTAAACCAAAGCACAGGTCTGCCTTAATCAATTCTCTTACCATGTTTTGAAATGTCATGATTATAGCTGTGGATAACTCTCTCTTGGCCACTTACCTATGTAATGTAAGTAGAAGGATGTGAAAGCTGATTTAAGACTAATACTGTCTCTTCAAAGTGAATTGCATAAAGCATCTGGATCAGCACTTCTCCTCCTCAAGCTTTAAAATGAATGACATATCTGGGACTGCAAGTTTAGTTTTATACACAGTGTAATGGAAAAAAAACTTTTCTACCAAGTTTTGTCTGCTTGACAGAATCTTGAAGACCTATTCAAGCAGTTATTGAAACCAACGTTTTGACAATATTCTTAACACTTGAGAGCAGCATGCATTAAGTCTGCAGAATGTTAGCTTCTTTATTTATAAAGGAGAGGGCATTTAGGTTGAGTGATGGCAGATATTATTTTCAGATGGAAAGACCACTTGCGTTTAGTTTGCTGGCCAGGGTGGTGAGTGACTATGTTGACTTGGAACTGAATGGTTTTCTTTTCTGTGTCATTGTCATATGGTCACTGGGCATCTCGATGATTCAGTGAAACTTGTATACATTCATAATACGTCACACTTACTAAGTCTTGAAGTATATGTTGAAACTATATGAATCTTTTAGCCTAGTGCAGTCATACGCTGAAGATGGCTCTAAAAATGGCCTTGCAGAGTTTTGTTTATTGTGCCTCAAGCTAATTTCCAGATCAAATATGAACAGGTCATAAATAGATGATTTTCTTAGCTCAACTTGAGCTTTCAGTTTCTAGCTGTTCTTTCCCACACATCATTGTTATAAAGATCATGCAGTCTGTACACATCTGTGCAGCTTTAAGTTCAGATTATGCTGCTTGCAATCCCCATGCAACTTCCTAGTTTTCAGTCTGGTTGCACAGGTGTAACTGATAGCTCTGTAACTGGAATATATGCTGCCCAAGAAGGAATAGTATCTAACTCTCTCCTGACTGTATTGTCTCTGCAGTACTAATGACATATAAAAGCAATAGATTGTTTGTATTATTATGGTAAGCAGATTCCATGGGACTCTGAAGAGATACAGGTAGCAGATGCAGATGGCACCATGTTCTATTAATCGCATCTCTCAGTGTATGAAATTCCAGCCATTGAGGATCTGATTTCCAATAACGTGATTTGGGTAGTACAGTACCTTATTCCCAGGGGATTCCATTAATTTTCAATAAGTTCCCTTTCTTGTTTAATAGGATACGGTTCATCACGAGTAAGGACATGAGAAGCTAGTCCATGAGAGGGCAACTACATTCAACTTTCCAACTAAAAATAGTCAGTGAACTTATACATAGCCCTTTTATGGGGCTGTGAGTAGCATAGGTAAACTTTAGGTTTTCATAGCTCTCTTAAAATAAATCCCAACTGAATATCAGCTAGGAGTGAGCCTTGAATCCAGACTCTTGTAATGCTAAAGGTAATGTAAAATAGAGTATCACACTGTGGCATGTGCTTGCAGTTTGTGTATGCCAGGGTAAGGGCTCTATCTTGTGGTCAAATGTGGAGTTGCATGCTGCTTATTCTTGCATTTCAGAAAATCTCTGAACTAAAGCTCTGGGACCATCTCAAAGGAACTCTCTCAACCTGAAATCCACTCACCAGGGCCGGTTTTAGGAAGTGTGGGGCCCAATTTGAACAATTACAACGGGGCCCCGCAGCAGTTTTGGTTGAGGGAACCCCCCCCCCCCACACACACACACACAAAACAAAACCGCACACAAAAGTTTCAAGTGGGGGCCAGAAATTTTTTTGGTTGAGGGGGAAACTCTCCCCCTGCCCCCCCCCTCCACACACACAAAATCCCCAGCTACCTCCCCTGCAAAGCCCCGCAGGTAGCTAACACCCCCACGGCACAGGGAGACCTTGTGCTCAACTCGCACTTCCTGCGGCGCAGGCAGCCTCTGCACTCCTCCGGGGCCAACGCCCCCTCCCACAGCACACCTGGCACACTTCCAGGCAGGGACAGCGGGTTTGTATAATTTTTGTTGGTGCCCCATTAGCCCCACCCCCTGACCCCCGTTAACCACATTCCCTGACCCCCATTAACCAGGCAACACGCTCAGGCAAGATGAACACATGACCAGAAGTAAAAGGTATCATTTCCCCACCAAATCCCCCTCATGCAACTACCCTGCAGTTGCATTAACCCAATGCAGTTGCAGCAGAGAGGCTGGGGGAAGTGTTCCCACTAAGGCTATGTCTACACTCAAGGCTTCTTGTGCACGTACAGCCGTTCTTGCGCAAGAACCCACAGAGTATCCACCCTACCCGCCTTCTCTTATGCAAGAGCATTTACAGTATGGCGTGGAAAGAAAAGGCATCTTATGCAAGAGCTGTGCTCTTTTCTAATAGGTGTAAGCTCTCTTGCGCAAGAGGGCAGTGTGGATGCTCGGCAGGGATTTCTTGAGCAAGAAAGCCCTATGGCTAAAATGGCCATTGGAGCTTTCTTGCGCAAGAGAGTGTCCACAATGCCATGGATGCTCTTGTGCAAAAGCACAGCTCACACATGGCAGTGTGGATGTGTTCTTGCACAAGACTTCTTGCATGAGAACCCTTGCACAATGTTCTTGTGCAAGAAGCTGCCAGTGTAGACCATGTAACTCGCTGCCCATGCTTCTGAGTTCAGGGCGTGGGGCCCGATTCCAGGGAATCGGGTGAATCAGCCTAAGGCCGGCCCTGCCACTCACAAGTGGCTTCAGTTACTATACCAACCTCTCAGGCTTTCTCACACTATAGTTTTACAATTGCATTGTTCAATGTTTTTTTTTTCTCTCTTGATGGTGCGTGAAGGACCTACCTGAACAGTGTCAAGAGGCTATCAAATGCTCAAAGTCTAAAAGTGTGTGTGTGGAGGGGGGAATTTTCTGTAATCTTTTGGTTATAGTGCTCTTAAATGCTAGTACATCAGAGAACAAAATAGGCCATGCTTAATTAAAAAAACCAAACACTTCTCTCTGTTTTAACCCTGATATTTTATAGAACCAGGTGGCACAGCTAATGGGATATTGAGCTTTCTTGATTGAATCAATCCTAAACTGGTGTTTACTAAAAGTTGTAATTCAGTATTAGCGCTAACTGAAAATTAGTATTAATTTATTAGTATTATTATAGAGCCTAGCAGTCCCAGTAGTTTTCTGTTATTAGGTGCTGTTGCAAACAAAACAAAGTGTCCAAAAGAGCATACAATCTGAGACAGGAGACAGCAAATACAGACAGGGGAGTACAAAGAAACTATGATATAATATTGGTCAGCATGATAGGTTGTAGGGATGTTAGTGGTTAACTGGTAGGGCCTGGAGAGGTGGTGGAGGGCACTCTTAGCCTATCCACTCGCCACTCCTTTTTAATCTGTTTTACATCCCTAATAGGTTGTGGCTCAGTTCCTAGTAGACAGATATCCATTTTAGAGAAGTGAATACCAGTTGACTGTTATTGAAAACTGGGGTTAATAGAGCTCTCTCAAACTGCCAGCATGACTTCCAAAGAACAGCAGACATAGGAACTACCGTTATGCTGTCAGGATAGGACTGAGACAAAACTGTAATGGAGGCACTTCAGACTAACTGCTAGTGTTGTATCTTTTCAGTAGCTAAATAGAGTAAGGCTGTGAGCTTTCATTTCAGCATTTTCCAAAGATTAACTTGATTTTCCCTCTACCCTAAATTGTCTGTGCGTATCATGAAGCTTCACAGGATAGCTGAGTTAGTCTGTACAGAATACATTTAAAAAACAACAAATGGTCTGGTAGCACTTTAAAGACTAAACAAACTTGTAGATGGTATCATGAGCTTTCATGAAAAACTCCAGTCATCTGAAGAAGTTGTCTGTGCCCACGAAATCTCATGATACTGTCTACATGTTTTGTTAGTCTATAAAGTGCTACCAGACCATTTGTTGTTTAAGTTTAGCATGAGCATATTATGTAATTTTTATTTTTTACTTATATTATGTGTTACCTTCACCCATGCATTTTACATTACCGATGGTATTAGTGTGGAGAATTTTCTCACTGGAATATACTGTCATCCTGCTTGCAGTGCCAAAGATGAACTAGCCACCCCAAACTTATTATGAATGTTGGCTCCTTGGTGAAATAAATATCGCAGGTCTACTCACTAAATGAAAGACCCAGTTCCCATTCAGCACCAAATAAGATGTAGAGCGACAAGATATCTCACCTGACCAAGAGGCACTGCAACTGGACGTTTAGTGGACATTTTCTATATAAGGAACATTTCTCTGTAGGAATATACATAGTTGTAAGTGCTCACAGTTCCAGAACTGAATGTTTATGTAAATAGTATCCCATCCCTATTTAAACAGATGAAGAGTGCACATAAACAAAGTTTTGTCTCGACCTATAACTAATTTTCCATTGTGCTCATATTCCGCTTGTGCATACCATCTTACATATTCAAAGCACTGTGGAAACATTTCAGTCTGTTTGTTTCTCATTTTTTATTGATGGTCACGATATAATAATAAAACATTTGTGCATGGTTGATTGTTCCCACAATACCTTTCATATGTATCTTGATTTAGGTTGTGAGGTCATCAGGACAGAGACTCCATTTGTATATTCCTGTAGAGTGCCTAGCCCAATGGGGCCATTACCCTGATGGAGTCTTCTGTACTGTATCGCAAATCTGAAGTACAGAAATGTTAGTACATGAAACCATCACTCCTTTAAAGTCTCATAGATATGGCTGAAATAAAAACCTACAATAGAACACACTTTGAATATCAAAAAAGGAAACTTACAAGCAAGTAATGAGAAAAAATCTTTGCATAGTTTATTTATCCACTATGCTACCTTCAAGTTATAATATAAAAACTTTGGACTAATTAAAATAAGTATTTTTGATGTTCTAGCAGTACTGTAGCATAGTTGCATTTCAGCCTGTAACTTGATTTTTTTTCAAACTTTTATAAGAGAAAGCTTTCCATTTGCGATTAATATTGCAAAAACAGCTACCATCAATAAGCTTAGGAAGCTGAGAATGCCTCTGCAGTAGCAATGTATGTTCAACAAGTGCCCCGGGGAAAAGAGCTGGTAATTCTATTTATAACAATTCTCTGTTAAAAAATCTCCTAAAGGAGTTATGTTGAGGTCACATGACTTGAGAAGGGTTGTGTCACATGGAGTTACTTTATTACTCAAGTCACATGGTACAAAACTATCATTTGAATCCAGAAAAGATTACCTGAACCATGGTAATAAGTACACCAGTCAGACCTCCAGTTATCACATACTTTTTTCATACTTCCTTCCCTTCTTCTAGTTTACACTTGTCTACCGATACTGGAATCCATACTACTATATGGGAAATAAAAGAACATTAGTGAAACAGATTTAGTTAGTGCCGGATTTATTCAAGTCTAAATCTCCTTCCACTTTTGGGTTTAATTAAAATATATTGGTTAACTCTTCTGCACCATGTTGTTTCTGCTACATCATGTTTTCAGTTTATTTGTAAAACAGCAAGGGAGTGTTTTCTCTTTACAAATTGAGTTGTGAGCAGATGTGTATAAAATGCAGTTGTGCTGCTGAATCTACTTTTTTTTAAAATTAAACGTAACCCCCATCTGCAATAGAAAATGGATTTATTGCAAACGAGTTGTTTGAAATGTCTGAAATCAGTTTCATCTTGCCCACACTAGTAATAGAGCTCTGAACCTGTACCAAAAGTAGTTTTATTGTTAGTATGGACACAACAAAGCTAACCTGAGAAATTTCAGACTCTTTCTTGAAAATGATATTCACCATTGTATGGTAACAAATAAACTATTTTGGGCCTTAGTTCAGAGTCATGTATAACATTAAAATGTCTGTACTGGCTTTGTTTGTTACTATGCAAAGGTCTTATTGCATGTCATCTATATTCAGTCATTGTCAAACATACTTTCATTGAGGAGAAGAGAAGTGTATTTACTCCCTTTACAGCTGGTGATGATTCTGAAATGAAACTGTTGACAAGTTTTTACTTAGAAAATGACTTAGACTAAAGGTGAAAGAAGGTTGTGGACTTGTGTCTGCCTTTGTGCATGTTGAGGTCCCTTGAATCACTCTGCTCTCGCACTGTATGTTCAACAAGGAGTTGTGTTGCTTGTTGGAGCTAAGGGCTGGGGTGGGATCAGCAGGGCACTGCCGTCCTCTACAGATTATTGGAGTTGTGTGGGGCCTTTCATCTTTCTGTACTCTTCATCTCACTCTTCTACCCAAAACATTTCACCTTACAGAGACACTCAGGAAAATTCAGGAACCTCATGAAATTTTTCCACACTTTTGTCCTCTGCAAATGGATTCCCATCCAATCTGTTATGTAAATTTTAATAACAGTGAATTGGATATAATGAAGTAGGATTGTTGAGAGAGGGGAAGGAGATACAAAAGATTACTCTAGTGTTGTCTAAGCCCCAAACTGAATTTCTAAAGGGAGCCTTAGCTCTATTGTGAGTTGGCTCAGTAACTTGGCTCCATAGCAAAGACCTAGCTACCTCTGAGGATCTAGAAAATTCACTCATCTCTGCTGCACCTTGAGAATATTTATGGAAAGAGGGTGTGAAAGAATGAGAGTAATAGAACAGCTGGGTGAAATTATTTCTCCATGAAATTGACCAATGATGATTTCCTCCTCTTTGAGAGAAGTGTGAAAAGAAGAGTTAATGTACTTAATTTATAATTAGCCTACGGGGTTATGATCATCTGAATTGAGATTCCTTAGAGACCAGTTCAATGAAACATCTAAAGTTATAAATCAAAAAATAAAAGCTATTGTTTACTAAGATTTCTTCTGTGCTTGATCAGTAAACTATGTCCAGTAATATGATATTATTGAATGATTCTGTATGGTTTTGAATAGCCTTATTAAGAAGTCTTCACCATGCCAACATGTAGGTAACTTGTTCTGGAAAAAACATCACTCGTAGCTTCATTTTCCATGCCATTATAATTGTTTAGCCTTGGAAAGTGTCAACAATCGTAAGGCCAGTGTAGTGATGTGATAATGAGTTTAATAAATTCCCACTCCTCAGTAACTGGACAGAGACCCACTTATTTCAAATAAGTCTACCATCTGTTAGTGACTGAAAGATCCTGTTGACTTATTTTGAATTTGAACTAGTGATCTAGAGAGGATTAGATCCCACTGCAGCTGCTTTGTCTCCTGAAACATCCTTTGCATCCCAGTTTTCTTTCACCGCACCCACAAAAGCAGGTACTGCATTTTAGAGGAGGCCTAAAATCACTCAGTTCTTAGCATAGATTCCCTTGCAATGGATAACTTATGTCATTTAGTGGAAAATCAGTTATTGTAATTTGGATTTTGGACTCTTGTGTGGAAGCAGTGTTGATTTGTCGCCTCTAAGTCTGCTTTCTTACTCCGTGAATAAAGATGCCTGGATGTTGGCAATGACCAGACTTTCCTTTTCACCTTTCTTCGTTTTGTTTTTCCATCTGTACACAACAGTATGTGGTTTTTATATCTTCCTTTGCTCAGCAAAGCTTCAGATCTTTTGCTTGCTCTTGTTGTTCATTCACATTGGCAAAAACAGCATCCAGTTTAATTAAATATATTTCTCGCCACCCACAAAGGTAACTTCATATTGAGGAAGTGTGATTCTGGTAAAGCAATGTGACTATAAAACTGACATCATGGCTTTAATATTTTATTCTCTCTCAGTGATTCCTTATCTTAGTCAAATGATCCTTTTCTACCTGCCATCTCCAAAAAGAATCAAGTTGTTTTCTTTCTGCCTCTGATATCATCACCAGTAATAAAGATTCTACGGTGTGAATGTAGCTGTCAGTTTTGTTGATACATGAGGCAAAACAGAATCTAGTTCACTCTCCCATAGTCACACGGTCTCCCTGGTACTAATACAAGTAGAAACTTTTATTTTTGTTACTAAAATGAGAGCATATGACTTAAGGAAATGCCAGTAACTGGCAAACTGAGTCAGAAATACCATTTTTCCTATGGTCACTTTTCTGATTATATTCGCAATGTTTAGAATTCCTGAAAGGTTATCTCATATGTGTTTGGCTACAGAATAAGGAGACACATGAGCTGCTGATATAGCCCCTACAGAGCAGACAATGTTTTGACATGTTTGAGATTAATTATAGAGCTTTTTAAACTTCTCTTTTAGTTTTGTTCGGGGACCGACACTAGATGGCACTGTTTGTTTGCAAAGCAAGTCTTTTTTTGCCTCCTTTTCTTTTTCTTGTTTGGTAGTAACTGAAATTACTGTTTCATGAATAAAATATTTCTGGTGGGATTTGCATTTCTATATTGGCTGAAGATACTGTGTTGTATGTTTTATTAACCAGCCCAGTGCAACTGTCAGCCTATTAAAGAGATCCAATGGACCCTGTTTAGCTAAATAAACTAAATAAATCCAATTCGTCAAATTGTGTTTCTGGCTGTTTATTTTCCATTCTTTGATGTACAGTTTATTTTAAGTTAAAGTCACGTAGGTTTAAAAATTAATGGGGAAAATAGAATTTAGTGTTTGGAACATGGCGTGACTAATTGATATGGTCAAAAATAGCTTTGCTTTTAAGCAGAAGTTGCTCTTTTGCAAATGGTGAACTTTTTATTGGTGACTGATTAACTGTCCCATGGCAAAAATTGTTTTGATAAATAAAGTGTTTTATGTCTTGTTAAAGTCTATGTGACTTTCATTAAACAAAACTTTAAATATGGGAATAATTTTTTAAGTAATTATCATTTTATGGTAAAATGTGTGTGGGATTATTACTGATATACTTCCCATCATATTTTAAGGACATGCTTTGTCTGTTACTGAAATAACTGTTGCATGATAGTAGTCATTTTATAAAGTAAATACTGACACTACAAAATGCTGTTGAGAGAGTTCTTTGTATTATATGTTCTGATAGTAGTGCTACTGCTACTGAGTATTGAAAATCTTTGTTCATTGTACTCTGCTATTTCAGAGCTGTTTTACTTGTTTTAAAGGCAGTAATTTGTTGTAGATATTCATAAGGTTGAACTATTTATTTGTGCCAATAAGCTGTTAGCGTATGGAGAATTATTCTATGAAACTTGTTTAAATATTGTTAAAAAGTAAATGTATTTCCTGTATTGCTAGCATAAGAAGGGGATAAATGATGGTGAATGCAAGCTATTTTCCTCTCTGATGTCAAGAATAATTTTTGACATGTTGAGTATTAACGTTTGTAGGTTTTCTCGGAAACTGAAGTTTCATGGTACATTTATTGCATAGTTTTCTTTCTGTCTTGCAGTGTTATCAAAAATGGAACACTGGGTTTTAATGCAACAAAAAACACATTTTAGTCAAGTTTTTTTAAAATTTTTCTTGTAAGTCCATGATATAATGGAGTAAAAGCCTTAGGTAGGAGCTAAAGTATATACCTCAACTCTGTGTGTGTGTGTGTGTGTGTGTGTGTGTGTGTGTGTGTGTGTGTGTGTGTGTGTGTGTGTTATGGTTTGTCAACAGAAATCATGTGATCAGTAAATTCTGCTCTCTTTTTTTTCATTACTGGAATGGTGTCAAACCTGCTGTTTACTTTAAGGTGAAATTTTACAGATATTTCTGGAAATGCTATCAATATTGAGTAAAATACTTTTTTTTGTACAGATGAATTCTTGAAATAAGTTTGAGTCAAATGAAATTCTAAGTCATTGTTTAGTTACTAAAACATACAAGTGTCAACTTTTCACCCCTTTGATGTAGTCAGCTCATTATATATACAGCACTGATATGCCATAAATGGCACAGAAATAAAGGGAACTTCCTCTTTTATTTCGGTTATATAATGTAGGAGAATGAGATAATGTTCACAATACCTTTGAAATGGACACGTGTTTTTATTCATACAGGAATATGTCCTTGTTTTTTAAGAACAAGGTTGGTTTGGGCAAGTTTGGACTCATGTCTTTCCTATGGCTTTTTCCTGAATATTTTTTTTTCTGGACCTCACAGGGATTTAATACCTCTACTCCTCATTAGCAACTGAGCATGTAGTTTCTTTCACTATAGATCAGAGTCCCACTGTTCTAGATGCTGTATGCAAACATGCATCAGAATTATGTTCCTGACCATATGGAACTTATGGTCTTAAGTTTACTTGCATGGGCACAGAATTGGAGAATTAATGGCTTCAGGAGATTCAGTATCAAAAATAGCTATTCTGTGCATTATACTTTCTGGGAAACTTAAGTTTTGTGTAGGTCAATAACAGAGCAAGAGACGGGGGGCCTCTTTAATCCTTAAATTCCAATTTGTGTTTGGTATCAGGGTGGCCATGCTGTGAAAACTGGGTGCATTCATGAGGAGAGACTGAGGGATTTGGGTTTGTTTAGTCTGCAAGACTGAAGAGCGAGGGGGGATTTGATAGCAGCCTTCGACTTCATGAAGAGAGGTTCCAAAGAAGATGGAGAAAGGCTGTTTACAGTAGTGATCGATGGCAGAATAAGGAGCAATGGTTTCAAGTTACAGTGGGAGAGGACTAGGTTGGATATTCAGAAACTATTTCACTAGGAGGGTGGTTAAGTACTGGAATGGGTTACCTAGGGAGGTGGTGGAATTTCCATCCCTAGAGATTTTTTAAGTCTTGGCTTGACAAAGCCCTGGTTGGGTTGATTTAGTTGGGATTGTTCCTGCTTTGGCCTGGGAACTGGACTTGATGACCTCCTAAGGCAGAAGTTTAAAAGTAGACTTTAAACAGGAGTATGTCCTTTTTCCACTGCAGACTAACCATTCAAATCCAGACAGAGTTGACTGAGTATGAATGCTATTGCCATGTGATGATTATTTGTGCCTGATGTGAAATGAAGTTGGTGGCTTCATTCCACTTCCCAGTGGGCAGGTGTTTGGACCACACATGTGCCACAGTTGGCAAACTTGTCCTCTGTTATGGACTGGGATGTAGGCTGTCTGGTCTAGCAGTCAGAGCAAGAGTTGTATCTAGTGGGTAGAGCAGGTGTTCGGAATGATCAGCACCAGAATCAGCTGCCAATTACCAGAACCAAGGGTCAAGCCGGAGTCAGGATCAGAAGTCAAAGGCCACAGTTGGAATCAGGACTAGTAACTGATGATTGGAATTAAGGCATAAAGGAAGGTTGGGGAACCTACGGTTATCCCCCCCACGCTTGCCTGGATCTGGCCCCTAAGGCTCGGGGTGGGGGAAGCCAGCATTGTGAAGCCCACACTGGCACTCCACCCGCTTTGCTGCCCCAGCATAGGGCTGGAGCGCACACAGTCTAATAAGTTGGGCTTCATTAGGTTTTGGTGTGCGAGGGCAATGTGAGGAGTGTCTTCTCTGTTCTCATGTGGAGGTCACATCAATGAGGGTTTGGGGTTTTTTGTTTTCTTGTTTCTCACTTTTGTACGGTCCTGACTGATATTTTGGGGGGGGGGGGGGGGGGTCAGTGGCATCTGAGCCAAAAAAGATTCCTCATCCCCGGCATAAGGGCAAGAGCTTGAGGAGAGGAAATCAGCATGAGCATGGTGGAATCAGAGCTGAAGGTAAGGGATGAGGCAGGAGCAGAGCAGGAATCGGAAACAGCTGGATGCAGGAGACAGGCATGAGCAAGATGTAACTTCACTGTCACAGGAAATCCTCGTGTTGCTCAAACGTCCTGTGCCACCTCCTGACTTAAGAAGCATAGTTGGATCAATTGGTGGAGCTCGCTGTTCCTCCAATCAGGACTCCTGTGGTGGAACTTGGGCTGAGGCTATAGTCTTTCTGAGCCCACCAGGTTTTAGCAGACATTGGGTGGAGGCTGGGATACAGCAGTCACACAGGAATGCGTAGGCCTGGGTTCAAGACGTAGTACACCACACTCTGCCACAGTAATTTGACCAAGTAGGATACCGCATTGCTCACTCCCCACAGTAGTGGTCTCTTTTAATGGGCTGGAAATACATTAGCTAGGCTGGAGATGAAAAGTCTATTCAGCTGTCCATGCTATATGAATAGCCCAATACAAAGCCTGGTGAAGTCAAAGGAGACACATTCCTATTGTGTTCAGATGAACATTCATCAGACCCTAAATAAATAGAAGATGTCAGTATCTAAAGTGGTCCATTTAGCACCTTCCACACACATCAATTCACATGCACAAACCTTTGTTGCAAGTTTAAATCCAGTATCTAGGTGACCTTCAACAGCTACCTAGGCTATATAACCAGAAAATACTAAAACCATTGGAATTTGATTCTGGAAAATGGTTTTATATCGTTTTATTTTATATTATGCATTAACAGTAGGAATTTCACTAATGTTTGAGGTGATGTCTACACTGCAACGCTCTTTCATGATACCGGAGTACCCCAAAATAGCTATCCTGCTTCTTCACAGCAAGCCTGTTATTTTGAAATAGAACAGGCTAGCTATTCCAATGTCCCTGTAAACCTCATTCCACAGTGAATAAGGGACGTTTTGGGGTAGCGGGTTATTTTGAAATTTGGCGCTGTGTAGACCACATCAAATTACAAAATAAGCTATTTTGAAATAAGATACGCAATTCGCATGGCTCAAATTGCATACCTTATTTTGAGCGATGGTGCAGTGCACCCTCACCGAGCAACTTTTTTAAAATAAAGCAAATCACTTAACACATCAGAAGCTATAGTCTTGCACATGTACTGACATTTTGAGTATAAGCTTTGTGGCGCAGAAACCATCTTTTTGTTCTCAGTATTTATACAGCACCTAGCTGGTGCAAATATAGGGTTTCAAATTCCACAGGTTTCTTGGTTTTTTTCTTCTTCTATGGTAACTGTAGATTAGTTGTATTGTTGTGGGTAGCAGTATATTTAAACTATTATTTAAATTACCTGGGGCTGTGCAGTTTTGCTGGCATCCCCCAAAAGAGTAAAATTATATTTTTTTCTTAGGGTTAATGATTGGTTAGGGTAGAAAATGTGTCAGCAATTGTATCTCTAATTATTTATGCAACGGTGCTAGTGAATTTACTCTTTAGGGAAATTCAGTGGATTCTGAAGGTTTTTACGTTTTTTATTTATAGATCTAGACATAAATGAAACCTCGCAAATAAAGAGAATTAATTGCGTCCCACTTCCAGTGTACGTGATAGAGAAAGGTCAAGGTTAAATCAGGAATAGCTAACCATGACTATTTTTCTAGGCTAGATAGATCCTGAGTCCCTTATGTCTTCTCCTCAGCCTTATGCCTTTATCATGCTGTTCTTTTTGCGCCTTCACCTCAGCCCAGGACATTTGGGCTCCACCTCTCTTCCAGTAAATACTGGAAGCAGTACAGACTTGTTCATAAGGGTCTGGTGGCTTAGAACAGTGTTTCTCAACTACTAGTGATAGAAATGTAGCCGTGTTAGTCTGGGGTAGCTGAAGCAAAATGCAGGACAATGTAGCACTTTAAAGACTAAAAGGATGGTTTATTAGATGATGAGCTTTCGTGGGCCAGACCCACTTCCTCAGATCAAATAGTGGAAGCAAATAATCACAACCATATATACCAAAGGATACAATTAAAAAAAATGAACACATATGAAAAGGACAAATCACATTTCAGAACAGGAGGGGGATGCAAGGGGGGGGGGGGGGGAAAGGAAGGAAGGTAAGTGTCTGTGAATTGATGATATTAGAGGTGGGGAGAGTGGGATGTTTGTGAGCTAATGGTATTAGAGGTGATAATTGGGGAAGCTATCTTGGTAATGGGTAAGATAGTTTGAGTGTTTGTTCATTCCTTCTCGGAGAGTGTCGAATTTTAACATGAATGACAGTTCAGAGGATTCCCTTTCAAGTGCAGATGTAAAAGGTCTTTGTAGCAGAATGCAGGTGGTCAAGTCATTGAGAGAGTGTCCTTTCTGGTTAAAATGGCAAGAAACTGAGATGTTATATTTCTGGATGCGCAGGAATATGTGTTCTTGATCTTATAACTCACTTGGTTAGGTCCAATAATGGTATCAGCAGAATGAATATGTGGACAAAGCTGGCAATGGGGTTTGTTGCAAGGGAAGGTACCAGGGTTGGTATTAGTGTGGTATGTCCTGTGGTTGTTGGTAAGAATCATCTTGAGGTTAGGTGGTTGTCTAATGCTGATACCATTATTGGACCTAACCAAGTGAGTTATAAGATCAAGAACACATATTCCTGCGCATCCAGAAATATAATTTATGCTATCATGTGCCGAAAGTGTCCGTCTGCTATGTACATTGGACAAACATCTCAGACACTTCGCCAAAGGATTAATGCCCACAAAACAGATATCAGACAAGATCACAAAGAAAAAACAGTTTCTTGCCATTTTAACCAGAAAGGACACTCTCTCAATGACTTAACCACCTGCATTCTGCTACAAAGACCTTTTACATCTGCACTTGAAAGGGAATCCTCTGAACTGTCATTCATGTTAAAATTCGACACTCTCCGGGAAGGAATGAACAAACACTCAAACTATCTTACCCATTACCAAGATAGCTTCCCCAATTATCACCTCTAATACCATTAGCTCACAAATATCCCACTCTCCCCACCTCTAATATCATCAATTCACAGACACTTACCTTCCTTCCTTCCCCTCTCCCCGGCATCCCCCTCCTGTTCTGAAATGTGATTTGTCCTTTTCATATGTGTTCATTTTTTTTTTAATTGTATCCTTTGGTATATATGGTTGTGACTATTTTCTTCCACTATTTGATCTGAGGAAGTGGGTCTGGCCCACGAAAGCTCATCATCTAATAAACCATCTTGTTAGTCTTTAAAGTGCTACATTGTCTCAACCAGTAGTACAAGTACCCTTAGGGGTACTTCAGAAGTCTGGAGGGGTATGTCAACACAACTGAAATTTGGAGAAAACTGATTTTTTGTGTTAAGTTTTTCAGCGCTTTATTATTTTTGTACTTTTTACACCCAAAAATTTCATTGCCTGCCCAGCTATGATTAGTTTTTTAAACAAATGTGTTGCCATGGTAGAAATAAATTTTGTGTGTCTGAAAACTGTACGTACTGGGGGTACTTATATATTTTTTAAAGGGGTACTTTATAAAAAAAAAGTTGAGAAATGCTGACTTAGAACTACCATTTCCATAGATACTCAGCCTTTATTCGACTCATACTTTAAATAGATATTTTTAAGGCAGCAATAAGCACAATCTCTTTCCATTCCACTTCCCCCTTTTTTCTTCGTTTTCAAATGTTAGAACTCCATGAATAAGGCCAGCCTTGAATTGCTTTTCTGTTAGGTTCACCTCTTCTCCCATTATGGTGAAACAAGCCAAATGGAGAAAACAAAACGCCAAGAAGTGCTCCTTCAGCATGGAGACTTTCCAGGAGCCACAGACATCATGATCTATCCTTGCTACTTCCAGCCTGCAGTGCCTTGGGGATTATAGTCTTGATGTTTTCTTAGGCTATGTCTACACTGCAGCACTATTTTGAGATACTGGAGTATCCCAAAATAGCTATCCTGCATCTAAACAGCAAGCCCATTATTTCAAAATATAATGGGCTTGCTATTCTGACGTCCCTGTAAACCTCATTCCACGAGTAATATGGGATGTTTCAGAATAGCAGGTTATTTCAAAATTAAATATGCTATTTTGAAATTGACTTGAAATAAGCTATGCAATTTGCGTAGCTTGAATTGCGCAGCTTATTTCCAACTATGGGTTCAGTGTAGGTGCATCTTTAGGGCTTTCTGATCTCTGCCCCCGCCCCCGGCTCATGCTCTTCAGAAAACAGCTCCATAAACGTGGGTCAGCCTTTCTCAGCTCAGCCAGCAAAACTATCTTCACTGATTTCACATAAGAGAAATAAAAAAATTCCTGCCATGTCTCAATTGACCTGGAAAAGGGAAAGCTCTAAGAGCACATCTTCTATTCTTAAATGGGTAAGTAAGTAATTTTTGTCAGGGAGATTTGGGCTCCATTTGAGAGGCTCCTCTCTACTTCCTCTTTCTTTTTGTTTTAAATGTGGCATGCTATGGCTTTAGGGCCACCTTTCTCCTTGCCTTCTTCCATGGGAATATGAAAAAGAAGCCATTTTGTGGGTTGGCCATTTTCCCCACCAAAAAGCACAGAAAAATATCTCAAAAGCACTCCAGAAACTCTTTCCTCCCACCCCTCAAAGCTTTATCCCTAAAGGAGAATGACTCCTGCCTTTAGCTTGCAATACACTGCCACAGAAACAGGTCAGATTCTCTCTCTAATATGTTTCAAAGCCTCAGTTTCAGCCAGAAAAAGATAAAAAAATAAGCCTTAGCATGTTCAGTACTGCTAACAGCAAGTATTCAAATATCCTTAATCCAGCCCAGTCAAAATCTTGCTGTTGGCTATTTTGTAATACTTTTAGGTTCTCTTTTATTTTTCATCAGTATTTGAACTTTTAGAAGTTGTGTGTTTGAGCTTTGTTCTGCAACCATGAGGGCTAGAGAAATTCTTCTTTAAGAAAAACACCACATTTCAGGAATAGTAACAATAAAATCACAAGAGCTGCCAAATCTATGGCAGAAATATCTATTGTCTATTATATGCCATTTTTCCTTATATCAGAAACTAGATTTTTGGGGAAAAGGTCTCCTTTTGGTTAACTAACTCTGTGGAGAACTTCTTAGCATGAGGAGGAGTGGTAGCAGATGATACAGGGAGAAAGGGTCTCAAGTTGCAGTGGGGCAGGTCTAGGTTGGATATTCAGAAAAAACTGTTTCACTAGGAGGGTGGAGAAGCACTGAAACGGATAACCGACAAGCTGGTAGGATCTCCAGCCTTCTAGGTTTTTAAGGCCCAGCTTGACAAAGCCCTGGCTGGAATGATTTAGTCGGTTGGTCCTGCTTCAAGTAGAGGGTTGGACTACAAGACATCATGAGATCTCTTCTAGCCTAACCTTCTATGCTTCTATGATCTTACTGTGTGGAATATATAGATTAGTGGTGCGCAAATAATTCTCCAGATTCTACCATGACAGTAATTTAGGTTTGCCACTAGTTACCTGGTTAGTGGCAAACCATTTTTGTTAGAGCTGTGTTTTTAGCAAACCAGTTTGTATCTTTCTCTTGGATGTTAGGGTTTATTCCACGTTTTTATCATTTCACTTTTTAGAAATCTGAATCATGACTCTGTGTATGTGTGCACACAGCTGCATTGTTCATATATGCAAACACCCTTATAAACAAGGCTTTATTGTCCCATCCCTCTTTTGATAAACAACCACGTCTGATGTTCTGCTTCTGCAAATAGAGGGGATCTGGGTTGGGAAGGTGTGCCTGAGCGAGGAGGGGCAAGAAGCAGGAAGTAGTGTTAGAATAGTGCTAGTTTTGCCATGCTATTGTAAGGAGTATGAGGGAGTGCAGATGGCCTTGACCTCTGAAGACCTCCCAGAATCCTTAGGCGAAGAGATTTGAACTCCTTCCGTGCCAGTTCTGCAGTGGATGGGAGTCCACACCTGATCTGCTGCTGTAGTCACTTGCTAATGAGTTTCTGCTTCCTTGGGACCCTCCATTTTCTGGTCCCACAATTCAGGAGTAAAATGTTTTGCTTGTGTTCTAGGCCTTTGTTTAAAACCAATCTACTTTGGATTTCCAGATCTCTTGTATTTTAAACAGAAAAAAGGTTTTGTTGTTTTAATTGTTATATCAGAAAAAATCATTTGAGAGCTGTCCTTATTATTTTGAGTTTTAGGTTTATTTTTGTGGTCTGCTCATAGCAACTAGATACTTTACCAAAGAAAATCAGTGTTCAGACACTTACCAGATTGTTCTGATGCTGACTGTTTTAAGTTGGAGACTGTGACCGCTTAAATGCGGATCAAATATTTCTAGATAGTTATACTTACAAGTCGCCAAAATTCTTTATTTTTTAACTTTGTTTAATTTTTCAGTTTCTTGACTAGGGTGGATAAGAAAACAAAAATAGATGGGGAGGTGGGTTGTATGTCAAGTTTTTCTTCCTTTTCTCACTTGTAATTTGAACAGCGCAGAAGAATCAGGTTTCCCACATTTCTGGTGTACTTCAGAAGTCTTCATATCTAACCTATGATCCTATGTGGCCAACCAGTATTAGTGGCTGATACTGTTACTATCTGTTTAGTTATGCATTGATTGATCCCACTGTTCTAATTTTAATGCAAAACCTAATGGAACAAGTAAAATTTTCTTTTTTCTTACATGGTAAAAACAAACCACATTCTCTTTTTGGTGGTAACTTCAGCAAACCTAGTGAATTCTGACAACTCAGTTCCTCTATTTTGCTATAAATTTGTATTTGATACCTTTGATTGCTTCAAAATATTTTGGTTTGTAGTGGCTCTGACTGAGTTAGATTCGGTAGTAATTCTCTGGTAGTAATTCTCTTCTCTATATAGCCAATTTTATTGAAGTAACAACATTTTTTTGACTACAGAATATATTTACAAACTGGGTCGTCCTAATACCAGCCTCCTCATTCAATTTCCCCTTTGAATGGATTTATTTTTCTTGCCTTTGAATTGTCTCCAGAGGTTTGCTATGTAGAGTAAAACTCCAATAGTCCGACATCCAATTGTATGGCACGCTTGATAGTCTGGCATCGAAATGGCAAGAGCCTAGTGAGTGAGCTTCGGCAAAAAATAAGTCACAAGGCAACAGCAGCAGCAGCTGAACCGAGCAAAAAGGGTAAAAAAGTGTTTAAAAAAAACCCCGAAAACATCACAGTATACTGTATACAGTATGTACAATAAAAAGGGTTAAGAACACTTTATATACAGTATATAATGTATACAGTATATCTATAACCATCTTATAGTACCTCCTGATAGGCCGGCATGTCCGATAATCCGGCACCACCTAGGTCCCAAAGGTTCCAGATTATCGGAAGTCTACTGTATTTCAAAATCTGGTTAAAAGTGTTAAAACGGATAGGTTAAGGAATTGATTCTTGCTTTGGGTATACTTGGGTGTGTATTTATAGAGTTGCAGTACCACAACTAGAAGGATTTTAAGTGCCACAGGGCTGTGTAAGAAGAATACGTATTTTTTTGTCACTCGAATTCAGTCTCGCAGCCCTCTATTACGTAACCCTGCAGTATCTGGACACAAGCAAGAGTAGGCTGTCTATCTGACATCACAAACAAAGAGCTGAACATACAGTAGCAAAACCTCTGTGAACTGAAATGCACCCGACACCTGTCACGTAACAGGGCAGGAAGAAATGTGTGTTCCACTGTCCAGTTGCAAAGCTGTACTCAGGCTGCAATGAATATCAGATTTAAACCAATATGCTCATTTAATGTGTCCCAGATTATTATGGAAATAAAACCTTGTGTGTTTAAATATAAAAGAACTACTTATGTGATCTCTGTATTTTAAAAACCAGCCAACGGTAACTATAAAGCGTTAAGAATTTTAGAGGATGTCTCTAGACCTCTCCGTTGGACAGATCTCTTAGGAAATAGCCAGGCGAAGAAAAACATACGACACACTTATTGACAGACAAGAGCCAATAAATCCAATTGGATTCAGGTAGCTGAGAAACATTTTAATAACTTTTTGACATTTTCCTGTAGTCTTTATTTACCTTATCAATAGTTGTGGTGACATATGATTGTCAACTTTTTATATTAAACCTTACTAATAAATTAAACATGTTGTGCTTATACTTGATGAAAGCTGACGTTTTGGAAAGGTGTTAAAATATACTGACAGGTCTTGTTCATAAGCTCCTTTGGTATAAATATGTAGATGACATCTTTAGATATTGTTTGTACATAGGCTGATAGGCAGGAAGTGTTGACAACGTAACAAATGCAAATGTCAACCCCACAATTTAACCTTTCTGTGTAGGAAAAGATGTTAGTTTTAAGTTACATGTATCTTTTAACTTTATTTTCAAAGTTTTTTTTTTTTGAATCTGTTATCATTGCTGTTTCATGTGCCACTGAAAGTAGCAGTGCAATAAGAAAGATTTGCACTTAAGAGCTTTTCTCTGTGGTGTTTCTACTTAAATGACTGCAGCAGAGAGTAGATTTTTTCCTGTAATTTTTTTTATTTCTCGTGTTCATGTAGTATCTACTGAATCTGTCTATGGCATCACCTGCTCATATTTGACTTGTTAAAGGTACAACATTGTAAGGATGACTCAAGGGCAATACAATAATTAAAAAAAAAATCCATATCATGTTAGAGCAGTTATTGTTACAGTAGCCATGCAGCCTTGGCTCCAAACCAGGACAGAGCTGCTTACTGCACCAAATATTAGTCTTATGTGACTCTACCCTTCTCCAGTTGAAACTACTCGTGCCATAAACCTAGTAAAGTCCCCTGTTTGATTTTGTTTGCTTGTTTGTGCCATTGCTATCAAATTTTATGATAAGCACACTGGGGCATTGGATGTTGCAGGATCAGTCCTAAAGATCATGCCACCAAATGCTAATAGGCCATTTTAAAAGGAAGTTATTTTGGCAGATGCTGCTTCTAATTTGCTCTGTCTTCTCTCCTCCACCTCAACCCCTGAAAATGGTATTGCCACAGCTTAATAATGATAACCCCATAAGTTGTCTTCATTGGCTTTTATCTCTTAGAGCTGCAAGAATCTGTCAAATCATACCTGCAAGCTCTCTTACATTTAGGCTACGTCTACACTACAGGCTTTTTTCAGAAGAAGCTTTTCCAGAAGATATCTTCCAAAAAAACTTCTCCTGAAAGAGAGCGTCCACGCTGCCAAAGTACATCAAAAAAGTGATTTGCTTTTTCAAACGATAGCGCCATTCAGTGTGGACACTATTTCACATTTAAACTATGATTATTGTAGACAGAGTGGCCACAAGGGCTTTTTTCTCTTTCTTCTGAAAGAACTCGCTCTTCTCTGTCCAAATGTAACCCCTACCAAGTGGATTTGAACCTGGGGCCTTTTAAGCAGAGTATAGGAGCCTCAACCCTCTCAGCTAAAAGCCAGCTGGCTGTCAGCCTATGCTGTAGAGGTGTCTTGATCTTAGCTGTTGCTGTGGTCTAGGTATCACTTGCATTGCTTAGTAACCATGCTAGGTGTGTGGGTTACATACCCATGCCTTTTTCCAAAAGAACTCTTTTGGGAAAAGGCTTTTTCCTTGTAGAAGGAGGTTTACCAATGTCAGAAAAACCCCTCTGTTCTTTTGATTTTATTTTAAAAGAATGCGATTGCAGTGTGCAAGTAGTTGAAGATTTTTTTTTTTTTTTTTTTTTTTTTTTTTGGAAAAATGGCTGCTTTTCCGAAAAGAACTCTGTAGTGTAGACATGCACTTAGTGGCTTTATTTGGGCCAAACCCATGAAGCTATTGGGAGCAATATTATTACTGCAGCAGTTTGTACAATTGTATTAATTCCACTAGCTAATGCATATGTAATTGAGTGGTAACTCGAGATCAGTGGTGTGTCACAGTGGGATATTTCTTATGAAATTTACATTGAAATACTAAGAATATCAGCTCTTCTCTTAACATGTTAAAACCCTACCTGGTCCTGGTGCAAGTGGGCATAGCTCCTATTTCCTGATTATGAGAGATGCCCATAATTTCTCATTTCATTTTTGTAAAATTAGGAACTTGGGCATTTGAAGAAGTGCAGTTGCTTTGCCTCTCGCTATTTTTATGTTAGTGACTTTTCAGTGACACACAACTGAAACACAAATCCTCCTTTATGCTATTAAAACGTATTAGTAAATGTTTCACATATCGACAGAGAGGTTGAACCTCTGTGGTCCAGAACTCTCTGGTCTAGCAACATCTGTCGTTCAGAATGTTTTTAATTAGCCGGCTGTCCTCTAACAATAAGCGGTGGAAGTGCTGTTAATGTTGCTAGACCATATTGACTTTTCTCTGGTTTAGAACTGGTCCTGTCCAGAGGGTGCCAGTCTGTATTGTGTTGGAAGTTCTAAGAACTAAGAATGCTGAATGGATTGAATATTAGCTTTATAATTAGATAATCATGATAAAAATGATTTGTCATTTTGCCTTGTCCTAAACACTGCAGGATATGAGAGGATAAAGTAAAGAGTTTGAAGACAGAGGAGCTTGGTGTTAACAGTTTATGGTAGATGTAATTCTGAAGGAAAATCTTGCCTGTTGTATTGGGAGTGAAAATTTTTTGGAGTTTCTGGGAGGTTTGCTGCTGGTTTTGTTCTTTTGTAATATTTGATATAATTGTAATGGTTCATTAAGAATAGAAAGTGGGGGCTTAAATGTTAAGAACCTAAGAAAAATAAATAATAAATATACCAGTATTGTTATCTAAATGCCTATAGTGGTGCCCCGTGCAAGTCAAGAAGTTGGAAGGTTAGTGTTGTCATATACAAACTAATAGTCTTGAAAGACTTCATCTATACTAGAAATAGTTGTGATTTGTAGCTGAATAAGTATTTTACTTGGTTTTAAAATAATCATCCAGTTAATCAGTCCCTCTTCTGAGCATGCTACCAAAGTCTCCAGTAATAAGCAACAATAATTGCTTTAGTCATAATATACCTATTTCCATAAATGCACACACTTACAGTTTTCAAGAATATTTTTCACTTTCAGAAAGTTCTTCTTTTCCTTTTGTCATTTGGACAGAAATGTACCAACAAACCTGTCCAACATTCCATTATGTATTTAGTAATTGATAGAAAATTGATAGAATACCTTCCACTACAAAGATACTTGCATCTCAGGGGTTCAGGAGCCAAATTAGCAATCAACATTACCCCAAAAAAGTAGTGTAAATTTACTGTTTTCATTTTGTATGTCAAAATTATTCTTGTAGTAAAAGGACTGACCAAGTGTTGTGCAACTGGTTAATAACATAATTAACAACTGGTTAATTATAAAAAATAATAATTTTATTCGTTTATAAATTAGGATGGTTAATAAGTAAATCACAGTGTTGTAATATCATGTGCTGCAAAGAGCCTCAGGGGACACATTAAAGAGCCAAATGCATCTCCTGAGCTTCATAGTCACATCAAACTGTTGCATGCACTTTTGGGAGGAGTGGGGAAGAATTAAGGTTAATTAATATACGTTACAGTCATATTGTAATAAATTCTTATACCATATCCATTCCTTTGGCATGTGGGTAGCTTCCAGTGATATGTTAAGCCAGGGGTCAGCAACCTTTCCCAAGTGGTGTGTCAAGATTTATCCCTCCTGCCCTGGGCCACGCTGCTTTGCCAGGAGTGGGGGAAGGCTCTCTCCACTCCACTGCCCTCCTTGGTCTCCTGCCCTGAGCTCTGCTCCAGCTTTTCCTGTGGGGAGGAGAGGAGCAGCGCATGTGCACTTCCCCAGAAGATGGATGCAGCATGGAGCCTCAGGGCTTCCCTTCCACCTTATGAAGCTGGTGCTGGCTCCAATCATGCGGGCGGCATGATGCTGGATCACCAGCATGGGCTGGGGTCCGGGTGGCAGGTGGGGGAAGGAGGTCAGGGAAATGGGCAAGGCGGGGGTCGACAGGGGATGACCCCGGGATGTCCATCCCTGCTGGGGTTGGCTCTGGGACTGGATGGCGATGCGGGCAACTGAGGGGAGAGAAACATGTGGAGGGTCTCTCTACCCCAAAACTGCATTGGCCCTTGGGTGCCCGGGTCCCTGACAGGAAGGTGCGGGCGCCATGGACCGGACCCTCATGCGACCTTGCCCCCAGCGGGGCTGGACACCTCAGGGTCACCCTCTCCTCTCCTTCCCTCCCCCCCCCCACATTGCCTATTTCCCTGACCCCCACCCTGAGTCACCCTGACCCCAGCCCATGCTGGTGATCCAGCATTGTGGAGGAGCAGCTGCCCTGGTCCTGGCCTTAGCCACCAGAGGAGCCTGACTGATTGAGCCCTCATGCACCCACCACCACCAGCAACAGCTCACTGCTGTTTCCACCCGCTCACTGCAGTGATGGAGTTGGGCAGGTAGAAAAGGGGAAGAGCACTGGCAGCTCACGCACAGCTCAATCTGCAGCCTCCCCGCCTTCTCCCTGGACCTGGTGCTGCAGCTGTGCACTGGCCATGAGGCTCACGCAGCAGTGGAGGCTCCCCATTATGCGGGAGAGGAGCGGCAAGGCTGAGCTCCCACTGCATGTGCCAATGAAAATCGGCTTACGTGTCATAGGCTGCCATCCCGTGCGTTAAGTATAGGATTGAGTCAGAAGAATCACTCTGGATCTGACCATTTACCTGGAAAATGTATTGCTTAAGTTCCAAAGCACTATTTAGGGCTTTATCTGTGTGATTCCTATTTAATTCAGTGGGAACTAGGCCTTTTGGGGGAATTTACCCTATTCTTTAATCTAACTTTATGTAGTGAGTTTATTGCAGAAATACTATCCTGTTTTTTTTTTCTAGGTTGACTTTTTGTGTTGTGTATTTCCCACTGTACAAAATGTTTGTTTAATTTAAGCAGATGTAAGTGTAGTACATTTCCTGAAAGTTATTCATTGGGGAAATTTAAATGAAATTTTAAAATATCATTAAGAATGCAAACAATAAATTCTTTGATTTGCTGTAGGCATCTGTAGGTTGGAATCACTAGGAAAGGTTGTGGTTAATTAGAAGTAATTTGTTAGAAACCTGAATCCTTTTTTTATTATTTCTTAGATTAAAACTCCAATCCCAGCTGGATGCTTATAAGTGCAGGAAATGTAATTGTGAGATGATTAATTGCAAAAAGATGGATAATTGGAGTTCATATATGTCAAATATGGTTAAACCAAAAGGTTGTCTGCATGTTGAAAAAAGATCAACTGAAACCTAGCTTGTACAGTATGGAACAAGAGATGTTCTTACAGCATAATAGTCACTTCTTACTGAAAAAGGGATGGACAGAACTTGACTCCAAATTCTGACATCTTCTCCTTCTCCCCCACCCCTTTCATCCCCCATGGTCCCCTTCCTTGTGCCTTCAGTTTTTAATTGCAATGGTTTGGCGTTTTGTTGATAATAAATAGATTGGAGGTTAGGGAAAGCAGTGAGAAACATACATCTAACAGAACTGCTTAGAGGTGTATATTTTCTCTCTTTTTCATTGCAAAGGGTCAGTGTATGGTGGGGATAGCATCTCACCAGTCCTAGTTGACTCGTGAGTTTGCCTTGTGCATTCTGTTCCCATTAAAAGTGTCTTATCTCTGGCCACCAAATCAGATTATATTTCTTCAGTTCTTTTAAATGGTCTCCTAACTTTTATTTTCTCTTCTCTGTGTGTTTTGTAGTTTGGTCAAATATGCTACAATAAAAAGAAAGTAAAAGGTGACGTACTTTAAATTGTGCTGGTGGCATTTTTAGTTTAATTATCCCTCGCAGATATTTTGCAAAATGCTCCTAATCTTTTAAATTACTTCTGCTTTACTTTAAATTGGCAACTTATGTTGAGCAGCAGCCTGTTGTTTTATTAGCTCCTATAATGCACTTCAAACCCCACAGTGTGTTTCTGTGCACTGTATTTTGGAATCATATAAAGTGTTTGTTTCCTCCCTTCTCTCCCCCACAGCCTCATAAACATCATATCTTCATAAAGAGTTTCAAATTCTTGGAAATGCTGCTTTACAAATTCAGTTAATGACCCAAATACAGCTTGTTTGTTGTGTATGGGTTATATTAAAATAACGTGCTGTATGTGCATTGTCATTAATGATATGCTCATTTTGATAATGGAGCTGCAGTCTCTTAGTATGCAGTCCTTGGGGAGATGCTGCATTTTTTTTTTAACTAAGTATTGTTCTGGCTCCTTTCCTTGATTGGCCCAGAAATAGCAATCAGCTGGGGAGCAGGATGACATGCCTCTTAGCAATCCCTTTTATCTTTGAGATGAGTATCAACATTGTATGCTTCCTAATGGAAGTGTAATTTAATGAAATCTATTGGGTAAACATACTTCAGATGTTCAAAGGAGGTGACAAAATTTTTGCTGGCAGCCAGGACCTGGCTGGTTTCCAGCTTGCCTTTAGCTGCTATGCATATAGCATTGAGAAAGGCACTTAAAATAGGAACACAAAGTATTGTCTCTCTTCCCCCCCACCCCCATGCTATTTATTTTCCTTAATTTTATTTTTGTGGTATTTGTGCTAGTGCCCTTTGACAACATATAACTTCTCCTGGTAAATTGGTATGTGAGATCAGTTTAAGAAAACGTGATAATTTAGAACATAGCATTGAACTTGGAGGGATTGTTGGCACAAAATGTACTGCATATTGTGTGTGTGCCGGAGGCGGGAGGGGGGTGTCTAGTATTGCTTTTATTCAGTAGTCCTGTGAAAGGGAACAAGTTTCTCTGTAGGCCAATGAAATTAAACATCCTCTTAAAGATTAATGTTAAACACTTTTTTTGTTTCATCGAAAATAGTTGCTGATTCAGAACTGTTCTTAATTATGTTTGCACCAGACAGCTGGGTGTGGAAGGAAAGCTCCTCAAACCTTCACCTTTTCCACTAGAGGTAGTTGCCCCGGTTATCATCATTCCTTCTCAGTATAGGCAGGGGTACTTGGGTTATGCTTCCCCTCTCCCCCTTGATGGTAAAGTAGCCGGAAGGATTACAAGAGTGGAGCAGCAATGTTGTCACTTTAAGTGCATGTTAAATTGGACAGCTGATGGATCTTATTGCTCAGATGAGAAAATAGATTTTGTAAATCATAGGGGAAGCATTTGATGGGAAATACACCAGTGTTTGGATATATTTTAATGTAATCAATGTGTATTTGAAATATGATTTTTTTTTAAAGATGCAAATCTAGGCCGGGTAGTCTTTCATTGAAGACTTCCACAGTAGAGAGAATTTGCAGACAAAGAATGTGCATGTGAAAAGCAATCTGTTCCTGTTCTCCTTGCTAGTCTTTCAGATATTTGTGCTTGGATCAGAGCTCTTCACTCCTAGCCCAGCTTCTTTTCCAGCTTTATCCTGTAATGGAATCCCGCTCTCACATTTGTGACATCATAGTCATGAAAGGGTATGATATCATACATTAACAATTATTTTATTGCAATACAGTATCAAATATAGTAACAAGACTGAATTGGCTTTTCAAAGACACACCCTCCATTTAGTAATGGGGAACGTGTTTACTGTCTTTTGTATTCCACACAATGTCATGGGTTTGAGTCCATTTACATTATAGATTAATGTTTCATTTAGTGGACTGTGTGGTGGGGAAGCAGTGTAATAAAATACAGGATATCAGAAGCAATAGACTAAAATACAAAGACACCAATCAAAAAGGATGTGAGAAACTGATGAAAAACTACAGTGCTTGCTATAATTATAAGCTATAATAGTTGTATACAAGTAAATTCTAAATTTATTAAAATCCTTTTATCCAGATATGCCTTTACGTTCCTCTGACAGGATATCTTATTTCCTCACAGATTGAATACATGTTTTGTGTGTTCCCCAAGAATTATGTAAAGTTAAGCAGAGGGGAGGTTGTGTCTGAGTGATATATACATACATAGTGTAGTGTAGTGTCTTATATGGCATTTACCCAACCTGGCTTTGGACAGTTTTGTACACTTACTATGCTGTACTTAGCACAGTCCTTTTTAAATTACAAAAATGCTGTATTTAATTTTGGACTTGAGTCTCCTGGGAAAAGTTGGGGTGTGTGTGGAGGGAGAGACAGGAAATGGTTTAAATTAGGGGAGACTGAAAGGTATATGAACTTGAATAAAATTTGTGAACATGAAAATAAATGAAAAGGTCTGCTAAACTTTAAACTTGACATGGTTCACCCATCACTAGTTCAAACTATTTTTTGATACATTTCAAAATTCTTCTTGATACATTTTTTTGGAAAAAAGGGTACGCGTGAGAAATGGCTTAAAATCTATTCCGTTCGACATTATCTTTTTAAGGGTGATTCTTTTTTCTCTATGCACAAATAAATGCAAGAGAGATAAATAAGTTGGAGTGATAGCTTGGCAATGCCTCATTTTGCCTACTTGAGATGAGTGTGATCCAGATAGTTTGGTTCTACACTGGAACAAGAATTACAACTCAAGCATGAAAATGGAAAAGTTGCATAATAAAAGATGTACATTCCATTTAAATGAAAAACGTTGTGTAGACCAACGGTTCTCAGCCTTTTTTTATCCGAGGCCTCCATTTCTTCCCCAGCATGCTATAAAAACTCCACATCCTGCCTGTTTGACAACTGCTTTTTTGTAAAACCAGGAGACTAAAAGCCAGACCCAGCGTTAGGATGTACCAAGCCGGGCAATTGCCCACAACCCTATGCCATAGGGAGTCCTTTGAGGCTAAGTTGATCAGTCTTTGGTTTTAGACCCTTGTGGCAGAGTTTGGGCTCCAGCTTCAGCTCTGTGTAGTGGGTTTTGATCTTGGGCTTTCTGCCCTGGCCTCAGCTACTCTAATGGCCCTGCTCTTTGGTTTATTTTGGTAGACCATCTAAAACGTGCATGCAGTCTTGGAACTTGAAAACTACTGGTGTACATGTTAAATAAAGGTGCTATAAGTTAGACCTCCAGGTTCAGGTCTTCCTCTACCACTGATCAGCTGAGTCCTTGGGCAAGTGATTTAACTCTTCACTATAATTTTATGGTCTTATGATATTTAACTTCACATTATTTCCTCTAATGAAAGTTTCTATGTTTCAAAATATTTTTCATTTTCTTAATTGGCAGGGGGAAAGGCCTCTTCCATTCAGTCTAGGGATGTTAAATTTTGAATAATTGACTAATTGAATAGTCAATGTATTTTGCAGCGACTATTTGATTAGTTGATCAGGCACCTCCGCCTTTGAAGAGTAGCAACAGCCCTAGGGTCTAGACAGGCTCTAGACCCTAGGGCTATTGCTACTCTTCAAAGGTGAAAGTGCTGCGTGGGGCCTGTGGTCAGCTGGCTGCTGCTTTGAAACACCACTGGGAGCCCGGTGTCAGGCTGCTTGCGGCATTTCAAAGCAGTAGCCCCCTGTGGAGCCCAAGAGCAGCTGGGGACTCCCCCACTGACCCTGGGCTCCATGTTGCTGCCGCTGTGAAACACCACTTGCAGCCTGGGGACATCCCAGTTGGCCCCAGGCTGCATGCGATGTTTTAAAGCAACAGCGCTGCATGAAGCCCGGGGTCTGGCCCCAGGCTCTACTCAGTGCTGCCACTTTGAAGTACTCTCCCCCTCCCTTCTCCCCCCCCCCCCCCCCCCCCCGTTGCCTCTTTCTGAGAGAGGCAGCAAGTCTAGGGGGAAGCAACTAGTCAACTAATCCTTCACATCCCTAAGTCAGACATTGGACACCATCTGCTCCAGTCTTATTGTTGTCTCCCCTCTGCCCCCAACCCATCTTCTTCCCTTCTGCTGGCTCACATGGAAGCTTCTTCTCCCCTCCCTTTCTCTCCCCCTCCCCCCATTTCCTCCTGAGGAATGAAAGAGTAAGCCATTTCAAGGCCAGTATCAAATGTTGATTTGTTTAAAGGTCTGTAGGAGATAGTCAGAAAGCACTTTTATACAATTGCTGCCACCACCTTCTAGAAACATAGAACACTAGAACTGGAAGGGACCTCAAGAGGTCATTGAGTCCAGTCTCCTGCCCTTTTGCTTATTGCTTAATGCCTATTGCTTTTTTTCCCCCTTTTTATTATCAAAGCATTGCTTCCCCTGTCATTTTTATAGGGGAGCTGTATTTATTTCAGAAAGCATTAGACTAGGATTTTGAAAGGCTTCTGAATGTTTGTGCCAAAATCCCATTGATTTACAGTGAGATTCCTTAATTCTTAGGGTGGGATTTTCAAAAACTCTGAAGTAGGGATGTGACTGGGTGTTAACCTTAATGCTGGTGATTGATTAATTGGTCCACGTTGCCTTCCCGGGTGATGCTTATTGGGTAATGGTTAACGGTAATGGCTGACCGCGGGTGGAGGGCTGCTCCAGCCCCAAGGGCTGCTGGCTTCCAGCACCTGAGGACTGGGAGTCAGCAGCCTTGTGCAAGGGGAAGAAGGGATGCTGGAAGTGGGGGGCAGGAATTTGCAGCCTCACGTGGGGGCAGAAGCAGCAGCAGGGAGAGGGCTGGATCCTCCCTCCTCTACTTCTGGTTTGGTGCAAGGTTGCTGACTCTCAGCCCTGGGGGGGTTGGAAGCAGCTGGGCTGGAGGGAGCCACTTTAGCCCGGCTATAGAGGTGGGGGAATGACTTCAGTCCAGTGGGCTGGAACGCCGCCTCCCCCGTGTGTCCCCATTTAAGGCAGAGAGGAAGAGGGGTGAGAAATAATTTAAGAAAGCGATCTTCACCATTTCCTCTTTGTTACTGTTACCCTGTGAACACTTTATTTTTTTCAGTTCTAATTAGTGTTGATAGTTTAAGATCTGCACTATGTGAAACTTAGCTTTAAAATGTATGTACTTCAGGTTATTAGTTTACAACTTATTTTGTTTAATGAATTTTGAGAGGTGAAGTTGGAGTGATTTGTTTTGCTGGGTTTTTTGGAATTTATTGGTCCACGTTGCCTTTTTTTATTAAGTGATTTTTATGATTATATTTTGGACAGCACTCAGAGGCGCTGCCAACAATAGTAATAAAAAATTTAAACATATTTAATAGAGACCTGAACCGTCTCAAAGCCAGTAGGGCTTCCTGGGGGAGTGGGCTCAAAGGCTCAAACCCTATAATTTGGACAGATAATTGGAACACTAGAGTACATACAATGTGAACCTGGGGAAGCCTTGGTTTGGCAGATTTATTATCTTTGAAAGATCCTGACTCGAGAAAATATCTTCTATCTCTCAAGTCCACAAAAAGCTGTGGAAGTTAGGTTCAGCCCCCTCCTAGGACAATACTTATTCCATGTTGTCCACAATGAGCAAGTAACCCTATTTTTAAAATGCACAGAATGTAAGGGGGACATCAAGAAGTGCATGGTACAAAAATGAAACTGAGATGTAATAAGCTAAAAAAATCCTGAGAGAGTAAAATGTTATGAATACTGCATGTGACTTGGTCAATGAGGGAAGAATTTTGTATATTGACTTAAGACCTTTCCTGTGGAATATTTGATCTCTCAAGGGGCAGGGCTGGTGGTGATGTGGGAAAAACAGGCAAAAGGGAACACACTTGCTCTTAGGGATGTGAACGGGTAACCAGTTACCCAGAAAGCATCACTTTAAGTGGGTGGTGCTTACTGGGTAAGTGTTGGCCTATTCCCCGGAAGTAGCTCATGGCTTGCTTCAGTCAAACGGCTGCTCAAACCCCAGCAGCCAGCCCCAGCCCCAGCAGCCAGCCCCAGCCCCAGCCCCAGCTCCAGCGTGGGGGCTAGAAGCAGAAGCCCTGCAGACTGGGGGCTGGAGCAGTGAGATCCCTCTTATTCGGTTAACTGGTTAAACATTAGGTTAACCCAGAGATTAACTGTGTAACTGGAATTTTACATCGCTACTTGTTCTCGAAGTAAGCTACCTGGAGCCAAATATTTGGGGTGGCAATTGTAAGGCAATATGGCATACTGCCAGACCAAAATGACACCGCTCTTTTGCAGGCTGAGAACTAGAGAGCCAAGTACATGTTTAAAAGTACTTCTCAGGAGAAAAACAGGGGTCAAATGTCAAAAGCTGTTAAAAGGAATGGGTTGGTACAGGGAGATGGCGCATGAGCGAGAGTTATCTTTCTCCAGACCTAGAGAATGGTAAAGATATTTTCTGTGAAATGCCTTGTTCTAATAAATGTGCTGTATGTAAAGTAGGCACTTGGGTCTCTAATTACCATTGTCATTACTTTCAGAGCATAACAGGCTCTGTCCCTGCAACTGGGGAACAATCCCCTTCCCCTCACAGTTTAGTCTGACTGTGGGAGAACTGTGGGATTCTGTTAATTGGTAGAGGCCTCAGACTTGACAGGTGTGTCTGAGATGTGCGGGCGATGCACGTGCACACTTACTCAATGAAACCAGCAGTGGTCGGCGGTACAGTTTTCCTGGTAACATTGACCATGCACGTACTAATACAGGCAGTCCCCGGGTTACGTACAAGATAGGGACTGTAGGTTTGTTCTTAAGTTGAATCTGTATGTAAGTCGGAACTGGCGTCCAGATTCAGCCGCTGCTGAAACTGACCGCCAGTTCTGACTTATATACAGAATCAACTTAAGAACCCCAGGCGTCCCCAAGTCAGCTGCTGCTGAAATTGATCAGCAGCTGATTCCAGGAAGCCCGGGGCAGAGCAACTCTGCCTCGGGCTTCCTGTAGTCAGCGCTGGTCAGTTTCAGCAGCAGCTAAATCAGGACGCCTGGGGCAGAGCAGCTGGGGTGCTGCGGGGTTGCTCCAGTAGCGCCGCTCCTCGGCACTACTGCACCAACCCAGCAGCACCCCATCTGCTCTGCCCCAGGCGTCCTGATTCAGCCGCTGCTGAAACTGACCAGCAGCGGCTGAATCAGGACCAGAGCAGCTGGGGTGCTGCTGGGTTGGACCAGTAGTGCCCAGAGCGGCACTGCGGGACCAACCGGCAGCACCCCAGCTGCTCTGCCACAGGCGTCCGGAGAAAAGCCTAGTCTGCTGGGGGGAGATGCACCGCGGTCCCGCTGCCTGGGTCCTCCGCGGCTTTGCTCCCCGTCTCCCTGGTCTGCTGGAGACCAGCAGACCAGGGAGACGGGGAGCAAAGCCTCTGAGGATGCCGGCAGCGGGACAGCCGCAGGGCGTCTGGGCTGTCCCGCTGCCGGCTTCTCCCGCGGCTTTGCAAAGCCTCGGGGAAGCCGGCAGCGGAGTAGCCCAGGCGCGCCTGGGGTGCCCCGCTGCCCGAGCCCCCCCCCCTTGGCTTTGCAAAGCCGCGGGGAAGCCGGCAGCGGAGCAGTCCAGGCACGCCTGGGCTGCCTCGCTGCCCGAGCCCCCCCGCAGCTTTGCAAAGCCGTGGGGGGGGGGGGCAGAGTGAGGGGAGGGGCTCGGGCAGCCCAGGTGCCCCTGGGCTGCCCGAGCCCCTCCGCGGCTTTGCTCTGCGTCTTCCTGGTCTGCAGACCAGGGAGACGCAGAGAAAGCCCCAGAGTACACGGGCGGCAGGACCGCGAGGTCCCGCAGTCCGTGTACTCTGGAGAAGCCCTGTTCGTAACTGCGGATCCGACATAAGTCGGATCCGCGTAAGTCGGGGACTGCCTGTACTCAGTGCCTTGCCAGTTATTAACATTCCCATCCTCTTGTTGCCCACCAGTGTGAAACTAGTTTATATTATTGTCGGGGGCTGCATAATGGTTTTTATTTGATCTGTAAAGCTTCTAATATATTTAGATTCTGTATAATTCATATTAATGATTTGTTGAAAGTGGGCCACAATGTATCTTGACTTTCAAGTTTTGTATAGTATTCAGTATCTGGGTAAATTTATTTTTAAAGACTGTTGTTTTCCACTTAAATTTGAGTGCATGCCCTACCTTAGATTTCCAGGACAGAAGAGCACATTTATAAGCAATGCAGGACAGTATCCTATATTCTGCATGCTGTGGTTTGAAAAAAGTGTGTGTGTGTGTGTGTGTGTGGTTTGAAAAAATATATTTTGTGTGTGTGTGTATCCTGCTTTTCTTTTCATTTTAGGCAATAAAATATTCTAGTGAACAGCTTCCCCCAAAGATATAAAAAGTACAATTAATCATTTATCTGGTAGGTGTCAGCAAAGGTTCTCTTAAAAATAAATAAATAAATAAATAGCTGTATGCGTTCATGTAGCAGATCTTGGGGCTGTGAGATTTTTTTTTTCTGGTATTTTTATAGGGTGGGAAGCAACTTCTTAGGACTTATGCAAGGGAGTAGATCCTAGACAGTGTCCAGAAGTGTCAGCTTTTCTATTGATACTACGTTCAGTTAATTTACTATACAGGCAGTCCCTGGGTTACGTACAAGATAGGGACTGTAGGTTTGTTCTTAAGTTGAATCTGTATGTAAGTCGGAACTGGCGTCCAGATTCACCCGCTGCTGAAACTGATCAGTTTCAACAGCGGCTGAATCTGGACGCCAGTTCTGACTTACATTCAGATTCAACTTAAGAACCCCAGGCATCCCCAAGTCAGCTGCTGCTGAAACTGATCAATGGCTGATTCCAGGAAGCCCGGGGCAGGGGCTGGTCAGTTTCAGCAGCGGCTGACTTGGGGACGCCTGGAGCAGAGCAGCTGGGGTGCTGCTGGGTTGGTCCAGTAGCGCCGCCGCTCCTCGGCGCTACTGGACCAACCCAGCAGCACCCAATCTGCTCTGCCCCAGGCGTCCTGATTCAGCCACTGCTGAAACTGACCAGCAGTGGCTGAATCAGGACGCCTGGGGCAGAGCAGCTGGGGTGCTGCCGGGTTGGTCCAGTAGCGCTCAGAGCGGCGCTACGGGACCAACCGGCAGCGCCCCAGCCGCTGTACCACAGGCGTCCGGAGCAAAGCCGCGGAGCACAGGGGCAGCGGGACAGCCCAGACGCACCATGGCTGTCCTGCTGCCCGCGTGCTCCACGGCTTTGCTCTGCTTTGTTCCCCGTTTCCCTGGTCTGCAGACCAGGGGGACGGGGAGCAAAGTGGCGGAACACGCGGGCAGCGGACAGCCCAGACGCATCTGGGCTGTCTGCTGCCTGCGTGCTCCGCGGCTTTGCTCTGCTTTACTCCCCGTCTCCCTGGTCTGCAGGAACACGCGGGCAGCGGACAGCCCAGACGCGTCTGGGCTGTCCGCTGCCCGCGTGTTCCGCCGCTTTGCTCCCCGTCCCACTGGTCTGCAGACCAGGGAGACGGGGAGCAAAGCAGAGCAAAGCCGTGGAGCACGCGGGCAGCGGACAGCCCAGACGCGTCTGGGCTGTCCGCTGCCCGCGTGCTTCGCCACTTTGCTTCCTCTCCCTGGTCTGCTGGAGACCAGGGAGACGGCCCCGTTTGTAACTGTTGATCCGACATAAGTCGGATCCGCGTAACTCGGGGACTGCCTGTACTGTGCATCTGCATTGAAGCTTGGCACCTTGATGGACTTTGCTTTAATCAGGTAAAATTAATTAACAAGTTTGCTACCAATGGAATGATATCTCTCTGTGATATGGAGAGGCCATGTGAAGTCTTCGCAGTGGGCTTATGCTGACAGGCTGACTGTAGACTATTCTCTGTCCCTTGGGTACCACAGAATAGAGTACAGTGCTTGCTCAGGTCAATATCTACAAGAATTTGGGAGAGTTTGAAATAAGAGACTGGATCCCTTGGAAGCAAGAACCTGCATGAGCTGCTTTGAGGAGCTGTTGTTGCTCTTCAGGCCTCTGAGCTGGAGTAGTGGCCATAACATGACATGTTGCAGAGTGTTTTTGTTGGTTAAACCCAATTGGACTTGGTGCCTCACACAAAATCTCATTACTTAAGCTTTTTATGCTGGAGTGGTCAAAGAACAGTACAGTTATGAATTTTATATGACATGGGTTATTATCTAAACCATCCAACAGGGACCAGGACATTTTCACCTGACCTATATAATTAACAGTACACGTTTTGAATATTCATAATAAATGATTTTGAGCTAGCTGATAACCCAAAATTACTTGCTAAAGGAGTATACATTATTAGAGAATTTTTTAGTCTGTTTGTAGACGGTTCAAACAGAAAGAACGGTCATATTTTAAAATATGTTTGTTACTAATTATTCATGTCAGAGTGGTCACACCAATGCTTCCTCTAGCCCAGTATGAAAAGTAAAACCAGGACACAAAATTAACCAGTCCCAGGTTAATAAAAAGAAAAGAGAGAGAACTTTTATTATCACAACAGTATTCCTGTTGCAAGCATAATGACTAGATGGAAAAGTCACAAATTAATATACTCATGGGGGGAACCCCACGATGGGCCCAGAGCTTAGTTGCAAAAGAGAGGAAAAGCCCATTTCTAAATGCACAGACATCAGATTACCATTCCCAAACAATAAAACCTAACGAGTTATCTAAACTTTACCCTACTTACAGATAGTGAAGAGTCTTTTCTTGGAGAGGGAGACGTGTCTGTCCCCCTCAGAGCTGGAGAGAAACTGCCCAGGGACAAAGGAGGGAAAAAATGAAAAATTCCTTTGACCCAGTTTGAAATTCCTACCTACATTTCTATTGGCTGCCTGCCACCTGGTTTAGGTGAGGGACATAGTTAACCCCTTAGTCCCCAGGCTGCTGGCTAACCCTCATGATCATGACAACAGTATTAGAGAATTTTTTTAGTCTGTTTGTAGACGATTCAAACAGAAAGAACGGTCATATTTTAAAATGTTTGTTACTAATTATTCATGTCAGAGTGGTCACATCAATGCTTCCTCTAGCCTAGTATCCTGTCTTCTGACAGTGGCCAATGCCAGATGCTTCAAAAGAAGTAAACAGATCAGGCAGTTATCAAGTGATCATCTCCTGTTCTCCAGTCCTAGCATCTACAACCAGTCTGTGGGACTCCCAGAGCATGAGCAAGACCTGACTGTTTTGGCTAATAGACTTATCCTCCATGAAATTGTCTAATTCTTTTTTAATCCCAGTTATACTTTTGGCCTTCATAACAACCCTTAGCAGGAAGTTCCACAAGTTTGACCTTCTGTTGTGTGAAGTACTGCTTAAGTTCATTTCAAACCTACTGCCTATTAATTTCATGTGTTACGTGAAAAGTGTAAATAAACTCTTCCTAATTCATTTTCTGCACCCCATTGATGATTTTATAGACCTCTAACATATCCCATCTTAGTTGTCCTTTTTTCCAAGCTGAACCATCCCAATCTTTTTAATCTCGTCTCATGTTAATTTTATTCCGTGCTCCCCCTCCCCCATGTCTTTTCTATTTTCTATTCAAGGTGTGGGCAATACCCTATATGTTTTATATAGTGACATTATGATATTTTTCTGTCTTTTTATTGTATCTCCATTTCTTAATATTGCATAAGATTGTTAGCTTTTTTGGACAGCCTTTACACATTGAGAGCTGTTTTCAGAGCACTAACCATGTAGACTCTAAGGCTGTCTCTACGCTGGCCCCTTCTTCGGAATAGCCATGCTAATTTAGAACTTTGGAATAGGGAAATGCGCGGGGGATTTAAATATCCCCCGCGGGATTTAAATAAACATGGCCACCGCTTTTTTTCCAGCTTGGGGAAGAGCCGGAAAAGAGCGTCCAGACTGGCGCGATCCTCCGGGATAAAGCCCTATTCCGGAGGATCTCTTATTCTTATTCAAGTAGGAATAAGAGATCCTCCGGAATAGGGCTTTATCCCGGAGGATCGCGCCAGTCTGGACGCTCTTTTCCGGCTCTTCCCCAAGCTGGAAATAAAGTGGCGGCCATGTTTATTTAAATCGCGTGGGGGATATTTAAATCCCCCGCGCATTTCCCTATTCCAAAGTTCTAAATTAGCATGGCTATTCCGAAGAAGGGGCTAGTGTAGACACAGCCTAAGATCTTTCTTGAGTGGTAACTGTTAATTTAAACATGGTGCTTCTGTATGTATATATGGGATTATTTTTATCCAATATGCATTACTTTGCATTTATCAGTGCTGAACTTCATCTGCGATTTTGCCCTTCCTTCCCCCCCCCCCACCCCCACCCCAGTTTTAACTTTGTTCAATCTGATTTTGACTTAACTATCTTGAGAAATTTTATATCATCGGCAAACTTTGCTACCATACCATTTTATCCCCTTTTTCCAGATGATTTATGAATATATTGAACATCACCGTGCAGGTCCCTAGGCGAGCACTCCCCTCCCCTTGCATTTACTTCTCTCCAATGTGAACATTTATACCTACCCTTTGTTTCATTTCTTTTTGACCAGTCACTGATCCAGGAGGTCTCCTTTATGCCATGACTGCTTACTTTGCTTAAGAGCCTTTGATAATAGACCTTGTCAAAGATTTTCTTAATGTCCAAATACATTACGTTGACTGGATCACCCTTGTCTGCATGTTTGTTTGACCCGCCTCAAAAAATTCTAATAGATTGGTAAGTCGTGCTTTCCCTTTTCAATAGCCATGTTGAGCTCAGTATTTTAGGAAAAGAATGATATTTAACATCCCTCAGGTCTGACATATAGAACTATTAGAACTTGTATGGATAGCATTTTGGGGGGGCGGATGAAGGGTCAAAATGTTGAATATTGACTTTCAGGGTTTCAGATTGTCAAACTTACAATTCAGTTATTTTTATGTAACTGCACATATATCCTGACTGTTTGCCTTGCTTTAGCATAGGCAGTGTTGGCTATTATTACTATATTTGTAGTACAGTAGTGCTCGAAGAACTTGGCTAGGATTGGTAGCCACATTGTGGTAGATGCAGTACAGACGGACACTCCATGCTCCAACAAGCTTAAAACAGGAGAATATGACCTACAGTAGGATCTGTTAGTAAAGAACAAACCTACTTTTTTTTCCTGTATCAAGTTCTATTTAAAAGGGACACTTTTAAACTTTAAATTATTTTCCCATAGTTATGTTACAATATGAACTGATGTTGTGGTTTCCCTGCTTCTGCATGGATATTTGAACTAGCTGGAGCAGTGTACCCACAGTGGCACAAGTAGTACGTACTCAAAGATTGCATTGTACTCATCATGGCTCCACCGAATCTCTGCTGACGCTACCTGTACTATTGCAGCCATACCATAATTTATACTTAAGCTAGCTTGATAAAAAGCCACTTCAGCACCTCTTCCCCTTGGGCTGCAAACTTCTGTGCTACAGCTCTCTCAGAATTGCACTGATACAGCGAAGGGGGCCAGTTGTATTGGATTTCTGATACTACTACTAAAGACACTGAATGATTTGTGGAGACAATTTCTCTACATAATAATTTTTAAAAATTATTCTGGGCAATGCTTTAGGCTAATATTTTCTTTTCCTCTTTGACTTTCCCAGAAAGACAAGATGATCTGCTTCTGGGAAAGGTGCATTGATGGTGGGAGCAGCTCATGCTTAGAATATTCCACATACATATGCACCCTTCCAGGCTTGGGTTTGAGGTGGGATTTCAACACACCAGCCTGGGTTGTTGAACTGCCAGAAAAACACATTTTGAAGAAAAATCTATAATGGGGGAAAAAATAAACTACTCATGGGATGTGGGTTGTACATACATACATACATATTAAAATAGTACATTTGAGTTGACCGTGTCCTATTAAAACTACTATACAAAGAATGTTTATGAGTTGTGACCATCTTTTTCATTTTACTGCTTACTGATGATTTCTAGTCTTTCCTAACTTCTTTCAATCCAATTCATGGTGTAATTGGAATGTTGGTTGTTTTGGTAAGAGCAAGGACTCTAGCATTACAGTGGAGTCCAGATTATCCAACTCCCGGTAATCTGACACTCCGCTTTATCTGACCCTGCAGCTCCCGGGGACTTTGTCCCCAGGAGCTTCAGGGTCGGATACAGCGCGGGCGGGAACAACGGCCCCTGTTGCTCTCTTGGAGCGGCTGCCCTGTCGCTCTCTTGGAGCAGCTGCTGCCGCTCCTGCCTGGGACAACGGGGCAGCGAGTGAGGCCGTTCTCCCGCCCTGTGCCCAGGAGCAGCTGATGCGCTGCTGCCGGGACGACGCGGCCCCAGCAAGAGCCCCATCAGCTGCTCTAGAGAGCACGGGGACAGCTGCTGCTGCTGGGGAAGAAGTGGCCCCAGCAGCAGCAGCTGTCCCCGTGCTCTCTAGGAGCAGCTGATGGGACTCCTGCCAGGGCCGCTTCTTCCGCGGCAGTAGTCCCTATCATCCTACATATTCGGTAATCTGACCATGTGTTGGTCCCGTTTACTTCAGATGATAGGGACTCTACTGTACTACCTTTGGTTTCTTTTAACTATGGTAATTTAGTAAAGGTGATATGGCAGTTACCTTTAATGGTGTTTTAATTTGCACAAATAACATGTATTGCAACTGATAGACGTAATTTAATGTACTGTGTACATTTGTTTCCATGTATCCCTCTATACATTTTATATACATTATATGGTACCAAAATATGTATGTAAATTTTCTGCTAGATGGTGCCAGCATCATCCAGGGTCTGGTTCAATATCTAGGGGTTCCTCTCCATCCATCCAATACAGAATTGAGCCCCCACTAAGTAACCTGGGAAATTCACACAACACTGCTGGATGCCACTGAGAGGCAATGCTTCTCCACTCGCAAGCACAGAGTCCGAGTATAGAAAAGAAACCTTTAATAATGAGAGTAACGTGGTATTCACTTGGAAAACACCACCGAGTTCATAACCAAAACCGCGAGTTACAGTCCCACCCCAGGTAGGCTGGGCAATGTCCTTTTCCTCTCAGGTTCTTAAATCCAGCAACATAAATGTCCCCTTCACATGCCCAACCCTTCTCTGCACCTCATTCACAATTGCTACCCTTGGTCAGGGCAGACACAGAGGTCCTAGGTGATATGCAGATTTTGCTTCTCATCCTGAGTGCAGGGAGAAGATAAGGAGGCATCTTGCTCCCTCTGCTGGTTACTCACCATCCACCTGCTAGCTGCCCTCTGCTGCTTTCTTACTGGCCATTCATCTACCCTCGCTGCTGCTGCTCCGCTGGCCCCACATCGCACCTCTTCATCACTGAACACAACACAACACAAGAACGGCCGTACTGGGTGAGACCAAAGGTCCATCTGGCCCAGTAGCCTGTCTGCCAACAGTGGCCAGCACCAGGTGTCCCAGAGAGGGTGGACCAAAGACAATGATCAAGCGATTTGTCTCCTGCCATCCCTCTCCAGCCTCGAACAATCAGAGGCCAGGGACACCATTTCTATCCCCTGGCTAATAGCCTTTTATGGACCTAACCTCCATGAAATGATCTAGCTTCTCTTTAAACTCTGTTATAGTCCTAACCTTCACAGCCTCCTCTGGCAAGGAGCTCCACAGGTTGAATACACGCTATGTGAAGAAGAACTTTCTTTTATTAGTTTTAAACCTGCTACCCATTAATTTCATTTGGTGTCCTCTAGTTCATCTATTATGGGAACTAATAAATAACTTTTCTTTATCGGCCCTCTCCACACCACTCATGATTTTATATATCTCTATCCTATCCCCCCTCAGTCTCCTCTTTTCTAAACTGAAAACTCCCAGTCGCTTTAACCTCTCACTGGCCACTCATTACACCTCTGTCACCTCTCTGCTGGCTGCTCATCATGCTGCCGCCTCTCTGCTGACCACTCGTCACATCTTCTACTTGCTAGTGGTGCATTTAGCTCTGGGCCAAACCGAGTGATTTCAGTTTGGCTCAAAGCACAGACCAGCCACAAGAAATTTAAAAATAATAAAAGAGACTCCTTATGGAGTTGGTTCTAGTTCTGCCCTTAAAATTGGGGGGAAGGGGGCGAGAAACAGGTTGAATCAGTTGTACAGATCATACCTGCTGATTCAGAGTCCTGCCCTCTCCCCCTCTCACTCCACAGAGCTTTGGCAGGGAAACCCTTGTCCATCCAAGGTTCCTTACACTGACAGTCTCTCCTTTGAACTAAGTTAAGCACTGTCTGACTTTTCTGCATTCCCACAATAACTGCAAGCATTGGTGATGATATTTCACAATTCCTGCATTTAGAGTTAATGCAGTTTGTGACCCCACAACAGCCAAATTGGTTGCAATGGGCAAAAACACTCTTGTAACAGTTGAATATCTAGCAGGCTTAAGCAAACTGAGTGAACTGTACTTAAATAAGCATATCCAGGATCTGTAATAGAAGCATTGATTTAGACCCTGCTTACATGTATATATCTTCTCGTATCATTTGTGTTAGCTATAGTGAGCTTTTGAAAAACAGTATTTTTGTTTTGTTTTTGTTTGTTTAAATCAGGATTTCCCAACCTATGGGTCGGGACCCAAACATGGGTCACCATTACATTTCAAAAGGGTCACCAAGTGTTTCCCCAGGTGGCTCTGCCACCCCTCCTCCCCCTCTTTTTGAATTGCCTTGTGTCACCAAGTCTTCCTGAATTGTCAAAATGGGTCCCCATCTGGAAAAGGTTGGGAACCGCTGGTTTAAATAGTCCAAATACAATTTTTGGTCCTCCTTATCTAAATTTCTATTCAGACTTTCCAAACAAATCCATCATTGAAACAAATCCATCATTAAGAATGCTATAATCAGAAGCACTGTAATTTTTTGCAGTACCTATTTAGAATATGGTGCTATGGGGCAAAAATCAACTTCTTGTCTTAACTACTTTTTCTCTCCTAATAATTGCTGAACATCAATTTCTAAACTTTTACAGAGGTGAACAATTCTCTTATTGATTGATTCCTTATGTAACAGAGGTGCAACTTTAAATGTAGATGTTTAAGTGAATGAAGTTAGGTTGTTAAAGTTTTATGCATTTTTTTTCTCCGTTTCTAGTATAACAGGGATTGAATCAAAATGGGTCTCGCTCTGAGCCTATAACTCCCGTTGAAGTCAGGCTCAGGGCTGCTGAAAGCTGTTTTTCATCTTTTCTTTCTGTATAAGTAAGCCAAACTAGACAATGGAGTGTCACAAAGGCATAAGTTATTCTATCTTTTCTGCCAAAGCAAAATTGTTCCTATTTTTCCTGTATTGTTGCATATTTTCTGGTGCTTTTTATTCAAGTTTATTTTTATTATAAACCACTAACACATACAACTGTTAATATAGTATTAGAGTTGTAGGCCCTTTGCCCTGCCCTGTACTTCTCCTGCCCTTCTCCGTTGCAAGAACTTAATTCTCATAACCAAAACCAAATCAAACAAGGAAATGCTGAAATAAGGTCCTCTGATGCACCCTATTCTAGGAATTAGTGTTGCAAAAACAAAACCATATATATGTGAAAACCAGGTAATGTGAATTAAGGTGGTACATAATATGTTAAGGTCCCACATAATCCAAACCATAATCTCTCCCCCCCAACATAATCCAAACCAAAACAGAAGAATCCTTGGGACTGTATCACAACCTTTAAGGCCTCTATCTTGGTGTGGAGGAGTGGGCAATGGTATAATACAGTGGTATTCAACTTTCTCCACGCTGTTACCATCTTCTATATACTTTGGGAACTGCTGCAAACTATTTCACAATATGAGAAGTGCTGTGTGGTCTCATCTCCCAGACTGAGATCTCCTGGTACAAATCATCCATATCCTTAATTTATTTGTCAGTGATGTTTTACCAAGGGTGATGATGACTTATTACATGCATTATGGGAGGGAGTGTGTTTTTAAATTAAAACATTCTAAAAAATGCAGTTCAGTATTAGTTTGTCTGAAGGACTTAGGGAATTCCAGAAATTTTTGAATAAAGGGAGTTGTGGATAATGGGTATGAGCAGAATCCAGTTGGAAGGTATTGAGCAGAGTGGTTTAGGGTCCCAAAACCCAGAGCATAGAAAAGGGAATTACAGAATTAATAGGATTGAGCTCTCAGTCAAACAGCCCAGGATGTGCTGATGCTAAACCCCGATGGACTTTAAAGTTGAATACTGTCTGACCCAGCACCTTTCCTTGGAGCTGATTAAATACCATACCAAATACCTTAGCACCGTCGTATCCAGCATGCTAGCCACTAGCCACATGTGGCTATTTGGCCGGTTGTGTATGGCTAGTTGGTTGTAGCTTCAGAACTGGTTGGACACCACAGTCTTAGCAGAACAGCCAGTTTTAAAGGAGATTGCTTGGCTGCAGCACTACCTCTTGAAAGTCAGTCACTCTAGAAATCTTGTCATTCTTTTTGTTCTCATTCAGAGCTATGGTATCTGTAACACTTGTAAGACATATTCAAACCTGTGTTCAAATTTGGTAAATAAAGGTCATACTAGGTACTGAGAGCAGAAAAATAACTCCTCTGAAAAGGTCAAAACCTGACTTTGTGTGCATGTAGTGGTGGTAGTGAAGACATGGATGGGATATGAAGCTCATACAGCCAATTTCCAGTGAAGGTTTGTGTGGAAGAAATGAAATGCTTTCATTGAAGAAATGAAATGCTATCTGTGAAAGCTTTTCCTACTGGAACATGTGCAGCAGTGATATTATATTTTCTGTTGTTTTATTTTTCAACTATTTTATTCCATTAGCATGCTAGAATGTGGGTGGGACTGTACTGCTGCATTGTCTGTATTAAGAGAAAACAATACTGCAAGCGTCACAACATAGATGTCTAATGGTTCATTCTTCCATTGCTTACTAAACTAAGCTATGGAGAAAACAGCCCTAATGATACAGTGCACAATAATTTTACTAGCATCAATTGTTTTCCATTTAAAAAGAGTATTGTACTTTTTATTATCTGGTGCATTTATTATTTTTTTATGTTAGATGTAAAATACAAGGGCCAAATATTTTTTTGATTACTCTCATGAAAGGTTTGAAACCAGATGTAAAGTTGTTGTTGGTTTGTTTGTTTGTTTTTAACATAGAAGGTACTGTATTTTTTGACCCTGCAGCTTTGAAGTGAGTGTATGTTATTTAATGTATATGTAGTAGTGAACCAACATAAATTAACTCAGAGTAAAAACAAGAAATGTGGTTCTCCGGTTTATTATTTCTAGTATGCTTTTGAATTAACTAATTTTACTTTTACCTTTAATTTTACACTTTCATTTGTTAATAGTTTTTAGCTTACATTTTGTCTTATACTTACATTAAAGTCTGATGGAGGAGACTTTTACACATATGAGATGTAAACCGTTTATTTGTCATTATTTTGGTATCAATTTAATTATTGTAATATTTGTGTTCAGCTCGGGGCTTATTTTCTTCTGTGGGCTACCTGATTTCACAGTGTCATTTTAGGTTGGATTTGTGACATATCAGTAATTTCAAAGGGAACAAATTGTGACATTCTAAAATCAGGATTGTACCTTGACTGCTTTTGATCAATCAGAAGGAGATGCTGGACACTGAGTGAATAAGCTCTTGTCCAAGTGAGAAAAGCACTGAAATAATAAAAAAGGAATACTGAAACAGTCACTGAGGACTTGTCTAACTGGAAAACGTACATTGATATATCTGTGTTTCTTGGGGGTTTAGAAAAATCCATACCTCCTGAGAGATGTAGTTCTGGTGCTCTAACTCCAGAAGAGTATGGTTGATCTGCTGTTATCTTTTGTGGTGGTGGATTAAGTATTGAATAGAATCTTGCAACTGTGATAAGGGGGAGGGTGTCTCCCATTGCAGTGTTTTAAGAGTAGATGTACAATTATTTAGACAAATTTCATTCTAATTAGCTCCAAGTAGGGGTGTTAATGGGTAACCAGTTAACTGGTACTCAAGGGAGCAGGCCATGGGCAGAGGGCTGCTCCAGCCCTACTGGACCCCACATGGGGCTGGAAGCAGCCAGGCTGAAGTGGCCCCTGCCTGTGGAAGAGGGGGCACTACAGCCCGGCCATCGCGGGAAAGGGGGTTGCACCAGCCCAATCACGCTGCAGCACCCTCCTCCCGCCTGCTCCCATTTGAACAGTTAATCTGTTAAACTTAACATTTAACCAGTTAACTAATTAAATAGGATTGTACATTCCTAGCTCCAAGATGAAATTTCACTGAAGTACTATAATCTATAGTGAAGGAATAACTTGTAATTCAAATAGTAAGGTCTATATTTGGTAGCATACCACCGAGTTACAGAGAGAAAGTGGTTTTCAAGGCCTGTTCGTGAATTGAGTGGTATGAAATAGGGTCACTGGAGAAAACATTATGATGTGATCAGAAGGTTTCTTTGAAAAGATTTTGCTAGACTTTCTGGGTGGTTCGTGGGAAGGACAGATTGTTTTGTTAGTATGGCAGGCTAACAAAATGTATTGTATGTTTTCAATTACTTCTCTTTGCCCCCAAAAGTGTATCCATCATCTCAGCAGGGCATTCATCCTCCACAAGGTTATTGCCTAGAAACTTAGAGTTATTAGAATCACAGCACAGTGCCGAACCATTTGGTCAATTGCAGAAGTTAGGTTTTTAACTTTAACTCATCCCTTTTTACCTACTGTCGTGGCTTTATTAGTTATTTAATTCATCTTTGGTGCTTTTAAAATGTATTACTATTAAGAAGCAATATATGCAGCCTGTTTCCTTTGCTTCAGACCACACAGCTCCTATATAGAACTAATTCCAAGAATACTTTTTCACCCGTTGTGTAGCTTCATACTAAGGATCTGTGATCTACAGTAATTCTTATTCATTTGGAATATAGTAATTTGTTCCTGTCAGCACAAGGGCTAGTTTGTTGTTTTAAATTTCTGATTTTTGTTTTTGTTGGCATGCTCGCCAATATAAATTGAACGTCTGACAAAAATCTGTTTTATATGAAAGCTCAATCTAGGGAGGTGCTCTCTGTTGCCGAGGAGTACAATTTGGGGTCCCCAAGATAAAAGCTAACTGAATGCCAAGATTGTAGTAGAGATTGTTTGTGCAGATAAGACCTAATCCATATTCCTCAGGTCTGCAAATCAAAGAAACAAGAAATATGTATGCACACCATTTTGTTTTGAGATGGTGGACTCGTAGCTTCTTCATAATAACAACTGAGAACATCTAACCTATGAGAACAGTAGAGAAGCTAATAGGGATTTTTCAGTCTGAAATTAAAGAGAAATGTGAAATGTGTTACAAAAATATGAACTGTTTTCTGTCCTACCTTTTCCTTACCATATAGTGGTTTCACTGAAGAGAAGTATTATTATTGTTCTGTTATGACTTCTAACTTTTTTTTTTGCCAAGTTGTTTTTGAGGGACTTCCCATGGAACTTAAACCTGATTATGGATCTTTGCAAGTGCCTTCTAGCCTGGGCACACAATGAAGCTGCATACCATCCTTAGTGCCCATCTAAGGAACATCATTGTGGGAACTGTTCACAAGACCAAACATGAGTACTGCCAACATTCAGTGGAGCACGCCCAGATTCACAATGAAAAAATATGTTGCTCCTAAGGACATATTTGATTACTGTGTTAATCTGAAATCTTTTCTGCCTGGTGGAGGTTAGATTTGCATGATATTTAAAAATAATAAACCTCAGCTGGTTCCTTAGCCCTGTGGTCTGGCCAACACCACCTCAGTAAAATGTTTTAATATCTAGGATCCCAATCTTGGTCTCCAGCTGTAGAACAAGATAGTATGGCACTGAATCCTGAGGTAAGATCATCTCTCACAAATCAGCTGTATATAATTTATGCTGTACCTGCAGTAGGGATGTTAAATTGTGGTTATCTGACTAATCATGTGGTCGGTACAGTTTATCGACTACATGATGAGTCGATAAGAACTGCTCTGCAGAACCTGGGTGCAGAGGTAGCTCCAGGAGCTCGCTCGAGCTAAGATTGAGCAGTACTAGCTCGTGCTGGTTCCAGGAGCCACCTGCATTATAGCTCTGCATTTTAAATGTGCTAAGAGCTGTTGGGTTCTTCCTACATTTAAAATGCAGAGCAGCATCAATACCTGTCCCCTGCTAACTCCAGGAGGGTCCGGACATATTTATGTTTAAATTTTGTCAGGAAAAATGCACTCATGTACCCAAGATTCCTTTCCCCTCATTGGGCTCTTGCATGCACAGCTGGAAGAATGAGAGCGACTGCAGTACAGTACCGCTAGTGTGGGGTGCCTCCCCCACTGTCACCACCTCTGGCGGCGCAGAGGGCGCTTCCCCCCAGCAGACCAGGGAGACGTGGAGCGGCTTTTCTCGCCGCGGAGGACGCAGGCGGTGGGACCGCCGAGACGCGCCCCAGTGCCACCGCCCGCGTTCTCCGCGGCGAGAAAAGCCGCTCCACGTCTCCCTGGTCTGCTTGTGGCGCCCCCCCCCCCCCCCCCCCAGCAGACCAGGCTTTTCTCGCCGACGCCTGGGGTAGAGCAGTTGGGGGGCTTCCGGGTTGGTCCTACAGCGCCGAGGTGTGGCGCTACTGGACCAACCCAGCAGCACCCCAGCTGCTCTGCCCCAGGCATCCCCAAGTCAGCTGCTGCTGAAACTGACCAGCAGCTGACGACAGGAAGCCCGAGGCAGAGCTGCTCTGCCTCGGGCTTCCTGGAATCACCCGCTGATCAGTTTCAGCAGCGGCTGACTTGGGGACACCTGGGGTAGAGCAGCTGGGGTGCTGCCGGGTTGGTCTAGTAGCACCGAGGAGCGGCGGTGTGGGACCAACCCAGCAGTACCCCAGCTGCTCTGCCCCAGGCGTGTCCGATTCAGCTGGTCAGTTTCAACAGCAGCTGAATCTGGATGCCAGTTCCAACTTACATACAAATTCAACTTAAGAACAAACCTACAGTCCCTATCTTATACGTAACCCGGGGACTGCCTGTAATTTCAAAAATATCCTGGCTTTGGGCATAGCTGGATTTCCCCCTCACTCCTGCAGATACTCGTCTGCCCCCTTTCCTTCTCATTGATCATGTCTAGCCTCTGTGACTTGTGCTCGTCAAAGATATCTACAGTAATCTTTGAGCTGCTGATGGTGTATCCACCATGTTTGCCATGTAGCTTCTTTTAAAAGCTACAGGTCTGCAGGTCAGTCCCAGAATGATTTCTGGCCTCCCTGGTCTTGTTTCTTTGCTGCAGTTCCTTTGCTTTCACACAGCACTGTTGCTGATCTCTGTCATACCCTTTTTCCTGCATCCCCTGCCCAATATTTTTGTAGATATCCCTGTTTCAATGACTCATTCGTAAGTATGCTTTCTTGGCCTCTTCTCCTCACCGAGCCAGAAGATCTAATATCTCGTTTCTTCTCCACTCAGGAGTGCATTTTAGTGCATGCACCTGGTATGATCAACTCAACAGTTGCACACAACAAGGGATAGATGCAAGGTGTGCTCGCCAAGCTGACCAATCAGGAACGTACTGGGTCAGACCAAAGGTCCATCTACCCCAGTATCCTGTCTACTGACAGTAGCCAGCACCAGGTGCCCCAGAGAGGGTGGACTGAAGACAATGATCAAACAGGGGCAGTGAGGGTATGTCTACACTACAAAGTTAATTTGAACTAACGGAGTTAATTCGAACTTAATTCGAACTAGCGGAGCGCTTAGTTCGAACTAGGTAAACCTCATTCTACGAGGACTAAACCTAGTTCAAACTTACTAGTTCGAATTAAGGGGTGTGTAGCCCCTTAATTCGAACTAGTGGGAGGCTAGCCCTCCCCAGCTTTCCCTGGTGGCCACTCTGGCCAACACCAGGGAAACTCTATTGCCCCCCTCCCGGCCCCGGACCCCTTAAAGGGGCACGGGCTGGCTACGATGCCCGTGCCAGATGCAAGCCTGCCAGCACCCAGCTAGCAGACCCTGCACCTGGCATGGCTCGAGCCAGCCACCCGCTGCCACCCAGCCCTCCGCCTCTTCCCGGGACAAGGCAGGCGGCTCCCGGGAGCCTGCCTGGGTCCACAAGAGGCGTGCGGCCGCCTGGTCTAGTGCGGAGATCGTGGACCTCATTCACGACCTCCGCACTAGGCACAGGAAAGTGGCCGTCTAGGGCAGGAGAGCTGCCAGCCTGGCCACCCAGGAGCAGGTGTGCATGAAAATCAAGGTGGTCCACTGAGACCCCCGACCCTGAGCCCTGAGCTTACAATGGCCGTACTGGGTGAGACCAAAGGTCCATCTAGCCCAGTAGCCTGTCTGCCGACAGCGGCCACCCCTAAGGACCCTGGAGGGGATGGACCGAAGACAGTGACCAAGCCATTTGTCTCGTGCCATCCCTTTCCAGCCTTCCACAAACTTCGGGCAGGGACACCACTCCTACCCCCTGGCTAATACCACTCCATGGACCCAAGCTCCATCACTTTATCCCCTTTCTCTTTGAGCTCTGTTCTAGTTCTAGCCTTCACAGCCTCCTGCATCAAGGAGTTCCACAGGTTGACTCTTTGCTTTGTGAAGAAGAACTTTCTGTTACTAGTTTGAAGCCTGCTACCCATTCCTTTCCTTTCCTTTGGTGTCCTCTAGTTCTTCTATTATGGGAACTAATGAAGAACTTTCCTTGATGCACCCTCTCCCCCCCACTCATGCTTTTATAGACCTCTATCCTATCCCCCCTCAGTCTCCTCTTTTCTAAACTGAAAAGTCCCAGTCTCTTTAGCCTCTCCTCATATGGGACCTTTTCCAAACCTCTGATCATTGTAGTTGCCCTCCCCTCTCCCACCCCTCTCTCTTCCCCTCTCCCACCTCCTTTTCCCAGTCTCCCCGAGTTTTGCTCAATAAAGAGAGATTCTATTTTTGACCACACGTTTTCTTTATTTTGTACATCAGGAAGGGGGGCTAGGGAAGGGTAAGTGGAAGGAGGTGAGGGAGGAATGGGGTACGAGCCCCTGATGGGGAGGACTGGGCTGGCTCTGCGGGCTTCTGGGGGTGGAAGCTCTCCTGCAGCCCCCCAATTGCCCCCTCTCCCCAGATGGCAGCCTGCAGCAAGTGCAGCCGGTCTGATGGCCGAGTGCTGTGATGTGCCCAGTGTGGGCACTCAGGGCGCTCCAAGCCAGGACTGCTTTGCAAGCGGGGCACGCCTGAGAACTGTCTGTCCGGGGTGGGGGTCGGTTCCCTTTAAGCACAGCCCTCGGCTAGCCTGAGACAGCATCTCCACGCTCTAAGTCCTCATCTGATGCCCTGCCAGCACTGCTTCCGGCCATCCTTAACCCCGCTTCAGGGTCCACTTAATGTGGACATGCTAGTTCGAATTAGCAAAACGGTAATTCGAACTAGTTTTTTAGTCTGTATGCGTTAGTTCGAATTAGCTTAGTTCGAAATAACTAATTCGAACTAAGTTAGTTCGAATTAGCGCTGTAGTGTAGACATAACCTAAGATATTCTGGGTCTTATTTTCTATCCCTTTCCTAATAATTCCTAGCATCCTATTTGCCTTTTTGACCGCCACTGCACACTGCGTGGAAGTTTTCAGAGAACTGTCCACGATAACTCCAAGATCTCTTTCCTGATTTGCCCCCATCATACTGTACGTGTAGTTGGGGTTATTTTTTCCGATGTGCATTACTTTACACTTATCCACATTAAATTTCATTTGCCATTTTGTTGCCCAATCACTCAGTTTGGTGAGATCTTCTTGGAGTCCCTCACAGTCTGCTTCTGTCTTGACTATCCTAAATAGTTTGGTATCTGCAAACTTTACTACCTCTCTGCTTACCCCTTTCTCCAGATCATTTATGAATAACTTGAAAAGGATTGGTCCCAGGACTGACCCTTGGGGTACACCACTAGTTACCCCTCTCCAATCTGAAAATTTACCATTTATTTCTGCCCTTTGTTTCCTGTCTTTTAACCAGTTTCAATCCAAGAAAGGACCTTCCCTCTTATCCCATGGCCATGTAATTTACACAAGAGCCTTTGGTGAGAGACCTTGTCAAAGGCTTTCTGAAGATTCAAGTATACTATATCTACTGGATCCCCCTTGTCCGCATGTTTGTTAACCCCTTCAAAGAACTCTAATAGATTAGTAAGGCAGGATTTCCCTTTACAGAAACCATGTTGACTTTTGTCCAACAAATTATGTTCTTCTACATGCTTCACAATTTTATTCTTTACTATTGTTTCGACTAATTTGTCCGGTACTGAAGTTAGACTTACCGGTCTGTAATTGCCAGGATCGCCTCTAGAGCCCTTTTTAAATATTGGTGTCACGTTGGCTACCTTCCAGTCATTAGGTACGGAAGCCGATTTAAAAGATAGGATACAAACCACAGATAATAACTCAGCAGTTTCCCATTTGAGTTCTTTTAGAACCCTTGGATGAATGCCATCTGGTCCAGTAGATTTGTTAACTTTAAGTTTATCTATTTGTTCCAAAACCTCCTCTAATGACACTTCAATCCGGGACAGTTCCTCAGATTCATCACCCACAAAGGACGGTGCAGATTCAGGAATCTCCCCAACGTTCTCAGCTGTGAAGACTGAAGCAAAGAAATCATTTAGTTTCTCCACAATGGCTTTATCGTCCTTGCTTGCTCCTTTTATAGCTCGATCATCTAGGGGACCCACAGGCTTTTTAGCAGGCTTCCTGCTTCTAATGTACTTAAAAAGAAATAACAAAATGTTTTTTGAGTTTTTGGCTAGCTGTTCCCCAAAATCTGTTTTTGCTTTTCTTATTACATTTTTACGCTTGATTTGACGGTGTTTATGTTCCTTTCTATTTATCTCACTAGGATTGGACTTCCACTTCTTAAAAGATACCTTTTTGTCCCTCACTGCTTCTTTTACATGCTGGTTAAGCCAAGGTGACTCTTTTTTAGGTCTCTTGCTATGTTTTTTAATTTGGGGTATACATTGAAGTTGGGCCTCTATTATGGTGTCTTTAAAAAGTTTCCATGCAGCTTTCAGGGATTTGGCTCTAGTCACTGTTCCTTTTAATTTCTGTTTAACTAACCTCCTCATTTTTGTGTAATTCTCCTTTTTGAAATTAAATGCCAGGGTGCTGGACTGCTGAGGTGTTCTTCCCACCACAGGAATGTTGAATGTTATTATATTATGGTCACTATTCCCAAGGGGTCCTCTAATAGTTACCTCCTGGACCTGATCCTGCACTCCACTCAGGACTAAATGGAGAGTTGCCTCTCCCCTTGTGGGTTCCTGCACCAGCTGCTCCAAGAAGCAGTCATTTAAGCCATTGAGAAATTTTATCTCCGCTTCTCTTCCTGAGGTGACATGTATCCAGTCAATATGGGGGAAATTAAAATCCCCCATTATTATAGAGCTCTTTATTTTGGTAGCCTCTCTAATCTCCCTTAGCATGTCAATATCGCTGTCCTGGTCAGGTGGTCGGTAATATATCCCTACTGCTAATTTCTTATTATTGGAGACGGGATTACTATCCATAGCGATTCTATTGAACATGTTTATTCACTTAATATTTTTATTTCGTTTGATTCTACATGATCTGTCACATACAGTGCCACTCCGCCACCCACCCGGCCTGCTCTATCCTTTCTATATATTTTATATCCCGGTATGATTGTCCCACAGATTTTCCTCATTCCACCAGGTTTCAGTGATTCCTATTATGTCAATCTCCTCATTTAATACAAGGTACTCTAGTTCACCCATCTTATTAGTCAGACTCCTAGCATTTGTGTACAAGCACTTGAAAAAATTGCCACTGCTTATTTTTCTGCCCTTCCCTGGTGCATTGGATTCCTTTGTATGCGGTTGTGTGTTTGCTCTGGCCCATGGTTTGCCCTCTCCCCTCTTGTCTTTCTGACAAGAAACAGGTATGTTGTGAGCAAGACATGAGAAGTCATTCTTCCACTCTACTCTGTACTTACTAGGCTTCAGTTGGAATATTGTGTCCAGTTCTGGGCACGACATTTAAAAAAAGATGTGGAGAAATTGGAGAGGGTCCAGAGAAGAGCAACAAGAATGATGAAAGGTCTAGAGAACATGACCTATGAAGGAAGAATGAAAGAATTGGGCTTGTTTAGTTTGGAAAAGAGAAGTTTGAGAGGGGACATGATAATGGTTTTCAGGTATCTAAAAGAATGTCACAAGAAGGAAGGAGAAAAATTGTTCTTCCTGGCCTCTGTGGATAGAACAAGAAGCAATGGGCTTAAACTGCAGCAAGGGAGGTTTAGGTTGGACATTAGGAAAAACTTCCTAACTGTCAGGGTGGTTAAACACTGAAATAAATTGCCTAGGGAGATTGTGGAATCTCCATCTCTGGAGATATTTAAGAGTAGGTTAGATAAATGTCTATCAGGTATGGTCTAGACAGTACTTGGTCCTGCCATGAGGGCAGGGGCTTGAGTCGATAACCTCTCGAGGTCCTTTCCACTCCTAGTATTCTATGATTCTGTTATTGTCTTCCCTGTTAATATTGCTGGCATTTTCCTAAATCAAAGTTCAGCAATACCTAACTGCTGAAGTGCTGTAATTTTCAATGACACCTAAGCCTGACAGGAATAGCTACCCTCATTCATCGTGTAGCAATTGATAGTGTGTGTGTGGGGTGGGGGGGGGGGGGGGGATGAACGGAAAGGTACAGAGAGGGATCCAGGAATGTGGGGGAGCTAGTAGGAGATTGAAAAGATCAGTAGAATGTGAGAGATACTGAGGTAAGTGACCGTAAAGTGAAAGGGGAGTGAAGGCAACATGTGGGGACATCTTGCTGTGAGAGAGAGAGAGGGGAAATGCAGGTGACTATAGAGGATGGGAGGCAGTTGAGGGTGGGGAGGGAAGGCATGACAGGTCACCCCCTTAGGGGTTAGCACAGTGAAGAAGAATCAATGTTTGATTTTTGTATATCTGTATTTGGGTGAATTTTAAGGTTGCATTTTTAACTTAAAATCATTACAAATGTTGGGGCCTTTACTTAGAGGCCCAAAACATAGATAGTAGAATGAACAAGCACATTGGATTGTTTTCTGTTCAAATCTTAATATTTTTAAATACAATCTCTTGGTGATTTGGGGATTTTTTTGGGGGGCGAGGGGGAGTTTATTTTGTTCTGAGCCAAGGTCCTCTTGATACCATGTGGCGCAGGGCACTGGGTACACAAGGATTACAGTGATCCCTTCGGTCCAAGTCTGCCAAAGAATGTTACATAACAGGGGTGTCAAACTCAAGTCACTTAGGAACAGTGCCAGTTCTCCAATTCTCCTAGTGGGCCAGCAGGCACCCCTCTCTGCCAGGACTGGGGATGGCAAGAGAGGGTGCAAGGGTTTCCACACACTCCCTTCCGTGCATCCCCTCGCCCTGCCTGCTACCCCCAGGGGGTTTCTCAGTGGGACAATCAGCTTCCAGCTGCTAGCTCTGCACTACTGCCAGTACATTCTTGTGGCCCAGGGGAGAGGTAGTCAAAGCCATCCTGTCCATCAGATGGTTCAACGTGGCCACCTCCCACCCAGCGCTTTGGGGTGCCCATGGCAGTCGCCCCAACCATCCTCTGGATAGGACGGTCCGCCATACTCAAGTTAGCCTTTGGTACCTTGGGTGAGCTGGAGCCAGCAACATGGGTCAGACAGACCCTCCCGCACTCACCGGCCTGCTCTGCTCCATTGTCATCTCCCAAGCCAGCCTGCACTAGGGCTGGGGCGTTCCACATCCTGCCACCATGGTAAATTGGACTGACCAGCTGGCCTGGGAGATGGCAGCAGAGTGGAGCAGAGGCTGCTGCATCACTTCACTTGCCCACCGCTCCTGCCACGGTGGTGAGTGCAGGAGGGCCCGACCGCTGCTGCTACCCAGCACCAGGTCCCTCATGGCAACCCCAAAGGCCACATCTCACCCCTTGGAGAAGAGGACTTGAAAGAAGGGGTGTGATCTGGGGAGTAGGGTGGAGCCCAGGTGGGAAGAAGCGGGTTGGGGTAGAATAGGAGCTGGACTTGGTATAACCCCAGGGCCACACTGGTCTTTATACACACTGTGAGATGTATATACAGAAAGTATGTGAAGAGATGTGTGTGCGCACATGCGCGGAAGAGATTCTTATTTCCCTCTGGCTGATGACAAGAAAACTGAATATTACGTGGTGCACAGTGGACACTCATTTTACAATCTTGAGGAAAATGCCATTGAGAAGATTGAAGGGGCTGGAGACGGGCGGAGATGAAAACGGCGGAGGTTATTCTGTTTATAAGTAAGACAGTGAACTTTTGAAACTATATCTGATGGTCATGTGAATGCCCAAGTATTCCTTCAATCTGTGAGGGCAAGCAGCATGCAAGCTTGATCTTATGAGAAGGAATCTCAGCCAAACTGGTTGAAAATAATGGGAAGAGACCTTGTATTCAAATCATTTGGTCCAGAACCTTCCAATAGAAGTAACGTTACAATGTTCTGCAACATTATTCATAGAAATTAATTGGATTTGATGTTATAACCAGTATTTGTGACTTTCTTGGGAGTTTCATTTCAGTTTCAGATGCTTCGTGAATGTCATGCTAATATGAATAGTTGAAGTTTAAAGAAAAAATACTAACTGAGGTAAAGTATAAAGGGGCAAGACTTTGGATAAACTACAGGCAGTGGATTACTTACTGACTTTCATCTGGTAGAGAATAAAGCAAGAACTGACAGTCATCAACTTGCTAGAAAAAGCCAGGTCTGAGCAATTGACTAGTATTTTATTAAATTAGCTATTGATTCAGCACGGCATGTATCCACCAGTCTATCCTAGTAATGCCTGACTGCAGCCTGCTATGTTGCAGTAAAGGTGGGAATGAACTCATATGTGTTCATATTTTTTAATTGTATCCTTTGGTATATATGGTTGTGACTATTTTCTTCCACTATTTGATCTGAGGAAGCCCACGAAAGCTCATCATCTAATAAACCATCTTGTTAGTCTTAAAGTGCTACATTGTCCTGCATTTTGCTTCTGCTACCCCAGACTAACACGGCTACATTTCTATCACTTTAATATGCAGTGAGCTAGAACACCAAATTTTTGGTCATTGTCATGGGTCGCTCTTCCCCTCAGCACCCCAGGGTCATCATTGGGGGGTGCATCCAGCCCCTTGTTGAGCATCCACCCAATGCCTACTGTCTCGAATCCCTAGTACTCCTTAAGCGCCAGATCCCTGGGCGCTAGCCCCAGTCCCACTTGGTTAGTCTCTATTACGAATGGAAGGGAGGGGGACCTGGGCCCATCCTTGTTACAGGTCCCGACCCAGGATCCTAAGGACAGGGACACGCTTCCCTGCCCGGTTGGTGGGTTGTGCCGTAACTCACGAACCCTTGACTGGCTTCCTGGCTCCTCCGATCAGTCCCGGGTCACTTCCTCCCATCCGTGCCGTCAGATCTCGGCGTCCGTCCCACGTTGACCCGGGCTTTCCCCCCCCCCGGCTCCTTTTACTCCCCGTTCCTCCCTTACGGCCTTCCCCTCTTCTCCCCCCCATTCCTCCTCCTCCTCTTTCCCTTCTTCCTCCTCCCTTATCTCCCCGCTTACTTCCTCTCCCTCCTGGGGCTTCCCCACCCCTCTTTTGAACGCCGTGCCGTCTTCTGACATCACGCCCGGCCGGCCCGCGGCATGGGCCGTGCCATCATTATTCGCCTCGGGAGGATTCCATGGAGCTGCCCAGGAGCAGGCAGCACAAGTCTGGTGCGCTCCCGCCGCCTCCGCCCACAGAGACGCTGCCGGATCAGCTGCATTGTGGGGCTCGGGGCCTGCAGCAGGGTTGGCGCTGGCGGGCTCCGCAGGCCTGTCACAGTCATTAAAATGTTTGAAATTATTAAATCTTAATCAAACAAAGGAACAGAAGGAGAGAGCGAGAGAGAGCACTGTTATAATTAGAGTTGCATCTTTATCCACAAAAATGAGCCACAGATATCTGTGGGTTTGCAGGGCGCTAGTTACAATCTGTGCGCTAATATTAGTAAGAAATTCAGGAAATTTAGAAATTAGCATTCACATATCAATATTAATGTGGGGCTACGTCTAAACTACACCCCTCTGTCGGCAGAGGGATGTAAATTAGACGTATCAAAAGTGCAAATGAAGCTGGGATTTAAATATCCCACTCTTCATTTGCATAATGGTGGCCGCTGCTTTTTTCGAAACGGGTCTTTTTGGAAAAAAACGGCAGTGTAGACGGGGACTCATTATGAATGAGAACAGGATCTTTCACAATAGGGCAGTTCTGTTGAAAATGCCATGTCTAAACTGCCGGTTTTTTCCAAAAAGCCCCGTTTTGAAAAAAAGCGGCAGCCACCATTATGCAAACAAAGCATGGAATATTTAAATCCCGGATTCATTTGCACTTTCAATATGTCTAATTTACATCCCTCTGCCGACAGAGGGGTGTAGTTTAGCACACATGTAATATTTGTGTGTGTAGCACGCATGTAATATTTTTTCTTTAACTGTTTTACTTAATATGTACTGTTTTGTACTCTAAAATTCTAGAACTTGTAAGATGATAGATGTATTGTTGAGCTTGCAATCTTAGTTTCCATTTAATCATTCTTTGTCAAGCGTAACTTTATTATATTTTCAATGGAGATATTAGAAATTATTCCTCACTACGCTAATGGGATGTTCTTATTATACAATGATTATGTACAGCAATATTAAACATGTTTAATAGAGATTTTCTTCTACCCAACATTTAAATGACAAGATTAAAACATCATATGGCCAAAATAATAATTATAATGGGGGACACTTAGTAGTAGCTAGAAGGATTCTTTAACATTTGGAAAGGGCAATTTTTAAGGTCTTATTCATTTAAATTGGGCCTTGTCATGGCAGTGTAGTTTTTGTAGTACCCACTCAACTCCTGTGGTGAGGACAAAATGCTGTAGGATGTCAGTCATCGCCAAATCGGGAGATAAGTCGGTGTTTCCTCTGTGGTTTTTTTGGGGCTCCCTTGGTAATATGAGAAGAGATCTAGATCTATGTTTGACGCCCAGTGATGCTTAGCAGATATACATTCAAGAGAGAGTCATAGTAATGAAAAAGTACAAGATTCAGGATTAAAACTGAAGTAAATACATCATTTTCAAGGGGTTCTGCTGTTGCTAGATTGAACTGTTATATATGGCATAGCAGAGTAGAAAAAGCAGGAAAAGATTCTAGCACTGTAAAGATCAGTCTAAGTGCACTTGACACCATCACTAGAGGCGTACAGGAAAACAGCACCTTTATAGTGACATTTCCATTTCATGTTTGGCTGGTCCAGAGAATGGAATTTAGCCTTAGTTTCTAGACCTTGGAAAACATGTATTTTCAAAAGGGATTTTCCACAGCCCTGCAGCAGAGTTATTTTCATGGCAGAAGACCATCAACCTAAAGCACCTTGTGAGCTGTCTTATAACTGTACTCCAGCTGGCATCTGCTAGAGAGATGATTTCACAAAATCTCATGGTCAAGCATATCAAAAACTGAATTAAAGGGATTCAGGTGGATATGTGATCTCTCTTCGCAGGAAATTATTGAATGAAAGTGGTGCAAACTTCATGCTCAAATCAGGTTGAAATTCAGATTAAATGGGATTGTGGAACCCTGATGAAATGACTCTGGAACAATGGCTGGCAACCCACACGGTCCGCATGTGGCCTATCTGATTGCAGGCCACAAGACATTTTGTTGACATTGACCATTGTCAGGCACCGCCCCCCTGTAGCTTGCAGAGGCTGTGCTTTTCCTACACTGCTTTCCGCAGCTCCTGTTGGCCAGGAACAGTGAACCCTGACCACTGTGAACTACCGAGAGCAGCGCCTGTGGACAGTAAACATCAGCAAAATGTTTCATGTCCCAAAATTGGATTACCCAGATGAACTGCAGGTTGCCCACCACTGCCCTCGAGTATATATGAGCTTCCTTCCATCATTTAGTCAGTAACTTTTCCCTTAAAGGGAGCAAGAGCTAGGTTGGTAGATTGGTAGTGATGGCCCGGTTTGGGATTTCTTTTATGGGGGTATATTGTATTAGCAGAATTAAAAACGGTTCTTTGAGATGTTTGCTTGTGTCCATTCCATGATGCACCCTCATACCCCATTTCAGAGTCAGCCAGCAAGAAGGAACTGAGGGTATGTCTAAACTATATGGCTCCGTCGACGGAGCCATGTAGATTTGTTTTTTTTGGCAAAGGAAAATGAAGCCGCGATTTAAATAATCGCGGCTTCATTTAAATTTACATGGCTGCCGTGCTGAGCCGACAAACAGCTGATCAGCTGTTTGTCGGCTCAGCGCGCTAGTCTGGACGTTCCCCTGCCGACATGAAAGTCTTTTATCGACAACCCCTGTAAACCTCATCCTACGAGGCATAAGGGGGATGGCGATAAAAGGCTTTCAGGTCGGCGCAGAGTGTCCAGACTAGCACGCTGAGCCGACAAACAGCTGATCAGCTGTTTGTCGGCTCAGCGCAGCAGCCATGTAAATTTAAATGAAGCCATGATTATTTAAATCACGGCTTCATTTCCCTTTGCCTATCTGTCTAATCTACATGCCTCCATCGACGGAAGCATGTGGTCTAGACACACCCTGAGAGTGTGCACTCCTTATAGCAACACACCAGTGCATGGCACCAGAGGGCATGAAAGCCAGCTCGATGGATACCGCTGAGGGGGGAAAAAATCTCCAGTAACAGTGCATTTGCACACTGTCGCCCAACGTGTGGAGAGTCACTGGGCCCTGACTCTCAGGAAGCAGGCGGAACAGAAGGTTTATTCACAGGGATACAGCATAGAACAGACTTGTTTACATAGGAACCAGAAGCAGTCCAATCCATCTTGGGGAGAGGGGGGCTCAGAGCCAAGAGCCCTGCTCCCCCCCATTTCTGCAACCAAAGTCACCCACAGTCACTTGCACACTCAGCAACCAGTCCCAGGCTTGCAGGCAGCCCCACGTCCTCCTTTGTTCAACTTCCTGGGCAAAAGGTGTCACTTGGATGCTTCCTTCCAGGCTCAGGTTACAGGAAGCATTGGCCGTTGTGTTTGTGCTGGGGCAGCCTCTCTGAGTCACACCCAAAATTCCTATCCCCATCTAGGTATTAGTGCAGGGACCATGGAAACTGAGGCACACACATGGGGTTACCACAGGACAGTAGAAATTACATGCAACATAAGAGCGAATACAGTCCCCACTTCGTCACTCACACCTATCATGAAATGAATATGAGTAACACATCTCAACGAATCTCAACAATTAAGGAAAGGTTAGTAAATGTTTTTTCTGGAGCCCTCTGCAGAAACAAAGGAAGTCTAGTAACTGTAGTTAGGTCCTTCTTACCAGGAGCACTTCTGAAGGATAATAGGTCACAATAGACCCTTTCTCATAGACAAAAGATTTCACTTTGTTACTGTTGCTTGGGAGATGGTCATGTTTGTGGGCAGTCAATCTGGTATTCCATTTCTTAACTTGAGAGGCGGAGTCAGAATTGTAAACACTGAGTATTTCTGTACCCCAAAGCCATGTACCTGGCTTATTCCTGGCTTTTGACCTGGCTTATTCCTTTCCGGGTTCTCCAGAAAAGAAAAAAAAATCAGCTTCTGATGAAAGTCACTTTTCTGGGACTCAGTTGTCTGCCTACAGGTCATCTGAAGAAGTGGGCTGTACCCACGAAAGCTCATGATACCATCTACATGTTTTGTTAGTCTTTAAAGTGCTACCAGACCATTTGTTGTTTTTTCTGTAACAGACTAACTACCCCCTGAAGCTACAGGATGAGAGATATTGCTGTCTTCAGGCCTAAGCCTCTAAGATTATTTGTGTGTCTGCTGTCATTGTCGAAGTAAGGAATAAAAAAGGGGTATTTTGGAATAGGTGCGAGCAACTGATAACTTAGCACTTAGGCTATGTCTAGACTGCAAGCCTCTTTCGAAAGAGGCTCTTTCGAAAGATACTTTCGAAAGAGCCTCTTTCGAAAGAGAGCGTCTAGACTGCACGCGGAACTTTCAAAAAAGCAAGCCGCTTTTTCGAAAGAAAGCACCCAGTGAGTCTGGATGCTCTCTTTCTAAAAAGCCTATTTGCTTTCAAGAACGCCTTCTTTCGAAAGAGCACTTTCGAAAGAAGGCGTTCTTCCTCGTGGAATTAGGTTTACCACCGTCGAAAGAAAAGCCGCATTCTTTCGATTTAATTTCGAAAGAACGCGGCTGCAGTCTAGACGCAGGTGAAGTTTTTTCGAAAAAAGGCTCTTTTTTCGAAAAAACCCCTGAGTCTGGACACAGCCTTAGAGTGTATGGTGAGAGGAACCTTACAAATATTTGTTGATCATTAGGCTGCATGCATGTTTGTCTACTTTCTGCCCAAGTTGGTTTGAAGAGTGTTCTGGAGCATAGTGCAAAGATAGGCCGCTGTGTCCTCTTAGATGACTCAACCTGACACTCTTAACGTTTCTCCAGAATGGTTTGGGCAAGAACCTAAATGCAGGTTTGCCTATCAACTTTCTGTTCTTCGTAAGACAGGGCGGACTAGCAAACCACACAGTAATAGCTGCTGAGAAGCTCAAACTTAATCCTTTTTGGGACTTGAATCTAGCTCTAAATATCCTTATTTAAATTTAAATACGTGAGAAAAATGAATGACATTCTACCTTAAGCAGGTATGTGTCTAGTTATTAACTGGAACAAAATGACATTGTCAGTGTCTTGTTCTTCCTAAATTTGTCTTTTTCCCTTCAGTAGGTAAGCTTGTGATAAGAAAGTTTGCTTCACTCTAATTTTTTTAGATGCTAGTAAGCATTTTCTCTATTGTTCATGTAAATCATTTCTGATTTTTATACCTCACTGCTTGTCTTTCCTTTCACCCAGAGTTGTTTGATGGAGTGATTCCAGTGGATTGCAGAATAGTTTTCCAAGGGAAGCTGTAGAAAACACATTTTATAAGCTATGGAGACTAGATTGAAATATTAGAAAGTATATGGAGGAATCCTCTGTTGGTAGAAGGAGAGTCTAACTGGTGTATTCTGTATCAACTTTTATTTTGTGAAATATAACTTAGAAATGAATGAACACTCTCATAGAGGCCAAATACCGTTTAAACTGTGAACAAAGACCGTTGGTAATCAAAAATTAATAAATTGGGAAGGTATCTTGTAGCACATTGGAGGGATTGGTGTTAACTTTGGTCGCATTGTGACAGAATACACCCCTGTATTCACACCCTACACCTTATTATAATAATCTGCAGCCTTTTATGTGGCTTGCAAGGTATAATTTGAGAACTAATAATTTGCTCGTCAATACTGTCCTGATAAAATATGTGTGACAGCATGGTATATGAAGTTATATGATTTCTCTGTGTGATATGATCAAATGGGTCCTGACCTGAAGAGTTTGATCAGTAATTTTGCTTGGACATATGTGATAAGGTTTGCTTCAATCTAGTTTCGCTCAGGCATTAGTAGGATTGCCAGATGTCTGGTTTTGAACCGGACAGTCTAGTATTTTAGCTTTCTGTTTGGGAAACAAATTGAGAAAATATACATAAGAAAATATAAATGTCCGGTATTTTCTAAATTAGATGTAATGTAGATTATGATGTAATGTCAAGTGTGTCTGGTATTTTTGTTGAAACCATCCGGCAAGCCTAGACACTAGTAAGCATTTTCTCTTTATTTTTCTTGTAATCATTTCTTCTTTTATGTCTCATTACTTGTACTCACTTAAAATCTATTTCTTTGTAGTTAATAAACTTCTTTATTAGTTTATCTAATCCGGTCCTTAAATTGGTATCTGGGTGATGGTATTTTAGACAAAAAACTGGTATATTATTCCTTTAAAAGAATAAGGGCTTCAAATAAAATTATACTGTCCAAAAGACAGTACCTGTCCAGGACCTACTTTCTGGAGGAGGAAATTTGGGCCTGGGGAAATTGGGGTCATCCTGCAATACAACCAAGGTTTGTGAGAGCCAGCGTACAACTAGCAGGCTGCGCGCGCGCGCGCGCGCGCGCACACACACACACACACACACACACACACACACACACACACACACACTCTGTCTCTCTCTCTCTCTCCCCCCCCCCCCTCCCGCCCCCCAGATGTGGCTTGCAAGTTGGAAGGTTGTATGTGAGTGGCCCAGACAGAAGCTACTTAAGCAAGGCATCGTGAGGCCCCCACTCTTGCAGGGAAGGAATGAAACAACCCCTCATTATGTCTGAATTGTACCTTAGAATGTCACATTTATTTAACATTTTTGTTATATTTTGGAAAGGGAACAATCGCTTGTGATTAAACCTTGCAAATGAAACTACACTGAGAGGTTTTCCTGTGTAAAATAAAGGAATTATACAAAAGGGTATAAAGTGGTTAGAAATATAGGCAGAAGTTATTTTTAAAGAGAGATTTAACTTGGGGAAAAATACAAATGATTACATCTGGGGAATAATAATCAGAAGTAATTTTCAATGGAAGGGAGAAATCTGGACTGCGGCAATGCTGCAAGAGGCCTGGAGGAAATAGTAGACAACTGATTAGATATGAGTTTGCAGTGCAAAAGGCAGGTGAGATTTTAGGCTGGATACTGAGACACACCTCTTAGTTTAACAAAAGGAAAAACTATGTAGCACTTTGAAAACTAACAAGATGGTTTAATAGGTGATGAGCTTTCGTGGGCCTGGCCTATTAAACCATCTTGTTAGTCTTTAAAGTGCTACATAGTTTGATCTTGCTAAAACAAAAGGAAAAACTAACACGGCTACCTCTCTGTTACTATTCAACATGCAAGGCACTTAGTTTAACAGTAAGAGTCTCTCCCCATACCTACCCACTCACAGTTCTGGTGAGACCTCAGCTTGGGTATGTTGACCAGATTATGACATCAGATGAAAGTTGTAGACAAATTGTTGTACAGCACTTATAAGAACCAACTGCATGTCTAAAGAGACTGAAGGATTAATAGAATTAAATATGCTTCACTACAGAATGTCTAAAATTAGGTATGGTAACTTCAGAACCATCCAGAAGGTTAGAAAACACCAAGTAGAAAGGCACTATTTAACATGGTATTTGGGGACACGTATCTAAACAATAGTAATGTTAAGCCTTTCTTAACTTTCTCATGTTTAATGCATATCCTTAATTTTGCATTATATCAGCTTTTTGTATCCAGTGTCCATTTGAATTAGAAGTAGCGATGATGAATTAGAAGTTGTGAGGAAGTAGTTTTGAGCACCATCTGTAAAAGATATTTTTAGTCAGTGACCATTGCTTTTCGGAGGACTTTTTCTTTAGTAGGTTATTAACATTAGAAAGCAGAGTTCATCTAAATGTTGAACTTTTTGTGAATACAAATGTCTCTTCACTTTAGAAATCTGTTTCTATCACTCCTAATGTGCACACAGAAACAATGAGTTACAATTCTCTCACAGCTGACCTGCATTCTTTCCTAACTATGTGTACAATCTAGTAGGTTGTTTTAACATTGGCCATCTTGGTGACATGCATGGTCCATTGGTCATGAGGTTTGAAATAGATGTTGTTTTGTTGGCAGAAGCTGCATTTTTCACCAGCAACATAATACATAGTATCTATCCTCATGGGGGTTATCTTGACCTTCATGCCTGCTCCCACACCATAATGAAGCTGAAAGTGTATATGAAGACAATTGTTGAAAAGATTTATAGACCTATGACTTCTGTTTACAATATGTGATGCTCTATCTGCATTAACTTCAAATTAATATTTTCAACTGATGTTTTGATTGGCTGTGCTCTTGTTGGAAGACACATGAATTTTGTAAAGTTGCAGGATTAAAGTTCTGGGTTATAATCTTGTCTTCCATAGTTAGCCCGTAACAGTTTAGGGGCAGGAGGAGATTGGAAGTGTTTCGGACATAAACTTTTGCCATCCAAACAATTCTGTTGGATTGATGAGTTCATTCACATTAAGTTTTTTTCAGGAATGGGGAGAGGTAATCAGAGCCAGTTTATTTTTTATGGCTAGGAAGCAGTTCATTTCTGTTTTAACTTTTCTTTGGAAACAGTTGAAAGTCAGTGTTCTATTACATTCCAGATTAGAAAGGTGCAATCAGTTTCTTGCCTTGTAGACAGAACTGATTACAGTTAGCTTACTAGAATTGGTGAAAACCTTTTTCAGTTAAGGTCTGAAATAGGTTAGCTATGATAAAATGACATCATTGATATACAAATGTAGAAGTTTGATTTGTTGCCTTCATGTGACATGTTTTTGAGACCCTCTGCTGCAAATTTTTTTTTAACGGCATAAGAATTATTCTGGACACTAAAGCTGATAAGTTTCCTTAAATTTGTCAATATGATTTAACTCTCCATAAGGAGACACTGTTGAGTTAATGTTTTAAAAATTAACTAATAAAAAAGTCCTGTCTCTGTGAGAGCACCCTGTAAATAGGCTAGTTTTTGTCTTTAAATAATTCAAAAACATGCTTAAAGGGTTTTTTGTTTCCCAGGGGATGCTTTAAAGAAGGAAATAAGGTTCTAATTGTGCAGCATATAATGTGTGAGGATAGCATTCTGCTTAAGCATTGCATGTTTCAGGATCAGGTCACAGTTCTCCAACTTTACAGGAGCAATGTGAAACAGTTTATGCATAAAGTTCCTAAAACGTTTTAAAATAGAATCCCTCCCTGCTACCTGTGTTAAATTATAGCAATTTAAATGTTACTTGCATTTACAGTAGGTCCTGTTTTCAGACAGAAATGTGATTGTTTTTCCAAGTGGTAGGGTGGTGTTCTTTCAACCATCCAATATATTCTAGAGAATCACATCAATACTGAAAGAAAAAATGTGGCCAAAACTTGTTATTAGTCTCAGAGGGATTGCCGTGTTAGTATACTAACACGAGTATCATGAACTTTCGTGGGCACAACCCACTTCTTCTGAAGAAGTGGGTTATGCCCGTGAGTTTTTGTGGTTCATGATTTTATTTATATATATACACACACACACTTTTTTTTTTTTTTTTGTTCGTCTCTAAGACCTGGTCTACACTAGGGCGTTACTGTATTTCAAAATAACCTCTCTTAGGCTGAATTTATAGGCAGAATGTCACACTACCAAACCTGTTGTTTTGAAATAATGGGCTACTTACTTTGAAATCTGTACTCCTGCTTTCCTCGGGGAACAATGCTAATTTCAAAATAATTTAAAATAACTACTCCCCATAGTCATTTGAACGGATTACTCCCCAGTGCTTCCTTGGGCTCTAAGTTGAGGTAGCACATCCACATTAACAGAGCCTATGTCAGACTAATTTTGAGGCTTCCCCATATTGGGGACATGCTATTTGGATTTTGTAAAATCAAGAGTTAAGTAGAAATTAGTAATTCTGTTATCATTTCCTAGTGTAGACCTGTCCTAAGGTGCTACAGGACCACTTGTGAAGTTTTTTAAAAACTTTTTTGTTATTTATGTATTTATCAATGGTTTAAAAAAATCTATTAACCAATTCTGAAATACATCTAGGTAGAAAAATGTGGTTTGGACAAAAGGTATAACTGGGCTAGAGTGGGTCATTTGTCTGAAATATATCTAGCTTTGGGTGTCTGTAGGCCAGTTTGATTAGTAATTGGGAGAAAAGCTGTTCCTTAGTTTAGTTACAAAAATATGCAATGCTTTGTATCCGTTGTTTGGCTCACTGCTGGAAGTGTGTAAGAATGAGGAGTACTGGCTAGTGGTTACCCTTGCTAATGGGAACATTGCTGAATGTGGATGAGTAATTAAAGTATAGAATGTGGAAAATTAGGCTGGAATTGAATAGAAACAAGTAAGCATGCATTCTGTTTTACAGATGTTGGAAACAGATTATTTTGGGCACCTCTACGTTTTATTGGGTTACTATGTAAAATCAGTCATATGCCATGTAGATTGTTTCTCTTCCTATTGCTGTTTCCTTCTTTATTTTGTGTTGTATCTGTATGGGTAGTAATTTAGCAAAATATCCTGTCCGCCAGGTGCGGGAACTAGCTGATTGTATTGTAATACCAGATCATTACTTAATTCATATAGCCTAGCAACATAGCCTAGCATATGGAAAGCATTATAAATCTATTTATGGTGTGGCTGGTCTGATGATAACATTGTATTACATTCCCAGGTGAGGCGATTTAAGCAATTGGTTTGCCATGTGTAGGCTATGGAAATTAACTTCTAGTGTGCTTTAATAGACTAACTTCATTGTTATGCTCAGATTAGTAGTATAGCAGAATTCTTACAGTTTGGTTGCATGTACTTTACTTCACATGTAAAATCATACAAGGGGTGGTACTGCAGATCACAGTTCTTAATTAGTTTAAGCTGAGTTAATTCATTTCATTTCTAATTTAACTGTGCCTGCCCATGAACATATTCAGTTCAGTAGGGAAATGTTAAGGCTTGGGTCAAGTAGACAGATTGTTTAAAGCCAAATTGCCAGACAGAACTGAGCAAGTGTATCTGTTTGAAAAGGGCTTTAACAAAATCACCCAATCAGTATGCAAAAATCTTGTTCATAAACCAAGTGAGATCTGCCTGGAATCAAAATTATTCCTTGACAGAAGGTCTGTGTACTGTAGTACATTAAAGCAGCTACTAAAACTTTCTCTGCCTAGAAATTCTTGGGAATAGTAGCTTAGCCCCTTTGTGTAACACTGAGTGCAAGTGTATACTTAGAATTCTGAGTGTGTACACACATAGCAATATACTCAGTATATGTTATACTCAGTTCTGTGCATGAGTGTTTAACATTAAATGAGTGTCTGGGTCAGCATACATGTACACACTTAGAATCATAAGTGTGTGTGTGTGTGTGTGTGTGTGTGTAAACCAAATGCAAGAAAAACTTCTACTGCATTTGACAAACCTTTGCAGAGGGGAAAACTGTACATGGAAGCTCTTAAACGTATATTGAGCTGCCCAGAATATGCATCAGATTACAAACTCTGTAAAGCTTCTGTCTTTTCTAGAAACATACATATAAAGTACCAGTAGACAGTGGTAACTGACAACTAAGACTAAAAATGTTGACAATTTCTTGATTTGCCTGGTTAGCTTATGTATAGAAGTCATTAACTATTTATAAAATGCATTATGAATTGGGTTCCTTCAAACTGTAGCAGAATGTGTGACATTTCCAGCTCAAACTACCATGCCTGCATTTGGCTAAAGTACATATTTATATACAGATGATAGTTATGAAGTAAAAAACAATTACAATATATTTATAGTTATCAGATTTGTATTAATGTGTTTTCTTATTGTTAATTTTGATTAGTACAATTTAAGTTTTACCAAAATTACTACGAATACTATTTTTGTTAAAGAAAATAAAGTTATTGATATTTTGTACAAATCTTGATAGAACAAATGAGCACTTTGGTTTACAAGGTCCTTTTTCTATTATGGATTCATTTGGTGGTGAAATTGTGATAAAAAGTAATAGCAAATTATTTATTGATTAAGGCAGAGGGTTACACCTAGCTGTAGTCAAAAGATTATTTCCTTCAGCACAACTGCTGACTTTCTAATCAGGTCAGATTATTGTAATAAAACAATGGTGCTGAAAACATTATTAGTTGTGCTTACATTGAAGGACATGTATAATGTCGTCTTGCAAAAATAGAATTATTGCAAAAATGTTGTGTCTTGTCATATAGCACACCTTTTCCTCAGACAGTCCCTTGCAAATTGGATCACCACTTTAATCATTCAAATGAATTATGTGAAACTAAGACCTGCCCTAAAAACTCTCTATAATTAGCCAAGTGTTTTACCTGACAACAAACTAATGAAGTGTGATGTTTACCATTGCAAGATAATAGTGAAAAATATGGTTAACTTTAACCAGTATCCATACTGCTGAGCTATTAGGTGATTTGTGTAGGACTGTTCACTTAACTTGCTGGACCTCATATATAGAGATTGGAACTTGCCCCCAAAATATTAGATATTTACAGTGTTGTTGTAGCTGTGCTGGTTCCAGGATATTAGACACATAAGATGGGTTGGGCAATATCTTTTATAGGAGTTGATCCAATAAAAGATATCTCAACTACCTTGTTTCTCTAGATATTTATTGACATATATTTGGAATTTCCTTCCTTGTTTGATGTGTATCAAATAAAAATAGAAAAATAATATAATTGAGCAATCTATGCCAATTTGTTGGCTTTTTGGTGAAAAAAGAGAAAAACAAAACCCATCTCCATATGATATTCTTGCATACTGTGGAATGTTTTAGTCCCCCATAGTGATGAAATGAATAATTTAAACAGGCAGCTCTGATACCACAGCCTGTTTAAAGGTTCTCATTTCCTTTAATGCTGTAGACTACTTGGTTAGTATGAAACTGCTGCAGCTGAGATCTCCAAATAGGGAAATAGAAATTTAACACAGTTCAGTTCCTTCAGTAGGGCACTGGTACACTTAGTCCTTTCTATGTAAAACAGCTGTAGCTTTAGTATGTAATCTAGTATTGAGCACTAGCAGTTGCACCACAAATTGATGAGCATAATGATGGGGATGATGATAGTGAACGGTCAAACCTAACTCACAGAGGATAAACAGCTAAAACATGCGGCAAGTAAACTGGTTGGTGTCCTGGCTTAGTTCATTGGTATCATTATCCCTTTCCCAGTGGTAACCTATTTTCAGATTTTATTTGGTCACAAATATAATGAATGTCTATGTGCTTAGTGTAATCTTTAGTGAACTGTTGCTTGCTTCCCAAACTGAGACAGCTTTTTGGCACAGCTAGGCAGCCAACTCGGGAAACGTCTAGGATTTCTGCTGAGTGAGTGGTCGCTACAGGTACTACTGTAGGTCAAAACTGGAGTGCTTTGGCAGAGCTGTGCAGGGAAGCCTCCACAGACCAAGTCCAGTCCAATTCTAGTTGTATTAGTTCTAGCCACTTAGGTTCCTTCCTTTCATTTATATTAAATCTGGTCATATCCATGTTTAATTTTCTTAAAAAGCTATAAAACAAGAAGGAAAGCAACACAGTGCTCTACAGTTTGGAAGGCACTAAACTTAAGATTGAGCTCTGTCTCTGTTTTTGGTTGTTCATAACTTTCTTTAAAATATGCTAATTAGAATCAATAGGGATGAATATTTAAATCCTGATGTGTCTCTTCTCACAGGCCCATGTTGGACTTTCTGATTTCATCATTAGTTGTTGATTTTATAGAAAGTGTTCCACTACTGTTGCCCCCACGACCTCCCACCCCTAAGATTTTTTTTTCTTTACCTGTAGGTCTTTATAGACACAACAGCAAAGAAAACTTCATTTATGTTCTATATTTGTCATTTAACCCCCCCCTTTTTTTTGGCCAGTGTACATAGTTAAAAAGTTATGTTTGATGTGGGAAAAGCTTAGCCTTCTTTTCCCCATTTAATGACATTACTACTGTTATATTTCAAGAGTTCCCATTCCATATAATAGGACAACTTCAGATAAATACATCTACACCTCTCTGAACACATTTGCAGAAATTCTTATGTAATTTTAGTATTTTTTAAATGTTCCAGTTATGAAAACTGGAATTGCATACTCTAAAGCCATGTGCTTTTACCAAGCAGGTTTTGTTGATGTAAGTTCAAGAATGTAACTTTTTACAATTTCCTCAGATATGTTCAGATTTTTCCATTCATATATATTGAAATTCTACACTTAAGGAACTTCTCAGCAACTTTACTTGCAGATTTTTTTCAAATAGGTATCCATTAGGGGGCTCTCGAGGTTTAAAATGATCAGCCTTGATACGGATGGCTTCAACGCTTTACTTCCTAACCCTTTTTTCTTTTTTGTTTTACAGAAAAGGTCACGGATTGCCTACAGTGACGAGGTGCGGAATGAGCTCCTAGGGGATGATGGGAATTCCTCAGAGAACCAGGTAGGATGCTAATCAAGAAGCCCTAGTGGGTGGCTGGAGGGTGAAGGAGGTCACTGGCACACTGGGCTTCTCAAGCTGCTCCTTAACAGCATTAGCAACAACTCATGTGGAAGTGATACTGTTTAATGCAAAGCTGGGGTCTTAATCAACTTCAAAATGTTTCTTGGAGATCTTACGTTTAACCCTTTACCTTGTGATCACTGTCTGCTATCTTTAAAAAAATCTTTTCTTCTCTTTTCTTTATTATTTAGTACTTAAGAAATAACTTGAAACGCGCTGTTTGCTGACAAAGCCAGGGTCTTCACCTCAAACACATGTAAAAGGAATAAAAAAGTACATAATGCAGCTTTGATAATAATGCAGTGTAATTAAATCAACACTGGCAGGCAAAACAAATGAAAGTGAGCTCTCGGAATTCAATAGTGCTCCTCACTTTCCTTGTGTGCCTTCCTTTCTTAACCAGGTTTTCTTTCCTTGTACTAAAAATGCAATATGCACCAATAAAAAAGTGTAATTCTCTCAAACTCATTATATTAGAGTTTATAATATATACATTTTTTCTGAAAGGGTGCTTAACTATGATAAGCCCTTCTTGAGTTTTATCATAAAATGGTTATTCAAGATACTATAACCAAGATTCTAATAAGATTTTTAAAATAGTGGAGGAAACATTATTTTCCAGAGAATGTGACCTTCCTGTTACTACTTCATCTGAGGCTGAGACTCGTCTTACAGCTTTTCTATCTGAAAATCATTTTGTTTTAAATCAATTCCCTTGTATTCCTTCACACCAAAATGAGCATGTGGTACTTTTAATTTAGAAGTTATTTTGAAGTTTGTTAGAATAATATTTTTTTCTGAGATAGAACTCAAATAACTTTGGTTTTACAAGCAAAGCTTGGTAAAGGATTATTACTTAACATTACATTCATTTATTTAGATGCTGTATACTGGGGAGAAATAAAGACCAAATTCTAAAGCTTTTATTCAATTCTGACTTCAGTGTTAGTTCTGCCTTAGGAATAGCTGAGTGAAACTCAAGTCTTCAGGTTTTGTCCCCCAAGTTCAAAATACTGAGGTGAAAAAAGTTGAGTCCTGAGCAAGTACAATATTGCAAGCACTATATTAAAAGGCTAAATGGTAATTTACATGATGGATTTTAATACAGAGATTGATGACAACATATATGGTGTTTAATCTAATATTTACCCCAATAAAAAGGGTCTAATAGCTTTACAAAGGAAAATATACGAAGTATGTAACTTCAAGAGATTTGCCAAGGTTTGAATAAACTGAAATATTGGTTTTAAAAAAAAAGTAGATGTACTGAGAGAATAGTTTGTTTTAGGAATAACATTTTGATAATTTGCATGTCATCAGCATAAGTTCAAGCATATAAAGGTGTTAAGATACAATTTGGGTTTTCACATTTTTTTAACTATTCTGTTTTCAGATTTCAAGAAAAATTGATGTGAGATCAGACATAAAAGGGCAGTTGTGATAAGTTATACTTATAACAGAATACCTAATGTGTGAATGCAAGATAAAATGTTACTTTTGCTTTTTAAGGAAAGCTGAATCATTGATTCCTGGGTGCACTTTTTGTGAGTTGTAATCTTTTTTTTCAAAACGCTCAAGAAAATAAGACTGACCTCCCCCAAAAGAATTATATAATAATGTAAATTGGAAATTCTTTGCCACTTTTTTTTTTTTTTGGTTTTGAATTGACTACTTGCTATCTAGGACAAAATGTTGACGTGGGGGGAATGGATGGTTCGGTCTCTTGAGAAATTTAACTCCACATTTGCAACTTTGTATCTTCAAATTGACACAATTGTGCTACTGGAAATACTGAAAATGTGTTTTCTTTTTTTACAGATTTTATAAATATGAAACTCTGCTGTGAAACTAGTTTATTTCTTTTAAATGCATGAAAGGCTAAAGTTCACAAAGAACTTGTTCATACTTATTGGAAGTTTCCAATCCTTTTTCTCTCTTTTTCTCCTGAAAATATGGTCCATACTTGTTAGAGCTAAGTAAATACTTAATCATAAGAGAATAATGTTGGGTACATGCAACTGACTGATTATTTGTCTTACAAACTTTTTGGACAAAAGTTTGACACACCATTAGGTGCCGTTTTTTAAATCCAACCATAAATATAAGTTTTGGGTACTTTATTTGTATATATTTAACCAATTATTTATGAGTGTTTAATTCAGTAGCCCAAAAAGCTATTGTATCTTTGTATTGATATGAAAAACACTTGATAAACATAACATCTTACCTATCAAATGTAATGTCCCTATATAATTAAAATATATGAAATATTGAGGGTATCCTTCTCATGTGGAAATTTACTTTCATGTTGCTTGACAGAAGTACATGTAAATGGAAGGGGTAACCACAGTCTTATCCAAAGTTTAGATCTAATTAATTGTTAGGTTTGGTTGAATTGGTGAAATGAAGTGATAATTTCTCTTTTTCTGCAATACTCAAGCCTAGTTTTGTGTTGATGAATAAATCAATGAAAAATAGGTGTTGGCTAAGAATAGCTATGTTAACAAACTAGAAATATTGGTAAAAACCATCGATGGAGAACATAAAAATCGGAGTAGGGTTCAGGCTGAGCCAACTAAGGCAGAGAGAAACTTCTAAGCTTGTACAATTTGGGGGAGAAAGCAAAGAATAAGTTGCCTGGCTAATTGTTTGCTCTACTGTTAGCTCTTCATTCATATTTCAAAGATACAGTTGCAGAGATGTACACAACTGAGTTAGTGGGTACACAGAATATGCCTGAGGTTATACATGTAAACAGGTACACAGAATTCAGTCTCCAGTTGTTCCTCAAAACAGATCTGAATAGGAACAAATATATGTTGCAAAAAAATGCATATGAAGGTGTATCGGTCTTCCTCCTCTTAAGAAATTATCGTCAAGTATACAACCAACTGTGTCTGAGATTATGGTTATGACTCCATTCTTCTGCCAAGATCTGTTTACTTTATAATAGGTGCAGTTTATAAAAGCTTCTGGTGGTGTCAAAATATATACAAATTCCAACAATCAAAATTTCTTTTAAAATTAGTATATCTTTGTTTGCTATGGTAGATACTAGTGACTGCATGCTGTAGTTAAGAAAGCAATTGCTTGCTTTGTACATGTTAATTTTCTCCTAATTTAAATCCAATGAACATAATCAGGTAAAGCATGTTCTGAGCTATAAATATAGGAGACCAACCCTCCCCCTCCCCCAAAACTCTACTATGCATGCTTGGGTTATCATTTTTTCCGGGAGTGTTGTCTTCAGCAGGACTTCTACTTTCAAAGCTTATTTGCCATTCTGACCGGCAGCATTTATCAAATACCTTGAAAGATTTGAGCATTTTAAGCACTGTATTGCTGTACTGAAGTTGTGGCTTTGCTTTGTTAGTTATTTGGTTGTTTTATGTGATGACGACATACATTTTTAGAAAGCATTTACAGGGTTAAAGAAGAAACCTTTTTGTACCAAAAATATAGTGTGCAGGTATTATTGTATTACAAATCAGTTTGTTTGAAATGTAATACAGTTGCCTTAGATCCACAAACTTAGTTTCATTAACATGATTAGATAAATCCTTATTAGCCAGAAGGTTAAATTATATGTCTATCTGTGAGTGTACGTGTGTGTGTATATATGTATTGTATTGCATCATATGTTTTATTGGTGAATTGTGGTAAACAAATATTGTGGCTACTTAATTTCTAACTACAAAGTTCTGATCATATTAGATTTGGGCTTGCTGTGCATAAAGTGTGTCAAACTTCAGTTACAGACCAGGGGGTGAAGTTGGTCAATTTAATTCCCCAAGATCTAAAGAAGGTTGGTATCATTTCATATAGCACTGGCAGAGCAGATCATTACCAGACACAAATCTGTTCGTTACATGCCGAGGGTTTATAGCAAAATAAATAGACTGTCATCATAAGTTCAGAAAATTGTGTGTTCGACCCACGATAATGTGTAAAGGGCGTTTAATAGAGTTCAGCATTTATTCGTTATCTGTATGCGGACAGAGACAACAGTAGTGTTATCAGCTTTAAAAAAAAAACGTGGGTAGTTTTCTCTGTCACGTGACATAGACCCACACACACACACACACCCACACTCTCTCTCTCTCTCTCACACATACATACACACACACACACACACACGCACTGCGGCGCACTTTTTATTTTAGTCACAGCAGAAGGCTTAGCCACAAGAGATTCCACTGGTTCAAACCAGCGTAAACCAGATTTTTTTTTTTTTTTTTTTTTTTTTTTTTGCCTACAAAGGAACAGATTACCTCTTGTATCAAATTCCATATTGGGAAGGGAAAAAAATCTTTGTTTCAAAAAATATGCTGATTATCATAAACTAAAATGGTGGCTGTATACATTTAAATGCTGTTTATAGTTGTGCAGCAAGCTTAATAAAAATAAAGACATGAAAATTGCGAAGACAGTGTTTCCTTCAACATTGGTGGATGGGGGAAAATACATCTTTTGTTAATTTGAATGACTATCTCTCAGCCAACATTTAAAAAAAAAAAAAACCACAACACCCTTCCATTACCTCGCTTAGCTGCAAATCCTATGCAGAGCTTAAATTCAGCCATGCAGCACAAACAAGATAGAACGTTTTTTGTTTGGAACCTATTGAAAAAACAAATGTGCAGCATTTTGAAACTCTCGCTGATTATAGCAGGGTGGCATGCCCCAAATGGGCTCTATTGCAGGAGAGTAGTTTTAAACTTTGGCCCTTTAAGTATCATAGCCAACTGAAGATTGGTGACCTCAGAAAGAAAAGATAGCTATGCGATCAACTCCCAGATCATCTTTTTCTAAAGAGACGTAATGTTTGCCTTTTTGGGGAAGGAAGGGGGGAGGGAAAGAGAGAGATGCTAGGCCAAGTACTTGATTTTAAGAACTGGTTTGGTAGGTAAAGAGTGTGGTTTTCTTTATATCAGATTTTTGGAAGTTTCCTTTATCTTTCAGTTTAAGTCATTGCAGTAGTTACCCTCTTAGTTTATATGGTTAGTAGCCTTTTTCTCTTATTTTTTAGTAATGGGGTAAAGCATAGATTTAATTTTAGACCAACCACATGAAATACCAATGGAATATTTTTATTTTTATTTTTGGTCTTCTCGCTTGTGGAAATTCTCAGTATTTGTAAACATTCTCATCTTATACAGTAGTTGAATATTAGTCTTGTGAAATTGTAAATGAAACATGAGTATAGACTGAAGTAATTAGCTATTGTCATAGTCCAGTTCAACTGGAATTGGGGAGAAAACTGCGGGGAGGGGGGGTTCATAACGTCCATCCCTTTGCACACATTTGTTGAAATGATATTGTTATGTTCCAGTTCAACAAACTAATGTATCACTCTCCATTTTGAGAGTTAAAGTGTAGTTGATATTCAAGCTAGTGATTTTTTTTTAAATAATCCTGCCGATACAATGTTATTAATAGTGTTAAAAGGGTGGATTGCAATGAACTAGACTGATTTTACAAACACACTTCAATGTAAACATACAAAAAATATAGTGCTCCTGAATTAGGATACATATGCAGAGTGGATTTTTTTTGAAAGAACTATTTCATGATATACATAATTTTTACCTATTATTAAGTGTATTGTACACTAAATAAAGTATTACCATGTAAACTTAGTTGCTTTTAATTGGGGGGGAAAGTTGCTATAATAGGTTGAATAATAATACTGCACTTATGTTATGAATAAGAATAACAATTGGTATACCAGTGACAAACTACAGAGATAATATAGTCTATTAATAAGTCAGATGTGTTAGTAAAATAAGAAACCAGTTGTCACAACTAACAAAATATAGAAAACATCCCGAAAACTTATATATATACAAAACCACTTCAGCTGTACAATCTTAGAAGAGTGGAACAGTAAACTTGTTTTTTTTTTTTCTTTATAATATAGACTTCTATGAAGTCATTCCCCTTTATTTCATGATGGTGTCTTAGATGTGGTTTAAAAGAGAATTTCACACTATTCTCTTTGTTTAATGTGACAGTGTGAGAAAGTGATCTTTATTCGTTCAAAAAACTCTGCATGTAGTCTATGTTTAGGTTCTTTTAATGTGTTTGTCTGTGATTTTTAAATGCTAAACATGTAAACAGATAAATTGTCAATGTTAATTCTGTATCCTGTCACACAACTGATCTTTCTTTCCTGCCATTTCTTTCCTTTTTATCTTTTTTGTGCGTTCATGTTGCAGTTGATAAAATTACGTGAAGAGGTGAGTACTTTCTTGCTTTTTTGTTGTCTAGTTTTTCCTTTAAAGCTGAGTTTCCAAATCTGAAAGTAGATCTTTTTGTTTATTGTTGCAGGGAAATTTACACAAAGCAAAAATATTGATTACATTGCTTAAAAATATTCACTGTTGTGTGTCTTTTTTCCCCTTAATAACTATATGCCTACATGGGACTCCCTAGATCAAACCTTAGAAATTAATATTATTTGATAGCAGTGAAAAATTTTAAAGGCATTGGAAAAAGAAGAAAAAACCCTATTATTTGATCTGTTAAAATATTATGATCAGATCAAGTGTAGTAATAATCTTGTTTGCATCACAAAATCTTTGATGGGGTAAATACATTTATACATTGGTATTGTAAATGAAAGCACTGCTTCTGTGAATACCTGTATTGTAACATTATCAAACATGTAATACTTCACTATACATTAACTTTAGTGTAGAGCTATTGAAATACATAGTGTATGAAAGTATTGTGTACACCGTGAGAATGTAGTGCAAATAGACACACACTTATTATTTGACTGCATGTGATGCATAGGTGAAACACTACAGATTAGTATTCTGAAGTACCCGTCCTTATACTTAGTAAATGAATCATGAATAGTTAGAGATAGAAGTATACAGTTTTATGGTTGATTACTCAGATTGTGGTGTATTGTTTTCTAAAGCTGATGTCTTCTGTTGTGTGTGGTGTTGCTAGAATGTTCTAGAATGAATGTATAAGTGTGTATGTGTGCATGTGTGCACACGCACATGCAAAAGCAGGTATGTGTACTACTATTATTTTTTTCTTTCTAGTTACAACTGGTAAGGATTTAGTGGAGTCATAATTCCTAGCAGGCCAGATTTCTAAGTAGACTCCTGGAGAGAGCTCCTACTAAGCAAAATATTAACATTCTCATATAGTATGTTAGTCTTGTCTTTATTATCTTCTGACTGACTAACATGATGATGATGATGATGAACTGACAAATCAATAATGGATATTGCTCTCTGGAAAAAGTATTTATCATAAGTTCTAGGAGTGCTGATGAGAGGGAACTGGGAACTAAACTAATCAATAGCAACAAAGGGAAGTTCTTGATGTAACATCTTTAATTTTTGTTTAAAAGAACCTTTCACCAGTGTCCCAGATATGTTGCTTGTCTCTCTTTCCTGTCCCCAAATGGATCCGATATGAATGGGGTGATAATGAGGAGGGAAAGAATGCTAAAAAATAAATCTAAGATCAAGTGAAATCCCTCCCATCATTACTTAGTGCCCCTCCTTTATATTCTCTTTATAGACCTGTATTTAAACAGATAACGTTGTTGCAAGGATTCTAATAATGTGATTTCTGACGTGTTAAAACAAGATATGACTTGTAGCAAAGGGTAGTTGTTTAAAATCACACTTGCCGAATTCTTTCATGGAAGTGCATATACATGCATATATATGTCTACATTGTAGAAAACTGCAATAGAAGCATTTTGCTAACAAATTATGCCTTTTTTAAAATAAACCTTGTTCCTGACCTTTTGCAAGATACTTTCAAAACTGAATGCAGAGAATATGAGTACTGCTGCCACTTTAATGTAAATTTTGTATAACGAGGGTGCTGGACATTAAAACAGCCACATGCAAACACCTAGATAATTCAGCATTTGTGGCAAAAGGCCATGCCTTTGTGTGTTATCAAATCTCTTACAGATTTTAAATCTGTTTGTGTATCTACTAAATGAATCATGTTGCATACTAGTAATTTCTTTCTCTTCATGTATTTTTTAAGTCTTGTCAGTTACCTTTTTTTTTTAATTATTATTATTATTTTTTTCTTTTTGGAATGGCGTGGGAACCTCTTTAAAGAATATATCCAGTTAACATAATATAATGCTTGATTAAATTGAATTGACAGAGGAATAATTTAATTTTTTGTGTTCCGAGTACTACCTATACGATAGGCTATAATTATGGTTGTATTTTTATACCGAGCGTCCAATGCACACTGAAATCTCAATGAAGGATAGTACAGTGTCTCAGGCATGGCTCTAGTCATGTAGTAAAACATCAAGACATCTCCAATTATAGTTCTCCTAAGGAGGTATAAGCTGATCTTAAAAGAAATAGTGATTTTCCATACAGTTTGTTAATAAAAAGTACACTTCCTCTTATTCCGTGGCTTTATTCAAACACACATGCAGCACGTAGAATTCTATGGAAGCAATGTTGCTCTGTCTCTCTAGTCTCTGAAATCTCAGTTTGAATCCAGCCCACATGGAATGACTAAATCTCTAGTGATAGCATGCCACTTTGCAAAACTTCCTCTCACAACTTCAGATAGAGGCTCTTTCTGAAGCTACAAGACAGACTGTATCACCTCACTACCCACCTTACAAAGGGTTGGGGATAGTGTGGGGGACTGAGTTTGGGGAGGGGCGGGAAGGAGTTGAAAGCATCAGCTACTACTATAGTTCATTGCCTTTCATGACCAAAAGGATGGTATTCATCCAAAACCAAACACAGAATGTAAATAACACCATCAGTTACAACAAAAATTAGGTTTTTATTGTAGAATGATTTAGGTGGGAAGGTTTTGAAAGACGCAGCATTGAGTTAATGTTAGCACTGAATACACGGTATTCTAGTGTTCTAATTGCTTAGAGCAGGGCTAGGCTGGACTGAGGGATCCTGCTTTGCATTTTCAGTATAATTTTTTTCTTAGCTATTATATGCAAACACACATACTAAAATACATGTGTGATTGGATAAATGTGCTGAATTATAACACCATACAATGTGAATTCTGACTTCCTCCACACATGCACAATTCATCTGAACAAAAATGTTATTTTCATTTTAAGCATATGACAACACTAAATAACTCTTCTGTAATTAAAAAGTAACGTGTGTTGTGCTGCTGAGTCCTTGAGTCTGTGCCTACAATATTCAAAGTCTCTCCACTTAACTTTCGGAATTGTCATCTTTTGAATCTCAGATTCTTTGGTGATCCTAGAATCTAAGCTTTACTTTAAGGAAAATATTTGACACATTATACAGACCTGGCACATTCTTTGTAAAATTTAAACTAGCATAAATTGAATCTTACCATTTTAATCTTACACATTTCTTTAAACAGGGTGTCTGAGCCATAGGGAAAAAATAAGCTGTTGTTATGAAAAGCTACCTTTTTAAAAAACTTATTACATAAAATTAACGCTAATTATTTAGATTGGCAATGACTCCTAAGAACACACACCACTCTAGGTGCTGTTATGATTTCAATTAGTATTCCGTAACTTATGTTTTTAAATGTTAAGTGCTTGTGCTGCTTTTTTTTTTCTTGGTGGCCTGCCCCCCATGAATGTAAAGGCTTTTGTGCAATTTACTCTTAACCTATCCACTGTGTATTAGACGACTCTATTAATTATTATAGACTGTTATTGCAGCTTTCCTGACCTTCACATTGGGTCTTATCTGTGCTGATCTAAATGCATTGTTTTAATGATTTAAAAAAAAAATTCAAGGCAAGCTTTGATGTGGCTTTAGCTGCCTCGATCGTCTGGCCGCATCTCAGAGATGTGTCACCTATGCCGGGAGGGAATAGGGAAATCACGTTTTGAATGGTAATGATAACATACTAATCACTTCCTTTCTTTGAAGATAGAAGCGAGATATTCTGTCAGCATCCCTGGCTGCTAGAGCTTGGAGGCATTGGTCTAGGTGTATTAGCTTAAGTGTGCATGTCAATACAGCTTGCATCTCCCAAGATCCATAGGGGCTCATTAGAGCAAGGTAGATCGTTTCAGTAGACAGCCACTCAGATAATATGTATGGCACCTCCTTTTTTATTATTATTAGAAAGCATTCCTTCGATTTTTTTTTTTAATGACATCTGTCAACAAGGCAAAGTTATAGGAGTTGTTTTTGACATGTACCAAAACTGTATTTTGGGGTGAAGGAAGTGTTGGTGAAAGTATGTGTGTCTGACTAGTTTATACATATTTTTGACAGCTTGATTAGAACTAGTCTAGGATTAGTGCTCTAAAAAGAAATAAGGCTTACATTTTGAGAGCAGGTTATGGGTGGAGAATAAAGTAGTGAAAATGATCATTTTATCTTTGTACTTTCGCTAATTGTAAAAATGTGTAGTGTTATATTTTTGCCAAAGTTCATAAAATACCTCTTCATGTACATAAATGAGCCTGTATCTTTTTAAATGTTTTGATATATGGATCTAGACACCAGTGTTTTATTGCTATATGTGTTTACTTCAAGCGGTCCTAAAATATATCTGCTATTTAGTATTCTGTGTGAGTAGAATTTTGTTTATATATAGTAGTTCAATGAAGTAGAAGTATAGTCCACTGAAACCCTGTTAATACTAAAAATTACCACCTGCTATAATAATGATGTTTTGTGAAATTATTGTTCAATGGTAAATGTGGATGTTTATATCTGATAAAATAGTGGAATAATTTTCAGGTTGATCTTCAGGCAGTGCCCATATATAGCATAAGCATTCGATCTGATCAGTGTTCTCATGTAATAACAATGAAGCATATATGCACTGTTTCAAAACAAAATGATTGGTACATATAATTATAATTGATCACAGACCTACCTCTTCCAGTGGTGCTTGTTATAGGCTATTCCATTGGAATATCTGTAGATATTTTTATGTGTTGGCATATGAAAGTGTAATTAAAAGGGGGGGGGCAGAGAGAACATTGTAGACTGCAGTCTGATTTTTTTTTCCTTTTTCTTTTTCAGAGGGCACATCTGCTCGATAACACAGAGAGGCTGGAAAGGTCATCTCGGAGACTAGAGGCTGGATACCAAATAGCAGTGGAAACCGGTAAGAATTCTGAGAGTGAGCAAATTGTCTTGCTTATGCACAGCAGTCTTCACAACACATGACATTTCAGGGAAACTTCAAAGGCGAAGCAGAGACAGCAGCCCGAGATGTGGTTTACATATTGGGGAGACAATTGGGAGCTTATTTGCACTTATCTTTTTTCAAGTTAAAAGGCATGACATCTACTGAAAACAGTTCCTGAGGTTTAAAAGTATACATCTGAAAAGAGATGGAATACTTTGTCTAAATTCTACATTTGTCTTAATGTGCAGTTACATGTTGTCAGTTTACCCACCCGCAATGATTGCTAGCACACACTGTAGACTCCAGTTGTTTTTGTTTTTTTACCTTTATTGATATATGTAAAAATTATTTTAATAAAGCTGTAAGATATTATCCAAAGATGAATAAATGATAAGGTTGCTAACTCAACTTTCTTGAAATCGGTTGTGCAATGAATTGTTCAGGTTTTTTATACATATACAGTGAAGTCAGCAAATCATACCTTATTTCTGTTAAATTTTTACCAATTCAAAGAAAAGAGAGGTAAATCAAAGCTTAATGTATTACTTTTATTATTGATAATAACTCATTTCAATTGATACTTTAAAAATCTTCATTAAAATAAACTTGTCAGTAATTTTTAAAAAATGCAACAATAACCAAGTACCCAAAGTCTAATCTCCTTTAATGAATATGGTCATCCAAAATTATGGAAAGTTTCACGTAATGCCTATTATATTGTAAAAGTAAAATACTTTTCTGAGACCATTCTAGTTAATTGGTATCTTACATAATCTAATATGTATTATTTAAAAGGTAAGGTAAGTTTATTATTTGTAAAGTTAATATTATGTTAAGCAATTGGCATTGTTATTTTTATGCCCACATTTAAATTATTTTGGGTTTAGTGACATGAAAAATTATGTAAAAGAAGTTGTCAACATGCCATATGTGAAATGGAAAATTAAGTAATTACTTCACGAAGAGGTCTGAATAATGGAAATGGAAACTATATGAGTAAAGATAGCCTTGCTATAAGTTCTCAAGAGTTCTAACCGTGACCATTACTCTTTTTTAGAAGGGCTGTTTTAATTAATTAAAAATTCAACTCTGCTTTATCATATCATATGTTCTTGCCCAGGCAAAGGTTATGTAGGATATCTGCCTCTTCCGTTAGGGATGAAAGTAGCTTATTCCTTCCTCCCATCCTTTGTAACGTGGTATCGTTAAAAGCATCATCCTGTCAACTTTCATTACTTATGTCTCCATGGCCATTTCCATTAAGTATGTATGATTATGGGCCAGTTATTCAGCTTATGTAAACTGACAATTTAATTGACTATCCTGGACTTACATTAATTGAAACACGTTGAGGATTTGTAAATTTTAGGTCCCAGTGTTGACTATGAAGATTTTGGAGAACAATAATAATATATTAATTTAATACAATGTAAGAATTAACTTTTTACAAACATGTGGATCTTTTGTATATAATCATTCTGTATATGTTGCCATATAAGTACAGATTCTTCATTTTTGAACTCTGATTCACCATTAACTTGGTTTTCAGACATAGATCTCCCTTTGTGTTGGAAGGAGAGGGTGACACGTGGCCATCATGATTATTTTTAATGTGTGTGAAGCCCTGTGTAATAACGTCTGATTACTTTCATTTCTGGAATACTTAGTAGTTCAAATTCATTTTAGGACACTCTATAAAATATTTTTGTTACAGTCATTGGCAGCTCATAATATTAGAAAACAAAATATATCATACTGTACTAAACCTCCTGTGTTGTCTTAAGGGTTAATTAAAGATTGCTTGGCAAATTTCTTACCAGTTCTTATGGCCACATGTTAGCTGTGCTGCCTCTCTAAATTGTTTACTTCTCAAGTCACTCATGTATTTGAGAACATAAGCCAAGAACTATTGAAAGGGACCTAACTTCATTCTGACTTCTTTATTTCAGTGGATAAGCACCCAAAGATTCTGGAGCTTCATATTAGGGATGTTAAATTTCAATTGTCTAATCGAATAGTTGATGCAAATTTGCATTGACTGTTCAATTAGTTGATAAGGGCACCTCTGCCTTTGAAGCATAGCAACAGCCTCACGGTGAAAGCACTGTGAAAAGTATGGGTCCAGCGGGAGATTCAAGCAGTCTCCTGCTGTCCCCGTACTTCCCGTGGCATTTTAAAGTGGCAGTGCCGCATGGATCCCGAGGTCAGCTGGTGACTCCCCAACTGACCCTGGGCTTCATGCGGCGCTGCTGCTTTGAAATGCCTCAGGAAGCCTGGTGTAAGGCTCCATGTAGCGTTTCAAAGAGGCAGCACCGCATGAAGCCTGGGGTCAGTGAGGAAGTCCCCAGCTGACCCTGAGCTCCACACGGTACTGCCACTTAGAAGCACCCCCTCATTTTCCCCTTGCTCCTTGCGGCATCTTTCTCATAGAGGCAGCAAATGGGGGAGTGACTAATTGACTAGTGTGTCAACTATCTGATAAACATTTTGCTTATCAGATAGTCGACTAGTCAACTAGTCATTCACATCCCTACTTCATACCTCAGGAGGCACCATACATCACGATACCATTAGGAAATTCTGAAGCCTTAAATATATGGGGAGATCTCCTGAATGTTTAAGGATTAAATTTGCCGTATCCCAGGAGGCCCAGATGAGGGTTCTGGCACTTCATGACCAATTAACTTTAGTAAAACTGAAGATTGTATGGCTTCCCAGTACTGGGAGACATTTCACCATAAATATTTATAGGGATTCATTCCTAACATAACAGGTGTTAGAGTACTGATATAGTAGCAAGCAATAGTTGGTTCAGTCCAAACTCTACTTAATTGCGTCTTAGTAATTTAAATGCATTGAGCTGTATTTCATCTGGTTCAAACTACAAGTAGGTCTCAAGTCATATGATTTTCTTAAAGAAACCATTTGTTATATGGATTATGTTTTTGGAGGCCTTAATGCTGGCTGTAATAACTAGGATGAAACTTAATTGTACTTACCCACGCAAGCACATTTTTTTTTTCTGTTGATGACCATTGTTGGTCATCATGGTAAAGGACAGACAAGCAGGTAGACTCTTTCTGTGGATTAATGCGAGATGTTTTTTCCTATTTGAATAGAATGTTTTATCACTTAAATGTTAGTTGTGTCCAAACTGAATTCTGGAGCTTCCTTCTCTTCTCTGTAGAGTATGCTTAGTTTCGGTGTGTATTTCTCTCTATGAAATTCGTATTCAACTTTTGTAAGCGGTATTGCTTCTGTGGACATTTTGAAATGCCTTGTTTAATTCATCTTCCGAAAAGTAACTGTAGTGCAAGTACTCAGTAATGTGTGATGTCAATAGGGGAAAAACAAAGACTAGATCAAACTCATGTGAGGCCATTATGGTTGGAAAGCTTTCAGCATAGCCTTGATTGCTAAATACTTTCTGAAGGAGAATACTGAAGTTAATATCTAGACCTCACCCTGCATCATGAAAATCTACAGAGGATGTACAACCACTAAATGCCATCCACATTTATATGATATGATATTAAAGATACCAGTAAGTGGTTTCCTTTTCTTCCTGGGCCTCGGGATTACCACAAAACACTCTAGATGTGATTTCTGTGAACTATAAAACCTCTCTGCATCATCACACTTTCTGAGTTTTGCTCCGTGAATGGTGATTGACTATATTGGTATGTCTCCAGAAGCAGCTCAAGTCCTCTGAACTACTAGAAAGGTTTGTATGCTAAGTGAAAAATTCCTTGCAGTAAATCTCAAAACTTAGGGCTGTTTTCATATCTCCTAATTCCAAACAAACTTCCTATAAAAAATATCTGTGGAGAAGATCCATCTCAACCTAGGTTTCAAATCTTTCTTATATAATAGAAGTTTGCATTACTATTTTGTGTTTGGAAATCCACATGATACACAATGCAAATACAGTTGACAAGTGTTCTGGACTTTTTCATGAGCCTGTAAAATATAAACCTCTGTGATTGTGACCGGGAACTTCAATTCCATCTGGAAGTGCATTGCCAGCCTAGACACTCTGTAGTGGCCTGATTTTATAAAGAGAGGATGATCATTTAAAACTCTAAAAGATAATATCAGTAGTATCACATTGCCTTTAAGGTTCCCTATAAGCTTCACACCCACGCTGGTGTACAGCTCTTTTCTGAGCCTTGTGCAGAGGCTTAGAGCTCCCTGTGCAGGCTAGGTGCTCAACTAATTGGCTGGGGAAGCAAGGAATGGGGCACTTGCCCTCTCAGCGGAGCAGAAGGAGCAGTAGCTGCTGCTGCCTGCTCTATATGGAGAAGCTGGCTTCAGCCTGTACTCCAGGGCCGGGCAAAAGATGATCTGCAGGCAGGATCCGCCAGCCAGAGCCTCAGCCGGCTCCCTGCCTGCCCTGCACCCGCTTGGCGCACTGGAAGCCGGATGCAGGGTCACATGTATGTTTGTGAACACAGAGAGCCTGGAGAGAGGAGTAAGAGGCTTTTCATTTGGCTCCCATCCTCAATAACTCCCATTGGCTGTTTTCGACCAATAGCAGCTGCCTGTTTGCAGGACAGGCAGCATGTAAAGTGCCCCTCCTCCCTCAACTCCCAGGCCCACAGCATTCAGTTTAGAGCAATAAACATGACTCCTGCCACTCCCCTGAGCACATACAGCAGCTGGAAGGCAGGGACCTGGGCTAAGGAACCTGCTGAGCAGCAGGCTTTGAGCCAGGTAAGGTCTGGCACTCCAGCCCCTTCCTATCTATCACCAACCCTCTGCCTCCCTTCTGCCCTCCTACTCCATGTAACCTAAACCTTCTGCACCCTTGCTCCAGCCCCCATACACCTTCCCAGATACTGCATCCCCTCCTACATCTCCCTCCTCTGGTCACAACCTCGTCTCAGACCTTGCACTCCAATCTGCTATCCCTGGTCACAGTCCAAATCACTGCACCTCCTCCTGCATCCCTACCCCAAGCCACAACCCCTTCCCAGGCCCTACTCACCCGTCAGTTGCCCCAGGTAACAATCCCCTAATTCATCCAAACTCCCTCCCAGATCCCACATTCATCCAAACTCCCTCCCAGTCCCTTACCCCAAGCTCCCTTCTGCACTGAACCTCCATCCCAGACCCAATAAAGGAAGAGTGCAGCTCTCGACCACTTACCAGATTTTTGGAGTGCCCCTGCCCCCCCCCCCCCCCCCATCGAAAGTTATTGCCCATCCCTGTGTTAATGGCTTAAGGTAAAAAAGAAAAAGATTATTTTAACAGAATTTTTTTTGAGTGTTGCAGATACCTAAAACTCGGATCTTAATGATTTTTTTTTAAATCCTGTGTTACTAATTAATACCTGGTAAACTGTATTGCATTAAGACCAGATCTTTGCTGTCTGGTAGAGTTCTGGCTCTTATGAGTCAGAAATAGCAAATAATAGGTGTGATGCTACCTGTTTTTCAGAATGAAACCTTATTTGAAATATCTTTGAAACATGTATCTGTCTGTTAGAAAGGATGATTATACATGTACTCCAAGGTCTCAGAGGGGTAGCCATATAATCTGAAGGAAATGTCTACACTGCATGCTTATTTGGAAATAAACTATTCCGGAAGAAATACTCCAAAAATAGCTTATTTTGAACTAGCTCACCTCCAGTAGAGGGAAACCTCAAAATTAATCCAAGGCAGGCTCCCCTAATGTGGACGTGCTACCTCAATTTAGAGCCATACACAGGGGAGTAATTATTCTGAATGGCCCCGAGGAGGAGCTGTTTCGAAATAGCAGCAGTGGAGCGTCTACCCTTCAGCTACTCCGAAATAACTATTTTGGAATAGGCATTATTCCGCGTCGAATGAGGTTTACAGAGGTTGGAATAAGCTGTACATTATTTCAAATTTATTTCAAAATAACAGAATTGCCGTGTAGATATATGCATTGTTGTTTTGGAATAATGGCTGTTATTCTGAAATAACGTTGCTGTGTAGATGCACCCTAGCTAAAACAACAATAATGGTCCTGTAGCACCTTAGACTAACAAAAATATATAAATAGTATCAGGAGCTTTTGTGGGCACAACCCACTTCTTCAGCCAAGTTAGTGTTAATATTTCTTTTTATTTGATTTCATACTAAATAATCATAATCATTGCTCCTTGTTAATTATATTTTCGTCCACACCTATGGACTACTTAACACACATGCACACATGTAGTTTTAGTTTGTACTGGTGTGTGCACATCCACACACTACCTTAATATTGGTGTTGCACAAAAGAAATTTTAACCTGCCCAAAAGAAAATTCCACCCGCCCAAGGATGGAAAATCTTAGAGGAAACACTGATTGCCCTGTTTTTTTGACTCCTTCAGCCACTAAAAAATGCAGATAATGCAAATGATTTAGCCTGGACTGAATGTGAATGTGTAGGCTAGCATTATGTACAATATAGTGGTTGTTCTCTGAATGTAGTATGGAAGTTCTGCTTTATCACTGACTTGCCATACTAATAAGACCTGAATTTCTCTTTCTATTTCCTTAGATCAGTGATTACAAAATGTGGTTAGTAAATTGCTGGTGGTTCATGGAAAGCTAGATAATCATATGGTTCTAATTTCCATTTTTACCTTCTAAAATGTATTTAAATATAATAAAATATATTAAATACTTTGCTAATGCTAATTTTCTATATAATCAATTTCTGTATTAACCTAAGGAATGTTACATAATTACAAATGGAAAGAGAGGTGTTCCGTGGAATTATAAGCATGTGGAGAAGGTCCCTAGAAAATTTCTCCATTAGGATATGTCCTTCCTATAAAATTATTTCAGATCCCTAGAGTCCAACCTACAATAATTCAGTTCCATTGTATGAATTTGGAAGGGCAGTCAAACAATGCACATTTTTTTTCGTGTTGCAAAATGTTCTTTCCTGGCCTGTTAGTAAATCGAGGTTTTGACCTGTGTTTGTTTCAAATACCATTCCCAAAGTCCAGCATCTTCTCCTACTCTTCTGTTATCTTACCTTGATTGTAGGATGTGTTTCAAGGTGTTCCATCAGTGATAGGGTTGCTCTAAATAAGGTCATACTATTAATGCTTGAGATTTTGCAAGCAGTAGAGGACATTTAAAGAAACATCTTCCATTCAGATGAATAGAATTTAACCTGCAATTCATGAATATATATCTGAACAAGGTACTACCTTAACCTAACTGCAGTAGATATCTTTGCAGTTGTTAGTGGGTGAATTTCAACTATTCAGTGATTTGATGTATCCATATATCCACAATGTTATCTGACAACTGTGGACTACTCCTTCGTTCCTGATGGAACAGCATTTGACCATGAATTCCTGCCTTTAAGGACATAATTCTTCCTAAGTTCTGAAGTGGTTCTGCTGTCAAAGTACATTCCTAGTGGGGTAATTAGATGTACATGGGTAAAAGTAAAATGTGGTATCAAAAAAGTTAAAACTGAAAATCTCCAGCTACACTGAGACCATCCCACTGCAAATGCAGGGTTTAGGTAGAATATGCATTAAACATTACAGCAATCAAAAACTTTAAAACAGAAGGACATAAAGTGTGTTAACTCGGTATAGGAAAGATTTAAATGGTTATAAAACCAATTTTTAATAATAGTTGTAGAGGCCAGCTTAGCTTAAATGGGCCTTTACTGTTATGGATGCACAATTTTGTTGGAGCAATTAAGATCACTTGGGTATCTGATTTTGTGTTCAGCTTCACAAATATCTAAATGAAATTAATTATTGCAAATGTAAATATGAAAGCCAGGTTTGAAAATCTGGCCCCTAATTTCCAATTCCTCTTGCTAAAAATGTTTTCCTATCCAAGATATTTACATGTACTATCCACTTGTTTTATCTATAATGAATTATTCATACATGTGTATGTGAATATGGTATGTAAAACCTTTCATTAGTGAAAGCAGGCTTCTGAGTTAGGGCGCATATACCAATATCGCCTTCTCAGGTGTTTCTTTGATATCCCTGAAGAACATCTTTCTTCTGAAATCTTAATCCAAAGTTTCTATAGTGAAATGAGTTTTTATGCAGCTCTCTGTTGCAGTCAGAGAAAGCTTTTTCATGATCAGTGTTTCTTCTCCTCCAAGGGATTTTTCATGTTTCATATATAAATTTTTCTTTGCAGGCTGTTTTCTATTAAAATCTGTTTATTGTTTCAGAAATTCATTTGGAAAGAATATATTTCATTTCTAAAATGTTAGGCCCTCTGCCCCCATCCAGATTCTAGGTGTGTGGAGGTTATTGGGTGGGAGGGGTGGGCAGGTGATGAGGTAGCCTGTCTTGTGATATCAGGCCCCAGCCTCATGTACTGCGGAGGGCAGAGCAAGATTTCTCAGGAAAGAGCTATCCGCCAACGGAAATGGGTTTTAATCAGTATTTTCAAGGACTGCAGATTCCAGGATGAACCACCATCAGTGGTGATGCGTTGCAGTTTGTTTTGTGGATGTTCATGGCAAAGTGATTTAAGTCACTGGTTAAAATTTTAAAAAATCTATTTTTGGTTAAAACTACTGAATAATTTTATTTTGTGCATTGTTAATTTCACTTTTTCAATGTCTTGTTATCTGCTTTTACTATTTTATCTTGTGTGCTATAGAGGTCTCACCTGAGAATAGGGCCCCATCGTGCCAAGGTTATGTGTAACCAAGATAAACAGAGGGCAGGAGGAGAAACTATAATACATTAATAGGTATTATTACTGCTATTGCCCTGAGATCCCTTTTCCATGACAGGCTGCTCCCATTTTTTCCTTACTCTTCCATATTGCACTACACTTATTAACCACCAATCTCAAATATCATTGTGAGGTACATAGCACCAGGATATAATTTACTGCATACAATTTGCCTTTAAATACAGGTGTCCTTCTGTACTCATTCATTCACTTACCAATCACTGACTAGATCAACAACTGTTCCAAGTACAAAGTAAACTGGAGGAGAATCTAAAATGCTGAACGCGAGTAGAGAAATTCAACTTGCAGCAGTCTCAACTCCTTTGATCACGTTACATGAGCTAAGTGTAACTTTTCATTGGAAAAGCAAAACAAAAACAAACATCTTAGTTGAGTGTGTTCTAGAAGACTTATTAAAAGACTTATCAATACAAGTGGCCTAACTGAGTTTCCAGCAGCTTCTATTGACTTCATTGGAGCTGCTCGCATGTTTCTGTGCTTGATTAAATTGAAGTATTTGAGGATGGTGTCTCATATCATCATATTAATTTTACAGGCCTCATAGCTCTTGTCTTAGCAAAAAAAAAAAAAAAAAAAAAAATGTTGTGACACTGAAAAGATCCACATCATCACTCAAAAGCAAAAATAATTTTTTTTACACCTATCTTTAGAAAAAGGTTAAAATCAATGGCCTTCATGACTAGCAGACTAGACACATTCTTCCAAGACAATGTCATAAAGCCTAAGGAACCCCTTTTTGGATTACTGAAGGGCTACGTGTTGCCAACTAGTGTGCGGTGGCATTCCTCCTCTTCTCACTCTGCCTCATTCTTCTGCTCACTTCCTCGTCTCATCTCTTCATGTTCTTTATTTTCCCCCTTCCTCGCCCTTCCTAGCTTTTTTTGCATACAGATCATTGCATACCCATGGGTGAGGCTCTCATTTTTAATTCATCTGTTTTAATGTAAATCATGATAAACCCTTTGGACCGACCTGTAACTTTAAATGATTCTATTTCATGTTTTCCAATCAATATTAATCTTGCTCCTGGCAAGTGGAATCTTTGTATGACTTTATGCAGTCTTCTATTTCTATATAATTCTATACAATTGTATTGTATTTTTGGCACCACCACTCCAATATGAGCGGGAGGGGAAGGAAAATGAGGTCTTTTGCGGACATGGGCATTTCAAATAAGCAGTACTCAGTTGGCACATACGGAGGAGGGGCTTGTCACTGGATCAAATGACACCACTTTTGTGTGCTGTGCGAGCCCATCAGTGACTGCTGGATATGTTTGTGATATACCCAATCATTATAGTCCACCTTACCCCTCCTGCAAAAGGGGTGGTTGGTGAGGTCCCTGCAAGGGATATGCTAGAAGGACTGGAAGGAGAGGGAGGCGGGGCTGGTTGAATCCCCTGGGGATGTGAGGGCCTGGCAATGGGTCTGCTGGAGGGACATAGATGGGAAAGGGGGGAGAAGCTGGTAAAAGCACTCTCCAGTTAATAATGGGAGAAAACAAGGGGAAGGGGAAAGAGTAATGAACTGTACATTTTATCTGCTGTGTAGTCCCAGACATCTAATAATAAAATTGTAGACTGATTAAAAGCCATACCAAATGTTTCCTGTCCTTCTTTCGGCATAGCCAGACAATTTTTGGCATAATTTTTGCGGGAGAGGGAGGGAATGAGGTCTTTTGCAGAAATGGGCATCTTTAATTTACCCACTATAACATCCCTTCAAGCACTTATGTGGCCCAGAAGCTACCTCTAAGCATTTTGCAGATAACCAAAGACTTAGTGGGTTTATATTATTTTGCATTTATACTGCAACACATTTCTTTCACTACAGTAATATAGGCTCTGATTCTGGAACATATTTAAGCACATACCTAACTTTAAACTCATAGTTTAGTTGATTTAAGAAGTGTACACTGTTTAAATATTTTGCTGAACTAAGGAAGTGATTTAAAAAGTTGAAATCTGGAGGGCATCTTTATTCTATTGAATCTTGTAACTTACCTAAATCAAACAGGAGAAGAAAAAGCAGGAGACAAAATTCCAGTTTATTTTCAGATGCAGAGAAACACTGTTGTTGTGATCATATTACACTGCGCTCCTATACCTTTCCTAGCTGTGGGGTTTTGGTTTGTTTTTTTAACCAAGTTTTGTTTCTCATTGTATTTGACCTTTGATACTGAGAAGTTTTCCCTTTAGCTGGTGCTTATGTATTTGATAGATTTTTCTTGGGTGTGTACCACTTATGTTAAGTGGAAAGCTTAAACATTTTTTAAAAATCATGCTGGTTTTTGTACTTCTTTTTTAAGCCTTTCACCTCTGCTTCCTGTTGGGCTTACAGTGTTTTCCCACATTTGCACAAAAGAACAAAACTTAACATTAAAAAATTATTTGTACTGAAGAACAGGATTTTCCACATAAAGTCAATATCAAAAGGGCTCTTGTGGTGGATCATCATTCAAGTACAGTACTTTGTTGCCCTTTACATCTTGAGTCTGAGAGTCCAAGGCATAGTTAAACAAATACCTGTTTTTGATAGAGGGAAAAAATACTTGCCCTAAAGCCAGACAGAGAAATTGATCTTTGAAAAACTGTACACCTAATAGAGAGAAGGCAGAGTGGCTTGTAATGTCACCCTTATTTATCCAGTGTTCACTTCTGTGCTAGTTCAACTACAGTACGTATTCAGAAGCTTTTAGTGTCATCTTGTGAAGTTAACATTTTTCCACATGCGGAAGAAACATTTACTCTTTCATAGTCACTGACATTTGTGATTATGCAAAGGAGGGACTTTTAAAATACCAACTGTTTTCCAGCATTCAGGTTTGTCCAATAGTTTATGGATTTAGTTTAATTCTGATTAACAATTAAGTTTAAGTGCATATGGCCATATTCTCAGTTGGTGTAAATCAGCCTATCTCCATTAAAGTCTATGAAGCTGTACTGATATGCATCAGGTAAGGATTGAATTAATAATTTGATAGTAAATTCATTTTTCTATTTTTGTAATAGAAAAGCATTACAACTTCTTAGTAGGTTCATGCTTAGGCTGGCTGTCATATAAATAAATAAGGCTCTGCTAGTCGAATTGTTTGAGATAGGGATAGATGTCGTTGCAATATACTAATGTATATCAAATTTATATATTTTCAATTTGCAGCTTGATGATAATAAGCCTGAGTATCAAAAGATAAATGCTATGTTTGCTTTTTTCCCTCTGAAATCAAAGTTTGTTGCATTTTGCAAAGTAAAACTTAAGGAAAAATCTTCTCTGAGCTGGTGTCAACTCTGTTTTTCCCTTATATGGAGCCCCAGTGAACTAAAACGATTTTTAGTTGTCTTTTATTTTAGTTTTCTTACAGAATATGGAAAAACATATCTTTATGGCACCTTAAATTTACAACTTGGTGAGATGAAGATTATTTCTGTATTCTTTGCTGTTTTCTTTGCTTTTGTCTCTCATCTACCATATGTCCAGAATGCCATCTTCAGAAACTTTTTGTCCATGGGCTGCATTTCATTGATATTGTTGAATAATGGAGACTGCAGTCTCTGTCATTACTGCTCTTAGTTAATCTAAGTACAGTGTGGAAGCAAAACAATGATATTTTTAACAAAGAAAAATAAATAGATTTTTATTTGTCAGGATTTATTACAATTAAAGTACATTATTTTAAATCTCTTCAAAATTAAATTCCTACTTAGTGACTATGCTAAAGCCTAACTTTACTGTTAACTACTAAAATAATTTTTAAAAAATTGCTACATCAGTACTTATTAATGAGTCAAAGGTTTGTTCAGAGGAAAACATCTTTAACTTTTAAGATCAGATTAAGCTTTATATTATGTCATAGTGTCATGTACCACTTGCATAAGTGTATTACTTTCAGTCTTAATAGTGGAATGAATGCTGCTATTTACATTGTTCTGTTGTGCAGAACAGCTTTTCTTTAATTACCTTTTGGTTTCAATATTTTTTTTTCCTTTGGAATAATTCATTTAAAGCTGAAAACAAACTGGAATTGGAAAAGCAGGAAAGCTTGTTTTCTACTTCCAGTATATAAAAACTTAGGTGAGGGAGGTTGAGATCTACTGTTTCTAAAGTGTTGAAAAACAAGTAGCTGGATTTTCAAACCTAACCTGAGCAAGTTAGATGCCTAACTCATATTGATTTCAATTACCAAAGTTTAAATACATTCCAAGATTTTCCATCTACTTCAGTGAGTATTAGAATAAGTCCTAAGAGCCTAATTCTGCCTTTGAATGCACTCAGTTACTAAAATGGGAGGTCCATATGAATATTCGTAGACATAATTTGATGGGTTTTTTGCCCCACTTTATATAATATCTGTATTAGTATATCTGATTTATTTACAGAATCTAATATGATGTGCTTGGTTTATTGCATAGAAGAAATATGAAAGTCTGAGTCCATATTAGACTGTTTTCATAAACTTTTTATGAAAAAACTTGATTTTGTTTTACCTTGGAGATAATTTTTTTTCTTAGAATTCATCCTGATGTTAGGATGACAAGTGAACTTCTTAGAGCACTTACTTTTTAATCCATGTTTGAAATAACACCAACAAACAACAGTATTACAAGGTTTATAATTGAAATTGTTCTTATTGTATAGACACCTTAGAGACATAATGCTTGATTGCAGGATTGAAGATGTGTTTTCTCTAAATTAGTAACACTACATTTATCTAGGCCTTTATTTGAATTGTTGAAAGCTATTAGAAAATAGTCCTTGTAACCCTATTTTAACTTCTATAGTTTCCTTTTCTTGTATCTTAGCAAAATATAGTGTTTTCTTATCTCAAAAGATTAAATATGCCCATTTTACTTATGTGATATTTATATGTGGATAGGAAATAGAAGTCAGTATCAAGATTTGTTGACCCTTGAGATCTAATATTGACCTGGGCGAGTATTAACTTCTCAGATCGATAAATGCTGTTATTGACCTCAAAGAAAAGTCAATATTTGCTTGTTAATTTGCAAACTATGACTGCAAGGAAATGTAGCACATTTTGTTCTTCATTATTACCCTATTTATATCCTTTTTTTAATGTCTTCAGTATTTTCACCTAGAGATCATCATGTCAAAACATTTGAGTCCCAATTTTTAGAAGGTTGGGGAGACAGGCATAGTACATTATGGAATAATTGATAAGTAGAACATGTATGTGATTTCCTGTAGCTCATAATAATAATATACAGAATAGCTATATTGTATCTGTTTTCTCTTTGGGCAGTCCAGTTCACTTCATTTCATTTTTTCTGATGCATTTCATGAAAACATTGCATAAAAATACAATATTTTAGCTGCCAAAAGAACATATCTGTATGAATATATGAAGGATGAAAGAGTGACTACTAGAAATAAAGAGACTGAACATGATTACTATAAAACATAGTAATTAATGTACAGTTGATTTTATATATTTGCATAGATATGACAGGTTTCCAGGCAAGAACTTGTTCTATAGCTGGTTGGAAAATAACAAGATGATGAAAAAAGTTTTATTAAATGACAAAATATTGGTAGAAGAGTTGGTATTTTGTATCAGAGCTGTTTTGTTTTATAAACATTGAAATGTCAGGTTTTACATAGCCTGAAATGTCTGAGAAATGCCTATTTCTGAAATTCAAATGTCATAACTCTGCTTCTGCACATATATCACTTTGATATTTAAACTTAAAAAACTCATAAATGATTTAATATTACTTTGGCCTTGTTATGATCTAACTGCCAAAAGAGGCAAGGAGACTGATTTTTTTTTTTCTGGTCACACAAGACAAAGCATAAATCTGTCAGCCTTTAACAGCCATTAATTCTGTCTGATATGTGTGTGTGGTCATGGTGAATTGAGTGTTGTGTTAAAGAAACGTGTCCTATTGATTGATGATATATAAAATATTGAATTACAAAAATAAAGCTATAGTTTTTTTGATAATGTAGTAAGTGAATTTATGCTCCTGATTTAATAGTATTAAAACTTCACTTCCCTCATCTCAGGAGCCCCAAAGCACTTGACAAACCTTCATTAGGGTATATCACACTCCTGTGACGTAAGGTTGTTACTATTATATTTTCTTTACAGATAGGGCAACTCAGATATACAGACGTTAAGGATCAGACTAAGGCCAGGCCTATAGTGAAAGGGAAAGTTGACTCAAGATGTGCAACTCCACCTATGTTAATTATGTAGCCGGGGTTGACATATCTTGTTTCGAGCTTCCCCCCGTTTCCACAGTGGAAGGTTGATAGGAGAGCAGATCTTAACTAGACCTGCTAAATCGAACTCCGGAAAATCGGTGACAGCAGCATTGATCTTCCGCTTAGTGAAGACATATCCTTAAACATATCACATCAGGTTCTGGTGTGTAGAAACATGATTCTTTGGAGTATCTGCAAAAGTGTGTCTACAGTTCATAGAACAAACCTTCATGGATGGAACGGGACAGGACTGATGAGCACTCTTCTCCACAAAATGGAGATTCACATCAGTCTAGGAAGATTAGGGTTAAACCACCTTCCTGTCCTGTAACAACAGGAACCCAAAGATAGGAAGCTGTCCAAGATAACACGTACAGCTGAGGTTAGGATCCAGATTCTCACATTGCTTTTGCTTTCGCGAAGGAGCCATTTATGGTTCCTTGATTCTGGGGCTAGTGTTACGCCAACCCAAGATTGATGAGAGCAATTTATGGGGCCAAATTCTAGTTGGAAATTGCCAGTATACATTGTGTTCCAATTGTGCCCTCAACACATCCCCTCTTTGGGGGGTTGCAAGGAACAGTGTAGGTCCCAGCTTTGTTAGCTTTTTGCCAGTGAGGACTTTCCCATATTAGGGGAATCCCCAGCAAAGGGAGATGTACTTGCTTTCCACTCTGCTTACTGTGGGAGTAGAGCAAAGGGAGTGAAATGGGGCTCACAACAGAGCTTCAGAAATCCTAAAATCACCTGTTCTGTCCACTAAATACATACCCATTATTTGTATTCTATATTGTAATTAGTAACAGGTATTTACTCTAACTGCATGTTTAGATCCCAAGAATTCAAAGAGGGGTAAAAAGTAGAATGTAACGGACACTGTGGAGAATTTTAATGTTTAAAAAAAATTGTGAGTAATTCACTGTGTATAGTACATCAGAGAAAGATGGTTGTGTTTTGTAATCTTAAAATCACTCTGTATAGCTTTCCAATATATGTAACTGACAGCAAAGCTACTGATTTCCATAACTGAAACTGTTTACATGCTCACACTAATTGCCAGTGTGACATAAACCAGTAATACTGTGGGATGAGATGCCTGCTTATGCACTTTGTGAATTACTTGTACACCCCAGAATTTGCATTATTAATAGCATTTACCCCTGAATTTCTATTTCAGAAAAAAGGCTCTCTGCAATTAAAATATTAAATATTTGAATACTATCAAATTAATCAGTTTTAGGTTTACTAAAGTAGAAATGTGCAGCTCCATTAAGGTAATAATTTCTAATGTGTACCTTTAGTACTTTTTCATTTTTCTGTATTAGGAGATTAGTGAAGAATAAGCTCTATAAATTAAGTTTTATTGCAAAATTATCTTCAGATGTACAGCAGTGAAGATGATATTGAGTGATAACACTAGAGTGGATTTTGTATAAAGCAATTATAGCTTGAAAAACACAATCTGAATGAAAATATTGCTCAAGGTTTTCTGTAATCTAATGTTTAATACAGGAAACGTTCCTTCGGAAAGTGCTTAAATTACCTCTATTTAACAGACGACCGCATACCTAAGGTGTTAATGTATATTATTGACTGAACTGCCTTACTAAAATCTAGTTTCAGAGATCATCCTGTAATAAGTCTGAAAAGGTACATATAAGCACACAGGTTTCCCCCCTTATGTGTATTCTGCACTTAGAATATTACTGTGGTTTTCAAAAGATGTTGTTTTATGTTTTTCGACCATGGAATTTGAAATTTGCAGATTGTTTTATGTAGGTAAACTTGGAAGCTGTGAAATTTTTGTATTCATAGAAACAGATGTACCCTGAAAGAAAAAACCACGTTTCTTACACACTAGAAAGACATAATGTATATAGAAGTACATATTTTCTTTTCAGATTACAGTTCAGGAGTTGAAAAGGTATTGAATGTTGCTTAATTCGGCTCATAGGGCATGGGATTTAAAGAGATTCACTAACTGTGTTTATATTACTTATCCCTGCCTGTCACCTTTTGTTCCAACTACTGTATGTTCAGGAGTGTTTTAAATCAGAGTTAGAAACACTTTTCCAACTGAAACTATCACATAAAATCTATTAATTAGTGTGCAAGACTAGACATGAGTTAGTGGGTTTTGCATATTTCTTCCTTAGTGCTAACGTGAAGGGCTTGTATTAAACTCCTCCTCAAGTATCTATGGAAGAATATATCCCTATTTGATTAAACCTTTAGAGAAATGTCTGTGTAAAACAGTCACTTTGAAATATACAGAATAGTATGTTAAGATGGGTCAATTTATTCATCAGAAATGAGTATCTTATCCTTACCATTTTGTTTTGATAAATAGTACATGGATGTGTAGTCAACTAAATCTCTAGCGAGATCGTCATGAATCAAGACAATTGAGTTAAGTGGTTACAGATTTCCATTTTTTCAGATTGATCAAATTGAAATAGCCCATTAGGAATTGATTTAAACCAGTTTAGGTAAGCAGAGTCTTAGTCCTTGTCCTGGAGGCTTTGGTTACTAAAAGTTCACTCAGAGCTGGGCATATATACCAGCTCCACAGGCCATCAACTTTATTAGTGTGGAGATAAGCTGATTAGATCTTGTCAATCAAAGGTGCCAATATCTCAATTGAGAGAGAGTGTCTCTCTCTTTCTCTCTCACCCCTCCCCTTTTAAAAATCAGTGAAGCAGGCAACAAAGAGAGATGTGTGGTATGCATCCCCATGGTTGTCACCATGCAGGGTGCAAGGGTCCTGTGATGATGTGATGACTATATTAAAGACTACATCAATTTGTTTTAAAGTGTTTTGATTTTTTATGGTGGCATTAAGAGAGAGAACATTGTGGTTGCAGCTTTACTAGAAAGCAAAGAGTTCTAGAAGAAAAAAATGGTTTCTTTGAAGCCTACCGGGGCTTTGAGTCTTGCTGTGCCAATGGGCGCGCAAGTGCTCCCGTAACTGGCATACACTGATCCACCTCCAGCTTAGGTACTATTCTTCTGTCAAAATCATTAATTTATATAAAAAATGAAAAGATGCCTGCTTTTTTAATTTTTGCAGAAGAAATTTAAACTGCTATGATTAAGTTTTGGTTGGGCAAACAATTAGCCCCGCATACTGAGGATGATCTGAGAAATTACACTAAGATAAGTCAGTTTTGAATAGTGAAGATCCAGAAATGAATCTCTGTACTTACACAAATATCTGTATATGTTTATTAAATGTCATCTTTGTATCCAGATAGGCCAGATAAATGGAACATCAACTATAAAAATGTAATACTACAGTGTTTCAGCTTCAGGCTTCATATAGATGGTAAAAGATGGTATAGAGGAAAAACTGGGCTTTTGTTCTTCACATCTGAAGTTTGCTCACACTATGCCTCCCTCAAACTTCAAATGCAAACAACAGAAGCCCATCCGTTTCTTCCATCACCCTACTCTCACCACCCAATGAAGGCTGGGGCTGCAGTGCTACAGAACTACATTGCCACAGTGGATTAGCTCTTTATCAGCTATTCTTCACTCCACTGTATCAGTTTCCACTAACCAATCAGACACTCCTATTAGGGAAGACTGTTTGACTATTTCTTCTAGATAATTATATTTATAGCTGCCTAGATCCACACTGGCATCTTCTATGCAGCATGTCATAGGGGCAGAAAGGGAGCTACTTTCTCTTTTCATGTGTCCCTTCTGGAGAATACTGCTATTTGGGGTACCACATGAAGGATTCTGGCATTCTGTGGGAAGGACTCGGAAGAACTTCATTATTCAGTTGGGCTATATCTTCATTTTTTTAATGCGGATAGACTATATATTTGCATAGGAATGAAAGATGCTGTATTCTAATCTCACTGTCAATCCTGTCTAGTCATGTCTCAAGGTCCCATTATGAGTACACATGCACAGGGAGGCTAGTCACTAAATTTAGCAGAAACAAAATAATGTAGCAGTACACTATAAGTTTGTTAGGTGAAGAGTTGAGAGCAGCCTAAAAAAGACAAAGTTTTTATAATGAAGCTCTTTAGGAGGGGCGCACAAGGTAATGTTGTACTATGTCTTTTGTTGCTTGGAATCCCCTAAGTGTTCACAATTTTTCCTTCTTCCCTATTATGCTGTGAAGTATGTGCATCTTGCAGTGAGAATCTGTCAAAAATGAATTAAATTGTTTTTTAAGTTACAGCAGACCACAAATCAAATGGCACATATTCTCAAGCCACTTTACATATTAAAATCACTAGCTCTTTGTTAAAGGTCTTCTGGTTTTGGTGGCTAAGAAGAAATTTTCTCTCAGTTCTAATTTGCCTGTTACTGATCTTCATTATCTTCATTAACTATATTTCTCCTCAGACCAATGTTTTGTTTCTGAGGTGAAAATCTTTGTAATTCTTCCATTTACTTTATACCAAGACTACTGGTTGCACTGAATGATTGTGTATTGTAGATCTGAGGTAATGGTATTAAGAACTGTGGTGGTTATAATCAATAGTAATCTAGTATTTCAAGATAAGCCTAGCTAGCATTAACATGACTCAAATACATAATTTGAAAGTCACTAAACATATGGTGCACATCTTTTGAAATTCTATATTGTGTGCACTAGAATAAGGGACAGTGTATCGGTCAGGGCTAAATTTTGTATCCACTATGAAGAGATTGCTGGATAACATTTTTATCCATTCTTTCAGTCAAACAGCAAAAGATTGGTTTGACCATCTCTTTCAGTGACTGAGTTGTTTGCAGTTTTAGATTATGATAGTGGCCCCTTTATGCTTGGCTCCTCAATTTAAAGTGCATATATACAGTACAGCAACTGATGGTACAGTTGAATAAGTAGCTTTTAAAAAATCACTAAAATTTTTGTACCATTGCTGTGGCCAATACTGAAATAGCTATTTTAGGTTTGTAGCTCATGTATACTCAACCTGGGAATGACTGTGTCTAATATGAACTGTGTGTATTCCCAGAAACTGCTCCTAAACATTTTCCAAGTGTTACAGATCACTACCAGAATGATTTGTATGCTAGGGAACTCTGACAGTGAAAATGTAATTTTTTACTTGCAATGTTTTAAAGGTACAGTCCCTAAAAAGACTTTTAAGAGTGTATCCTATTAAAGGGAAATGTCTGGGGATTTCATAATGATTACTAAGGCTCAGTAGAAGATGAATGTTTTATAAATTTTTCTGGTGGATTCTTTTTCTTTCTTAGGCAAACAAGAAATCTTTTAATCTCATTGCATCATGACTGGCTACTTGAAAATATCTTCATTAATTCGTTCTTTCCCAATCCTATTTTGGTTCTCATTTCTTGAAGAAGGTGACTTTTGTTGCACTGCTTTTATCACTGAATGATTTGCAGTCAGTTAGCTAACACATGTTAAGAGAACTTTTTAAAGTACCAAAAAAAAAAAAAAGAATTAAAATGCTCAGTGCACTCTGTTTTCAAAAAGTCCTCCAAGCCAAGTCATCATAATATTCGCTAGCTATGAATATACTGTGGTTAGTATACAGAAGTACACTGTACGTGACACTAGAGGCCAGGTTAAAGGTATCCTCTGTGAACGATCAAAACACAGAAGCAAAGATGTTTTAGTATTAAAAAAAAATCAATATTTGTTTTTATGTTCTTCCTTGGAGCATTAGTACGTCTCAAGCATTAGAGGGCCACAAGCTTCTATTTTTCCCTGTTTCCCCCGCAGCTTGTCAGTTTTCTAAGCAATGGAGAAAAATAAGAGCACACTGGGAAGTAAACTTAGTATTGCCTAAGCTTTCTTTTCATAAATCTCTTGTTTTTAACAAGCCTGCCAGAAAATGTAACTTTAAAAAACCCCCACAAATTTTTATTTTTTTGAATGCTATCGGTGTTGTGAAGCATACTACAGCTCTTCTGCTTTTGTAACAACATTCAAATGCCTTTTTGATCTCTACGGTTTTATCTTACCAATCACATGTTTGGGAGATTCTTCTGTACTCATTAATATGAACTGAAAAACCCAATCACTTTAAGGGGGAAAATAGTTGGAGGGAGCATTTTTCTTAAAGAAAGAAAGAAACAGAGAGGGAGAATCTTTTTCTATTTCTTCCCTGAGGCTGAACTGTTTATCACTTCATCCTCATTCGATAGAAGTGAATTTTATAATAATTTTTTTCCTAATCGGGCTCTGTCAGTGAGGTGTCTTATCGTGGGGAGGAAAATGACACCGATCCTATCGAAAAACAGAAACGATGTCACCGTGTCCCCAATCGCAGCTACCCAGCTTCCATATCTACCTTCTCCACAAACACCAAGCACTGCTTTTTTCATGAGAACATCAAAACCCCGCAAAATCATTAAAATTGCACCCGCGTAGAGTTGCAGGGATCAGCCGCACTAGCCCAAAATGGGATGTGGGAAAACAGACTCTCTAAATGTGCTAATTCCATTGTCACGTGTTTGCGGCTTAATTTTAATCAGTTAAAAAAGCCACACATTGCAATAAATTGGCATTATCTTCTGTGACACCAGAGGACACAGTTGGTTCAAGGATTTAGAGGGTCGCTGGCAACAGTATATAGTGTTACAGACAAAGTATTTTTACGCTTGAACTACGGTAACTAAGGTGCAATCCCCAGTTAAGACCGCAAACAAAGACTATAACCCGCACAGTACTAAGTTCAACATGCAGACCACCTTCAGCCTTGAGACAGTTTAGAATGCTAAACTGAATATCGCTTGAGAACATTTTCTAATTGAATGGTTAAAGGTAATTCATTGGCCAGTATTTTAGCAGAAGTAATTCTACATAGTTGTTGTGTGAAGACTCTCCCATAATGTCAAAATCTATTCCAAAAGCCCTATTGCTATTTAGGCGTTCAATTATGCTATTGGATTTGTGTATTTAAAATTTTGCATTAGCATTTCTATTCCAAAATGCGAGGAAATGTAGGTAAACGAGAGCCAACAGTAATCAAAATGTGATTCTGTCTTCTAATGCTAGTACTTGTAGTGAAAGATTTATAGAAAGCTTAAATTTTTCTAATTAGATGTTATCACAGGTCACATGAGATTTATATATGGTATTCTCTTCTGTTTCCCCATCCTCTTTCTCTCCCTCTTCCCCCGCCCCTCTTTGGGCTTTTTCATTCTACATAGGCACTTGAATGTGGCGGATTAAAATTTTTAGTTGTATATAGTGTGGAAATTATTTTCTCTGGAGCCATGTAATCTAACTACGTACATCTTGATATTCTCTCTCTAAAAACTATATATCTAAAAATGTGTCTAAATGTTTTAATAGATGATTCACACATTAGATTGGACTAGACCAATGCAGTTTTCAAATAAGCAATCAAAAAAGCAACTGAAGGAACAGTCGGAGTAGGAATTTAACTTGTACTTTACAAACGGGCCTGGCAGGATGCGAATGTATCTATAGCAGAACAAAAATGTCTATTTGAAATATGTTAGAGAGTACTGCTAAATAAATACACAAAGCCATTATTGTTAAAAAAAAAAAAAGTTTATTTAGCATAGGATGCAATATATCTGTCTGCAATTTTCAATGTTGATATTTTGGCTTGGCAAGCTTTATGCCAAGCATATAGCATATAATTTCAAGATATTGTAAACCATATAAGCTCTTCAAAAATAAACAGGAAAATGGCTAAAGGAACTACCAAAACCAATCCACAATAAACTGTTTTGCATAATAAAATAATGACAAACTGTTGTCTGCAATACTTTGCACATAAAAAAATCAGTTTATTTTGATTATTTGGAAATGGTTTCTTACAGTATGAACTTGCAAAACCCTTTTAGACAGGAGCTAAATTAGTAGGTCTAAAATAAAACATTTTAATTGGTGAAATTAAGCAAAAGTTAGACTAAAAAAGCTAAAAACATAGGCTCTTTAAATACAGAAAAGTGAAAAATATTTTTACAAAGCAATCTCTAATTAACCTTTCACGTTTTACATACACAAAAAGTGATATCCTCAAACATTAACAATATCATCTTCAGAATTAATACAGTTAAATTGTTTGTAATTTTCGTATTGATTTGGATTTGTAACATGATTCAGGCTATGCTTTTGCACATTTTGTGTGTTTAAACAGCTTGAGTAGATTTGCAGGGTCATTTTATTGGAATAATGGGGGGGGGGCTAGGATTGAGTGCAAATTTAAAACACTGCTCTCTTCTGTGTTTGGATTAGCAGCTAGCTCTGCATGAGAAAAAAAGGCTTCTTTATGTGAGTTTACTTGGCTTCGTAAAGGCTATTATTTTGTTTCATAAAACAAACTACAGAAAGTTAAAAAGCTTGAGTTGGGAATATCTTCTCTATACAGTTTTAATGTTATGTGCTCATATCACCATAAGAAGAAAAATATTTTCAAAAGTACTCTATCATATTTATAGATTTTGGCAAATTAGCTGCTGTAGAGACAACAGTTGCTTTTTGCAAAATTATTACTTAACTTGTAAATATTCCCAACTAAGGCCCTTAAGATTATTCAACTGACTTGCAGTTAAACCAAGTAATAACAAAGTTTGGCCCATCCACTTTTGCTAAACTAATTGTAATTAATCAGACTTAAAAATTACTTGCATCATAATTATAGCCTGTTCATTAGAGACTTGAAATGAAGCATGTTTTAAAGACTTGTAACACAGTTTTGCCCAGTCCATGCTTGCCAGACCCCGCTATTACGACCCATTTTAACACTTGATACTTTTTCTATACCAGGGTGTTAATAAAAAGAAAAGGAGATGGGGCAGGGGTGGGAATAGAGCCATTGTTTCAAGCCCAGCTTTATATAATAATACCAATTTAAACAATACTTATTTATTAAATTCTGAGTAGAGTTGCTTTGCTTTTATTTTACTGTTACAGATAACTTAATAATTCTTCATAGCATAATAATATAGTAAGATGTAAAACAGTATTTCATTTACATAATGGATCACTTTTTTCAAACATTTTATTGTTTAACTTTCTCGTTGCAACATGCAGAGAGCAATGTCATTTTGTAAAGCTGCATGTTTTCATGTGTTATACTTTTCCACACATAGGCTGCGCCATTGAGCCACCATCAAATAAAACTGTTTTCTTACTTGATATTGTGTAATGGGTGGAACTGAAGATGTACTTAAGAGAATTTTTGTTTGTTTGTTACCATAATGGAATTTGGGGGGAATGCAGAATATTTTAAGTACCTAATTGTAACTTTAGTCAGTGTCTCATAAGTTTGACCCTACTGAGTTGTAAATATTCTTTAGTTACTTTTTAATACACTGCTTACATCATTGTTTGTTCTTTGGAAATGTATATCAATTTTCTATTAAACATTAATCCATATACCAGGGATATTAATAATAAATTTACAGGAAAAAGTATCTGGTTACTTTGGACGAGGAGTTCTGAATACAGTGTTAATCACATAAAAAGTAGTTTAAAGGTGTTTATACTAAATAGGCTTTCAACTTGATTCATTTAAAAATTCATCTATAGCTATATTGAAAGTGTCTCAAAAGGTGTCAGGATAGTTTAAATATATATATGTGTGTGGTTTTAATTTAGCTATTGAATTTTACCAATACAGCAACTGTAAGATCAACCAATTAACCTCTATATCTGTGAAAGGGATTTGAGAAGTCAAAGTGAATATTATTACTGCTCATCTAATGAGAAAAGTAAAATATTCTATAAATCTTGGCAAAATCTTATTCTGTTCTATATTTGTAATACACATTAGTACTATATTTGCATAAATACCAGCTACTTTGGATGGGTTCTTGTGAATTGTGTGTTATATATTTTGCATTTCCTGGGGTTTTGGTCTGTTAAATATTTGATACATTTAATTTTTGACTGCCAGTCTCAAATAGAAGTACACATGAAACTGTATATCATGTAGTGAAAGCATTAGAAACCGAATGAATTATTTTCTGTAATAGAACTACTATTACTTTCGTTGATTAATTCCATTGTCCTATAGATATGAGTATGATGCACTATTAAAGCCTCTGTTTATTTTTATGTAAACCTCTCTTTAGGAGCATTTTTTTTTTTTTTTTTAGATATACAGCCATTACTTTCCCATTATAAATGTTTTCATTTATTGTATATATCTTCGTGTGTGTGTGTGTGTGTGTGTGTGTGTGTGTGTGTGTGTGTGTGTGTGTGTGTGTGTGTGTGTGTGTGTGTGTGTGTATTTATTTATTTATATCAGTTTTCCAGACCTTGCATCATTATGGCTGACTTCTTTCTTGCCTTTGTGAGTTCAGCATTCAGATTTATTAAAATAGAAGCCTAATTTGGGACTGATAAAATCACTTCTTTTTAGCAAAATACAATCATTTTCAAACATTTTCATATCATTTCACATTGTAATATAATTTTATCTAATGTTATTCTGGCCATTTTATCTAATGTGATTCTGAGATTCTGGTGTTACTTTACCATGTTTTATAAGTTCATATGTAGTGAAGTTGTAGTTTTTCGCTATCCAGGCATAATGCTCTATTCTGTAAATGTGCTGTCACTTAAACTTATATGAATTTAACTTAGGAGACATGTGCCTATGATCACTAAAAAGACTAGAACTTAGAATATGAGTAGTTACAAACAGAATCATTAGGTAGAAGTATATTTATCTTTTTAGAAATAGCTGCTAAGTACTCAGAAACCTCTCTATTTCTGTGGTAAATTAAATAATCCTGCTGATAAGCATGGTGTGATGGGATATAATAAGGAGGTTTATCTTTTTTATGGCTATTCAGCTGCGGTTAAGAAGTCTGGATGGCTAGAGTGTAACTAGTTAATGTTTATTTTCTCCCCTACTGCCAGATTATACTGTAAGGTCTCTGATACTATGTTGGTTCCTACATGGATGAGGTTGGGAAGGCAGAACACAATTGGTCAATCCAGATGTTCTGAGAAATCTTTCTTTGCCAATCTATCTATGGATACTTGGAATCAATATAAAAATCTAAATGCTTCCTATCCAAAGCATGGAAAAATAGGAAAGAAAACTACTCAGAATATAATTCATGCAGATGCATAGGCTGGCCATTCTACTATACTAAATGTGTAAAAGCTAACATTTGCTTGTCACTAATAGTGACTTTGCAACTCTTATTTGTAGTGCTTTCAAAAGTTAGCCTTAGTTGGCCTTGTAGAAACAGTGCTTGAAATGTTTTTAACTGAATGTTCAGCATAGTCCTACAGGTAGGCTGAGATATTTTCTTGCATCAAAGACCATTATAGCTCATAGGTATAAGAACATTTTATGCATGTAAACTTGTTGCCATTGGTTTTCGTTTTGCCTTTCTCTAGTAGGCTACCCATTCTTTTAATACCTTGTGTTTTCTCCTCAGGAGATTTGTTGTTCTTTTTGATAAACTAAACAGATTGAAATTCCTTAAATTTTACTGTCTGATACTTTTTCACCACATAAATCATTTTTGTGACTCTTCTGTGCACCCTCTTCAATTTCTCAACGTTCTTTTAAATATGGAACAAAAGAAGGAAAGTTAAAGGCTTTCTATTCAGGTGACACAATCTGGAGTATATGACTTATGTGCAATTCACAGAGATCATACAAGGTATCATGAAGCAGCCTTTGTGGTGGTGTTAAATTGTGATATTTTGTGAAGCATCAGAACATGTCACAGGAATTCTGTTTTCTGTTCTTTGATTGCTAGAGGTGTCTTTCCTTCACTGTAGAAAGTGTATTAATGAACAAAATTACCTACACACCAGCTGCACTAGATTTTCCTTGTCTCAAATACACAGAGGTATCCAAAATGCCACAGAAGCAGCTGTGGGCTAACAGTGTTGATATCTTCCAGGCTTCTCCCATAAGAGCCCAACAACAGCAACAGAATTTTGGTCTGCTGCTTTTTTGCTGTAATAAAGAATTATTCACAGCAGTTCTGGACTGCACATGAAGATTTAAGCCACTGACCCTTAGGTTATATCCACAGACTTCCTTCTCTGCTATTCACTCTGTCTCTTCCCTCCATATTAGCAACTCACATCTGGACTGTGGGGTTTGGAGTACCGCCATTACCTTGTATCTCAAGTTCAGATGAAATACACTACCATGAATAGCAGTGACGCCTATTAGCGCTTTTGTGGGATTTGGTGGTGGTTTTTTTTCTTGGTCTGGAAATGGATTACCTGCAGAAAGGGTACACTTCTGATTAACTTTCTCATTTTGTGAGTTTATTACAGAGTATCTTCATGAGGAATGTTAGAAATCTAGGCTTACATTTTCCATCTCTATAAGATTGGCTTTGGTGTTGTTAGTGCCGGGTGACATTGATTTTGTTTTCCTACTAGCAAAATATGGGAACATATCTCACTTGAAGGGCCTATAGAAAGGAGGTGATTGGGAAAAAAAATCTTAATTTCTCTCCTTTCAAATTCATCTATCTTTTAGCATGAGGAACAACTACTTGGAAAATTTCAGCATATACACAGATGCTAATATATGTGGAAGGAAAAACACAGATATATAAAAGAGATTAATGTATACTATTAGTGAGGCTGCGTCTATTCTACAAAGAAAAGTCTGCTTTTCTTTTGGAAGAGGCTTTTCTGAAATTTGGCATGTCTAAACGGCACCAGATTTCGGAAAAACCTCCTCTTTAGCATATTCCTTCTTTCTTGTAGAACAAGGTTTACAGGCATGCCGAAAGAACATGTTTGATTTTTCCAAAAATTGTTTTGGAAAAGTGGATGCGTTACTTAGCCACAGCATAGCTTTTCAAAAAGAGCTGCAGTGTTGATATATCCTTAGTTACAGTAATTGGATCATTTAGCACTGAAGGTCTAATTAATGACAGAAATGAGCCAGTATAGACACTATAGCCTGCATGGAACAGGACATCCAACACTATGGGGTTGAGCAGACATCCCCTCTTTGGCTGAGAGCTTGAATTGTTACTCAAGTCCCCGTATAGGGATCATTCCCTATCCTATTGTACAGTAACTAAAGCTACATTCTCTGGTGCTGATAATCAGTGTTTAATTTAATTTGAACTTAACACAGATATTCTACCTTTTTGTTGTATATGAAAAATACAGTGCACCCTCCCCAAACTTATGGCACTTGGTACAGAATGAATGAGGGAAAGACCAATGGTGGGTGATGATTAAGGAGCCAGCCCATCCTATAGAGAAGATGATAGTATGAGGCAGCTGAACTACAGTCCCCCTCGGGCACCTTATCAGCATTTACCAAATAAAACTATTTTTGGTTTTGACCCAAAAAAACACTTGGTATTCAAATTTTTGCCCAAAATCTTGACATTTTCTCTGGAAAGGGTAGAACTGTTTTTTCATGGTCATCAATTTTTCGCAGGAAATTCCTTCTCTTTCTGCCCTCAGTTTTTTCACATTAGAGAATTCAACTAAGCATCTGCTTTTTAGAAAGGAGAATCAGGATGGTATACTTACTGCACGGCACCACTGTAGGGCAGAGATGTTTCTGGAGCCTCCCCTGTGATCTTTAGCTTTAACTTTTTATTTATTATTGCTATTCACGTGCCCACAATATGCAAGACTACATAAAATATCAGTGGACATGTTAGTCCAAATTTTCTGCTTTTGTAGATTTGTGGTAAAATTGCTATTGTGCAGTGTATAAAAATCTCAGCTACAGACAGCTCCTGGCCTGCTTTGGCCTGTCACTAAGGGCATTTGTGGGCAGTGAGTCCTTGTGGCTGGAGCGTGAGCATGAGAATAAGGAGACATGGGTTCCAGTCCTTTTCTGTGAAGTAACTCACTGTCAGAAATATTGAGAGCTGATTTAACCTCTCAGCCTCAGTTTTTCTATCTGTAAGGGCCAGCTCTTGCTTCCCTTTCTCATATGAGCTGTGAAAACTTCTCAGAGGCTACTTATGTGTAAAAGGTGAGTAAGCTTTGTCCCCATAATGGGGATAATATTTCACTGTCCTCAAGGGAGAATTTTGAGGCTTGGGCATCGAAACTTTCATGATTTCATTGGATGGAAAATATTTGTAAGACTGTTTTTTCTTTTTCCCTGTGGAAAATGTTCCCTATTTTCCTGCTGCAAAATAGCAGATTTCATGGGGCAACATTATATTCATAAACAAGTGCATTGTAAGGACCAGTAGCGACTACACGTGTCCATAATGTGATGGAACGTTTCAGCACATAGGTGAAGAAACAAATCTCCTGGGTCGTGATACCTTGTTGCAATATTAATATGTAGCAGCAGTGTTTTCTGAGCTGGTAGAAGAGGGTTCAAAACAGTGTTCCCTAGAACCTGAGTGCTTGTGCAGCAGCTCAAGAGAAATTCAAATGCTGCTCAGCTGTTTAGCAGAGCCCCTACAGCTAGATTTTTGTTTGTTTGTTTCAACTAGTGGTGCGCATACCTTGGTGCATGTAAAAATATTCCACACTTGGATGGAAGAAATATGCACATATATGAAAAAGATTAAAAGGAACATAGGTCCCAAAATACCCTTTTCTCCTTTCTTCGTGAAGTTGTCAGTTCCCAAGCTTCTGAATTGTTTAGCTTTCCTCAAACAAAGAGGTGGGCAACAATTTTTGACCAGGAGTCGCTTCAGAAATTTTTCAAGTGGCCCCAGGCTGCCCTGGAAGGAGCGAGGCCTTAGGCAGAATGGGCAGAGCCAGATACTTCCGTGCTTCCTCACCCACAGTCTTTGATTGGTCTGGGAGTGGAGGAGTAGGTGAAGTCTTCTCCCTCCTCCCGATCTTGAGAGAACCGCCCGTTGATCAGGTCAATCAGAGCCTGAGGAATGGGGAGCACTCAAAGTCTCTTGCTCCCTGCCCCCACCCTGCAAGAGAGCACATCAGTAGCTGGCGGTTGACTTTTAAGTGCCGAGCCTCTTGCAGGGTGGGAGGAGATTTCATGTGTGCTCTCTGCCCCCAAGCCTTGATTGGGGCAGATCCTCTGCAGGTCAAATCAACCCACTTGTCGGGCAGGATGCAGCCCGCGGAGGCCCATTTGCCCACCCCTGCTAAAACAAGTGAAATTAGGAGCCTTCCTTGTGGACTTAGACCATTGAAATAAACAGATGAAAGAAAAAAAAATTAGAGAAGCCAGGTTCCAGTGAATCCAGCTCTTCCGTTGGGTTTTATGCAAGAGTCAAGTCTCGTTTTGCCTTATTCATGTTTTCTTTTTCTTACTCACTCTACTGCTCTCAAAGTCTGTGTTCTTAATCTGAGAAAGCACAAGAGCAGTGTGACTGTCTCCAGCCAGTAACCTATCGGGGATACTTCTGAAGCTCTCTTCTTCCCCTCTGTCAGCTTGATCAGTCTGCTGCAACCAGGTCTATATCCAAGATTTTTTTTCTGCGTGAAAGTGGAAAAACTGGCAGAAAGTTTGCAGTGCCGTCTTTTTGCAGAGCGATTGAATGTTTTTCATGTCTAATGGTTGATTTCATATTTTTTGAGAAGTCCATGATGACTGAGAGACTAAATTAGTTTTAATTCTATTGCTTGGATCCTGCATTCACAGCAGTTGCTATACTGGATTAAATCCATAGTCCAGCTAGATCAGCACTCTCTGGTCCAGCAACATCTAGGGTTGCTAGGTGTCTGGTATTGACCTGGACAGTCTCGTATTTTCGCCTCCAGTCTGGTAAAAAAAAAATTCAGAAAATTCCTGACACCTAAAATGTCTGGTATTTCTGTTTTTTGGTGTTTTTCCCTGCCAGGAGGCAAAAATATTGGACACCTGGCAACCCTACACACACTCAGCAACCAGGCCCACCCCCACCGGACCCCCCTGCTTACCTGGTTTTGCAGGGGAGCTGTCTTCTGGCTCGGAGCAGGAAAACAAGATGGCCACAATCAAAAAGTCTCAAAGGCCTTTCTTAAAGGGGCCATGCTCGTTTTTTTTTGTTTTTTTTAATCATGTTTTTTTTTTGCTTAACTCTCGGGGTCCTTTTTTTCGTGACAACTTTGGTCTCCCCCTTTTCTTTCCTCAACAGAATTTTTTCCCTGGTGTTTTTTTTTGGGGAGGCGGGGGGGGTTTCAGTATTTTTGGTTAAACCATCTGGCAACCCTAGCAACATCCATGGCTCAGCATGATATTAGTTAGCTGCAAGTCCACTTATTATGGGTATCTTCAAGTTTCCTGTGGTCCCATAAAATTTGTTTACAGTCTCGAGACCTGGCTCTCAGTGATCTGTGCTGGTATTCAGCTCTAAAATACCCCCTAAATGTCTTCCAAGAACCCAGTAAGCTGTGGAAGTGTTGGTAATGCTGCTAGACCATATTGACCACCCGTGATCCAGCAAATTCTCTGATTATGCACCGGTCAGGTCCCAAGTGTGCTGGATTAGAGAGGTGCAACCTGTACATTTTTGAGGCCACATCTCTCCTGGTGTTGTTTCATCATTTAGATGAGGTAGGGTATTCACCATCACAGTCCCTATGTATTTCATGCATCTGGGGCAAAGTGATCTGAGTCAAAGGCCTTAGCTTTTGATGTCACTTCCTATTTGGTTCAAGAGAGCCAACCTTGATATTCACAGCTTGTTTTTAGATCTAACTGTTTATCCAGGGCCTTTTTCAGGGAAATGATTTGACTGGGGAAGATCTCTGGGGGGGGGGGGAGTGGGAGTTTTGGTGTGTTTTTATTAATTCTTATTTTTTTTATTTTAGTGATAACATTTCCATTATTGAAGTTAAATTTATTTTGCATTTTTAAATTCACCACATGCCTAGTGAACTCAGGCTAATATCAGTGCTTAGATATAATGGTTAGATCCAACGGTCTGTTTTACCTCAGATGACTCATTATAATGCCAGTCAGTGGAGTTACATTGGGGTAAAACTGGATCTATGTAGTAAATCAGGCCCTAAAACATATAGAATAGCAAAGGCTTATGAACATCTTTTTCCTTACTGTTTTTAAAAGATGAATGCTCTTGGGTATTCTTAAAGAACTCACTTTCTGAATGTGTGCCAGAAAGATTTTTTTTTTTTATTTTTTATTTTTTTTTAAGGACAGTGTATGGTAAGTATTCTGTTAAGCTTATACATTCAAGTGAAATTCAGGGCCTGATTGAAATTGATCAGTTCATAGAATTCACACCTCAGAATGTTACGCTTTCCTCACCATGTTCTTTCTTGAAAAGGATCTCACAGGAATGTGTGTTCTGAAATCGCCTTTATCCTGGCATACGTGGGTGCAACTGGGAAAGGTAACGATGGAGTAACAGCCATATCTTCGAATTGAGTTGTGTATTTCTCAGTTTGTTGGATTCTTCTGTTCTCTTTAAACACTGTATTTAATATATAATGTGTGTGCGCGTGTATGCATATATTCACTATATGAGGAATGTGTTATTCAGTTCTGTTGTTGTTGCTTTTGTTCTTAGCTGCATTCCATGCAGTTGTCTTTCAGTACCATGTATTTGGCAACCATTCGAGCGTGTTGCAGTATTCATACATAGATTATGTAAAATTAAGAAAAATACATTAAGGCTGTATGCAGTGTGTAGATTATTACAATTTGCCTATCGTGGTAATGGCACCTGTTAGAGGTGTGATACAAAAGGCAGTGACAGGCAGTGTAATTTAGTAATTGTAGCCATTGTACTGTATAGCTGGTCAGTTCACCAGGCAAGTACAAAGAAACCAGTGTTAAGGCTGAGTAGGGGTGGGTAAGCTTAATAGAGAAAGCTAGTTGTGTACTGAAAGAAACTTTTGGTGGAGGGCTAACTCTCAGGGGGCAACTTAGAATGATTTGAAAAGAATGAACAAAAGTACAAAAAAAAGGGAAGGGAGATACAGGTTTTCATGTTTCAATTCTTAAAGTGACAGACGAGCCCTGTTGATGAGTATTGCTTGTTCCAGTTGCCGAAATAAAGTTTTAGAAATATCTAGTGGGTGTTGATTTGTTGTACAGTAGCCACAGGAGCTAAAGTAAACATTGAGGTTTACATTGAGGTTTCCATCAGCACAGAACTTGGCAAAATTAATCTGATCTAAAAGCATGATAGAAGGAGTAACAAGAACAGGAAGTTGGTGGGATTCACAAGATCTTTGGAGGGCATTCCAGCTACTCTTAAATGTCCACGCTGGACAATGTAGACCTACTTCTGAGCATTCATTCAGTTGCCAGTCTGCAAAATGCCAGTGTTTGAAGGGTTAAATAGGCTCGAAGAGTATGTCTACACTGCAGCTAAATACCCATGGCTGACCTGTGTCAGCTAGCCTGGGCTAAGGGGCTGCTTAATTGTGGTGCAGACATTTGGTCTCAGGCTGGAGCCCCATCTCTGGGAATCTCCCCTCTTGCACAACATTTAAAGTGCTCCTTAGTCTGAGCTTTGTGAGCTTCAGTCAGCTGACATGGGCTAGACTTGGGTGTTTAATTGCGATGTAGGCAGACTCTGTACATGTTCCATGTCTACAATTCATAAACTGGTCTTTCCCCTCCTAAAGAATTCACAATTGTCTGTACCAACTACTATAAGGATATGGGATAAAAAAGTAAAATATTAGATATGGGACAAAGTGATAAGCATCATTATTTTACCAGCTTTCATAATTATTTATTTGGATTGTACATTTAGTGGGGCACTATCTTGTCTATCCTGTACAGAGCTGATTGTATTGTAGTAGTCGGTAAATAATGAATGAGCTGTCTTGGATAGCTCATGCAGGCCAAAGAACAGCCTGAAGTACACCCATAACTTCAGAAAACCACAAAAATTAACTTCTCTTTCCTCCAATATGAATTCCCCATTGATCAATAGGCTGACTGTGTGATATACTTGCAGCTGGTAAAGTTAGTATATTTCACCTCCCTCAGTGAGCACACAAAGTCCATTATAAACTTTTTATGTCACATTCTGAACTTTTCTAAAATACTATTATTTCCACTGACAATGTCCTTTGCATTTTGTCCAGCAATCTCAGCTTCTCCATGGAAAATAATGATCTCCCCTCACACAAACACCTAATTATTGAACAAAATGTTTCTGTCACGAAGAACCTCCTCGAGTTTCATAATGTCGTATTAGAAAACAATAGTTAGGAAAGATAAGCGTTGGAAAAAGCACTGAAACATTTTAACCCTATTTAAGCCAGATTGACCCATTACAAGCTATAATAGAAAAAAAGAAACAGCCTGAAGACACCAAAGGTCCACTCAGCGGGAAACTTCTGCTTGCAAATACTAATTCACATTTGCTAATGAGTGTATATAGATTTGCAGACAACTCATTTAAGTGGATTAGGTGTGCCATTTACCTATTGTTCACTGACTGGAATGTGGTGTTCTCAATATGCTGTTTGGCAATTATCCCAATTAAGTGGACACGTCCCTCTGTATAGAGGCAATTAAAGGGTTGTTAATACACTGATAGGAATTATATCTCAGCATTGAAGTAAAAATACTCCTTTGTCAGCCACTTGAACCTCCATCATCTGGATCCTGGAACACTCATGGTTCAGACCCTGGCAGGAGAAGGAAGCAGCAGCTTTGGACACTGCTGTTCTCCCTCCTCTTGAGCTGTTCCCCTTGTGCTGCCGTTCCTCTCCCTCCCCCCCGGAACTGCAGCACAGCAAAGCGTGGAGAAGCTGGGGGGGTACCTGGGAGTGGCGGGGTCGCAGAACTACATATGCCATGGGGAGCAGGGCACCAGGTAAGTGCCCCACTGCTGTCCACATCCCTTTCTCCCAGATCCCGCACTCTCACGCTACTGCACCCTCCCTCCATTCTAGACTCTGTACCTCCACCCGCGGTGCCCTTCATGATGGCAAACCTCACCATGGTCTTCAAAGTTCCATAATCCATCATAGCCTGTTACCCAAAATTGCCAGATTAGAGGTTCAAGTGTATTATTATTGTTCAGTTTACTGTATCTGGCACAATTCAAGTCATATTAGACCGGGGTGGGCAATAATTTTAGATTATTAGACGGAGCCTCTGGCAGAAGGGGCGGGGTCAGGACACTTCTTGCTCCCCTTCCCACAGAACCTGATTGACGTGGGCGTGTGGGAGCATGTGAAATCTTTGCCCCCGCCCTCCTCTGCCTAGAGAGAACTGCCATCTGTTCAGAACAGCTGTTGGTACCCTCTAGGCATCTGCCCCCATGCAGGGCAGGAGGAGACTTCGCACAATCCCCCTAACCCCAGGCCAATCTCGCTCCCTGTTTCCACTCTGGAAGGGGTGCGTGGCCCTTGCAGGGTGGGGGCAGGGAGCAAGAGACTTCACACACTCCTCCCACCCCCAGGCCTTGATTGGCATGGGGGCAGGGGAGTGGCCCACAGAGGCCCCTTTGGGAGCTGGATCTGGCCCACAGAGGCCCTTTGCCCACCCCTGTATTAGACCTACAGACACTACCCACTCTTAGCCATCTTAGAGTGGCAGAGAAAAAGCCTTATTTTGCCACCCTTGGCCAATGGGAAGGTCAACCCATGGGGATCCATTTGATGATTGAAGTACAAGGAACAATCTTGAAGGGCCCTTCCTATAAAAGAACATTGAAAGACATGGTAAAAGAAGGTTGTATAACATTAGAGTAGGATGTGAACCGAACAAATGACCAGGATAGTTACATGGTTTTGCATGGCTCTGAATTGATTGCAGAGTAAATTACTGCAGTCATGTAGAGTAAAATACAGTTTTGTTCTGCTTATTGAAAGGCTCCACTAATGACAGTGCTGCTATTGGGTCATTTTAGTTTAGAGCAATGATTGTCAAACTGCAGGTTGCGCCCCAAAGTGGGAATTGCATTAGAATTGTTGGATGACGAGGCAGAGAGCCCCTTAGCCCCACCTGGACTCGGAAGCCTGAGTGCTACAGCTCAAGCGTTGAGACTCTTACTTCAGCTTTGCGCCCTGGACCTCAGCAAGTCAAACTGCGGCCCTGCTGAGACCCCTTAACGCTCACCCTGCACTGGGATGTGGTGGTAGTTTTTGTTGTTAGAAGGGGGTCTCCTGCTCTCAATCCTGACCAGGACAAAGAGTTACCATAAGTTGTCCTACTGACTCTGAAACTTTTCAAAGGATTATCTGATGAATTGGGGAATGTTTGCAGAATCATCCCCCTAGAAGATAATGGTTCAGTTTATTTTTGACAATTGAAGGCCGGGGTTTCTAATAATCATTAATAAATAGCCACTAATTCATTAGCTATCAGTAATAGATGTATGCATTTCCTTTCCCTTTGATATTTAAATAGCTTATATTTACCAAATAATTCCCATAAATCCGAATGAATGTACAGATTGGACCTCCCAACACCAGGACTCGCTCATCCAGGAACACACGTGGTCCTCGAGGACCCCAGGTATTCCTAGACCAGGGAGTCCTGACTGGGAGCGCCAATGGCAAGAGGGCTGGCAGCTTGGAGCATGGCGGGGCTGTAGCTGGAACCAGCACCGGAGCCCCAGTAACAGGACCAGGGATGCAGCAGCTGTGGCAGTCCCAATAGTGGGGCCGGGGTCAGAGATGCTGCCGGACCAGGGACACGGCAGCCCTGACAGCGGGGCTGGGGCCGAGGCAGTCTGGGCTGCTGGTACTGCAACAGCAGAGCATCCCTTCCGGTGGTGGGGCTGGGGCTGGCAGCAGGAAGGGAAGGTGGTCTGGGGAAGCCGGTAGCAGGGGACCTCTTCTGATCCGGCAAATTCCCTCGTTCAGAACCAGTTGGGTCCTGAGGGTGCCAGACCAGAGAGGTCCAACCTGTATTAGGAGGCTAGACAGTATGTAACTGAAACGCAGATCTGAGAGAGCCAGTTCCTCGCAGATGACAACTTCCAAGTTCTGGCAGGGCTCTGATTAGTAGCCTATAACCAGACCTTATTATAGGTATCTTGTTTATAGTTTCGCTTTAGGTTGTTTCCTCTCCATGTACAGACTTCATCTTATTTTTAGTACATTCCAAATGTCCCATCATATTTCATCAACTGTCAATTGCAAGATCAGCATCTGGCACTTTTTCATTGCTTGCCTGTTTGTATTGTATTCCTCACCTGTACTGCTCCCTTTTGTCCGGGGGTGCAAGGCTGCAAGGGGCCTCCAGTGAGCCATCTGATCCTTAGCATGTCTTTTGTGGTTCAGGCCTCCATCCAAGTCACAAAAGTTCATTCCCTTGCTGGAATAAGAGTCCAAATTAAAATTGACAAAATGTCTCAACACAAAAGAATCTTTGGCCTCCCTCTGGGGCTGTTTCCTGGTCTGTTCTTTGTGTTCACACTTCAGCCCCATCCTAAGTTTAATATTCTTTTCATTGATTTTGCATGCCCGTTCCTCTAGGACTGGTAGGGGAACCCAGGACCACCCTGTGCTCTGTGTTCCAGCTTCCTTGCATTAAGCAGGAAGGTCTGCTTCTTCAGTTATGTTCCTGAGCATCTTTCTACCTACCTCTTTGTGTTGCTTCCCCATATCCTCTGCTTAATGTAGTCCCTTTTCTTTCTCAGGCCTCTGGCTTCTTCCTGGGTCTTTGCGGCTCCCCATTCCTCTACCAAATTAACCTGCAGTGAAGATCCTTTCCCTGACCGTACCACAGGGCCTTCTCTCACAGAAGCTGAATCTGCTTCCTGTGACCCCTTCTGCCTGTTTTCTTCCCTACCCCAAGCTCTCCCACATCAGGAGCTTGAGCTGTTCTTTGTTGGTTTTTCTCCACAGGAGAATCCTGTCTCCTCTGCAGTCTCCCCATCTGTAAAGTTCCCACAGCGTCCTTATAAAGGCCAGGTACCTAATGATCCTTACCTAGCTCCACCTCCTCTAGCAGTCTGTAAATCACAGATCTATAACCTGCTTATCTGACAGGTGACAGGAGTAAGCCCCTTCACAATGCCATTTATATAGAAATATAAATACATTGGATTTGTCAAATTAACATCCATTTGTCTTGTGGAACATGCACTGCTTGCAAAAAATTGTTTTGTACTGTATTATTTATCTCACAATGTTAACAGTCATTTTATATGTTTTGCAAACTGGCATTGTTCACGTCCAGTAAAATTTTAGCTGCATCCTGAAAGGATTGTGGGAGTTTGGTAGGGTTGTCGGATGGTTTAAAAAAAAATACCGGACACTCTTGACATTGCATCACAATCTACATTACATCTTATTTAGAAAATACCAGACATTTCTATTTTCTCATTTATATTTTTCAATTTGTTTCCTGAACAGAAAACTCAAATACTGGACTGTCCGGTTCAAAACCAGACACCTGGCAACCCTAGAGTTTGGTTCAATAGCAGGCCTTAAGCCTAACATAAATTTGGCTTACTGGCAACAGAATAAAAGCCTTGCTTCAGATCTACAAACCTGAAATTCTCCTTCCACATACTGTATTAAGATTGTTTATTTACCATTGTATGTGCAAATCAGTGTTGCATAAAGTGGGTTTTTCTTTTCTTCTGAAAGAAAATATTCCCAGATTTGTAAAGCAGCTGTAATGGATGTTGAAATGTACAGAACTTGGCATAGACATGTGATGTCTACTTAAGAGCAGAAGTTGGTAAGGACATCTATTTCCTAAAGAAAGTTAGATGGTACCCTTTGTAAAAGGAGAGTTTTTGCAGTTCATCACTATCCTGGTTTCTTTGAAGGACGAATGGTTAATTAAAATACTGTGCATAAAAATTACCATACAAGATATAAAAGAAAATGGATCAATGGTGACACACCTTAGCTCGAAGGCAACTTTTACTTCTTGTAAAACCACCTAAGAGTTTGGAGGCAAGGATGTGGCTACAGTCCTGCATATGGCCACACCGGGACTTTTCGGAGTTTGGTTCAGTGTTTATGTACAGTGTTTAAAGGGTAATAGCACTAAACCCTGCCCTCACAAACCACGATAATTACTTCTATTGCTGAAAAAACCCAAAACATGAACAAAAATATCATAGAAAAGCTATTTCTAACACTACTGCTGCTCTTTATGGCTAAGTGGCAGCCTTCATTTCCACCCTAAATTACGTGTTCTTGTTTCAAGCATTTAGATGAAGCAAAACAGATTTTTGTGACAGCATTATTGCTCATAGCCAAAAGAGAATTCAAGGAAGTACTGTATTTCTCTTAAATTGCCTTTTATTCAGGACACTTTTATTTGCTGATCTTCTTTACTTCTCCTAACAAATCAAATACCCCCTGACCTCATTTTCTGATAAAACTGCTATAATGATTTTAGTAACATAAGATTGATCATAGTCATTAATTTTTAATAGATTGTTAAAATAATTAAATATACTGTAGTAGAATTTTGTTTTGTTTAAAGCCACCCTAGGATAAATGTTTTTCCAATGTATTCACGTCTTAAGATACACAATTGAAATAATTTCCCATGTACTCTGTCTCTTATGCTGCTAGTTATCCTAGGCAAAAATTTGTTTGCAGACATTCATCTGAATAGTTATATGAATTAATTTCAAAGATACTTGTATCACTTTTTTTTATTTTCTATGAATGTTACATCTAGTGATTATTTCTTGGCTAGAATGTTCAGGGAGGAGGAAGTCTCATGAATACTCGTGCAGATATGTTGTAAGCATGACTTGCCTCAGAAGAAGGGATGTGACCTTCTGAAAAACTCTTTGAAGTCCTCCACTCAAGGAGCAAAACCAATACAAGACTAATCACATAATGTGAGTGAAATATGGAACAGCAGACAAAACTCATCGTTCACAGGTGATCCACTCGCTCTCACAAATGATTTTTTGAATATTGTCAACATACAATAAACATAAGAGCAAAAATGAAGACCTGGTTGTGGATTCATGAACAAAAGAATGGGCCAAATTAGTCACACTGTTAGCTGTGGAAAAGTTTATCCTGCTCTGTTTCCAATAGAAGGCTGTTTCCAAATTGTGCATAAAAAATGGGAAACATAATTATTGGCTTGTAACTTGCTTTGTAATTTAGAAGCTGCATTAGCTAAAGCAATTACTGTTTTTCCTCTCAAATATGTCTAGTATTCTTAAAAACTTTTATATATTTCAGACTTTGGACCTGAATATTGTGGCTTGGTTTAGGACAGAAGAAGCCATCCTAAAATAACCATGGTTACAAACTTATATATCAAGCAGATTACTCTTATAACCAAAAAATAAAGGACCAAAGTAAACACATTTTTCATTCCAGTCACGTCTAATTTAGATCTATGAAAAGCATGCCCTATTATTATAATAGCTGGTTTCTGAGTAACCACTAGTTCCCTTGTTACTTGATGATCAGGGGTTTTATTAGAGTATTTTTCATTCTACTTAGTGGACAATAGGTTTAATTTTATTGCAGTGGTTAAGTTTACTTTAGGTTCTTTGGTGTTCCTTCATGGTAAATATAAATAATTACTGTACAAAACAGTTCTGTCAAAATGAACAAATTACATATAACTTCTCTTTGTTCTGGTCCATTTTTAAAATATGCCCTTAGCATGTATATTGAAGGGTCATAGACACTGAATGAGTAGGGGTTAATCTGAGCTATTTCTCTCAACTTCATCCATTCTGTTGTCTTCAATCAAAAAATGTCCCTCCATTGGCCACTAGGTTCATGCTTTTCCTTGCTGAACTATGGTGTCTGTCCGTCTGAGGCATAATGTTGTACTTTGTGATCTCAGTAAATTCTCAGGTATAGAGTTGGCATGAGCTCATTCACATGACATAACGGTAAAGATAAAAGCAAATGTATTTGTGTCATGTATTTAGATTATAGAATTCCCATTACTTATATTTATGACTGGGATTGCATCAACCTGGAGATCATGAACCAGAAGTTTTATCTTACTTGTTGTGAGTTTTCAGACTGTGTGCAGGGTCTAGGGTGGCAGAGCTGAAAACTCTCAGGAGTGCCAAACATAAACAGTTCTTACAAATTTTGAACCAGTATAATTACGCTCATGCAGTTGATCTGCACTGGCAGTTTGTATGAATGTGGCTCTGTAAGTGCCATTTAGATGAGCTCAAGATGTTATATATTTCAGTGTTTAACATTCAATTGTGATTAATGGAAGTAGTTCACACTTCTCTTAAGGAAATCTTTTCTTCCATCTCTACAGTGCAGCTGAACAGAAGAAGGATCCTGCAGATCCACTAACCATTCTGTCCCATGTGAATGGTGATTATATTATTCCATTTGGGGCTGGAGTAGTAACCATGGAGTGACCTGGGACTAGGGAGAATAAGGCATCTGATTTAACCCAGTTAGTGTTGCCAGGTGGCCTGTATTGGCCTCTGTCTGATTTAAAAAAAACAGAAAATGTTCTGTCTTGGACGGAAGATCGCTTGCAACATTCTTCCCCTGCCACATCTGGTGGAGGGAAGGGAAGCGAGGAGTGTGGAGCGCTGGGATTTAAAGGCACAGTGACCCTTTTTTTGGTGCTTTTTTTTTTAAACAACTTTGGTCCCCCCTTTTTTTCTCAACAAGTTTGGTCCTCCCCCCCCTTTTTTTTTCTCAACCTGCCATGTTCGGTATTTTGGGGGAAAGTATCTGGCAACCTTAAACCCTGTCCCATAGGAATTTACCAGCATACTGCCTGATTGCCTTCTTTTCCTCTCCCTCTCACAATCAGAAAGTGAGAATGAAAAGCGTTGCCCCTCCACTTCTAGTCGCTAAGAATCTAAGTTGCAGGGTCAGCGTGTGCCCCGAGGCTTAACATTTTGGGACAGGGATTCCTAATGGCCCAAGCAGATCATTAGGGGTGATGTCCGATGTCAGCTGCTTCAAGCAGACTCTGCTGGCCCCAGTTTGTAGTAAATATGTTAACAGGGCCTAGTCTAATTCTTCTAGCTATTCTCTCAGTCTGTCTCTGGCACAGTAGTAGAGTTCAGTAGTGTTTCATCTACAACTCAGCTCTTCCATTTGCAATGTTCCTGTTATATCTGGGGAAAGAATCAGAGGTTGCTTTTATTATCATTATTTTATTTTCTCGTTTTGGAGAATGAAGTAGCTGGACTCGTTTTTTTTGTTTTGTTTTTTTTTTAAAGCAGAATATTGAATGTTGTAAAATAGTGTTGGGCCTCTTTGTGAAGTGCAACAGAAAGCCACTGCTACACTGATGTCATCAAAGAAAAATTAACTGGCTTTGCACTAAAAAGTTTATGGAGCTTTTAAACAAGCCTTACCCTCAACCGCTGAAATGGATTTTATCTAGCACTAATGCAAATTGAGTGTTTAAACCTTTCCATGTTTTGATATTATTGAGTAGAAATTGAAACTTTAAAGGTTACAGGAGAGTAAGCAAAATACTTAGAGCAATCCAGAGCAGGAGCAGTGCAGAGTCAGTTGGAAATAGATGCTAAACCCAGTTAAACTAGACAGGTCGCCAAGAATTCATCATGGCTTTATTTTTCTTTTGGTTTTCTATTTATCACCTGCAAGTGTCTGATTTCTAACTATTTACTATGAAATGGATAAAAAAAAACTTTACTGAGTTCTACAGTAATAGAGTCTAGGAAGCATCCTCTTGGTATATTGCCGTTCCTGAAGCTGTTGAGATTGTTCCTCATCAAATTTGTCCTGCACTGAGCATACCCTACAGTACAATATCCCAAGGAAGTAGTGCATAGTTCTCGTAAAATGCTTGCTGGCATGCATGGCAACATTAACACTGAATCGATCTTTGCATGTAAGAAACAGGATACCCAGTAGTATGTTTTTAGAATCAAAGCCACAATCAACATTGTGTACGTACAGAAGATGTATTAGCTGTGATGCTCCCAACGGTGACACACAATCATGAATAAAATCTCAGAGCAGACTGTAAAAAACCAAGGCATGAACCCAAAATTGGTTGTGAGTTCTAAACTTGGATTTCACTGCCTGCACCATGTACATACCCCTGAGGCACTTCAACAGCTTTAACACTGAGTCACAGATAGTCCCTTTGGGTACTCCAGTCAGTTTTGCCAGCCATATGAGTGTATCTCTGTGATAGACAGCCCCTTCTGTCAGGAATCACAGCAATATTCATGTTACTCCTAATCCCCAAAAAATGGTCACTTATCCCTGGTCAATTGTGCTTTAAATAACACTTGTAGCCAATCCTATAGTAAACTATATGAAGATTTATTACAGAGAAAAAAGAAACTGGAAAATTTTATTTACAAAGTTAAAGCAAGCAAATTCACAAATGAGTTATAGGCTTCTATAATCTGCAAGTCCTATTTGTCCTTTAGGGATAGCCTGGCATGAGCAGCTGGGGATCTCTTACTTATGCCTCGAAACATCTTCTTTCCCCAGAGTCAAAATACCATAGAGATCCTTAGGTCATTCGATTTGGGGTTTTAAATCTTTCTCCTGCCATGTGCTCTGAGCTTCAAACTCAACTGATGGGAGGAATCCAATTCCTTCACTCATTTTCATGGGGAGGAGAGCAGAACAACCGTAAGAGTTGCTTAGTCCTTTTGTTGACAATTTATTAATCCAGATATGAGATCCAGCCATAGCTCATCTGGTATCGATGGATCTCCTCTTTCAGGAGGGCATAACAATTTCTGTAGAAAAGCAGCTCATTGTACTAACTAATATCCCTCTCCCATATGGCGCATTATGTAGTCCCAGAGGCTTACAGTACAACTGCTCAAATATTAATTACAGTATTGAACACTGCCATTACAAGTAAGATTAATGCAAGCAGCAATACTCAAGCATTAAGTAGAGCCAAACACTTTCTTAGAATTCTAATATCTATTTTATCAGGCAGTATTAACCCATGAAAACCAGATAGCTTCCATCTATGTGTCCAGTGAGAAGTAGGGGACCTTCACACGAGCTGGCATTTCATCTGTCAGCATTATATTAACATGTAAAAAGTATGCTGTATATACTGTGGCTGAAGGAAGGTGAAAAAGAAAAAATAGTAGACGGATCCCCAGTCTATGTTCCCCTCTATTTCCTCAGTGTTGTGGACAGCAGGTAGAGGGGAGGGGAGATCTATGGGAGAGAAGATATTGGTTTCACTGTTACTTTGTTTTTATGGTGCTAGATTCTTTACATAGGCTGTCATTGTGTAGGACCTAAATACATTTTAATACATGCTCAACACCTTCTCTTAACTCGCTGTATTAGCTTCCGTGCATGTCAGCACCCTTTTCACTTAATCATGCTGCACCTTCATTCAGTACTTCACTTAGTTCTCTTATTTTCCATAACACCTTTTTCTCCTTTATGGAACACAGCTTCAGCCAATGAGGTAAAGAATTTAGCGCAGGCTAAAACAAACTGACAAGTCTTTCTGTCATCACTTAGTCTGTGTATTTTTCTTCTTGGTTCTTTTGCATTCTGCTCTTCAGAATTCAGGATAATTCTTTCATTAAGCTATTGTTCATAAGAAGTCTGACTAAAAGAAGCCAGAGATACAGATGAGATTTCATAAAAATAAGTCATTTTGGCAAAAGGAACCATGCTTAGAAATGTAATCATTGCAACTCTTTTGGCAAAATTTGTTTGAAATTTTTTAAATGTCTATTGTCTGTTATTACATATTTGTTTTGCAGTAGCAACCAGAGGCTCCAGACAATATCAGGGCCCTGTTGTGCAATGTTGTGTACAAACACTCATTAAACTATAGTCTGTGCTCCAAAAAGCTTACAGTCACAGTAGACAAGGCAGATAAAGGGAGGGAGAAAAGGGCTTTTACCAATGATTAAAAATATACGAGAGCAGAATCCCAGAGAACCAATATGTAGTGACATACTCCATATTACTTCTCACATCTGACTGCTCTCAATCGTATAATTTATATCCTCTACCCAAAGCCATATAAATAGGTGTGTCTTGCTGCAAGCACTAATGCTCAGCTCTGTTGGCAGAAGGAGGAAAGGAGTTTGATCCGGGACCCATCAATGCTTTGACATTTAGTCCTTTTCTCTTTGAATCAGTGGATTTTACCTGCCTTTTGCTGTTCACAATTGTAGTGGCATTGCCCAGAGAAATTGATGGTCTCTTAATTAATGCACTCAGATAATTTGAGTGAACATCAGAATCTTGAACATGAATCAGAAATTAATTGGCAATCTGTGTAGGTTATGGAGCACTATACTAATAGCCTCCTCCATGAAGCATTCCTGAATAAATGGGCTTCTTACATTTTGGAAGTTTAAGAAAATCCAGCTGGGTAGTCCCTCATAGAGCACAATCACCTGAACTTTAAGGGATAAATCCATTGGTAAATGTTGTGAGTGTTACATTGAAATAAAAACCAATGATAGATCCCATATAAATAGCAAACTCACAGTAACAGAAAAACAAAGTCTTCAAAGATTCACAACGTTCAAGAAACATCAGACTTTTTGTTCAAAACTGGACCAATTTCTATAGCGTGCTTATTTTGAAGCAAAACAATATGACCTAAAAATTGAATATATGGTGTGTCTGTATATCAAACTTACAATATGAAAGCCAGAAATAAGATGACACGCCATGATTTTGGCTTATCCACTTAAATTTGGATTTCCACTTAAATTTTCAGCATTTGTTACCACAAGTAAAGTTGGTCTTATGCACAAGTTGGTTTAGCATGGACACTTTGAGATCTAAAAGTCTCAGAGGGGTAGCTGTGTGAGTCTGTAACTTGAAAAAAATTATAAAACAAGTGGTCCTGTATCACCTTAGAGACTAGCAAAAAAAAATGGATATAGTATCACTAGGATGCTGCACCCTGTGCTCGCTATATTCACCAACTCCTCTCTTCAGCTCCTTTTGCAGCCAGAGAGCCTGATGACATCATTCTGTCATGCGGAAGGAAAGACCTTTTTATATATAGAGAGAGAGAGATTAGCTTTTGTGGGCACATCCCACTTCTTCAGATGAGGCCACTTGCTGTACTTGTCTGAAGAAGTGGGTTGTGCCCACAAAAGCTCATGATACTATATAATTTTTTTTGTTCATCTCTAAAGTACAGTAATTCCTCATTTAACATGGTAGATATGTTTCAGAAAATGATCGTGTTAAGTGAAAACTTGTTATAAGGGGTCAATTTTCCCATTGAAAATAATGAAAAAGGTGGGGGTTGCGTTTCAAGTGATGGGGAAACCCAGCCACCGGCCTGCAAGCTGGGTCGGAGGAGAGGGAGCAAGGTGTCCAGCAAGAGGGGGTTGCCGGGAAACGGTGCGGCAAACCCTCTGCCACTTTGCAGGGAGGCTGGGGAAACTATGTTATTTTGGGGACGGTCGTGTTGTTCAAAAAACATTTCCCTCCAAAAAATCGTACTATTGCGAAAAAGTGTTAAGCGGGCATGTGGCAAGCAAGTAATTAATGTACTTGCAGATCTGTCAGAGCACCCACTTGTTTCAAACAGGGTTGAAAATGTTTTTCTGCTACTATGGACAGGCCCAAACTATACTATATAAAAAGGGCATAACTAGTGTTAGCTCACTATTTATATATTCACATACCATCTCTGTAGTTCTAACACTGTATACCCAATACAAAATACTGGATATATGCTATAAACTAACAAAATCGTACTACATCTTACTAAAACTTACTCATTCCTGCTGTTCTTATTGACCAAAACTCCCATTAGCCTGTCTTAGAGTTTTGCCTATCATAAATCTACAGTGTATGTAAAAATAAATAAATAAAGGTTGTATCCTTTTTCATGATATACTAGTGCCACAGTTTATTGCTTCCTTCAGTGTTGGAGACCAATAAACTGCTAGTATTCTCTCAAAATAACACAGTTCTGCACCTTTTGCTCTTCTGCCTAGCTACATTTAGGAAAACTACTCTGCTTTATCTGATAGCATGTTGCCCACTTCTTCCTCCAATTTAAATTTGAAAAAAAAGTCGCATAATTAACCATAGGCCACATAGAACATTACCAGAAAGTCTCATATCATCCTCTGGGTTTGTTTGGGTTTTTTTACATTAGCAAACTTTTTCCTTTCCTTCCAAAGCATTTATCTGAAATTCAGCTAAATCCCATTTTCTCTGCTTAAAACTCAATGGCTACATCTACACTGGCCCCTTTTCCGGAAGGGGCATGTAAATTTCAGCAGTCGTCGTAGGGAAATCCGCGGGGGATTTAAATATCCCCCGCGGCATTTAAATAAAAATGTCCGCCGCTTTTTTCCGGCTTTTAAAAAAGCCGGAAAAGAGCGTCTAGACTGGCCCCGATCCTCCGGAAAAAGTGCCCTTTTCCGGAGGCTCTTATTCTTACTTTGAAGTATTCTTACTTTGAAGTAAGAATAAGAGCCTCCGGAAAAGGGCACTTTTTCCGGAGGATCGGGGCCAGTCTAGACGCTCTTTTCCGGCTTTTTTAAAAGCCGGAAAAAAGCGGTGGACATTTTTATTTAAATGCCGCGGGGGATATTTAAATCCCCCGCGGATTTCCCTACGACGACTGCTGAAATTTACATGCCCCTTCCGGAAAAGGGGCCAGTGTAATCTGACTAAATTCTGCATTTTAAGGGGTTAGCATGCTATCAGTCTAGTTCTGGGTTGTGAGATAGATTGTCTCTTTTCATGGAGAGGTCTTGTTGCTGAAATCTACATTTCATTTTTTCTATCCTTAGGTTAGGACCTAAGTAATTCTTAATATAATTGAGTTCTTTTAAAAAAATAAATCTGATTCTGTGAAAATTGCACTTACACTTAGCAGATCTGCTCTCTCATGTATTTGAATCTCCTGATTACTAATAAAGTAAACTTTTACTGCACTTTACTTTCAAATCAGTATAGACTTAACATTTTTATATGTGCATGAGGTACATTCTATTCTTTTAGATTCTAAAAGTCCTTGAGGCAGGGGCTGTCTTACTATATTTTTATATAGTGCCTAGCACAATGGGGCTTGGTTTATAATTAAGGCCTGCCCTCCATAATACATAAAAATAATACTCTGCCTTATAGGCCATACGCAGAATTGTTTTCAGTGTTGTTGTAGCCTTGTTGGTTCCGGGATTTGAAAGGGACAAGGACTGAAAAAGAGCAAGATAGTAGGAGAGTTATTTTCACTTCCTCCTAACTTAAAAAAAAATTGGTTTGGAGTTGCAGTAAATATGGAATAATCTTGTGATCCATCTTCATTTTGAGTATATTGGCATAAATATTAGCATATTGCCATGCTGAATGAATAAATTATAAGAATTGTTATAGGACCAACCTAAATTATAGCTATTAATAGAATCATAGAATCATAAAAGTGTAGTACTGGAAGGGACCTCGAGGTCGTCAAGTTCTGCCTTGAGTACAGGGTACAGAACTAATCTAGACCAGTGTGTCTCAACCAGTGGTACAAGGTTTCTCAACCTTAGGAGTACTCAAGAGAAGTCTGGGGGGGTATGTCAACACAAATTTGGAGAAAACTGAATTGTTGTTTTAAGTTTTATAGCGTTTTATTATTTTTGTACTTTTTACACCCTAAAATTTCATCGCCTGCCCAGCTACAGTTAAGTTGTTTAAACAAATGTGTTGCAATGGTAGAAAAAAAATTGTCAGAAAACTGTAGACACTGGGGGTATATATTTTGAAAAAGAGGTAGTTTATAAAAAAAGGTTGAGAAACACTGATCTAGACCATCCCTGGCTCCACAACCTCCCTGGATATTTTATTCCAATGCTTAACTGCTCTGACATCTAGGAAGTTTTTCCTAATGTCTCTTGCTGCAATATAAGCCTATTGCTTCTTGTGCTATCTTCAGACATTAAAAACACCACTTTTTCTTCCTCTTTATTCCTCAACTTTTTATCTTGTTTGCAATATATACACTGTCAAATGTTGAGAAATATTCTATATTATGGTAGGTTACAAAGCTACATAGCAAGAACATTATTATGTGAAAGATGTTGGGTGAAGACTGTCTGAATTAGAAAAAATGCTTAACCTACATTTCCTGAATTTTTGCTTGAAAACAAATACTTTTGATGATAGGGGCACTTGTATCCATCGCCTGTCATGTCACAAATTATAAAAATTAAAGGGGAAATCCTGGCCTCACTAAAGTCAATGGTAAACTCACATTAATTTCAGAAGGAGAGAGAATTTTCCTTCTGTATCTCTTGGTATGAAGTAAGGGCTCAGGCTTCATTCCCCCTACACTTTGACCCTTTGGAATTCTGCCTTGAACTTTATTTAAAATTCTAAAGGAGTCTTTGGATCGCTTAATACTCCACTATTATCACATACCTTTTCTTGTTACCTCACACATCATACTGTTTGAAAGGGTAGAATAGAAATTATCAGCAAAGGAGGACATAAGAGGTTTAATTGGCTGTATTAGTTTGCATATTAATTTCATTGTCCGATTTCTTTATCTGAGAGTAGTGATGCTTTAAAAAACAGTTTTGTCTGTTTACAGCTACTGTGGTAGACTTTCTCAAATACATGGGTCCATGATATTGGAGAAAATTTGGAACGCATCCTGATCAAACTCTTGCTTTAAATTTCCAGTTCACAACCATATGTTTTTAAGCAATAGGGATGGCTGGGGGCGGGGGGGGGGAGGGGGGAAGGGAGGGAGGTGAGAGAGAGAGGTAGGAATGGCGGATGTGGATGAGGAAGAATCTGAAAAAGGAAATTTGACTTGACTAAGGAGTGGGCCTGAGTCTTGGGTATATCTGGCTTCAGTTCTCTTGTCTTTTGCAGACTTAACATGTTACCTTGAGCCTCAGTTCCCCACCTGTACAAATGGATTAATATTGCCTTCTCTCCTTCCCTACTTTGCTTCTATTGTCTGTTTACAAGTTCTTCAAGGTAAGGGCTGCTACGAATACCATCAAACACAATGGGGCCTTGATCTTAGTTGGAACGTATAGTATGTGTATTGTGCTACCTTAATATATATACTACATTATCATTAGTTATTATTCTCACTTCCCCTCCCCCTGCTATGTTCTAAGGAAAGAAAGGAAGGAGAGGTTTCTAAAGCATGTAGTTTCTATCACAAATTGGCTTCGCTTTTAACAAATCACAAAAGGTGGAGTGAAAAATAGTGAATCCTTTTTATATGCTGCAACACTACGGCATAATGTCTGAACTAGGGATATGAATAGTTTAACAGGTAAGCATCACAGGTGGGAGGCGCTCCATCCTGGCTGGAGCATAATGCTTAACCGGTTAATTAATTAAACAGTCTAAATAGAGGGGGAACTCCAATTATTGATTTATGTTTCTCTCACTGATCATTTTTACTTTGCAAATGGCAAGGGCAGAGATTGCTCTGAGAGAGTGAGTTAGTGCCTCACACAGCTGCTGCTCCATTAAAACTTAAGCATGCCTCCTCCACAGTCTGCCTGTTCCCTATTGAGTCCCATTGAAGAAGAGAGATGAGGTCACCCCAAATTAGTCTCTCAAACAGTAAGAAAATATGTGCTGTAATTGCTCACCCAAGACAAACCTTTTTAAGCTCATTTTGTAAGATAATGCGTGACATTAGGAAAGTCTGAATTTCTGGTTTCATGGAAACGGTAGCATGTGCTTCCAAAAAGATGATTTATATTTTTCTTCCTTTTTATAGACTTAATGTGTACAGTGATTGAAGAGCAAAACCTTAATGTTAGGGTGCTATTTAAGTACAGATTTCTCATGTTCATGAAACAGTATTTTTGTGCACAGAGAAGTGAACTCAATCCCGGAACATAATTTCTTGTTCCATTTCGACACATTTATTGTATGTCAGAGCCATCTGGGAAGTTCTGCCAAGCACGCTTCATGGGGTGGTACCAGACAGGAGACTAGAGTTCAAGTACGATTAAGGGTCATCACGTGGGTATATTGTTGAGGAAATGAGTCAAAGGCATGTTTATGTAATGTGAATGAGGGAGCGGAGGAAAGTGGCTATATAGAATGACAGGGTATATATATTCGTCTTTCTTGACCTAGCCTCTTTCACTTAAACCTTTCTCTTGCTCAGTTGTGCATTTAAAGGAGGTGGGGAAACGTCCAGGCTCAGGAACCTTAAAACTAACAAAAATAAATAAAACTACCAAACTTCTCAAATACCAGTGCCAAGAAATAAGTTGCTTGGAGTGGTGGTGTATCTGTGTTGGTCCAAAGATATGAGAGACAAGGTGAGGTTAAGAACTATTTAGAAAAGTTAGACACACACAAATATGCGGGGCTGGATTGAATGCATCCAAGGGTGCTGAGGGAGTTGGCATATGTCATTGCAGAACCTTTGGCCATTATCTTTGGAAACTTGTAGAAATTGGGGGAGGTCTCGGACAATTACAAAAAGGCATATGTACTACCCACCTTTAAAAAAGGGAAGAAGGAGATTCTGGGGAACTACAGGCTAGTCACCCTCCGTCCCTGAAATGATCATGGAGGAGATCTTCAAGGAATCCATTTTCAAGCATTTGGAAGAAAGGAAAGTGAAGAAGAATAGTCAACATGGATTCACCAGGGGCAAGTCATGCCTGACCAACCTGATTACCTTTTGTGATGAGGTAACTGGCTCTGTGGATATGGGGAAATTATTTGACTTTAGCAAAGCATTTCATACGGTCTCTCACATAATTCTTACCCGCAACTTAAGGAAGTATAGATTTCATAAATGTAAGGTGGATAGAAAGCTGGCTAGATTGTCAAGCTCAACGGGTAGTGATCAGTGGCTCGATGTCTAGTTGGTGGATAGGAGTAGGGTGCAGAGTGACCTAGACAAATAGGAGGATTGGGCCAAAAGAAATCTGATGAGATTCAACAAGGACAAGTACAGAGTCCTGCACTTGGAATAGAAGAAGCCCAAGCACTGTTACAGGCTGGGGTCCGACTGGCTATGCAGCAGTTTAGCAGAAAAAGACCTAGAGATTACAGTGGATGAAAACCTGGATATGAGTCATCAGTGTGCCCTTGTAGCTAAGAAGGCTAATGGCATAGTAGGGTGCATTAGGAGGACCCTTTCCAACAGATCTAGAGACATGATTATTCTCCTTTACTCAACCTTGCTGAGGCCACATCTGGAAAGTTGCACCCAATTCTCAGCCCCCTACTACAGAAAGGATATAGATGCATTTGAAAGGGTCTAGCAGAGGGAAAAGAAAATGATTAGGGAGCTGGAGTGCATGACCTATGAGGAGAGGCTGAGGGATTAGGGCTTGTTTAGTCTTCAGAAGAGAAGAGTGAGGGGGGATTTGATAGCAGCCTTTAACTACCTAAAGGGAGGTTCCAAAGAGGATGGAAGGACGCTGTTCTCAGCAGTGACAGATGGCAGAGCAAGGAGCAAGTTGCAGTGGGGCAGGTGGGTTGGCTATTAGGAAAAGCTGTTTCACTAGAAGAGTGGTGAAGCACTGGAATGGGTTACTTAGGGATGTGGTAGAATCTCGATCCTTAGAGGTTTTTAAGTTGTGGCTTGACAAAGCCCTGTCTGGGATGATTGTTAGGGTTGGTCCTGCTTTGGGCAGGGGGTTTGACTCATTGCCTCCTGAGGTCTCATAGAGCCCTATTATTCTATGAATAGGAGATGTTCCTTTCCAAAGCAACCTGAGTGGGCTTCCCAGCATCATCTTGGGTTAAGCATTTGGGGCCGTTGAAGTCAGAGACAAAATTCTCATTGACTTAAATGGTCCAGGATCAGAGCCATGGGAGGATCTGGAGCCTGCCAATGAGGATACTAGTTCTGTTAATTGTGTTCAGGGTATCACATAAGTGTCTTGTTTTATCAGAATTGTGTATTAACTTATGAACACAAGTCTTGAGGCTTATTTGAAGAGTGCAGTGCTAAGTACTACAATTAGTTACTAGCTTTTAGTACTAATATAAGGCCTATTGCCACACTCACCTTGAACAGAGTACCTTCCTCACAAGGAATTCCATTGAACTCCCATGTTCATTGTGCGCCAGGAGTCAGAATCAAGGCATGATTATCTCCTTCAAAGTGATGCGGTCCAGATTCTTGATGCATTTTCATTGAATAGCACTTGACTTCATCAGTGATCCCACTGAGTTGCTTGTGGAATGAGTGCTTCTTAAGATGACACTCACTAGGCGCTTAGAAAAACATTGTAGTATTGTCCAAACTTTGCATTGTAGCAGTGAAAGCAAGGATTGACAGAGCTGGGCAATGCAATAGTATTTATCTAGAAGAGGGTATTTTAACAAATATTAAAATATTACTATTTTAGGGGAGAGAACTGTAGTGCAGTGGCGTATCATTTTCAGTTACACGTGGAGAACTTGACTACATTTTGGAATTCCTAGAGGAGGATCATTGGTGTGATGTCTAACATATAGTGACAGAGGTGATGTCTAAATTAAACATTCATGCTCCTTCACATGGCTATTTGCTGAAATATTAATGTTGGAATATATTTTATTCTTTTTTATGATTAAAGTTTGCGCAAAATATGCATGTTTGTTTATGCCCCTGAGATTAGGGTCAGTGTTATGATGTGAAAGGCAACAGATTATGTGTTACTTTGGTTTAACAATTGTATATTTATGTAATATGTTCAGTGGGTTTAAGAATACAGTAATGTTTTCACCTTCATAAAAAACAAGAGCCTTGTCTCTTTAAATCTTATATTTTCCTGGAGGTCCAGTTTCCCTTTCTATTGTCAGCTGACAAATCCGAGACACAGGTTAGGTCTTGGGAAAAAAAAAGTATAAAATGACAATTTTACAGAAAAATAACAATTTTTTATTCAAAACTTAATACCAGAAGCTGGAGGCAGATTTTCACCAGCCCAGACTTTAAACCTCCAATTAAACATAAAAGTTTGATGAATTTTAAGAGGCAAAAAAGCCTCTGTTGCATTATTCCTGCAAGAATTCTGCATCACTACATATGCACAGAATTTGTCCCCTTGCAGAATTCTTTGCTTCCCAGCAGAAAAACAACTTTTTGATGGGGAAGCCACAACCGTGGTCATGTGACCTTGTTGTATGTACCCAGAGCAGCTGGCACAGAGGTAAGTTACTGAAGGGCACATGATGAGACCTGGAAAGACCCAACTAGTGGTCCCTACCCTCTGCCAGGCTCTGCTGCTATCCCAGCTGAACTGGTGAAGATAGGATTTTCTTAATCCCCTCCCCCCACAGCATCTAGGACTTGGTCAGAACCACCCCCACCTGCAGGAAGCTCTGCAAACTCTCCTCCCTCTCTCCTCCCCCCACACCCATCACTCCTCAGCTGCAGGAGAGGGATTCCTTTATCAAGACCTGCTTCCCCATCTGTGTGATCCTAATGCACCCTCAAACCCAGACCCTCCTGCTGAGCCTCAACATTCCACACTCAGAATGCCCCAATGAGCCTCACTCCTCTTGCACCTGGACTGCCCGAGTGAGCCTCTGCTAGATGTACCTGGACCTCACCCTGCTGAGCCCCACTCCCCCAACATCTGGACTCTTTGGAGTTCCCCCACCCAGACCTCCCTGCTGAGCTCAACCGCCTTTACCTAGTCACCCCTTCCCCCACAGAGTCCCATTACCATTGCACCCAGAACCCCTCAACAAGCCCCTATGTATCTCCATTCCCTAGTAAGCTGCCCACATCCAGACTCTCACACACACAACCCTTTCAACCCACCCCCTGCATCCCTCCACACCTGGATCCTACATTGCTGAGTCTGCCTGCCTGCCCATACTTGGTACACCTCGCATGAAGGAGCAGGGCCCTCAGGTATTTCTGGGGGAGCTTCACCACTGAGTCCATGCCCCCAGGAAGCACCTGCACAGTGATCTCCCCACTGTATGCTGGTGGCCACCACGCTTATTTGACAAATAACATTTTCAGAATTTTAAAATATTGTGCTCATAATTTTTAAATTTTTGGCACAGATTGCTCTCGGAAGCATCTTTTTTCTTTTTCTTTTTCTTTTTTTTCTTCCCAGCTCATGTGAGCCCAAAAGATATGAGTTAAATATGTATGAGACCCTTTTGAGTATAAACCAGGGCTTCTGCACTTTGTGCCTTAACCAGCTCTTGGAAGAATCACTTTGTGCCAGCTCTTGGAAGAATCATGTGCTAAGAAGATTACTTCCTTTTGTAATGTCCCTTCATTAGCAAAATAAAACCATATTACTGTTCAAATACCTGTTCAGGAGGTTGCATTGTAGCCATGTTTGTCCTGTGATATAAAAGAGATACCATGGGTAAGGAAATGGCTTTTACTGGATCTTCTTCTGATCCAGTATGGTTTGTATTTCTAAATAGCCATGGAGGCTAATCAGTATCACCTGGGGATATCCATTTGTCCTCCATAACCATCCCAACCAAGTGCCCCATTTCATTCTCCTCACTGTAGCTTGCATACATAGACATTGTTCTTTGGTACAGCTAATGATTTTATAAACATTTTTTAAGTACTACTTTATCATGCAAATGGAAGTAGGCCATTTGCAGACGGCATAGCTCTGCAAAGATAATTTATATCTGTAAGGTGCATACAGTAGTTATTTAAATCCTCTGTATGTATCCAACAAATAAAATCCATATTGGGCAGGCCAGAAATTTATCATAAACTTAGATTATGTTTACTCAGTGTGAATAGCATATTTTGCTGTGTCTTCTACATACATTGTGGTCCTTACAGTTGGTAGAGTTGTGCATTCTATTTAAATGTAGATAACGTTAGTTGGGATTGGTCCTGCTTTGGACAAAGGGCTGGACTTGATGACCTCCTGAGGTCTCTTTCAGCCGTATGATTCTTAGGACTTCACTTAGTTGAAGTGTCAGGGTTGAAATAATTAAGTTTAGGTTCTGTGCTGCAATCAAAGAGAGCATAAAAAAGCTAAGGAGGAAGTAGTATACCCAAGTTAGTATAAAGCTCAGTTCTGCAGTCCCTTTTCTGGGCAACATATGTCCCAGTCTGGTTTCCTTCTGTAAATTAAAACAAGCTAAAAGCTGCTTTAAGTTTTACTGGATACCAAAAGCATTAGGCAGCCATTATAGCATCTAGAAATCCGCCACGTGGAAGAGAGAATGTGCTAAGTCCATAAAAGAAGACCTGTATAAAATTTACAGTATTCTTTTCATTGTTGTTCATGCATCCTTTCACACTATTTCATGTGATTTTTTTTTTGTAGTCGCTCAAATTTAATGAAGAAGCTAAGTATGCAAGGCAAGTATGACAAATGAGATTTTCCTATTTTTATTGTGAACATATCTTTTACTTCCACAAAAGGCCCTATGATTGCCCTGACTGAAAATTATGCAACACTGAAATTTACTTTCAAAACAAACCCAATTTTATTTTTGAAACAAAATACGAAAATCCTTGAATGTTGGGTCACTGTGGATTTGAGACTCTGAGAACTTCTGGAATGAATTCCAATGCTTTACTTCCTTCCTAATACACAAGACAAATGGGATAACCCAGGGAAGCTGCATAGAAGCCCTGCTACAAATTGATCCTAAATAATATAGGGCACGCTTCAAAAATAAAGGTTTGCCTTAATTTCCCACCTCTCTCTCTCTCTCTCTCCCTCCCCGAGTACTTTTTTGGCAGTCAGGACTCAACAGGTGATGGCAGGATTCTTCCAGAATCAAAGATGTTACGAACACTTGAGATTTTTGCCTCTGGGAAACTGGCTGTCATTTCAAGAATGATTTCTTATCTGAATTGTTACTATACTAACCTTTCATAGCAACCTGACTGAAAGTGTATGTTACCAAGCAAAATACAGCAAAGTAACCATTTTTGTAGGTTATGGGGAACTGTTGGAGGAGTCTAAGAAATAAAAAAGTTAAGGAAATGAGACCTGGTAGAGGCTGCAGAGAGGAGGAGCAGAGTCCTTACCTAGGACTGATTTACTTTCAAGAATTGAAAGAAGGTTTTTGGTTGTCAGTTCTTATGTGTATCCACCCTTGTTTGTCCATCTTAGAATAACCCACTGAATTTTGAGTTTGGTGATGAAAATGAACTTTCACCTGTAAGCAGAGCTGGAACCATGCTCAGTTGACAGTATTTCTAGTAATATTTTATTCACAAGCGAGGCTTTCCAAAAATCAATTGAAATACTATCATCTGTACATTCTCTACATGTAATGAGGCATAAACTAACACTTGGACAATAGGAAATCCTGGTGAAAACATCAGACACTCTTGGTCACCCTAGTAGTCACATGAATATTAAGAACAATTATCTTGGCTTGTAATTTTTATTAGCTTAGTGCAAATTAAGTTTATACAATGACGATAAAAATGAAGTGGAAGTGATATGTTATGCTTGTTGGTAAGAGAGCATTAACTTTTATGTCATGTCAGTTCTTACTAATTTATCAATTATTGGGTAATATGGTTCACACAATAGCATGTTTGAAATACTTTCAGTATTTTCTAGTTTTAAGAAAATAATTACTTATTTTTAAACTCTGCGGAAATAATTATGTACCCGCAATTACATGAGTGACACTTTTTATCTATAGCAAGTGCAGTAAGTTCAACTACTTCTTGAATTTGTAGCTGTTCATAGTTTTGGTGTATTTAAAGAAAATTAAATAGTGGAACCCATTAAAATAGCCCATGGAGATTTGTAGGAGAGGTTATCTTTTGTTTTCTACTAATTAATTATGATATATTTTTCCTCCATGTGATTTGTCATTACCAGTCCTGTAAACTCAAACATACTATGGGAAAAATTACTTGTTTAATCTGGCTAGGACCTTGTGGCATTTAATTGTAAGCATAAGTGTGACAGAATAAATCCAAATGAATTGGGACAGTGATTAACAAGGTGCTCCTTGATATGGTAATGAGATTAAAAAACTGGTGCCTAAGAGTTTCTAAGGATTTAATTAACATTTATGCAGCTAAACAATTTTAGTGCCTAAGTGTTTGCTACCAAAGTTCTACTGCATTGATAGAGTATAACCTATAAATATATGAATAATACAGCATAACCATATATAATATACAGAATTAACATTGTAGAGAGAAATCTATATAGAAGGTTTATGCTGCATTGGTTAAGAAATAAATTACCACAAGATTACACATGCACTAAGAATTTATTTTTGTTTGCTATTTTTTAAGAACTCTAAAGAGTGTGAGGTAACCACTAAAATGTAAATATAGTCCATCAAACACATGTTTAATTTCACTACCATGAGTAGTCCTGTTGTTTTTGCTACATCTGATGAAGTGGTTTTTACCCAGGAAAGCTTATGTCCAAGTATGTCTATTGGACTTTCAGGTGCCACAGGACTCCTCATTGTTTATGCAGATACAGGGTAACATAGCTACCCTTCTGAGACTTGTTTTTGTGTGTCAGTATTTGCAGAATCAGGGCCTAAATTTTTCACAGTGCAGCAAATGAAGATCATAAAACAGTAGAGGGCAGAAGGAGAAAGAAGGGACACAAGGAGAACACAGTTACTCAATAAGGCATGTACACACATTTTGCTCCTTTTTAATTGTGGTAGTGCTGCTGCTGATGATTTACCTTTCCTATATCCTGACATCTCATGGTCAGTACCACAGTGGTGAGGGATTTGAAGAACCTAAATATTGCAGAATTATGAAGGTAACACTCCTCTTCCCACACGGCTGTGCATCATGCTGACCTCCCAATTCCACGATAGTTTCATTTCAATTCTGTATTTAAATTAGATGTAAAAGTATTTGGGAGACTGAGATGAAAGGCTCTAAATAAATGATAAGATAAGAAGTCACACCACAAGTCACTTTGTTTAGAGCAGAGTGCTACACAAGGGTTTCAATAACTATTCTTCTTAGACTGTCAAAGGCATGTCAAAGCTGTAGTAAAATATCTATAGGTGTAGTCTATGTCCGCTGGCTTAGGTTGCAGGTCTATAAAACTGCAGTGTAGATGTTTAAGCTGAGTTGCGGTTCCAGGAAGAGACAGACAGACACACACACACTCTCTCTCTCTCTCTCTCTCTCTCTCTCTCTCACTCTGCCGGCCAATTAACGGTTCTAGTGACCTGCCTGGTTCAGGGACGGGAGGTAACTAACAGTTAACCCATAGTCTGGAGGTCTCTCCCTCAGAGTGGGGGGGAGGGAGGGCCCTAGGTCAGGGCCGGGCAGCAAGTTAACAGTTAAACAATAGTCTGGTGGGCTGCACAACAGTTCGTGAGCCCCTGCCCTGGGTTAGGGCAAAGCAATGAATAATGAATCAAGCAATAGGAAAGTCCAATGATGCAGGCCTGTTGGCAGGCAGCGCCAGAGGTCGGGTCTCCTTGCTAGCAGAGAGCCAACAAGTGCAGGGGGTTTTCCCCACAGGGGGAGTCTGCCACCAAGGGAAAGGGGTGGTGACGGGAACACGGGCCCTCTCTACGCCATCGCTGCCCAGCCCAGAGCCCTAGTAGTGGCAGCCCGGCAGCCACTGGATCGGAGCTACCGGCCGTCTGGGTTAGTGGTTCAGCAGGACTCTGAGCCACAACACCCTGCCCAACTAACCTCCATGTGCTTAGCCACCCCAAGGTCAGCTGTCCCTGGGCCACTTCCATGTTCCCCCTGGGAGCCTACCTGGCTCAGAGGTCGCTCCTTGTTGTCAGCTAAGGATGGCGGTGGTGGCAGTGTGTCCAACGGCTCAGGAGCCAGGTTAGTTAAAGGTCCAAGTGGTCCGGCCTGCTCGGGGGGGTCCAGGTTGACTGAGGGGTCCAAGCAGCGGCTCCTGCCAGCGTGTCTCAGGATCCGGCTTCAGCTACAGTCGGCACGGTCTAGGCCTCAGCTCAGGGCCTGGTAGCGGCCCGGGTGGTCCAACCCAGTCATCCGCTGGAGAGCAGCGTAGCAAGGCCCTCCAATGCTGGGGCTGGGGGAGAGCCTCTGCCCTGCTCGGTGGCTGAGCCCTAACTGAGCTGGGAGCTGCCCTTCTTATACTCCCAGACCTGGCTTCCTGTTTCCTGTGGGCAGGGCTGGGTGACTCTGGTGGCACCCGCCAAGGAGTTTTAAGGGAAGTTTCCTCCTCCGAGTTAGCGGGAGGCCACAGTGTCTCACTAACATGTGTTTGTGTATTACATATGTATAATGTGTTCTATGGACAGATTCTCTTGTGGACTGTCCACTTACCCCTGACTCCTTTCAAACTCAGTGCGAAATTCAAGTATAGGAATGATAATGGTTCTGGCCTGTAGGCTAACTCTTGTGTGCTTCCTGAGAAGCATTACATTCTGTGGTATGGTTCCCTTAGTTTTTGTGGTGGCCTACTGCAGAAAATTCAGTTAATAATTCTAGGCCTTTACTGAACTGAATATGAAAACGAGTTATTCCTTCAGAATAGAAACTCCTCTGCAGTGGGAGACAGAGAGGGATCACGTGAGGATTACCTGTTGTAATGCCTCCCTCTGGGACATCTGGTATTGGCCACTGTCGGCAGACAGGATACTGGGCTAGACGGACCTTCGGTCTGACCCAGTATGTCCGTTCTTATGTTCTTATTGTTCTTTGAGGCTCAATCTTACTCTGTCGACCGAGTTCCGAGTTTCCAATTTGCCAAAAAACTGCCTCTCTGAATTTTCATAAGTGTCAGTGGAAAGTTTGGCCAGTGCACTAAGTAGGAGGCATCTGGAGCTGTAGTACTGAAACAGGTGGTAGCTTCAGATAGTGGGATGAGCGCTTTTGCTGGATGCTATGGCTGAAATTATCAGCAGCAAGGTGGTTAAAAGTAATGGTATTTAAATGATCCACCTTTGAGTTTCAGACTGAGCAACTCATTGAGTTGACATGAGAAGTTCACAAACATTATTTCAGGCTGTTTGCAGGCTCAGGAACATCAACAGCACTCCTCCAGCTTGCATTTGGCACATGTTTGTCAAGATTTTCTTCACATCCATGAGGGCTAGAACCATAATTTAAAAAAAAAAAATGCTTAGATTTTCGATCACTATTCTGTAACAAACAGTGGATTCCCCATCAAATTCTACTCCCTTGGAATTCTAGAATGCAGAGCCTTGCTCATAGGTATGTAACTCCAATTAGAATAGGTATTTTTCTATTGGAAGTCAAGAAAAAAGGGATATGAGCTAACTAGACTATAGGGTTTTTTAATAGCTTGTGGGTACTGTCTCCTGCCAATTTTAGAGCATCGGTCTATCTGTCTTGACCACATGTAGATTTACTGGCAGATCTGCTCAGATCTGTGGTGTAATTATTTACTTCATAAAGAGAAAACAGGTGTGCAGAATAATGACCTTAGAATAACTTTAAATTTTATGTAAAAAAATAAGCACTTATCATTTCCTTGTTATTTGAGGTTGACACCTTACCGTAAAGATTTTAATATTTACTAAGTTCTTTGAATACTCACTATTTTAAAAATAATTTTCCTTGGGCAGATTTTTCTCTTGCACCATGTCAGACCAGTTAATGATAGAGAAAATTCTTACTGAATACCTCCTCTTTCCTATTGACTTCATTTGAGTATTATCTGACTGTAATGTTAAATGAATAGGAGGAGTTTACTATCGTAAGTACTTTAACTGTCAACTAGTAAGACTGGAATATCTATCACAAAATGTAACATTCTTCGCTTGCTTTAGTTCTACTATTATACTATCCTTAGAATTAAAGTATTTTAGCATTATAAAAAGTAACAATGAATTTAATAACCAAAGTGTTGGAGCATAAGCTTACGTGGGTAAAGATGCATCTGACGAAGTGGGTCTTTGCCCACGAAAGCTTATGCTCCAACTCTTCGGTTAGTCTATAAGGTGCCACAGGACTCCTTGCCACTTTTGCAGATTCAGACTAACACGGCTACCCCTCTGATACTCAATGAATTTAATGTAATGATGCCTAAAAGAATGATAGCTTTACATTAGAATATATTCCAGTATGGATATTTGAATGCAAGGATTGGTTTAATATAGGTCATGAGGATTAGTTTTGTTTCCTTTTTCTCTCTCCAATGGTCCCTGATGGTGTTGGAAGAGAGGTGTTTTTTTTATAAATCGAACAAAACTTATTTTACGTTTTTCAGTACTCTACTTGGTATCCAGTTGCTTTTTTACATGTTGCTTAATCCTAATAGTGACTCGGGGGTCCTGAGGGCAGTGAAAGGGCATTAAAAAGAGATTAAGCATTAAGTTGGCTATTGCAAGAAAGAGAAGCAATTCTAGCACAATAGCTCAGAACTAATGGTCTAGTGAAGCAAGATTTAGAAATGATTAACTTTTGAAGTATATTTGTAAAGCAAGAATTACATCAATTCAGTTTCTTGGGTTTTTTAAAACTTGACTCTCCCCTCTTTTCAGAGCTAGACACTAATTGGAATTTCTGTCCTTGGGAAATTTGGGGGTGGGGCGTTCGTTTGGAAGAGGGGTGAAAAGTCAAAATATCAAAATGTTTCATGGAATGCAAAGCTCTAAAAAGTTTTGATCTGGAAATATCCTAATAGTTACTCTCTGGTCCTGCAGGCAATTAAAGGTTTTTTTTTTTCATTTCAACATTTCCAATTGAAACAAATATTTCATTGTTCCCCGAGTCAAAATATTTTGTTTGATTTGGTGTGATATGAATCTGTATCCTCCTGAGTTGCTGAATGAAAGTTGTCAATTATGCCCCCTCATTATCAGGGAGTCCGGCCCATTAATACATCTCCCCTAGGGCACTGTGGTCATGTGACTCAATGAATCTTCCCCATTGCTTGAACCGGATGGGAGACACTGACGCATCATGAGAATTAAACCAGGAAGCCTGCCTCATGGGTAAGAATGAAAACAGGGATTTGAGGTAACCGAACTACAACTCCCATGAATCATTGTGACAGCTCAGGCAAGCATAGATTTATGTCAGGGTATCTCAAAATAAAAAATTTGTATTTGGTTTGGCAAACTGAAATGTTTCAATTGGCTTGAAACAAAATATTGTGCTTTGATTTTCTTAATGGAAAATCAAAAGATTTTGACAAAATTTTGCAGAACCTAATTTTCCATTGAAAAACCATTTCAACAGAAAATTCCCAATCATTTCTTATTTTTAAGTACAATGTTTTTAGTCACATTTTAGATACAATGTAAACCATCTTTGAGTTCAGTGTTTATATGATGAGAACCATATATTTGGGTTTTAAATTGAACTCTCCTGGTCTGAGTAATGTAGAAATACAATTTTTAATATCACCTTTCAACCATTTTCTAAAAACAATCGACAAACATCTGTTCCAGTCCTAAATGATTACATCTGCAGACAGGCTGCTGAGTCATCATAGAACCCCACTTCCAGGCTCCATGCTAGAGTACTAGTTTGGTCAGGCAGATCATAATGCAACACAGGACTCCTTTGGGTTATATGAGCAGTGGTATACTTATTTTCAAAATGGGTAAATAGAGATACAGAAATGGTTAGGAATTGCCCAATGGAAACACAACAATTTTTGCAGAGCCAGAAATTGAACTGATCTACTGCCCAGTTTCCTGGTCTAATTCTTTGACATATTTATTGTGTATCCATACAAAAATAAAGTTAGACATATTTACTTTAATGACCAGTGTCATGTACAGTATATACATCATAGGTTTCCTTGCAAAAGCCTTATTGTAATGGTGCAGACTTTTAACAGTGTCCAGAATTCAGAAAGAGGTACTGGGGCTGGCTTTATTTGCTTATTAGAATTTATTTCTCCTTAAAGTAATGCCAAGATCTTACGTTCCAAAAGTTTATTTTAATCAACAAGCTGACCTAATATTTCTGAAATCCATAAGGGAAAAAAATCCAGAATTACACAATCTGAATTCAGGAGCTTTCCAAATCAGCTATAAAAATAGCAGAAGTCAAATACCTGTGCATTTATTAATTTACTTAAGTGTATAATCTCTTTTTTTGTCCACATAATGCTACTGTTTAATAAAATAACAAGTGCTAAATAACCTGTTGTTAGAATTTGTTTCAGCCCTCTTAGTTTTTTTAAATTATCTAATAGATGATTTAATGTTTGAAAAGGATTCAGTCACTGCTTGCCAGGGTCTCAAGATAAATAATTACCATTCAAGAGGATAGCTTGCTGCTCTGACACTGTGGTTTTAATTCTTACAACAGTGGGGATCTGAGAAGTGACTCTTACTTTTTATTGTTTTAAGGTTTTAGTTGCATAACGTGGAACTGCTGCAACTACAGCCACAAATGTCACTTTGTATAAGTAGACATTTCAGTATTTCACGTTAAGAAGTCCATGAAATTCAGTAAAGCTGGGTGTCACTCCGTCTGGAGTAGGTCATGACCAAGAATGTCTACATCAGGGCTGACTGGAAGAGAAGACAGCGTCCCCCCCAATTAAATTTCACCAACATGGTAACAAATTTGAACTCCTGGGTCACTGTGTCAGTTTTACCTAGGGGTCACAGGCATAAGAACAGCCATACTGGGTCAGACCAACCGTCCATCCAGTCCAGTATCCTGTCTGCAGACAGTGGCCAATGCCAGGTGCCCCGAGGGAGGAAACACAACAGGTAATCCTCATGGGATCCCTCCCCTGTCATCCACCTCCAGAGAAACAGAGGATAGGGACACCATTCCTACCCATCTTGGCTAATTAGCCATTGATGGACCCAACCTATATGAATCTATCTAGCTCTTTTTTGAACCCTGTTAATGTCCTAGCTTATACCATCTGGCAAGGAGTTCCTCAGGTTGACAATTCCCTTAGGCTCTCCAATCTATCTTGCCACCAAAGCAAGCTAGATTGATCTATTAATAGTCACACCAAAAATCACAAAATATTTAAGTTGTTCCAGTCCCAAGAGCCCTGTCACATACCCCAAATCGGTTGGTCCCTAGAATCAGATCTACCATCAAAGACAACACCAGTAACAAATCCTACAATAAACTTTCTAAAGGGGAAAAAATGAGTTTATTTACAGATTAAAGCAAGCAAACATATACACACAAGTAAGTTACAGTCTGTGGTTACTAAAGATGACAGAGATGTGGTAATCTGTTAACCCTGGGGATTTCTCGAATTTTGGAAGTGGTCACGGGCCATCCCCAGAGGGGCATGGCCTCAGGCAGAAGGGGGATGTTCCTTCTAAGAGAGGCCTGTCCTGGTGGGGGGAGGAGACTTTGTGTGCTCCTCCTCCCCCAAGTCCTGATTGGCCTAGGGATGGGGGAAAACGCAAAGTCCTTGCCCCCTGCCCCTACCCATGCCCTGTGGCCCTTCGGGCCACCACGAACAGGGGCTGCTGGACCCAGCACGAGCCTGGACTGAGCAGTCCTGGCTCATGCCAGTCTGGGACCGCTGCGCCTCTGCATTTTAAATGTAGTAAGAGCCACCAGGTTCTTACTACATTTAAAATGCAGAGGCGCAGCAGTCCCAGAGCAAACCTCCCCTTATCCACTAATCATGTAGTCGATACAAATAGTATCAACTACATGAGCAGCAAAATACTCGTTCCTTAACCTCTATACTTTGAATCCCAATAGATATTCTCTAGGTTTCCATACAGCTTGGACTATGACAAATGTCTGTGGAGAGTACATTTTCAACAAAATAGAATTTGATACATTTTCAACTTGCCCTGTATATAAAGTGAGAAGAGATTTGGGTGTGTCAGTTACATTTACCAACGATATTCTGAGTGTATTGCCTTGTTAGATACACTTTTTTAACCATGGGCTACAGTGGATGGCCAGGGCTCTTTACAGCTATTGCTTAGTGATCTGCCAGTTATTTTGACAGTGATCGAATTTTATTGTAGGTGACTTAATCATGGACTTTTGGTAAGAATGAGAATAACAATAGAATGTGGTCTATGACCGTATCCTGTCGGTGCGGATAAAGCCCACACAATCAGATTTAAAACAAATGAGAGTTTCTGTCAGTGATCCTGGGGCTAATTTCTAAAACTTCCTTGACACAAGTATTGAGACCTGGGAAGTGTTTAGAAGCTTTTTTTTTTATCACAAAAGTACTGAAATGTAAAGCTGTTTTCATCCCAGCGGTTTGTAGTAAGAGTGGGGTTCCAATCTGGAGAAACGAACAGGTGCTAATCTTCAACAACAACAACAAAATAGTGGAAGAATGTTGCTGAGCTTTGTTGCCAGCTACTGATGCCAGAATTTGATAGGTGCATTCTATGTGCTACGCTAGTCAGGAATTGTTGGATTTGTGTACAGTGTTTATTTGCTAAGCTTTCCGGTCAACTTCATTACTCTTCATTTTATTCATTATTATGTCACTGAGCAGTAACTTGTTAAAAGATTAAAAGTTCCATTTGGTTGCTCATGCCTAAGGTATGCAAATGCCTTACAACCCTGACAGGAATTTACTGACCTATTCTGGCAATTTGCACTGAGATGGCTGATATGTGTGTGTATATATATTTAAAAACTGTATAATTTTATTAGAATTTTCAAAACAATGCATTTAGCTCTTAAAATAATTGGCCTGATCCTGATGCACACACAAATCCCATACAGTCCCACAGGATTGACCCGTATGTAGGGGACTGTAAGAATAAGAGAAAAGTGTTGTTGAAAAGATAGAAGCAAAATTCAGAGGATCAGAATCTAATCATAATCTGGCCCTATATTTGTACTTTTTATCAAATTATCCCACACTGGCAAGCTATACATTTGTTATTTGCAGAGGGGTTTGTAAGTGTTGTTTATGAATGTGCAAAGGCTGTTTTTTTATTATAACAAATCAAATCTATTATGGGCTCTCCCACTTCAAGTCTTGCCATTACAGGTAGTAGATTTGTGAACAGTACATTTGGAGACCCTTACCTTTGAGAACCAAAATCAGGCGTAAAGAATTTGTGGTATGTGTCTCCTGGCGTATATGTACACGGCAACATTATTTCGAAATAACTTACTCTGTGTCTACACAGCAGGCAGTTATTTCAAAATACTGACAAGCTGGAGGACTTCTTACTCTGACTCCTGTAACCCTCATTGTATGAGGAGTAAGGGAAGTCAGAGGAAGAGTGCTCTACTTTGAAATAAGTGCTTTGTAGACGCTCCCAATTTTGAAATAAGCTATTTCAAAATAATTGACACAGCTCAATTTGCATAGCTTATTTCGAGTTAAGCCCTGCTGTGTAGATGCACCCTCCGTCTGCTTGGAGAATGGCCATTTTGTCTCCTCGGCCTGCAAAACAGTGCCAACCTTTATATGAGTGTGAATTCTGTGGGGTTGCTATAAGACAGCAGGTTTTTTTAAGTTAAATTGTAGACTTAGCCATAGAAACAGATTACTTAAACTTATTTGTATAGACTCAAGGTGATCTCGTCTTCTCCCATATCACAATAAACCACTTTGTCACTTTAAAATGTTTATTGGTCACATCTGCTAATGAGCAGATGAAAAATACAGAAAAAGGAGTTAGAATTGTTTAATTTTGGCCCTTCAGACTTTGCAGTGTTACAGGGATATCAGGATACATTTTTTCTGTGACTAAACATGGTAGCAAATGCCTTCAATTATAGGATGAAATCCTTTTATGTTAATTCTCTTTTTATTGTAGTAATTGGAGGGATGGGAAGTGAGTTTTCAAAAAAAGCAAACAAATAAAAACTAAAAAGCATTGGCCAAACACCACAGAAAAATGAAAGTCAGTTAAATAACATTTTTATTTGGGAGCTGGGGGGAACTCCTGAAGTGGCCAGACACCCTGCCCCCATCCTGATCCTGCACCCTCTCCCTGGCCTGGACAGACCCCTACCCCCACCTTGCTCTTGAATCCGCTATTGCTCCTGCACCCTCCCTCCTGGCCACACACTGCACCTTCTCTAATTTTTGTCCCTACCCCAGAGCCTAAGGGGGGGGGGGGGTGTCAATAAAATCCACTAACTCCGGAACCCCAGAAAAGTAAATCTGGCCTATGGGAAACCCTGAACCTCTGTCCCTTCTCCTCACCTCGTGAGGTGTCTCAGTTGGAAGCCACGTCAGTAAGGGTTTGGGAGTTTTTTTGCTTTTCACTTGTGTGGTCCCCAGCTGATTTTTTTCTTTCTGTAGATCAGTGGCCCCTGATACACAGGAAACTTAGCTCTGATTTGGTATTCAGAGGCAAAGATTTGTTAACTCAGGGCATGTCTATATGGGATCACTTAGGAAAGTTAAGACTGTGAAGTACAAGTACATTAAACCCCTGTGGATGATCTCTTTGAGAAGTAAAAGTGGCTATAAGTCGCTATGCTGTATACCAGGGTATGGCAACCTTTCAGAAGTGGCTTGCCAAGATTTAACTTCTATTTATGGATCTGCACGCCGTGGGAAGGAAAGGAAAGGAGCAGGCTGGGTATGATGATCATATTTTCCAAACCAGCTGCAGCTAGGGAGATCGATTTAATTTAAATGATTAAGCAGACAAAGCGTTTTAATTTTCTCATGTTAGTTTATCACACTTCATTTTAAATAAAGTAAAATATTAATGTATGACCAACACACAAGGTTTCAGTGTTTTCTTTCTTTATTGCAGGGCGGGGGAAAAGCAACATCCTTACTTGTACTTCACAGTCTTAGCTTTCCTAAGTGATCCCATATAAACATGCCCTGAGTTAACCAATCCTTGCCTCTGAATACCAAATCAGAGCTAAGTTTCCTGTGTATGTTTCACAGGATGTTGGATGTGTGATGGCATTTTCTATTTTCTGTCTGTTGCATTTGACAGATTAGGTTAGTTATTTTGAGGTACATAAGTAAACATTAAGGTTGAAGAAGAATTGGTCAGAGTCATTTGTACCTAGCCAAGCATGGAGTGGAGAGAGTTGATGCTGAGTGAGTTTAGAGCCCCTCTTCTATGATTAAGGGTGCAATGAGTGGATATGTGTAGTGACACCTAAAGGGGGAGTGACAGCATCATGGCAGTATTTTGTGTGGGATAAAGTATAGCACCAGGCCACCTGTATCCTAGCCTTTCTTGGAGCTCCTCCGGAGGCTTTGCACGGAAGGAAGACGGCAACACTCCACTGGGGCATAGTTCCTGCTCTTTGAAAACCTCCATGACTTCAGCTTTCAAGCTAATTGTGACCTGAAAGTGTAAAACAATGGAGATGACATCAGAATCAGCCCCCTATTGGTGAGGACTTGTAAAGTAACATTGGGCAAAGTTCCGGGGGTGAAATCCTGGTTGCATTGAAGTCCATGGCAAAACCTCTATTGACTTCAGTGAAACCACTGAAAGAGCTTCTGCACTAATGAGTGGGGTACAATGAATAGGCTACCGGGACTTGTCCATCTCCCTGTTCTGTGATTACCTGCTCGTGCATAAATGCTAACAAACGAAAAAGCCCTGCACAAAGTAAATGAAAGATAAAGAAGACATCTGCAGGGAGGAAAGCTATACTACAGAAAGCAGGCGTGGTAAGGGGAGGGAGATCTAGAAAACAAAGGACATAAATTCCATCCACCCCATTAACTGAATCATGATTTGAAATTCCTGAGTGGGAAGATTCCAGCATGTCCTTTTTTTGTTTTATTTCTTTTGTGTTCCTGCCATTTGATCCTTTGCTGCTGAAATTTTATCCCCAAAAATTCAATATTGACATACTATATAAATGTTTGGCTGAGCATCTGTTTCCCATGTCTTATTTTCAGCTAGTATGTGAGATAGTTTCAGGAAAACGTTAAGCATGTGCTATCCTGATGAAGGGTATCAAAGTGAATAAAAAGAATTTCTCAGAGTGAAACTTATAGAAACATGCAATTATTTGAGATTATTTTAAAATAAATATCAATAGAAGAATACAAACCAAATGTTTTTAGCTGATTTATGAATTTTTTTTGTCTTTCCTATTGATTTCTTGTTTTTCTTCAATTACTAACTTAATAAATGGCTGTTTTACCTGTAGTTTTGTTCTTTCTATCTCTTTTCTCTACCACCTCATCTCATTCTTCCATATAGGTACGTGCGCATATGTAGGTACTAGCTTTAGTTGTCTAACTTACAATTGATTAGAACACATTAATTTTTAAATATGTGTCACACATCTTTTAACCAAGCACTAAAAGGTTGAGAAGGCTTCATGGTATAAAGTTTGATCCAAAACTAAGTGAGAAGAATTTTAAAAATATGGGCTGCCCTTCATTAGCCCTTATGATATCTCCTGACAGGCAGTGTGTGCTTATGTTGCCATGCCAGGCCAGGGCAAGCCCAGCTGCCATGCACCATTTACCCTCTGTCAGCAGCTTCAGTCAGAGCCTGGGCAATACTGTACACACGAGTCTGTCATGCGTCAGCATCAATTAGGCTCACTTTGCTGCACTGGGGAAAAGCAACATCCCTACAGTTAACCATTTTTGTTCTTTTTTTTTTCCCCCTCTTCAGCTGCTTTAACAAACTGATTTGGCCAAAGCATTTTCATAGTAATTCTTGCAAATAGTAATCCTAATTTGTTATGAAGTAACTCATTTTACTGAGGGAAAATTTATGTCTTGGTGCATTGTTTAAAGGGGAGAAGTTACAAAGAGTCAGTGTTCTTTATACCAAAGCCGGTTTTTTCTCCATTATAGGAAAGTGTTTTCCTCTACCCTACATGCATAATAACAGTTGATGGATGAAACTTTACATTTATCAGGCCTGCAAATGTCATGAAAACCTTATTGCCTGCCTTCATGCATGATAGTTACACAAAATATTTTCCTTTGCAACTGTTCTTTTTTTTAAGTATAAGGCTAAAATTTACCAGACTACATGAGAAACCATGTGTGGTCAACAGTTATATTTGACACGCTATTTTGTGGTTTTCCATAAGATAGAAGTATTGGGGAACGAGAAGACCACCCATGTTCTGTGTCCAGTTAGGTGATGTGTTAACCAATTGGGTCTTGCTGATATGAAATGATTGTAAAGATGGCACTTTCTCTCAAAAGAATTCTCAGGGACCCTCAGAGTTACAACTTCTTCTTCTGTATAAAAATAGAACACCCATGACTATTTATGTAATAAAAGAGCTACTGTGCACTTTAATGGATAGTTAAACATTTTCACAGGTCTGTATCCATGAGGGATTTATAGAGATTTTAAGGGCCTGATCAGTTTGTAAAATCATGATCACCCAAGAGACTGTTGTCAGATGTTGGTAACAAGACGGTGTTTGAAAGGAATCAAAACAATATAAATCCTAAGAGATCTGTGGCAGCAGGAAGGGTTCTAATGGAAAGGAAGACAGGGTCGACCACCACAAAAGAGAACAAGGAGAAGAAAGTGTTTATTTTCTCTTTCATGCACACAGCACCAGCAGGGGTAAGCAGGTTTATAAAAAGAATCTCATCGATGGATCAATCCAGCGGAACAGATGGAGTCTACAGATATTGTGTATCAGATTGCCATTAGCATGTGGCAAACACATACATTGTTGCAATTGTTTGCTGCAAAACTTTTTTTTTTAAATCCATAATTACCAAGAGTTTAAAAGAGTTGTGGGTTAATGATTTCCGAACAACAACTAGGGGTAGCGTTGTGGATAGTAACTTCCCCAAGGAGTACATTAGCAGGAGATGTAAAGGCATTGAGCATCTTGATTTGAAGCTTTTGGATCCCCCTGAAATAAGTCTGTCACAGGGAGAGGAAGTTTTCCTAACCAAGAGTTATAGGACCAGATTGTCAGTCGCTAAATAATAACATAACTGCAGTGGAGTCAGCGTAAAGATACCAAATCATGCAAGCAAAAGATCTCTCTTTAGAAAAGCATCGACATGGGTCCAAGGTTAGTGAGAGCCATAAGATAAAAAATGTACAGAGTATGAATTAATCTCTCCCTACAATTAATAATGCTTTCTTTAATTGGGTGTCAAATTTTGGAAACCTTCAGGCAGAGTTCAGTCTTGATCAAAATGAGAGGAGCCTAGCTCATTCTCCTCTTTAGTGACTGGATATGGGTATATCTGGAGCTCTCATCTAGCGTCTGTATTTGAATGAGCCTTCTAAGTGATGGTCATGGTTTCACAGTTCATTTTAGAAACAACATTTGTAAATTAGATTATTTTGGCAAAGTAAGTATAAGTTTAGGAATTGGGGGACTAGAGGCTTGTTAACATGGCTATAGCAAAGTGCATTAGAGGAGGATGATTTGTGAATTTGTCTGACAGATCTCAGGACTAAGTCAACATGAATGAGGTACCTCCAAGGTCTGCATGGAGAATTAGGGTATGTCTACAGTGAAAAGTTAATTCGAAATAACAGCTGTTATTTCGAGTTAACTTTAATAGCGTCTATACATGCAAACCGCTATTTCGAATTTAATTCCCTTAATTCGAATTTAGTAAACCTCATTCTACGAGGAGTAATGCCAAATTCAAAATAGCTATTTCAAATTAAGTGCTGTGTAGACACTTAATTCAAAATAGGGGACTTCTAGCCCTTCCCAGGGAGCCCTGGTGGCCACTCTGGGCACAACCAGGAAAACTTATTTTCCTCTCCCCCAACCCCAGAGCCATTAAAGAGGTAGACTCTGGACACAGTGCCTATGCCAGCTCCAAGCCTGCCAGCCCAGAGCCAGCTGTGACCCAGTGGCCCCAAAACATGAGCCAGCAAGACACTGACAGCCAGCCCTCCACCGCTCCCCAGGAGCAATCTGCCAGCTCCTAGGATCCTGACGGGCTGGAGAAGGCGGGTGCCTTCCTGGTCCAGGGTGGAGATCATGGACCTTATTCAGGTTTGGGGGGGGATGCCCCCAACGTCCACGATCTCCGCACTAGACGGAAGAATGCGGCCGTCTATGGCAGGATAGCTGCCAGCCTAGCCACCAAAGGCCACAACCTGCTCCTGGGTTCGCATATCATGAAAGTCAAGTTGGTCCAGTGAGACCCCCACAACCCTGAGCTTCCCCTCCCTCTTCTTCCCTTTGCTTCCCCCTTCCAGCTCCCTCCTCCCAGGTTTCCCCCTCCTCTTTCCCACCCTCTCTCTTCCCCTCTCCTGCCTCCTTTTCCCAGTCTCCCCAGAGTTTCATTCTCCCTCCCCCTCCCCCCCCCCCCCCCCCCGCACAAGCACCCTGTGGGGAGGACTGGGGAGGCTCTTAGGGCTCCTCGGGTGGACGCTCTCCCTCAGGGCCTCCTGGATCCTGACAGCCCCCCAGATGGACCCCCCCCAGATGGCAGCCTGCAGCAAGTGCAGCCGGGCTGATGGCAACTACTCCACGAGATGCACCGGCGTGTCCAGGGGCAGCTCTGGCTCCATGTGGCTGAGTGCGGGCACTCAGGGCACTCCAAGACAGGACTGCTTTGCTGTCCCTCATTGAGGTAGACAAGCGAGTGGGGAACCCTGAGAACTCCGTCCGGGGTGGGGATAGGATCCGTTTAAGCACAGAGCTCAGTTAGCCTCAGGCAGCAGCCCCACACTAAGTCCTAACCTGAAGCCCTGCCGGCACTGGTTCCGGCCAGCCTTAACTTTGGTTCAGGGTCCACTCAGTGTGGATGTGCTATTTCGAAATAGTGCATCTGTAGACAAAAACTATTTCGAATTACCTTAATTTGAAATAACTATTTTGAATTAAGTTAATTTGAAATAGTGCTGTAGTGTAGATGTACCCTTAGAGTGCCTTAGTGTACTTTACAAACCACATCATCTGCTGTTCTTTGTTCTGCCATGAGACGAGCTCTGAGACACTCAGAATTGTGACACAAGTTCCTAGATCAGACATGTCCAGAAAGGCTAAAAGCTCAAATTTTCTGCTTAAAAAGTTTTTCACGGGATGGATGAAAACCTGGTATGAACGAAGTGGAAAATAATTGGTCAGAGTTGGAAAAAAAAATCAAAGAGCTTGGGTCTCTTCATAATAGTTATTGTAGAGGCTTAAAACCTGAGGACCATGGCAGAATGACCCAAAAAGATTGTCTTAAAATAAATTAATTTCCATGTATTATATTTTATCTAGACTCAAATTTTCATGTTTCAGGCATGCTGAGGATGCAGTCTCTCTCTCTCTTTTTAGTAATAGAGATGTAGCCGTGTTAGTCTAGCTGAAACAAAAAACTGGACTATGTAGCACTTTAAAGACTAATCACGAAAGCTCATCACCTAATAAACCAACTTGTTAGTCTTTAAAGTGCTACATAGTCCTGTTTTTTCTTTTTTTTTTAACATTCAACTTGTGACCCAAGCACCCCAAATCAATTCCCGTCTGTAGGAAGAATGTCATGTGTTATGTCTATAATCTTGTTATGGGAGGTGAGGATTCAGAGTTAAAACTGGCACCACCTTGATAATCTTTTAGTGTTTTGAACTATCTTTTTGTGCTGACTTTGTGGCCCATAAGGACAGGCAAGAAGCTCACATTCATATGCCTTGAGCTTGCCAAGTTCAAACAAACATATTTGTACAATATGTAGCACAATGGAGAACTAATCCATGATCTAATTGCTCTCGTTGGTACTGCAATATAAATAATAGGAATAATCAAAGTCACTCTCGAGTAGGTTTGAATAGGCCAATGTCTGCACCGAGCAACGGTAATGATTTCACTCCAAACGGTAGTAACCTTGGAATGCAGTCAATCAAAGGAATATCAAACCTGCCTAGCTAGTTCTAGACAGCGGTACGAGTTCCAGTACTTATATTTCCTGAACGTCACATTAAGATTTGTTTTTACAAGTTTTTTCACCTTTACAGATTGACTGAGATCCCAAGAAAGATTTGGCAAAAGCAGAATTACAGGAAAATATTTATATATTTTAATTGACATTGTGTCATAATTCTTGAAGTGTTACATTTTGTAGAATTCATTAGTTCTTAACTCATCACCACAAAATCACAATATTTTCTCAGAACTTGAACTACTTTATTCATATATTAGACCCAAAATAAACTCCTGGTTGAAGGGTTCTCTTCCAGGTGGTTTTTTAAAATCATCTCTGATTTTGAAAATCATAAGAAAATTCAAAATACCATTTCCATCCTTGTTGTCCCCCCCCCCTCCCCCCAGAAAAAGGTCCTTCTATTTCTGGGTCCACTTGATTCACATGCTCACCCTGTAATTCCAGCTCTGCAGGAATCCAGTGGCTTGGAAGCTTCCTAACCCATTTTTGTGCATTTTGTCAGCTACAGTATGACCTTTGGATAGGGAAAAATAACTAGACACGTATGTCTTCCTCTTCTATTGGCTCATTAGGGTACCTACACCACTTTTCCCACCAAAAAGCTTGGAAATAAGTAAACATTTCTGGGCTATTTGAGCAGCTCTTCTCCTGGTGCCTCATGGAGAAGAAGATTGGAAGGGAGCAGCAGAAATCATTGCAGATAATTTGCTGATAATTATCATTGCAGATAATTCTTGCATATTCAAGAATGTGTATGAGCTAGAGACAGATGCATTTTGTAACTTCAGTACTAGGTGGCTACTGATAAGTTCTGACAATGCTTCACACCATGGCCAAGCAGAGATTCACCACAAGGACATGGGTAGGACTTGTCATCCAGACCTTGAAAAATATGCCCCTGTAAATGGAGCTAAATGAGAGTCTTCTTAGCTGTTAATATCACAGGGGCTTTGATCTGCATTTGAGAACGTTGGACTCAATACAGTAGAAGACACTGGCACACATACAAGCCTACTAACTGGTTAATTATGTCAGAAGAGCTTAGTATGATGGAAATGATAGGGTGAAATAATAGTTGAGGTTTTGGGTAAACATATGCCAATGTGTAAGAGAGTGAAACTGGTAGTCCTTGAAAAAAAGCAGTCCTGAAACTAACTGATTGAAGACTCAGATTTAAAAAAAAAATAAAAATAAAAAAATTGAGATTTCAGAAACTGAGCTGGTGTTAGAAATGTATTTATAGACCATAGAAATCCCTTCACAATCCAAGATCATGCACTAAACAACATTTTCTAGGGTTTTCATCGTCTTTTGGCCAGAGACAACCACTAACTAATGAGCTGACTGCACACAAAATAAAGGAAAGTAAGAAAGTCTAAGTGCTAGTAATAGGAGACTTTAATTGCCCAAGCAAAGTCTGGCTTGAATCCAGTGGGGGAAATAAAGCTGTATACAGTATTTTGTAAATTGAGTGCATATATTTAAAATGTATGTTGTGCAGCCACTAAAAGAGTGAGGAATTCAACTTGATTTAGAATTAACGGGTGTTGTGCTGGACACTGTAATCAAGCAACAGCCCCACTCTGTCCTGAAGGGGTTAAAGCAGGCTAGAGAGACCCTGCTTAGAGCTCTGGCCAATCAGGAAGAGGCTTGTAAAAAGCCAATTAGAGGACAGCTTTCTGGGGCCGCCCTGGTTATAAGGAGCTGCTCAGCAGAGCAGTGAGGAGTTAGGGCCCTGACCAGAAAGGGTGCCAGTCTGATTCCCAGAGAAGCACTTGGGACAAAGCAGTTCTGGGCAGGCTCAGGGAAGCAGAGCAAGAGAGGCTGCAGATTGATACCTGCCTGGTTGCAGGCCTTTATGTAAGTGCCAGGAGGATGTGGGGGTCACAGGGAAAGTGGCCTGGGGAGTAGAAGGCAGTAGAGTAGAAGAGAAGGGGTGCAGTACAAGGCTACCACTAGAGGGGTCACTGAGCAGGGCCCAGAGTAGTGAGCAGGCCTTGGTCCCCCCTTTCCCTCTTGCATTGCACCTAGCCACAATGAATAGAGGCCTTTATGGACTGTGGCTTGTCCTTGAGGTGAGGGGCTAAGCTGAGGCTAAAATTGGTCATGGTAGCTGGGTGCAAGGCTGAGGACTGCTGATACCCCTAGAAGGAGGGCAAGAAACCAGTGTCCTGAAGAGTATGCCATCATCTGGGGAGTGATGTGGATCCAAAACAGAGTGCCAGACGAGATACTGACCAGAAAGGGGCACCCTGTAGAGAACAGAGCTAATTCCCAGTGTTACCAGCAGGAGGTACCGTGATAGTGACTCACAACCTATTACAGACACACTAATATTTAGTATTACAAAGATTAAAATAGAAAAGAATCTAAAAACCAGGTTCCTTTTGGTAGAGGTTAACAGTCATATTTAGATTCTTGTGTCCGGTACCTGCTTCCATAATGTCAGATGCAGCGTTTTGTGTCTGCAATGAATTATGGCCACAGATACTAGTAAAGTAAATGAATAAAGTAGCTAAATCTCACACCTGTGTGCCTGTCACAAATCAGGCATTTAGTTATCTAATAAAATTTTAATCTAATTATTTGCAATAGATAATTTCAGTTACAAAGCAAATTGCTCAAGTGAAGATTAGGTCATTAATGAATGACTGAAGTACTACTTGTATGTACTTACTGTAGTTTGAAATATCAATGAAATACTAATTTTAAACGCCCTGTGATGCAGAGCTCTTCAGTTTGAAATAAAAGTGGAATTGAAGCAATTGTATTGGAAAAGAGCAGAATGAACAACTTTGGAATGTTGAGCAGTGATTTTGTAGTGCAGGCTGTGCAATGTCAATTAGGGTGAGGCCATGTCTTCACTCTGCAGAAGTTTGATGGTGCCACGATCAATCTTCCAGAGTTTGATTTAGCGAGTCTCCTTAAGACTTGCTAAATCAAACTAGAGCATGCCCCCACCAGCTCCTGGTACTCCTGCTTTTGTGATAAGTAAGGGAAGCCAACAGAAGTTTGCGCTCCCATCAGCTTCCCACGGTGGGTATGCCACCAAGTTTGGCTTAAGATAAGCTGACTTCAGCTTTGTCTTCTACATAGCTGGAGTCGTGTACCTTAAGCCAAGCTTCTGGGTCTAATGCAGACCTGACATGAGAGTGGGGAAGAGAGAAAAACTTTAAAGGAACTTTCCTCCATGAGCAAAGTGACGCAGCAGTGGCATAGGCAACAACTTTGTGTGTTTGTGTCGGTGTTCCCACCCCACTTTTAAATCCTGAGAGGTACACAGTTCAGCTTGACTTAAGTGTTGGGACCATATCGTGGTGTACATGATCTCAAAGGAGTAACTACTTAGCACTGATATTGCATTTTCCATCTTGGCAAACATTAGCCAGTTAATTCTCACTTCATTCCTGTAAAGTTGGGAATTAATCCTACCCCATTTTATAAAAGGGGAAACAGATTGAGAGGTGAAGTGAATTGGTCAAGGCATCGAAAGGTTCAGCATTAGAACTTAACAGTTCCTAACACCCAGCCTGTGCCATTAGAATATACCTTTTTTTTTTATAGCCCTCAAATAACAGCTGTAAGTGGAAAATGTATATAGTTTTGGTAAGGCAGGTACTGTACTAATATATTTGTTTCAATGGTCACAAGAAATTGCAAGTGAAAATGTTCTTACAGAGACCAATGCAATATTAAAGAGCTTGAAATCACACTGGTATCAATAGTTTAAATATTATAAACAATTCAATATGCCAAAGCACCAGTAGCAAATTAATTGCATTCCCCTTTCATTAAGGAAGTGGCAGTGGAACTATGAAAGCCAGAGGTAATGTCTTGGCCCGGTCACTAAATTTAATGCAAGAATTCAATTATAGGGTCAGTCTTGTTGCCATAATTTGGAAAGAATAGAAGGAAGATATGGAAACATTTGACTGTGATGCAGTTACCCAAGGGGTAAAATTATTTTCATATGAATGCAACTTATGGGCAGAAAAGGAAAGATCGTTTCTATAAATCTGTTGGGGAGGGCGGTTGTATGTCATTTCAGAGCCTGTGGACGAAAAAGGACACTGAACCCAATTTATCTCTAGAGCAGAAAAGACATTGTGAGAGGCAATGTGGCCTGGAACAAGGAGGACCAGGAGGATCAGGGGTTCCAATTTGTTCCAAGCCACTGCCACTATGTGACCCTGGCCAGGACACTTGACTTCCTTGTGCCTCTGTCAATCCAGCTGGAAAATTGGGTAACAAAAGCAAGACCTCCTTGAAAACCAGATGGTGCAACTGAGTTGAGTTCTCTGGGATAAACAATTTACAAAGCCTTGATAGATGCCACACTCTGGTAAAGACTGGTCTGCGGAGTCGGTAAGGAAGAGCAGGCACTTAGCAGCTGACAGGTCTGGGAACTTGAAGCATAGCGATTTGTCTCCGAAGTCATGAGTAAAGTGGGAGATTGTGGCGTGGATGTTTGACTTTATGATAGTAAAAAGTCAGAAGTGAGTTAGGAGTTTTTGGTACTATAGACCTGAATCAGAATGTAAAAGGCATGGCTTTAGTAATATCTCTCTATCCCTACTAGGAAAATTCAAACCAACTAAAAACATCTGGTACTCTGGTCCTTAATTTTTGTGGGATTTTTTTTTTAATAACATGAAAATGTGCCTACTTCATTTAAATCAGTGCTATAGGATGGGGCTGAGGTTGAGGGATTCATTATGCAGGCTGCCGCAGGGAGGCCTGCGACCACTTCTGAAATTCATAAAGTGGCCCCCCTTCAAAAAATTATTGCCCACCACTGCTCTAGACTGTAAGCTGTTTGGGTTGGGGTTGACTCTTACTATGTGTATGTGCAGCAACTAAGCAAATGTGCCCCTAATGCAGCACTGAGCCTCTAGGTGTTTTCTGAATAACAATAATTGTAAAAAAAATGCAGTTATGGAGAATATTTAGGATATTAGAGGAAAGTTCCCTCATTATGAGTGTTGCTTGATAAAATATGTCCCAGGATCACTTTTACTTATGTCAGTCAACAATAGAAGGTTGAAGTAGAACAGCAGTTCTCAAACACCAGTCTGCGGACCAGTGCTGGCCCCTGAACAGTTGGCTACCGGGCTGTGGCACACTGGGAGGCCACATCCGTGCCTTGACAGGCCCGTACATGGGGGGAGTGAAAAGGGTGCAAACACAGCTCCCCCCTCTCCCCGCCCGGTCCCTGTGCTGGTCTCTTCCATGGTCTGATGGTAGTGTCAGGTCATGGGACACTTTCCTCTCCTTTACCCAGCTTGGCAGGGGCTTCTGGGTGGAGTGAATAGGAGGCCAGTTCGCAGTGCCTTGCCTTCCCCACAGAGCACTAGCTGCCACAGCTCTGCCTCTGTGGCTGAGTGTTTACTCCGGCTCCTTTCCCCTGGCATGGTGCAGCCAGGGTGAGACAGACCTAGCTGTTGTTAGAGGAGCTACGGAGGAACCACCAGGGGGCCTTGGCTGCTGATAGAGCCCCCTTGCAGAGATGAGAGACCTTCTTGCCTGCCCGCCCCATATACATCCCCCAGTCCTGTAAGCGAGTGAGAGCATCCTGGCTTCTCATGGTGCAGCTGCTCCTGCTTTCCCCAAGGGGGCCAGGTAGGCTGGAGCCACTCTGCCTGGTTCACATGTGGGACCTGCAAGCTGGGGGGCCTAGCTGTGTGCGTTTCCCTTTTTCCAGTGTTGTGGGCTACTGCAGTGAGGTGGGGACAGAGAGGAGTTTGGGGTGTCTAACTTATTTCCCTCTGGTCTGCAGGCCTAGCTCATGACATTTGCATGATTACATTTCAAACAAAAGTTTACACAGGTGTTAATGGCTGAAGATAACAAAGGAAAGGATTCTTTTAACAGAATTTTTTTAGTGTTGTAGATATTGGCAAACTCTGATCCATTACGATGACATGTATTGTGTGCATACAGATGCAATGTAAAATAACACGGCGACCTCTTAAATTAAATACCATAATGAATATGCAAATATTCAAATAAAATGTTACTGATCTGCCAAAAGTTTGTGAATGGGTTTTTATGGTATGAAAAGGTTGGGAACCACTAATGTAGATGGTTGTGTGGAAGGCCATAATAAACTGAGAAAGAGCTATCCAGTCATTCATTGTGTAGTTGAAAGAATGATTTGATACCTTCAGTATGAATTTTAATATTGAAGATGATTTGCTTTTACTTAGGAGCAATGTCAGGACTATTAAATCACCTTCTTAAATTTGTTCTAATTGGTAAATAGTCTGTCTGCCAAAGAATTAAATAAATGATCAATAATCTAGCAGCACCTTAAAGATTAAGAAAACATGTAGACAGTATCATAAAGTTCTGATCAGCCTCTTGTACCTGAACAATCTAATTCGCTATTTTTTTCCTTTTCCCCTCCCCCGCCTTCCCTTATTTATTCTTGGATCTGGACTTTTAATACTCCAGTCACCTGAAGAAGTGGGTTGTACCCACAAAAGCTCATGATACTGTCTACATGTTTTCTTAGTTTTTAAGGTGCTGCTAGTCTATTCATAGTTTTTTAAGGTTTTCTAGGTATAGACTAACATGGCTACCCCTCTGAAGCTTTTAAATAAATGATCATTTGTCTTTTGCCCCATGCATGGAATACATAACCACATGAAGTAAAATATAACTCCGCAGTTACTAAACGATGGTTAGCAAAGCACTGACTCTGCTCTTGGTTTCTTTCTGATAAAATAAACTAGAATAGATGCTTTGGTGGCTGGTTTGTCTATGCTGAAATTTGCAACCATGAAGTTGCAAATGGGAGGGCAGGTGATCCAGGCAATTGCAAATGGAAAGGTGTCAACAAGACAGTCGCTTTGTTTAGGAAGATGTGGTCCACTCTAGGAAAGAGCGAAAGAACCCCTGTAGTAAACCATCAAAAGACAGACTTTGGGAAAGTGGGTTGGAGGCTTCCTGGTTTTCCTCACTATATGATTTTACTGATGCTAGCTTATCTTTTTGTAATACAGTTCTGAATATGAATACAAGTCTTAGAGTGTGTGTTATCGGAGGGATCAGTGAAATATTAGTAAAAAAGCGATTAAGTACCAAATGGATTTGAAATGTCTTTAAAAGTACAGTCAGAATGGAAGGGATGGCATTTTAAATGCCAAATACCAAAAGAAATAATTGTTCAGAACACAGTAATCTTCTACAGTATGGGCTTGGTAATATGAGAGGGTGCTTAAATGCCTTATGGTCTCTTATTGTGTATTACTATCAAGCGCTGTCAGTATGCTTAACAATGGCCAAGGCTGAAAACATTCAAGACTTTCATTTTGAGGCAACAGTGTGGCCTAGTGTAGATACAAGCTTTATTCTTGGCTCTGTAGCTGACTCATGGTGAGGTTTTAGGCTAGACACCTAAATTGTCCATTTCCCCATCTGCAATGGGATCTATAGGCCTACCTGTGGAAAGCTCTTAGAAGTTCTTGGAGGAAGAGCACTGTACAGTGCATGAAAATTAGAAAGAAGGTGGTATTACATGTTGTTGTTAGACCTGATTCAGCAAAACACTTTGGTGGCTGGTTTGTCTATGCTGAAATTAAAGCATTTGCTTAATTGCTTTGTACACTCTGGGCTTTTGTGACTGAGCATGCTTAAACATAACAGAGTGTGTTACAGGCACAGTACAATTGCTCTGTCTGTGAGACTGTTTTATCCTGCCTCCAAAAATTTCTGGCTTTAGTGGCTTTAAATTCACAGTATTAATGTTGTTTTAATGGAGTCCTCTTGTATTTATAGGGACTTACTTTAAGGAGGAAGAGGTCATGGACTGAAGGGTACTAGAATAAACAATTTGGTCAGAATTTCTTTACAGAAAGGGTAGCTGATGGAACACTTACCAAAAAGCATCAATAGATGCAAGGAATGCCTGGCATTTCAAAACCAGAATGGGTGACTATTTGAAGGAGGAAATGAAAGGGTATAATCACTAGATTATACAGGAGCTAATACAGTCTATGGGCTGAGTGTTGTGTTTAACTAGTCATTTGGTTTCCTTTTTTAATTTTCCTCTAAGAATTAATAAATGTGTCTTGAGATGCTTTGTGTGGCTTTTCAATGGTCCATAAGTGACTTTTTTTTTAGGAGGAGGAGGGAAATGTAGCCAAAATACTATTTTGGGAGTGAAAAAACAACATTTTGTTGCATGCGAGGGGAAACTTAAAAATACTAAGTTAACAATATTATTAAAAGCAGGTTCAGAAGTTGGTTGGGAAAACTGAGCTATATAAATAAGAATGAATTCTAACCTAAGGTCTCTAAAATGCCAATTACAGTCACTTGAGTGCCTAGGCATGCTGAGCTTGTTGCTCATAGAGTTAATGAGCAATTTCATAACATGCTGTCTATCACTTTAAAGGAGACATGATAAATTGCCACTAATGGTATTGTGTGTATAAATTGGAGCCGTTTCTGCACAGCATTTAGTGCTAGTGATTGGGTGGTGCACCAGGAAAGACTTGTGTTTTAATTGGCCCTTTGTAGCACTTTTGTACCTCGTATGTGTTCGGGATTCTGTATGATTGATGACTTTGAATGTATGGGTTTGAGAGAGATGTCGTTCTTAATGCCTTTAAACCATATGTTTTCCAGACCATAAAAGGCTCCTGGGTTTTTTTGGATAAAGGTTTTTACTTCTCAAGTAAACAGACATACAATTCTGGGACTTCGCCTGTTAACACTATAAATCCAGAATGCTTACTGAGGGAGGTTCAGTTGGAGTGCTCTTAATTGAAGAGTGTCATTTTTATGCTCGTTATTACAGAGCAATAAGTAGATAGTTTTGTAAAGGGATCATTTGATGTCTACAATACTTTGCTTCTTTCTAGGGATTCTTCTAGCTCACTTTCCCATGTCCTGGGGAAACTTATTTCCACCACCTGCATCACAGTCACTGTCCTTCTGCCTGTATCTCCTGTTGGCTCCAATCAGCACAAATCGCCTAAAGGGATTACTGTTGAATTTCATAAAGCAGTCTCTCCCTTAACTTAGGGAGCAAGAAACAAGGACTGGAAATCAAACCTACATATTCCATGTGGCAGTAGTTGCATTTTCTCAGTTTTAAGCTTCTAAGCTACGATTTACAGTGAACCTCGCAACAGTTAGAATTTCTCACACTTGCTTTTAGTGAGTTTTTAGCGGGATTTTTAAACTTCTGTTTGTCTAATGATTTTTGACTATGTATTTTTCTTGTTGTGGGTGGCTCTTATGAAAGCAACACTCTAAAACAGGCCAGATCTAGGAACAGTGGGGGCAAGTTCTGCATTGGCTTTTCCTGTAGCTCTGTCTATACCAGTGATGGGCAAGCAAGATTAGAGAGTGGCCCTCCTTAAAATCAGTGGGCTGTATGGTTGCCAGTGGTGGGCAACCTGCCTCCTGCAGCCCACTGGGGTTCCACCTGTGGCCCACACACCCTCTCTCTGCTCTCTTCCCCCATGCCTCTCGGGCAGTGGGGCAGTGGAGCCACGCACTTCCTACTCTGACTCCTCCCTCCCAGCACTTTTGGATCATCATGAATCCACTGATTCCCATGCCGTCCCTGCTCCTTCCTCTCCCTCCCAGAGCTTGAACAGCTGCAAACTGCTGAGAGGCACCTGGGAGAGGGAGCAGAAAAGGGATGCACAGGCTGCAGGTGGAACCCCAGTGGGCTGCATGTGACTCATGGCCACGGGTTGCCCACCACTGGTCTGTACCTGGCACGCCTGTGCTCCTCTTCCTTTACATTGCTGTGGCAACTTTTCCACAGAGATTAGCAAGGGTGTACAGAGAAACTTTCCCTTTAGTGTAGTGTTTCAATTTCAGACGACAGGATTGAAAGGCAAGAGCATTAAGCTCCACTGCGTTATATTTATAATATGTTGCTAATTAGCACTCTGTGTCTTTCTGATCTCTGATGACTTTGTCACTTATCCCTGAATCTTTCAATTTCTGTGCCTTTTTTTTTTTAGGTCTTTCATTAATCATCTGTGGCAAGTGTAATAAAGCTTACCTTAGCAGTACAGATATGATATATTTCTGTATCATCTGAAAAGAGCCAGATATAGCATATAACAAATGTGACACAAACTATTATCGTCTCTGAGTCAGGTCATTCTCAGCAGTGATATAATTGCTGTTTTTCTATATGTATTGCCTCTGCACATGGATAGTACAGCCCCCTGCCAGAGCCATTCAAGAACTTGGGGAAACTCGGGGTTTCTCTGTCTCACTCACCCATACTGGTGCCATGTGAATAAATAATGAGTCATTGATCCAAAATGAGAGCAAGCATGAGAATAACTTGGTAGCCTTGTGGTTTTAGCACTTGCCTACAAAATGAGAGACCCATGATCCAGTCCCCCTTGCTCCAATTAATTTTTAAAATTACATATTCACGAAGGTACAGCACAAATGGGAGACGCTGAGGAAGCCTCATGTGAGAACATCCTATAATCCAGAGGAACTGTCCCATATCATGGTGTCAGTAGAATGGTTATTGGAACAAATTGATACATTGTAGACTTTCACAAAGCCATTAATCAGATCCCTCACCAAAGATTCTTAAGCAACGTGAGGGGTCGCAGTCTAACATTGGTACGTGGCAAAAAGAGGAATCACAGGCTAAGAATAAATTATTAGTTTTCATAGTGAAGAGAAGGTAATAGCAAGGTCCCCTCAGCTTTGTGCTGTCACCTGTGCTTTTCAACACATTCATTAACGATGCAGAAAAGGGTAAACAGAAAAGTAGCGCACAGTGTATGGCCAACGCAAAATTACTGAAGATAGTTAAGTCCAAAGCAGTTGTCAAAAAGTTAAAAAGAGACCTTAAAAACCTGAGTGACAGGGCAGCAAAATGGCAGATTAAATTCAATGTTGATAAATGCAGTGCACATTGGAAAATGTAATCCTAACTATACATACAAAATGATAGGGTTGAAATTAGCTGTTACCATTCGAGAGAGAGATCTTGGCATCCTGGTGAATAGTTCCCTGAAAATATCTGCTCAGTGTGTAGCAGCAGTCAAAAAAGCTAACAAAATGTTAGGAACTCTTAGGAAAGAGAGATAAGACACTTGGATACTGCATGCATTTCTGGTTGCTCCATTTAAAAAATATATGTTGGAATTGAAAAAGTAAAGAGAAGCACAATAAAAATAATTAGGGGCAACAAAAATTAACAGCTTCCATATTATGAGAGACAACTGGGACTGGAAAAGGGATAACGCACCATTGGTCTGACCCACTATGGCCATTCTTGTGCTGGCTTTTGTGAATCCCATTTGGAAGTGCCCCTCTCTCCACAAAGGAATCCTGAATGCCTGTCCCAAGCTTTCTGAAGTCTAATGTTTTTCTAAATGCTTAAAAGGTAGGTGTGGAAACAGCTTCACCATTCCTAGACTTCGTCAATCTATTTCTAAGAGAATAAGTGACTTGCTTAAAATCACAAAGGAAGCCTAAAGCAGGTCTGGGAATTGACTGCAGATGTTCTCATTTATAGTGGAACACCTAACACGAACTGCTCCTATAGGAAGTAGAAGTGAAGCTAATTTCCCCAATTACTTAAACTCTTCACTGCACAAATATTTTAAACCAAAATAAATTAGATTGAAAATATAAAATAGGTACTAATTTGATATCCAATTTGCTATACAATTGGCATTATAAATACAGAAATTAATATCTGAATAGGCTTATTATACCAATATTTACAACTTTTGCTAATTTTTTTTTGTATTATGAGGCTACTACTCATTTAGGTTTTACGGTGGCTGTCATAACTTCAGTCTTTCTCTGTTATGCAAAAGAAGTCAGTATAAGAGGCAGAATTTCCAAATATATATGGAATACTACTTCCTGTGGCTTGCTGCTTTGCATTTTAAGAAATGAAGCAGCCATTGTTAATGTTTTGTAAATAATTTAATATTTGTAATAATGTTTTGATTAACGAAACCCTACAAGTTTCCTGTTCTAGTGTAGTTACTGTTGTAAAATAAAATACATAACACCCTGGCTTTTCTTTACAATTTTGTTGTTGCTTTCACCATGTACAATATATTCTTGTACACTGATATTTACATTTTGTAACCAAAGAACAGATATTTCTAGTAATTAAAAGGAATTTCCATTTTATCTCATTGATTTTTAAATAATTGATAACATGTAATGGGCTGTCTCTGCTGAAATAGATACACTTATCTTGGCTGTGTGGTTATATCACAGAGTGTCTTGGTTTTGCTTTTATCTTCCTTAATCATGCAGTACTCAGACATATCCTGTTACAGATATTTGAAGTGCAGGGCCAGTTTCATAATACAGGTGTATACCTGTACCAGAGCCATGAATTTTCTACAAACTAGCTAGAGAAAAATTGCAGAATACACTTTCTGTGCCTGAAATGTGCCTTTGTAATTAAGGCCAGCCCATCTTTTTGTAGGAGAAAAAAAATCTATTTCTTAGAGTAGTAGAGTAGTGGGTACGGCAAATGGGCAGAATGTATTTGAAGTGGCAGTTGTCTCACATGATGTTTTGTGGGAGTGCAGCGAGGTGACTGTTACTAGTTTACTGAAAAAGGTTTGTCAGAAAAAACTGTTTTTAAGGCATTTGCACAAAAGGGCTACCATAAATACAACTATGGAAATTAACTACTGTATTTATTATCTTATCTTTTTTTCTATTTGGGATAGGTGCAGCAATTTCGCATACCGGAGTTTCGTGAAATTTTCCTGAATTTCAGTTTTCCTAACCCCTTTTTAGGATGTCGGTATTTGTATCACTGTATCATGTGTCTCAAAAATGTTTAACACTTGTGTGGAAAGAAAGCATGTTTATCTGTGTAGGTATTTACTTGGTCCTCATCACCAAGGTATTTCAGTTGCTCACTAACTCTAGTGAATTTTTCCATAACACTTCTGAGGTATAAAGTAGTACTGTCCCAGTTTTCACAGGGGGAGCTGAGCACAGAGAGATTGATTTCCTCCCCTCCCCCTTCCCTCCCATATCTTACTTCAAATCTTGGTTCTGCAAAATACTTGAACTCAGATCTCCTGAGTCCCAGTCCAATGTCTTAACTATAAAATTGTCAGAACAAAATGATATTTCCCTAAGACCTTTTTCAACACCTAACTCTGACCCTCCACTATGCACAGCCAGGAACTGAATGATATTTTCTGTTGGTCTGGGTATAGAACTTGCCGTACAGCTCTTATACAGTTACATCGGGGTGGCCAATCTGTGGCTCTGGAGTCACATGCATCTCCTCAGAAGTTAATATTCAGCTCCTTGCATAGCCCTGCTCCCAGTCCACCTATCTCTCCAAGGCCCCTGCACTTTCTCGTAGTGTCTCCCAAGTCTGCCGTGCCTTCACTCCTTCCCCCTCCCTGTAGAGCTTCCTGTGTGCCATGAAACAGCTGATCACAGCAGGTGGGAAGCATAGGGAAGGGATCATTGGGGCCACCAGCAGGCGGGAGGCACTGAGGACCAGATGGTGGGGAATGATACAGGGGACTGTTGATGTATTACTGTGGCTGTCTGGCAACACACATTGGTAAATTCTGGCTCCTTCTCAGGCTCAGGTTAGCCACTCTTATATTACAAGATATCTGTGCAAATATCTGCTAATTGTATGGGCCCATCATTTATGTTATAGGTTTTTTTTTTCCACTTGGGACAGTTGAATTGGAAGATTGATCCAAGTTTATTAAATAATAATGTGTTTTGCTGCCTGGTATTTACTTTCTTCTTTCTTTTAATTACTGGTGACTTGCCATGGGAGAGTCTCAGAGCTATGACATCTAAAAGCCATCTCAAAAAGAAAGCTTTGTGGGGCTTTTTCTATTGAGGAGTGTCAGGAGCCGCTGGAAATGCTTAAAATGGAAACAAAACACTGTCGTACACTGGAGTAACAGTTTGCTGGAGGAAGTACCATGTCCCTTCTGTTCTGCAAGGAAAACAGTGGTGTTGCTGCATCGTTTTAATAAATATGTGTAATTACAAGGATTGAAAATCCCCCTTTTTGCAGTTAAGCATTACTGAAATGTGAGGGTTTTTTCCGTGTTTTCATACATTTTTCACCAACTATTTCAGCTGGCCATTTCACTTAGCCTTTTGATTCCATAATTATATTCTGTGTTAGTAAATAAAGTCTCTAATTCCCATCTCTGACTATCCCTGCTGAGTCTGTAGCTTCCATCCAGCCCATCTGAGGATTCAACTTTTTAAAACAAAAAATCTATTTTATTCCAGTAGAGGGGAGTAAGGCCTGTGTGTAATAAAAGAAGCAACTTTATTTTTGCTTAAAGGTTTTTTGAAAATTCCCACTTAGCTCCCTATTGATCAAAGGATAGAGGTTTAGTCAGCATGATGGCTTAGAGGGATAAGATCTTAGACTGAGAGAGAGAATCTTGCCTCTGACTGACTTTATTGTGTAGGCAATGGGGGATTCCTCCTAGTGATTGTTTATATATAGTGCTTGAGAAGAAGCAATAGCGAAGAACAAATTTTTAGAGTGGAATGGACAGTATGGATTTGAGTCAGAGATAGTTAAGACAGGCTCAGGAACTGTTTGTACGTGTGTTGCTGCCAATGTACTTCAGGCCTATCTAGCACCCCCATCTATTTTCTACCTAGCAAGTACATTCTGTTCTTGTGGTTGGGCTTTCCTGTACAGACATCAAGCATCTCCTAAATTTGGTGCATTTGAGATGTAGTCGGTGGTGCAAGAGGGACTAGAACAGAGACCACCAGTGACCAGACTGAAGTAATGAGTTTTGCCTGCTGTTGCCATTCTCTTGGAACCTGATGGTAGTTCTTGAAGGAGCTCTGGTAGTTTGGCAAAACTCCTATCCAATAGCCCTTTGGTCTATCTGATACTGTGGGGAAGGATAGATAGCAGATCTCCTGAGACAGTTGACTTCCTTATGTGCGCTATTCATCTCTCTCAAGTGTGACTGTACTGCATTGAAGTGAGCTAATTGGTCACAGAATCACTATCTGCACTATATTAGAGAGTAGGAACAACAGTGAATGAGAGGAGCAACAAAAAGGGAGACTAATGATGACCAGGGATCGATGAGAAAAGAATATTGGTTTATTTTTTGGATGGGGAGAAGACACCGGAACATGGGGGAAGTCATATGACCTAAAGCAGACAAAAGTGTATTTGGCTCTGGTGAGGCCACATCTGGAGTACTGTGTCCAGTTCTGGACTCCCCACTACAAATAGGATGTGGACTCATTGGAGAGGGTCCAGCAGAGGACAACCAAAATGATTAGGGGGCTGGCGCATATGACCTACGAGGAGAGGCTGAAGGAGTTGGGTCTGTTTAGTCTGCAGAAGTGAAGAGTAAGAGGGGATTTGATAGCAGCCTTCGACTTCCTGAAGGGAGGTTCCAAAGAGGATGGAGAAAGGCTGTTCTCAGTAGTGACGGATGGTAGAACAAGGAGCAATGGTCTCAAGTTGTGGTGGGAGAGGTCCAGGTTGGATATTAGGAAAAACTATTTCACCAGAGGTATGTCTACACTAGCCTCCTAGTTCAAACTAGGGAGGCTAATGAGGACGACCAAAATTGCAAATGAAGCCCAGGATTTAGCTCATTCCAGGAGGAATAACAGCTAATTCGAGTTAGGGCATTACTTTGAACTCCCGTTTCACTGCTGTGTGTAGACGCGGGCAATTATTCCGGCTAGTCAATTTCCAAAATGGCGACCACCCAGGAACATGCTAATGAAGCATGGGATATTTAAATCCCGGGCTTCATTTGTGATTTTGGTCACCCTCGTTAGCCTCCCTATTTCGAACTAGGGGGCTAGTGTAGACATACCCTAGGAGAGTGGTGAAGCACTGTGAAGGGTTACCTAGGGAAGTAGTGGTGTCTCCATCCCTAGGGATTTTTAAGTCTCGGCTTGACAAAGCCCTGGCTGGGTTGATTTAGTTGGGATTGGTCCTACCTAGAGCAGGGGGCTGGATTTGATGACCTTCTGAGGTCTCTTTCAGCTCTGGGGCGAGGGCTGGGGCTGGAACCACCATGTGGCTGGGGGTGGCAGCAGCACTGTCCAGGTAAGTGGCCGCAAGCCAGCAGCCCTGGCTGCCTTACCCCAGAAGCTGCTGGTCACCCAGCTTGGAGTGCTGGGTCCAGGGAGCCGAGCAGCCCAGCCCCATAAATAGCTGCCAGCTAGCCAGGAGTCAGGCAGCCCAGCCCCATAAATAGCTGCTGGCTAGCCAGGAGTCAGGCAGCGCTCAGCTCACTTTTTTCCCTCAGCAAGCAGCTTCCTGGGTCCACCCCTTGCAAGGAACTGCCAGAGGAATGGGCAGCCCAGCTCCAGCCTCCCCTGAGCAAGGAGCTGCCACCTTCCCAACCTCTCAGCCCCCATCCCGAGCTCCCCCTTGCCCTAAATCCTGCACCCCTGGCCTGAGCCCTCCCCCTTACCTCTTACCATGATTCCTGTACTGCAGGGTCATGCACCTTGTTAATCATCCCTTGGTTTAGTATTTTTTCTTGTATAACAACTTAAATGTTTGTGTGAGAGAGTTAGTAACCGGTGGGTGCTCACATGATGTCGATGTTGGTGTACAAGACAAAACTCACTCTGCTCACAGAGGGGAAATCTTACAGGACTCAGAGCTTCCAGCCTGCAGTGCGGAGACTTTCTGTGAGCTAGAAGAAATTAAGCAGAGGACTGGATCCAGCCCATGGGCTCTGTGTTCTCCACCCCGATCTAAATTAAGAACTGGCTATAAAACAAAATTAAACTCAGATGCACTCATACTCCTTCCATGGTGTAGAAACTATGGAGCCATGTTGTTTTGAATCTGATCCCTAGAAAATGAGTGTCTCTTCCCCCCGCCTTTGACAACTTAATTTTCACAGTACCCAAAAACCATTTCAGTCCTGGTTTCTTGTGCCTTCAGTCAGTATGCCACCCATAACTCCACCTTCCCAATGCAGTTGATTTCTAAAAAAAAAAAAAAAGTGGCTTAGAATAGTAAACAGAATGACCTATATATATGTTCAGAAGCTTCAGGGAGTAGCCAAGTTAGTCTGTACAGAGAAAAACAACAAATGGTTTGGTAGCACTTCATAGACTAACAAAACATGTAGATGGTATCATGAGCTTTCATGGGCACAGCCCACTTCTTCTTTTCCAGTCATCTATAAAGTGCTACCAAACCATTTGTGGTGTGTGTGTGTGTGTGTGTGTGTGTGTGTGTGTGTGTGTGTGTGTGTGTGTGTGTGTGTGTGTGTGTGTGTGTGTGTGTGTGTGTGTGTGTGTGTGTGTGTGTGTGTCAGTCATCTATAAAGTGCTACCAAACCATTTGTGGTGTGTGTGTGTGTGTGTACGTACGTACGTACACAGGTATCAGTCTGAGCAAAGCAAGTTCACAAGAGTCTCTGGAGGCCTCCCCCAAGTGACTGTGGTTGCCTCCCCCAAGTGACTGTGGTTGAAGTTATTTGGAAGTGTAAAATTATGGTTGAATTTTCTTCATAATAACCACATCCTGAAATAATTTAAACAGATGCTGTTTTAAAGACACGAGCGTCATAATTTATATTTATTATGGATGTCATTCCCCATGTGACAGATTATTCTAGATGCTTGCCAGCTACAAGACATGTTGGTGTTTTTTGTTTGCCATCTCAAAACACAGTACATTAATGTAATCCTCGTCTTATATCATTCTGTATCTCTGTGACAGATATGGCAATTTCCTACAATATCTTTGAAAACTTTACTGAATTAAGATGAAGTAGCTTTGGAGTGCATATTATTGTGAAATTCTATTAACTTCTCTAGAGGAAAGATTTTACCAGTTTAAGCCCTAGAAAGTGTTGTGAGCTTCAAAGAACTATTTAAACAAAGTACCAGATAACCTGAAATATTTGGAAGAGGTGAATGAAAAAATCTTACCCCTGGTCTCAGCTTTGGAAGCTGAGATGCTGTCTGCTGATTACCTGTTCCCAGAATATGAAGCTCAAATCTCCAGTCTGCAAAAAGGAGAGATGTCATGGGTTTGCTTTTTCTGAATTTAACAGGCATTATGAACTTATAACCACTGAAAAACCAGTTGTGGGGAGAGGGTTGAAAAACTGAGCACTGACAGATCTCTGGTATGGATATTAGCACATGTATACATTCTTTTGTTGTTTTTAATATTTTTTTCTGTAATGCTTTTACCTTAAGAATAAATGTGCTTGTTTAGAAAGGCTGTGTAGTAATCTGAAGCTATGGGTAATTACTCTATAGCTTCTGAGGAGAAAGCAAAGCAGTCTGAGGCAGTCTGACTTTCTGGAGAACTCACAGTCTAGGCAGGGAACTAAACAATCTGGAAAAATTCTGGTCCGGGGTTTGGGGCAGGGGGGAGGGAAAGGGACACAGGTCTTCACCCAAGAGAGATGAAACCTGAGGAGCCAGAAGCCTAGAGTGGTACCATAAGAGGCGGGGCAGGGTGTGGGGCAGGAGCAGTGGAGGAGGGAATCTAGATGCAGTTGCCTTTAACATTGACATCTGCCCCCAAATAGTCTTTAACTTTTTTAATTTTACTGTAAGATAGAAATTAGAAAAGGAGGAAGTGCCAACATGGATTTGGTTAACATCATGATCTCTCTGTCCTCTATTATGTCTACCAGGGTCCTTCAGGTCTTTGAATATTTTACTCTGTTTTGCGAAGAGCTTAGCAATTTATTTGCCCTTGAGCATACAGTATATATTCTAGCACATACGTCCGCACGACCCTTTGGAGATCTTCTCTATGACTTGTTTCCTTGAAGAACCCCTCAGAGCTCTGGCAAAACATTCCCAGAATTTCACTAATGAGATACATGGCCTTCAATTCCTGTCTTTTGCGGAGCTGACAACAATAGATTATAAAAGGTGATCCTTATTTTTAGTGTATATTTCTTCCTCCCTTCCCCCCGTGTTTGCCAAATCACTTGGAAATATGATAGAAATGTAGCCGTGTTAGTCTGGTGTAGCTGAAACAAAATACAGGACTATGTAGCACTTTAAAGACTAACAAGATGGTTTATTAGATGACGAGCTTTCGTGGGCCAGACCTACTTCCTCACTTCAAATTTTTAATTGTATCCTTTGGTATATATGGTTGTGACTATTTTCTTCCACTATTTGATCTGAGGAAGTGGGTCTGGCCCACGAAAGCTCATCATCTAATAAACCATCTTGTTAGTCTTTAAAGTGCTACATAGTCCTGTATTTTGTTTCACTTGGAAATATGGAATTGTTTGCATTAAGTTCATCAGTTTCTTTTCCTTTTGTAACTATGCCCTTGTCTACACAAACACCTGGTTTTTGGCAATCTACTCTGCACTAGCCCGCTATACACAACATGTCCATGCAGACTTGCTGCCGTGCACTCAAAGTTCCCTAGTGCTCTTCAATCTATTACTCTTTCAAAGCAGCATATATCAAAATGTATTGCAGAATTTCTAGCGGGCAGCAGTAGGTCCATCTGGATTTGTAGTACACAGCAGGCTAAATTTACCAACCAAGCCAAGTGTTCGTGTAGACAAGCCCTGAGAGTCACTGCTCCAATAACTTCTTTTCTCAGTACAAACAAGCTTAAAAGATACTAAGTTTTCTTATAACTCAGGTATTTTGTATGGCCTGGTATCATTCTTTTCACTCTGTAGAAGGCTGCGTCGGCTGCTTTTCAAGCCATGATATGCCATGCTAGATTCAGTACCATAGGTGAGACTCCCATTTACTCAGGAGCACCACCAGTTTAGATTTATATTCATGTGGTAGTGCAGTTCAGCATACTTTTTGCCTTTCTTGTGGCAGTGATCCTTTAGCTTGAGACTTTTCTGAAGCAGAACACTTAAATCTCTTTTCAATCATTATGCCTCTGCACACTTTCATTTAGCATCTCTGCTTTCTTTTGGAGTCTTTTGCTCTTAGACTTTTTATCCTGCATTTACCTGCACTGAATTACATTTGCCATGCTACTTTACTACTTCCAAATTTCTTTTCCCCTCACTGTGTTTGACTACCAGGGTGATGCTATGCAGGGAGATGGGCTATTGGGTGATGTGCTTCTCAGGCCACCTGCCAGATGTACAGTATTCCTTGAAGAATAAAGTTCTTCGAGATTTTTCTCCCCTCTACGTAAGTGCGCATATTTTAAGCATTTTCTGTTGAGAGAAAATAATGGGGAAAGTGACAAAATCCTAGATCCTTGGAGAACAGCAGACTGTATTTCCAAATGACTCCCTCCAATCAGCTTTGTTCAGATTATTTAGCATAAATGTTGACCTGAAAATACTTTCTGAAATCATCTTTAAAGTCTCATGGGATTGCTTATGTATAAGCTTTTTTTAAAGTAACAAAACAGTTTGTGCTGTTTGCAAGATTTATAGGAGCCATCTATTTCAGAGAGCTATTTACTTTTATGGTGTTTATCCTTCGCCCACTGAGGGGTGTGAACATCATTGGTTTTTACACTGTGCGGAGCAGCTACCTAAAGCTATTTTTACATTGATTTTCCCCCCTTTCAGTTTATATGAAGTTTTCCTTCCAGAATCCCTGAGAGCTACAAAAACAAGGGAACATAATTTGATATTTCAAAATCACAAAGATTAAAAAATCCCTATTTTTCATTTTACTGTAGAATTAAAATTATTCAAGATTAATAGTAAACTTAACTATTGAAAAGAAAGAAAAGAAAGAAAGAATGGTGTTAGGTATTTCTTTGCCAATCACTTTTCTCTTCCATATTTTAATTAGTGAGACAATGTAAAAAATAAAATTGGCATGTTAGCTCAGTCTTGAATAAATTAAAAGTCTGAATACTTCAATTAACTTTTTTTATTTGGATATTATTAAGCATATAGCACGAGTGCACCATATTACTTTAATGTGTGATACGTGCCCATATATTATTTTTAATTAATATACAATTCTGGGGTTTTTTTCCTCCCCTAATCATTTGAGGTTAGTAATGCCTGCAATTCACTGTTGTGACAAAGATTTGTTTGAGCTAATGCTTCATATATTTTGTACAACTATAACTGTCTTTTTTAAAATCTGAGTTTTGTTAATTTTTTTTAAATGTAAACAATTTGGCATTTGCTAACACAGAACTAATTTACTATGACTGAGCCTTCAGTTGAAGGACACTTTACTTAATAAAATAATCAAATGCAAGCATCTTAAGAAGCAAACTTAAATTCTGCATACAAGAATAGAGGTGTCTGGTTGGCTTGAATTACCCTCTGACCTTCACAGTTAAAATAAGAATTATGTTCTTTGTTTGGTGAAGCATTAACAGCCATCCTTGAGATTGCTGAGATGTGCTTGCTGAGGGAAAGTTCCCTGTGTATTATGCTGTTTACCTAAGGGTTATATTCAAGATGCTTTCTGAACAGCTGGGCTGATTATTGAAAAATGCCTCATAGTAACTCCCAGCCTAAGCTGATCAATATTAGTGCAAAGCTTTACATAGGAGGGAGCTATTTAAACATTGAGAACCTCCAAGGTAACAGAGAATGAAAAAATAATTCAACAAATAAATTGCATCGTTTAAAAGAGGAGAATAATATCTTGTATCTGTGCAAAAGAACTAAATTGTAGCACAAAAACCATTTTACTTTAATATTAATAAAGCGAAGGAGTATACAGTCTCAGTGGGCTCAAATAGCAGCAAGGGAGGTTTAGGTTGGACATTAGGAAAAACTTCTTAACTGTCAGAGTGGTTAAACACTGCAATAAATTGCCTAGGGAGGTTGTAGAATTTCTCTCACTGGAGATATTTAAGAGCAGGTTGGATAGACATCTATCAGGGATGATCTAGAGATGGTGCTTGGTCCTGCCATGAGGGCAGGGGACTCGACTTGATCATCTCTCGAGGTCCCTTCTAGTTCTAGTATTCTGTGATTGTATATGTCCCAAAGCGACGAGCAGTCCTGTGGCACCGGATAGACTAACAGATTTATTGGAGCATAAGCTTTCGTGGGCAAAGACCTACTTCGTCAGATGCATGTAGTGGCAATTCCAGGTGCAGGTATAAATATACAGGCATAAGAAAAGAGTACCAATCAAGAGTAAGGCTGGAGATAACGAGGTCAGTTCAGTCAGGGAGGATGAAGCTCTGATGTGATGTGGAGGTGTGAACACCAAGAGAGGAGAAACTGCTTTTATAGTTAGCTAGCCATTCACAGTCTTTGTTTAATCCTAAACTGATGGTGTCAAATCTGCAGATGAACTGTAGCTCAGCAGTTTCTCTTTGAAGTCTGTTCTTGAAGCTTTTTTGTTGCAGGATGGCTATCTTTAAATCTGCTACTGTGTGTCCAGGGAGATTGAAGTGTTCTCCTACAGGTTTTTGTATATTACCATTTGTGATATCTGATTTGTGTCCATTTATTCTTTTATGTAGGGACTGTCCAGTATGGCCGAGGTATATAGCAGAGAGGCATTGCTGGCACATGATGGTGTATGTTACATTGGGAGATGTGCAGGTGAATGAACCTGTGATAGTGTGGCTGATCTGGTTAGGTCCTGGTGTAGATATGTGGGCAGAGTTGGCACCGAGGTGTGTTGTATGGATTGGTTCCTGAGTTAGAGTTACTGTGGTGTGGTGTATAGTTGCGGTGAGAATTTGCTTCAGGTTGGCAGGTCGTCTGTGGGTGAGGACTGGCCTGCCTCCCAAGGCCTGCAAAAGTGAGGGATCATTGTCCAGGATGGGTTGTAGATCACTGATGATGCTTTGGAGAAGTTTTAGCTGAGGACTATAGGTGATGGCCAGTGGTGTTCTGTTGATTTCTTTGTTGGGCTTGTCTTGTAGTAGGAGGCTTCTGGGTACATGTCTGGCTCTGTTAATCTGTTTCTTCACTTCCCCGGGTGGGTATCGTAGTTTCAAGAACGCTTGGTGAAGATCTTGTTGGTGTTTGTCTCTGTCTGAGGGGTTGGAGCAAATGCAGTTGTACCTTAGTGCTTGGCTGTAGACAATGGATCGTATGGTGTGTCCGAGATGGAAGCTGGAGGCATGAACGTAAACATAGTGGTCAGTAGGTTTTCGGTATAGGATGGTGTTTATGTGACCATCACTAATTTGCAACGTAGTGTCCAGGAAGTGGATCTCTTGTGTAGACTGGTCCAGGCTGAGGTTGATGGTGGGGTGGAAATTGTTGAAATCACGGTGGAATTCTTCCAGAGCCTCCTTCCCATGGGTCCCGATGGTGAAGATGTCATCAATGTAACGTAAGTAGAGAAGGAGCGCTAGTGGACAAGAGCTGAGGAAGCGTTGTTCCGGGTCCGCCATAAAAATGTAGGCATACTGTGGGGCCATGCGGTTGCCCATAGCGGTGCCACTGGTTTGGAGGTATATATTGTCACCAAATCTGAAATAGTTGTGTGTGAGGATAAATTCGCAGAGTTTAGCCACCAGTTATGCTGTGGCATCATCAGGGATATTGTTCCTGACAGCTTGTATTCCATCTATGTGTGGGATGTTGGTGTAGAGAGCCTCTACACGGTGGCTAGGATGGTGTTTTCTGGAAGATGACCAATGCATTGTAGTTTTCTCAGGAAATCAGTGGTATCTTGGAGATAGCTGGGAGTGCTGGTGGCGTAGAGTCTGAATAGAGAGTCCACGTATCCAGACAGTCCTGCAGTGAGAGTGCCAATGCCCAAGATGATGGGGCGTCCAGGATTTCCAGGTTTGTGGATCTTGGGTAGTAGATAGAATAACCCTGATCGGGGCTCTAAGGGTGTGTTTGTGTAGATTTTTTCCTGTGTTTGTGTAGAGAGTGTTCTGAACAGTTTCTTAGTATCAGAGGGATAGCCGTGTTAGTCTGAATCAGTTTCTTAGTATCAGAGGGGTAGCCGTGTTAGTCTCCTTGCTGCTTTTGCAGTTTCTTAGTGTATCTCCTCAGCAGAGAGCTGGGAGTTAGAATAGCTAGGAACCGGTCCCAACTCTACCACAGATTCTCTGTGTTTTTTATCAGAATAAGAAGTAACCTCTCTGTGCCTCGGTTTCTCTGTGTAAAATAGGGATAATAGTGGGCATGTCCTTTGAAATCTTTGAGTAAAAATGCAATAAGCATATAAATATCCATTTTATTTGCAATAATTTTTTCCAGAACAGTGCTAGATCTGATTTTCAGCACTTTAAGACTACAGCAGAAGTGGCACTGGCCACGCAGCAAGTTGATATGGAAACTGTGATGATTACAGTATTTTAATTAAATCAGCTCACGTTAACTTTCAAAGAAAGAAGAATGTAAAGAGAGTTTCATTTCATTATCCCCTTTTTAAATTAGGAAAAACATTTAAGAAATCACATTAAAAGGCTCAAGTTTATAAGGTGGGCAAAGTTAGGTTGTAGATATGAGCTAAATGTCACTGAGGATGAAGTGGAAGAATAACTTATATGTTGGTGCAAATTATAGCTATTGTAACTGTCCTCCAGTTTTTCTTAGGGTCACAAAATATGAGGGAACACAGGCAGGAAGGAGTATGATTAATATATAAAGAACACGTTTATATTTCTAACATTTTATTATGTTATCTCACTGCATTTCAGGCCAGATGCCATGCATATGGTGACTTAGACTCCCAGATTTGCAGCATGTTACATTGGAATACAGGTCTCTTAACAGCCATTACCGAAATACGATATAGTGTAACATTTTTTTCTTTAAAAAGTTGACAGTATTCCTGATATCTGTATGAGAGGTATTGATGGGGCTCCACTTAAAGAGCTGGGGGGGAGAATAATTACCCATGTGATGACTGGCAGCAACTTGTCCTTAGCTTTATTAACTCATTTTAGGAACTATCGTCTTTCCACTTTGTACATTTTTTGCTTGTCTAGTTTACATTGAGGAATGTGCCTGCATATGCCGCCTTGTGTGGGCATATTGTAAAGCTTAGGCTACACTCACCTGTGAATGGCTCAGGACTGCAATACCACTGAGTTTACCACCTACCTGGTTGTTGGCTTTTGCACCAGAATTTAATTTTAAGTGAAGTTTGAATATCAATTGATTTGAAGCCTAGTATGTTTATGTGATGAAATTCAGCATGATTACTTTTCATAGCTTGTTGAATATTTTGGATGTCTCAAACATTGTCACCATTACTTCAGTCACACTTTCTTTTCTAAGAATCACACTGTGGTCACCATAGATTGAGATAATTAATGTCAAAATAGTAGTAGTGTTAAAAAAAAATGTAATGGAACACATGCGCCTCCATGCAGTTAAAATGATTAAAAACAACAAATGGTCATAAGACATTTTTTTTCAGTTTTTTCCTAGTGGATTTTTTTTAAGACAAAAAAGTGAGTGTGTGGCATTCCCCTTTCCCATTTAAAAACAAAATAAAAATGTTGAATTTTTTTGTTAAAATTTGTTCCTTTTTAAATGTGTTTTGTAGGTAGCATCTTCACTAGATACTAGAACTGCTGTATGTGTAGATAAACCCAAAGTATGAAAAGAGGAACTTGCATAATCAAATAACTTTTAGAGTGATAGATGCCTTTTTATAGTAATAAATTGAACTACACATAAACACATTATCAAATGCATCCCAGCTGTAACCGGTTAAATCATTGGCGCAACAAGCCATCAAAACAATCGTTAGACTAAAACTACCAAATAAAATTCATCTGTTTTTCCTGATATCCTTCTTGTTGTGTCTCTCTTACCGCTGCCCATCAGCATAGAACTGGAGTGCCTTCAATGTAAAGCCAGTAGCAGTAGATTTCATGGAGTCTTGAGCGTTTCTTGAATTCTGGTACATTATTTGGTCTTGATGTGTCCCTTTTAATGATGTTCCTTTTACCCCATATTTAATAGCAAATCTCTGTTGGGTTTATATCAGGATTGTTAATTATGAATATGATGGATGAGAGTCTCACTCTTATGACTTCATTTTTAATGGAAGAACATAGTGATGTTTGGTTTTTTCCATAGCCTTAGAGCTGTGCATGACACTTTCAGAGCATGCTGTATGTGCATACTGCACATCTCTACCAGCTTAGCTGCAATAGCCTTGAGTCACTCAATTGTTGTTTAAATACAGTTTTAACAGATGTAAGTTGTTCAATTGGATCATGTTATTGGATTTTGCCAGGGATTGCTTCCATATTATTGGTCTTTGCCAGGGATTGTTTTTATGTTATTGGCCTTTGCCAGGGATTGCTTGCTACATGTCAAAATGGCTTACTCACATTTCCAAGGAACATACACTGTATTTGCAGATTGCTTTACAGGCTTGTACTGTCTCTCATTAGAGACACATGGATGAAGCATGTTGAATTAGCTAAGTATTTGATGCCATTGTTTCCAACTGCCTCCAGAACGGAAAAGTGATGAACTCTCATTTTTATAGGAGAGAGAGCTGGAAAAGGGTCCTTTATTGTGCCATGGAGTACTTTGCTTGATTTGAAATCCTGCCCATCCTCTCATGATTTACTCTTCTATCCAGAGAAGAGTGAGATGCCTTCTCTGAGTGCCCTGTGGAAATTGTTTGAGTGGTCTACAGAGCTTCTGCTGGAGCGCCTATATTTTTAGGAACACTGTAGGTCTATGGAGTTAAATCATTACAGTATATAATAGATGGAACTTTTAACTAAATCAACGTACTGTATTTTAATGAAGAGCATCTTTTAAATGTGAATGTGTTATCTCTACATGTGGGTGGGGTGTGTATTTTTTATGGCAGTGTGTGGAGTGGGTTGCAAACAGCCAGAGTCCTATTCATTTGATTTTTTTTAAAAATTGGCTTTTCAAATACTAAATTGTGAAAATGAACCATTCAAAGTCTATTTATAAATTTCCCAGATGTGTGGACCTATTAGACTTTGTCGGGTACCCGTGTCACAATTGTTTACTGATAGGCACATAGAAGCAAATCTCAAGATGTGTCCAGCCTCAGAGAATTTTAAATTGTTGCAGTAGTCTGTGGCGTAATTAGGGCCCTGTGTAAACCACAGGTATAAATAGACTTCACAGGATAATTATGGTCAAAACACCGATCTCCCAGATTGCGCTTAGTTCATTTCTTTTTAAATTCATAGAGATGTGCATATTGTTTAAAGATCATCCTGATAGACTTCAATCAGACTAGTGTTACTCTAAGCCTAACACAGACTTCCACAGCACACCCAGGTTCACTTCTGCCTGCCTGCACTTCTCTTACTCCATAGTGCATAGCTCAATCACTTCTTGATTATTGTCTAACCTTTGCTTCCATCTTTTTTTCATAGCACAAAATCTGGCATCAACATGTTCTCTAGACATTCTTTATATTTAATAGTACTTGTTATAGGGGTTTTCAAATGATTAATTAATATTTGTAATGGACGCCATGGGGAAAGGTGGTGTATAAGCACGATTAGTATGGTTTAGCAGTTTCTCAGCCAGTGGTATGAGTACCCTTAGTCTGGAATAACTGAAATTTGGAGAAAAATGAATTTTTAGTGTTTTATTATTTTTGTACTTTTTACACCCAAAAATTTCATATCCCACCCGGCTTCAATTTAGTTGCTTAAACAAATGTGTTGCAACGGTAGAAAAAAAAATTGTGTGTCTGAAAACTGTAGGTACTGGAGGTACTTACAATTTAAAAAAAAAAAAGGTACTTTATTTAAAAAAAAAAAACGGTTGAGAAATACTGGCCTAACAGAATGAAAATGGCATGAGGAGTTAGGAAGTTGAAAATTCTTATCCAAGACCTGACATTGATTTTGTGTGGATTTAGGTACTTCACTTCACCTCTTTGCTTCAGTGTCTCAACTGTAAAATGGGAGTAAGTCTATTTACTTACCTCCCCAGATTGCAATTATTAACATCAATGCAGCTTTTTCATCACATTTAAGGTGAAAAAGAATCACAATAATCATTTAGCTGTACAACTCAGGCCATTGGAATTTGCCCTGTGATTCCTTCAATGGAGGGAACTCTTCTATTACAGATGTGAGTAAAGTGAAAACCAGTAATAACTTGAGAGGAGCACATGGAGTTACATTGTTATAAATTGGGTTCTAATTTAAATATTGCTTTGGGATGCTGACTTTCATAGACCCAGCTTGTTTGTTAGGTATGGAATCTCCAAAATAGCCTTTATACATCAGTTTTATATATTAGAAATGTATCAGCAATGTCCGTGATGGGATTTAAAATAAATGCAATGGATAATAAATTCTTGGAGGTTAGGTCCATCAATGGCTATTAGTCAGAACGGGCAGGAATGGTGTCCCTAGCCTAAGTTTGTCAGAAGCTGGGAATGGACAACTGGGGATGGATCACTTGATGATTGCCTGTTCTGCTCATTTCCTGACATTGGCCACTGTCAAAAGACAGGATATTGGGCTAGATGGACCTTTGGTCTGAGCCAGTATAGCCATTTTTATGTTAATGTGATCCTAATTCAAACTTTAAACAATACTATTTTAAAAAGACAAGCATGAAAGACATCCTGTAGGGTTTTAATGACAGAATATTACAGCACCTCTCTGATATTTCATATGAAGTATAGTAAATGCAGTGTTCATAAATATATATGTTGAGTGACTTCTGTCATTGAGGTTTCTATACATCTTCATTTGTAGCAAATAAACGTAACATGATATAAAATACGTGCCAGCAAGGGAGAGGTCACATTTTTTATTTCTTTGTGTGCATAACAGCTGAAATGGGAAACATGGCAGGCTCCCTGTATTTCAAGAATGGAAAACATTGATGTAACAAGGTTGATTTAGTAAGTGATTATTTGTGACAAAAGGATTTATATCCTAGTTGCTGATGACCTTCTAGGTGACCGCATTTGTTTTAAGAAGGTAAAATGTGTCAGTAATGTAGTGCACATAAAAATCTCTATTCTCCACCTGCATCGTATTAATACAACACTGGCCATTCCTGGTTCTTATGAAGGAAATAACACTGTATGCTATGCTGATTATTTATTTGTTTCATTCCATGCATTTACAAATGCCCAACACAGTAATCTTTCAGGTACCTGCAAGTATTAGAGTCCCATTTACTTCAAGGAGAATTCTGATTGTTCGGTGTTCTTGAGGACAAAGGAAGGTAAATAAAAACAAAACAGAACCAACAATATTGTCAAAGTAAGAGTTGCATGGTAAGTGAAAAACCAGCAATTTCCAAAAAGTAGAAGATGCTGTATTCCGTTCTTCAGTAGCATTGTTTGTTTGTACTATTGTAGTACATAGGATACTTTGCACTAGCTGCTATACAAGTATAGAACAAAAAGACAGTCCCTGTCTCAAAGAGTTTACAATCCAAGTACAGCCGCTCCCCGAGTTGCGAACGGTTGAGTTACGACCGTTCGCACTTACGACCAAAGCTCCCATGGAGCGGTCGTAAAGGCGGTCCCCGAGTTACAAACGCGACCAGCGCTTACGAACAGCGCGGTCACGTGTAACTCAGTGGGGTCCGAGTTATGAACGGATCGAGTTACGGCCAAGTGTTTGGTCCATAACTCGTTCGTAACTCGGAGAGAGACTCTATAAGACAAGAGACAACAGATGGCTACAGACTCACCAATCATACAGAGAACATCCTTGCCTTCCCACTCACCTCTCTCTTTCAAAAAGAGGTGTTATTTTTTTAGAGGGTGTTGGTTCCAGCACAGTGCTCAGTGCTCTTGTTTCAGCTCAATACTCTTCTGAATATTCTAGTTGGGAAATAATTTTTCATCACATGCTCTAGCTGAACAGTAGATTTGGGTTGAAGGGTTTGTCTGAGAACAGTAGCGTGCTTCTCTTATGTTCTTAGACATCCAGGTGACAGCATTGGTATTGTATGTGAACATAAGAATGGCCATATTTGACTGTGTCTGAGAGTGCTGTGTCTTCCAATAGTGGATAATGCCAAGGGCAACAGGAAATGAACAGAACAGTAATCATTAAGTGAGTATTTGCCTGTTTCAATAGAAGTTTCATTTCTTAGCTCATTCAGACTACAAAGCCCATGGCCGCTATTATTAATGTCATGATTTGCTAGATGAGAATCCCTGTCAGTAGGATGATGTCTTTTCCCTAATCATGTGCAAAGGCTAGGAAACGTATTCTTTCCATTTTACAAATGGGTAATTGAGGTAGAGAACAGTTAAGTGACATGCCAGAGAAAGTCTGTGGCGGAGATGAAACCAAATATCCTAGCTCCATGGTGTCCTTTCTTTTCATATCACCAGAAGAGCTCATAAGTCCTTTGTACAAAGTAGCAAAGTTTGTTACAAATATGGTAACCTCTTCATTTTTTATTTCTTACTAAGATTATATTCAGAAAGGAAAAAATGTTCTGGTTTTTTCTTACTTGCAATCTGTATCTTATTATTTATCTATTGTGGGTCAAAATGGTTCCTGATGTATATCTGTTGAAGCCAAAGGAATTACGTCAGGAATGAATTTCACTCAGTATATTTAAATAAAACACTAGTAAATTGCTATTTTGTCTACAACTGTCGGTACGGTTTGTTAGAAAACAAAACAAAAAGGGAAATTCCTTATGCATCACATATGACAGTAGCCCAAGTAGCATAGGTACCAGAGCCAAGTTTATATAACTCTAGTTATTGTCAAGTAATATTACTTAGTTACTGCAGTGATGAGTGTTGTAGAAAAGATAGATATATAAAAACTGACTTAGAAATGTAGCATAAACATGACATAGTTGCACTCTGCTATTCCTCAGTATGTATATAGGATAAAATGTCTATTATTTAATGTTTAGAGAGCTGGTACAGTAAAATGAATTGTATCTAAAGTAAAAACGGTTACAGTGGATGACCACAAACCCATATCAGTTGTGTTGAATATGATTGTATAACAAAAAGTAGTTAAAATGTCCTCTGCTTTCAAGTCACGATGGTTGTCATTTGATTAAATAATAGTGCATTCCGTTTGATGTCTTGTCTTTATTATTCACGGGCACATCAGTGTATATGTCTTATCTTTGTATAAAATGCTGCTGGCAATCAAGTATTCATACAGGTTCTTATGTACATGCCTGCAACACACATGCTGTACATGTCGTGTGTGTGTGCGACTTGTGCCATTTTAATTATTCCTCTTAATTATGATACATTCATCAAATTGGAGAAAATCATCGTTCAGGTACAAAAAGAAACTGCTTAGTATTTGAAGGAATTTGATAATTTTGTTGTGGTTCCTGGCTTGGCAGGTGGTAATAATGCCTTTGCCAGCACTGTCAAAATATGAAAATTAAAGTGACGATGGGTTTTAATGAAATCCATTTGACAAATATAATTAAGGTGTTTTAATATGAAGCCCTGTAATAAAGACTACCGGTGGACTCCCTGAGGTCCTGACTAATTGTGTAGATTGCTTTTAAGCTTTGAATAGTTTTATTGGATAATGAACTGTTAAGAAGTGTTAGATCTTTCTTAAGCAGAATTTGGTTTGAAAAAGAAGAGGAGAGACAGGCCTGAGGTGTGGCATTTTAAACATAATTAGAAGAGAGATTTAAGTTAACATCTTTGATCTTGCTGTCAGTTTTTGATTAGAGCTGTAAATGCTTTAATCAAGTGTAGTGTAGTCATTATATTTCTAACTGTTTTTAAACTGTGAAATTACTAAGACACTGACATCAGTTTAACACATTTTGAAAATTTGCAGCAAAGTTGTGTTTGTAAATGGGTGTTTATATTAAAATGTCAGGCTGCAATGATTTACCAATTTAATGATAATTGCATAATTATAATATTTTGTGGTGAACAAGTAATTTTTCTAAGATAAAGTGTAATGTGCTATAATTGACGAGAACATGCTACTTGTTTTTTTGTTTTAAAATCTGACCATTTTTCAACTGAAAACCCATTCCAATTTAGAATTATTGTGTTGAAAATATGTAGACCGTGAAATACATTTTACACTGTCATTATGCCTTATGTAGCTCTCTAGTAAAATGTATATCTGTAGATATGTTATAAAACTTAGCACCCATTCAATAATGCTTTTTCTGAGTTGAGCTCATTGTTTAGAAATCTTCACGTCTACTTTATAGACTGGGGAACTGAGGTACAGATAGTTCAATATATTACTGTCATGGTTACACTCCAAAGTAATGACAGAGCCATCAGTAGGATGTCTGCTCCCCAGTGCTGTGATCTAATTACAACTTCGAAATTAATAGCTCAAAAACTCTTGTGTTGGAAAGGGTTAGAAAATTGTGCTGAAGACTTAAATAGCCAAAATGTCAGTGATAATCTCTGAGTATTTTACCGTCTTCTGTGGACTTTTAACTAACTTGATTGTCCCCAGTTGAACGCAGTGTCTTCTCTTGCTTTGAGTCTAGGAGTGGGAGTGAGCAGTCCCAGTTTCTCTACCTGGTTCAAATATTGCTTTGTGGAATTGATTATTTGAGGTGCTGAGCATGAATGAAAATCAGTGTACACAATGCTTGGGCACCTCAGGCTGTGCGTTTCCCCAAGTTGCCCCACAAGGCAGTAAAAGAATCTCTGGGTACATAGGCAATTTGCCTAACCAACTATGTGCGCCACCACAGCCAAACTACTGTTTTTAAGTGCACAAGCTGCAGCAAATCTTATTGGTGTGCGTCTACCAAAGCCGGGAGTCACACCTTCCAACTGCTGTGTAGGGATCTAAGCGACGAGTCAAGTCACTGCTCAACTAGTTGCTTCTACCCTGCGCTACCTCTGCACAGGCAGTGGAGGGGACAGAAGCTAGTACTGGGGAGGAGGAGCTGGTTTATAAGCCAATTCCCCCCCCCAGTACCAGCTCTGCAGGGGGGGGTAGGGAAGGGAGAGGTGCAATGGGGGACCGGGTACGAGCCTCTGCCTTTAAATCTACTAAGAGCCGCCTGGGTCTTACTAAATTTAAAAGGCAGACCCACAGCAGAGTTGTCTCCTGGGGCTGGGAGCTAACCCTGCTGAGGCTCTGCAGTTTCCTCCCTTATCAACTAATCAAGTAGTCGATGGAAACTCAAGTAGCTTATTAAATACAATTTAACATCCTTACTGCTGTGTAGACGTACCCTAAATCTTAGTGACAGAAGGTATCAGCAATCCATTAGAAGAGCTGATAGACCGCTTAAACCCCATGTGAAGGGATTAAGATGATGTTCCTAAAATGTGATTATGTTCTGAAAAGTGGCATTATGGAGAAGTCTGTTTGCTACTGAATGTGATCAGTAAAAGGAATTGTTTTCTCCCTCCCCCCCCCCCCCCCCTGCTCTAATGTCCAGCTCTACAAACTCAGCTTGGAACTTAAAAAACAACAAATGGTCTGGTAGCACTTTATAGACTAACAAAACATGTAGATGGTATCATGAGCTTTTGTGGGCACAGCCCACTTCTTCAGATGATCTGGGCATCTTAAGAAGTGGCTATGCCCATGAAAGCTCATGATACCATCTACATGTTTTGTTAGTCTATAAAGTGCTACCAGACCATTTGTTGTTTTTTAAGTTTATCTTGTATAGACTAACTCGGCTACCCCCTGAAGCTTCTCAACTTGGAACATTAGTGCAAGCCGAGTTCTTTTTTAATTTCTCACATCATCCCTATTAAGATTTAGCAGTTCTCAGCTATTCCTCTGAAACTCCGTTTTGTTTAAATGGAGTTCTCTGAAGTAATTAGTTGTTTTCAGTATGTTTGCACGAGTGTCACTGAGAACAGAATGTATTCCTGATTTTTGGAATTGACTGATTTTGGTTGACTCTGAGTACAGAGAGAAATCAGAATGTTAGAGTAAGATGGTGTAATTAGAACCATACTGTGTAAGTGGTGCACATAAGATCTCCAAACAATATAGAATAGCAATTGTGCCATCCATAGATATGGTACTCCCATTGAATTACTTGTAGTATTTACTTATTTACAGACTAATTATTTATCAAATAGTTATACTAAATCACTAATACATTTCTGCTTATCTTAGACACCTTTGGCCCCTATTCCCATAGAATCTGAGCACCTCCCTTCTTTAATACATTTTCCTCACAACACCCTTGTGAGGTAGGACAGTACTTTTATCTCCATTTCACAAATGGGAAACTGAGGAAAGAGAGGTTTACGGGCTCACCCAAGATCCAACTGGAAATCTATGGAAAAGCAGAAAATTGATCATACATCTCCACAGTTCTGTTGTAACAGCCTAATCCCTGGACCATCCATCATCTCTAATCCTCATCCTTCCATTTGCAAATGGAGGCATCACGTTTCCAGACAGAGTGTGCTGATGGATGGAAGGGACAGCCTTCTGATTTCTGAGCAAAAGTCACTCTCCTGGGTAAAGTGGCATGCATTAGACATACTGATTTTTTCCAGTTGTAAAATACATGCGGAATACACTAATATTACGTTGAAGAGTTTAAAAAGTTGTCACTTCCATTTTCATGTGGAGCTGAATAATTTTGAATACATTTTGCCTCCTCTCATATGTCCACTTTTCTTTTTGTTAAAGTCTCTTTTACTAAGCAGCCTTTTAAAAAAAATAACTCAGTACTTTGAGACTGCAGCTTTTCACTGCAGTCTATATGTATGGCTTTTTTTGTTTTCAAGAAAGAGTTTGTGGGTAAAGGGAAGTGGGAAATCTATTGAACGGACTAGCTCATAAACATTTCCTCGGCCCTGCTAACATATGCTGATGTGTTAGCGTTTTGTCGTGTTTGTAATTTATACCTATTAAACCTTTGTTTTGTCTATTACCGACTCCAGGGCTTTTGGTTGCACTTATTGTCAGTAACAAGCATTTCATTATTATATGGGAAGGAAATGGTTTCAGTCACTTCTACTGTACCCAAAAACGAGAATGGGATTTGCAAATGATAAATGGGGAAGTTGACTAGCTAACTAATAAAGATTTGTCTTAATCAAGTATGATTTGTCAGAACAGGAGCGCATGAGGGTCAGGGCACATGCAATGAATAATACAGCATTCACAGGAGAAAAGAACCAGGCAAAAGGCCTCATAAATATGCTGCGATTACGCACTGCTAATTCGTATTCAAAGAATGAGTTCACTGAAGCTAGCTCCTAGGTTGCTGAGCTGTTCACTTGCCTTTTCGGTCTCTCCAACGTATAACAAAAGTTTTTGTTAAATTTTCTTTCTTAGTCCTTAGTTTTATTTTTTGCACAGAATAGATGTCCCTGCTTTTTGGTTAGTAGTTTGAAACATAATTTATAATGTAATTAATCTTTTTGTTTTTCCCTAAAGTCCAGCACTTCATCTTTTTCATTTAAATAAGAATGTGGGTGCAACAGAAAATATGTTCTCCTTGTACTCATCAGCAATACATATCAAATGTGAAAGTCCAGTTAAAAAGCTCTCTATATCTATGGAAATAATGAAGATCAATCATGCAAAGAATGCCTGTAGTGTTGCCAGAATTTGTAACTTTCTAGATTCAGTTTATACAGGATACATGTCCATGAATATGTCCATGTGAGGGTAGATTGGAATAAACCCAAATATCTTAATATTTGATTTTGGATTTGTTTGTATTAGTTTGGGTAACTGGCTGTTATGTGCTTTGAGATGTGTTTATTGCATTGAAGATGACTGAGCTGAGCCAGCCATATGAATTTTCAGTCTCAAGTTGCCAGATGCAGGAATTGGCATATGATGGGTTTCTCTCAAATCTGACCTGTTTGGGGTCTTTGCAGGCAGCAGTACTCTGGGGTCCAAAGTAATTGCTTACATATCCTGTTGCTTAAGCTGAAGTTGTTGAATAAAGAAATGTGGAGCCTTTTGCCTTGATTTACCAATTTCAGTTCAGTCCAGATTACATGCAACAAAAATTCATTGTCATCTCAGGGCTGCTTAGGGATTTGGGTGAAATTAGAAGATAGTCTTGGTCCATTTTCTTGGCACAGACTAGGTGTGATCAGGATTGTGTTGGACTTGCCACCTTTGGGGCTGTCCAATTGGAGAGGTCAATAATTGAGTGAGCTACCCTTTACATCCAAGAGATTATGCCATCTGGAAGGTACCTTAGTAAAGCAGCATGCATTGCCTTAACTGGACCTGTTGTCTGGATGAATAGAGGACTAGAGTTTCTAACATAGGTTAGTCCCTTACACTAAGTATAGCAGAAAGGAAAAATGAATGTAAAAAAATATTTTGACTTCATACCAGTTCATTCACTTAAATTAGAGATTGTAAATGGGGCAGCAGGATATTTGTCTTCATTGCACTCAGAGAGGTGCTTTTATTAACAGTTGCTTAAAGAAGGAAGAGAAGATTTGAAGGGTGGATTTTCGTACAGATGAGTATTACTGAACTAGCACATAGCTAGAACAATGGCTGGACTTCAGTATAGATATGCCCTCAGTAGAATCAAAGCCTACCACCTCCTGTGATCAATGCTGTGAGGATGTTAGCAAGTGAGCAAAGATAGATATGTGATGGAAGCAGTCAGAAAAAATGATCAGTTGGTGAAAAATGGGTGTATTTAATCCCAGTAGATTGATGCATGTGAGAATTTTCAAAAAGGTCAGAAGCTTCAGAAAAAGAAGAGGCTACTACTGGTTGGACCTCCCATGTCTGGCACCCTCCGGACGTGACTGGTCTCGGATGAGGGATTTTGCCGGACCAGTGGGGGTCATTTTTGGACCCCTGCCACTGGCCCCTCTGGCTGCTGGCTTCCCAGCCGGCCCCCCACCTCCTGCTGGCCCCGCTGCCCTGCGAGCATTCTAGGCAACCATTGCTGCCAGGACTCTGCTGGGGCTCCGTGAGCAGCCACATGCCAGGTCTCCCAACCCCTCAGGGCAGCCTCACTGCCACATGCTGGGCAGCCCTGCTGTCAGCTCCCTGCAGGCAGCCCACTGCCTGGACAGCCCTGCAGGAAACCTGCTGGAAAACTGCTGGCCCTCCTCTGGGACTCTCTGGTCTGCTGAACCGTGGATATTGCCAGACCAGAGAATCCAGGTTAAGAGAGTTTCAACCTGCAAAGGTCAAGTTACCGGACCTGTCTTATGTCTTCAACCTCTGATGCCATTTCCTATTACTTCTCATTCATATGATTCCCAATTCTGGGAGAGAGGATGTGATGACAGGTTGGTTTTAACTTGTTCAGTTCGCTCCTAAAGGTATTGATGTAATTTGGCCTCTTTCTCATATACTTCTTCTTCCCTATTTGTTATCTTTTGTACAAAGCAGTGAGTCTGAATTTTTAATTTCTCTAATCTCTGGATCAAAATACCATGTTTTTGTTTTTTTTCCAATAAAGTCAATTTTATGAACTTTCATCATAGCTCATGGTAACGTTTTTCTTTTAAAGACCTTTGCATTTTTAAGATAGGTTGAGAATTGTGTTGGGTTTTTTAAAAAAATTTGTTTTGCTTTCACAGAGAGACCAACAAGGCAGCGTGTTTTATCCTATCTTGTAACCAAAGCCATGAAAATACAAAATATTTTGGCTATCCATTTTATAGCTTATCAAAGGTGATAGTATGTATCCTCTATAAGATGTAATTTAGCTAGTGCTGTATTGTATATAATAACAATCAGACTTCTAGTTTATACTGTTTTAATACAAGTACCCAGCAGCAACCCGTTTACTGCAGATACTTAGACATTTTAATAGCAAAACTTTCTCACTTCACTATGCTGCATTCTTTTACAATATTCTCTTTATTGGCTTATATCAATTATCTACAGGATATCAGTAATATCCTGTCTTTGTCATTCAGTAACCTAAAGATCAAAATCTCACTGTCTCTATATTAGCTCTTCAAATAAAATGTATATCAACATTGAAATATATATGAAATGTGTAACTGAAAACTTGTAAATTTACAAGGGTCTCCACTTATAGAACCATACTTATGGTCAAGCACTTTATTAGCTTTCAGGTACCTAAGCTTTTCTCTCAACCCTGAGCTCTTTTGCCTCTTTCAGTATATTTTTCAAGTCTCTACAGTTGCTTGTTGTCACCTCTGAATAGGGTTGCCAGATAGTTGAAACAAAAATACTGAACACCTGCCCCCCCATCTCTCCCCCCCCCCCAAAAAAAAACACCGGGGAAAAATTCTGTTGAAGGAAAAAAAAGGGAGGGAGACCAAAGTTGTTGAGCAAAAAAATAAATAAATTTAAAATAAAACAGCATGTCCCCTTTAAGACTGAGTGCAGGGGTAGGAACGGGAACGAGCAATTGAGCACTAAGACCAAGAAGAGTCATTGCTTCCCCTTTGTCTTTTTGCCGGCAGCCTGTGGAACCAGGTGAACATGAGGTCTGAGGTCAGGGGGTTAGGGGTGTTGGAGATCCGGGGGGGGGAGGCCGGGTGCTAAATGTTTGTAGGGTTGCCAGGTGCCCGGCATTTTCACCTCCTGGCTGGGGAAAAAAAATCAGAAAATACATCTTAGGTGTCCGGTATTTTCTGAATTTTTTTATCGGACAGGAGGCAAAAATACCGGACTGTCCAGGCAAATACCGGACTCCTGGAAACCCTACCTCTGAAACATGGCTCACACACAGTATTTTGCAGAAAATTGTGGGTTTTTTGCAGAAATACTTATTAATGTTTTCACCTGCCCAAAATCTTAACTCTCCAAATTTTAACCTGAGCAAAATGTGACAACTATATCAGAACAGGGCTGCCACTGCCAGAACAGTCCCTTGCAACAAGAATTCCCCTTGCAGTAACCTCCCTCTGTTCTCCCTCTTCTGGGCCCCTTGCAGGTCCCCCACAGCCTTTCTTATTAGTCTAACCATCCTCCATTTGAGGCTGGTTCAATGGCCAAAACAATTCCAAACACACCCAGTTAAGTCCCTCAGTGCAGTCTAAAAGCTCATACGTACTCTGGCTTTTCTGGCAAACACATGGAGCTCTTCACTGCTCTACACAGGGTCACTTCTCAAATCTGTCCCCTCCTAGAATTTAGCTCTCTGGCTTCCTTCTCTTATCAGCGTCTCCTCTGTTCTAATAGGAAGGCATTCTGTATACTGCCTTGTTCCAGGGAAAGCTGCTCCCAATTGACTGAAAAAAGGAAGGATGCACTCATCCCATATCCTTAGAGGAACCTTTCCTAAGGTTTTTCCCATCCAACTCGTAATTTCCTGAGGCTGCTTCCTCTTTTCTGCTTACAAAGCATTTCCTGGGCCTTTGTTGATTTCAACTGCCTGGATCAGAGTCTTTTGGTGTGCTCTTAAAACACCAGTAGACCCCAGCACATAATTTTTGAAACAAAATACCTCCAAACTCAAAGATCTTAACTGGTTTTTTTGTCCATTTCAGTACCAACTACAAATACATTCCTCTTTCGGAAACTATCATAGACTTGATACATGCTCCTTTTAGGTCCTGATTCTAGAAATCTCTTCTATTTAACAAGGACATTTAAGCATATGGTTAGGTGATTTCCTGAAATGGGGCCTTTGATTTTCCCCACTCTACTATCTTCTTCTCCTCAATAGGCAGCAGCTTTTCTACCTGTCTACAACTTTCTTAATTCTTTAACGTTATCTCTGCTTCCCATTCTACAGTCAGTCCATCAGACTCCCTCTCTCACCTCTGTTTGTACGTCTGGTTTGTGTATGTATTGTATGTATAACACAAATATGAAATTGTACTGAATGAGCCTCTCTACACAAAGGTGACATTTCCATATAAAAGATGCTGTTTAAAACATACATTGTCTTAAGTTTTTGATCTCCATTTTAGTAAGGTTGAAATGAGCTGTTTGAAGAGGTGGCGTGTGCTTTTATTTGTGTATAAAACACATCCTGAAAAATTGTGTAAGTCATATGTATGTACTTCTCCTCTCCTCTCCCCCCCCCCCTCCCACGCACAGTGCAATAATTGATGTCCTATCCAGTTTGTTTTGTTCTTTTTAATGCTGATGTAATATCATGCATCAGGCACATCACACAATTTTGTTTGCTTGTTTTCTTTGGTTTCAAACCGCTTAAGCATTTATTTACCTTTTAGGCTAGACTGATTTTGAAAGAACCTCTCTAATCACTCGAGTCAATAATACACATTTTTAAAGAATGACTAATGTATTTACCTGAGAGACCAGTATAGCTGTGAATGAGCTTTTCCAGTCTATTGAATAAATAAATATGCATTTTATAAATTCCATGGAAGGATTTGGGGGGGCTTTTTGCATGAAAAAGAAAATAGACTCCAGCAGAAATAAAGTCTTAAACCTGTGATGTAAATTCACTGTTTGAGGGATGCTTTCAAGTAACTTTGTATGGTTTTTGTTTTGCATTCTCTCAATATCCTGTTAGCCCCTCCAGGTCTTTCCTCCTCTATTTGGTAAATTGCTTCCAACCCCTATTTTTGAATAGGGCTGTCATGAACAGGACAATTAATTCCACAACTTCAACCTATATCAACCATATCATATCAACGCATCTTTATTTCTGCATCTGATCATGTGCAAAACTTTGGGAAGTGATATTGTAATCTTTTCCTTGCACAACCTGCCCATATAGAACTAAACATTATTTGAGAAGCCCCACAAAAAAGTGGTGCTGTCAAATTGCTCATATGAAGAAGTTGGTTTCTCCCACCTGCTTTTAACATCTTCAAGGTAACATAAATTTGTGGACTGGGAAGCCTGATATTTAAGTCTGATGCTTGCTGATGAATAGATGTCTTTGTGCTGGATTGTATATTATTATTATTATTTATTATTTATTATTCATTATCTCATTCTTAAACTGTGCTGAAATGTTTGTTCTTGCCTTGAGTCATTAAGTACATACAGGCAGTCCCCGGGTTACGTACAAGATAGGGACTGTAGGTTTGTTCTTAAGTTGAATTTGTATGTAAGTCGAAACTGGTACATATTGTAGGGGAAACTCTAGCCAAACATTTCTCCAGAGCTCAGTTTTATTCTCCCACACCTCACTTCCCTCAGTCCTTTATTCTCAAGCTGAGGTGTCTGCTGAGAAAAGCCGCTCCACGTCTCCCTGGTCTGCTGGGGGGGCGCTAGCTTCGCATCTCCCTGGTCTGCTGGAGGGAAGTAGCTAGTGCGGGGTTGCCTCACCCCGTTTGTAAGTAGGGATCCGATGTAAGTCGGATCCATGTAACCCGGGGACTGCCTGTACCTTCTACTGGTGTAAATATCTTTACACCTTTGTTTTGGGATGCACTCTGTGTCATTTTAGAACAAAATTTTATGTCACTTTCAGAATCTGACTTGACATGGGTTAATTTTAACGTAATGATTTATTTGTACCTACTGACCGTTTTTCAAAATCAACGTCGTGGCATTCCACATGCATGCTTATGTGCATCCCTCGCTTTCCAAAAAATAGTTTAAGATCAAGTGAGCGTACACTCTTAACAAAAGGCTCCATGAATACAGCACATTTACAATATCTGACAACACTTAAGCCAGGTCTATGCTGGAAGGTTGGCTTAAGGTATGCAAATCCAGCTACATAGAATACATAGCTGGAGGTGCCTTACCTTCAGCCAAGCTTGGCGCTATCTTCATTGCGGGAGGCCAATGGGAGCAAATGGTCACATTGGCTTCCCTTTCTCCTTGCTACTGCGAGGAGTACAGATGCCAGCCAAAGTTGCCTTTGGTGTTCGATTTAGCAGGTGTATGCTAGACCTGCTTAATCAAACTCCAGAGCATCAGTCTCTGGCGTGGCGAGTGAGAATGTGCCCTTAGGTTCTACATGCCTGCATCTGAACAACAACATACCTTATTTAAATGGTCGTGCTGTGTACTTGTAGTAGCTTAGTAACTGATTCAACAAGATAAGTTGTCTGAAAGACTTGAAGATGCAATCCTAGATTAAATGCATACATTCACTTCTTAGGCTACATCTACACTGTGTTTTTTGCGGAAGAGGAAATGCAAATGGAGCATTTGTTTGCATATCTCACACTCTCATTTGCATATCTTCCGATCCTTTTTGTGGAAGAGGTTTTTGCAATAAAAAGCCATGTAAGACGGGGCCATTTGTCAGAAAAACCCTTTTGCGCAAGATCTCTTATTCCTCAAAAAATGAGGTTTACAGGCTCTTGCTCAAAAGGGCTTTTTTCCAACAAATGGTCCCGTCTACACAGGGCTTTTTATCGCAAAAAACTCTTCCGCAAAAAGGATCAGAAGAAGATATGCAAATGAGAGTGTAAGATAAGCAAATGAGTGCTACATTTGTATTTCCTCTTCCACAAAAAACACACAGTGTAGACATAGCCTTAGATTGATAGAGGTTTGGATTGACAGGAAAACATCAGGGATATGAGGAATATTATGCAATATGCTAGCAAGCCACGTTGCAGTAATATCAAAACGCTGCTCCTCCGCCTGTGGAAATCCTGCAGTCTTGGAGAAAAGTGAAGAGCTGGCTTACATCATTTACCTATGTGCATTTCTCTACATTTAGTTTTTAAACATTATTGTTTTCACTCTTCTGACCTTCTGTCTACAGAAGTTTCACTGACTTTAGTGAGTGTTCTGAGAGTGGAAAAGCTATACTATAGGACCCTCAGATCAAGGGTTCAATTTATGATGCTCGAGCTGGTAGCCAGAATTCTAGTGCCACTTCTATTAGGTCTCCTCTTTCAATGTCTGCTGTTATTTTTGCTTATAAAAGGCCAAAGATCATCATATGCAGTGCTTCTAGAGTAAAACTATTCCTGTAAAATTGATGATCCATCCAATTATGTATCAGTGGAGACGGTTGGGAAGGAAATGCAGCTACCTCAGTTCTCGGACCCCTGTGCCAGTTTGAACTTCATGGCTGAAGGTTTAATCCCCAAGTATCCTATCACCAATTCAGTTTGTGATATTCTGGGTGACATGCTCTCTTTCCTTATTTATTGATGTCTTCGGTCATCAGCAATGAGAGGAAAATACGCTATTTGTCAAAACGATGGTGGATTACCCTCTGTTACCATTGATGTTTTTGTCACATTGATGTTAGAAAATATATTAAATCCTTTAAAAATCTAAGACTATGAACATGCCATTGTTAGGGGAAAAAAAGATTTGTAAAGTACAGTATCTTTCTTAAATGTGGAATATAAATAGCTGCATCATAAAAAGATATTTTTGAGTCTCGTTTGTGCAATACCCGATCATTTTAGCCAATCTGCTTTTCATTTCTTCCCATGAAAGAAACCCTACTCCTGATTCTTCTTTTTTTGTACCTACAAGCGAACACATATACCCACCAAATTTTGAATAATAAATACTTCCAGCTGACACCAGTTTGTTAGAATTTGCCCAATTTTTTTATTTTTTTAACAAAAGATATTTGTCTTTAAATAATACATATATTCACTATGTCCTTTAAGTTTACCAAATATTTGTGATGGCTAATAACCATATGATGATCTTATCCAGTGAGTGAGACTCAGTATGCAGCTGAGTCTTGAGACCCTTCTCCTCTGCCATCCACATAGCTATACTCCAACTTACAGCCTTGTAACTCAGTAACCACATATCTTCCCACATTTCACCTTTGGGAGGCATTGTATATACAGCTAAAAGTAAAGAGCTGCAAACCAGCAGGGACAAGATAGCATAATGGGGATGTCAATTCGTGGTCAGATATCTGAAGAAATATTTGTCTTACTTGTACTGTACTTGGCAACAGATCCAGCAGTATAAACTGTACTGAATAGTTTTGGTCTTTAGCTGACAGAATATATATCACTATACACTGAAATTATGAACCAAAAAAAGTCCAGGATTTCTTTGCCTCAGTTTAAAAAAAACAAAGCTTAAAGGATAATGTAGTGAAAATGTCCCTATTTAAAATTAACTACTGCTATATTCATAAATTACTAATTTGTTTTTCTGACATAGTCTCTTTCTACCACTCTAAGGGATGTCTAGACTGCACTCTAAAATTGAAATAAGATGCGCAATTTGCGCTACACAAATTGCGTATCTTTTTTCCATTTTGTTTCAAAATAAGCTTTTTTAAAATTTGGCGCATCCACATGGGACAGGAAAATAGCCTTGCTGTCTAGACATACCCTAAGAATCAAATGTTAAAATCTTGTTTATTCATGATTCAGCAACATAGTAATAGCAATGTGTGTTTGTTATTTAGAAAAATATACAATATACTTTTTTGGCAGAGGAATGTGCAAGGACTGCAGTAGGAAATTTCTTTTTGTGTCAGATTTACTATGTGGCCTGGGGCAAATTATGCCCATTTCCCCATCTGTAAAATGAGGATCATATTACTTACTTTCTTCCCTCAGGGGGATGTAGTGAGGATGGATTAATGTTTGTATAGTGCTCTAAAGATGGCAATCTCTTCTGAATACTAGATGATATTGTTTTCTTGTACTTGCATAACTATAGTAGTAGCTATTTCAGGTTAATGTGGCCCTGTGCACAGCCTTTGTGTTATGTCTTGAAGCCTGAATTTTCCCCATAATTTTGCAGTTATTGAATCAAGCATGGCTATGGAAGCAACCAGACAAAATATAAACAAGAGATGTTGCCAGTCAACTGATTACTGCGGCTGTTATCAGAAATACTGGGAGACGATCTTCAAGCTTGCTACAGATACTAAGCACATCCTGATGTGCCATCCATGGAACAAAGAAAAACACCACTTTGTGGGGGTTGGGGAAGTAACACAAAATGAAATTCTGTTATTTTAAATATCAGGTGGAGATTGGAATTCATGGGAAGAGACCTTCCACTAAAATATGTTGTTTCAGTATCTCCGTAAATGTGCTGGTATTTCTTACTAAAATCTTCCTGATATTTCCCAGCAAGGGAAATCAGGGGGCAAGACAAAGGTTAAGAACATATGAGAAGTATGAACTCCCACCCTTCAGAACAAGTATGAAATTCCTCTTTCTATTGTTGTGTAGACCAAAGGTGAACATCAATCCCTACAGCCGAAGCTATCTTATTAGACTGTCAAGGTGACAGCTTCTGGTTTATTGTTACTTCTTCAGGTACATGATATTTAAGACACTTAAACCCTGTTAGTTATTTCTTCTTTGATTGGAGTGATTAGACTATCTCTCATGCTACAGTGCTGTTTCTCTTTAAATATATTTGTTAGAATTTAACCTGGCATTACCATGAAAAAGCTGTATTTCTCATGATTTACATTTTGATTTTTGTTGTGTTTTAATGTAGAGCAGATTGGACAGGAAATGTTGGAAAACCTGAGCCAAGATAGAGAGAAGATCCAGCGTGCTCGGGAAAGGGTGAGTTTGATGATAAAGAATTGTTGGCATAGTTTTTTGTGTGCTGTGGCTAAATTCACTGTGCTAGCAGAAATACTCCAGCAAAATGATTAAAACCTTAAATAAGTCAACTATTATATCATGATATGTAATTACTACCCATTCCTACTTACTAAAAAGTAAAAGTCCAATATGTGCCTGATCCTACGAATTCCAACTAGCACAAATAGTCCCATTGAAGAAGTCAAATGCATCTGCATTGGCCAGGAAAAATTCTCCCTAATCCTGCAATTTGACCTGATAAATGCCTGCCTTGGAATTTTTTTCAAGGCCAAATTTTTTTTTTCCTGTTCCTGCCTGGAACAAGGTCAAGAAAGAATAAAGTTTTCCCAGGAAGCTAACTGGTACGGTTCCAGTCATAAGCCATCCACAGACCTGTGGTCACAAATGGAAGACCTCAAATTTCTAGTACTCGGTCTCATTATATGCCTCTTTGTTAATGATTTCAGGTCTCTGTTAGATCCATATGAGAGCATATGTCTGTAGCATGATGTCCACTCATAGATGGTGATCTTAGCTCGCATCTCTGTATATCCCGTTTTCTAAACTGTCGCTAAAAGACCAGCGATGAAGGCCATTGTACCTCAGTGGCCAATACCTTTGCAGAGGCATCATGTTACTGAGCAGAAAGATAAGACTTTTTCTATAGGACTGTGGTATGACCGCACTGAAGTGGAATATAACATTTGGTTCTTAGACCCATATTATTGAGAAGATGTTGACTAATTGGTTGGATTCAGTTCTGAGTAAAGTTTAAGTGAGTTAAATGTCTGGCTAGAAGTACATTGCTTGACTAAACATTATAGATATTATAATAGTTTCCCTCTGTTTGAAAAATGGAAATGCCATAGAACCAAAGAGTGCATTAACCTAAGATCAATGTGGGGAATAACTAGAAATACCAGGAAATAATTAAAGATTTAGTTTGCATCTCATAAAACATCTTCCACAAAAAGTGAGATTTACTAGCCTGCCAAGGAAATGATAAGAATAATGAGTTTGGAGGATTCATCCAAATGTATCAGTAAAATGGACACGGTGACTTACTACTTCCCACCATACCATTCACCTCCATCAGTTCCACCACCTTGTTTATTTCCTTCTCCCTACCTTTTTCCCATTATTTAAAATAAGCAATTTTTTAAAACTTGTGCACTTCATTGATTTTCATTTTCTGATCTCAAAGCACCTTCCAAAGGGAAGTATCATGATACCTGTGTTGCAGAAGGTCATGCAGGCCTGTCAAACAAGACCATCCCTCCCAATTCCCAGAAAAAGTGAACAAAGCTTTTTTCCACCAGTGTATCCCAAGAATGCAACTGATTATTCAATATATGAGAAATGGAGGAAGAGCTGTCTTGGAAATACTTTGTTTTAGAATAAGTGTATTTATGATTTGAAATGTATATGTTGGGTTTTCTGCCAATGCAGAGTAGAAGAGGTTGTGTTTTTACTACTCCTTTAGGATGTAGATAGATGACTTTCAAGTTTGCCTGTTTAGTCTAACTTTTCTTCTGCTAGCTTATATTTTAAGATTATCCAGTCCTGACTGCCCTCATTTTGCTAGAGAAGTTTAACCTAGGTAGTGGTAATTTCATCACTACCTTAAACAGTGATTTCCCCTTCAAGTTTGCCAAACTCCTCCAGCAAAAAGAGGGCAGATAGGACCTGATATGTAAAAGTAAAAAAGCAAGAAACCTTTTTTATAACAAAAGGAGAAAGCCATGTAACTCTCTTCCTTCATCCCCCTATGTTTGAGCCCATCATTACCCATCATAAAAGAGCAATTTTAATGTGCACACTTTTGCTTACAGTTCCCCTTTGCCATGGATAAAAACTTGATTTTGTAATAAGCTTTTTAAATATTGTAGCTAGTACATTTTTCAGTTGGATGTATCATACTGGATTCATCTGGTTTTCCAGAAGCTGTATCGGCCAGCCTTTACCTTATACATCATAAAGCATCCATGACATGGCTTTCCCAGGAGAAAGCACGCACCCTATCACATCATTCTTCTTAGTTACAAAGCACCAGGAGAAAGTCCAACCTTTTTGGAGTGGGAGTGTCAATTATTCCTACCCTTCTACTTTGTTCTTCTTTTAAGTAGTACTTAATTAAATAATATAACCACAAAATAATTGTTCACAATATTGCAAAGGAAATTCATAACTAAATATCCTATCTGGCAGTTGTTTACTACTTACTGAGGTGAATGCAACTACTTGCACTTGTGAGCAGTAAATATTTGCAAGGTCAGAAAATAGAAGCTGTTCTTAAAGCACGTTATGTACTAGGTATTCAACAGGTACTTTTGAGTGTAACTTCGGATAGTGAAGACCCTTTGTTATCTGGAGATTCCCGCTTACAGTTGCCCCTTTTCCTTTTTATGAATTTGTAACACGAAGTGGCTACGTTTACATTGGCAAGATTTTGCGCAAATACTTTTAATGCAAGAGTTTTTGCGTTAAAGTATTTGCGCAAGAGAGCATCTACACTGGCATGTGCCTTTGCGCAAGAGATGTGCTTTTGCACAAAAGCATCCGTGCCAGTGTAGACGCTCTCGCGCAAGAAAGCTCCCATGGCCATTTTAGCCATCGGGCTTTCTTGCAGAAGAAATTAACATTGCCTGTCTACACTGGCCTCTTGCGCAAGAACAGTTGCGCAAGAGGGCTTATCCCTGAGTGGGAATGTCAGAGTATTTGTGCAAGAAGCACTGATTTTATACATTAGAACTTCAGTGTTCTTGTGCAAACACTCGCGGCCAGTGTAGTCAGGTGGCAAGATTTTGCGCAAAAGCAATTGCTTTTGCTCAAAATCTTGCCAGTGTAGACACAGCCAGTGTGTTTTTGTCTCCGAGACCAAAGTCTCTAATGCAATAAGACATTGCTTGTCCTACCTGCTGAATCATCAGGCAGCCTATTAAATCTGTGGTATCCCTCCAGATCTGAAGCAGTAACCACGATAGCAAACTAGTCACACTCAACTGACCAAATAGCCATGTGTGTTGGACACCATGGTATTAAATTATTTCCTTCTGTAAGGATGTTAAATCGTTAGCCAGTAAGCATTAGTCTTTCCAGTTAACCCACACGAACCGTTCAAGCCCCTGGATCAGCTGGAGCGGCCTCCTCTCCACACCCAAACTGGCTGGCACAGCACCTGTTGCTGGCCAGCCAAGCAGCCCTGGCTCTGCACCTGCTGGCTAGAGCAACCTCAGGCTTAGATCAGCCCCAGAAGCCTTAGCCTCTTTCCCTTTAGTTAATTAAATAATTAAAGGATAAAAATTTAAATGGTTAACTATTAAAGTGATATTTATATCCCTGGTCTCTAGGCAAATTCCCTCCTTTGTAGTTGACTCTCACTCAGCCATATAAGCCATGGAAGTGTTCCACACAGCCTTTGGGAAGTACAAGCTTCCCAAAGGGACAGAGGGTATAAATGTTCCCCATCAACAAATGTTCCCTCAGTTCTTAGTTTTACACCCATGTAAGCAAGTTATGGAACAGTTTTATCTCGTCAGTTGTGGGAGGAAAGGGAATTTTCTAGTTTTGCTTTCAACTTCAGAGTTCAATGGCACTGTGTGGCTACATGTTGTAATCTTCTTCTCATTTCCCTTCATAGAAACTGCATTTCCAAGAAGGGGTTGCTAGATTTGTTAGATTTTACTTTTGAGCTTTATTCCTAACTTTGCTGTTAGTGCACAAAAGATAGATTTGGGGACAGGGACCTTCCCATCCCATGTCCTATACTGAAATTGAAGAGACGTGCTTTATAGAATGCTGAACGAGCCACGATCAACAGCAAATGTGTTGTCTTGTCTGTCTGTGAAGAAGGCAGGAGAGTTGTGCAAATAGCTGAGTTTTTGATTCACTGTCTGTTCCAAAAATTGAAGAAAAGACACTCATTTAATGAAACCTCAATTTTTCAGCATTTTCAATTAATAGAAAATTCCAAAAATAAAAACACTTTTGGTCATACAGTACTTGGATGTTTTGTTCAACCCAAAAATAAAGGTTTGTTTTGATTTTAGGTATATTTAACCACTTCTTAATAAAAACCAAGGGAAGCCTGGGAGCTAAGTGCTAGATTTCCCTAGACACAGGTCACAAAACTGACAAGGACGAAGCCTTAGTGGTGGCTCCCTGCTTCTTATGTCCAGTAGACCAGGGGTTGGGGCACTTGGCTGCAATGTGGAAGAAATAGATTTGACGCTGCTCTCTAGAGCAAGACTGCAGCCCCAGTGCCTGAAGCACCAGGCTGTTGGCTATTCTAGGGTAGGCCTCTCCAGGGCTTTTCTATACCGTGAGCTTAGGTCTATGAATTCGGAGTTAGGTCAGATTTGTAAAGTTTGTGTCTATAATGCCCATTCCCTCCTGTTGACCTAAAGGGCTTTTAAATCAACCCCTGTACTCCACCCGAACAAGTGGAATACAAGACTGTAAGATGGATAGAAACCTGGCTAGACTGTCGGGCCCAATGGATAGTGATAAACAGCTCAATGTCAGGTTGGTGGTCTGTTTCTAGTGGAGTGCACCAAGGATCTGTTCTTGGACCGGTTTTGTTCAACATATTTATTAATGGCCTGGATTAGGGGATGGATTGCACCCTCTGCAAGTTTGCAGATGACACTAAGCTAGAGGGAGAGGTAGATATGCTGGAGGGCAGGGATAGGGTCCAGAGTGACCTGGACAGATTAGAGGATTGGGCTAAAAGAAATCTGATGAGGTTCAACAAGGACAAGTGTCGAGTCCTTCACTTGGGACTGAAGAATCCCAAGCATTGTTACAGGCTGGGGACCAAATGGCTAAGTAGCAATTCTGCAGAAAGGGACCTGGGGATTACAGTGGATGAGAAGCTGAATATGAGTCAACAGTGTTCCCTTGTAGCCAGGAAGGCTAATGGCATATTGGGGTGCATAAGGAGGAGCATTGCTAGCAGATCCAGAGAAGTGATTATTCCCCTTTATTCGGCTCTGATGAGGCCACATCTAGAATATTGTGTCCAGTTCTGGCCCCCCCACTATAGAAAGGATGTGGACGCATTGGAGAGGGTCCAGCGGAGGGTGACCAAAATGGTTAGGGGGCTGGAGCGTATGACCTATGAGAAGAGACTGAAGGATTTGGGTTTGTTTAGTCTGCAGAAGAGTGAGTGGGGATTTGATAGCAGCCTTCAACTTCCTGAAGGGAGGTTCCAAAGAGGATGGAGAAAGGCAGTTCACAGTAGTGACGGATGGCAGAACGAGGAGCAATGGTCTCAAGTTACAATGGGAGTGGTCTAGGTTGGATATTAGGAAAAACTATTTCACTAGGAGGGTGGTAAAGCATTGGAACGGGTTACCTAGGGAGGTGGTGGAATCTCCATCCCTAGAGGTGTTTAAGTCTCGGCTTGACAAAGCCCTGGCTGAGTTGATTTAGTTGGGATTGGTCCTGCCTTGAGCACAGGGCTGGACTTGATGACCTTCTGAGGTCTCTTCCAGCTCTATGATTCTATGACATTTATGCCTCAAATTAAGGGCAATGTAAACACTGTGTATTGTAATGCGGAGTTACTGGCCTCCAGGTGGTGATCCAGAGTGCTCCGTTGTGAAGGCTTTGGTGAGCACTTGGAATGCCAGTGCTCTTCAGCCAGCAGAACAGGAAAAGACCCAGAAACCTCTGAATGTTCATTTCCCATTGAGAGCACACCAGCACAGCTGAGTGTGCACTCCCAGGATCACAAATGCCTCTAGCATGGCGCATTCAGGAGATAGTGGATCTGATTGCTGTGCAGAGACGGGAAGGCTCTATGTAGCCAGAGCTCCAAACCAGCAAAAGAAATGCTGATACCTATGCCAAAATTGCACAGGGTGTGGTGGAGAGAAGATACACCAAGGACACACAGCAATGCCATGTGACAGTAAAAGAACTTAGACAAGCATGCCACAGGATCAGGCTGGTTCTGAGCCACAGACATGGAAGTCTGACAACAGGCACCCCTAATCACCTACAACGTCATCCCATGAAGCATTGGGACCCTAGCCCACAATTCCAATCTGCTTCAGGGACTGTGGGGATAGGTCCCCACAGGGCATCACTGCTTGAGTTGATGCAACCTCTGGCTGTAAGGGTGTGCTCTGTCAACTATCACCACCTAGTGGGGGTATACAAAATTGCATTTGTTAAATCAGGTCCCCAAAATCGAATTAAATAACGTAGACCTAATTTTGTAGTGTAGTGTAGTTTCTCTTGGTTGAGTTGTTTCACTTGATAGACCCAGGGGAGCTGACAGGGGTGATTCCATGCTCCCAAAAGGGGCAGGGGGCTGGGGTAGCCAGTTCTTAGCGCTGCCCGGATCGTGCCCCCACACCCTAACCCTCAGCAGTTCATGGAGCATGGCACTCCATTTAAAGGGCCCGGGGCAGTTACCCACTTTGCCCCCCTCCCTGTAAGCAGGCCTGATTAGGCCAGATAGTGAGAGTGACTTTATAGCCTCCTTTTTCTTGTACTGAAAACTCCTCTTAAATCTAGTATTTGCCTAGAATGCAGTATTTTCTACAGAGCTCTAGAACAAGCATGCTAATTAAGTTCAATTGAATACATAAAATTGCTGGGCTCTGTTAAACAATTTTTTTTCTACCTAAGAGGTGGGAAAAGTGATTATAATACAATTATAATTTAATTTCATATATATCTATATGCTAGTACAGGCAGTCCCCGGGTTACATGGATCCGACTTGCATCGGATCCCTACTTACAAACGGGGTGAGGCAACCCCGCACTAGCTGCTTCCCCCCAGCAGACCAGGGAGACGCGGAGCGGCTTTTCTCAGCAGACACCTCAGCTTGAGAATAAAGGACTGAGGGAAGTGAGGTGTGGGAGAATAAAACTGAGCTCTGGAGAAATGTTTGGCTAGAGTTTCCCCTACAATATGTACCAATTCCGACTTACATACAAAGTCAACTTAAGAACAAACCTTCAGTCCCTATCTTGTACGTAACCCGGGGACTGCTTGTAGTTTGCAATCCATACATTGTTTTGGGGATCCATTTCAGTGAAAGCTGCTGTTAACTTTAAGATTAGTTCCTGCTTTCATATTTAAAATAGGTAAAACTTGGCTGTAGAAGCACTTGGGAAATTTTATGTATTTTCCATTGTATCAGTAATATTACATTATAATATTGTTTTTCCCTCAGATTGCTTTGTCTGGCGTGACAGTGAAAATAATTGAAATAATATATTCTGTTAAAAAGCAAGAACAGCTAACCCTTTGGGTATCTCTGCATCCCTCGGTACTCTCATTTAACTCCCTAGAACATTCATGGGTTGGCCACACCTACCCGTGCACACACCCATTGCACTACCTCCATCCATGGAAAATATAGATGCCCATCTGTAATGAATTAGTCCTCTGATCTTTATTTGTAGAGCTTTTGTTCTTCATTACATCCACAAGCTCTTTATGTAAGGAAGAAAATCTATACTTAAATTCAGAGTTTTACTAGAAATGAATATGAGCTCAAACTGAGGAAGATTAAACCAGTGTACAATAAAAATCTCTACTATTTGTAGTTAATACATGTGATTTTTTTTAAATATAACCCTTCTCCCTTCAGCTTAGAGAAACAGATGCAAACTTGGGAAAGAGCTCCAGGATCCTAACTGGAATGTTGCGAAGGTAAGGACAAGGTAGGGATATCTCTGTCTCTATCTCGGTTTTCTGGTTTTGTTTTTTTTGTTGTTGTTTTTATTATATCTCAACATTTGGCTAACTTGTATGTTTTTTCCTCACAATCCTGTTCTCTTGAAATTAAATGTTGATGTTGGCACAAATATTCCCTGAGGAAAAAATCACATGAGAGGGATGTTTTTACCATAGGAGTTTTGCACAAACTATGAAAAGAATATAGGTTGGCTGTAAAATAGTTTTCCATGGTATAACACTGACAGAACCCAGTTATAGGCAGGCAGGATTGAACCTGGAACCTCTGAAGTTTCGTGTTTGAACCGCTACTGTCTGAGCTGAAAATGTTGTGGCTCTTAGCCAAGGCTGTAACAGCTGGGCTGGGTGTCACTTAGGGTATGTCTACACTACCCTCCTAGTTCGAACTAGGAGGATAATGTAGGCATACCGCACTTGCAAATGAAGCCCGGGATTTGAATTTCCCGGGCTTCATTTGCATAAGCGGGGAGCCGCCATTTTTAAATCCCCGCTGGTTCGAACCCCGTGTAGCGCGGCTACACGGGGCTCGAACTAGGTAGTTCGGACTAGGTTCCTATTCCGAACTACCGGTACACTACCGGTAGTTAGGAATAGGAACCTAGTCCGAACTACCTAGTTCGAGCCCCGTGTAGCCGCGCTACACGGGATTCGAACCAGCGGGGATTTAAAAATGGCGGCTCCCCGCTTATGCAAATGAAGCCCGGGAAATTCAAATCCCGGGCTTCATTTGCACGTGCGGTATGCCTACATTACCCCGCTAGTTCGAACTAGCGGGGTAGTGTAGACATACCCTAAGGGATGAAGAGAGCACCACAATAAACAAGAATAAGTACAATTGCATTGGTGGTATAGCCCCTTTGCTAAACTATTTGTTCTTTTTGTCCCAATCTAAAAATAGGCTGTTTAATGGAGCTATGATACCCATTATTCCTGGATATACACTTGGATGTAGTGTAATTACACTCCCATGTAGTGTAATTTTTATGGAAATGTATCCCTGGGATTTAAAGTGAAGTGTGAAGAAAAAAATTGCAACACCCTAAAAATTTACTTGAAATTTTAGGAGAGGATGATAGTATTATTCAGTGATTTCCAGCCTCATTTTGTTTAAATCTATGCCTTTACCAATGGTAAATTTTAGCCAGTGGAATCCCTGGACAAAGTTATCAATTCAGCAGAGCAGTACTCTTGTAGCACTATGATGTCTGTATTTCTAGACTCTGGTTGAATCCATAAAGATGAGATGATAGGTGTCTTTTGGGCATGCTGGGAACGATGCTTTTAAAGAATAGGTTATTCACAGAATGTTCTGCAAGAAGTTCATGTAAGTTGACCCTTCCTAAGTTGCTGTACATAATGTGTGTGTAGTGTGTATTTGTTTAAACCCATTTGATTTTTTAAAAAATCCTAAGTTTTCGCTAAATGAGTGATTTAGTTAGTCTTGGAAAATATTGACAAACTGAATTTTATGTTGTTCTTCAGTGCAAGCTTTATCTCTCCATAAGACTCCTTCAGAAAATAGCTTTCTTAGTTCCTTGTATACCCAACTGACAAAGGTTAAGATAACTGCACTTTGTGCCTCTGTTTCACAGACTTCTCACATTTCCAACTCAGAACCATAACATAAAAAATGTTGTGATTAAGAGTAATATGTAAATGACACAAGCTAAATTCAAAATCCACAGAGAAAGGAAGTGGCAATTGAAAGAGATGCTTCAGTGCTTGTAGACAATATAAAAAACCCAAACCCATAGCCTCCCCAGGAAGGGTCCTGCGACATGAGCTGTAACAAATATTCTGCATATGTCTCCATTTTGTCAAATCTCATTAAAGGGTCTTCTTGCTTTATGTCAATTGAGTTGTCCAAATATCATTCATCATTTTTAGTGTAAAAAAATCATGCAGTTATTTAAATAATATCATATTAATGTTAAAGTTCAGCTGTCATTTAATAGTATGGCTTAATCAGACATAGCATTTAGGAAAAATAGTTTTTTCAGGCTTTACTTGGCTTTAAGGTTGGCAGATTCAAATAAGGATTTATGAGTTTCTAAACCAATGTATTTCTTCCATGTTTATGCTTCATGTACCTCAGCCTTGTGGGGGTTTTTTTAAACAGGACCCTGTAGTCTGTTATTTTCAATAAAATAAAGTATCTGCTCATATTGTGTTTGAATACATTTGCAAGTAATTTGGAGAGGCTAGAACAAAAACATATGCTGTAACCTTTGACTTTGTTTTGTGTTTGGGAATCACAGTTTGGAGTCCTAGTTTATAAGTGTTCCATAAACCAAATGAAAAATATGACCTTTGTGAAATATACTCGAGGCTCTGTTTTCTGACAAATGGATTATGTAGTCAAACACTAAAAAAGACATGTTTTTTGTATGTCAGAAGGGCAGCGGATATTCTCTTTCTTTGTTTAAAAAAATGCCTAACTCAATCACCCATCTGGTTAAAAGGTTAAGGTTTAGGCCAAGCAAATAGGGTATATCTGTGCAATTCATACCGATGAGCATAAAGAGTTGTCCATGTGGCAGTAATAGATACGGTAGGAGACTCTCTCAAAATATCATCAGGATACCTCAGGTTGTTATTAAAAAACATGTAGTATCCAAGAGAGATACAATATTTTATGACTATCATGACATAACTGCCTAGTAGAATCCCAGCCTCAGCAGCTTCTAAATGTTGCTTAGCCACTAGAGGAGCAATCACAAGAGACAAAAACAAGAAGTCTACAAAGAACTACATCAGGTGCAGGTATAGGAAAAGAATTACCATAAACTGGCAGTTGGGTCCTAATACTGTATACTCCACTAAGTATCACACAGGCATTTGTTAAATTGCTGAAACCAATAAAGAACAATGACGGAGAGTCCTATTTCACAATTATCACATAGAAAAGTTATTAATTTGAACACTGTAATTGCTACTACTGTGTATGAATCAACTGATATTCTTCAATGATTTCTACACATGCCTTTGTGGTTAGAAATATGATGTGTTGAGTATAATTTCGTATTTCTATAGTTGGGAAAGGCCAACCATCCATGTTTGTTAACATGATCAAATGTGGTAAGGAGTCCCATGTTTAGAGAGGCTTGTGAGCCTGAATACAGATTTATGCTCCAAACTGACAATAAATATGCTTCAGCTGTATAGAACCTTTAATTAAAGGTGAGTAAACATCATCCCTATTTTATAGTTGGGGACCAGAAATAGACACAGGCTAAGTGACTTTCCATAGCTTACACTTTGAATCAAATGGCAGAACAGGGACAGAATTTCTTATCCCAGTTTACTGCTCTAACCACTAAAGGAAATGGCTGCCTCTGTCTCATATAACTCAGAATTCATTACCCCCTGCTAATTTGGCACAAACAGTCGCACGTGGGTATTACTATGAAGAAAGACCTAGGATAAATGTTTTAAAACTCTCTTCACTTAAATTAGAATGTAATCCTTTTTCATTTCCAAATATGCAAGTATTTTCAGTCTTCTGAAAAGAATGTAGAGTGAGACTGAATCTAACATGGCATATTGCATTTGAGACCGTTCACTATTTAGGAAGATGTCAGAACAGATTCGAATTTGTGATGATCAATCAGTGACTAAGGGACTACTGAATTGTACATTTTGGTCACCACTTATCTGTAGTTCTTGGCACCACCCAAAATGTAGTACAATGGTAAATATATATCATTAGATCAGCAAAATTCTAATTACGGTTTCCAATGAAAAGATTCTCGCATAAGATATTCCCCCATCTGACTAATCCATCCTCTGCCTCCACACCTTCCATGATTTTAGCAGATCACAGTTTATTGGACAGATTGTGGAGAAGCTATACCACCATGCAAATGTGAGCTCTTCATTTTCAGAAATACTATTTCCTTGCTTTTCTTTTGTCCATGATCAAGGTTGTTAGCCATGAAACTCATTAACAAAGATTTGGGATATCCTCTTTGGAGGGCCCCCAAGCCATACAGAGTCTAATGGGAAACAATCAAAATCAAACAACAACCAAATACAAATTCCAGATGTGATTATGTCAGTAGCAGGTTCATTCAGCACCAACTCTTCCTCTCAGTTCCCTCATTTTAGGAAAAGTAGAATCCAAAAACTTTTTTCACAGCATTATGAAGAAAAATATCTAATATTCTCCAAAATGAAGCGCCATTCCCCCTTGTAGAACATCATTGTTTCTGACCCCATGACTCTACCTTATAATTCAGAATTTCATCTTTGAGATGTTATATTTGGTATATTGGAAAACTCATGAACATCTCCCCAGATAAAAGGACCTTTTAAAAAATTAATTGTAATAGTAGCTTCAGCTGATGGAAATGAGGCAAGTATGGAGTCTCAGGTGATAATTTATCTGAATTGCCAACACCTGTATGAACTGCCACCACTAATAAAACCAGAGTTAAGAAGTTGTAATGAGGCACACTCTTCCTGCACTGGGCAGGAGAGGGTTAACCTGCACTGAGGGCTGAGAGGGCCACACACCTTCAGCTTTACTGGACTTGCTCCAGCTGCACAGGTATAAAAGGGAGCAGCTCTGCTCAGTTGGGGGTGACAGCCGGAGGGAGAGAACATGCACAGCCTGCTTCAGGCAAATCGTAGTGAGAACCAGGCACAGAGGTATGATGAAGTGTCTAGGTTGGACATTAGTAAAAACTATTTCCCTAGGAGGGTGGTGAAGCTCTGGAATGGGTTACCTAGGGAAGGGGTGTAATCTCCATCCCTAGAGGTGTTTAAGTCCCAGCTTGACAAAGCCCTGGCTGGGATGATTTAGTTGGGATTGATCCTGCTTTGGGCAGGTGGCTGGACTCTGACCTCCTGAGTGTCTTCCAGCTGTATGATTCTATGTTTTGGTTGGAGATTTCTCTGCTGAGCCCACTAATAGGGCTCTGGGTTGGGGTCCATTGCAGAGGAAGGCCCTGAACCTTCCTGCCAGAGGATGTCATCCCCTCCCGTCTTCTACTTCTATCCAGGGAGCTACATCACACTACAAACTGAGGCAAACTTACTGCCTCTCCACATATTGCCCTGTGAACTAGGGCAAACTTATCGTCTCTGACCATTGGGCCACACTGCCCTGCAGACAGGGGTGAGTGTATTGACTTTGGACAGTGGACCACTCGGTTAAGGGTGACCTATAGACATGGGGTGGGAAGAACAAACCAGGCCCAAGGCATAGTCTTTCCCAGCCGCGTCACAGAAGTGTTCTATCCCAGTGGTAAAAGTGGATCAGCTTCTTCTGTAAGATTGTTCCCAGAAACATCTGGCTATAACTCCCCAGATCTCCAATAGCCAAACTTCCATCTCCCCTTGGAACTCCAAAGGTTTTTATTCTTACGTTTATTTTTCAACATTTCAAAATTTCATTATATTTAATAAGTGCCATGAAAGCCCTCTTAAGGGTTTGCATCTCAGTTTGTGAATAAAATATACCATTTAAACAAATTGCTCTTGCTCCTGGCAGTTTTCAAATATTTCAGTTGTCTGAAAGAGGCCTACCCTTTAGAGTTGGATACAGCTTTACGGAAATTGTCTCCCAGGTGTGAAATGTTCACCACCTCTGCAGAATGATTTGGCTGAATGACAAGGGAGGAATGGATCCACCAGGCTTTTTTGCTTTCCTTTTTGGTCTGTGAGACTCAAAAAATTAATGATGGTCTGCCTCACTTTCTCAGAAGTTCTTCATTGTCTGTTGAGTCCACATCCCTGCTCTCACAAATAGCAAGCGACACAATGATTCTCATGCTGATGCAAATAGAAACAGCTGCGCAAGGAGTTCCTTGTTTACTTCACCCTCACTTGTTCCCATCCCAAAAGTCTTTCACAATCAAAATTTCTTTAGAGTAAAAGCCTTTCTTACAGTTAGTGTGAAGCCAGTGTTGTTTGGTTCTACAATATGTCTGCCGGAAGCTTTTACAATCACAGATTCATTGCGATAATTTATTGTAAGATAAGGTCTATTTTTATAACTCTCATTTTCATGCTTTTGGAGAAATTTTCCTTCCAGTGAAAATTTTGCATGCCGTGCACTAGCAATCCTGTTTTTCAAGTTTGAGTAGAATCTGTTTCAAGTGCATAAAAAAGCCCACTTCAAGGTGGCGATGTACTCTGAAAAGTGATTTGAAATGACGCATTCTTGTGCAAATGTCTGCTTCCGGTCGTGTGTCTAGGGTCACATCTGTTTACTACAGTGACTTAAGTGCTTTGCTGAATCAGAGCATAAGCACATGCTTAATTTTACCATATGAGCAGTCCCTTTAACTTGAAGTAAAAATGGGAGCTAGAGTTATAATTCTTGGTCTACACACAGAGCTTACTGCAAAGTGACAACCTCGCCAATAATATTTATATTTAGTGTATGCTGTAAAATACACAGGATGTATAACATGGGCTTGTTAATGTCACTGTGAGAACATTGCTTTTTTCATTTCCTGAATTTCAACATTTAAATTAGTAATTTGAATGTTACACTAATGTAAAGTATATTTTAATATTAAATTACTCCTTAGTGATCATGAAATATGCAGTCTTATCCAAATTAAATGTGGCACAATTAATCATGAGATATTCCTGGAACAATGAACATATTATTGCCCTATGTTAAACAAATCTAAGAACTAATTACTACTGGTCATTCCAGTCATTTTCCCCCATTTTAACAGGCAGTCTCATTTCTTTGTTGAAGAGATAGGCGAAACATCTGGAAATCTTAAATGTAATGTCAGCATAATTCCTATGGGTAAACATACTTCATTATTAGGAATTCCATCCAGAAAACATGTAAACCTTTGAGACTTGTTAAATAAAGGGGTAAAGTTATCCTAAGAATAGAAAAGTGCATTGGTAGTACTAAAAGGAAGAATTTAAAAAACACCGTGAACTGTTCACTGGGTTTCATGTTCTTATTTCAGATAGGAAATGTTCCCTTACATAATTTTCAAGATGCATTTCTTGTAATTAATGAGCAGTTAACAGCCAGTTTTCAGGTCTTGCCATGCTTCCTGCAGACAGTGTTCTACATATATGGAAACGATAAAAAGCTCTTCGAAAATTATATTCTCCTTTCACTAGCACGAAGAAACACTTCCTGTAGGCCCATCTTGGAAATCAGGCTGCTTCTCTTGCACGCTGCAGTGCAACGTTCATGCTCTTTGATAGCATTGATCACTGAAGATCCAATATGCAGGAAATGCTCAGCACCCTTCAGAATCAGGCCGCATCATGACAATTTCAGCAATGCAAGCAAGTCCCTGTGATCAGTGTATGCTAGTGTCCTTTGTAAACCCCCTGTTTTTGAAGACTAATAATGTAGGGATAAAACTTTAATTGCCATTTGAAATGAGGCAAACAAGATTTCTGAGAAAGATCTCAGGATAAAAAAGCTGTTCATCTCTGCTGCTGACATTTTGTTATGCCATGTCTTAGGCCTCTCATTCCCGTATTTGGGCAGAACCATGCAGATCATGTGCTGGACATTCATTTTATTTTTTCAGTTTATTTTGGAAGACTTTTTCCCTGTGTCCTTGTTGACCCTCTGAGTCCATTTATGGACAATACTCTTAAAAACCTTCACAGGCTGTTCTCCCTTTCCTTTTTTAGGGCACTGGCCTTTATTCCCTCTTCCCCATCCCCCCTTTTATACCCTCTGGAACTACTGTCTCACTTGTTCCTTTCCTGTTCTCCACAGTGCTCCCTCCCACCCACATCTTTGTCCATCTAGAACTGGCATTATCTATACTAAGGGTGTGCAATAATTTTTGGCTGGGGTCCTCTTCAAAATTTTTTGAAGTGGCCCCAGGCTGCCCTGGAAGGGGCAGGGCCTAAAACGGAAGGGGCAGGACCAGGAAGCTTCCGGGCTTCCCCACTCACAGACCATGATCCTTTGCCGCCCCTTCCCACTAAGCACCCATGCCCCTGGCAGGGCAGGAAGAGGCTCTCCCCACCCCCACTCCCCAGAGCAGGAAGTCTCCTCCTGCTCTGCCAGGAGCACACGGCACTTCAAAGTGCTACATGCTCCTGGCAGGGCAGAGGAAACTTGGTGTGTTTCCTCCGTCCCCAGACCCTAATTGACCTCAGGGTGGGGGAGCAGCAGGGCCTCCAGGGGCCAGATCAACCCGCTCCGTGGGCCAAAACTAGAGGCCCTTTTGCCCACCCTGATCTATACTAAAGCAAAGATATGTCGTTGGGTTCTTTGAAAGAGAGCGAGGTTCTAATGGATCCTACTTCTTCCATACTAGCTCATTCTAGACGACGTATATCAAGAATAGTTAAATAGCATGTGAGCCCTGTTTTTGCATGGTGTTTGAGATGTGCTGTCATTAAAAGATTGGAGCATAAAGATGACCGAAAAGTTTATAATATTGTGTTATGGGAAGGAAGCAAAAGGCATTGCATAGTCAGCAGTGACATGCCATAGACAAAATAAGTGTCGTGTGTCATAACTGGAAGTCACAGAAAAACATAGCTCATGCCAGCAAATTGGTGCAGTGCTTGCTTGTGGTGTACACGATTAGTTTCTGTTTGCTGAGTGCTCTCGGGGTATTGTGAAGCAGTAAAAACATTTTAAATGTTCATCAGATTGTTTTATGCTGTGAGTGACTAGAAAACCATCCACTAAACTGGAGTTTGTTCTTGTATTTGGACACAACTCTTGTGAAGTCAGCAATGTTGTATCAATAAGGCCAGCACTGAATTGAGGAACCTATTGTTTTAACACAACTCACACTGCAAATGTCATGGAACAAAATATACCCACAGTGATATAGGATATCAGACAGTGTATTTAAGAGATTTGTTTATCAAAACTAAGTCCTGTTGAGATGATCACCACTGCATGAAATTTTGCCTTATTAGAGATTACCCTTTAGTCTACAAATTAGTTGAAAGATGAGCAAAATCATACATAGATTAACAGCGTCCCTGTGACTGCATGTAAAGTGTTCCACTGTGAGTGTGAAATAACTGGTGTTTAAGAAATATTTTTTCTGCACTTTTCTGATTCTGAAGGATGTAACCTCCACTTTAGAGCAAGCTATTAATGGGATTTTGAAGTATAGATGCAGAGGAAATTCACAGCTCTCCTAATATGCAACTTTTAGGAGTTCAAATGTTGCCAAACTACTGTTTAGTGTACAGACTGCTGTGATTTTTGCAAACGCAGGGACTGCATAAATATTTAATGTTATGTGTTTGTAAATCTGAGCTTAGGAATTGGCTTAAATTGAGACCATTTCATACTGAATTTCCATTGTGCGATACCTTACTATGAAAAGAATAGTGAAACAGAAAACAGGATATTGACCAAAAATTGAACGGTGAAATTTGTTAGATAATTTAAATCTTTAAAATGTGTTTTGTGTTGTTGCAGCCATGTTGATCCCACTATACTAGAGAGTCAAGGTAGATGAGGTAATATCTTTTATTGCACCAACTTCTGTTGGGGTGAGAGACAAATTTATGTCACCCAACTTGTGTCACTTAAGAATTACAACTAGTTTTCATAGGAAGCCATTTGTCTACATTGCAGATGGTTCTGCTTATTTTGGAAAGGAGTGGAAAGGAGTAGGGATGGCATTTAGTCGGCAGAAGACAACCCAATAGACATAGTTTGTTGAATTCCACCAATTTAAGAAACTGTTTTAGACATTATGGGGGTGATTTCCAAATTTCCTCAGCATTCCTCTTAATCTGTTCCCCATTGAAGTCAATGAAGTTTTATCACTGACTTCAGAAGAAGCCAAGTAAAGCCAGATTTAGACTCTGGTTCTGATCACACAGTGGTTTAGAGGAGCAACTGCACTAGAAACACATTGATGCTGAACTGGCATAAGATCAGAATTTTGCACACCTAGTGTGTAAGTGCTAGTTTTTTATTTTTAATTCATTTCAGTTTTGTTCTGCTGGAAGGAAAGTAAGGGATTAAAAAAAAAGGCCAGAAGAATTCAGATTTAGAGTATTTCACTTGAGTCAGGAGAGAGAAAAAAATGAGGGTTTTTTTTTCTAAAGTCAGGGCATAATCCATCAAACTTTACTCACATAAGCAATTCTTATACAGGTATACTTATGGCTATCGATTGGACTACTCTCAAATAATAATTACTAATTTGAGCAAGGATTTGCAGACTCAAAGGGTGACTCTCTTGAATGAAATCAACAGCCAAGAAAAACAAGATCAGTTGGAAAAAGCTGGTTGCAGATAAGATGGTGCAAAATCCATCTTGCAAAAGGAAGAATTTGCATCCTCGAGCAGCATGTGAAGAATAACAAAGCCCTGAATTGGAAAATGGGTCTTATGATGTGAAATTGTTTAGTCTGCTTAGTGGGAGGAAGGGAGGATTTGATTATTTTTCCTGTGTTTTAGACATTTTCCACCTTAATGTGGAAGATTCAGTTCAGATCAAGAAGGCCTATAAAAGACACGGTAAGATTTAAACAATATGTTTTAGGAACTTAGGAGAACATCTTAACATTTCTCTAATAATATGTTTTCCAGAATATCCGTGTAAATCTAGAGTAAAATTTATTGAAATCAATTGAGTTACTTCAGATTTACACTGTGATAATGAGAACATGATTTATTCAAAGCAGATAAAATCTTGCAATCCATTCGTCTAATACAAACTCAGATTGTAATTACAAATACTCCTTTTCTCCTAGAATTGCGTTCATTAACTCAGCTAGAAAGTAATAATTAACTCGGGTTAAAAAAAAGTCTTCCAATAGATTCTTCTTAATTGTTGTTCTTTCAGACCTGCAAGAAATAGGGAAAGCAATATGAACAATGTATACCTTTGTATCTGGAAACAATAAGGGTTAAACCCTTAGCTGGTATAAATTATCAGTTTGACGTTAGTGGTGCCAACAGATTTACACCAGCTGAGGGTCTGACTTCTTTTTTTTTTTTTTAACGGATTTATAAACATGGTTTTGTGCCTCATTTTACTTGGAATTTTATACAATGATATGTGCTAAAGAGTTATTATGTCTGTACCCAGTTGCTCATAATTGGCATTATTATGTTACAGCTAAGAAGAATAGTAAAGGAGTTTTTCAATGACCTGTGTGTGTTCTGCAAATATTAACGTAATGTGTTATGAATGCTAACATGATTCACCCAGAGGATCTGTGTCTATGTAGTGTTTATCATCTAATAATTTTTGTTGAACATGCACATAAAACAAATTGCATTGTTAGACCAAGAAATGCACTTTAAACATTTGCATTGGATTTTAGATTAAGTGAAATTTATCTGTCACCTGTGCTAGAAGGTGCTTTAAGTCTTCACCTTGCGCTATGTAGAGGATCAACTGGTTATTTAAGAATGGAACAAAGATTCTTTCCTTGACTTGCACTGCTTGGCTTCGATACATTTTGAAGCAAAATGCCTGTTTGCATAGTGCTGTGCATTTTTTTGTGCAAATAGGCAGTACATTTAGAAATTTGCAAGGCACTGTGCACACTTACAGTGAGGTTGAAATAATGACTATAAACAGGGGAGGCTGTTTTTAAAAAGTAGTTCTCAGCCTGCCTTGTCTTGCCTTAGGTTTTGGAATGCACATGGCTCACTTTATCCTTAAGGGCAAACCACTTGGCTGTTTTCAGTCACCACTATATTTTTTAAATGTAGCTTTAAGTGCAAATGATACACATGTGTTGATTATGAAGGTACCATTTTTTTAAGTAAAGCCTTAAGCTAATTATATCCGTGGCAGTGGGGGTTTGTGCCTTGTTTGTGGGCAGCTATTTGTAATACTGTACCCATATAAAGCAATGCCTTGTATTTCCATTTTATCACACTATTACACCATTGTGTTTTAATCCACCATAGGTGAATGGAGAACTTTAGCCATCTGTTTTATTTAATGATATAATCAATAAACAATGTATGCATTTTACGCATTTGGCCATTTAAAGATGACCCATATTTTTGGACTGAACGTTTACATTGTAAGTTGGTGTATTCACATATCAGCTTGTTTCTAGTTTTAAAAGGCCTGCTGTGTTCACAAGATGGTACAAAGCAAGCTCAGTAACAGTTCATACTCGGTGCAGGTGGTCAAGCTAGCTGCCATGCAGCTCAAAAGTCAAACAACTGTGAATCTTCCTCTGAAATGACAGAGAGACAGACAAGGCTGGTCTTATTCCCATAAACAAGAAAGAGTTATAGATACATACATCATGAACTTATGAGAACAAAAAAGGGTTTCATAATCACGCAGCATTAGAAAGCCCCTACAGCAGACTGTTGGAACATAGTCTTGGACATATAACAAACATCTTATTTTGTTGGATAAAATTTAAAGGTGGGAGTTCAGAATTGTGAAATGCTAGAGCACACTGGTACCACTGCAGTGATCACTGATTTAAGACTTTTTGAGACAGGAAGTTGCCCTCATTCACAATTCCTTGAATTGTATTTTCAGCAGTGTGTAAACAAAACAAAGCCCAATGCTTATACCAAATAGGATGGCTGAATGTAATAGAAAGAACGTAAGGGTACATCTGAACAGTGGGAATATTTTGGGATATCCCGAAATAGCTATCCCATGTCTTTTAAATGCGCCCGTTATTTTGAAATATTTTTCAAAATAACGGGCACGCTATTTTGGCATCCCTGTGACCCTGGTTCCATGAGGGTTAAGGAATGTCTTGAAATAGCATTTTATTTCAAAATTTGGCACCGTGTAGATGTGCCAAATTTCAAAATAAGCTATTTCAAAATACAATTGAAATAAGATAGGTAATTTGCGTTACATAAATTGCGTTATCTTATTTCGAGTTTAGGGTGCTGTGTAGACACACCCTAAAGGACTTGAGGTTGTGATTTCCCAAAAATGTTTCCATAGTGATAGCCAGAATAAATAACTGCCAGGTTTACATTAGATGTTTATCAACCAAGTCCTTAAGGAGAATATTTGTCTCTGCCAACACAAACATAAGTACTTTTCAAGAAATGGATCTGAATCCAAATCCATCTTAAACACTAAGAAAATGTATACAATCTTAAATTCTTTTTCTTTTAAGAGAGCAATGTTTTTAGCAATTTAGATAGCTTATGCTTGGGACATCCCTATAACATGAAAATGCTTTGGGGACAGATTTTCCTTTGGCTTTCGTGGAGATGCACATTTACTTACTCTAGCAGAGAGAGCGACGAGGAGTCCTGTGGCACCTTATAGACTAACTGAAGTGTAGGAGCATAAGCTTTCGTGGGCAAAGACCCACTTCGTCAGATGCATGTAGTGGAAATTTCCAGAGGCAGGAATAAATATGCAGGCCAGGATCAGGCTGGAGATGACGAGGTGATCTAGCAGAGAGGATAGTCCATTATAAATATAGTGAGATCCAGATTTTCCTAAACTTTCCCCTTCTATGCTGCACAATTTGTACACAAATATAAGGAGAAAGCAATAATAGCTCCTTTAAAATCAATTAACCCATACCTTTCAAGTGCTCTGTGCAGGTACTGGGTCTTCCCATGTGGATATTCAGGCAAGATCAGGGCCCTAAATTGTCGTGTTATTAACTCTAAAATAACACCTTTCTTGTGTGTGTCTCCTGCCATTTCTGAGGCTGTGAATTTCTATGACCTGTTTCACTGAATACGTGCATAAGGTAACCCAAATATCTGTATGGTTCTCTTTAAGTTTGGGTTGATCCCAACAGGCATTCCAATTGATTCTTTTTTATTTTTTTTATTATTGTTTCAGTTAGCCTCAGTTATTTGTGAGGATTTGTCCTTTGTCTCCAAGGTAACAGTTTGACTGGCTTAAGCAATGAACAGTTAATCAAAAGAAGTGATTCGAGCTGGTGGACCAGGAGCGACATTGTAGGGCCCAAAAGAATCAGGGCCAACCATCAAAATGACTAACACAACCTAGTTGTTTAATAAATATGGCTGTCCGGTAAAGATGGAGCAGAAATGGAACATACTTTGGGGCAAACTGTTATAAGAGGAATCCGCTAACTTGTAGGTGATCTTTTAACTAGGTTTCACTCTATGGACTTACATTAATTAAACTATAGGTAGTTTAAATCTATATGTGTGTATATATAATTTTCATGTGTATATATTTACCAAAGGTGAAAAGTACATGACTACATGAGAGACTGAGATTTCATTTTCATTCCTGCATGTATTTATACTACATATAGCCTCAATAACAGTTTCTTTTATTATTTATTTTTTAAAAGTGTCAACTTTCTATTTTATATGGCTGACATGAAGACACAGATTTTTAGGTCTTTTAATCTATTTCAAGGCCATGCTATTTATATAAGGGTGGTTTGGGGGTTTTTGTTTAGTTTTCCTTTTTCGTCTCCATCTTTATAGAAGGGAAAAAAAGACATTTTATTTATTCACTAGATTCTTTATGTTGCATTGAATTGCAAGGATAAAGTATTTTCAGGCTTATGGATGAAGAGAAGATAAAAGATCTCATTTTAAGCCATTATATATGATTTCTAAGTACAGTTTTCTTGTGGCTAAAATATTTAAAATAAAATACTATTTGGATTATTTATCTTGGATTTTATATGCATATTTCATATGAGTTAGATGCTAAATTTATGCTAAACATATGTTTGTGTGTGTGATAACCTGTTAATTCCCAATTTTTAATTATAGAAAATAATTCATTATCATTTGTTTTTTATAATCTTATAACACCATTACTCATTTTTTCTCCTGAACTGGAAAATAACCAAAAAATTAGATCAATTGTTTCGTAAGAGAAAGGATGATCTCATAGTTAAGGAACTGGGACTAAGGCCATGTCTTCAGTAAAAGGAAGAAGGATGCTGCCATGATCAATCTTCCAGAGTTCAATTTAGCTAGTCTAATTAAGACTCGCTAAATCAAACTCAAAGTGTGGCCCGTTAGGTGGCAGGTTCTTTTGCTTCTGTGGGAACATTTGCTTCAGTCAGCCTTTACTGTAGGGATGGCAAGGAAATTTGAAACAAGGTACATCGATAATTAATGTGTCTGGAGTTGCACATCTTGATTCAACATTCCCTTTTAGTGTAAACCTGGCCTAAGGTGATCTAGGTTAAATCCTGTGTAATCTTGGGTAAATCATTTCCTTATTTCTCAGTGTTACATCTGTAAAATGAGGATGCTACTACTTTGTGACCTCAGAAACACATTATGAGACTGAAAATCTGTTCATCTTCGTGTGATTCTTACATTTCTAAGTGACGGTGCTATAAACAAACAAAACTGAACGGCAGAGTTGCTGGCTCTGGTGTGAGGTTAAGACTGAGATGGATGTAAAAAAGAGGGTGAGAGAAATGTAAGACTAATGTACAAGAAGGTCTTCATTTCAGACTTGCTGTTGGGAAGAGCTGTGGTACATCAGTCAGTCCTTGGCTAGTGTAGGATTTAGTTTGGAGGAGGTGCTAAATTCATGGTGTACTTTCAGCCGGTCAGATTATCTCATGCAGGATCTACTATTGGTAAAACTTCGATCTCCACTGGAGTTTAAGATGTTCGTGGGAGACCATCAGCGTAGATAGCTGCATCAGCCAGTATAGAGCTTATCCATAACCATGCATATAGCAAAGAGTAATGGTGCTATTATAACCCACGCCCACAGGGTGAGGCACACTGTCCCATCTAGTGGCACCATTTACAGAGAGCACAGTGAGTCTCCTCTACAGCCTAAGAGCCTGCTGGTTTTCAGCTCATGTGGTAGAGGCTCAGAGGTCCCAGGTTCAATTCTGTCTGTTGGCGTTACACTATCCTAATTGCTCTGAACTGTGATGTAATATTATTGATTGCTATTAAACAGCATCGTCATTTCATTGGCAGCTGAAGTGAGAGATAATTTGTACAAACATTTTTGAAAGTGTTTGGAGAGCCTCAAAGACGATAGAGGCAACATACTTTATACCGTCATGACTTTCACTCTGTGAGTCCACGGGGAAGGAAGATGTGGAGATAAAACTTCTGGACTCAGGGACAAAAGCTGACTCTCACTGGCTTCATGATTTATGTAACAGAATAAGTAGCTTTCCTTGGCAAAGAGCATCACTATTGCAGTCAAAAATAAATATATGAAATAGTGATTTCTCAGAATAGATTATTGATCCTCATTGACCCATTTGGATTTGGAAAGGTTTTTGGAGAGAACCTGCCAAAGATCTCTTAATCCCCCTCCCCACCAGCAGTGCACTGCCCTGAAAAAATAGAAACAAAATACTGTTTTGCTACAATAAATAATAAGGGGGGAAAGCTGATGATGATGACCTAGGAATGCATCTAAATGTCCCAAAGTAGCATGCACAATAACTCTATGGTTTGCAAAACTAATCCTTCTATAACCAAAAGCTTTCCTTTAACTGGTACACATTCAAGATGCATATTCGTTTCACAACTCTGTACACCTGAAAGTTGTAGTATTGTGAGTTTGGTCTTTAGCCATCACTCCACCTATGGAGACGAGAAGAAGCGCTCAAATTGTCAGTGCTAGGAGAGATAGCGAAAGGTTGAGGTAGTTAGTAGCACTGCTCTAGATGAGATTTCTTGTGAAGAGTCTTTATGGAACACGTCTAGGGCTTATGCTCTTTGCTGGTCATATTTTAACAATTGCCTTTGAATTATTGATGATTTATTAAAGCGATACCAGCAAGCAATGGAAAATTTAAATCTCATGGGCCACTTTCCTCAGAGGAATCATCTTGAGGCATGAAAGTGATCAAATGAGATGAGTCATTTATAATTCTTCAAGAGGGAACTGTTCACGAGCTCTGTGGCTCCTTAATAGCTGGCCGATGTTCTGTTTGGAACAAGACAGAGTATGTTGTTTGTGTGTATCATCTTACTTGTCTGCAAAGCGCCTAGGATATGGTCAGCATGCTTTATAAATAATATGCCACCTTATCCACATTATCTATGGAAATAGTTTACATATTTAAAAAACTTTATGCATTACTTTACACACACATTATATAGAAACCATGTTAGCAGTCTCTGGTGTTTTGCAGACACGGTGATAGGCTCCCTGCCCCAAAGATGGTGCAGTAGAACTAAACAACATGTACGTGAGGTCTGGGATGCTGTGTTCGTTGGGGGGGGAAACCACAATGCTTCAGAACATTGATCAGCTTCTGTTGTAGGCACTGGTTGTGTGTGTTTAAAATTCTATTCACTGAAATGAATGGAAATGCTTGTTGCAAGTACTTGTCCTCTGAAACTGAAAGGAGGAGCAGGTGCACAAGATATCAGAGAAGTGCTCTGTTTGATAAATATATAGAGCTACTCATATTAGAGTTTCTATTTTGTCCTCTTGCTCATTTGACCCAAATTCTATACAGTTTTTTATGGGAAAATATTACTATGTTTGACCTGTATAATATAGATTGGTTGGGAAGCCTATTAAATCTGTCCCTCTTCTCTAAACTGCAAGTTCTAAGACCAGTTTGAGTTTGGGACCCTCTGTAGCCTGCTTTCTTTGATCCATGATCTGAGAATATAGAATCCTCGTTTGAAGGGCTGGACTCCATTGTGACAAGGAAGGAAAGAGGTGGCCCTGAAGAAAACATCTGCACATGGAAAGCCACCCTATCCCTATTGTGTGGCTTTAATCACACTTTCAGGGCTCTCTTTGTTCTATGTTGTTACTTTGCTTTTATTTTATTTCAGTATTAAATTTCATTAGCATTTTTTGGTAAAACAGCTTGCAAAATTATCTTTTTTTCTTTTTAGTATTTTGCTAGGTTCCTCTACAAGCTATTGCAAGGGCATGAAACATAATCCTAGAATTTTTTCTTAGTAGGGGGAAGCTTGAGATAAATATTATTGTATGTTTTGTAGGACTGGGCCTCTACATACTGACCATGGGTAATTACAGTGAGTAATACTTAAAAGGGACCTTGGTCTTAGATTATTATTAGACTACTTTAATCCTTACAGTATTCAAACCAGAAAGTTTTTATGTAAACATTTGTTTTGCATCTCACCAATGAGTGGTTTGTTTATTTTTTTTAGGTCAGTGAAACAAGTTTGTTCATTTTCATTTTAAAGTCAGTTTCGTTTTCCAATTCTCAAGCCTGGTTAGCACAATGTCTTTGTGTTTTGGGTTCTTAGAAGTGTAGGGGAATATATAAATAAGAAGGGGAAAAAAAGAAATACCATAGAATTATTTTTCAAAACACCTCTGAAAATATTTTGTCACCTCTTGCTTTATTTTCACCACTCCTCATTTTAAAAATACTCACATGATGGGCTTAAATGTACTTGACAGTAACCTCTTATTAAACTAGATTGTTAGTTAAAAGAAAAAAATCCAGCCAGCCTATTAATTGTTTGTTGCATGGTGAGAATATTTTGTACATATTTCATTACAGTGGCCACTGCGTTTGCCAAAAGTAACCCCGCACAAGTGATATCTGAGACAAGTTTTTTTCCATATATAGAAAAGGAAATTACTACCCAGATTCTAGTGGGTAGTAACCTTTTGACAAATGTTGACTTTTGTAGATGGTGACTACAGTACTCTCCATACGCACTCGTATGAATTGTTGAGTTGTTTTTTCTCACTATTTTTTTCCATACAAAATTAAAGACGTTTCAGGTCATGAACAGGTGGGGTCACAACCAACCTGCCCTTCCCATATTTCTAAATTATAGAAAGATCTCAGCTTGGTGGGGGGGGGGGACGTGCAGAGAGGCAGTGTTGATCTGTGGAAAGGGCCATGAATCACCAACTTCTGGCAATTGAACTATGAGGTTAAGGAAATGTCTCCATCTACCAAAATGCTAATAGTGTTAAAACCCTTCTGTCATTCATTTCAAGGCAGTGGTTTCAGACATATGAAAGACTTGGAGCTTTTCTTGAACTCTCTTTTCTTCCCAACCATATTTTTACAATTAAATACTGGATGAGAATTCTTTTTTCTTTTCATCCCCTTTATTTTTTCTTAATATGTATCAGCTGATTGCTGTTGTCTTATTTGGAGACAGACAACAAGCCTCCTTTCAAGAAGGACAATTAAAACATTTATGCCGATTTTTTTTTTTAATAGAAAACCATCTGTGTGATAAGGTGAACTCTCTGACTGCTTTCTGGGGAAAGAGGCTACGCCAATGTTTAACAGAAGGCAACGTCCTGCCTTCTGCTGCACAGGTTGAGAGAGAAAAAAAGAGGGGAGGGGCAGAGGACCCTGCCTCTTTCACCACACAGAGTAACAGGGTTGCAGTGTTGCTTGCACGGATGTTAGGAAGGATCCCAGACAATGCATCACAGACCTAAGAGACTATAATTCGCTTGCATATGATGTGGCCAGCCGCCAACATGTTTGCTGAGGATAGTAGTATGTGCTAGAAAGGATATACACTGCTACTGTTATCAGCCTACCAAACAATGAAGGTTCTTTGTCTGTATAGTATCCCGTGTTAGTACTCTTCCTCTCTAATTGCCTACTAATGGTTCTTATCTGCCTCTCTTGACTATCCAGTCTTTAGGTGCTTTAGCCAGTGGTCCCCAACCTTTTGGGGCTGCCGGGCGCCCCGGGGAGCTGGGGGCGCGGAGGCCACTCATGCGCCGGGCACCTGGGGGCGGAGCTACGCACATGCCTGGGGGCGGGGCCACCCATATGCCATGTGCCCGGTGCTGGCACCACCCATGCGCCGCACTCCCGGGGCCGGCGCCACTCCTGTGCCAGCTGCCCAGGGGCAGGGCCGCCCATACACCGTGCGCCCAGGGACGTAACAGCCCGTGCACTGCATGCCCAGGGCTGCTGCCGCTCCTGTGCTGCGCACCTGGGGACGGCACCACTCCTGTGCTACGTGCCCAGGGGCGGGGATGCCCATACACCACATGCCCGGGGCTGGCACAGCTCATGCATCATGCGCCTGGGGGCAAGGCCGGCCCTGATCACTTGGTGGGTGCACAGAAAGGGCACGGCGGGCGCCATGGCGCCCGCGGGCACTGCATTGGGAACCACTGCTTTAGACTATTGGTTTTTCCCGTTACATTCCAGCTCCACTTTCCCCTTGATATTTTTATTCTTACTGCCTCTTCTTGTTCTCTCTCTCCCCCATTTTTTTCCTTCTTACTTCCCTTCCCTTCCACCCTATTTATTTTAGTTCTAGACATCCAGCATTCTGGTTATCTGAAGAAGTTGGCTGTGCCCACGGAAGCTCATGATACAATCTGTGGGTGCATCTAGACTAGCAAGATTTTGCGCAAAAGTGGCCGCTTTTGCGCAAAAACTTGCCAGATGTCTACACTGGCCGCTTGAATTTGTGCAAGAGCACTGATGTTCTAATGTAAGAATTCAATGCTTCTCGCGCAAATAATTTGACACTCCCGTTCAGGGATAAGCCCTCTTGCGCAAGAATACTTTAAAGTGCTACCAGACTGTTTGGGTTTTGTTTAAGTTTATCCTGTACAGACTAACTGGGCTATCCCCAGAAACTGCTACTATAGTGCTGCTATTTCAGGGGCAGCACTAAATTATGTTCCTCCTTTCTTGTTTCCTTCTCTTCCCCTTGCAGCCCACAGCCATTTTGCCTTGCCTTTAGCAGGCCGGATAGGGTTTTATTTTCATTGAATCTCTTTCTGATATCACCTTTAATTAGAACTGCAAGTGGCTATATAAATATAGTGACCACTTTGCTGCCATCATTTGTAAGAGCATTATACAAATTCACCTAGCGCTTGGACCTCTTGCATGAATTGCCAAACTACTACTGTTATGGTCACCACTGTATCAGCTACTTTTGTCACAACACGCATGGATGCCAATATTTTTGTAAATAGTATGAAACACACATTTCCAAGCAGCCCAGTGCAAGGCGTCTGATTATTAAATCCCTTGACTGTCATCTGGATTTTTGTATCAGTTCAGGTTCCAATTATGAACAAGTTGACAGTGTTGAGATTAAAAGAAAACCAGAAAATGCTTAAAGTGAAAATTTCCCAGCAAACTCTCACCCTGGAGCAACCTGCTTTATTCTACCTGCACAGGGAACAACAGAATAAAAGCAAAGGCTATGTGAAGGCAATAGGCTAGAGGTTATAATCGTGGTTATCCGTTGTTTGCTCATCTTCAGTGTTGTACTCCTTCTACAACTAAGGAGAATAAATGTTACTTGTTTTTAGGCTTCTCCTTTTAGCTGTTTAGAAAAACTAAAAGGTTGAAAACCTGCTGAAACATTTGTTCAGTACATTTGCCTGCATTATGCTTCTCGGAATGGTATTTAGCGTTATTGTTAATGATTGAAGCGTTAGCATTTTTAATTGTGTGAAGTACTTAAAGTCCAGTATTGCTACTTCTTGGGTTAAGTCCATTAATACTCAAGAGTCTGTCAGAAATACACTGAAGTTGAATAAGGCCATAAATGTTCCAGTTGTAAAGAGCATCTAATGCTTTTTTTTTCCCCCAAAGGCTTTAACAAATTAAATTTAAAAAAAAAACGACGACGAGGTGACTAGATAAAAGGCTTTCTTGGTTCAGTTGTGTTTAGTTTTGCTTTTTTCCTGTAATTGCTGAGGTTGTTTTGCTCATAAAGAGGGAACTGATGCCAAACTAGAGGGGTAATTGCTAAATTCTGTTTTAGGATATTGTGAAACTTCTCAATTTGACTTTAATAGAAAACACCATTTCCCCAGTGAGGAACGTTTATTGCATATTATTCCCCCTTACACAGTTGGCATGGTTGGTAGTCAGGATATCCCCAGAACTGAATGAAGATGGTAGGGGACCTTGCACAAAGGTACCTGTATTTTTACCCGATTCCAATCACCAGTGTCAGGCTGCCACATAAATGATCATTCTAACTTCACCACCTATGACAGTGTTTCTTAAACTGTGCTCTGTGGCATACCGGTGTGCCGCAAAGCAGTTGGAGGTGTGCTGCAGAGTTCAAAATGGCTACCCTTGAAGGGACAGGTGACTTTTTTTTTTTTCTCAATAACTTCTCCCCCCCACCCCGACCCCTTTTTTTTTCTCTCTCTCTCGACAAAAAATCCTTGGTGTTCCTCATAAAAAAATATTGTTTGGTGTTCCTCGGTCTTAAAAAATTTAAGAAACACTGACCTATGAAATAGGAAAAGATCAAATTCAGCCTTTACTTTCCGTTGCCCTTGTCTTGCATTTGTATCCACACAGAGACTTTTGTACCTGTACAAATTCACATTGGTGTTCTAACATGTGCCAGGGTCTCTCACCAGCATGGAGAACTACCTTTGATATCAGTATGAGTTTCTCATACATGAAGCTTCGGGGGTAGCCAAGTTAGTCTGTACAGATAAACTGAAAGAAACAACAAATAGTCTGGTATAGACTTTTATAGACTAACAAAACAGGTAGGTGGTATGAGTTTTCATGGGCGCATCCCACTTCTTCAGATGAAGTCTTCATACATGAAGACTGGAATAGATCCAGAAACCTTGTACAGTATATTGTTCAGTCACTGTCAAATTGTAACTTTTCTAGGCACTTCTTTTTATGTAATTACTTAGTGCCTTTTTTACACCAAATTGTCCAACAGTTTCAGGGGGTTCTATCTGCTTGTTATAGGACCCATTAGTTAGAAAGTCATTTACTATGAAAGATGCGTTTACACAGTCTGTTGGTAATGGGCCTAAAACCCCAGTTCTGGATACCTCCCGCCTTTAGAATTTGCATCCAGATCTGAATTTTGCAGCTGAACGCATATATTTGCCAGTAATTAGCCAAATCAAAATCTGAGCTAGAAACATCCCCAGACTTGTAATCCATATTCATACTTTGAAGAACAGACACACCTCTAGGCTCTGAGATCTAGTAAGTCAATTTCCAATAAAAGAGTTTATTTAATTTAAACTAAAATAAAAGGTATTGCATATCATTAAATATGTATTTAATGATTTAACGAGGGTAGCACAGAATATGAGCAACGTGAGCAGAGGCAACACAATCTTTTCCCCCCATACTAACTTGTTTTATCCCTGATCTGGGAGATTAAACCTAGAAATGAGAAGTTAGCTCAGACTCCAGACCCACTCGGCCCTGTGTCTTTGCTGATTCTGCAGTCATGCTATCGTGTCAAATCATACAGTAGTTTTCATTCTAAACCCTTATGTATAGTTGATACTACCGTTTAGGCTGACGAGGGTACATTTTAAGACAAACCACAGGAAATGGTTTGGAGAGGTGGGGAATATTAAGAAAATATTGTAGTGCTGCCTTAGAAATAAAATTAAACACTAGTGACTGTGTTTTCCTGCACAATGTTTAAAGCAGAGGTTTTGAAAATTTTATAAAAATATAGTCATTATTGTATGTTTTGAAGCACATCTGTATATATTTAATTTTAGAAATATATACAGATGTACTTCAAAACATACAATTATTTGTCATAATAACAGAATGTGACATTTGTCACAACAAACTCCTTTAGACAGAGGTAGTTTAAGCACTTATAAACAAAGCACTTTTCTTTCTCCCCTTCCCTAGTGTGCTTGGACAAATTGCCTCCCCTTGATGCAGCTATTTTCTGTGTGAGCTTTGAGAGTGGAAAGTATTCAAGTTATTGTTTACTGTGGTATTTGTTTTAGCTGGGAAGTCAGGTCACAGCAGCAAAATCAGTAATAGTTCTTTTAATGCTAATAGACTGTGTTTACTTTGGTATGTAGAAAATGGCAACAACAAATCATTAATATGAGAGAGCGATAGTGCTATTCAGAATCTTTTATATATGCTCCATGAACCCTGTTGCAGGATAAGGAAGAACAGTCCTTAACTTCAGTTGGTTGTTCCCATTGCCTTTTTTCCCTCTTGAAAAACAGTAGATTAAACTTTTTTTAAAAAAGATCCCTGTATTATATGAAGAACAGTTGGACAAGACAGACTAATACTTCTTTTCAGCTTTCTTCCAAAATAAAAACATGCAGTACTTGTAGGGTAAGGAGTGGTTGTGGAAAGCAATAATTGAAAAAAAAACCTGTTCTAAGACCAAGTCTAGAAACTTTGCTGCTAACATAATATCCATTAGAGGTGCCATTTTTTTTCACCTAGCAAGTCTACACCAATTAAAGCCTTCTGCAGAAGAAATACTGGCATAAAAGTGCTTTTTGCTGGTAACGTTAATTTTATTAGGACAGTTGTATAGCTTGTATAGTTACAAGCTATATTGTCAAAACCAGTTTTTACTGGTACACTGTGTTGGGAGGGTTTACCATTAAAGATGAACTGACCATGCTATGCTAGCAAATCTTTCCTAGTGCAGATTGTAATTCCTAATCCACTATTTTTGCATTCAAAATAGTTTTCCATTCATTCCAGTGGTTATTAAATCTCATAGCTATAGCTTTCTAATGTGTATTAACAGCTTTGGCTTTGTTGCACTGTAATTACCTTGAATTTATTAATCTGCATTTCGTCTTTCAGCCATATTTTGAGAAATGCTAATAAATCTATATTGTAACACATACCCTTGAATGAAACGAAAGGCATTTATTTGCTATTCCTTGTGTTTAGTGATTTTCCTAGCTACAGCTCAAGCCCAAAAGCCAATCTGCTTTATAGCTTTTTCAAAAGATGGAGAAAAATGAATATTTCCTTGGATTTACTTTCTGCTTAATTACAGAGATATGTTTATAGTGAAATATGTTTTCTCTAATAAATTAAGAGGCTGAATATCCAGATGCTATAGATCTTCATAACAGTTTTTTCATTATTATAAATTTGGATCCTGAGCTAGGTGGCATTAACTCATGGGATTGCATAGTTAGTTATATATGTGACATGAACCGTTAATGTAAACTTTCATCTTGTATATTCATACTGGATGAGAGAGAGTCTGATTATTTTGTGCTGAAACTCACTGCCTTACCTGTGTTCAGTAAGTGGGAATCAGAAAGGACAGAAATACATTCCAGGTCCCAGTTTCGCTCTTGTGCATACCCCACTCTCTCTTGAGAGAGAGGCTATTAAGATGGCAAGAACAATAGTGCTGTCAAGATACCATTACTGAGGTGATTACTGGATATGTTGCATAGTCTACTATCCATTATCTGGACTGTGATATCCTCCAGTTATTTTTTTTTTTTATGTCCACTGAGTTTGTAAAGTGTGTGCCAACAAACTGGATGCTGTTTTCCAAGGTTATATTTACTGTTATCCATTTACTTAGCTTACCTTTGCTTAATTATAATTTAATGCAACTGAAAGTTAGCACGTTGTTGTTTTCATAAGAAAATTATAACTTTTCCTTCTATAGGAGTAAAATTAAACTAGTGCTGAATACTTTTGAAAACCCCATATTAAAATTCAGGTGACAGTAAAATGCACAGGTATTAAACCTGACTATAACAGAAGAATAATTTATTCTGCTAATTAGCTTGTTTCTACAAAACCCATTATTATCTTGAAAATGGTTTTTAAACTAAAATGGTACTGATAGTACCGATCTTGAAACTGGTTTTTAAACTAAAAACTAGAATATAATCTTCCAGATAAAACAGATGCTCTTATTATTCTGGCAGGATATAGAACACTGAGTAGAGGGTTTAAGTATATTTGGCAGACTGGTCTCCCCTCCCCCTCTCCCTCAGGCTATTAATCATAATGGTCAGGAAGTCAACCCCATGCTCTGGGTATCCCTAAATCTTCAAATCCCAGAAGCTGGGATGGGACCGATTATTCAAAATTGCCCTGCTCTGTTCATGCCTCCCGAAACATCTGTCACTAGCCACGGTCAGAAAACAAGGTACTGGGCTTAGATGGACCTTTGGTCTGACCAAGTATGGCCATTCTCGTATACCATTAAATAGCAGTTTTCAGTCAAAAGCTGTTTCAGATACAAGTATGAAGTTATGATGAAGGTGAAATTATGGCGTGTGGGATGAAAGTTTTAGACTGTAGTTTGAATATTGATTTTGAGTGTGTGAGTTTTGGGAACCTTAAATTGTCTCATGCTAGTGTTTCAAAAAACATAGTCAAAATCAATGGGCTACTTTTGAGCATTTAGGCCTCAGTGTTTTTATTTTCCTTGTGGCTTTGGAGAGTTAGACTCAAATATGGCTTCAATCACACGTCTAGTTGTCTAATACCGTGGCTTAGAGGCATCTTTTTAAGTTTAGCAAAATAAAAAGTTGAGTGCACATGCTCAGTACAAAGTTTTCAAAAGCTTATATAACTTGATGAAACCCAAATACTTTTTCTACAAGACAAGCAAAGGCTTTTCTTCTTAGTGATGGCTATTTCCATGCCCTATTTTGGCTTTTATCCTCTAGCCATTTCAGCTTCAAAGCTCAACAACAAAAGTCACACAATTTTTATAATGGGGGGAAACTCTGCTTTTTTTTTTTTTTTTTTAACTCTGCATACTCAAAATGGTTGATCTCCTGCTTAAACGTATCCAAAAAAAAAAAAAAACCTCTGGCAAAACACAAGAATGGAAAATTTTAGCCTGAAAGATGGAAATAGCAGGAAACTGAGCAGCTAACTACTCGTAGGAAGTTACAAAGGAAGCAGTTACATATCCGTTACTATAGTGGCTGCTACCACTGTAATACGATGACGTTCAACTGAGGGACTCAAACCATCTCAGAACAATTCTGTGTCAAAGACTCTGTGTTCTAACTTTTGCAGCCTCAGTTGTGTGGAAGAGATGCGTACACTGTGCACCTTGTTCAGTGGCATGAAGAGTGCCTGTTTACTCTGCGACTCCCTTGCACAGGTATAAGTAGCAGGAATGATGGTTAAGTGCTACTTAGTTGAGTAAACACATGCCTTAACCCTGGGGTATGAACATACATGTTCTCTACAGAGCTCTCTACTGCCCCAGTACTGCCTGTCCCACCCACACTGCTGTTTTTTAGCAGTGTAGCATCCTGTAGTTGCCTACCTGTTGCTGGAGTCTTTCCTTGCTGCAAGGAAACACGCCCAGCAGTTCCATGCTACCAGAGCCTTTCCCTGAGGTAGGGAATAGCCAGAGCCCCCACTACTTCAGGCAAAAACTTTGGAAGAGAACAAAGGCTCTGTCCGCTGGGGGAGGGGCGGGGGCTCCAAATTTTCCTCACTGCCAAGTCTTTCATGGTAGCGTAGCTACACATCCCCTTAAATACTGCCTCAAGTGGCATAAAGCATAGACATAGCCTAAGAGTGGTAGCTGGAAGCATTCTGCCTGCTGAGTACAAGAACAAGAATTTTATTTCAGGTGGCTCTGGAAGAAACATTATCAGGTGTGGCAGTTTGTTGTTCCTCCAATGAGGTGCACGAGATCACCACTGCAGTATTCTAAATTCATGAAGCTAGTCCCCAAAAAATCAGATTTAAGAAAAATAATACTACTGAGTTGTTGGTTTTTAGTTTGCTTCTCTTTTGTTGCTTTCTGCCTTCACATTGTCAAGCTTTTCTCCACACCATTAGGTTTGGAAAATTATTTCTATTTGTTTTAAAATTGAGCTCCTTAAGCTATGATATGACTCCTGGACCTGGCGCTTTTAAGAAAAATACCAGCTATTGCATGGTTTGGGATAAAATTGCATAAGCTGGCAACATTGGATGCATCTTCCAGAACCATTCTCATTGCACTAATAGGGGAAGAGAGGGAACTCCGCACATTTGTGCCTCCCGCCCAATTGGTCCACTCCCCATTTGGGTCTAAAGTGCATTCAACCGTGTTCGTCACACCCCATTTTCCCAGTGTGTAAGAAATGCTAACTTCAGTTTTGCGATGCGCTTTTGAGGTGTGGACGCACTTTTGCACAAGAAGTTTTTGCAGAAGATCTCTTCTGCAAAAAGCTTCTTGTACAAAAACCCTGTGTGTAGACAAAGCCACAGACAAATTCTCTCAAATACATATGAGACAAGCAGTTGAAGAAGAAAATGGTATAACTGGTGCAAAACAAGGTTTTCTGAAGGGAGCTTTTCCTTTAAAGTTTTTCTCTTTATAATATCAGTTTTTCCAGAGATGCAGATGTGCACAATAATCCTATGGGGATATTGGTATTTGGCCTTTAGGACTGTAAGAGTCCTATTCCCAAGGCTAAGATCTGCAAGAGCCAAACTGTATTTGAAACTTTTACATAAGACAGATATGGAAGCTCATGGCATATTGCATTTCAAATCACATGTGAAAGAGAGAGACAGCTCCTGAACTGTAAGATGAATGGCACACAAGTAGGGAAAGGAGCTATATATTAAAAAATAGCCTTAGTCGCTTTTTTTAACTCATTAATCTGCCTTTACTGTGCGTATCTGCAGCAGGACAGCCTTTCTGTGATCATTTTTGACAAATGCTACAGACCCTTTCACCTCTGACATAACTGTGTAACAATGGCAAACCAAATATTGATAGCAAGCAATGCTTCTATGAGTACATGTGCTGAACAGCTGCCACTTTCCACCCCAAGACGGCTGCATATCTGTACAGGATAAAGTGATTCATTTATGCAGTTGTGTAAAGTACTTTCGTTCCTTTGGGATGTAAGGGAATAGATAAATGTGAGTTATTAACCCAGTTGGGCTCCCATTGTATTGAATGGGATTTTCACCATTGCCATAACACTGTTGTTACTTATTAACATGAGCATGTTCCAAGGTTTTGAAAATGCCCCAAGACCTGTTCCCAATCTATGCTTTACCCATAATAATACTTAGCATTTTTCAGCACCTTGCCTATGAGGATTTGTTATTTCTGACAAGGATATCTTTAGGGAAAAAATAAGGAACAAACACTTATCCACGGTCTCAGAGGAAATCCATGGTAAAACCAAGACAGGAGCCCAGGTCTCCTGACTCTTAATTCCTACATCTTAACCACAAGATATCTTTCCTCTTGTGTTATTTTTCCTTACTCACAATCCTTACCCTGGCATGTGCTGCCCAAGCACTCCAACAAATGTGACAACCCAGTCTTCTGAGGCTGTGACAGAAAACTATACGCAGCCATCGCTCAGATGATGGAAGGTGGTCTGTTATATACATTCCCTAATATTGTTATGAGGTTTTTGTTTCAACCTGAATTCTTTATTGCTCTAGCAAGGGGTATTTACACCCTTGAAAATAAAGAGTATGCCTCAAGTGTGCCTTTAGCATGAAGCGCTGCTTTTACAATTCAGAAGCCTACAAGGTATAGTTACACTCTAAATATCTACAATCTTTTCTATAAGTAGGTCAGGTTCATTTGGCTACAGCTGTGAGGAACAACACCTGAAACTGTAACTACAGACCAATAGACTGAACTACTTTCTCATTTTTAAAATCATGTTTTGGATTCATATTTTGCATGGCTCCCGTTCCGCTAACACATTTTAAAATGTGTGATAAACACCTGCATGGTTTTAATTGTCATAGAGTTTCAGTGTGACTTAAACTGGCATTGTAGTTCTCTTCTGACTACAGTGTATTGTTGAGAGTAATCCGTTACATGTGACAGTCTTTAGCACAACTCATGTGGGTACATAAGAGGCCTAAGGTTCATGTGTATCTGCTATGAGGGGAAGGGAAGTGAGTAAAAAAGAAAGATAAGTCCTTGGGGAGGGGGGGATTCCCCCGTCTCCCTGCATGCTATAGAGAAAATGTCCACAGAGGTTGGAAATATAGATGTCACGGACGAAGTCTTTGTACACTGCAAAGATTCATCTAGCCTCAGTTTGATAAAGGAAGAGAATCATTAGGCATGGGTGTTATTTCCAAGAGCACTTAAGCACATGCTGAATTGTAAGCACCTAAGTAGACTATGGAGGTCAATGGAATTCCTCACATGGTTAAAATTGTTCTGCTGGATTGGAGTCTGTCCCCTCTGTACGCAGTATATGTACACAGTAGCAGGAAACTGAACAGTGTGTCATCCCTGGGAATTACTTCTTGTGGGGAAGTTAGGCTTCCATCTCCCAGCTCTGCAGGATTTTCATGTGAACGCAGCCCTTTTACTTAGGCTATGCTAGCTTCCTGGCAACTGGCCCCTGTGCGTGTATGCGTCTAAAAAAGCATTGGGTGGTGATTGCCTCTTGAAAAACCTAGGAGCATTCCTCAGCTTGCAAAAGGGTCCAGAAGAGAGCCACGGTCGATGTTTCTGTTCTAAAGATCTTTCTTGTATCTTTGTTCTGTGGGATGATCTGATAACAGAGCACTGAGCTGCTGAAGGGGTTGTGTGGGTTGCCTAGCCCTGCTGGATACAATGATGATCAGCTGTGTCTCAGTTCTGAAGTTTGCCTCTTTGTTAAAAGTAAAGTAGCTTTAAATATCGCCCTGTTTGAAAGAGTTCTTCAACATTCAAAGCAAATGATCTTAGGGATAATAATAAGCATTAGCCTTTCCATGAATTGTCATACTTGGAATTTAGAAACTAGCTCATAGTTAATCAGTTAAGTTAATCAGAAATAAGATTCAAGTTAAAGCAATTAGAGAATTGCTACATTACTAAAACTGACTAATGATGTTTTACTGGTCTTTGTCAAAACATTATACAGTGGATGAAGTGTAATGTGTGGCTTAAGAATAAGTTATTTTGCTTTTAGTTAGTTCAAGAGTTACTTACCAAATTGTTAATGGACGTTATTCAAGATGTGCTGTGTAAGTCTTTTCCAATTAGTGTTAAGGTCTTGAAAGGCCAGTCTTAGCTTTTTATTAATATGTTCAATTTATTAATGTATTTTTATGTATGCATAGTGTGGCTGTCTGGTACATCTCATGATGTTGCATAATTATGGTCTTTTTAATTTGTTTTACCCAGATCTAGTCAGTGTTGTTTAAAATTCAGAAGTATTTCATAGCTTAATAACTTAATAACTCATTAGAAAGCCATGCCATGTACTTGAGGTTACCTCAAAGGCTATCCATATTTAACAATAAACTTGAGATAATTCCTTGACTACTTGACTGTCATTGACCACTTTAAATATTTAAGGTTGTGATTTGACCTTTTACCTAACATTTAAACCAGGTGTAGAAAATGAAATAAGGATTGTATACAAAATTAGGTTGGTTTAAAAATTTATTTGGCATTTTAGCTATTCTAACCACTACTTTTGCTGCTAATAATCAAATTCAGAAATATAATTTATGAAATACATATATATTAAAGTATTTTATAATATTGCCTTTATAATTAAATTGGGAATTTGTTCTCTTGTTTTAAATCTGATTTTGATCTTCATTACTAAATCTCCCCAGAGAAGATACTCATTCCTTCAGATTTTATTGATGTGGCCAACAAATATGTTGCCTGAATTGGGGGTTGATAAATGAAGCTTTTTAAAACACTAGTCTAAGAAAGTTACTTGATCATGATTTGCAGATCCTTCAAGCACATCTTAACTATGGCTCATTTTGCATGTTTCATCCAGGGTTGGTAATATCTTGTGCTCAGAACCAATTTGGAGATGGAGAAAGACATATTAAAAAGTTGTTGGCCAATTAGATGTTTCAGAATAGTCCATTGAGGTCTGGTGGATTTTTAAAGGGCACGAAATGATGGGTGCAAATGTAGGAGTTTGTACTAAAAGATTATTGCCTTTTTTCTTTGCACAGATAATTTTCAGAGGATAAACCACCTGCTACGGACGTTTGTCGCAATATATTTTTTTCTGAGGAAAATTAAGGAAAATGGCAGCTCATCACCCCCCATCCACTAGGGCTCTTTCCCTTTTCCCTGGCTCCTATGTCTTCGACAATATTTTGGTGCAGGTGTACAGTATGTTTCTCTAGATCAGCGATACAACAGATAGTTTCCAACACTTTTCCTTCTCAAGTCAATGGCAGTTTTGCCATTGGCTTCCATAGAAGCATGCCTGGGCCTTGACTGTGCAGTCTCAAAACTAAAATATGAATGCTTCAACCAGTTTTAAACATCAACTTAAGCTGGCCTAATGAATCTTCAAGAGTTGCATAACTGTCCATTGCCATCCTGTTTGATTTAATTCAATTCTTGTATGCATGCACATGTGCCTTGGTTTTTCCCTCCTTATAAACTTAGGATAATATTGACCCAGCATTCTGCAGTCCTTGGATGAAAGGTGCAATGTGAAAAGAGTTTTTTTTATTATTAGATAGTAAATAAAATGACAGGCTTAAATTAAAACTGTTTCTCAAGCGTTCACTTAGGAGGTATCCATACAAAAAGGCAGGCATGGGCAAAGAGTGGTAATAGCCTTAACTTGGGCCAGTATCTGACTGGCACAGTTTACTTCCCCAGAAAATTATGAAGGAAGCAGGGACTGAGGGCATGTCTTCTCTACCCACTGGATCAATAGGCAACGATCGATCTAGCGGGGGTTGATTAATCCTGCTGGTATAGTGCAATAAATTGACCACTGAGCTCTCTCCCATCAACTCCAGTACTCCACCAAAATGGTAAGAGTAAGCAGAGTCCAGAGAGAACGGGAGGTGTCTACTTACGTAAGAGATGGAAGTATTTCTACACATGATCTTGACAGTGCTTGATCCTGCTATGAGGGCAGGGGACTGGACTTGATAACCTCTCAAGGTCCCTTCCAGTTCTAGTATTCTTTGTCATTTTCAGCAACGTTATTCATGTAATGATTACATGATTACATGAAACCAGCCTGATTTCTGATTGAGACAGGCCCTGGATTGTTCACTATGCCTTTACTCAGTGCTTGTGTTTAGTCCACAATCAAGCCATGAGTGAAGGTCAGTGGAAACAGTGGCTTCATTGTTAAAGGAGATCATAAGAAAAGATTCATGGGACTAAGCTCTTTAGAGATGCCGTTTAAAAAACATACTTGAAAGAAAACTTGTTCGTCATTCCAGGATCTTTTTTTCCAGTAGAGTCAGCTTACTCTGAGCAGTTACTTATTTTTAAAAGCTTTCTTGATTATGAAACAACGAGTAGTCCTGTGGCACCTTAGAGACTAACAAAAATATCTATAGTACAGGTTGGATCTCCTTCATCTGGCCCCCTCGGTCCCAAATGAAGGGATTTGCTGAACCAGTTAGAGGTCCCTCCCAACATGGCCCGTGCTGCCCCTGGTTAGAGTTCCAGCCCTGCCCTGCTGCTGCCTGCCTGGCTGTGGCTCCCCAGGCTGGAGCTCGTGGCGGCTGCTGCTGCTGCCGGCCCCCATGTTCCAAGCCAGGGCCAGAGCTGCAGGGCTGTTGCTGTCGGCCCCCTTGTTCCTTAGCCAGGGCCAGCACTCCGGGGCTGCCGCTGCCGGTCCCCACATTCTGTGGCCAGAGCTCTGGGGTTGCCGCTGCCGGTCCCCACATTCTGTGGCCAGAGCTCCAGGCCTGCTGCTGCCAGCCCCCCCGCACTCTGCTGCCAGAGGGGTCAGGACTTCCTGTTGCACCGCCTGCCTCTCTGTAACCCTCCCCAACACCGGGCTCCCAGCTGAGTCGCTGGCCCCTCCTGCTGCTTCTGCCCCATAGCCCAGCCTCCCTATCCATGGGCTCTCTGGTCCAGGAAAATCCGTGGTCCTGATGGACAATGGATGTTGCCAGACAAGAGAGTCCTGGTTAAGGGAGGTACAACTTGTATCATGAGCTTTCATGGGCAAAACCTACTTCATCAGATGAGTTGCATTTGAAATAACAGGAGCCCAGAATTTATAACAGAAAAATATTACAAAGGGATTCCTCTTTTGTTCAGTTTGGAATCATACATTTTCTGTAGTGGTATTTGCATTTCTTCATCGTGACTTCATCTAGTGATTGAGAATCATCTTGCAGAACCTACAAGTACACTGTGTTGTATGTGCAGAAACCCCTAAGAATCTGGCTATATCTTGTACAAGCGCCTGCTTTGCCCAGGGTTTATTAAATCAATGTCATGTTTCTAGAAATGAAATTTTTAACAATGAGAGTATGTTTGTCAGGTTGGTTGTTGCATGTGGCATTGGTTTGCGCACCTCATGGGATTTCTCTTCTCAGATCAGGAGTTTAGTGCATGTCCTGCTACCCTGTCAGAGAGGAACAGGAGAAAGTTGGCCAGAAATTTGCATTCATTCTTTCTCGTGCAGTATCAGAAGCTGTTGGGAGTTTGCAGTGTTTATGCTCCAGAGAGGAAACTGTTGAACCACTTAAAGTTTTGTAATTCTGATAGCTAAAATGCTTAAGACTGCCCTGGAGTATTTGCTTCAAATACCATGATTTCTGCTGTGAAGGTTTGTACATCATATGTAATCAGGATCAGGATGTATTATGAAGTAGTGTTAGGGGTCTGGTTATGTTATGCATTTGCAAATTCCTATGATAGTGAAATTTGAGAGACCCCCAAGGAAAGCTCTGGGGCTCCTTAATTCTGTAGTACATTCTGACTTTCTGAGGCTTTTGAAGACTCAGTGCATTTAGCGTGTGGATTTTCCCCTGACATTTTTATTTTAGTTTGCATTCTTAATCACTTTTTCTTTTATTTTTAGTAAAGTTGAGCACATGGTGTTTTCAAAACTCTTTTGCTCCCAACTGCTATTTCTTCTAGGTTTTTGTTCTAAAATCTTTTGCCTGTTGCAAGAAGTGTGGCCATCTTTTAAGAGGCAGCTAAGTAATGAATTAGATGGTAGGAGTTGAAGCAATTAGATTTTTATTCAGGCACCCTGCCTCAGTGGTTGAATCAAATCCAGATTCTGATTCTGGAACCTTATAGCGCCTTACTCTACAATAGCCCTATTGACTTAATTTGGACTACTTGTAAAGTAAGGTAGTTTTTAATGTACTTTGTGGAAAGATACTAGAATGTTGCTGTATATGGAACTTTTATCTAGCAGCAACATTCAGCGCAGCTAATTGTATCTATGGAAACAGCTATACACTATAAAACTCCTTTCTTTAGACAAGTATAATGTCTAATTTAACTTTATCCATGTGTTTCTGACCCATCACAAAGTCCTCATTACTCTAAGAAACCACAGCAGCTTTTGTTAGCATGCTAATAAGAAACATACCGTGGAATTTTGCAGTATAGTGGCTATAATCCAGGATTTGAGAAAAAAAAAAACACTTAACAAAAAAAAGTCACATCTGTGTTTGATGTTAACACAAATAATATTATTATTCCCATTCTACAAAAGAGCAAACTGAGGCACAGAGCAGCTAACTGATTTCTTCCATGTCAAACGTAGTTCAGGAATTGTGATGCAGAGAATCTTGATCCAATGTAGTCTTGATCCAACGTAAATCAAAGATTTAGTACTAAATAGTATTAGCGTAAAGCTATTTTGATGCTTTCCAGAAAAAGATTTAGAGGTAATTTCTTTATGCATGATTGAAGGATACTGTTGCTCTAATATTCCAAATCTGTGGTAACAAAAGTATACACTTGCTTTCTAATGAAAGAAAGCAGTGGATACAAGTTCTTACAACTTTTTAAGTTAAAGTTCTCCTTAAAGATGCTGTGTTAATTATTTTTTCGTTATTTTACTTTATTGCAATCAAAACTAATTTAGCAACAGTCAGTTATGGTGGTTTTATAAGGCTAAATTAATCAACAGCATGCTAATTAAAACAAATATCTTGTTCCAGGGTCATATAAATGTGGATTTATTTTTTTTTACTAAACTGTCAAAGTGGTTTTGTCGGATAAAGTAAGAAATCTATTGTTGAACCAGTGACCCTCCTGCACACTACTCCAGAATACATTAGCATTAAGTATTTCACCTTGCAGACAATAAATTACAAAAAAGCCTCTTTAAAGTGGGGACAGTAGGGGGAAAACGATGGAGCTAGGTGAGACTGAGAGTTAATGCATTAGTAGCTCTAGAGCCCTTACTGTGCCAAAGGTTATGAAGAGAGATGTGCGTTCTCAGCCTAGTTGCTTCATTGCACAACTAAGCATTGTAGTCTTGTTTTTGAAACCTTTGCTTGGAAAAAGTTGTGGACTAGATCACGAATGATTTTGTAGCTCCAGGCAAAGGGACTCGATGGAATTGTGTGAGGAAGCTTTTACTGTAACTGGCTAATGTTCTGCCCTTAACTTTCACAAGGTTTAAAATAATTCAGATTCACAACTCAGCTTTTTCTTAAATCATAAAAAGAAGTCTGACATGTGAACCTTGATGCAGTGTTATAAAAACCTCCTTGGGAAATACGCAGCCTTTTTGACTCTTTCCATTTCCCTATCATACTTTTACATTTCCACTTGATCATCTTAAACTTTTAGTGGTGCCTTGGTAATGATTTGCCAGTATTTGTAATGAGTTCCATGGCTTTGGTAAATAGGCAATGAAATTGATTTCCCCCATTTGTGTTAAAAATTGAGCTAATGGAGCAGTATGTGTGATCTAAATCTGACACACAATGCAGCCCTGAACAGATTTTTATAAGGTTGCTGCTCAGATTGATAGCTGATGCATTGTAATATACAAAACCCAGAGTATGCTTGAGTTGTTTATCTTAAATTTGGCTGTAAACTATGAAAGTCCATTTCAACCACATAATTGCCTTTTAGCGTCCTTTACCGTCAGCTGCAAACTGTCAAACAAACGTTAGCAACCTCAGCAATGGGTACATTTTATGAGCATGTGGTAGACTTCTTCACTCCAGTAAAGTTTGTTTAGGAATCCAAAGTTGATAACATTCTAATGCACGAAGAAAGCATGGAAGTTTTTCTTTTCTTCTTGTCCAGCAGTGTCAGTCTGATAATGATACTGAAGTAAAATATGAAGGGTTGTCATTAGTTTTACATTCTCCTGGACATTACCATCTTGCCATATGCTAATTAGATTTATAAAGTAACTATTCACATAAACTAAGTTAACATTAAAAAAGAGATGGCTGGGGGGGAGGTATTTACATGCAAAATGAAAGAAAAATGTATAATGGTTAATAGGAAAAAAATTATCTTTCTCCTGTGGAATTTAATTATTGAATTGTATTTTCTCCTATGGAATTTAATAAGGATTCCTATGCCGATGGGGTTCTAAAGAAATTGCTCTAAAAACCTTTAGAATTGAATAGAGATTGATGTTTAATCTGTAAGTTTTGAAGCATGTTCAGGGATTTAATAACAGGTATATAATTTTCTGTTAAACTCTATAGAACCGTGGTCACCAACCAGTAGCTCGTGAGCTACTGGTAGATCTCAGGGGCTCTAAGAGTAGCTCTTGAGCCCTCTCTAAACTGCGCACCTGTGCAGTACATTTACATTAGATTTCCTCATTTGAGGAGCAGCTACTCACTGAGCAACAACACAGGTGAGTAGCTGCAAGGAATGGTGGGAGCTGGGAGGTGGGGAGAGCTGAAACACCCCAGCCAGTTGACTGTGGCTTTCACAGCTGGAGTTAGGCGCAGCCTCCCTGGGCTGAGCGCAGGGCAGCCGAGCTGGAGGGAAGAGAAGCAGCTGCCCGGCCAGCTGGCCATAGCGCTCAGCCAGGGTGCACCACGCTCCATGTGGGCTGGCGCAGAGGAGAAGCTGCCTGGCCTGCTGGCTGTGGCGTTCAACCCAGAGGAGGCTGAACCGCACTCCAGCTGATTGGGCGGCTTCCCCTCTGCGCCTGCCCACGTGGAGCTTGGTGGCACCCTGGCTGAGCACCATGGCCAGCTGGCCAGGCAGCCGCTTTTCTTCGCTCCAGCCCGGCTGCCCTGCGGTCAGTCCGGAGGGAGCGCGGGTCGGAGGCTTCCCTCCATGGCTGGTGTAGGGAACTCCCTGCCCCCAACCTTGTTCCCTCTCCCTTGCCTGCCCTGACCCCGCTGCAGAAACCTGCCCCCCCTGCAGAAACTTGTCCCCCGGCACCCTGCCCCCCCCCCCCGCAGAAACCAGTTCCTTCTGGCACCCTGTCTCCTACTACAGAATCCTGTCCCCCTGCTCCCCTCTGCAGAAACCTGTCCCCCCCAGCACCCTGTCCCCTGCTGCAGAAACCTGTCCTGGCACCCTGCCCCCTCTCCCCTACCCCCACTGGCACCCTGTTCCAGAACCCACTAGCACTCCTCCCCAGTACTGTGTCCCCTGCTCCCAAATGACTTTTCTATGGGTCAGTGACACCTGACTCAAGGCAGGTTCCCTGCCATTCTCATAAATAAAGACAATGCAGAAACTTTTTGTGTTTAACATAGTATTCTATTTAAAAATGAAGCCTGGCCAACAAACCTCCAATTGGGGCCAAGCCCCCATCTGGCCACAACCACTCCTGCACTCCCCCTTCCCCAGACCCTAGATCTGAGCCTATCAAACACTGGAACCTCATGCCCTCAGCCCCTCACACATCCCAACCCAAATTCCTGCACCCTCACATCCTCAAGCCTGTGGCTTGCTTAGTATCCCAACACTGCCCAGCCTGGAGTCCCCTCCCCGAGCCAGTGTCTCCTTCTCCACCTCCTCCTGCATCCAGATTTCCTCCCAAAGCTTGCACCTCTCACCCCTTCCCACACCCAAATCCCTCATTCCCACCTCAGAGCCTATCCATCCTGTCTCAACACAGCAAGGGTCCAGCTAGACTGCAGGAGTTTTTCAGGATTCTGGAGATATCCCAGAAAAACTCTTCTGCATCCAGGGTTGTGTTTGTTCTTCCGCTTTTTTAGTGGAAAAGCAAACAGGCTCTTTTGGTCACCCCTATATTCCTCTTTCCACAAGGAATAAGGTGGCTTCCAAAAGAAGGGTTTTTTTTCTGATATTTGGTCCAGTGTAGACAGGTCAAATGTTGGAAAAAAATTCCTACAGAAGAATAAAAAAAAAAATCAGCAGTATAAGGATTGGGGATAGCAAGTGATGGAGAGGAGGAGAATAGAGACGGTGGGGCTTTAAGGAAGGGACAGGGCTTCAAGGAAGGGGCAGAGCGGTAGATCTTGGCTTGGTCTGTCATTTAAAAAGTGATCTTGGGTGTAAAAAGGTTGGAGACCACTGCTATAGAATGATCCAAAATAATCTATTTAAGTTCAAAGGATGTCTCCATGAGGGTAATTAATAATACCTGAAATATTGTATATTTTCATCCATGGATCTTAAAGCATTTTATAAAGGAAAATAAGTATCATTACCTCTATTTTACTGATGTGGAAACGATTATTTAAGAGATTTAGGCCAGGTCTACATTAGACCTGGAAGGTCGACTTAAGGTATGTAACTCCAGCTTACATGGAATACTAGAGTCGACTTACCGTAAGCTGAGCTTGGTGGCGTCCTCATAGCGGGCGGCCGATGGGAACAAATACTCACGTCAGCTTCCCTTACTCTTTGCGACTGTGAGGAGTACCAGCGCTGGCCGGAGATGCTGTCAGCGTTTGATTTACAAAGGCCCCCTACATCAAGTGCCAGAACGTTGATCTCCGACGTGGTGAGCGAAGATGTACCCTCAGTGACTAGTCCAACAGAAGTCAGCAGTGTTTAAGTCTCGGCTTGACAAAGCCCTGGCCAGGTTGATTTAGTTGGGATCCGTCCTGCCTAGAGCAGGGGGCTGGACTTGATGACCTTCTGAGGTCTCTTCCAGTTCTATGGTTCTATGATTCTATGGCCTGAGCCAGGAATTAGAATCCAGATCTCTTTATTCTCAGTCCTGTGCTCTCTACCAACTGTATCATGCTTCCAGTAAGAGAATATAAATCTGTTTGCATATCAGAGAGGACTGGAATCTGCCATGCATTAACTTGCACAATCCAGAGTTTATATGGGAGTCTGTTTGCCTACATGGAGTACCAGGTCTGTGTAAACAAGTTCTGTTGATTACGTACACGCTGCAATATTAGGGTTAGTATTTAAATTGTTTCTGGCTAATACCTGTTTGTTTTCTTTCTATCTCAGAGTGTTTTATTAATAGTTTAAACATGTAACAATCATCTCTAATGCTATACCTGCAAGAGGATTCTGGTTTTGTTGTAGTAATTAATACTGGCTTAGAAGAGAAATTCCATGGAATAATGGGTTGTGCTAATTCAAGTATTATTAATTGCCTGTGTAACAAGCGGCATTCAAAAGTAAAGCTGAACAAATTAAGAAAATATCAGTACTAGATGGTGCCAAAGCTTATAAAAATATTGTAACAGACCTGCAATTTGATAGTTGCTGCCAAACCACAGAGACCTTTACAGCTGTAGATAGAAGGGGGCTAGATCTGCATTTCCACTTATTGCTTATGCATGTGTCTGAGATGGCACTTTGCCGGTGGGAGCTGGTGCGTGTGGGGAACCAGCCCATTCCTACAACTCCCCTTCCATGGCTCTATTAAAGAGCTGAAGAAACCAGCCCAGATGATCCTAGGAAAACTGTCTAGGAGAGTCAGGGATTATGCCGGTATAAAACCTCTTGCTTTGTGACCTGATTGCCTCCTTCCCCCAGCCTGGGTGTGACCCACTCTATTTCCAACATATACTGTTCCAAAGCAGTGCAGGTTTTGTAATAGGATAAATATATAATTATGGTGATTTTAAAATCAGTGGTCCTGATTTTTGCACTATGATGAATATTATTTACATGAGCACAGAGGAATAACAGTCCAGCTCAATAGAAAATGGTGTGAGCATAAAAGCAGTTCGGTTATTAGGTGTCATGCTGCAGCGTCATAAGTAGCTGAAGAATCCAATTCTTAAACCACAGTCCTTGTCACAGATAAAGCGTGTGTAAAGCACAGGGCCAATATGCTTTACACACAATAAGACTAAGCCAATATGCTATTAGTGCTTGTGGCCTTCTGCACTTTCCTTTCTGGTGTCTTTGCTTTCCTCTCTCTCAACCACCTCTGTTTATCCCCTTGACTCCCTCTTTCAGTACAGACCTTTGTGTAGCCTTTTGCTTTCTGAATATGTCCAGCTGAGGGTGTCGATGTGGAATGTTGTCAAGTCCCTCTTGCAAATGTACTTAAATCTAAGCCTAGGTTGGCCTGGAGGCCTTGGAGCATCCACAAGATCGCCAAACAGGAGATCGTTCAGTGTGTGTTGATCATCGCTGCAGTAGGATAACGAAGCCAATGGAGATGTCTGTGTTTATGAATAGTGATTGGAGTTGACCATTTGGCTTTCATGTGTAATATGATGTCAGGAGCTTTGGTTTCCCTCTGAATCTTTAGAATAAAGCACGCACAGTGGGAGTTTAGCCTTCTCTCATACCTGCTGTAGATGGTCCAGGTCTTGCTTGTATACAGCAGCATGCTCAAAATGCACATCTGCTAGACCCATATCTTAGGGTCCAGCGTCAGTTTCCTTTTATAGCACATGTGCTTGGTCAGAAAGCTGATTATGGTGACTGCCTTCCTGATGTGAGAATTAACTTTTGTCTAGATGACGAGCTTATCTGATACAGATGATATTAGCTAGAAGAACTTATGTGTAACTGCAAGCCTGGTGTTAGCTATTAAAACTTCTGGTGCAGTCAATACATCTTGTCATAAATAATCATAGTCCAGATTCATCACAAGCTATTGCAAAGGAATCAGAAAGTTGCTAGACATCTTTTTTTCACTGTGGCTAAAGAGAAATACATCATAGATGAAAAGAAGTTCTCATCGCAGAAGATCTTGAACTTGGTTTCTTTTGTACTTAGAAGTGCAGTGTTGAAGGTTTGTATGGTGATATGTACCTTCAGTGTTAGAGCATGATGAGGCAGCAGAGAGAAGAATATACCAAAGAATGCTGATGGCAAAACCCATCCCAGTTTGGCACCCTCTGTGGATTTCAAAATGGTCTGACCAATCACCATAATACTGGTGTCACCTTCATGCCATCATGGAACCATCAAATCAGACTGAAGATTGGGAGCAACCAATTTTATCTAACGATTGAAGAAGAGAAGAGTGCCCTGGAAATTAGGGAAGTTAATTCAACAAAAGACCGGTGTAAGAAAATGGAGAACTGGGACTTCTATTTAAATTACCCTATCATTTCTTTTTCTCCTTGCAGGTGAATATTCTTAATATTTTTAACTATAAAAAGGTTAAAATTTAAGTTAAGGCTTTAACCATTGTGTTGCATGTTGAGATTGCAAAATTATTACAGAACATTTTCTCTAACACCAAAGCTCAGTCAGGTAGTCTGAGGATATAGGTTTCAACCATAACCCAGAATTTCCTTCCTTTCTTAGGTTTTAGACCTTTATCATAATATTTATCTTTTTTGTGGCTTTTGCACTATAGTTGATCATGATAATATTACTGTACAAATTACATTCTGCTTCCAAAGAATTTTTCCTGTTATCTCATTTGCTTTTTTCTGGTATAGCTGATGAAGTGTGTCAGCTCAGTAGTACCTATTATTATTTTTTCACTTAATGGGCAGTTTTAATGTTCTAGGAGAATCCATTTTCATAACATGATGATATTTTTAAGCTGCTGCATACCATCTAAATACTTATTACTTGTTCTTCAGTCTTTGAACAGGTCTACTTCTAGCACCATCGAAAATACCGTTCTGCAACCTATAGCAAAAGGAAGGACTTGATTTCTTGGGTGGCTTCTGTTTTAAACCTTCATTTTTCTTGTGTTTAGTTATATATAGGTAGCTTTTCTAGGGGCACTTCAAAACCTGAAAAGCTTCCAATAAGTCCAAAATTACACAGGATCACATTCTGTGAAATATGCCAGCTAGGAAAATGTTTTGTATATGTGTTTCCATGCCCTAAGTGTAGGTAACCTAAGTAATTCTCTGTTTTCAGCAGTTTTCACATGGCCAAGGCATTTTCTTCAGACTAAAATTTGACATTTGGTGTGTCTGAAATGTGCATTCTTCTTCCCCCACAAAATAGGAATAAAAATATATTTGTCCATTTTAAATTTGTCTTTTAAGGGAATGTGAGTTTGTAGATGGTTCTAGCTTATTCATCACATCAGGAGCCCTGCACAAAGCCTTTTGCCCCACTTGTGTAGTCCCACTTTGCTGAGTCGTGAAATTCACCATGTCTAGATGCAAACAGCCCAAAGCCTATGCATCACTCAAGTCATCTTCACCCGGGGACGAATTTTGCACCAAATCTGTATAACTGTGCACACCATGATATTTTTATAAGCCTTCAGCAAGACTTGATTATAATCTAGTAACCTGGTTCACATTTCAAAAACAAAACAAAAAAAACTAAGAATGTTGAGACTGTAAGGTAAGAAACCGAGTCACGAGTCCACACAATTTAGGCTTAATCAATTTTTGCCTTTATTTATAAATTTTCATACAGAATTATTGTCACTTACAAAGTCTGGCCATATCTTTATGCCAGGCTATTAACAGATAAAATGGAATAGGTCGGAGCCCAAGTTATCATGTTCTGGGGCAGCAGGAAGTTCTCCTGATTTGTTGGTAGTCTTTGCCTCTAATCCCCAATCTGGTCCTTCAATCCTGTTCCTTTAGTTTCTGGATTCAATATTTTCTCCAATCTGAAACATCCTTCACTTGGATTCTTATTTGTTTTCACATTACAGGCAGTCCCCGAGTTACGCGGATCCGACTTATGTCGGATGCGCAGTTACGAACGGGGCCGTCTCCCTGGTCTCCAGCAGACCAGGGAGAGGAAGCAAAGCGGCGGAGCACGCGGTCAGCGGACAGCCCAGACGCGTCTGGGCTGTCCGCTTCCCGCGTGTTCCGCCGTTTTGCTCCCCGTTCCCCTGGTCTGCAGACCAGGGAGACGGGGAGCAAAGCAGAGCAAAGCCGCGGAGCATGCGGGCAGCGGCTTTGCGCCCAGTCCCCCTGGTCTGGAGATGGGGAGCAAAGCAGAGCAAAGCCGCAGAGCCTGAGGGCAGCAGGACAGCCACAGCGCGTCTGGGCTGTCCCACTGCCCCCGTGCTCCGCGGCTTTGCTCCGGACGCCTGTGGTACAGCAGCTGGGGTGCTGCCAGTTGGTCCCGTAGCGCCGCTCTGGGCGCTACTGGACCAACCCGGCAGCACCTCAGCTGCTCTGCCCCAGGCGTCCTGATTCGGCCACTGCTGGTCAGTTTCAGCAGCGGCTGACTTGGGGACGCCTGGGGCAGAGCAGCTTGGGTGCTGCTGAGTTGGTCCAGTAGCGCCGAGGAGCGGCGGCGCTTCTGGACCAACCCAGCAGCACCCCAGCTGCTCTGCCCCAGGCGTCCCCAAGTCAGCCGCTGCTGAAACTGACCAGTGGCTGACTACAGGAAGCCCCTGCCCCAGGCTTCCTGGAATCAGCCGCTGATCAGTTTCAGCAGCAGCTGACTTGGGGATGCCTGGGGTTCTTAAGTTGAATCTGAATGTAAGTCAGAACTGGCGTCCAGATTCAGCCGTTGTTGAAACTGATCAGTTTCAGCAGCGGCTGAATCTGAGCGCCAGTTCCGACTTACATACAGATTCAACTTAAGAACAAACCTACAGTCCCTATCTTGTACGTAACCCGGGGACTGCCTGTATGTGATCGTTAATGTTTCTCCAATCAGCATTAAGTATTTGTTTTATGTGCCCCATAATAGGATGCAAGATTCAGTATACAGTTTTTCTGTTTATTCAGTTTTCATGTCATATCTTCATGTCATCTTGCCCCAATTTTTCCAGGTAGAATAGACTTTTAACGCTACAAGTTTTTGTCTCTCTTGTGATGAATAATTTTTCCTTTTTCTTAAAGTCTTCCAATATATCACATTCCATGAAACATCACCTTTCCCCTCAAAATAGTAGTATTATTCAAGCATATTTATGAAAGGGGGAAAAAAAACCTGGCAAAACAACCTTCATGCCAGACAAAGTTAAGTGAAGGTCTTAGCCTAAGGCTTACCTCATAGGAACTCATTCACTACCCTATAATTATAAACCATTAAAGTAATAAAACCCTTATTTTTACCATTAGCAGTTCATCTTTATAATTCAATATCATAATTCAATATATTTGTATTAGCATACCCTTTAATTTTTATCTGAACAAGGAAATTAGCGGGGAACCATGTTCTCTATAATGTCAACAATTTTTCTTCTTCAAACGTGGCTTTTTAAAGGGACTTTTTACTCCGAGTCCAACATCAGAGACTCATAGACTTTAAGGCCAGAAGGGATCATCAGGATTATATTTGTAAATTAATAAAAGGATCTTGTCAACACTTTTGTCTATTGCATTTTAGGGGTGGGGGGGTATTTTAATTTCATTCATGATATTTAATTGTAGTTAATTGTTCCCCAACAAGGGTTTGTACGTACTTTCACAATGAGGAATTGTTGGTTGACTAGGACTCTGTAGTTTAAAAACAAAATATTTATTTAATTTAGAATAGCAGCCCTTAGGCTTGCGTAGTAATTTACCTTCAACAAAAATGTCTTTCACATTTTCACGCCATGGATTTTCTGCATATCTCATTGTCGTATTCATGCTAGACAGCATATTATGCTTTCGGGAGCAACTTTTTGTTGATTCAACAGACTGAAAAAGTTGTTACTACAGTGCCAAATGTCACATGTCTCCAGGAGCAATTCCAGGGTTTTCTGGGGGGGCGTTTATTACCTATTTTATGTATTCGTGTAGGGAGGGAGAGAGAATTATATCAGAGAAGGGGTTCTTGCTTGAATTTTCTGGTCCTTGACCACGTAAGTCATTCTGAAAACTGTTTTCACTTAATTTCTGTGTTGAAAATGTAGCCTAATTTACAGTATGTATGAATTCTATCAAACCATACTGAAATAGTAACATAGTCTCTGCATAGAAGGTACATGATGAGTTTTATTACAAAAGATACAGTCCTTCTGGAGCAGATTTGGCAACCTGCAAGGGCTTTAAGCAGCCCATTGGAATTCTATATGTGGTCCACGTGACATTTTGTTTACCATTGCCTATGGACAAGGTTGCCAGTTTCTACTGGTTTCTATCCATATAGCGTTTTCCCTACTGGTATTATGAAAGTGACACACACTTAGGCTGTGTTTAGACTGGCAAGTTTTTCCGGAAAATCATCTGCTTTTCCGGAAAAACTTGCCAGCTGTCTACACTGGCCGCTTAAATTTCCGGAAAAGCACTGACGATCTCATGTAAAATCATCAGTGCTTTTCCGGAAAAATTATGCTGCTCCCGTTTGGGCAAAAGTCTTTTTCCGAAAGACTTTTGTGCAAAAGGGCCAGTGTAGACAGCACAGTACTGTTTTCCGCAAAAAAGCCCCGATCGTGAAAAAGGCGATCAGGGCTTTTTTGCGGAAAACCGCGTCTAGATTGGCCACGGACGCTTTTCCGCAAAAAGTGCTTTTGTGGAAAAGCATCCTGCCAATCTAGACACACTTTTCCGAAAATGCTTTTAACAGAAAACTTTTCCGTTAAAAGCATTTTCGGAAATTCATGCCAGTATTGACATAGCCCATGAGCAAGGGCATGTGAAATGAGGTGTGTGCTGATTGCACACAACATTATGAGAGCTGTGCACTGTCTCTCAATCCAATCAGAGTGCTGCTACTGTTCATGCAGCCCACCCCACAAATTTAGGTATCCAAGCACAGGTAGCAGATCTACCCTATCCCAGAAGACCATCTTTGTTACAAGAATCTTGTGGCCCACTTAATTGACATCCCCACCCCTTCATCTTTGTGACCCACTCGCTAGCCTAGGTTGCCCATCACTGTTCTGGAGTTCATTTTATTTGTTGTTGATCGGCTTATAATTTATTTGTTATGACGGGGCGGATGTGCCCTGCATTGAAGGGGGAGGAGGGGGGCTAAGACTCTGTGGGCAGAGGAAGTCCTGCCCTTCTTCCCAGACTGGGCATTCTCCAACTGCTGGAGCTGTATAAAAGCCAGGAGAGCAGCTCAGTATGGGCGGACCGCCAGCAGGGAAGGAGCTCAGTCCAGAGCCCCTGAGCATTCCCCAGGAGCCGCAGCCGCCACAGCAACAGCCCTGACACCCAGGACGGTAGGAAGCAGCCCTGGGCAGAGGTTTGTCCCTCCAGGAGCTCAGCATATTTCGGCGGGACACCCCGGTCGAGGGCCCTGGGTTGGGACCCGGAGGAGGGAGAGGGCCCGGGTCCTCCCTACCTCTCTGCCCCTCAACACTCGCTTCCCCGACAGCCAGGGGAGACTCACCAGAGGCGTAGGCCTCCAGGCCAGAGAGCCTTTCAGAGGGAGACCACAGAGCTTTTTGGACTAGGCCGGTAGGGCCATATATACCCTAAAAGAGGGAGCAGTGCTTTTTGGACTAGGCCTACCTGGCTATATTCCCTCTGAGAGAGGGGACAATACTTTTGGCTAGGCATTTGGACCATATTTACCCAGAAGCGAACGAATAGGACTTTGGGACCAGGCAAAGTGGCCACAATGTGGCCGTATTTACTGTAAAGGGAGGGAATTGTATTTTAGGGACCATTCGCTCCTTTAGAAAAGGGGCATCCATCCTGCCTTTGGGGACCCCCTCAAACTATCACAGGAGCAGGCTCCCCCTTTATCAACAGTGTGCTAGAAAACCACTGCCTGTACTGAATTTCTTTCTTTTACATAAGCAATTGAGCTCCAGAAAGCTTGTCCGTTTTCAATTTCTTGTTAGCTATCACCTATGACAAATTCTTCTTCTGTGTTTTTATCCTTAATCTATTGGACCAAAACAATTACTCATTCCTGGTTAATTTTGCCATATTGGAATATGCCATCGTTTTTCAGGCCGTGAAACATCTCTTTCTTCCATTTGCCACAAACAGAACCTTTATGGGGATCTTAAAAATCATCTAATAGAGTAACTGTGTAACTACTGAAAATCTCAGCAGTTACACAGTTACCTGTGTTGCAGAGTCCACAGCGAAGCCTCCCTGGGAGTGAGGCTGTCAGCAAAACCTCCTCCCCAGAAGTGGAGCCTCCAGCAAAGCCTCCTCCCTAGGAATGGAGTGTGAAACCATCGCCCACCTGGCCCCCCAGGAGGTGGCATCACTGTGTGAAACCAACACCGTTAACTGATAAGCATCCGCTTATTGCTTAAATGGTTACTTGTTTACACTCAAACATCTCTAATGGTCACATATATTGTATTTGTATTTCTCAGGTGAAGCTTCAGTAAATTCTGCTATGTTGGCTAATGAATTCAAGTAGTGTTTCAACTTGCGAGAAGCTGTGGCTCCGAGAACTTGAGTTAGAGTATGTCTGCACTTGGACCCTCTTTTGATAGAGGGATGCAAATGAAGACATTTGAAATTGCAAATGAAGCCGGGATTTAAATAGCCCACGCTTCATTTGCATATTCGCGTTATGGCGCTATTTTGAAATAACAGATGCTGTTAAGACGCAGTTATTTCGAGAGAAAACCCTTCTCTCGAAATAACCCTTATTCCTCATACGATGAGGTTCACCAGTTATTTTGAGAGAAGGGTTTTCTCTCAAGATAAGTGTCTTAACAACATCTGTTATTTCAAAATAGCGCCATAACACGAATATGCAAATGAAGTGCATATTTATATCCTGGCTTCATCTGAAAATTTGAATGTCTTCATTTGCATCCCTCTCTCGAAAGAGGGTGCAAGTGTAGACATACCCTTAGTGACGAATTAGGTCACTTTTGAAATATTTTAGTCCAACCCCTACAATATTAGGAGTAAGTTTTTAACAGAGGGACAATTACTCTAGTTTGAGATTATCTAGCAGTTGGAAGAGCCTGATCAAAACTAAAATCTGTCACAGTCACAAGCAAGCTTTGTAATTTTGATGCTGGGGAAGAGGTAAAATAAAATGTGCTGGGTCATGGCCACCTACGAAAAGAGCCCAGGTAGGCCACATGTTGATTCCTGAAGGAATGGCTTCCTTGGGCTCTGGAGATGTTCTGTTGCTATCATGACTCCGTTTCCTCTTCACATTTTTGGCTAAGTGCCGTATCATTTCCACTGTTAACAAGCGAGTGAAGGTAGCGGGAGGGAGGGAAGTGGTCCAGTATTTAGAGTGTGGCATATTATACCCGTCTCACATGTTGCTGCATCTCCTCTTTCTCTGTTCTACCACATTTGGCTGTAGATCTGAGAGTAAGATCACATTTGTACCTAATTGGTTATAGAATGAAAGGCAAGATCACACATGTAGAGAACGATGAAGGCTACAGAAATATATTACTGGTCTGTGTTTAGCATCAACTTTTGAAAGTGCCAACTCGCATTTCAGATAGAAAGGACATAGACTACTATTCATGTACGCCTTGCAGCAGATGACTAATATTTACAAGTGCTTTTACAGTTACACGTATTTTTACAGTTACTTATGGACAAACGTAACATTTTAGCCTAAGGCTACTGGCGGCAAAGAACTATGAAATTAAAACAATGTAGTACTTCTGTTTAACTGATTTTGAGTTACAAGGATCTCTATTAGTCATTTGAAATTTGCCAATTATAAAAGCAATAATATGAAATCATTATGCTTATTCATTGTTTTGGTCTTAAGCAGTTTTGTGCGGGTTCTCTTAATAATTAAGGGCTTTACTGAGCACAGAAGATTCCAGACAATCTCCCTGAAATTAGATTAACAGATAAAGAAACTCCTCTGTAGCAACTGTCTGATCCCACCTAGTAAAAATCCCTGTATGTTTTGTTCCATATATATGCTGGTGCTAATTCTATTGTGGATGAAAAGTTATTGATTCTTCCCCCCCCCCCCTTTTTTTCTTTGAAACTTGACTCCAGGCACTCAGCTGTCCATCGAGAAATATGGTCAGGTTTTGTATTTAATAGTATGGTAACACTTTGAGTCTCCAGCTGAGATTGGGGACTCTTTCTGCTAGCTAGGCATTGTACAAACATACGGTAAGAGACAGTCTCTACCCAGAAAAGTTTATAATCTGTGTAGACAAGTCTGAGAAAGTAGTAGCATTTATCCATATTTTACACAGCGGAGGCACAGAGAGATTAAATGACTTGCCCTGGGTAATACTGGAAGTCTGTAACAGAGCTGGGAATTGAACATAGGTCATCTGAGTCCAGTGTCTTGCAAGACCATTCTCCTCAGAGTTTTTAAGTTCAGAATGGACTATCAGGGTCATCTAGACCAGTGTTTCTCAACCAGTGGTACGAGTACCCTTAAGGATACTGGAGAGAAGTCTGGGAGGTGCGTCAACACAACTGAAATTTGGAGAAAACTGAATTTTTTTGTTTTACAGTGCTTTATTTTTGTACGTTTTACACCCAAAAATGTCATTGTTCGCCTAGCTACAATTAAGTTGTTTAAAAAAATTATAAGTATTTTCAGTACCTACAGTTTTCAGACACATGCAGTTTTTTTTCTACCATTGCAATACATTTGTTTAAAGGGGTACTTTATAAAGAAAAGTTGAGAAACACTGAACTAGACTGAATTCCTGCACACTGCAGGCCATGGAAACTTGTCCACCCGTAACTACTAGCTCAGCTATTGACATTGTCAAATCACAATTTAAAGACTTGAAGTTACAGAGAATCCACCAGTCACACTAGTTTAATCCTGCAAGTGACCCACACTAGTTTAATCCTGCAAGTGACCCACACCCCCAGTCTTCTTCTGCAGAAGAAGACTGAAAAACCCTGGGGTTTCTGCCAGTCTTACCTGGTTGAAAAATTCCTTCCTGTCCCCTGAGCAATTATACCAGTGGTGGGCACGGCCCATCGGAGTTCAATGTGTGGCCTGGGAGATACTTTTGTTTACAGCTCCCCATGCACAGGGCTGTCAGATTCCCCTGGTTTCCATCCATATAGGGTTTTTTCTTCCCGATAATACTAACGGGACATACACGTTAAAGCAAGGGCATGTGAAGTGAGGTGTGTGTTGGTTGCACACAGCATTGACCATAAGAGCCTTTTGCTCCTTCTGCATCCAGTCAAAGTGCTGCTACGGTTCAATCAGCACACCCCAAAATTCTAGGTACATGAACACAGTGTGCAAAACTGTCCTGTCCCGAGAGACCATCTTGGTTACTACTATCTTGTGGCCCACAGAAAGACATGGCCACTCATGAGGCCCACTCACTAGGCTTGGTTGCCCGTCACTGAATTAGACTTGGAGCATGTGGGCAAGACTCACCAGCCAGACAAGAATTCTCTCAAAATGTCCCTCAGAGTAGTTTCTGTTAACTGGCCACTCCAGCAGGTAAGTAAACATGCCAGAGCGGCCAATTAACAGGTTCCTCAAAGTGGTTTTGTGGACCACTTTGAAAAACACTGCTCTATAGTAGCTCACAGCCCTCCCCAACTAGTGTCTCATCACTAGTTGTTGGAGGTATTTGCTACTAGCAGTCACAGATCAGCTACATGCCATTGTAGGCACTCTCATCATACCATCCCAATTATAAACTTATCAAGCTCAATCCTGAAGCCAGTTGTTGGGAAAAAACTCATTACTCCCTGTGGAAAGCTGTTCCAGACCTTCATTCTTCTGATGATTAGAAACCATCGAATTTCAAGCCTAAACTTATCAATGGCCATTTATATCCATTTGTTCTTGTGTCCACATTGGCACTTAAATACCAATATTTATATTTCTAATGTATAGAGAGCTACTGCATCTTCTCTCAACCTTCTTTTGGTTAGGCTAACCAAGCCAAGCTCTTTGAGTCTCCTCTGAAAAGGTAGCCTCCTTGCCTTCTCTGCCCCTGTTTCAGTTTGTATTCATCTTTCTTAAACACGAGAGACTAGAATTACACACTGTATTCTAGATGAGATCTCACCAGTTCCTTGTATAATTATACTAATACTTTCCTACCTCTAGTAGAGAAATCTGACTGGATGAATCCTAAGACTCCATTAGCCTTTTTTCATGGCCACATTACATTGGCAGCTCATAGTCATCCTATAATCAACCAATACCCCTAGGTCTTTCTCCTCTTCTGTTGCTTCCAATGGATAAGTCTCAAGCTTACAGCAACATTTCTTGATGTTAGTCCCTCAGTGGGCGTTTAAATTTTATCCCGTATCTGTTACTCCAGGTCTTGGTTTTTCCTGCTGTTAGTAAATACTACAAGAATCATCATTTGAGTCTGATGGGCAATAATGGATGGGGATATCTCCAAGATTCCCAAGCTAGTTTCTCTTTTCCTGGAGTGAAGGATCTGTGACAGTGACACAGTGAATTTTATCTTCCTGAGTTGTGAACTTCTTCACTGTAAAATGAACCAGGGTTAGTATAGCCATATTTTGAAACATATCCATATAATCATCTTTTCTCTAGGCTTTACGTGCATTAACCCTATTGGCCTATTTGCATTAGCCATGCTGCACTACTTTGAGTGCATCAGTGCATTCTGGGAAAATCTGGATAGCTCTCCCATATTGCCTTAGCTGTTGTAGTGCATTGTGGGATGCAATAAGTTTTATTAACCTAACTAACAGCCTCAGTTGGCTCTGTCCATGTGAGAATGTTAGTCTGTTATCTGTGTTATAGCTTGCTTCTAAATAGGATCAAAACATAATGCATTCCCTGGTAAAGAAACATATTATGTTTGAGCATGGACTATTTGTGAATTCAGTCTTGCTGCAAATCAAATGAGTCTTAACAAAATAAAATTAATTCCCTTCCTATGATGGGACTGTGAAGCCATACAGAGGCTCCACTCTGAAATTTGCAGAGGAAATAAAAACTCTCATTAAAATTAAACACAGCAAAGTCACTATAATTCATAATTAGTACAACTCCTGCTTTCTGAACTTTCTTTGAAAGCATTACACTGCATTGTAAATTCCTTCTAAAACTATTACACAGCATGGACCATGGTAATGTATCTTAGGGGAATGCATTTAGCACAAAGATTTTATACCTCATTTGTCTTAGTAGGCTTTATCTCTTGCTCTCATTTAATCGTTCAAGGATCTCCAAAGTGGTGAATTTAGATTCCATACTTGTTACTTCATCATTTCTACGCCAAGATGTAGTTTGTCTTGCCTCTCAGTTCCCTGAGATTGGTGATTTGAAGGGTTAATACCTTTAATGATTTTTGCATGGAAAGTAATGAGAATGCTGTTTTTAAAATATCTTATACAAGTCAGAGATCATTTTTCCCTCATTGGACAATGTGTGCTGATTCTTCTGCGGATGGAAAAACACAGGAGAGACATTTTATATGTATGTTCCAGTTCAAAAGTTATACAAGCAAATACTCTTGACCAAAGTGTTGAATATAAAGTTGGATATGCATAAAGTTAAATCATCGGAAATAAGGCTACGAATAAAAGGCAGTCATTTATTTACTCCGTGCTTATTGTTAGTGCTAATAATGCATTTCAGCATATTGAAATGGCTAGATAATTCCTTTGTGACTTTTATGCTGGATATTGTTATTTAAATGAACCCGTAGACCACATTGTAATGAAGGAATGCATGTTTTGCCTAACTCTGTTATCAACCAGCATTCCAGCAAAATGAGAATTTTTGGCTCCATTCATTCATAAGGGAAACTGGAGGTCACTGATTTCAATATGGACCTTTTTTAAGCTTCGCAATAGTGAATAATTATGAGCCATTGCTTCTGAAATTACCTGTATTCACTGTAAGGAAGAAGAAACTTTTATCTTTTGTAATGAAGTACACTTGTTCATTCAAACTTTGTAAGACTTTCTTAAAATGGCAGTTTTATTGTGCTGATTTAGTGTTAGGTGGAGTAATAAAAGAAACCCTTTTTTAAATATACAGATACTCTTGTTCATTCAATTTAACTTTTCTTGAATTTTGGATCCATCCTGTAGAATAATACAGAGGCACAAATTTTGTGTTCAGTGATTGTATAAATAAACTTATCAGTACAAATTGCTGTTTACTAAGACAAATGTTACTTCAGTTGCAGTTTCAAATGTGTATTGTACTTTCATTTGAAGAAGAAGGTTTGAAACTGTTTTGGTCATGCTAATTTTTCTATATTAAGTTTTTAAAAAGATTTTCTGTCGTCTTATAGTTCAAAACAACATAGAAGAGGAGAGGACTTGTAAATATGGCTAGCAGCAATGGGCTTTGGGCTCCTCTCTTTGTTCCTAACAAAAAACAAACAGGTTGGCAATATTCATCAGTGTAAAGAAACAGCAAAGTCATTATCTAGGGAGTAATTTTTTTATAAAATGATATACAAAAATTTGTTAATTATTGTCAGAAAAAAGCATGAAGTTTTACTTCTGAAAATGTATGTTCTAGTTAATGAGAAACATTACCCTGCAGCTTTGGTGGGATTTCTTGCATTTGTCTTTTGTTTTTTAAATAGAATCCACTTTTTCTTAGTAGGAATTTTAGTTAAGGGCTAACTTTGTATTTGTCCCTGATCTGAGACAAATGCTAAGAGGAAGCAGAGAGGTTTACTTTTGAAGGGCAAATATTGGTTTTGTGGCAAAGTTCTATTACAATTACTTAATTTCTATTGTACTAAATGACAGGTCTAGATTTCAGATGGATGTTTTAATTGAGCAGTTGGTTTTTTATTTTGACTGAGACAGATGCCCACTACCTTTCAGGAAGCTTGCTTGCACCTTTGTATGTTTCAGGTAGCCATAAAGCACACGAGTCTGTCTTGTACAGCATCATGCACATTGCCCATGCTTAAAATAGGATAATAAATAACAGCTTGTCCATAAAATACTGTATTTTAAAATGAACTCATTTTATTAAAAATATTATTTCTGGTTAACTAAATGATATACTTGTTTGTCCGTGAGGCCAATCAGAGTTCAGTACATTGCTCTATCTCCTACGGATCAGGAAGGACTGGAAGGAGATCAGGAAAGGGAGGGGAATGCTACAATCAAGAAAGAGCTTATTTTAGTGTTTGTTTTTAAATACCTATGTGGTATTCAGACACTATAAGTAGGAAACAAGATACAAGAGCAATGTACAATTGTCTCTCTAGTAGAGATGTTAAATATCGGTTAGTTGAATAGTTGATTAATCTCATGAATTCTTATTGGTTACTTGACTATTCTGTAGTCCTCAGGGTCAGGGTTGGCACCCAGTGTGCTCCGTCCCCAGTCCAGGGAGTCCCTTGCCACCCTGGGCTGCTGCCTCTGTATCAGAGGCAGCAACACAGGGTGCCAAGTGGGAGCTGGTTCCGCAAGGAGAGCCAGTTTAAAAAACAGCTCAGACCGGCTGCCCGTCACCCCACTCTGCTGCCTCTGATACAGAGGCAGTAGCGCCGGCAGCAGCCCCTGTCCAGGGTATGTCTAAGCTTCTGGACCTGGCACAAGCTGGAATTGAGCCAGGCTGTTGGCCAGCCTGCTAAAAAATTTACTGGTGGGAGGTTGCATGTAGTCTATAGCATTAACCAATACGCTTTTGCTTATCAGTTAATAGACCACACTATTAAATCCCTTCTGTCTAATATTTATCTGACCACATGTGTGTCACTCATCTGTAAATATAGGTCATCTATATCCTATAAATATAGCCATGAGTAGCTGGCACAGATTTCACTGTGTGCAATTATGCAATAAGTTTCTGCTATTCTATCCATAGACTCATATCTCCAAGCCGGTGTAATGATAGCACAAGCAAATAGACCATACAAGAAACAATCTTAATCACACAGTTAAAAACAATAAATGGGGGGAACCTATTAAGTCATCCTATTTATCCAGCTAGGTCTAGTTCTATTTTAAATGCCCCAGGATACGGAGCTTCCATATCCTTGCCTTGGAAGACTCTTCCATGATCAAACATTAATTTTTAATGTATGTAAAGTAAAGTTTTCTTAATTTCATCCCTTTTTTCCTAATTATACCTCTGTTTTATCACCTTGAACAATCCCTGTGTCTCTGTGGTATGTACAGTTTACAGTTGTCATCCGTAGTTGTCTTTTAGTGAAGGTGCTTTTGTGTATGTGTATAAGTCATCTGACATTTTCTTACATATTTGTAAGTTTGTTCCTTTTGTCTTTATCCCCACTAATTTGTCTGCAACTAGTGCTCTGAATTGAGCTACAGTATTCATGGCGTGGTCTTGGTAAGATCACATGGAGAGCATCACACTATCATTATCTGAGGCCCAGACTATGCAGCCCAAGTGTGTCTGACTTTGGTCTTCTGTTTGTGCTCCTTTACTCCTAGGCCAGTATGGGCTAGCATTGGGAATGCAGTGGAGATTGTGAACTCAGGACCTGGGAAGAGGGCTTTCTCTTGCATTAAGTACCAATTTGTTTGGCCAGTTGAGGGAGGTTGATGAGCTACAAAGAAAGTCATAGCCTGTAGCAGGAAGAATGCTTGTCCAGGTGCCAGATATGAAGGAAAACTGGAAATTTGTGGGTCTCTCAGGGCACATTTAAACTACATTCCTCTTTCGAAAGAGGAATGTAAATGAGGCCGATCGAAAATTCAAATGAAGCATGGATTTACAAATCTCGTGCTTCATTTGCATAATCGCATGAGAGCACTTTTTTGAAAAAGGGTTTTTCGAAAAAGAAACCGCCGTCAAGATGGGGTCCTTCAGGGAAAAAAAAACCTTTTTCGAAAGAACCTGTACACCTCATTTTTTCAGGAGTAAGGGTTCCTTTGAAAAAGGGTTTTTTCCTGAAAGAACCCCATCTAGACTGCGGTTTCTTTTTCAAAAAACATTTTTTTGAAAAAGCTCTCTTGCGATTATGCAAATGAAGCATGAGATTTGTAAATCCATGCTTCATCTGAATTTTTCATCGACCTCATTCTTGTAATAAAATAAATGAGAGAAGTGTATTCATTCAGACCATTAAAAAAACAACAGCAACAAAAAACAACTACCACTGGATAGTGACCTGGCCTCAACAAGTTTAGCCTAAAGTCTTTTGAAAGAGGAATGTAGTTTAGACATAGCCTAAGTGAGAGTTTCAGTATACTTTCTCCTCCACACAAAAGAGCATATGCACCTCTTAGCTTTATACAGCTGAGTTGGTGTAGTTCTAGGTTCATAACTCACGAAGCGTATTGAGCATTTCTAAGACAAAAATGTTTGTTTTCTGGCTTTGGCATTATAAATGCCCACTAAAAATGGCCTTCAGTTTAGGAGACAATGGAACATGGTGTCAAAAAAATTCTTCTACCGCTTCCAGATTTTTTTAATTTGCATGTATTATAGCAGAAACATGAGCTGTCTTTACAGCTAAAGTGATATAAGCATTTCCACTCAAGCCAGCTGTTTTCAGTCAATGGCAACTTTCTAAAACTTACAGACTTTAGGCTAAACTTGTTGAGGCCAGATCGCTATCCAGTGGTAGTTGTTTTTTGTTGCTGTTTTTTTAATGGTCTGAATGAAAACGCTTCTCTCATTTATTTTATTACAAGAAAACTGGAGTAAAATTACACTTTGCTAATTGTAAAAATATTCCTGCACCTGTTCTTTTGTATTATTATCTTGTGTTGAAAGTAACTTAGTTGTTACGTTATCATGAAAATGAACCTGCTGCTTTGTTACGTTAGAACTGATTATTTACAGTTTGACCACGGCGTGTTGGAAATATCTTGCTGTATTAAAAATGTGTTGCTTTATGCCACAAAATTGTACAGTTTTCCTCATTCTGTTCTGAAAAAAAGAGAAGATGGATTCTAAAGTGTTTTTCCAACGGTATGTGTTATGGGATTCTTTTTTAAGAAAACATCTGCCTAGAAAAATCTCTTAACATATTTGGGGGGTTAATTTAGTAACTCTTTTTTTTTTTCTTTCAGTTTTCTGTTGTTGAGTCAAACACAGCAATAAAATAATTTGAACTTACCTTTTAGTGCAATAACAGGTTGCAGTGTTTTGTGGAATACCTGAGGTTTAACTTAACCTCAGAACCTCATGGAGCCTCTTCCAACTGCTCTTCACAGAATTAAGGCGAAGGTCTCCTCCTTAATTCTGTAGTTCCTTCCTTCCACATACAAGAAAAGATGTGTTTGTGCTAGCTCATAACAGAGAATAAGAGAGGGTTGGAGTTGCCATTGGAGTTGCCATTGCTGAATTAAAAAGTGCACAGTAAAGAATCTCTAATGTGGCTTTTATTATAGCATATATTTAAGATTTTTATCATCTATTTTCAAAGGTGAAAGAAGATTCTTATCTTATATATACACAGAGTGCTCTGATCACTCCTTTAATGAAACAGCTAGCCCAGCTGTGAATGTTTTGATCTGTTTATTATGCAAATTATAATGTCAGCCACCAGCTATAATTTTGTACGTTAGTGGAATATTCCCATAAAATGGCACAAATGATTGTAAAGACTGAATAAATTCATTGTTGTAGTGACCAATGTGGGAGGGAAGGCCACCTTTCTCTTAGCATTTTTTCTTTTAGAAATACTTTGTGGTTCACCAGTGCAGACACTGCATATCTTTGTATCCCCACACAGTCACCATGTTAATAGTTGTTTGCTAGTTGTGGTCAGTTGATTTAAAATAGCTGGCAAGCTGATTTTATAGGTCCCAATAGATTATTCTCATATCAAATGGTAGTATTGTTGCTTTAGACCAAACCCCCATTCATGACAGAATTGATTATAGCTCTTTGATTTATAATAGCATGTGAAAGGATGAGCCTGAGATGATGTAAAGGGAGACTCAAATTCTTAAACTTTCCCAAGCCACACATTTTACACTGGTTGTTTAATAACTATGTTTTGCCAAAATGATGTTTTGCTTCAGTAAGGAGTTATTGTTGGGGTTTTTTTAATCTAACACTTGTTTGGTGGCAAATATGAAAATAGTCTAGGAAATATTGATTGCCATATTGAATCAAACATGTTGCTGGTATATATTTCCATACAGGAGTTAAGTTGTGTGTATTATTATTATTATTATTATTATTATTTATTATTTATTATTATTTGCTATATAAAAAAATTGCCCCTAGGCCAGATGCATTTTGCAAGGGTTTGCCCCTGGCCGGCTGCTGGACGCTTTGTTTGCCTGCTCATTTGTAGGTATGGCCTCTCATAGCACCCATTAGCTGTGGTTTGCTGCTCCCAACCAATGAGAGCTGTGGGAAGCATCGTGGACCAGGGTAACACTCCCCACAGCTGCCATTGGCTGGGAAAAGTGAGCTGCAGCCGATGGGAGCTGCGAGCAGCTGTACCTGTGCACACGCAGATAAATAAATTATGTGGCAGTCCACCCGGTGAACTGTACCTAGACTGTAGGCTGCTTATTGTCCACCCTGGACTATCCTATGTTTTATTCAGTGTATTATTTATGATGTCACAAAAGGCCTACTCCGATCATTGACTCGTTGGGCCTTAGGAACACTCTGGAAATAACAATGCTCTCCAACCACACAAGGAGAGAGTACCTCATTTACCCTTCACATCCAGGTTTTGGCTGATATACCAAACAACATCCTACTTTGGTCAGAGTAGTAGCCACCCATTTCTGGCTGGAATGGCAAGGCACCACAATGTAGGGTCTCTAGAGAACTGAAAAGGGCAAAATGGGGTCATTAGGCATTAAGCCAGACATCATGGTTTAGGACTCCTGACTTTCCCTGCCTCTGGCTCAGAATGTGACCTTGGGCAAGTCCCTTAGACTCCCCATGATTCGATTTACCATCTTTAAAATGGTTACGATACAAGCTACAGTTGTGAAGATTATTGTGCTTAACGTGTATGACAGTTCTTCGAAGAAATCAATTGCTTCCTCACAGGGCCCTAGTTCAGTGTTGGCACCGACGTGAAGTGGTCTTCACAGATGTACTTTAGGTCTTCTGTGGCACTGGAATAATGGCTGCCACTCTTCTGCACCCCCCCCCCCCCCATTTGAAGTCTTCAGCCATTGGCTCTATGAAGCCTCTGAATCCTATGTAATCCATCGATACATTCATACCACACTTATCACCACAGCATCTGAGACTAAGAATATCATCACATGCATCTCTGTAAAGGCTCCAAGACCCATGCATCAGTGTCACCAAAGCCAGCCCATATGTCTCCTCTTTAATGCACTGGATTGTACAGGTACAGTCCCTTCATGGGGCTTCAGTAGAGCCAGAAGAAATGGGGAGAAGGAGCTTGTTGCCCTATTTGAATAAATGTAAATTTCCAAAAAAGAAAATATAATTTCTGCAGTCCAGTGAGAAAATCTAATAGTGAATATTTCTGAAAATTCACAAATAGCTTCCATAAAAAAATTAGAATGAAAGATGTGATGAGTTACAAGCAGTCGTTAATATTTGTTGAACATTCGACTTGTTATTAGTGTATCATATATTTTGTGGAAAAAAGAAGGGAATAAATGGGGTAACACTAAACAGATGGTGATGTATGTAGAATTCCTACAGATTTTGGGGTGTTTAAGATAACATCACACAGGTCAACAGCGAGTGAGAAATAATGGTACATTTTGAGGAAGAAAAGCTCTTACAGCCCTAATCAGTTGGATGTCACGGTTTCAAATTTGAAAATTTCACGTGGAAAGGAGGATGCTTGTAAGCAAGGTGAATTGTAGAAGAAATAATTGTTTAAAGAAAAGGTCATTTTAACTTCTCAAAAGATGGCTTATCTTAGTCTTAACCATGAGTGTATCTGTCTCCATCACATTCTCTGTAATATTGGTCCTATTTCATCTTTGACATCTGTATGAAATTCTCATTTATGGAGAGTAAAACTACAGACAACAAAGGAGTTGGTGGGAATAATGCTATCCAGTAGCTTAATAAGAATCTACAAAACTTGTAATTATTTGATTATTCTATTCTTGAAGCAAAAACATGTTCAGAAAGAAAGGCAGAGAACTTCCCGCTTTCTTCCATAAGTAGTGTCTACAAAAAGCTGTCCTATCCCTTTGTTTGAAAGCCACAAACTCATTAATAATATCTGGCTACAGCTACATAATCAATGATGTTTCTAGGGTACCATCCAACTGGGGAGAATCTGAGCTCCTCAGTATCTTTTATAGTCCCTTTTGTAACCAGATAGCTCAGGAGATTGATCGTGGGTTATATAACCTTTCCTCTCCAGGTCAGTAATTCAGATGAGAACCAGACTGGGAGTAAATTGAAGTCATTGCTGTCCAAAGACTGTTTGGCAGGTTGAGGTGGTGGTCTCAGTCTAGCTCGTAGCAAATAAGGTGACACACTGGTTATTTGGGGCAAATTTTCTCCAGCATTACACTGACTTAAGATGAGGGAAGTCAAAAGTGTACTTACAGGGAGCTCTTACCTCACAGAAAATAGAAAACCACAGAAGTGAATTAGGAAGCTTTTCTCACAACTCTTCATTCATTCTACTGTTTTTCTCTTATAAACAACCACCTTCTTCAGAGGGGTAGCTGAGTTAGTCTGTAACTGGAAAAACTTAAAAACGAATAGTCTAGTAGCACCTTAAAGACTAACAAAACATGTAGATGGTATCATGAGCTTTCATAGGCAAAACCCACTTCTTCAGATGACTGGAGTATTAAAAGTCCAGATCCAAGAATAAATAAGGGAAGGGGGGTGGAGAGAAGGAGGGGAAAAAAAAGGAGAAAAAGAACAGTGACTAGATTGTTCAAGTTATAAGAGGCTGATAAGAACAATTAGCACCTCTATTGGTTCGTTAAGTCATTAGGATGTGGAAGATAGTGTGCAAGCCAGCCAATGTCTCTGTTCATTCCAATCTGATAAGAATGAAACTTGTAAATGAAGTTAAGTTCAAACCCTTTCCTGTGTATTTGGCTTGTGGAATTGGCCTGAAACAACAGTGACTTGGAGATCCATTAACGTGTGTCCAGGCAGGTTAATGTGTTCTCCAACAGGTTTCTGTGTATTGCCTTTTCCCCATCTGGAAAAGGTTGGGAACCACTGCTGTAGAGAAATTGCCTGTGTAGATTTCATCACTGGACCCAACAACATCAGCCACTACATGAGGGTTCACTGCACATCCGCTAATGCCATCAAATGCCAGCAACGCCCCACTGCCGTGTGTATTGGCCAAATTGCACAGTCTCTATGGGAAAGAATTAATGAACACAAATAAGATATCCGAAAAGGCAACACACAGAAAGATCTTTTCCAGATGGGGACCCATTTTGACGATTCAGGAAGACTTGGTGACCCAGGGCAATTAAAAAAATGTGTGAATGGCTCCTTAAGAGCCACCTGGGGAGACACCTGGCGACCCTTTTGAAATGTAATGGCGACCCATATTTGGGTCCCGACCCATAGGTTGGGAAACCCTGCTCTACAGGAAAGAATTAATGGACACAAACCAGATATCCGAAAAGGCAATACACAAAAACATGTTGGAGAACACTTTAACCTGCCTGGACACACATTAATGGGTCTCCAAGTCACTGTTGTTTCAGGCCAATTCCACAAGCCAAATACACAGGAAAGGGTTTGAACTTAACTTCATTTACAAGTTTAATTCTTATCAGATTAGAATGAACAGAGATATTGGCTGGTTCACACACTATCTTCCACATCCTAATGACTTAACCAACCAAACAAACAATGGAGGTGCTAATTGTTCTTATCAGACTCTTGTAACTTGAACAATCTAGTCACTGTTCTTTTTTTTTCTCCTCCCCTCACTTCCTTCCCTTATTTATTCTTGGATCTGGACTTTTAATACTCCAGTCATCTGAAGAAGTGGGTTTTGCCCACAAATGTTCATGATACCCTCTATATGTTTTGTTAGTCTTTAAGGTGCTACTAGACTATTTGTTGTTTTTTAACCTTCTTATAACTCAGAAGATGCATCTTAATATGGAGTCACTGGCTGTCAAGTGGATGCTTCCTTCAGATCTGAAATTCTATCCTGTGGCAGGCTGCTGAGTAAGCTCCGGACAGCTGCACCTCTCTCAAGACTGAGCCTTAAATGTACACAGCAGTGGTCTTCAGTTTTGGTTTCAGGGTCAGGTGAAGAGAAGTTACGTTGTTAAAACCTCAATGGTGAAAAGGTTATTTTTGGAAGAATCATTTTGTTCATGTGAATAATGAAGAAATAGTATCTTGAGGTAGAAATTGATTGAAGTCTTAGGAGTGATAACATTTTGGATGCTCTGTTATGTGAAGAAACCTGCTTAGCTGCTTTTATTTTTTTAAAGAGATGGTTGAGAACATCTTTCCTATGATGTGCTGTTGTGGGGAGGTCTGCTGTGGAGTTCTGCTGTTACTTACCAGCAAAAGAAATTTCATCTGATCATTTTAAAAATACAAAACACAGTTTATTCTGCCCAGCATCTTCCATATTAACTGCCTAACACAGAAAAACCCAGTATCCAGTACACTTAGGTTTTTTGTTTGTTTGTTTGTTTGTTTGTTTGTTTGTTTGTTTTTAAGTAAAGAAAGAGAGTAATCAACGCATAAGCAAGGGAGAAAGATAGGTTTTTTGCTGAAATTCACAGTGAAACCGAAAGCCGATGGGCTACTTTTCAAGTGGCAAAAAACTGCAGAGAAGATACTATTGTGAAAAGCAGTGAAATAATGTACAAGGAGGATTGGTCCATGTAGTAGATAAGACTAAAGAAACTTTACATTTTTCTACAGTTTGTCTATAAAGGGAACATGGTACCCCAATACGCTGCATGACCATGCTTCAAGGTCCTGTTTTTAATCTTTAAAGCCCAGATGGTATCAGGGACCACATTTCACTTTGTGTGAACCAAGATTGAGGTTTCTACTGATCCAAAGGTGCAAGACTTTCTCTGTGGCTGATGTCTGCCTTTGAAACACCATGGTGTCGCGAGAACCACAGGTCCGATGATGCATACCCAAGAGGGGAAGGACAGAACCAGGTGGACTGTTTTAGTAAATTAAAGATATTTATTTATGACCGTGATGAATTTATAGTATTTATTCTAAGATTTTTAATAGACGGTGTTAATAATGAATTTACAGTATTTATTATATTCTACGATTTCTAGTTAAATGTGTCAGAAATATAAGGATGGGAGTGGCAAGGGGAATAGTCTCTATTCTAAAAATATCCAGCTACACTAATTAATAACAATAACTACAAACTCTATGTACTAACAAAAACAACTACAACACTAAGCTTATACAACAAAGAAAATCAAATCATACATACCAACATACACAGCACACAGAACATTTCAAAGATATCGGTTCAGTTGCGAAGGCCTTGTTTACGCCCGAGAGTCAGGGGAGATGGCTGGTCGGTTGATTAGGCAGGCAGCGCTTTGGAGTATACGGGAAGTCACATGCACGGTGGTACGTGTGTTGCGAAGACCTCCTCGAGCAAACTGTGCGATGGGTATTTATCCCCAAATCTGCACATTGCTTTCCCGCGCTTCAATATTACCATATATGGTCCAACGGTCACCAAGTGGGGGGTCTGTGTCCATGGGGTTGGGCCAAAACTGTTCAAGTTTCATGTGACCAGATAAGCCCCGCAGTTCTCACGCCAAGGTGACGGGTGGGAGATTCTGAGGCTATTTTCCCCTTTTCACACCTTCCCTTTTTCTAAAGGCAGTGGTATACAGGAAGGATGTGGCCAGTTTCTCCCAAGGAGTACTGCAGCCCATTATAGCAAGAGTGGCCTGGCCAAACGTTTTTATGGGGTGGGCAGTTTTTTTTCTAACACATGGCACGAGATAATGGACCGATATTAGACCTTCCTCCCTTTACAGAATAACATAAGGTTTACCTCTTCAAAAGCCCTTATGCTGTAACATCAGAAGAAAGAACAAGAAAAGAAGACAAGGTACAGGTTGAACCTCTTTAGTCTGGCACCCTGGGGAACAGACCGGTGCCAAACCAGAGAATTTGTCGGACCACAGAAGGTCAATGTTATCTAGTAGAATCGCCAACACTTCTTAGAAGACATTTAGGGCTACTGAGAGCCAGGACTGGTATAAACAAACGTTATGGGACTGCAAGAAACTTGGCCACACTCCTGACAAGTGGACATCCAGCTAACTAAAATCATGTTGGACCACAGATGTTGCCAGACTAAAGAGTGCTGGACTAGAGAGGTTCAAGCTGTATTTGAGAGAGAGGAGAAGAATGTGTTCCTGTGGACCAATTTTGTATTTTGCTTTACATTTTGTGAGCATCAGTACCATAAGAAACGTTGAATAGATACATGCCTGGTAGGATAAATGTGTTGTGTTTGACACAGTAAACCATAAAATGCTTTCTACTGTCATTCAAGAAGACCGCTCAAAACCTTTTTGTGTTTTCTCTTTTATTTCAGAGAGCACACCTGACTCATGAATATAAAGTATTACACCACCTAATGTGAGTGCTGTACTTTCATATGCAGGTAGAGAAGATATATGAAGTTTGGCACTGATAGGACCTGTTGTGTTCTCAAGCGAGTAGACTGATAAACCTACTAAACATGACAGCTTCTTGTCCTCTCACATGTTTCCCTTCAAGATTTTAAAATGCAAAAGGGCTCTCTGAATAGTGCTTGGAAAAGACAACACAAAAGATAAGCACTTTTTGTTCAGAGATCATTATAATATTCTGCTATTTCAGATTGCACAGCAATTTTACTCTATTGGACAGTGGAAAGATTTAAAAATATAAGGGGATTTTCTGTTCAAATCTCTACAATGAACTACTGAATGAGTTAAATATATTCTTTCATGCACATATAGACGTGTGTGCGTGTGCATGCGTAAGTATGTGTACATGTGGCTGTGTGTATTTTAAGCTATTGCCTACAATTTTTGCTTGTGATGCGTAGACCCTAAGCATCTCTGTGTATTCCTTATTGTGATGTTTTGTTGAAATATACATTTAAAAATAGGGTGAGAAGAGACCCTGGTTTGATTGTCACATTTACCTTGCAATATATTTAGACTGGAGCTGAGGGAGTCACTAAAACAGGTACCTGTAAGCTCCTGAAAGTGATTTAGCATGAGAGTTGACACAAAGCCAGCGGGTCTGTATTATCACTTCCTGTTAACTGACTAGTGCATTGAGCTGTTTTGACATGTGACCTGTTGATTTTGGCAGCTCATCTCTTCTCAGTCTATTATAACACCAGCTCTATTCCCTAATTATCACGGCCTACACCACCTTCTTCTCTCCCCCTCCCTCCTCATTCCACTTAGCCTCTCCCAGGCTTGTTGCCATTATTTGCAGCTGCCTCTAAGTATTTCATCCTGAGGAGTGATCCCTGTATGTTTGTGAGAGGTCTAGGTGACCAGGTTCTGAAGTTCACTACTCCAGCTTAAAAGCCCCTGTGAGGTACCTCACCCCAGTGCAACCAGACAATTCAAGTCAAATGACAGTAACTCAGCTGTGCACTAGACCTATGCATAACCGATTCACAGCAGTATTCTAATACAATAAGGTTTCAATTTAAGGGGGGGGGGAAATGAGTAAAATGCAGTTCTGTATTTTTTATAAAAATGTAATAAGTAGTACCTCGGCTGAGGAGCAGTCTGAGAACAGAGTATTAAATTAATATTTTCCAAATGTTCTATGTTTCTGGTGGCAGCCACCAAGGGATAGGCTCTATACAAACTCAGTCACTGGGCCTGAAGAGATTTCACTCTCTATTTTGTCTCCAAATGGAGAATGCAAGTTTCCTAGATTAAATGCAGTTTAACTATCTGACGTAGCAATCCAAAGTGAAATCACGATATAAGCATACTTTGTTAAATACACAACCCTGTTAGTTTTGTAAATGTTGCATGCGCGCGCGCACACACACACACACACACACACACACACACACACACACACACACACACACACCCTTCCCCTGGCTCAGATAAAATTGTTTAATATTACATCTCTGTAAATTACATTTTAAAATTACATATGTGTTTCTGTAGAGTGAAAACAGTTGCTTGGAGGATATATTGAAGGAAACTTGTTCCCTACTATTACCCTGTGATACAGCACAATATTTAGTGTGGTTAAGAAGAAAACGGCATGTTAGCATATAAAGCAAACTTGTGTCCTGTAGTCACTATGCAAGGGAACGAACACACACACACTCTCTCTCTCTCTCTCTCTCTCTCTCTCCCCCCCCCCCCCCCCCCCCATTGACTTAAATGGCAGTTTTGCCTGAGGAATTAGTAAGGTCAGGCCATTAATCATCTGGAGTATCTCACAAGTAGATGCTGAGCTAGAGGTTGAACACCTTCTGAGCTGGAGGATGAGCACCACACACATTTTGTAGAGGATTGTGTCTGTTTGCAACTATGGCCGTAGAAACCCCCAGCGTAAAGTGCAGCTCCACCATAAAAAGGAGTGTGCATCAATTCATTTGTCAAGGTTCAGAAATGGTAGCAAAAAGCTAGAGAGACTGAAATTTGCTGTAAGCTGTGTTTTGCCTGATGTATCTATTAACTAAAGACTTCATCGTTTTATTTTACTTCTCATAGCCAGTGTAACTGCAAACTCCAATCAATCACATTTAGTTAGTTAAATATACACTTTACTTTTGAGTGTGTACATTAAAAAGCCTCAGATTTTTCCTAATAAATAATGATACTCTTAGTTGCATGGTGGGCATATAATGACTCTGTACATGTCAGATCTAAGATCTATTTCCAAACTGGAGAAACAAATTCAATCCAAAATAAGCATGTCCTTTGAAATCTAGATAGTTTATGCCTTCCATCACATCATGTCAGGTGACAACGCGAGACATCAAATGACACAATGAGACAGAAGGTGGTGATAGTGAATGAAAGATAAACTAAAGCAATAAATTTTTGGTTGATGAGAATTTACTTTTAATTTCTGGTACATTCATTTTATCACTACATTTTCTAATTTGTATTATTACAGATAATTAACAACATATATTTATTCTTAAAACTTTTATGTGTTCATTTAGAAGCTAGATTTCAGCCTTTATCTTTGTAGGTAGCTGAACCAAGACAGTTTTATGTAAATGGCTTAATTAATTGGTACCCTTCAGTTGAAACAGCAATTTACAAAAGGAGTAATCCGTTTCAAGTGGCATAAGCTGTTTAAAAGTGGCAAAAAAAACAATGCCTTGCTCAGGCACCTTGTCACACAATTAAAAGTTATTTGACAAAAGTACCTATAATAAAGTACACGGCCCCTTCCCAAATTATATTTTTTAATGTCATTAAAATAGTATCAACTTAAAGACTATGCAGTATCTGTGCTTAACATGTACTTTATTTGGAGATTCAATTATGCAAAATTACAAAATTTTCTGATAAATGATGCAACATGGTGATGGCAAAAATATGCTCCAGTTGGCCTACTTATTAAGTATGCAATATTTCTAAAACGATTAGCTTTCTATGTTCCACGCTCCACTTGAGGCTACCCTTGGAAACTTCTATTGTAGTAAAGCTATTATAGAATGTGGCAGCAAAACACCTCATGAAGGTCATATTATATGAGGGGCGATGGTGTCTGTAATGGGTGCTTTCCTTCTTTTCAGCACGAATGCTTCAATATTTTACTTTAGAGCCTTCTAAGAGAAGGACTGTATTCATTTGTTGTTTCTGATATTTACATTGCAAGGATATGTAAGCCTGTTAATAATACTTCCTAAGTAAGCAGACAGAGAGGGAGTTTGTGTATAAAAAAAACCAGAGGAAATATTTCCCTGAGGTGACTGTCAGGTATCGGAGTGCCTTACATGTTTTGAAGTTATAATAAGAATATGTTTCTTTCCCTTCCTCAAGCCTTAGCAATTATTACAGTTATTACTAATTGTAATTTTTCCTCTTTGTTCTGAAGGTGGGCAGGGTTTGTCATCTTTCTAAGATCTTGCAAAATTGAATCCATTGTTGGGCCAGTTGGTAAGATATCTCTGTCTCCTGAGCTGACAAATTTTACCCCTGTGGCTGATTGATCCAGTGGAACATAGCTCCTCTGGGAGGTTGCGGTGACATGAGAGGTGGTCTATCACATATCTTAGGTCAATCCCAAAGAGTACATCCAAACTATATCCCTTTTTCGATAAAGGGATGTAAATTAGACTGAAATTGTAAATGAAGCTGAGATTTCAATTTCCCATGCTTCATTTACATAATGGAAGCCGTGGCTCTTTTTTTTTTTTTTTTTCGAAAAGCTGCTTTTCGGGGAAAACACCAGTCAAGATGGGGATCGTTTGACAGAAATGCCCCTGAGGTTTACGGGATCTTTCGAAACGATCCCTGTCGAACGATCCGTGTCTTGACTGTGGGTTTGTTTGTTTTTTGTTTTTTTTTTTGAAAAGTGGCTTTTTGAAAAAAAGCTGTGGCCACCATTATGTAAATGAAGCGTGGGAAATTCAAATCCCAGCTTCATTTATAATATCAGTACGTCTAATTTACATCCCTTTATTGAAAAAGGGATGTAGTTTAGATGTACCCTTAGTGAGTTTTGAACATCACGACAGAGAATTTCACTCAGACTCTTCAGCACTGGTACCACTATTAAGAATACAAATTGTGAGCGCATCACTATGGTGCTAGGCACTATAGCAACTGAATCTTTTGCATTTATTGGTGGCCTATTTGCTAGGTATAATGAGTTGCAATAATCAAGCTTAGAGGTCTCTAATGTGTGGATCATCGTGGTCAGCAGCTGAGCTCCTAACAAATTCTCCTTTTTTATTTAAAAAAAAAAAAACTATTGTACTGAACGATAGTCAACATTGTTCCTTTTTGTTGTTGTTGTTGTTGTTGTTAAGTGATAAGGTGATCCCTGGAATTATGAATGGAGAGGCACTTGCAGTATAAAGAAAAATAGTTGAGATAATGATTAAGATGGCGTTATAAAACATCTAAATGAGGATAATAAGAACGGGATAAACCAGCACGGGTTTCCATAACCAGTCAGAATTATTTGAAATAGTTAACAAATCTATATCTACTAGCCAATTAGCCTGTCATAAGATGGGATTTTCAGGTCTCTCCTCCACGTTGGTCTTCTCTCCTGAGCCTCTGGTCTTTCGCTCCGTGTCTCTTTCTCTCTCTCCTCCTCCTCCTGCTGCCTCTCCCTCTCTCGCTCAGCTCTCCTCCGCCTTCTGCCTCTCTCTCTCTGTCTTTCTCTTTCTCTTCTCTGTCTCCCTCTGTCTCCGTCGGGGATGCATGCTCGTCCAGCCACCCCCCCCCCATGGGCGTGTACATCACCGCCCTGCCCCCCTTTGCCTCCCGCTGTGGTGCTCAGCTGACTTCTATGCCACTCAGCCAGGCCGCCGCATGGGAGCAAGAGGCACAAGCTGCCGTTTGGGCCCCGCACTCCCCATGCATCACGCCCGTGCTACATGGGGAGCACGGACCCCAAACGGCCGCTTGTGCCTCTTGCTCCCGTGCGGTGGCCCGGCTGAGCAGCACAGAAGTCAGCCGAGCGCCACAGCGGGAGGGAACAGCCAGCGTTTCAGCATTACAGAGTTACAGACATTGGGCTGCTATATACATATGATATTTATACTGTTCTAGAAGGAGAGCTGTCCATCAGGCCATCTGTCACAGAGAACATTTGAGAATACACTGGAAGATTTGAAAAGTTTCTAGAAATTGCCAGAATGAGTGAGAAATGAAGAGTTATGGGGAACCCCGCCCTGTGGCGGGAGCAGGCAAAGCAGCATGTGGCCTGGCGGGCCAGGTTGGGTGGGATTTAGCCGGGGCTCCTGACCTCAGGTTGCCGTTGGTGGGGGCTCGGGCTGAGGCTCAGCACCTCCCTAGGAAGTGGCTGGCAGGTATGACGGGGAAGCTGGTGGAGGAGTGATACCATGCAGACATGTGCCTGCGGGGACAGGTGGCTCGCAGGACGGAACCCTGTGCTGATCCTGTGATGCGGGGGCAGTCTGTCCAACAGGTGAGGGTGGCGGAGGCAGCACAGCATAATGGGGGGCAGTGCCTCGCAGTCCATTGAGCAGCTGCTGCCACGGCACAGTGACTTCTCTGAGCAGCACATCTGGCCCCGGAACAAAGGGAAGCGGGAGATGCTGTGAGTGGTGGGGTTAGCAGTAAGTCCCTGTCTGCTGCGCTCCACCTGTCTCTCCCTCGGCCCCCTGAGCCAGTGCCCTACAGGTCTTCCCGCACCCTGCCCTTCCCCATGCCTGCCCGCCTGCCCCATCCTCTTATCTCTGCCGCCCCTCAGCAACTGCACCGCAGCCATGAGGTGGGACTCAGCTAGTAATGGAGAAAGGAAGGGCCAGTGGATATAATTTACTTAAACTTCCAAAAGGGTTTGGATAAAGTCCTTTCAGGGAGGCAATAGAGGAATCTTGTCATGATTTAAAAATAGATTTAAAAACCGAAAGTTAAAAGTAAATTCTTACTGCAGGAAGGGGACAAAAATGGGGTGTTTTGAAGTAGGTAATAGGGCTAGTAGGTACTTTGTTTAAAATTGCTGTTGTGCATAGAATGTAATTAGACAGTACATATACAGAATACATATACACTGCAGTTCAGCCTTAACATTCTGTGCCTTCTGGACCTTACCGTTATGTCACATGGTTAACGAAAGATGGAAAGGAAAACTAAAAGCTCCCCCAAATGTATGCTCATCCATTGAGAAAAGTGTCAACCGTGCATTTGTGTCAGGCAAATTCAAATGTAAAATATGCCATTCGCCAGATGATCAACCATAATCCAGTGGAAAAATTACCAAATTAGGTCCCAGATGTTACATTTCTTATGATTGCCAATTCAGAGGGATCGGGATATCATACAGGAAGATCTGGATGATCTTGTAAATTGGAGTGATAGCAATAGGATGAAATTTAATAGTGAGAAGTGTAAGGTTATGCATTTAGGGATTAATAACAAGAATTTTAGTTATAAGCTGGGGACTGTGAGGGGGTTCGCACTCACCACCGTATCCCCCTGCCGTCTGTCCTCAGGAATTGGCTCCCTTGGCAGGTAGGGTGCCTTCTCTGGGGTGGTGTCTCCCCTCTTTACTCCCGGCTGCGGCGTCCTCTTCGCCACACTGCCCTCCGGCAGTGCCCAAGTCTGTCTCTGAGCCCCCCTTCCGGGGGTTGATGTTCCTCCAGCGGGCCTTCCTTCAAGCCCTGCAGTCTGAGGATTTGCAGGCCAGAGCTCCCCTAGCCCTGCCTGGCCTCCCCAGCCCTGCCCTAGCTCCAGGGAACCTCCTCCTCCCTCAGCAGCCAGGTTCTCACTGCCTCTCTCCACAGCAGCAGCCCATTCTCTATTATAGCGCCCAGCTGGGCCCTAATGGGCTAGTACAGCCTCAGCTGGGCTAAATTCCCCGGCCCTGGTTCAGGCCGGAGTCTGCCCTTAAAGGACCAGTGCAGGGCGAGCGCCCTGTCACAGGGACACATCAGTTGGAAGTAACGGAGGAGGAGAAGGACCTCGGAGTCCTGGTTGATTATAGAATGACTATGAGCCGCTATTGTGACATGGCCGTGAAAAAGGCTAATACGATCTTGGGATGTATTAGGCAAGGTATTTCCAGTAGGGATAAGGAGGTGTTAGTGCCATTATACAAGGCATTGTGAGACCCCATTTGGAATACTGTGTGCAGTTCTGGTCTCCCATGTTTAAGAAGGATGAATTCAAACTGGAACAGGTACAAAGAAGGGCCACTAGGATGATCCGAGGAATGGAAAACCTGTCTTGTGAAAGGAGACTCAAGGAGCTTGGCTTGTTTACTTTAACCAAAAGAAGGCTGAGGGGGGACATGATTGCACTTTTTAAATATATTAGAGGGATAAATACCAGGGAGGGAGAGGAATTATTTAAGTTTAACACCAATGTGGACACAAGAACAAATGGATATAAGCTGGCTAGTAGGAAGTTTAGACTTGAGAATAGACGAAGGTTTCTAACCATTAGAGGAGTGAGGTTCTGGAACGGCCTTCCAAGGGAAGTAGTGGGGGCAAAAGATCTATCTGGTTTTAAGATTAAACTAGATGGGTTTATGAAGGGGATGGTTTGATGAGATAACATGATCTTGGTAACTAATTAACCTTTCATTATCAGTGGGAAATAGGTCAATGGAGGGATGATAGGAGTTACTATAGAGAACTTTCTGGGTGTCTGGCTGGTGAGTCTTGCCCACATGCTCAGGGTTTAGCTGATCGCCATATTTGGGGTCAGGAAGGAATTTTCCTCCAAGGTAGATTGGCAGAGGCCCTGGAGGTTTTTCGCCTTCCTCTGTAGCATGGGGTACAGATCACAGCTAGAGGATTCTCTGCATCTTGGGGTCTTCAAAGTATTTGAAGGCTTCAATATCTGAGATATAGGTGAGAGGATTATTCTAGGAGGGGTGGGTGAGATTTTGTGGCCTGCACTGTGCAGGTGGTCAGACTAGATGATCATAATGGTCCCTTCTGACCTTAAAGTCTATGAGTCTATGGGTTAGGAATAGTTACATAGTAAGGTTCCAGTTTTGCGGTGAGCTCTGCATGTTTTCTCCATTTCCTTCAATTGGCGTGAATACCTGGGCCCACTGCAGGTCTAGTCAACAGGTCCCCCAAGCAGACCTACTTGATCAAATATGGAAGAAAAAATCGATATGGCTAGAGTAAATTTATGTGTTCTGCATTAGTGGTAGCTTCTCAGGGAAAATCATGACCAGCTCAAGTAGGGTATTTTTGTGCAGAGTGAGGGTGGCTCAGAGTGAGTAAAATGAATTAAGAAATCGAGAATGATATTGAAAATATTCATCGAGGTATTGTATAAATGAATGGCACATACCTACTTGCATGCCTTGCTTCCACTCCCAACATCCAACAAAAACAAAAAGACTTTACAGATCAGTTAGAAGGTTTGAGTAGGAAAGATTAAACGATTATGATTGATTTGTGTGAAGAGGCAATGGGTAAGAGGAAGAAGGTAAATTAACAGATGATATAACGAAGATTATTCAGGAACTCCGGTGTATTCTTTTGCATATGCAAGAATAAGAAGATTGTACAACAAAAATAAAAGACAATGAACTTAAAATAGATAAAATATTTTAGATGCAATGTATTGATAACATGCAGGACTCCCTGCTGCAGGATATTTAGACAGTTGAATTAAAAGATTGAAAGTATCATTTTATATTAATAGCTTCTTACTTTGATAAATTAACATTATTTAGTGTCAGGAAGAAATCTCATACTACTCATATATAGATTATGTAAGCACTGACTACTTTCTCTGAAGCTTCCAGTACTGGCCAGTGATGGAAACATGACGTGACCAAGATTGAGTAAGGATTAGTTTATTTTTAAAATAGACTTTATTTGAGCATAGAGAATAAAGGATGGCCGGGTAATTGTGGCACTAGCCTGGGATTTGGAAGGCCTGGATTCCGTGCCCTGTTCTGCCACAGCCTTCCTCTTTGACCTTGGGCATGTCACCTAGTCTCTTTGTGTCTAAGTTCCCCATTTATAGAAACTCAGATGATAGCACTTCATTTGCTCCCATTATGTTGTGTATGAAAGACTGAAAATGCTCAGACACTGTGGGAATGGAGGCCATAGACAAAACATTGTTATTGTTTTATATGTAATATTTGTTCTTTGAGAAGTGTAACAAAAAACCTGTAACAAAAAAGACATATTTTGTGCAACATTCATAGCCAGGTGTAACACTGAATCTTATGTTTGTGTGATGGTTCAGTTATTATTAAAACGCCAAATCAAGGGAATATTGAGCTCCAAACTTCAATGCATCTTAGAATGTGTATTTTAATTTTGCTATAAAAATTGCAGCATCTAAAATACCCCCAAATAAAATGAGCCAGCACTTGTCCAAAAATACATGTAACATTGCAACTATCGAATACAAATTCAGTGTTCTATGTAGCCTTGACATATTCCGCAAATTAAGAAAATATCAGTGAAGAAACGGATACTGATATTGGACCTACTTAGTACTGTATTTGCCTATCACTAAAATACTTTTCAACTAATTCTTTTTTCCCACACACAGGAAATCTGTCTGTATTGCTTTATTTCTCATTTGGTTGGTGGTATGATCTGTTCACTGCCAGAACATATGATAAGAAGCAGAAAAGTGACTTCCTTAAAGTCTCAGAGGGAGTCAGAGTGTGAACCGAGATTAGGACACAGGTGTTCTGGGCTCTTAATATAAGCAGCTCTTTAATGCATGCTTCTCAAATATCAGGGTAAAATCTAGAAGACAGAGGCCTGGTGATGGGTGAAAATAGTTCTTCTGCCTAGTAACTGAAATCGCTTTGCACAGAATAATTCTGTAGACAACCTCTTTTTGAATCTCATAGCAGTGTTCATTACCACAAAGTATAATCATGTAACAGTTTAAGGACTGCCTGGTACTTGATAACACCATATCACATTCATCATATTAGTCAGACTAGCCCCTAAATTTTTGCGCCTTGAATTCAGTAATCTCAAATAGGACAAGACTATAAGGAAAGAAACTTAATGCAATGGATTATATTTAAGTACAGCAGCAGAGACTAATATTTTGATTGTTAATTTCTTTGATCTTCTGTTGAATTTAAACTTGCCTACAGTGGTTTAGCAGTTTCAATTAGTACACAAAACAAACTTTGCTTATTTTCTGAGATTATGTTCTTCATTATACAGCGCTGGAGTTTTATATGTGGTTGCCAAAAAATCTTCTTTTGACAAATTCCACAGGAGGCATTTTGAGATTATGTGATTGAGTCGATTGAGTTTTGGCCAAATTCTGTACACTTTATCACTGAAGACTAAAATACAGATGCTGTGCTACACCAAAATATATGGAATTTGCTTTGGCCCTGAAAATTCATGTCACATTTTAAAACAACCAATTTGGGTACAATTTGAGTTAAGTGGCAAGTAAACAATGCAAATGAAACTGTTTTGTTAGCTTGAAAGTAATTGAAAATCTGCAACTAATTATAAATTGGCAAAACGTTAGTCTCCAAGAAGCTGAAAAAAAATGCTTTGCTGATTTATACTTTTAGTTGTATTCAGAATTAGCTTGCTGTACACAGTCCTTACAAAAGTTAGACTTTTAAAAATATTGTAACTTACCTCATATTGTAATAAGCATTAAATTCACAGCTTGAGTTCAATAAGAAAAACTCTGTATTTTTTTAAACCAGACTTTTAACCCATGTGATCTTTTCATTTTGCTCATTAATAAGAGTGGGCCTCAGTATCAACATCCTGATTTCTCCAGAATTTGGGAATGTTCAGTTGCAGAGCTTTAGTTTGCACTTCCATTTTTTTTCAGATGGGCATCTCAAAGTATTTTATTCATATTAATTCAACTGTACAATACTTTGGCAAAGGAGAGAGAGAGTACCATTACATACAAAATCCTTGCTTGAGTTTGGTTGATCTTTTATGTGATAAAGTTTTGAAAAATCTATTATAAACCTCCCCATTGGGTTTTCAGTACTACTAGTAACCAGGCATAGCACACGTGTAAATTACGGCACTGAAATATCCAAAGCTGCCTCAGCATGCACATGCAGATGTTATGTTCTAGTGAACATTGTTTCATTGATAAACAATCATTAGAAATCAGATGGTAGGCCAAACAGATACATGGTAAAAAAGGGAAGTAGTAGATACTGACCAAGAAGAATATTTAATACTTTGTGGTATAACATATCTTGATGTTCACCTAAAGGAAGTCTCTGATCATGAGCTGAAGCCAAGAATTGTTCCATGCCGCTTGAGGTTGGAGGGGGAGGGACATCTGTGTCCTTAGGTCATTTTTACACTTTATCCTGGGGACTTCTGGGCACCTGTCCAGTCCCTATATTAGGTCTTCCCTTATTCTTCCTCATAGGAATGTCCATACTGGGTCAAACCAATGGTCCATCTAGCCTAATACATGGTCTCTGAGAGTGGCTGATGCCAGATAATTCAGAGAGAGAGTGATCTGAACAGGACAATTAGCCAGTGACCCCTCCCTGTCCTCTGATCCCAGCTTCTGGCCGTCAGAAGCATAGTGAGACCCAGACCATTCAGTTGCATCCCTGAGCATCTTGGTTAATGGCTACTAATGGATGTATCCTTCATGAACTTAGCTAATTCTTTTATGAACTCAGTTATACTTTTAGCCTTCCCAACATCCCCTGGCAAGGAGTCCCACAGGTTGACTGTGCGTTGTGTGAAGTATTTCCTTTTGTTTGTTTTGTATTGTTTGAAACCTGCTGCCCATTAATTTCATTAGGTAATCCCTAGTTACGTGAAAGGGTAAATAACCCTTCCTTATTCACTTTTTCTACACCACTTATGATTATATAGTCCTCTATCATGTCACTAAAGGGGGAGCCTCTATCATAGCCCTCTTTCAAGTTAGAGCCATGTAACAGCTTTTTGGTCTTCTGCCTATGACTAGTCGCTCCATGGGTCATGGTAGCCAAAAGATGAAAATTCCTTCCTTTTACTGGAAATGAACATTTTCAAGCTAAACCATTTTGGAGGACTCACAGTCAGTTTCATAGCTGTCTGGTAGACCATGAATGTTGAGAGGACTTCCGAGGGCAACACACATTAGTTACTTAAGGATCATACTATCCTTTGGGAGAAGTTCTACTCCATTATACCTGAGGAGGGAGAAAAATTACTCTCCTTACCTTCTGAGGATAGAACAAGAAGCAATGAGTTTAATTGCAGCCAGGGAGGTTTAGGTTGGATATTAGGAAAAACTGTCAGGGTGGTTAAGCACTGGAGTAAATTGCCTAAGGAGGTCATGGACTCTCCATCATTGGTGATTTTTAAGAGCAAGTTAGACAGACACCTGACCGTCTAGACAGTGCTTGGTCCTGCAATGAGTGCAGGGTACTGGACTTGACCCCTTGAGGTCTGCAACAGGGCGCAACTCACCATCATGGTATCTCCTGCTCGTCACTCTGGGAATTAGCTCAGATCAGCTCTGGAGCTCCCCTTCCAGCCAGTGTTGCACCTACTGTTACTTATTTATGCATTAGTGGTTCTGACACCTTTCATTGGGACCCATGTCCCTCCCAGACCACCATGTCCTCCCCTCTGGGTACTACCCTCCCACAGTTCCCCCACGCTCTGGGGTCCTCCCCCTCAGGGAGCCCCCAACCCCATACACCCACCTTGCCTCAATGCCCCAATTGCCAGGCGTCATCTAGCTCTGCAGTCTGAAATGGCCACTCATCATTGGCAAGCGGGCGGACCTGCTGCCTTTTCCTGCCCCTGCTGCCTCCCTGCAGTCCTAGTGCCCTCAGGCCTTGCCTCAGGCCCTGCAGCCTAGGACTGAGGTCAGACCAGAGCTCCCCAGATGTGTCTGTCTTTTCTCAGCACTGCTGTATCTCAGGAAGCCTCTAGCTTTTCTGGAAGCGAGGTCCTTTTTGCTCCATAGCTGGAGCAAGAGTGAATGAGTCGTCGTTGTCGTTCCTCCTCTCCTCCCCTCCCCCCCTTCGGTGCTTCGGGAGCCCTCATTTATACAGCCCTCAGCTGGGCCCTAATTGGCTGATATGTGCCACAGCTGATTGCTCCACAGCCCTCTCCCAGGGCTGGATTTAACCCTTCTTAGGCCCGTGCTGAGCAGACACTCCGTCGTAAGGTCCCTTCCAGCTCTATGATTATATAAGGGGGGGAACTAAGGGTATGTATGGACTTGTATAAAACCTTTGGGGCTGGCCGGGGTCAGCTGACATTGAGCTTATGGATGCTAGGTTGCAGGGTTCAGACTGCTGCCCAAAGTCGGAGACCCTGTGAAGGAGAGAGAGTCCCTGAGACTGGGCCCAAGCCCAAATGTCGGCACTGCAATTGTATTGCCCTGTGAGCCTGAGCCAGCTGACCCAGGCCAGCTAAGGGTGTTTTACTGCAGTGTGCACATACAGTTAGGCTGGCAAAAGTTGCATTATTTTCTTCGTCAAATAGGCAACCAGTGACAGAGCCAAGAGGAGAGCACGAAACTTCTGTTTTCCCATCCTATGCTCTAGTGAGTCTAGCCGCTACATCCTGATCCCTCCCTTTGGGATCTTGTTAGCTACCCAACACCTGTCCATATTACACTGCTGTGCACTAGCCTGTACAGGTGCTTGGCCAAAGGAAAATTGCAGTGTTGAAATTTAGATATGCCCATGTAGCATCCACTGGATGAAACAATGAAGCAGTTCACATAATATCACATTTAAACATAGAGGTTCGTAGTAAAAAACCTTTACCCAGAGGCAATGCATAGGGACCACTTGGATTTATTGAAATACATGGTAGGAATAGATCAATACAGCTCACTGCTGTGGCTATTTAGGTGTGGGTCCAGGCAGACTCTTAGAAAGCTGTTGCCTCCCACTCATCATCTGCTTGCTCCAATGTTTAGTGGGAGAAAGCACTGATGGACTGAACTCCACAAGTGAACATTCAGGGTATTTTTGCTCTATCACATCCAAACCACCCTTTCCTCAGACCCCTTTCCCAAAAATAAATAAATGGAAATACCATTGGACTACAACAATGCACTTTACCAGCTGTTCTCTGTTCCCTTTAAAAGAGACTAAAGAATGAGCAAAAATAGAATCAAAATCATGTAAAAAAAAATTCTTTGCGGGTGGGCAGGAAGATAAGTTCATCCGTGATGCTCAAGAGAAACCTGTGTTTGCAGATACCGGAGAAGTGTGAAAATAGGTTGACCGTGCCTTTGCAAAAGGCGCTACTTACGTAAGTGTGATCTATCAAAGTTCAAGTGGCCCACGGGCTGCTATAATGTAAGTGACATGGATACATTCTAGTGTTCCTTTAAATGCTGTAAAGGGAAGAACGTGTTAGTTGCTGTTTGAGAGAGGCAAGAATCGGCCATTACATTGACTGACCCCTTTTGTTGGTGCCACATACCTGAGAAGTTTCATCAACTCTTAACTAAAGTCTATGCCATTGACTGTGGTACCCTTTACTCTCTCTGATGAGCCAGTGAAACTACTTGTGTGAAGAAATGCTGCCCAATGTGAGTTCCACAGGTTAGCCCTGTGCAGGGAGTTTCACACAGACTGGCACGCTTCAGAAAAAGGATCTTCTACAGAAATAACAACAAAACTAAAACAGCCTTCCACTTTCTGCAATTCCTGTTTCAAGACAGCCCAAGTGAGTAACCCTGATGGGAGTAGCTCCCTTCATACTGTTGAGGTGACTCTTGTGATCAAGGATTACAGGATCAAGTCCATAAATAGTAAGCTAAAAAAGTGATTCTGCATCCTGAGTATTGTAATAAAAAGTTAATGTGGGTCATGGAGCAGGAGGGAATTGGGAGGTTAAAACATCAGGGGAATGGAGACTAAGAGTTATTGGTCCCAGCCTGAAACAGATCTTTAAGCACAAATTGCAATATAAAGTTTTAAGGGCTTGATCCTGCCTTTAGCTATGCTGGTACCTGTTGTTACATCTCTTGTGAAATCAGCTACTGTTACAAGTTATGTGGCACAGTCCACATGCATAACTAAGGACTCCGCTCTGGGTTTTTATAGTCTTTATTTTTAAGTGCTATAAATACTGTACTACATGGCTTTAAAGAATGTTGAACAGATGCAGGAACATTTTCCAAAAATCTCCTTCCCTTCTACAAACAAAATAAGAAGTAGAAGTGTTGCGTCTTTCCGCTTCTTACAGGGCTGTTTAGTGAATAAAGCTGAATAGAATGTTTCATTGTCGCGGCTGTAGGTTTTGAGTTGATTTATGCATTATGCATACTGTATGCTACATAATAATGAAAAGCTATACGCTCTGGGCTGCTCGTTCACTACCCAGACTGTGTGATTGCAGATTGTTTGAATAACAGTGGACTATTGAAACTCTATCCAGATGTGCATATTGCTAACTGTGGGGATAACCACAAAAGGAAGATTCTCTTTTGTTGCCATTTCCAAACCCTTTAAAAAGTGGGCAAGTAAAAAGCATGGAGGCAACAAATGGAGAGTGGCTACTCACACTAGAGAGTAAGGCTTTTCATAATTAATTCCAAACAACAAAACTTTTCTCTCCGTAGGATGCACTTTAAGAGCGTAAATGGATGCAACTTAAATAGTGCCTCCGTAAGGGCCAGATTCTGATGCCACAACTCATGCTAGTTAGGGCCTTACTCCAAAAGTAGTAGCCTTATTGACATCAGTGGGAGTGCATGTAGAATAAGGGACTACTCAGTGTGAGCAGCATATTGGGATAAAATCAGCTGTGATCAATTGACTGACACATGTTGTGCTAAGTCCAAAAGCTGTTGTTGGTTAGTTAGGGCAGGAGAAAGGTATAATATCATGTTTCCATAATTTAATTAGTTTCCCTTTAATGAGCTAGTGCACTGAACAGAGGGGCCTGTTTTAATGGTCTCTTTTCAGTTTGATGGAGCCCAAACTGTTTCCAGGATAAGGTTGTTTTCTATTTCTCTCCTGCATAATCATTCTCAGGCTTTGATTGGACTCCTTGTCCTCTGTCCTCATTGTGGTGACCCTTCATTTCCCCCTTTTGATTAGCTTCATGCTCACAGGTTGCCATGAGTTGCGGACCACCTGATGTAGATGAAGCAGAAAGGCTGAGCACCAGATGTGCTGGTGCTGGATCCAGCCAGATGGAAGTTGTAAATGGGCGGGGTGAAGACAGAGTGTTGAATGACCTCGCTACATATTTCTTTGTATTTACAGCTGATGTCGGTGGGTGATGCCATCCAGCAACCTTGGATCAAAGCGTGCGAGGATTTTGGGGAGAATAGGGCTAAGAAGTAAACAGCAGAATGGCTACTTAGAATCAAACTATCCTGTATACCCTCACAGGAGGTGAGGGAAAACTATCTGAATTCCATCTTAGCCTCACTTTGTACTACTTCATTTAAAGAAAAACGTTAAATTTCCTCCTGAGCGATTAATAGTCCAGGGTGGTGACATACAGGAACCATGAGTCTGACCTTCAAGGTTAGCGGGTATCTGCTACGCTAAGTTGATTACACAATTTTCGCTGAATAAGTTGACAAGCAGTGTGCACAGTGGCCCTGACTTCTGACCTTGTAAATGCACGCTTCTAAATGATTTGCCTATTCATCTGAAAAAAGCCCAGCTTTAAATGGGATGCATGTTAAATAAACTCCAAATGGCCTTATATGGCAGCAGTTGCAGAGGTCCAACTGTGGGTATCTGTCTATAATGTCAGATCTGCTAAGGGATCAAGAACGGTAAAATATTCAGAACCTGACTCTAACTTTTAGATAAATTGCACATGCCCTTTCAATAGGCTTAAGAAAAAAAGCTACCATGTTTTTTTCCTATTCTAGAGACTCAAACCCTAATTATTATAATGGAGCAAACCTTGCCATTCCCTAGTCATCGGACGGTATTTTTCCCCTGAAGTTGAGTGTATGAAAAAAAATTAAAACTATTCCACATAAAGTATTCATGAAGTATTTGTGTAAGTACATAAACAACTTGTGATGGCCCCAGGTATCCTGATTGTGCCTGCTACATACCTTTCCTTTATCAAGTTTCAAAGTCTACAGCAGAATGTAATCATTGGCATTCCCTTAGACCTAGAAAAAGAGAGAAGTCTTGCTGGGTAAACAGATAGGCTTTACATTCATCTCAAGCAGTGTGGTCCTTTGCTGCACATGCAAAATGAGCCAGAGCTTTTCTCTCACCTTAGTTTGGGTATTTGTGTTCCCTGTTGAGATGAAATGCTTTTTGGTAGCAAATTTGTGAGGGGAGGATGACAGAAAAGGGTTTTAAATGCCAGCAGCACTGTACAACGTGGTGATATCAATTCGCTTAAAATAAAATCTGAAAAGGGCGAGTAAATAATAATAATAGAGGCGAAATGGACAGCAGCAGGAGCTCAAAAAATTAATATACCTCGAGGGTGAAAGGGGGGTGGTGAAAAGAGAAGTATTCCTTCGTTTACATCCAAAAACTAAATCAAGGGCCTTCTCTTTCTTCACTGTAGAACAACTTAGAGAAACAAAATCTGTAAGATGGTTTATCCCAATGTGGCCCCCTTCCTCAGGGAGATTTGGGTAGTCTTTCCAACCTCCAAAAATGGTCCAACCATCTGTGAAATAAAAGCTCTTTCCCCCTGACCTCGCAGCCTGGCTGACATCTGAAGAAATGTCTTCCTCCTAAGAGCGCAGCCTCTTCTACAGCTCCTTCCCCTTTATCTTCCCTCTCTATACATGCAACACGTCCAGCGGGTACTTCAGTAGCTGGGTCTCGGCCAAATTTAGCCCATTGCCAGTGTAGTCCTTTGACTCTTTTCAGCCTGATCTAGCATAGATACAGCAGCCCATCCATGGGCATTGTAGAACTCAACCATCAGATTCCTCCCATAATTCAAATTCCCCAGACATATCCTGGTGACAAGGGTATCAGAGCATCCTCGTCCCTGGCAAAGGCAGCAATCAGGGTTTGTTTCTATTATTTCTCTTCACTTGTTTTGGAGATAATTTGATCAGCAAGTTAGTGCTGGGGAGGCAGTTAATGAGCCTGAACTTTGAACTCAGAAATTCATCCCTGGTCGATCCTAGGATACATGGGTCCCAAAATGATGCTCTAGATTTCTTGCTGACTGCAGAGTTAAAGGATATCACAAGACTGGGGCATGGGGCAACAAACTTGCTGATGAAATTCAGTGTTGATAAATGCAAAATAACACTCGTTGGACAATAATGATCCCAACTATACATATAAAATGATGGGTTATAAATGATCTGTTACCACTCATGAAGGAAATCTCAGCAGGGGCATGGATCATTCTTTGAAAACAAGCGCTCAACATGCAGCAGCAGTCAAAAAAAGCTAACCGCTGGAAAAGAAATAGATAACACTGAAAATATCATACTGTCACCATTGTACACCCATACGTTAAATACCGTGTGCAGTTCTAGTCACCTCATCTCAAAATAGATATATCACTATTGGGAAAGGTAAAGAGAAGGGCAACAAAACTGATTGGGGATATGGAACAACTTCCAGGTGAGGAGAGAGTTAAAAAAACCTGGGACTATTCATCTTAGAAAAGAGATAACTAAGGGGAGATATGATGGAGGTCTATGAAACTGTGTGTGGTGCAGAAAAAGTGAATACGGAAGTGTTATTTACCCATTCACATAACACAAGAACTGGGGTTCCCCCAATGAAATTAATAGGCAACAGTTTTAAAATAAACATAAGGAAGAAATTGCAGCAAAGGAGATTTAGGTTGGACATTGCAAAAAAATTCCTGTTAGGGGGCGTTAAGCACTTGAATAAGTTGCCTGGCGAGACTGGAATTTCCATCTCTGGAGATATTTAAGAGCAGGTTAGATAAACATCTATCAGGGATGATCTAGATTAGGGGTCGGCAACGTACGACATGTGTGCCATAAGTGGCATGCAAGATGATTTTCAGTGGCACGCACAATGGTCAGGCTCCCCCTTACTGCTCCCCCTTACTCTTCCCCCCCCCCCCCACATCAGGGAGCCTGTGCTGGCGATCCAGCATTGCACCCCCCCTACCCTGCAAGATTGGAGCCAGTGTCTTCTACTTGCGGGGGGAGGAAGCCCTGAAGCTCCATGCTGGATGTGGCTTGGGGGGAAGCGCACATGCGCTGTTCCTCCCCTCCCCACAGGAAAAGCCGGAGTGGAGCCCAGGGCAGAAGACCAAGTGGGGGCATGTGGTAGAGAGAGCCCCTCCTCCTGTCCCATGAGAGCAGTGCAGCCCAGGGCAGGAGGGTTAAATCTTGGCGCACCACTTAGAGGTCAGCAACCTTTCCAGATCTAGCTGGTGCTTTGTCCTGCTGTGAGGGCAGGGGACTGGATTCGATGACCTCTCAAGGTATCTTCCAGTTCTAGTGTTCTATGATTCTAAGTATTTCACACAATGCACAGTCAACCTGGGAGACTCATTGTAAAAGGATGTTTATAGTGCGCCAAGATGGCCATTAGCCAAGATGGCCAGGGATGCAACCCCCATGCTTTGCATATACCTAAACCTCTGACTTCCAGAAGCTTGAAGGACTGGAAGAGAGAGGATGGAGCACTCAATAACTGCCCTGTGAAACATCTGGCACCAGCCACTGTCAGAGGACATGATATGGAGCTGGTCCATTGGTGTGACCTAGTATTGTCATTCTTATGTTCTTAATTCCAAACACTGCCCTTTGCAGAAACAAATAATTGAGTCTTTTTGTTCTTCTGCGCCTTGTATGAACAAAATATATTTGTTAAGGATGCAATTTAAATGCTGCCTGTTGCTCCCAGAGGGAGGCATCTGAAAAGAGATCTTTGTGTGTTGCCGCATGCAGTACAATATGTACAGTAGGATGGCTTCTCCTTTTTCTGTGATAAGCACGACACTGAAGTCTACTGTTATTTGGGTGCACATGTGACTTTCTATCTGAAATAGGAGTGTGTTTGCTAAATGGCTAGCGAACTGCCCAGAGAGCATACTCACTTCAGGAGAGTGACAGGATAAGCAAAGTGGCAGAAACAAAGATAGGAAAGGCAATTTTTGCACTAACAAGTGTGAGCTGATAAGCCTGACCGGTATGGGAAATGTCGAGAATCCTAACTGCGCTTGTCAAGACAAAATTAGCTGTGCCAGTTTGTTTCCAGAGCCACGATATGCTATGGAGAAACCCTTATTTATTTTCTCATTTGTGGAGAGAAAGTGCTGGCTCATGGAATTCCTCTTGTTTGTAGCAAGCTATTTCTCTTATGGATAAATAACTTTCCTAACTTGGTTGTCCATACCCAGGAAATAAAAGATTAGTTACAGGGATGAATGGTGAAGTGTCATGTAAAGGTTTTATTGGCCACATGGGTGAGTTATGCAGGTCATCCAAATTGACTGCCTAATTGTCTCAGACACATTGTTCAACACAGCTGCCTTATACTCAGTGGGTAGCAGGGTGTGGAGGGAATACATGCATACCTCTTTCCTAAGTACGCATGGTTAGGATGAATTCTACTCATTTTCTATCCTTCCCAGGGTGTGTGTTGGAGTGCCTGGTGTGTGTTGGGCACTTGAGAGCAAGGTGTGATGACAATATAGTGCACCAAGAAGCAAAGGGCGTATATTTTTAAGGAAAAGAACTGGATACTTGCCAGTACAGATTAAACCTCTCTAATTCAGCACCCTCTAATTCTGCCCAGTGCTAAACCAGACAATTTGCCGAACCACAGAGGGCCTAGCAGCATTACTAACAATTCCATTGCTTGCTGGGCCTCTTAGAAGACAGTTGGGGTAAATTCGAGCTAAATAACAGCACAGGACACTGACCGCCAGGACTGGTGGCTGTAAACAAACTTTGATACCACGGGAAACTTGACCACATGCATGATAAGTGGGCATCCAGCTAACTAAAATCATGCTGGACCACAGATGTTGCTGGACCAGGTAATGCCATCCTAGAGAGGTTCAACCTGTATATAAAGTCACGTATAATAAGTCAGAATGGTCTTGTGGCTGTAGCAATGAGCAAGGGGTTAGATAACCTGTGCTCTGTTTAGCAGCATTTTGGATAGACTAGATAGGCAAAAAGTCATACTGGAGAAGTCTAAGGTAATAAAGGTGAGAAATAACTAGGCCCTGTTCTACACTAGGTGGTTATTTAAAAATAACTTCCCTTATTTCAAAATAACAAGCCGAGCGTCCACACTACCAAGTCCGTTATTTTGAAATAAGGGGCTGGTTATTTTGAAATATTAACTCGTGCTTTCCACAAGGAATAACGCTTATTTTGAAATAGCAGTAGTATGGATACCCCGGTGCTGCTCTTTCGAAATAACTACTTCCCAGAGTCATTCAAAGTAATTACTCCCCAATGCTTCCTGGGGCTCTAAGTCTGAGGTAGCATGTCCACATTAAGGGAGTCTGTCTCGGACTAATTTTAAGGCTTCCCTGTAGTGTGGACACGCTATTTCGAAATTATTATTTTGGGTGTTGTTATTTCAAAATAAGGTCCTTCTATAGCCATGCCCTTAGGTACATTCAAATAAGCCTTTTTTTCCCCCCCAAGAGGGTCAATGACTATTACCATCACCATTTTCTTTTGTCTGTAGGGCTGTGGCAAACTATGGCTAGTTACTTTGCTGAACGAGGTCTTGGAAAAGATCTAGCTGTAAACACGCAAAGTATGGCTTTGTGTTCAAAAGTGGTGTTTCAACACAGTGTCTCATTTTCATAACTCTTCAACCTCCCAAACTCCAGCCAAGGAACTACTGGTAACCATGTTTCATTACTTTTTTTTTTATTTTGTCTTGATTCCAACAGTGAACGTACACCTCTTCTTTTCCTTAAAAGATCTCTGACAAAATTGCACCACACTGGCAAAAACAATCTCTGTTGATTGCATTATCAAATATGATGTAAAATAGCTCCCTGAAAATATCTTGGCCATATCTTGGGAGGCTGGTTTTAATTCTGACCCATGCTAAAGTGATTACAGGCCTGATCCAAAACTCAGTGGAGTCAATGGAAAGGTTCCAATTGATTTCTCTGGGCTTTAGATGAAGGCCTAAAAGCAGACAAATAATTCAGTGATGTAAACACGCTAGTGGGAGCCAAGAAATCTGCATTCTAACCCCATTTTTGGTGCTGACTCCCTGTGGCATTAGACAAGTCTCTTAACGTCTCTGTCTCCATCTCCATAACAGGGGTGGGCAATAATTTTTGGCCGGGGACCACTTCAAAAAGTTTTGATGTGCCTCCGGGCAGGACCTAAATTGAAATGGGCGTGACCAGTGCATTTATGGGCTACCCCACCCACAGACCATGATTGGTCTGGGGGTGGGGAAGCCCCTTTGCCCCTCCCTCGCACTAGGCACCCATGCTGGGCCCTGCTGCATGCTCCTTGAAGGGTGGAGGTAGGGCGGGAGGAGGCTTCAGGTGCTTCCCCCACCCCCATGCCAATCAGAGCCTGGGGGCGGGGGAGCGCCCGAAGCTTCCTCCCGCCCTGCAAGGAGCACATTGCTCTTTGATGTGCTGCACACTCCTTGCAGGGTTGGGGCAGGGCGAAAGAAGTTTTGTGCAGATCCCCCATCCGCACGCCTTGATTGGCCTGGGAGCGGGGGGAGCGCCCGAAGCTTCCTCCCACCCTACTCCCGCCCTGCAAGGAGCATGTGGCAGGGCCCGGCATGGGAGCCTAGTGCGAAGGGGGGGCAAAGTGCTAAGCGCTCCTCGCAGGGCGGGAGGAGGCTTTGCGCACGTCCCCCGCCCCCACGCCAATCAGAGCCTAGGGGCGGGGAAGCTGTGCGAAGCCTCCTTTGCCTGGCCCCCACCCTACGTGAGTGTATGGCACTTTGAAGTTCATGCGCTCCTCGCAGGGCGGGAGAGCAGGTGGAGGAAACTTTGCATGCTCCTCCCGCCCGATCAGGGCCTGGGAGCAGGGGAGCCCGCCATGTCTCCTCCCTCCCTGAGAGGAGCGCGTAGCACTTGGAAGTGCAGCATGCTCCTCGCAGGGTGGGAGGATGTTTTGCATGCGGTCCCGCTGCCCGCAGGCCCCATTCAGCTTGGGAGCAGAGGAGCAGCAGGGCCTCAACCTGCTTGGCAGACCAGATCCGGCCCACCCCCGATTTATAACGTAGGAATGATGATTTTCCTGCCTCACAAAAGAGTTGTGAGAATGGGCTGTTTAATGTCCCTTTCACTTTGCAGGCAAAAAGCAAAACATGCCCCAGCTACCTCTTGGGAGCACAGTCCTCCTTTGTTTTTTACAGTTGTGTGCACTTGCTCCTCACGAGCAATATTCAAGATGTCCAGCCTAGGGCACACAAGAACTATGCTTCAGGGAGCACCTGAGGAATTGGTCTCTCGTGCATCATGGCCTCTAGGATATGCCCAGAATTTTGACCTCCTCACCGTCGTATGCTGGGGACATATGAACTAGGAGAATCTGGTATGATGGTGACACACCCTACAGTAGGAGTGATTGCTCCGATGGTTGTAAAACATATAAGTCCTTTAAGCTATCTTGTGTCAGGCCCCTGAGTAAAATTACAAATATTAATGGGGGTATTTCAGATCAGCTGCTGAGGCATTGTGTGTGTCCCCACACATGCTTAGTTGACAGACACATGCAACCTAAGATCACCTATCCCTTTGGGAAGCACAGTGGAAGACGTTTCCCATCTCCTTAAATGGTTCAGTTGCATCATTTGGGGACACACACACATACATCACTAAACTGGCCACACACACACACCCATTCCATTTGCTTATGTGGAAAAGTTACTATTTTGAAAGTATTCACTTTTAGTGGAATTTCACAGCTAGAAACCAGAGAAAACTCCAGCACCATGAGTACCCCCAGCTTCTCGCAGACCAGGCGGAAGTGCTGTATGGACCACCAACACCATGGACCACAACTTCACCCTCTATGTATGTCGAGCTTTGAGAGGCAGCATGGCAGACCGTTAGCTCAGCTGGTGATATGAAGGGACATTAGAGCGCAGCTGAGCCAATTATTTATGAAGGAATAAGCATGACCGTTCCCAAGCTCTTTTTTGGACATAGCATGCAATATGAGGGTATGTCTACACTGCCACCCTCGTTCGAACTAGGGTGGCTAATGTAGTCATTCGAACTTGCAAATGAAGCCTGGGATTTAAATATCCCAGGCTTTATTTGCATGTTCCCCGGGCGCCGCCATTTTTAAATGCCCCATAGTTCGAACTACCTGCCCGCGGCTACACGCGGCACGGGCTAGGTAGTTCGAATTAAAGCTCCTAATTTGAACTACGATTTCTCCTCATTGCAGGTAGTTCGAACTATGGGGCATTTAAAAATGGCGGCGCCCGGGAACATGCAAATAAAGCCTGGGATATTTAAATCCCGGGCTTCATTTGGAAGTTTGAATGACTACATTAGCCACCCTAGTTCGAACTAGGGTGGTAGTGTAGACATACCCTGAGAGTTTAAAAATTGTGTTTTCCTGCCTACTATTTAGAGCAGGTGTAATATTTCTGGAGAAAGATGGATCTCTGTGAAATTTTTGTAGGTATTTTTTTTCTTCATTTAGTTCTTATTTCACTCATCCCTGGATTTAAAACTTCTAGGTTATGTAACTGCCCAAAGCGGGAAAGTAGTAAAATACAGGAAGAAATGTGATGTTTGTGGTTCTGGGGAATATTTACATGACTGTAGATATATAATCCCGTATTTTCGTTCATTTAAAAGGACAGTGCACATGACTTAAAGTAGACGTGCTACTAGAGGAAGAAGAGTCATTTAGAGTGGACAGATTCCAAAGGCCAAAGCTGCCTGCTTATTTAAATTCTGTTGTGTTGTTAGGGCTCACTACTAACAATTGTTCTTGCCGTTATCGCTTGCTTGTTTTTTGCAGGACATTGTGTCAGGAAATTCCTGTCTGGCACTTACAAGGTGTTTCTAAAAGGAGAAACGAGAGAATGCAGGGAGCAGGAGGAAATGGTAAAGGGGAGTGGCAGAAAGGAGGAGGAATTTGAGATAGTTGCAAGGCCTGGCAGCGAGCTGGCTGAAAAGATTACAACTGGCTCAAGAGAAGAGCGTAAGAGTGCAGATCATAGCTAGAAATTCTCAGCTCTCTCCCTACAATTTTACCTTTACAAAGGTGAATCCCACCTTAAGTGTCTCAGGAAATGGTTTAAGGATGACAAAGATGATTTGCTCCCAGGGGAGAGAAGGAGCAGGTGGATTTCCATCCCAGGGTCATATTACAGTGGAGAATCTTGACGATCCTCATGACAAAGGGGCCCAATATGAAATAAGAACAGACTCTTGTTTCAAAGCCGTCTAGGAGGAGAGACCGTACCACGTGCACTTACTCATATCTGAAGGCAGGATTCGGGGTGGTCACAATTGGTTTGGAGTTAAGAATTGTTTGTGGCCTGTTGATTTGGGAAACTGACATCCGTGCCTCCCACTTATACCAATACACTGAATACGATGGACAAACCATCCCTTTGTGGACTAGCTCGACATAAGAAGGATGGTGCTGTTCTATCATTATTAATAACGATGTTGTTTTCTGTCATATAATTAGAAAATGCATCTTGCTTTGCCTCTAAGCACTGCAGCCTTATTACATTTGCACATTTTTTATAATATTTCAAGTGTAGTGACCAGATAACATTAATGAATATATTAGATAGGCAGGCACTCTTAAAGGAAAATAATAAACATACTTGTATATTAAAAAGTTAATTCAGTCTGGAGCCAAACAGGTAATTTTCCCTTCAGCATTTTTTCACTCAGCTAAGACAGGTTGGACTAGAAGTGCAGTCACCCTGTCTACAGAGCTTGGCTTGGCTTGCATGCCAGGGGCGAATTTTCTTCAGAGACAGACAGCAAGATGATCTGATTGGCTTTGTTCCAGAGCATGCTCACAAAGGCTCCTTTGATGAAGGACTTCTTGGTAAGCACTGTACCAAAAGCTGCCTGCCACCCTCCTTTCAAAGATACCCATTTACAGTAATTCTGTTTTTTTTTTTAAGTAAAGTAAAATAGGGGGTTGCTACAAGAATAATTATGCTGGTCGACTTACAGAGGCAGGGAAGGGGCATGTTTCTAAGTAAACTGCTGAATGTTGGAGTAACTGCTTGGCAACAATGCAAGGAGTGTGTCATTACACTCATTAAAGCATCATCATTTGGCTTATCAATCTTTTCCCAAACAGGGTGCGGTGAAGCAGCACATATTAAAATATGGCTGCTTTTACTGATAAGGACCAATAACTTACCTGTTGATTTTTTTTGGAGCAGCACAAAAGTGTATCTTAGCTGGTGACAGCATACTTGATTAGCTGACTTATCTCCCTCTTCTACTAGACCCAGTGATTAATAGGACTTCGTTATTCCTTCCACGTAATCAGTTGGCGTAACATGCAGAAGCAGTATCGGTCCCCAGTCACTTGCTATTGTCTTTGCTTTATCTGAGTTGGTTTCCAGATGTGATCAGCCACTTATTTGTCATTTCTAGTCTCCTTCATTTGTTCCCCCATTGGCTTTTAGATCAGTATTTGCCAAGGCCTCCACACCCTAGGGGAAAAGTGAACTAGCATATCAGAACCACGATTTTGTCAATACGTGCATGGCCTGCATTTCTCTGCCAGCATTTTATGATTTGGGGGAAGCGTCTACACATGCCCATGTACACTAAGCAGAAATGTTGGTTTCCATACGGAATAATGACAACCTGATATAATACTAATGAGGCTGGACTGATTTGAGCAACCTTTAATTCCCACTGTACCAGAACGCCTGACCCATCTGGTATCACTCCAAGGACACATCCACATGACAGGGCAAAAGTCAAATTAAGATATGTAGCTTCAGCTACGGTAATTATGTAGCTGAAGTCACAATAGCTTAATTCGGCTTTTGGCGCTGTCGACACTGCAGGAAGTCTAAGGAAGAACATTCTCCCTTTGACTTCCCTTACTCCTCATGAAAGCAAGGTGACAGAAGTCAGATTAAGAAGCCCATTATTTCAAAATAATTTTGAAATCATGGGCTTGCTGTGCAGATGCACACTCTGTTATTTCAAAATAAGCGGGCAGTATAGACAGAGCCTTAAGTTACTTGCGGATGGGCTGGAGTTAGGGGATTGCCAAGGTATGTGGGACTCACCTGAGCAACCTCTCCCAACACGGCCTGTACACAAATTTCAAAGCTCTCCACCTCTGTCAGAAGGCAAGAGCAACTGCAACACCTGTCTGGTTTTCAGCTGCTTGCACCGGTTTCGGGGTGCAGTGTGCACACCCTGGACATTTGAGGGATATATCAAATCCCTTTTTGCCTAATAACATGGAAGATACCTGTACATGTACATGTAACCACTACCTACTGTAGGGTTACTGCAGGTAGCGTACAAGAACAATACTTTGTGTTTAGATAGCACCTTCCATCCCAGTATCTCAAAGCATTGCAGTTTGAATGAGTGTTTTATCTTCATTCTACAGATGGAGAAACAGAAGCACAGAGATGTTAAAGTGACTTCCTCACAGTCATGTTAGAAGTGTGTGTCAGAGGTCAAATAGGATCAGATTTCCTGTTTTTTTTTTCACAAAAATTTGGTCTCCCTCCTATTGTTTTATAGGTTCTTTATGGTATATTATTTAAGATGGATTGTAGCTATTCTTAGCTTCATAGTTTTTTGTGGACTTATCTGTCCTAGATGTCTCTCTTTTCATTATGATTTTACCCCACTGTCAACCTTCTCATCTACATAGCAATTCTGTCTATGGTGTGACTGTTTAACTTGTTCAGTCTATAATATTTGGCTGTCTTTTCTGTATTTCATTAATAGTACATTACCGATTTTTTAAAAAATCACTGGAGTTTTGAATTCAAAGAAATAAGGGAAGGAAAAAAAAAAGATAAGCTGGAGGAAATACTGATATGAAGAGGGAAGGGCAGAAATAACACTACTAGTACATGTACATTATACTGCTGTACAGGAATGGAAGCCAGCTGAAACATTAATTCTTGGTTTGATCAAGGTAGTGTAAAAACTGACTCCATAGGACTTCCAATAGAGAAATCGTTTTTTATATGTTACATATGAGCTGTAGTTGAAGCCAAATGTTCATTCCTCTCAAATTGTATAGCTGGATTGCTTTACTTCCAACATTGAAGTATTATGTTTGGAGCTGCTAATAAACTTAATAACCCCCTTTCTTACTTCCCCTGCTGTACTGAGTTCAGCACCATAAAAGAGTCAGCCTAGCCATTGTGTCATGAAAATTTTCATTTTTCAAAGAACAGGCAAATGATGAGTATGAATAAGAAAGAAACAATATATGATCAGTCAGTTGAGGTCTTCCATTTCTCCATCATGCCCCAGAAAACAAAAGCATGCAGAGATTGGTTTAAAACAAAAATACTTGCTCCCGATTAAAAATAACTTCTGCCCCAACACTATCCCTATTTTTTTTCCAATTTCCCAGTATCATACATACTTTTTTACATAATGCATAATTAATCTGTGGACCTCATTGACGCAGGAAGTGACTGTAGCAGGACTGATAGATATGTAAATAAGAACATCCAGAGTTGTTACAGTTAATACTAACAAAAAGATAGTTGGAAAGGAGTTGAAACCTTCCTTTCGGGGATTATGCTAGTCAGTAACTAACAGAGAGTAGGGTGAGCACATTAGGATGAGAACATTACCTTTCTGCCTCAGAAGCTGAGAATGGGTGATAAGGAATGGGTCACTTAATGATTACATGTTCTGTTCATTCCCTCTGGGGCTCTTTGTACTAGCCATGGTCAGAAGATAAGATACTGGACTAGGTGGATCTTTGGTCTGAGCCTGTATAGACATTCTTATGCCTTCTGAGTTTCTTGCGGCTTTCTCTGACGCATTAGGGGCTAGCCTCAATCAGAGACAGCAAACTGACTAGACACATCATGAATCTGATCCAGTACAGCTATTCATAGTTATATCATGAGGTCTCTGTCTACCACGTGTTCCGGGCATTAACTAAGGGAGAGGCTCCTCGGAATGCAGTGAGTGGTTTTTACCCCAGCCAAGCCTGAATTACATGAGATTTTAATTAAGCAGCTGGCCACTGACGGTGGAGGTGATCTGAAATCCCAGAGTGGAAGATTGGTCTTGTTGTCCAGAGCCCTAACTACAACTTAGAAGATCAAGGGTCAATTCCCTAATCTGCCAGTTACTTTCTGTGACTGTGGACAAGTCACTTCATCTCGTAGTGCCTCTGTACACTGTGAAAAGGAACCTCTCTACTTGACAGGCACACTGTAGCAATAAATAGATAAATGTGTGTGAGGCACTCTGAGACGTTATGGTGATTGGAACTTTCAGTGGATAATGAACTTGTCAGGAAAGTTAGTGGGTGCTTCTTCAGATGTAAGGAGAGCAGGTGAATAGAGATTGAGTGAGTTAGTTGAGTGGAGTATGAGACATGCATGTAACAGGATGGGGGACAGAATAGGAGGGGATCAAGGAGGAAGGATGGAAGGGAGTAGAATCTTCTTAGAAGAAAGGGGGTGCGAGAGCCAGAGAGGGAATGAGAAGGCTTCTGAAGGTCACACGAAGAATCTGAACCAAAGCATTGGTCCTTCCAAGGTTAGTCCATCATTAGCCTTGTTTAGACTTCAATTTTCCTCAAAAATCTGGAGCTCCTCACTCAGTGGACTCTTGTTGAGTTAACAACGCTCCTACTAAAGACAACAGACTTGCTAAAACTTGTACTCTGCCTGCGGTGAACGGCGCTTGTGGTGAAAAGAACAGATTGTCAAACAGTCCTAGTCATTTTTCCTGATTTATGTGTGGATTCGGCATAGGGTGTGTGCTCTGAAATTTTACGGGCAATTTCCCCACTTCTTCCTGAGACTCTAGGAAGGACTTATCAGGGGCTCCATGCATCAGTAAGTGGGACTGTGGGTGGGATGTAGTTAGTCTCCTAATCCAAAAATTCCCACAGGAAATTCCTTGCAAAAAGTAATCCAGCAACAGCCAGGGTTGCTTCTTGCACAGAACTCCCTGGTCCTCCTTCTCCCCCCACTCCACACACGTACGTGAGGAGCTCCATAGGCAGCTATTTGGGATTTCCATGGGAACTACATGTTGATCAGATTGCAATGAGCCTTTGAATTGGTGTGAAGAAAGGCTCAGTATGAATAGCCCAAGACACACAGAATTTTAGGGCTGGACTTTCAGCTTTTTTCTATAGTTTATCCCTACCTCTTATCTTTGGCAGAAGAATAATATAATACCTAGTTTTTATTAGTAGATCTCAAAGAACTGTACAGAAAGCTGGGTATCTTCTTTACTGAAAGGTGGTGAAACTGAGGCATAAAGAAGTGAACTGATATGTTCAAGGTCACCAAGGAGGCCAAAAGTAGAGCTGGGAATAGAAGCCAGGTCTCCCGAGTCCTAGTCTAGTGCTCTAGCCACTCTGCAATACTGCCTCCCCTCTGAGAAATTGGAGGAAATTTAGTGAGTGATCCATAGGCCCTCCCTCATGGGTTTTCAACAGGAAACATGGGGAGGAAAGAATCTAAAAAACTAATTCTAACACAAAACTGAAAGTATTTTACATTTCCTCAATGGATCAAAATAAAATGGATGGCTTTGTTAACCTACTGTGTGGAAGTCATTTTGTTGGGGGTGGTCCTGCTTTTTTTGGACTAAATGACCACTGCAGGAGGCCATCTAGTCCAACTCCCTACTCAAAGCAGGCCCAGGCCCAACTAAGGGTGCATCTACACTGCACCTGTAGCTCAAAATAGCTTATTTTGTCATTTTGAAATAACTCGTTATTCAGAAATGTCCCTTACTCCTTGTGGAACAAGGTTTACAGGGTTGTCAGAATAGCAAGCCTGTTATATTTGGAAATATAACAGGTTCACTGTTAAGACGTGGGTTACCTCCGGTGTCCCAAAATAGTGCCGCAGTGTAGATGTAGTATTCCTGACTGCAGAATTGTATTTGCTCAGTAAAACTAATAAACTTAGTAAGATAAAGCTCTGACATAATTTCTTCTAAAGGGTTAATTCTCTCTCTCTCTGTTTCTTTATGCTCACATATATAGGAGTTGTTTCCATTTCAGAATAATAGTAAATTTCAGAAAATTGTTGTTTTTTGCACATTATTTTCATTCATTTATGTAGCTCTTGTTTGTCATGTAAAAAAATCTGGATGCCATCAATGCATACAGTATTTACTCTGTGTGTAAGCGAGAGAAAATGGAAAATGTTCTTCATCATTCAGGAGCAATAAAATCAAATCTCTCAGAATCTAATGCAAACCTTTTAAATTAGCTTCTGCTTCTGGTTCTCTCTGTCTGTCTCTCACTCTCTGAAGAAACCGTTGGCCTGAAGTTATGTAACTCTAATGAGGTAGTTGTGGGGGTCTTTGTGGCTATCCTGCAAAATGAAAGACTAGAAAATTACAACACTGAGCTCATGTTTGCTAAAGTGATCAGCCCTAAATTGTGTACCGGGTTATCTTGGAGTATAATCAGCATATTTGAATAGAGCTGCTGTTAAAATAGAAGATCTGCTAGTAAGATTTGTTTTCATTTAGGCCTTACTCTCAGCTATAGGATTACACTGAGGCCTATATATCTTCAGGCTTTTGTACAAACAAGCATCTTAAACAAAACTACCATTATTATACTGACTTAGGGAGAGAGAAAAGCCTTGTTTGGTTTCTTAAGATCATGTGTGTGGCAAATAAAGCCTTCTTTTAAATGTAAGTTTTGTCTTATTCAGTATAACAACATAGATTTAAAAAAACAAAAAAAAAAACAAAGCCCAACATTATTCTTCATGCCAATTCAATTTGTCACCTTTGGGTTTAAACCCAGATGTAATCTTGCAGTCTAGTAAAACAAGTGCTGTTCCATGCAGCTGAGGAGCATGACAGCTGATATCACTATATTTCTCACCAGTAGGGTAGATATAATCAATTTACTTCATGCTATAAGAGCTGACCTTACGCTTCTTTTTCCTACCTTCTATACAGTGGCCTCATTAAACTCTTTTCAGTGTGCTGATTTATTGCAGTCATGGACAACTTTGTGTTGTGTGTTGCCTCCTCCCACCAAAAAACTTCCATAGCTGTTCTTTGATATTAGTTTTACTGAGCATATCAAGGTTTTCTAGGAGGGTTGAGGCGTTTTTGTTTTTGTACTGTTTAAAAGTTTTCTGTAAATAACATAGGATGTGAAAGTTCTGAGCTCAGCTGGCAACCTGAATTCTAATGAAGGGTGGCCAATCACTTATGGTATGGATGCCGTGGGGTTTATTTCATATGGCTGCAAGGAGTCCACACATGTTCTCTTGAGTTCCATTCACAGGAGATAATGCAACCAATCGTATTGCATTCAGTGTTCCAGATTTAGCTGTGAGGTTTAAATTGTTGTGTGACTGAATATAGTGTGAAAAGTGGGATTGGATGGTGCAGCTGAGTGGAATTAGCCTGGGAATTTTTTTAATGGAACGCAGATAGTAAAGTTGAAACAGGAAGATGATTAGGGGAACTTGGTTAGAACTGGCACCGAAACAATGAAGTTTCGCTATTCTTACACTGAATTTGAATTAACTTGTATCTCCTGCTACAGTCTAACTACCCAGGGTCAAATCTTAAAAGGGGCCCCTGAAATGCTTGTTTGAAGAATTTGTATGCACAGCCGTTTGTACGTGCATAGTCATAGTTGGAGGCACTGATATTTACATGCAGATGATAATGTTGCACAGGGAGACTGACACACAGGCACACTCCAGGGGCCCTGGAGTATGGCCCTATGCCTCAACATTTTATTAGTACCATATGAAAAGACATTTTTCATGTCTTTACATATGGTACTACTAACATATTAGAGTGTTAAAACTGCCACAGGCTGACCTCAGATAATTAAAACTGTTTTAAAAATATCTAATTTGCTTTTTGCTGTCTATGCTGTTTGTCTGCTGTTGGCATTTGTCTGTGCTTGGAGAGTGATAACAGACAGGTCAGTTTCATCTATGTTTTTAGCAAATTTTACTTTCAGGTTCTTAAGCACTGACACAGATATTGCGACTGCAAATCTTGCTGGAGCATATTTAACTAGAAATGTTTTATTTTAAATTTCACCCAAGCATATTTTTTCAGCCTCCTTTATATTGTTTTCACTTTTACTCTTAATTTTAGGCCAAATTAAATAATGCCCTTTCAATGGATTCCAGGTTAATTGTGGCTCACTTGTATCAGAACCGTTGCAGAATGCTTCCAGTACGAAAAAAAACCCCACAGTAGATCAATCTGCATGTTGAGGAAATTAATCCATTTGCAAGTAACATTTAGCTCAATTCTGTCCTTTAAAGTAGGCTTTGACTTTCCTTTCCCATATTACATGGAGCCTCAAAGGTAAAGCAGTTTCCATTGGAAGAGGCTGATTCACTTGCCCCCATGCTGTGCAGTAGAGGCAGTTTAGACACAGCACTTAGAAAGCAGCTGTTTTTCTTGTGCCAGTGTCTCATTTTCCACATATGTAATAGATCAAAACATTTAGATTGGGTTGATCCACTTTATCACGACGAAAGAATTTTGGAGCAACACAAGTAAATAACAGTTTTAGTTGGAAAGAGGATGAATTGTCTCAGATTCTGAGAAGCTGTTGGTAAGCACCAATTAATATAGGACAAAAAACATAGAATTTTTTTCTTTTTTTTTTTTTTTCTTTTTTTGGAATCCTGATTAGCTGCAGAATTTTTGATAGAAATGAATGAATCACTGAGGACTCAGTTCCAAAGAATGTTACTATTTACTCAGTTCCATAGAATGTTCAGTAGTTGTCTGGTTTACAAAAATGCCGTTTCTTTTTTTGTTACACCTACCCAGACTTTGTAGACAGAAGAACATTTCCTGCTTCTAATTTGGCCTGCCGTTGTTCAGCATTGTCACTTTAAGAGCTAGATAAGATTAAATTAGATAGCAGACATTCTAGATTAGAAAACCAGTTAGAGGAACTATGCAACTTTTTAAAGCCTTTATCCAAATTGTGTTTAAGTAGGACGATATTTTAAGAAGCTTACATTAAAATATATTATTTCAGCTCTACCAGTTTTTCCTTTCCACAATTTGCAGACCAGACTTTTTTAAAATCTGTTTTGAAACATTCCTCCATCTTAGGGCTGTCTGTAATAAGTTGCTTGGCTAACTTTTGTAGAAGGCCAAAGCCAGAAATAAAATGATGATGATGCTTTGGCAAACATAGACACACTGGTACGTGGGTTGTTGGCTACCACTGCTTATCCCCTTGCGGTTGCCACCATTTTTTCAGTGTTCCAAAATGCCATGTCAGAAGGCAACATTTCCAGGAATAATAGAGTAGTAAGTAGCACGCTGATTAGTTGACAGAGTGATGTAATTTATTGAAATTCTACCTTCTAGTGGCAACATTTCTGGGAATTGCCATACTTACTCAAGTATGACCTATGAAACAGAGACAGTTAGGGAAATTAATATTATGTTTTTATTTGATTATTAATAACTCTTTATTAATTACTGTTATGATGGCCAAAAGTGAGCTGGATATTTTATGACACCAACGCAGACACATGCCTGAAGGAGTTTTTACATGTGATGCAATGACTATTAGTAATAGCAGAGAGTAGGGAAGTGAGAGGATGAAGCAAACAGCACCAAGATCTTTCAGTTTCTCAGTCTAGACTTGATGCATTAATTTTTAAAAATAATTATTATGGTTTTATCTCTCCTGGGAGCCATGAAAGAAGTGAGTCTTTTATCTATGGATTTGAGGTAGTTTATTGCTTGGTGGAAGAGAACTGGGAATCAGCTTAATAACTAGGGGTGCCAAAGTAGAAGTGACCAAAGTATTTATGGAAAAAGCCAGGCTTCATTGTCATAGAAAAGGGAGCAAGATGTGACACGGTAAGTGATGAGGTCAGAAATGTAGACCGTCTTGGGATTATGCAGGGCCATGAAGACGAGGATCATCACATTTAAACTTGATGCAGTACGGGGAAAAGGAGATATTCTCAAGGTATTATTACAGAACAGGAGTACAATAACGATTCTTCTGAGCATCTTTAGTCCGATCCCTTTCTTGCTGGGTCATCTGGAGTTTCTATATATTGATAGGGAGTCTATCAAGCGCTATGCAGAAGTGTAGTGCCGTGCGATAAATAGTCTTTTCCACTTCTGGAGCATCTTTCATGTGAGAATCTCAAGGTATGTTAATTAAACTTTCACTGCACCCTTTGAAGTAGGTAGTTGAGATACATGTAGGAATCTCTTCGCCAACCTCTGAACAGCAGCTTATCTTTAAGTTCAAAAGAGCACAGGAACATTGTGCCAGATTTTAGGAAATGTGGTAAGGAGGGTACAGTGGAAATTGGAGAAGGAATTTGGGTAGGCAGAGTGTAATTGGCTGTGCTGGGATTGGATTATAATGTCCTTACTCTCCTCAGGAGAACTTTCAATGACTCACAAATGCTTAGTAGCACAGTTTTACATCTCTGAAAAAATAGCCGTTCCATGTGCTCATTAACAACATGCTGGAACATGGGTGCAGTACTAACTCAGAGGGAAAGTTGCCAGCTGTAGATTCTGTAGCTTCTACATGTTCTTTGCTAGTCTTCCTTCAACATAATGCTTCACTTGCAAAGTCTTCCAGTATTGCAGCCCATGGCATTCATGGCTGAGAGATGCCCCCAGTCTTCAATTCTACTGCTCAGTAATGAATTTCAGGACCCAGATGTGAAGAGACTTGAATTACATTCCCCTGAAGTAATTTTCACAAGTGTTATCATGTTTCATGTTAATAAATGAGATTTAAACCAATATATTTTAAACAAGGATTTTACAGCTTCTACAAGTGTAGTTTTGTATGTTAAGCTCTTTCTTTCTGTAATGGCCAAAATTGTCACTGAGCAGAGGTAGACAATAAGATGTACTTTCCAGCTATAATTGCTATTAACAAAAAACCTTGCAATAGCAAAATAATCTGGTTTTGCATTCACTTTTTTTAATCCTGTCTTAAAGCAGGATTCAGAATCAGAAGACAGATAGGTTTACATTTAAAAGCAATCAATCTTTTAAAGAATGCATCGGTTGGTATGAAAAGGCAAAACCACCAAAATCTGAACGTTCAAAGTTATGCTTCCCACATGCATGAGAATCTGAGTGTGGTGCATGTGTGTGGCAACCCTCCATCCGGAAAGATGTAAACACCAAAGCAGGTCAGTTGCAGAAATGAGCCAAGTTCCAGCAATGCAAGTGGCTGAAGAGTCCTGTGCTTCAGGGATAGCCCTTGCCACAAGTAATGCAGGCATAAGCCCTGCTGAGCTTTCCTCTTTGTTTTCCTCTTTCAGCCACCTCTCTTCTGCCTTTTTGACCCTCTGGCACAACGCAGCCCTCCAGTGTTATAAGCTGCATCTTCCCAGCTTGCAGGTTCAATGTTAAAAGTTAAGGTTGTTCTTGCAAACATTCTTGAACCTAAGCCTACGTCATTCAGGCCTGGTCTACACTAGACCAAGAAGGTTGTCAAAATGTGTAGCTGGAGTCAGCTTACCTTAAGCTGAGCCGTGGCAGCGTCCACAGAGCAGGAGGCCAGTGGGAGCTGCCCTCAGCGTTCAATTTACAGGTCTATACTAGACCCACTAAATCAGACAATAGAAAATTGATCTCCAGAACATCAATTTTCTGGTAAGTATAGACATGCCCTTAGTGTCTTGATGTATGTGTAGTAATGTGTATTATTGGCATTATTGTAAACACTCTGGCTGTGTCTATACTGGCGCGATCTTGCGCCAGAGCTATGCAAATGAGGCTCAGCGTGGAATATCGCCGAGCCTCATTTGCATAACTAATGAGCCGCCATTTTGCAGAAGAGGCTCTTGCGCAAGACGGAGCTGTCTACACTGCCCCTTTTTGCGCAAGAAAAACCCTTTTGCGCAAAGCCGTTATGCTGATTATTTTCAGGCATAATGGCTTTGCACAAGAGGGTTTTTCTTGTGCAAGAAGGGGCAGTGTAGACAGCTCCGTCTTGCACAAGAGCGTCTTCCGCAAAAATGGTGGCTCATTAGTTATGCAAATGAGGCTCAGCGATATTCCATGCTGAGCCTCATTTGCATAGCCCTGGTGCAAAATCGCGCCAGTATAGACACAGCCTCTTTGTTTCAACCTTCACTGTATCTGCAATGTGATTAACATAGTACAATGACTACATATCAGAAGCACAATGGAAGAGATGGTTATAGAACATAGAGAGAACCATAAGGACAATCCAGGACCCAAAAGTTATAGCTTTATTTCACAGTGCTTGTGCAAATAACTTTTGCCCTACTGGCACCAGACAATGGCATATAATCATCTAAGATGATGTACAGCCAATGGCGTGAGCTATCCTTTCCCGTTATAATATTTTGAATTGATTCTTTGTCCCGGAGTTTCAAAAGTACAGTAGTTTGATTTTGTTGGGTCCCAGTTTTTGGAGACATCTTTAAAAACGTCTGAATTTTAGTGGCTAGGTGTTGGGCTATTCCTGGGTTAGCAATTAAAACTGCATTACTTTTGAAAATCAGTTTTTTCAGCTCAGATTTAGTAAAGAGTCTGTTCCTCAGAGAGAGACATATATATAGCTGAATGTTGAAGTTATAAATCAAAGTCACTTTGGAAAAATGAAAAGGCTAAACAGCATTTGAGATATTTCTAAACCAAACATGGGGAAAGACTTTTTATTTCAGTGCTCAACTAACACAAAAATGGTGAAATAAACGGAACTCACTTTGCCTAAAAAAAGAAAGGGAAAGCACTTTGAGTTACGGTAAAGGAGTCTATTTCCAGAAATTTTAAAGTACCTGGTCTTAAAATTCAAAATGCCTTCTCAGCCATACCTCTGGTGTCAGGGGTTTACAACAGTTCTTTTATTTAATTGTTAAGGAATTAGGTTGTAAATATATGTGCATGTTTTCACAAGGGAAAAGAATGAGGTTTTGTCACAGGGCTTTGAATGTGTATCTGGATCAGTCTTCTTTGTAATTAGTGTTACTGAACTTGTCATTGAGGATGATCATCTGAAATAAGATGAGGATGGGAGAGCACATTTGAAAGAAGAGGTGCTACAGAAATCTTAAAGACAGTGATGCAAGAAGGCAGCAACAGAAGTAGAAAACAGTGATTAGAGTTTTTAATGCAAAGATAGTACTTAAACTCAATAGTAAAGGACAATCATAACATCCCACTTCAAAATGTTTCACGAACTTCAATAAAGTTTTTCTTTTTAAACCTAATTCAGTAAATTATCATTGTTATTTTCCATATGAGATCCAGTTCTTTCCCATTATGTTTGCTTGAACCGAGAGGCCTGTCTGGTCTGTGCTTGCCTTAGAATTGGATAAAGGGCCTAATGATGATCCTAGCTTATTAAGTTGAGGTACAGTTACTTATTGAGATAGATGTAACACATCTCCCATACTAGCAGTACAGCTCATCCTTTTGGCCCAAGCTTTCCTTCCCCAAACGTAAAAGCGGCAGCCGACCACATGAAGGAGGATTTGTCTTTACCAAAAGGTTATTCACGTACAGTGCAGTTAAGGGAGTCTGATTGCAAGTGTCAAGTGCCAGAACAGCTGGCTAGTTGACCTTAGTTTGTTGCTTCCTGTAAATGCTGCGACCCTCATTAGGAAAGCTGACTGCTTCTAGAAAGTACCACTGGGGCAACAAATAAGTTCTAAGAGCCTATTGATCTGTAACATTTGTTTTCAACGTGCAAAGAAAAGATTCTTCTGTCCCTGGGCTGGCACCAAGCTCTTGCTACAGAGGGTTCAGAATGTCTCAGGACGCTATGATCTAGGGCGCCTCCAAGCTGAGTCTGCAGAATATTTGCTTATTACATGAGGAACTGAAAGAACCTGTAATTCGCTAGTGACCGACCTCTTACCACTTAAACAACCGACCGATTTCCCCCACCCCCATTTGTTTTCATTTTAATTGCGGCATTACAAGCAGGATTCAATTCCCCACTGCAGAGGAAGGATCTGGTAACACAAATGCATAATAATCAACATTTGCTGAGATAAAGTGCTGGTACTGTCAACACAGCATGTACAACACTCTGAGGTTTGGGTTGCTTTTTAAATCAAACTTGGAATAATGAAATGTCCATCTCAGTAATATAAATATACATTTATTTTTGCACATTGAATAATTGGAAATTTATAGATATGGCTGATCCCAGGCTAAAGGCTGTTTTCATTTTAATCAGACCTCTGATTATTTTTTAATGAAAGCATAAAGGTAATTTGTCTTTTGCTCTACCTCTGACTCTCTAAAGCACAATAAACATGCATTATGATCTTCTTAAAAGAATAAGAACATTCCTTGTTAATTAATTTATACAGCTGTCAGTACAGCTTTCTCTGTTATTCATACTCTAAGTGTTTGACTGCCATAGATTTTCTTGCAGTTCCTGGCAAAACTCCAGTGAAAGCCTGGGATTTATTAGGCTGACTTGGTGCAAAGTCTATTGATTGTGGCCTCGAGGGTAATAACTAAATAGAGCTGGAGCAACAAGTCAATAACACCATTGTTGCTACAGACTCCATTCACTTGAGGAGTTAGATTGTTTTACAGTGGCACAGAGTAATCATGAGCAGATAAGCATGTTCGACAGGCTCTGCACCATGTTAGTGGTGTGGGCTGTTTTAAAGCTTTCAGCGAGATCGCTGGAGAATCAGGGTGGGGTACAGGGATTAAGAACCCTGTAAACTCCTTCATTATGGCTAAAAGGTTTCAGCTTTAGTTTTAACAGCTAACAACTAAAGACAGTTCTGTGTCTGTACTGGTGTTAGCTAATGTTAAAACCCCCTGCCGATCAATCCATAATGGCACAATAGAATTGTGTGCTAAGTTTTGGACTGGAATCTGCGCACTGTTTGAGTATATATATATATATATATGTTTCAATGCTTGTGTACCTAAAATCTAAATGAGATCCTAGATAATGCATGCCTCTTTTTCTATGAAGGAATATTTCCTGGTTAAGGCTAGAAAAGGGACTTCTATTTTTTTTTAACCCAAAATGAGGAAATACTTTTTTGTTTATTGCTTCTCTAATCCTCCCATGTATTTATTTACTTTTAAAATTCCTTTTCTTTTGCAGAATTATAAACAAACCTAGCAAAGGAGGTATGTTTATTTCCAAGAGAGTTTTATCACTAATTTGACAACCTCTGGCAAGGGGGATTGTATTAAAGGGTTTGAATAGTCAAAAACTGTGAAGCTATCACATCAGACGAGTTGTCCTTATAGATTCTTATCTGCAACTCCAACTGCGGTCAGTAACACATGCTTCTGAAGAAGATGGAATTAGAATCTTGTTTCTTCCTAACCCCGCTTTTGCCGTGTAGCGTAAAAGTTGACACTGAAAATAAGAAGAATCATTTTATACTAAAAATATTTTTTATACATGTTAAGTTAATGAAGTTTTATAAAACCATGTTGATATAGCCACCATATTCAAAGGGTCTGTGAATTCTGCAGTCCTATGGGATCTGTCTCTCACAGCAGAGTTGTTTCAAAATCAAAAAACAAACACCACCTGTTTCTAGACTCCTCGTTAAAGATACATAGGAACAGAGTGCAAACTGACGTGATCTTTGTGAATCTGCATACAGTTTAAAACTACAATATAATGCCATCGTTACAATAGAGGTGCGACCTGGTCTGTTTCATTTTAATGGATTGTAACACTGAAACCTTAGATAGCTTCCCCAATTATCACCTCTAATACCATTAACTCACAGACATCTACCCTTCCCCACCTCTAATATCATTAACTCACGGGCATTTACCTTCCTCCACCCCCCACCCCCCCCCCCGCCACCCGCCCCTCCTCGCATCCCCCTTCTGTTCTGAAATGTGATTTGTCCTGTGGTTGTTGGTAAGAATCATCTTGAGGTTAGGTGGTTGTCTAATGCTGATACCATTATTGGACCTAACCAAGTGAGTTATAAGATCAAGAACACATATTCCTGCGCATCCAGAAATATAATTTATGCTATCATGTGCCGAAAGTGTCCATTTGCTATGTACATTGGACAAACATCTCAGACACTTCGCCAAAGGATTAATGCCCACAAAACAGATATCAGACAAGATCACAAAGAAAAAACAGTTTCTTGCCATTTTAACCAGAAAGGACACTCTCTCAATGACTTAACCACCTGCATTCTGCTACAAAGACCTTTTACATCTGCACTTGAAAGGGAATCCTCTGAACTGTCATTCATGTTAAAATTCGACACTCTCCGGGAAGGAATGAACAAACACTCAAACTATCTTACCCATTACCAAGATAGCTTCCCCAATTATCACCTCTAATACCATTAGCTCACAAATATCCCACTCTCCCCACCTCTAATATCATCAATTCACAGACACTTACCTTCCTTCCTTCCCCTCTCCCCGGCATCCCCCTCCTGTTCTGAAATGTGATTTGTCCTTTTCATATGTGTTCATTTTTTTTTTAATTGTATCCTTTGGTATATATGGTTGTGACTATTTTCTTCCACTATTTGATCTGAGGAAGTGGGTCTGGCCCACGAAAGCTCATCATCTAATAAACCATCTTGTTAGTCTTTAAAGTGCTACATAGTCCTGTATTTTGTTTCAGCTACACCAGACTAACACGGCTGCATTTCTATCACTATGAAACCTTATGGTGATCGTTCAGTGTTAACTATTTCACTGATGCTCATTTTAGTCATCTACTCACTTTTATTTCTCTCATCATCTTAAATTGCCTGACTATCTTTGTGCCAAAAGCCTCAAATACTCCTTGGAATTAAGCTACCAAATCTTTTCTTTGATAGTTTCTGCAATGCAGTTCTGCCTAGCCCATACTCTTAACATGCAGCATATAGAAAACCAGAAACAAAGGGGTAGACTTTAAAACAAATTGAATTTAATATCAATACGGATATAAATAAGTGACAAAAGGGCTACACTAATAGTATTAGTCATTTTCATTTTTATTCGGTAAAAACCTCCAGTTTTAATTTTCCCTAAAGCTGTTGTGTCTAAATGCTGCAGAATTCAGGGTCTTTGGTGCAACATATAGGTGCAACTAGCCAATGAGTTCACAATGCTGTGACAATACTGGCTTATTTTTCTATTTAAACAGGCCGGATTTCTTGTTATCTTATGGTTACTGTAAGCTGCTCTGTTGGAGGAAAACGGTGAGATCTTGCTAGCAATCACCCTCCTGGGATGTGAGGATTCCTTTACTGGTATAGAACTGACACAACTGCCTACTGGCAGCCAAGTGTAGGACTCCTGCAATTTTCTTGGCAGCCTGGGCAAATCCCAGAATAGGAGTATGCAAAGATGTCATAAAAACCACTTCTGCATAGCTCTCTTTTGAGTTCTGTGCTGTGCAATTTGTTCAGAGCAGAGACTTGAGCCCATTGTGCCAAAAGTCAGAGCAGTTAGTCAGGAAATGCAGCCAGACAAATTGACGCAGGCTTGATGCAGGCTTTTCAGTATCTTCTAACTTAGTAAATTAGCAAAATAATCCCTACTTGTGCCCACAGATTCAGAAACGCAACCAGGAGCAGTTTAATCTGCATCCATTTTATCTTTTACCCAATTAATGCACACAGTGTAGACCATTATTTTCCTTATCTTTGTTCTCCTAATTGGTGGTTTATGTGCTTTTTTGGGTTTATTTTTACTGCTTATGAAAGTGAGGAACTAATAAAAGGAGGGGGCAAAGGGAAGGGAGATATAATATGGTAGTGCATCTGCCAATTTCCAAACACAGTTGTACCCAGTGGGGCTGACAGCCACCGCAGGCCTCGGGACAAAGTGTGAGGGGCAGGTCTCTGGAAGGGGCGGGGCCTTGATTGCAAGCAAGGTGTAGCCAAGGGCTGTCCTTAGCACTGCCCAGATCGTGACACGCCCCTCCTCCCAGCCCTCAGAGCTGTGTGAAGCGGTGCACGGGCCGCAATTCAAAGAGGCCCGGGGCTCTGCCTGCCTGCCTGCCACCACTACTGTAGTAGCAGTGGTGGCAACCAATAGCTCCAGGACATTTGAATCTCCAGGCCCTGGGTCAATTGCCCCCTTGGCCTCTCCCCTCACCCGCCTCCCCGCCCCATTGGCGGGCCTGATTGTACCAAAGCAACTCCAGATCTGCAACTCTGTCTGTTAATTAGACTGTGAGCCTCTTTCAAGCATATTGAACCGAGTCCACAGAGATTTGGTGTTACTTTTTATATGGGTCGAGCAGCTGTCTCCGCCCTCCCTTTTTTTTTTTTTTTCCTTTTTTTGGAAGGGAAAGTGAGAATCTAGTGAGACTCTACCCTGCCCCTTTTCAAAAGCCACACCTCTTGCATGCTCAGCCCCCAGTGGTCACTCGCTTTCACCCACCCTCACTTACCTCCACAAGGTTGGGGTGTGAGCTCAGAGCTGGGGCTGAGGAGTTTGCACTGTGGGAGGGGCCTGTGGCGGAGATTGAGATACAGGAGGGGGTGAAGGCTGCAAGCTCTGGGAAGGAGACTGGGTGCACGATGGGGCTATGGGCCAGGGGCAGTCTTGGGGTACTGGCTCTGTGGGGGGCCCAGGGCTGGGACTTCGGGTGCAGGAGGAGGAATAGGGTGTGGGCTCTAGGAAGGGGGTCAAAACAGAGGGTTGGGGTCAGGAGCAGTTGAGATGTTGACTCTGGGAGGGGGGCTTAGGGCTGTGGTTTGGGATTCAGAAAAGGGTGTGAGGTGCTGGCTCTGGGAAGGGGCGTGGGACTGGGGCTTGGGATTCAGGAGGGTATTCGGGGTGCAGGAAATGGTATGTTGGAGTGCTGGCTGCAGGACCGGGTTGGGGTTCAGCTTTTTTGCCCCCTTACTGCTCCCTGGAGCTGGGGATAGCAGCCAGGACCCTTCCTGTGGAAGTGGTGTCCGGGCAGGACCCTGGGGCCAGCAGTTGAGCCCCCAGGTTTGGGGCCAGCAGCAAGGCTATACCTGGGGCCAGTATAGCAGTACAAACAGCTATACTGGCAGTGGAGTTCCTGGGCCAGCAGCAAGGTTGGTAGGTGGGAATCCCACATGTGGGGCCAGTGACTTGGCTCTGTGGGCCAGCAATGGATTCCAGGGGCTGGTGGACAAACAGGTCCCCAAGGCAGCAGCTAACCCAGTACCTAGGACTCAGATTGCAAAACCGGAAGATGGTGCTACAGCACTCCCACTTCGTGCAGCTGTGCCCAGAAGGTATAGGGGGCACATGGCTCCGCACGCTGTCCCTCGCTGCTAGCACCATCCCTCAGCTCCCATTGGCCACAATTCCCTGGCCAATGGGAGCTGCAGGGGGTGGTGCTTGCAGGCAGGAGCAGTGCGCCAACACCCCTCTCTCGCCTCCAACCTATACACACGTGGGGCTGTGCTGGCTACTTTCAGGAACAGGCTGGAGGTGTGGGGCAGGGTAGGCAGGGAGCCTGCTTTTGCAGCAGCGCAGCTCCACCATCAGCAATTGTGATCAATTGGGAGATTCCCCACGCTCTACCAGTTGTTCACTCTCAACGATTGGTGACTATTGTGTGGAGAATCCAGATTCATAGGAGACCTTGACATGCAGTCTGTTTGACCTAATCTGTTTTTGAATCCACATCTCCAGAGACTAAAAATTGTTCTAGTCAACCCATGGATGGAAATTGTTTCCCAACTGTAGAGTATTTCCTATATTCCCAGTGTAATGTCTTTGGCTTGTTTACTACTATATTTTTAACTTTGTTTTTTTCAAGGAACCATAGACCTTGACTGGTTTGTATCCTTAATACAGTATCTAGGAGGTTCTCGTAAACTGCATTCTGTCAGGATATTTTTATAAGAGATTAGTAAGTAGAAATAATAAGTAGAAATGCATCTGAGCAATTCCGGGATCTTTCCTACCTGTGCACAGTCTCCAGAATAGCTTTTCCTCAGACATTTATGGCTTGAATGAAGAAATTCTGTCTAGTCTTTTGGGTTCTGTTCTGTGATTCAAGCAATTTTTGACACATCAAACCAAATTAAAACTTAATTAGCTTTATCATAAGAAGTCAATGTGTATGAGGCTCTAGGAGAGTCTAAAACTATTTTACTTAAATTTGATTTCATTCAGGTAATATGTGTAGAAAATTATAGGAGAACCAGGGTACACACCTCACTGTCTGTATATTTCAATCAGAAGAAGGAGAAAAGAAACTTCTAAAAAATGTTCAGCTAACATTTGTTTTGAGTAATAGGCATGATGTATTATCTTTTATAGAAGTGTGATGGAGTGTACTCCTCACACTTGCCATAAAGGGATTATGACAGGCCAGGTAGATCAATTAGCCTGTAAGGCAGCAAGTTGGGGGCAAGTTAAGCCCTAATTAGGAGAAGTTAATTTATACAGTCTTCAGAAAGCCAGGGAACAGACAGCAGATAAGGGTTGCTGGGAAGGAGTGAAGCTGGCAGACCCTGAAAAGGAAAAGCCAGAAAGTTAGGAAAGCACCCAGGGAAATGCAACAAAAATGAGACACAACAGAGCTTGGCTGCTGTGTAGAGAGTCCCTGAGCTAGAATCCAGAGCAGAGGATGGCCCTGGGTTCCGCTGCCAGCCACTACAGGAGTGGTAGTGCGAGGCAAGTGAAACAAAAGACCGCAGGAGGCCAGGAACCTTGGTACATATGGTGACCTAGCCGGAGTTGTGAGTCAGAGTGTAGACAGCTGTGGCTCCTGAGAGCAAGAGGGTCTGCAGAGGAGAAACAGAGGGGGTATAACTGCTGGAAAGGGGGTTGGGCCTGACTCAGCTAATTCCCAGAACCACCAGCAGACGGTGCCATCCAATGGAGGGGCGGGCAACCCTGTCACAAGGAGTTAGAGGCAAAATAATGGAGATAATATTTTTCTTAACTATCATCATCATTTAAAATCAGCTCAGAGAATTAATAATGGAGAGAGATAAAGGTCGAGGAAACAATAGCCGTATGAATTTTGGGTGTCCCAAGAGGCTGAATGAAGTAAATGCCGATATTACATTGTTATTGTTGTGTTGTTATTCTCTCTTAGGCCCTGATTGAGGAATGCATTACTTGGATACACTAAACTTTGCATATGCTTACTCCCATTGAAGTCAATAGGACTTGAGTGTACACTGAAGTCCTGTTCTGATTGTTTGGGGGTTTTCCTACACACTGCTTTGTTAATCTGGAAGGGTGAAGAAATGCAAATGGCAGTGGTAATTTTTTGAACAAGTTAGAGGCTATTTGAAAACAACAAGACAACCATGAAGACTGGTGTTAAGAGAAGTTGCAAAATGAATCATGGTGAATTTAGGGACCACTTGTGAAAGAAAAAGAAGAAAAGCATTCATCTTTTTGGCACTGCAAAAACTAGGGTTGCTAGATGCTTTCAACAAAAATACTGGCCACACTTGACATTCCATCACAACCGACATTACATCTTATTTAGAAAATACTGGACATTTCTATTTTCTTGTTTATATTTTCTCAATTTGTTTCCTGAACAGAAAGCTCAAATACTGGACTGTCTGGTTCAAAACCGGACACCTGGCAAGCCTAGCAAAAGCTAGATCGAAAACAAAAGCTAATGATAAGATTGGGTTTTAGGCCAAGGTTTAGAGTTTGTTGTTAAGGCCTAGCATATGGATTCAAGGTCAATGAAACTGAAATCTTATGAACTGTTCTTGTAAGAATTTGACCCAAAGTTGCAGAAATCTTGCAAGCTCGGTTGATCTAGTCTTCTGTTATTATGAAAAACAGATAATCTCACAGGGTTAACTGTTCTTGTAAAATCTTAAATGGAAACCAGAAAATAAGTTCCTTCTGATTTGTGGATCTAATTTGGATTTAATTGTAAAATCAGGTACAGAGATGTAGTGCCTTACATGTAGAGATGGAGATTGATATCAGGCCCAAATCCACAAATTCAAAAAGGCTTTAAGTGTTGTTATGGTTTTACCAGTGGCCCATTTCTAATCTATAATCTGCTTCACAGAATATTCCAAACTCAGATCACAAACTTGGTACTTACTGGATCTATCCAAATACCATTCCAGGAAAATTTGTTAGAATTTTTAAACGGATTTGTTTCAGCTGTGTTCTCACCCTTTTTTCGTTCTTCACGTTTCCTGACGATTTTATCAAAATAATTGCCCAGTGGGATATTTTTTGAAAACAGTTAACCTTAAGAAAATGATGGAGAATATATTTGAAAAATTAAATTTGAATTGGAAAAAAAATCCAGCCAAAGAGCCTCCCACACCTAACTGGCAACTGTAGGTGTTTTTTCTGTTTTGAAAACAATGTACTATATTTATTAAAAGAGAATTGATTTTCCCATCCTTTACATATTACAAAGATGATCTTCTGTAAACAGTGAACTATTAGCCCTAATGAAGTGTTGATCCTTCTTTTACATTTGTTTAATTCGAGCTAAAACAAAAATATATATAGAATAATATTTTAAGAGCAACTGTGTAGCACCTTTCCAAGTTGGCATGCCTGTCAACAAGATGTCATCCTGTAAGTGTGAATGAATGACTCCATTTCCAGTTTGAGTTTCCATTCCCATTGCAAAAATAGCACTGGGCACACTGTACTTCCAGAATAGATACTTTTCTAAAGCTTTATAAATCACACTCCAATAAAAAGTAACCTGAGGTTATTTCTTTATTAAAATGTTCTTTATGGTTGGTGCTAATTTAAAAAAACAGCCTTAAAATAACAGGGTTAATTTATAATTCTTTTCCAAGTATGTAGGTAGTAGTTTGTAAGGATATAAAGTTATGTATAGAATTTCTCAGAGCCTAAAGCTTTTCACTGCTATAATCAGTGTGAAATGCCAAAGCTCTAGCCATCCTCATACATGGCTGCATCTCTACATGACAAACACGCGTTCCCAGGGTCTTGTGTTTAACTTTGAGGCTTATGCATTTTTTTGCTACCCTGAAATAAAAAAAAGTGTAAGTGATTTAGGAGCTCATGTCTCACTTTCAAAGGTGGCTTAGTTAAGTAAGAGCATAGGTCCTATCAGCCTTTGATTCCTAAGGGTACATCCGCACCGTGATGGAAAGCTCACGGCACTGAGTCTGAGTCCAGGACTGCTGGCTTGTGCTGCTGTGCTAAAAATATCAGTGTAGACGTTCAGACTCTGGCTTGAACCCAGGCTTAGAAATCCTGCTCCCCTTGCAGAGTATGAAGCCAGGTCTACACTGGACCCAGAAGGTCAGGTTAATATATGCAACTGCAGGTACATAAAATACAAAGGTGGAGTCGTCTTACCTTAAACCAAGATTAGCGCCGACTTCAGGGAGGGAGGCTGACAAGCGCAAATGCTCCCATCAGGTTCCCTTACTCCTCATGACTGCCTGGAGTACTGACGACGACTGGAGCCTCCCTCAGCATTCAGTTTAGCAGATCTTAACTAGACCCACTAACTCAAATGCCAGAAGATGGATCTCTGACATGGCCTCAGAGCCCAGGCTCCAGACTGAACTCAACTATCTATCTATTCTGCAGTTGTATAGCTCTACATCCCAACTCCTGCAAACCCAAGTCAGCTGACTAAGGCCAGCCACTGCCTCTCTGCAGGTCTTTTCTCACATCCTAGACATGCTTCAGTAGCACTGTAATGAAGATGCTCGTCTAAGCCGATAAGAGAGAGCTCTCTCTTCAGTTGAGTGAATCCACCTCCACAAGAGATGGTAGAAATCTACATATTACTAACACTTCCAAGCAACATAGTTACACCATTATTGGTCTGTACTAGAGACCAGAGAAGTGACAGTGTAGCCATGTACATGGTTAACCAATGAGCCTGGTTTATATGTGCATGGTTACTTGTAGGCTCCCAGTGCACCACTGGCTCCTGGGGAGCTGACTTCTGCCCCACATGTAACTGTGTAACTGCTGAAAATGTACTTTAGTTTACGGTTACTTAACTAAAGACATTTTCACATCCCTGGTAGAGACCTAAATATTTGTCAGTTTCAGGGAAAAAAAGGACTTTTGGCATTTTTTTAAATTTTGCCAATTATACATTTAAAGAAAATTTATAAAGGGTTAAGGAACAGTTAATAGATACTTTTCTTACAGACATGAGTAGTATGTATTAATGAAGTCTGGAAGATAGACAAATATACATTATGATTGATGTAACTTGTTGATCCATTGAACTGTAAAACCATCTATAATAATTAAATGTTTATTAAAACGTGTTAATCATGTATTAATTTGATAGAAGCTACTTATGAATATACCCTTTCTATAACATTTAATCCATTTGTCTGCCTTTATTACATGTGGCAATTTGGATGGTAGAACTGTTCATTTTCTATAACATGGACAACATGTTGTGAAGGATGGACTCAGAATCCGAGGATTTTGCTCAAGGTGATGGAATGCTTTCTAGTCTTTGGATTGCTTAGTATAAAGGCAGCTGCAGTCTACCAAGAATAAAGGAAGTGAAGTGATAAAACCAGGGAGGCTGATAGTGGATTCAGAATGTGGTGGATGAGAGACATGAATGGCGTGATCTGATCACGGGGTTAAGAGGCAGGAAATCTTCAATTGTGATCCTGATGCTGATCTGAACTTCCTATTTGTGGGTTTAGACAACTTAACTGCTGAACCTTTAGTACTGTCTTCTGTAAAATGGGGATAATACTAATAATCTCCCTGATACAATTCTGTTAATGTGTGTTTAACGGTGAAACATTATTATTGTTCATCTAATTCATTTTTATTAATCTTAATTGTTGAGCCTGTGTTTCTGCTTTTTCCTACATACAAATGGCATATATTTTTTAGCAAAATATTGTTTCCATTGTGTGCCCTCTGTCTAAAGTATGTTGATGGAGTTAAGGCAGGTTCCTGGGTTTTTTTTACCCAAGTGTGTCTGTTTTTAGCTTTCAGATGCTGGCTGCATGTGTGTGTGTGTATACAATTGTGTGTGTGTATATAACATTTAAAAAATCATGGGCACGTTATCTTCATTACTGGAGGAGAATTTAGCGTTCAATTTCTGTTTAGGGTTAGAGCAGCAGCACTGAGTCCGGTGTGCCCAAGTGGGATTCTGTTCAGGAGTAAAGATCCCTCCAAGTTCCTCAGTCCAGAGGACTGCACCTACGATCTGTGACTGTTTTGTTGCCCTAAGTATTAGGGATGTTAGATGTCATTTATTTTAGAAATCATGTAGCTGTAACCGTTTTTAGTGGTTACACAGCCTCTGTGAGAGGAAGCAAGAGAGGGGGAGGCAGCTTGTGGAGCTGGCATGTGTGGAGAGCTGGCTTAAAAGCCAGCTGCCCATGTGTATCAGCTCACACCTGCCCCTCTCACCTTCTGCACTGTTGCCTCTAGATCAGAGGCAGCAACACAGTGGTGGAGGGGCAGGCAGCTCCATGGGATCTGATGCTCATGGGGAGCCAGATTTTCAGCCAGCTCCGCACAGGCACCGGCTCCCGCTCCCGCCCCTTCCTGCTTCTGATACAGAAGCAGTGAATGGGTGTGTAGTCATTTGGATTAACCAATAAGCCCAGGCTTATCAATTAATCATTTGAACAACTATATACTAACATTCCTGTTCCGTATGTGATAAATTTGCATTTGCGCTAGGCATCGGCAAAATTCCAGCATATGGTTACGTCACTGGGCAGTTTCTCATTTTAATAAGCAACTGACATTACAGTAATGGGATTAAACCCAGTGTCTTGCTGGGCCTCTTCCAGTTTGGGTAACTATATTTTCAGCTTTCCCTGCAATTTTCATTGGAGACAGTATGGCTACATCTACACTGCAGGCTTCTTGCGCAAGAGTTCTTGCGCAAGAGGCCTTATTCCTCGTAGGGAGAGGAATAACTCTTGCGCAAGAAGCCCTCTGTTCCGATGCTTCACTGTAATTTACTTGCGCAAGAATGCACGTGCAGTGTAGACGCTCCGCAAGTTTTTGCTCAAGAACGACTGTTCTTGCTCAAAAAGCCTCCAGTGTAGACGTAGCCTATCTGTCTTCACATCCTATCCCAAAGGTGGATGAGCAATTCCCTTTGTACATTTATAAGCTCCTAGTCTGGCTTTCACTATGGCCCGATGGCAATCAATGGTACATTTACATGAGTATCCAATGTTGTAATTAGGCTTGTAGTTGAGTCACATCCCTTCCTTGCACTGAATAGCATTTACTTGAGCAGTTTTGGTGATGGAATGGCAGAATCAAGCCTCTAAGGATACTTGGGAAGCAAAAGAATTCTGTAAATATAACATTACAATGAAAGCTTTGTTATCCAGCACTCTGTTAAAACTTTAACTGGTATTGAGGGGCGCCTTATCCACCTACCAGAGAGGACAGTGAAAGTCTCCTGCAGCCTCTCAGGCTCCTGTTCTAGACAGGGTGGCCTATCAGCCACAAAGTCTAAGTACTGCAACCTGTGCTCAGGGCAATATGGCTCAGCGGCTACAGAGTCCAAACATTCCCGGTTTTGTTCAGGGTAACATGGCCTAGTGGCCACAAAGTCTACAGCTTACACCATGCAGCCCAGCAGCCTCAGTCGATATGTAATCCCCCTGTATTCAGGGTATTGCAGCCCAACGGCCTCAGAGTTTACGCACACAGGATGGCCCAGCAGCCTCACAGTTTATATACAGTGTGGCCCATTGGCCTCAGAGTCAATATACGGTCCTTCAGGGATCAGGGACGTACAGCCCAGGGGCCACAGAGTCAATATGCAATCCATCTAGGATTAGGGTAGTACGGCCCTGTGACCAGAGTCAATATAGAGTAGCCAATGCTTCCCCCATGAGGAGGTATCTGAGCAAGTGGGTAGGGGGACCCAGGCTCTCCCTCTCTACCAGGTCTCAGCCCAGAGCCCTGTTAACAATGGCATGGCCTATTGCTTGCTCGGCGGGAATTCTACCACAACACACACAACCTCTCGGGGAGCAATTCTCTGCCTTGGGCTACTTCCTACCTGAATCTTGTCAGAAGTCCTCTAGGTCTTCAGACTCAGGTCCCACAGCTTCCGCTGCAGCTCCTCTTGGCCTGGCCGCTGCCTTCCTTCCCCGGAGCTTCTGCAGTAGTCAGCCCTGACTGAGCAGCTCCAGAGGCCTTTTATAGCCAGCCTCCACTTGGAGCTTGTCCAACAGTGCTGTGGGGGTGGGGCCTTCTCAGTCAGCTGGGCCAGGTTAACTACTTCAGACCCAGTGCGGGGTTGCTACACCCCATCTCACTAGCACTGCCACAATACTGCCATGTCTTCAGGACCTGACTCCTGCCTGTCCAACTGGCTGCTGCAGGGCTTCTGACAGCCAGAAGTGCCAGCTGACATCCTCATCAGGCACCGCCTTCCCCCTCAGCCTGCCTTGAGCTGCAGGAAACCGGATCTTCCGGTACAGGGTGGGGGCAGAGCAATAAGCTTTGTTATCCACCACATTCAATTAACTGGCAACCTCCATTCCCCATGAATGCCAGACAACAATGCATTCACTGTATTATGATTACTAATCTGCCAGTGTCGTAATTAGGCTTGTAGTTGGGGTCTAATTCACATCCCTTCCTTGCATTGATAGCATTCACTTGATCAGTTTCACTGATGGGATTGCAGAATCAGGCCCCTAAGGACACTTGGGAATTAAAGGAATTCTATAACTGTGAGGTATTATGAATCATGATTACTTCTCTGGAGAATGCAGAGGTATTGAAGACGGCAAAATAAATTACAGCGTTTAACGTACAAGTAAACCAGGAAATGACTGATGTTTTTTGCATAGTAATAATCTTCATAATCACTTCATTTGCACAGTTATTTTATTTTAAACTTTAGGCACAATTTTGAAGCATAACTCAGTGGAGATTTTTGCTGTAATCTGTAGAGTTTAATGAAAGCTAATTGGAGGACAAATTCTAATCTAATTAAAATGTGACCGCATAAAGCAGAAAGGATAAATGAAGGGAAATGCTCTATGGGGCACAGTTTTCAAACAATGATATTCTGAATACTAAGTCAGATGAATCTTTTGTACATGATGATTGTAGATGTTGCCAGCAATAAAACAACCTTGAGATATTTTAAGTTAAAGTTTTAATATATTTTGTTTTAAAAGTGGACCTTTAAATCACAGCTGTGTAAGGGCTTTTAAAAAAAGCAACACACACTTTCTCATCAAAAAACGTAAGTAAGTTAGCCAAAGATATACATTCCATCTAAGTTCTCATGATCAGCAGATGCAAATGTTCGCAGTGTGCAGAAGAATTATGAGCCCTAATGAGATTTCAATACCGAGCAAACAATAAAAATTTATGCATTGCATAGTTTTAGTGGCCTTTGGCTTCATGGTTAGTGTTACACCCTTTCAACAGCTTTGTTAATATAATATCCATCTGGCTCTGGAAGTAAGGAAAATTTTAGGGGTGAACTGAAATTGTAAAAAATCATTTGATTGATACTTTGGTCAGAGTCATGCATTTCCATGGTATAATTGCCCATAATAATCATTACCCTTGTGCAGATAATATAGGCTCTACTTGTGTTCTGACACAAGTTTTGAAAGATTCAGGTAAAAGATTCAGGTTTTCCAGCATTTGAGACAGACTATTTCCTGTTCGGTATGTATCCAGAGCTCTCCCAAACAAACCCTCTCGCAAGAACATTCCTGTCACAGTCTGGTAAATGAGAGAGTTGACAAGCTGCACTTTCACCAAAAATTGTCATGTGTTGCAATAAAAGAGGTTGAGTACCTTCACCAAAAGAAACACACAGTAGACATTGTAAGCAATGCGAGATGAGAATGCCCTAGAATCAATGAATTAAACTGATGCAGTCTGAAAATAGACTTGACCATCTTAAACTTCAGACCCTTTTTTGTTTACTTTTTATTCATTCAGAACCTTCCGCCTATTAAAATCTTAGCATGGGATTAATAACAGATTCTCTGCATACGTGTCACAGCACACATCTGCAGCAAATCTGCTAGCATATTTCTTATACTAGTTTTACTTTGGGGCCATAAAGTAATTCCTGTTTTGTGAATGAGAATAAACCTATTATGCACTAGGTTAGCTACACCCAGTTTCTACTCTTTAGGGGAAAAGAGCTGCTTATTTGATATGGCGTCTCAAATTTCAGTGTTCTGAAATGAGTTTAAGCCTTTGGTAGATTTGCTTGAGCAAGCAGTTTGGAATTGCCTTCCCCATTTCTTGATTTTTTTACTTGTCCTAGAGAGTATTAATAAACTTCTGGGGAGCAGCAAACTGAGGGAACTTAATGTTTTACTGCTAAATTTATTAATGAGGCAGCATGCAAAACCTGAAATATTTACCCATATTTTCTCCTAAAATAGTACAAAATTACTTTTTAAAAAAAGCAGTTTTCAGTGGTACAAGTTCTGCAGCTCACAAAAGCCCTTTTTCCCATCCACAAATAGCTGGCTTTCTCTTTGCCCCAAGGGATTTGTGCATAGCTCAAGTAAAGTTTAAAAAAGAGAGATCCTTTCCCAGTTTTAATGCAAACACTGTGCATATTCTCTCTCTCTGTCTCTCTGTCTCTCTCTCTGTCTGTCTCTCTCTCTCTCTCTCTCGCACGCACGCAATCAAAAGGAAGGTCCACAAATATAACACTGACTTGCCCTCTGAAAAGTTCTATTGATCTGAAGTTTACCAAACAAATAAATGAGGAATGCAACATCTGTTTCATATCCCTAGCACAAGTTCTGCCCTTGGGATCTAGAGCCTGACTCCATCTTGAGGTGGTGTAACTCTATTGAGTTTGTTGATTTAGAACAGCGTAACACGGAGCAGAATTAGGCCCATAAACTCATAATGTAAGATTCTGTAATGTTTACATTCTTTAAAAAATACAGGGCCTGATACAATGCCCATTGACTTAGTGGCCTAGAGAATCCAACCCTCACCCTCCATGAGCTAATTTTTTTTTTCTTCATGTCATGCTGGGTTTTTTTCTCTTTGATTATTATTTTTCATAATGTTACATTTCCCTGACACTGTCCAATCAGTTTTTGTTATCCATGACAACTTTCAGAGAAACAGGCTCTGAAACAAAGTTTTGTAATTAAACTACTGTATGCATTTAGATCTACCGATAAAAAGCACTATGTAAGAGCTAGGTAGAAGTATTATTTATTAAGTGAAAAAATAATAGCAGAGAGAGTAACCAAAAGGGAAAAAAATGTTAGATTGTGATTTGAATAGATTCAAGGAAGCAGTAAGTGACAGGCAGGTGTTTCTAAAGGACAGGAGATGCACAGAAGAAGACTCTTGCACCAAAAAATGACATGTTTGTATGAAATGGCTTAAAAAGGTTAATTCTATTTAAGCATAATTTGTTCATCTCTATTCACGGGAGACAGAATTGGCCCATTTCATCCCTGGCATAACTTCATTTACTTCAGTGGAGTTTCATTAAATTTAATTACATGCTTATTTGCAATATTTTCTTGAACCACTAGAGGTCTCTGTGTGCTATATATAGTTCCAAAGACATGAAGCCCCTGGTAAACAAGGGAGACAAAACTGGAATGTAAACTGTGTGGAAGTCTATTCCTTTTATGTCTGTAGTTGTAGCTGTGTTCTTTAATAAGCACTCTTGTTTAAAGAAAACTCTGATGCCATACATTGCAATGTCAGACAAAAACCTACAGAGATTGAATGTTCCTGACTCTTAAAAAAATGCCTACTTGTTTCTTCACACCTGTTTAAAAGAGACTGTGATTTCATATGGCATGAAACAAGAGCCAAAATATATTCATCATTGTTAGGTGGGTACATTAGGCAGTCACTGAAATTTGAAATGGGTAGATCTTTCATAGTTTTCAGCATAGAAGTGATGCACAAAATACAATATTACTACAAGTGATGTTTTAAATTCAGTGACTGTTGATGATTTAGTGTTTAATTCCCTGCTTTATAAGCAAGGACACAACACTGCATGTCCAGGAAGGCCAGCAGCTGTATGTACACGAGCACAGTAACTGATTTGCCAGCACTGCAAAAAATCATGTATCGGATGTCAAATTTAGTGGAGTTTTTTAAACAATAATATGAGGAGTGGGTCTGGGTGCAGAAATCTATTTCATGATTCTATTTATCAGTCAGTCCTCCGACTGACCTACGGAGCTGCACCTGTGACCAGTTTTTGTAGAGATCTCTGAAGAAAAATGCAAAAGTAATCAGCACATGTTTGCCTTTCATTTATCTCTGTCATCTGGGAATATGATACAGATAGTATCAGGAGCAATGAAAGGTACATTCTGATATTATTTTCAGTTTTTGTCTAGACAGAGAGGAGCAACCACTTGTGTTCCAGAGATACATACCAAAAAAAAAAAAGCAGCAGCAGCAGCAGGCTGTGTTCTGGGTTGAAGGCCAGAGGGGGTAGTAAGCTGTCTATATTTAAAAAAAAAAAAAAAAAAGTTAAAAACCACCAGCTACTCATCAGGTGATTGGAGACTGTGGTTGTAGAAATGTGCTGCAGGCAGAAGTTCTGAAAAATCCCAGAAAGTGCTGAAAACATCTCTAAACAAGGTATTTTTCTCCTGCACCTTTCTTGCTAAAGGTCCCAATAGCTGCCAAGAAAAGTAGTGAGAATGTTAGCTGCCAAATAAAAAATTTATGACAGTGTTTGGCAAAGGACTGTATCACTGCTTGTTTTATACATTTCCACAAGGCTCTTGCGGGGCTGTTGGACACATACAACTGACTGATCACTGTGCTTTATCTGTTCTGGAACAAAGAAGAGTAAACTCAAGTGAAGTAGTATTTAACAATGTAACTTATTTTTTCATTAAGTAACCACCCATAAATGTTTGCTATGGCGACAACATAATTTCTAAGTAACAATCTCCATAGAAAAAGGTTTTTTAAATCCTTTACCTGGCCATTGCTTGTTAGTTAAGTCATTTTGTTTATAAAAAATATGTGAATTTGTCAATTAAAAATGTATTGCAGTTGTGCTTGTTAGACATTGGAGTCTGGGCCAGAAAACTGCCTGTTAAAACATAAAGGAACCCATTCACTAAAACTTCTGCTTGCCCATTAATATCTGAAATACAGGGGAAATAATATGCTGAAATTTCATTGCTCACTAATATCAATTAGTCTTTCAGCCTGTGTCATTAAATTAATGTTGTGGGAGAAAAATATTTCAGCATATTTGGTGGAAAAAATATTTGTAATACATTAGCACATTGACAGTAATATTAAGCTGGTGGACGGCAAAGTAAAACCCTTCAATAAGTATTTTGCCTGTCAGAGCAAAATTCTGTTTTTTCAAAACTGTTATCAGACTTTGCTCTCAACTGATCATTAGTGCTGTTTAACACGGATCTCATCATTCTGTTATCTCAAAAACCATAGACTGCTTCTGCTTACTCATTATATTGATGGGGGCATGAGGCTCAGAACACAAGCACTGATGTTTTCATGTGCCCCATCGGTAGCAATAGGCCACAGGGGAAGTGGCCAAGATCTCTTCTACGAGCTATGCAGGTACAGTTATGCTGCCTCCTTTGAACGGATTGGATAGTGGTAAAAATGCTTTTTGTGCTTCCTTTCCTTCTCACCCCGTGGCAGCACAGTTCTACACCACAGTAACACATACCCGTGTCTTCAAGGCACAGTTGAGCCCCATACCATAGCAATTATTTAATAGCAGCCAACGGTACTACAAATGTTATGTAGCCTATATGCTTATATACTTCATGGTGTTTTGATATAAAGTACTAAAGACAGTCTAACATTAAGAGGATTATTTCAGACAGCATTAGGAGTTAATTTACAGAAGATTAGCTCTAAATCAGGCAGATATCATAAGCAAATTATCATCCATATGAGAGGTTCAGCGTCAAAGTGTGTGGGGGGGGGGGGAGGGAATGGGGAATAGCTTCCCTAGAACACTGAGCAGGCTGGTAGATTGTTATTTTCCATTCTTAAGTTTCCATTCCATTGAGGAACGATTGGACCCCAGAAATAATGTCTCCATGGTGTGTGATATTTTTAAATACATAATATACATCTTGACTTCAGAGTGACATACGTAATCTTTTTTTTTTTTTCCTGTTCAAATGCCTTACCTTTTAATGCCAAACTCATAAAAATGGAGTGAACAAACTGGCAGAAATTAGGTTTGGGATTACAACTGCTTAAAAATAGCTTCCTTCTGGTTTAAAAAAACAAATTTGAAATGTATAAGCTTATCCACAGCAGGGATGGTTATTTTGTACTCACAAGCAAATTCTGTCCTTCAGGTGACAGCCCAGGAGCAATGCACCAGTTCCAATCTGTTTACCCACCCAGTTTCCAGAACGTTTGTATAATTAGTTGAAGAGATTGTAAAATAGATTGGACCACATGCCTAAATCAGCTTTTTGAGTTGCACTTGAGATTCTGAAAGTTTTGAAGTGTCAGGCACGGGTTGCTCCAACTTCTGAAATGTGTGCATTTCACTCTCTGAAAGGTACTCAACTGATTAGTCTTCAGTGTGACCCTGAACATGTTTTTTTAATGGGGAAGGAAGTCTGGACAGAGTTCTGCATTTTATTCCTTTCCTGATGGACCAAATACCTTTAGGCAGGGTTGGCCTGAGGTCATAAATGCCTCCCTGTGAACACTGAAAAAGGAGCCTTCACACCCTCCACAAGATCATGAAAAGTGTGGAAAAGTCCAGTTGCCATTTAGGGGTCCCTCTGGTTGCTAGATCTGCAGGTGCTCTTGAACTTTGGCTTCATGTGATGTGGTTTCATGAAATGTATGAGCACCTGGTATGGCCATTAAACTGAGGTGTTTGAGATCATAACAAAGTAGAGACATTTCTGCTCCCCTAATAGAAATGCTGTAACATGCTGAAAAGAAAACACTCTAATAGTGGTGAGTATCTCCTGTCAACTAATTTGATAGTTCTCTATCAGGTAAACCATTTGTGAATACATCGATCCTTTTTTATTTTTCACTGTTCTGTCTTAGCTATTCCCAGGATTTCTCTGAACCAGTTGAGCAAAAATTGATTTTTATTTGTTCCACTGGCCTTGTGGAAAATTAGCTTATGAACTGGTTTTTATAGGAAGACTCAAAGCACAGCACAGGTTGAAAAATAAGCCTGTAGCAGTCAGATTTGTTGTCTGAAATGTCTTCAGACTGGAAGGCTGAATTTATTGCACAAAACAAGAACTAGCTTATGTGGAGGTGTGCAGTCCTGCTCATTATCACTGGGAAAGGGGAAACCAAAAAGCACAGTAAAAAATTAAATTTTAATAATGCTAGTGATATTTTCTAAATCCTTCCTGACAGAAAGATTCTCATTATTTTTATCTGTCTCAGAGTAGGCTCTTTTAATGCCATCTCACAAATGGCCTTAGCCAGGATTGTTTTCTTTTCTTTTAAAGCATTTGGAAGAAAAAAAAGAATATATGCTTTTCTATCATTCAAGAAGTGCCATGAAGTGGTAACATTTTGGATAGCACATTTTCAGGAACAATTGCTGAGATGCCTTCAGGTTTTTACAAAAGAGGTCAACATTATTAAGACAATTGTAGTCAACTTCCCATCCGAAAAGACACCCAGTCAAATGTACTGTGAAAAGGGGGAAATACTGTAACCAAGTAATGTCCAATCTCCAATTTGATTGCATCTAAAAGCTATAGATGAAAATTGAATCCAGGCAAAGGATATTACATATTTTCTTTCTTGCTTTCTTCCACTTGATATATATTTCTAGAATGATCAATGGTCCTCAACTCTCATATAGTACACATTTTCTCTTTTTTTTAAACAAATGCATTTTCCTTTTCTTGAATATTAATGGAATGTAAATGAAACCACATTAATCACAATAACCAAAACCCAGTCATATATGTCCTTATCAGATATTTAAGCTGAATATGAGATCCTTCTAGAGTAACAATTGCTTTATTTGGAAATGTTTTTGTTCTTTTTTCTTTTGAAAACCAAGATTTTATGTATCCCGCGACCAAGAAAATGCCCATTTAAAGGCTGTGTTATCCTTCCATATTAGCTATTTCTAAGGTGACTATTATGATATCATCTAAAAAATATAGTATTTTAGCTCGTAGGCACACTTTTGATGTGGCACTTCGCTGTACTGACTGATGAGAGAGAGTGTGTGATGAGACTAGAGGATATATACTTTTAAATGGAGGTTTACAGTCCACATTTTTAATAGCATAGTCTTATAGTCAGCTGTTCAGTACTCACCTTCCTGAGAAACTTTTTCATGTACCCCCATATTATGACCAGCAGCTCCCACCAGGCTCTAAGAATCATACCACCTAGGAACTGTTCCCATGTTTTTTGTTTTTCTCCCGGACACCAACTGGCGTGTGAGCTGAATGCATTGCTGTGTTGTAGTACAAGAGAGGAGGGCCCTCTTTCGTTTGAGTTAATTTGATTTCATTTGTTTCATGGCCTGGTATTGTTCAAAGACAGTTGCCTTGTATTTAACATGTCTTTGTTGATGGTCGTGTTATGTTTTGAATGTTTAATCGCTGAAAGGTGGCAAAGATGACCTAAACTGAGGACCTAAACTGAGGGAACAGAGGGACACAGGCGATTAATGGCATGCTGATCCCTTCACTTCCAGGTTGCCACGGTGCATAGAGTCTTCCCTAAAAGTGGCCAGAAATTGTTCCCTTATGAGGATTGTCTGGTCTGTGTGAAATGAGTTGGTCGCACTTCAATTCCAGGGGACTCCAGACCAGAAACCCCCACTACCACTACAATCCTCTTGACACATATAGAATGGAGTGAAGGGACATGGGAACAGTAGGACTGAGGCACATTGGTGGAACAGAATGAGGAAGTGTGTACTCTGTCAGTCCATTTGGTACATGTCAAACAGAGGAAGCATATTCTCTATTCTGAAGGGTTGTCAATCTGACATCTTTAACTGGAATTGCATGTCTTCAAAAACAGAAGCATAAGTGAAATCTCCTTCACTATCCTAGACTTTAGTGAAGCATTTGATACAGTTTTGCATGACCCTACCAATAAACTAGGAAAATACAACGTAGATAGAGCTCCCAAATGGTGAGTGCAACCCTGGTTGGATAACCGCTCTCAGGGTATGTCTACACTAGCCCCCTAGTTCGAACTAGGGTGGCTAATGTAGGCATTCGAACTTGCAAATGAAGCCTGGGATTTAAATATCCCGGGCTTCATTTGCTCGTTCCCGGGAGGGTGCCATTTTTAAATCCCCTTAGTTCGAACTGACTGCCCGCGACTACACGCGGCAGTCAGAAGTTAATTCAAACTAAGTCCTTAAATCCTTAGTTCGGATTAACTTCTGACTGCTGCGTGTAGCTGCGGGCAGTCAGTTCGAACTAAGGGGATTTAAAAATGGCGCCCGCCTGGGAACGTGCAAATGAAGCCCGGGATATTTAAATCCCGGGCTTCATTTGCAAGTTCGAATGCCTACATTAGCCACCCTAGTTTGAACTAGGGGGCTAGTGTAGATATACCCTCAGAGAGTAGTTATCAGTTGCTCTCAGTTGTGCTGGAAGGGCATAACAAGTAGGGTTCCACACGGATCACTTTTAGGGACCAGTTCTGTTCAGAATCTTCAGTAGTTATAAAGTTCATGGATGATACTGAGCTGTGAGAGGTTGCAAGTGCTTTGGAGAATAGGATTATAATTCAAAATGATCTTGACAACTGGAGAAATGTTCAGAGGTAAATAGGATGAAATTCAATACGGAGAAATGCAAAGCGTACTCCACTTAGGAAGGAACAATCAGTTTCACACATCCAAAATGGGAAATGATTGTCTAGGAAGGAGTACTGCAGAAAGGAATCTAGGGGGTCACAGTGGACCACAAGCTAAATATGAGTCAACAGTGTAACATGGTTGCAAAAAAAGCAAACATCATTCTGAGATATATTAATTAGAATTTGTAAGCAGGACACAAGAAGTAATGATTCCTCTCTGCTCTTCACTGATTGGGCCCTAATGGAGTATTGTGTCCAGTTCTGAGCACCACATTTCAGGAAAGATGTGAAGAAATTGGAGAAGGTCCAGGAAGAGCAACAAAAATGATTAGAGGTTTAGAAAACATGACTTATGGGGAAAGACTAAAAGAATTGGGTTTGTTTAGTTTGGAAAGGAGAAGACTGAGAGGGGACATGACAGATTTCAAGTACCTAAAAGGGTGTTACAAGGAGGGAGAAAAATTATTCTCCTTTACCTCTGATGATAGGACAGGAAGAAAGGGAGGCTTAGGTTGGACATAAGGAAAAACTTCCCGTCAGGGTGATGAAGCAATGAAATAAAGCCTAGGAAGGTTGTGGAATCTTCATCCTTGGAGATATTTAAGAGTAGGTTGGGCATACTCCTGTCAGGGATGACTTTAGATGGTGCCTGGAGATAATGCTCTGGAGGCCCCTTCCAGTTCTAGTATTCTATTAAACTAATCGAGTCCTTCAACTCTGAGACACAAGGTGGGTGGTATCTTTTATTGAATCAATTTATTTTGGTAAAAGAGACGAGCTTTTAGGCTACATGGAGCTCCTCTTCAGGTCTTTGACTTTGGCATGGATGAAGATATAAAGGCCACTCCATGTGCTCCAGCTCACATATTGATTAATTTCCCTTTCTTCAAATCACTCCCAATCTCTCTCTTCCCCAAGATAATTCAGCAAAACTCTCTTCCAGACATGTCTACAGAATTTGCATGATGACCAGCACGTTCCCTGTGATTGTCTATGTCTGAATTACATTATAAGGTCCTTGAAACAAAGATATGCACTCACACTGCAACAGACATTATCCCAGCAATCAACAAATAATAAAATCCTGCCTTTGTTAGAATCCAGTTACATTTATAATTAAATCTCTGTGTATGCATTGGTTATCCAAGTGGCCAACTATTTTAGGCTATCAAATAAGGTAATACTTTATAAAATATTTAATATGGGTTTTCATTTTCTTGAAAGTTTTGTTCCAGATTGAACTTCAGATAAGGTTGCTTTAATTTTCCATTCCTATGGCCAGATAGGTGAAAGCTGGCATAGAGTGATGAGAACCATACTTCCCTGAGCCAACCAGGCCTCACCAGCTTTAAGAAGGTTTCGACCAAGAAAACTGACAAGTTTTTCCACTCTCCTCCATAAAGGTGGAGCAGCTTGAATTCTGATCAGAAGTTGTATGTGGAATTGTGTAGATGAGACCCGTTGCAGTGAAATGGTGAATTGAGACCAGTTTCATCCATTTTCTGCAATCTTTCTGGTCCGTAGAAGACTACAGCCAATTTACACCACCACAAAATCTTCCCCTTTGTCTTTTGGGGCTTCCGATGTAAATGAGGGAGAATAGTGTGTGAGCCATTACTTAAAACTTTGTCTATTCTAATTTAATTATTCTTCTACTCAGGCTCTATATGATCATAGAATCATAGAATACTAGAACTGGAAGGGACCTCGAGAGGTCATCGACTCAGTCCCCTGCCCTCATGGCAGGACCAAATACTGTCTAGACCATCCCTGATAGACATTTATCTAACCTACGCTTAAATATCTCCAGAGATGGGGATTCTACAACCTCCCTGGGCAATTTATTCCAGTGTTTGACCACCTTGACAGTTAGGAACTTTTTCCTAATATCGAACCTAAACCTCCCTTGCTGCAGTTTAAGCCCCATGCTTCTTGTTCTATCCTCAGAGGCCAAGATGAACAAGTTTTCTCTCTCCTCCTTATGACACCCTTTTAGATACCTGAAAACTGCTATCATGTCCCCCTCAATCTTCTCTTTTCTAAACTAAACAAACCCAGTTCCTTCAGCCTTCCCTCATAGGTCATGTTCTCTAGACCTTTCATCATTCCCGTTGCTCTTCTCTGGACCCTCTCCAATTTTTCCACATCTTTCTTGAAATGTGGTGCCCAGAACTGGACACAATACTCCAACTGAGGCCTAACCAGCGCAGAGTGGAGCGGAAGAATGACTTCTCGTGTCTTGCTCACAACACACTTGTTAATATATCCCAGAATCATGTTTGCTTTCTTTGCAACAGCATCACACTGCTGACTCATATTTAACTTGTGGTCCACTATAACCCCTAGATCCCTTTCTGCCGTACTCCTTCACAGACCGTCGCTTCCCATTCTGTGTATGTGAAACTGATTGTTCCTTCCTAAGTGGAGCAGTTTGTCTTTATTAAACTTCATCCTATTTACCTCAGACCATTTCTCTAATTTGTCCAGATCATTTTGAATTTTGACCCTATCCTCCAGATTAGTCGCAATCCCTCCCAACTTGGTGGTATCTGCAAACTTAATAAGCGTACTTTCTATACCAATATCTAAATCGTTGATGAAGATATTGAACAGAGCCGGTCCCGGTCAGACCCCTGCGGAACCCCACTTGTTATGCCTTTCCAGCAGGATTGCGAACCATTAATAACTACTCTCTGAGTATGGTTATCCAGCCAGTTATGCACCCACTATACAGTAGCCCCATCTAAGTTGTATTTGCCTAGTTTATTGATAAGAATATCATGCGAGACCGTATCAAATGCCTTACTAAAGTCTAGGTATACCACATCTACCACTTCTCCCTTATCCACAAGACTCGTTATCCTATTAAAGAAAGCTATCAGATTGGTTTGACATGATTTGTTCTTTACAAATCCATGCTGGCTGTTCCCTATCACCTTGCCTCTTTCCAAGTGTTTACAGATTATTTCCTTAATTACTTGCTCCATTATCTTCCCTGGCACAGAAGTTAAACTAACTGGTCGGTAGTTTCCTGGGTTGTTCTTATTTCCCTTTTTATAGCCGGGCACCCTTTTCCAGTCCTCTGGAATCTCTCCTGTCTCCCATGATTTTCCAAAGATACCTCCTCTGTCAGCTCCTTGAGTATTCTAGGATGCATTTCATCTGGCCCTGGTGACTTGCAGGCATCTAACTTTTCTAGGTGATTTTTAACTTATTCTTTTTTTATTTTACCTTCTAAAATTATCCCCTTTCCACTAGCAGTCACTGTGTTAGGCATTCCTACAGACTTCTTGGTAAAGATCAAAACAAAGAAGTCATTGAGCATCTCTGCCATTTCCAAGTTTCCTGTTACTGTTTCTCCCTCTTCACTGACCAGTGGGCCTACCCTCTCCTTGGTCTTCCTCTTGCTTCTAAATGATAAATGATAATTCATTTAACACTGATGTTAATAGAGTAATATTGTGATTAGTGTCATAATAGTTTAGACAGCACATATGGGCTTTCCTCAAAATAAAAATGCTGTTCGTTATTTAACTTTAGATTTCAAATTCAGTTTTAATCAATGAGATCTATTTAAAATACTTAAAATTACTATGAAAATTCAAATGTAAACATAATTGAAGTAAACAACACCTCTTGTTTCTAGAACAGTAGAAACTCACATTTGTTTCTGGGACTGTGAAAAAAATTATTCAACAAAGCTGATTCTTCCCTTTCCAATTTTTCAAAATTTTAAATTTCAAAATTTAATTTTTGAAAAAGTACAAATGGAAGAAAAATGAAAGCAAATTTTGTTTTTTTCTATTCTTCTACTCTCAAATTTACAAAATAAAAAATTTCTACCATCACAAAATGCCAACCAGCTATAGTTATTTTGCACAAGGTCTGTAACTTAGTGTGTGTGTGTGTCTGTCTTTTTTGAGTTGCTTTTGCTTGAAAGGGACATCCTTTATTTTAAATAATCCTTCCTGAAGAACAAGAATATTCAAAGTCTTATTTTAACCACTTAGCGTTATTCATCTAAGGCCTTGTTTACATAGGAACATTTTTCCAGGTTACACTCTCAGGCTACATCCTGTAGCCTTCTTGCAGAAAAGCATATGCAAATGAAGCATGGCATGGAATATCACCACACTTCATTTGCATAAGTAGTGAGCAGCCATTTTTGTGCCAGAGGCTTTTGCACAAAAACGAGCCATGTAGACGGCTCCTTTTTGTGCAAAAAACCCCTCTTGTGCAAAAGCCGTTCTTCCTCAAAAGGAGGACCCGTCTACACTGCTCGTTTTGGCACAAAAGCCTCTTGCACAAATACAGTTGCTCATTATTTATGCAAATCGAGCATGGCGATATTCCACGCTGCGCTTCATTTGCATATGCTTTTCTGCAAGAAGGCTAGACGTAGCCATATAGTATAATTCTCTGTGTGGGCATTCTTATTCTGGTATAAAAGTATTTTTTTCTGTTTATTTTAACCCCCTTCCTAAGAGATATCTGAACTGACAAATGCCCTCATGCCAGAATAAAAGTATATACATGGGGTTTATACCCATATTAAAGTACCAGATTCAATTCACACTTTGTCTAACTGTGGGATAACTTTGCCATTTAGACAAGCCAACAGTTTTTGAGTTCTCAGAACCTCTGAGTGCACATGAATATTTGGTACTTCAAGTCTTGTCTGATTTGCATGCCCAAATGTGAGCATGCGGGAAGCATATCTATGGATCACTTATAATTAGATACCCAAAAACTTAATGGTGACATGTGCAACCAAGCCATATAAAATGTGTTCCAATAGTCCATCTAGAAAACATATAGGAAGCACTTTGAGCTACATTATAAATGCATGAATTATCATGAAATGCTGTGAGACAGTGGCCCATAATTATATGCCCTGACTTTATCATCAATCTGTGTTCTTGAGGATACTGTTTTTCAAGATTTTTCTTTCAAGATACAGCCCTGTGTTGCAATGAATGTGTGCTAGCTGTTTTTTTGTTTTGTTTTTTAACTTGTAACAGTGTCAGAGTTGAGCTTACTGCAAAAAAGTTCCAGCAGATTTGTTTTGTTGTCTTCATTATTTCAGGTTAGGCACACACAATTCTTTATGTATCCAGAGTCTGCACTGGCTCGTTTGTGTTCCATATTTTGTAATCTGCTACCCATGATTGCTAATTTTCATGACAATTGTTATTGTACCTTCAGTGCTTAGTGGCAAGGCATCATTATTCAGTGCTGGTCAATCAGGCACTAAGGCATGTGCAAGACATCAGACTGAACCCATATAGATGTCGTGCACTCCCTTGCTAATGAATGCAGTTTTATAAAAAGGTTTAAACACAGTTGGCATCCTTAATGTTGTAAGGTTTGCAATAGCTTATTCTGGAGCTGCTTTGGGTTTATACAGAGTGGATCTAAACATGTCACAAACAGAGCTAGAGCCATTGTGCGTGTGTTTGTGTAGGTATATCGAGGAGAGAATTTTTTTTAAAAAACGTATGAAGCAATACGGTGGGAGTGTGTTGTACTGATGTGCGGAAGGCAGCAGTGTTTGGAAATGGATGGCAGGGCTTCTTCGCCAGACCAGCGGATATTGGGTGCATCTCAGAGGTGATGCTCTTGACCTCTAGGATGGAAAGCTGGCTACGTCGTTCATCAACTCACAGAACAAAGTGGGCATGGGCTCCGAAGGGAGCCTGTCTAGGAGGCTTTTCGCTCAGAGGTTAGGCATTGTGACCAAACCCAGGAAAGGGTCAGGCCATTCAAAAACAGAGTAGTGAGAAACTTGGCAGAAGCAGTCTCACTGTAAGTGCAAATATCCTAGCTTGGTTTGTACAGCATGATGTTCCTCCATTCCCTTAAACATCCCCCAGCAATTTACTGTCCCATTACACTGTAGCTAATAATTTCTCTGTCATTTCAAATCTTTGTTTGGAACCAGTTGCCTTTCCACTGGATTAGACTTAGTTTAGTTTCTACTTTTTAAAAACAAATGTGTGTCATTGCCACAGGTTCTTATAGTTTCAAGTATCAATGAAACCACAGAAGTCAGCTGGTAACTCACTCAAACATGCAGATCTACAGTAATGGAGTTTGCTCATGAGCTACATCAAGTAAATGGTTAATTCATCTAGGAGAACCAGCACTGTGATTCATAATGTAAACTTGAAGAATCCTTGATGTTTCAGTCACACATTCCTCTTAATTTGGCCATGCATTCTTTTAAAACGACAGTGTGCTAACTTAATAAAATGCAGCATGCAAATGCACAAGTTTTTGCCTTCAGGCATTTTAGACATGGATGTTTCAGTGGGTGTCTTCTTTCAAGTGTATATTCTTTCTTAAATTATTTACCCTGTAAACATGCTTTGCATTTTCAAAGAAGGCTCTGGGCTCCTCATTCAGCACATTTAGTTGTGTGTAAGGTAAGAGAGATAAAAGTTAGAATATCCGTTTTACCCTGCTAACATGTTATAGCCTTTGGGGTTTTCGCAGTGGATGTTGAACCCTGTTTCCCCCCCTTTGGCAGTATCATTCCCTCCCCCACTTTAAATTCCTTGCAGTGTTGCCTTTAGCAATACGCACTGGCAGTGTCGCCAGGCTCCTCTGCAGATGGGTCCTGCCAGTGCCAACCATTGTTCCACCACTCTGAGCTGGCATGACTTGTGGTATCACTCAGACCCTCCTTTCCACTTCATTTTTCTTTACTCTCAAGCACTGCCCTTGCCTATTGACTCGGCTGTTATATATATCTCTTGGTTGCTGTTATTTCCACTCCAGTTCATCTGAGGAAGTGGGGTTTGACCACGAAAGCTCATGATCCTATATATTTTGGTTAGTCTCTAAGGTGCCACAGGTCCACCCGTTGTTTTTAAAGTTACAGACTCACATGGCTACCCCTCTGAGATTTCTGAAACATGCTGACACCCAGAAGTTGTATTCTCAGTCTGAGCCATGGTGACTAGAATCAGACTTCAGCACTGTTTCCTGATGCTGCAACGACTCTTCACAAATTTTCTTTGCAACCCTGTCCTCCTGGTACTTTGCTCTTGGTTTAATTTTCCTTATGTATTTGAAAGCAAAACAGTAGAACCCAGCATTTTTTAATAAAAAAGATGTAAAATTACTCTCTAACTGTAGTCTTCGTTATTAAAACTATATAATGTTTGAGTGAAGGAATCTTGATAACATCCATCCTATTTTATGGTTAAATTGTTCCTTTTAACATCTTTTTTTTTCCCTGCACAGGGCCGACTAATTCAGATTCCTAGAAATTGAACTTTGATATGTATTTCCTAGACTCACACGTTAACTGAACCTTTAATTAGCAGATACAGGTGGCTGCATGCATAACTCAGCGGCCATGTAAGGAGGATTTTAGAGAGACGGGTGCAGATTAAGTAATCTTGCAATCAGGTGTGCAGTTGGAAAATTAGAAGACTTTTGGAAGGCTCGTTTTTATTTATTTTTTCAGCCTGAAATGATGAAACCCTATTAACTAGGCCAGATAGGAGTAGCTAATTTAAGCATTCGGTATATTGTGTATGCATTTGCCTAACTATGCATTAGATTAAACAAGTTTCACCCACAGTTAATCCTTTGTAAATTAGCATTATGGATGCCTCGGAGCCCTCATCCCACAAATAAAATGGTTGTCAACCCAGCTGTACTGTATATTACTTAAGGCGGAATATTTTAAGAGTTTTCATGCTTTTAATCTATTTCACTGCTGAGTTTCTTTTCAGGACTGATGAGGGTGACTGAGTAAACACATAGTCTGGTTTTCATGCATCCACTTGGGCAAATCGTTTGTTATCAGGTGTTTTGGAGAGATTGTTATCCTGCCATAAAGGGAAGCTGTACGTTCAGGTGTTGAATTGAACTGCAAACCAGCGAGAACCAAAATCCCTTAATTAGTTTTATTTTGTTAGACTCTTACTTGGCTTTTTTTAACAGTGAGAATCTCCCACCCGGCGCCCCCAACATCGCTTTGGAAGAGTAAATATTGCCTGTTAAGTTTGAATTAGCTGTCATTGCGAAAGAATTAATGCTGTGGTTGAGCCTTTCTAGTGAGGAAGGGAAAAATAAACGAGACAGATCTTAGTTCAGCGTTAAGTGATAAATGAGGACAAAGCAGGCCATTCATCTCCTGCTAGGAAAGTGGACACAAGCACTAAAGCAGTTTTGCGGAAGACGTGTCAGCAAATGTGATCATTTTGTAACCTGTCAGGAGGATAGAGAGCTAGTCCTTTTAGAGTGTCACAGGGGAGTGTGTTTGTCTGATGTGACAGTTTTCATCCATCCATTTGCTTTTTTAAGTGGGGGGTGAGGAAGGAGGGAGTTGAAGTTGATTAAACTTGCATCCTTATATATTTGCACTTTTCAGGACATACTCAATGTGTATCCACTCAGGCTCAAACAAAAACCATTTAGCAAGGAAAACTCCCCTCTGCTCTCTGACTCTCCTCTTACCTACTTCGTGAAATACTCTTACTTTAACAAACTACATCTTCACCCCCTTTCAAACTCTTTGTATTTAACATATCACTAAGCATGCTGTTTCTCTTTTTTAGTGCATGTTTGTTCTTTGGTTAGACATACACTTTTTTTTTTCAGTTGACCCAGCAAAAAAACTAAAATGAACAGGGTAGGTGGGGATTTTCCCTCTTTGCTATTTATATTTGATTCAGATGATGATCAAGTATGTTTTGCAAAAGTTCCTGCTGCAGGAAGGGCTTCTGGAAATATTGTGCTTCTGTGGAAAGGGGAAGACATATTATGAAATATTTAAAATCCAAGCCTTATGCCAGATGGATCCAAATTATAGTCTCCATTGTTAATCTTGCATATGAATAAATATATATGTGTATACATATATTCATATGCAAGTTTAACAATGGAGACTATAATGTAATATTATCATATTTTTTAAAAACACCAGTTAATTTCAAGTAGAATCTGAAGTGATTCAGTTTCTGTTTTTATAAGAGGGGTTGTTCCCAACAAATGGTCAAATGCTATTAGGTATTTGTTCCTGTAGCATCTTTTTATTATTACTAACATCCATATTTTTATTATATGGTAAATGTAACATCTGCCTATTACCATAAGTGAATGTATGCTACAGATATAGAGAGGCTTATATAACATAAGCTTCACAGTTTGACACTTGATTCTTTATATCATCCTTTTCTTCAAAACTATCTTTTATTCTTTTCCCTTGGTATTTTGGTGTAAGTAAGTACCTCACTGACATGTTTCCTTGGAATCTTGTGCCTTCATAGCAAGATCCCCTGAAAATTATCAAATTGCTTAGGAAATGAGAGAGACATTGCAAATATTCCAATAATGATTTAAGAGTTTATAGTGTTTTTTTTTATTATAGACTCCTGCGTTGTGGTTGGATTACATCAGGATTTATTATTTAATTGTTCAAACAAGTTAAAAGTGGATTTTGATATGCTGTGCGATCAAATTATTAATTTGTTTGGATTAAGGATTAGTTCTAATAGATGCATCAGGAAATACTAAGAAACATTAGAACTTGAGAGAGAAAAATAAAAAGCATTCCAGTGTATGTGACAGTCTTTAGAGGTGCTTAGCTGAAGCTGTGGGAAACCCTTCTTATCTACAAGGTATATGTCTGAGGCAGGTCCACCTTTATATAGTGTTACAAATATTCTGCGATTTTTACTATGTTGTTTTTTTCTTTTCTGTTTTTCTTCAGGATCATCCAAAACCGGGTTTTGATAGTTATGCTGGCAATCATCATCTTCGTCACCATCCTGATGGCTATTTTTTTTTCTGTCAAGGGACACTGATATGTTGGGTCTTCACTAACCAGCAACAAACTGCTTGTTCTGAGTAATTAAGACAAAGTGGTCACATGAATCATTCTCTTGCACTGACAGAATCTCCCTTGTCTTTGCCGCTGTTCAACTCAGGTGCAAGTAGTGTAAAAAAATCTTGTATTGTTGATTGCATGTGGATTTCATTTTTTCTCCCCCCCCCCCCCCTTTAAAGTGAATGGTTTGGGAATCTTCATATATGGATTTTTATATACAAAACATAACAAAGAAGAATTAATGTGTGTCAGATTCCAACCCAGACTATTCATATGTAAGTTGCAAGAGTTTCAAAGGAAGGTGAGGTGTCGCCACCCTTTTTGTGTTGTGTTGAGTGTATAAATATCTAGCAGTATCTGGTCTTCCATGACATTGGAGAACATGAGTAAAGCAGAGACCAAATGAAAGTGGTAAAAAGTGAACCTGTCCCATGTCAGACACTCCTGTTCATTAAATTGTCATAAAAAATGTTAAGTAGTTATTTTAAAGACATCACCTCATGGCGGAGGCTGTTTAATACCTGATGTGAACCTTCTGCTCTTTTTGACACCATTTTTCTTTACTACTGGAAACTTTTCCTTTTGCACCAAGTCCCAGCGAGGAAATGTGCATTTTTTGCCCAACATCTAATAGTGATTGTAGCACATGGTCTTGAATCAGGTGTGTATCATTCCAATGTTAATATATGTTGTGATAAAAACAAGGTATAGTCGATTTTAAAAGAGGTGTACAAATACCTACCTGTTATTTTTCTGCTGTAAAGAAAACCTAGATCACTATTTCCATAAACACATACAATCAGATTACATGAAATGCAAACAGAATTAAAGATTTTTAATTATGGATATAAAAATGAGTTCATGTGCAGAACACATTTTTAATGAATTGAACTCCCACTTATCATTGACTTTTTAAATAGAATGTGTAAAAATGTTAATTTATACTAACAAATATTGTTAGCTGATATATTGTATAAAAGCATCATCTTATAGGAGAGTAGTGTATAAACGAGATGTGTTTTTCTTCCC